>NW_026606256.1:12500-1212500 GCF_029834395.1 Sorex fumeus | reverse complement strand
TTTGTGTGGGGGCCACACCGGCAGTGCTCAGGGCTCAGTCCCAGCTCTGTGCTCAGGAATCACGCCTGGTGGTGCTGGGGGGGGGGGGGGGTCACCCTATGGGATCCCAGGGGTTGAACCTGGGCGGGCTGCATCAAGGTTAACACCCTCCCCGCAGGACGATCACTCTGGCCCTGGGAATTGAAGTTCCTCTCAAGGTTCTCTTGTGGTCTGGATTCTCAATTCTGATCTGGGGGTTGGGGTGACGTTCTCCCATTGAACAGTATCAATGTGATTGACGTCAGCAGCGCGCCCCCCTCTTCCCCCCTCCACCAGACTGCCCTTTGAGACGTCAGCAGCGTGCCCCCCCTCTTCCCCCGCCCCCCACCAGACTGCCCGGAGAGGCAGTAACCCTCCCAGCTCAGGGCACCTCCCAATGGATGGGGCCGGGTCTTCAAGGCCTCCCCACCCCACCGCTGGCCAGCTCCCCCTGTGGCCACAGCCTCTGTCTGCTCTCCTGGCGCTGAGCAGCAGCTGAGAATGAAAACGGGCACATCTGGGAGCTTCTGCAGGGAGATTCGAGCAGGGACTCCAGCTCTGGCGAAGAAACAGTCTTTGTTCCTGGGGGCCACAGCCAGAGGATTCAGTCCTATTTCCTCGTCTGTAAAATGGGGCAAGACTGAGGCCAAGGGGCTGGACAATAGTATAGTGGGTAGGGCGTTTGCCTGGCATGCGGCCGACCTGAGTTCGATCCCCAGCATCCCGTATGGTCCCCTGAGCATGACCAGCAGTAATTCCTGACTGCAAAGCCAGGAGTAACCCCTGTGCATCGATGGTGTGACCCCCTGCCCCTGAAAAAAATAAAGCAATAAAAAAAAAAAGACTGAAGCCAAGTGCTCAGGGCCGACTTCAGATGGGAGGCAGAAGTTGCCACCAGAGGGACTTAAAGACCCCAGAGCTGGAGCTGGAGAGATAGCACAGCGGGTAGGGCGTTTGCCTTGCACGCAGCCGACCCAGGTTCGATTCCCAGCATCCCATATGGTCCCCTGAGCACTGCCAGGAGTGATTTCTGAGTGCAGAGCCAGGAGTAACCCCTGTGCATCGCCGGGTGTGACCCAAAAAGAAAAAAAAAGACCCCAGAGCTGTGTCTCCTGGGAGCACCGCCCTCTGCCCCCATCTGTCACCCTCCTGTGATTGTCAGCAGAGACTCTTGAGAGAAGTCACAGAAACAGGATTTCCTCCCCCGCCCCTCCCCCTGCTAGGTACTAGCAAAAAAAAAACGAATTTCTTTTCTTCTTTTTCTTTTCTTTTCTGGGGGAAGGGGCACCCGGGCACTGCTCCGGGCTTGCCGCTGGGGCCTCCGGGGACGGAACCTGGGTGGGAGCCCTACCTGTTGTTGCTCCAGCCCTTGGAGACTGATTTCTTAATCCAGCAATTTGGCTAAAGCTCTGCTCTGGATAGTAGTGGATGAGGAATTTGTCCTTTGATCTCCAAAAGAACATTTTGTCCTCTGGTGACTGCCTCTTTGGGTCTCTTTACAATTGGAGCCACTGGCAGGGGGACAGAATCTGCAGACTCATTTCCCCTGCAAGCTCAGGGAAAACTTCCCTGGGAGAGGGCTGGCGCTAGGCTGTGGCCTGCAGGGCAGATTGCCGGAGCGACAGGCGTTCCCCTCCACCCCATCCCTCTTCTTCTCCCCCTCTCAGGCACCAGCTTGGCTTTTCCTTCTACGAGAGGACCGAGAGGACCGTCAGCCTTTGCAGGCATGCATGGAGGAGGCATGCCCGGGGCTGGGTTTCCAGTGGCCTGAAAGACTTTACAAGATCCTGTGATGGGGCTGCAGCAATAGTACAGCCAGGAGGGTGTGGGCCTTTATGCAAGGCCAATCCCGGTTCAATCACCAACAACCCATATGGTCCCCCCAAGCACCGCCAGGAGGAGTTCCTGAGTGCGGAGCCAGGAGTAACCCCTGGGAGCATCGCTGAGTGTGACCCAAAAGTCCAAAACCAAAAACAAACAAACAAAACCCCTGTGATATTAGAAGAATAAGTTAGAAGAGAGTGCCAGGGGGATAGTACAGCAGGTAGGGCATTTGCCTTGCATATGTCTGACCTGGTTTCAATCCTTGGCATCCCACAGGGTCCCCTGAGTTCCAGCAGGTGTGATCCCTGAGTGCAGAGCCAGAAGTAACCCCTGAGCACCGCAGGGTGAGGCCCCAAAATGGGCGGGAAAAAAAGCTTCATGTGTAGGGATGGAGCCACTGAAGAGATAGTACAGTGAGTTAAGGCAGTTGCCTTGTATGTGGCTGACTCTGGTTCAATCCCGGCATCCCATATGGTCCCCTGAACACCGCCAGGAGTGATCCAGGAGCACAGAGCCAGGAGTCAGCCCTGAGCACCACTGGGTGTGGCCCCCACACCAAAATAATTAAGTAGAAGCAGGGCCCTGTCCTGTGCTGTCCCTCTGCCCCGTGTGTCATGAATCTGGGGGGTGGGGTGATGTAGGTAGGGGGGTAGTGTCTGCAGTGGACAAGCGGTCTATTTCCCGGTGGACCCTGCTGTCATTCGGGGAGTGATTTCCCAGTGGACCCCTTCCTTAGGCCAATAAGCCTCAAAAGGTTCCTTAACTCAGCTGCCTGACCCCCACATGAGACCAGCTTCCTTCTTTCCCGGGCAGCGGCGCCAACTGCCACCATGAGGCAGGCCATGGACAGTGCTCAGCAATCCTGAGCTGAAGGGCACAGGGCAATGTCATGCAGTGACCCTGGCCCAGCCCTCCCCAGTCCCTGTCGTGCCATCCCACAGGCACAGTTCCTGATTGTCATTCAGTGATTCCCTCCTGGTGGCCGTCACGGAGGGGCTGAAGACGTCATAAGCAGGAGATGGTCTGGGCCTTGGGGCCTGCCTGAGGATGACAGTTTTCTTTCTTTCTTTCAATTTTTTTTTTTTTTTTGCTTTTTTGGGTCACATCTGGTGATGCTCAGGGGTTACTCCTGGCTCATGCACTCAGGAATTACTCCTGGTGGTGCTGGGGGACCATATGGGATGCTGGGAATCAAACCCGGGTCGGCTGGTCGGCCACATGCAAGGCAAACACCCTACCTGCTGTGCTATCGCTCCAGCCCCAAGATGACAATTTTCTGGGGACCGCACAGAGAGGCTATGGCCTGTTCATGAAGAGCTGGTGCCCATGGAAGAGGCCAACGTCTATGACGGCTCAGAGGGGGAGGTGCCCAGGGCAAAGGGAGAATCCTGTCTCCTAGGATGGAAACAGAGAGAGTGAGGAGAAAGACCCTCCAGGTCAAGATACATACAAAGCTATGCCAGGACCACGGTGCTCTCGGCCCGGGAGGTGCCCCCAGCCCATGCTCTCTGTCCCATTCCCCTGCTCTGAGAAACGCAAACACGGGGAAGAAACACCTGCAGCAGAGGCCCAGGGGGCGGTTCTGGGGGGCCTGGGGAGCACGAGGTCCCAGAAAAAAACAAGAGGTTTTTTCTTTCAAAGCAGGTCATAGGAAGGAAGGAAGGATAGTATAGTGGTTAAGATGCTTGCCTTGAATGTGGCTGACCAGGGTTCGATCCCCGGCACTCCATACGGTCTCCTGAGCACTGCCAGGAGTGATCCCTGCTGGGTGTGGCCCCCCGCAAAAAATATTACAAAAACAGAACAATGAATGGAAAAGTCGTGATTCCTTAGCTCCTAGGAAGCCAGGAATGTTTTTGTAGCCGGCGCCAGTTGTTTGGATAAAAGGTAAAAGGTAAAGGCCCTCCCGTTGATCGTTGATTTGCTCGAGCGGGCCCAGTAACGTCTCCATTGGAGACTTTGTTGTTACTGTGTTTGGCATATCGAATACTCTCGGTAGCTTGCCGGGCTCTCCAAGAGGGGCGGAGGAATCGAACTCGGGTCGGCCATGTTGGCCGCTTGTAAGGCGAACGCCCTACCGCTGTGCTATCGCTCCAGTCAGGATGGCCGAGTGGTCTAAGGCACCAGACTCAAGTTGTTTGGATATTAGAAATATATTTATGGGGGCTGGAGCGATAGCACAGCGGGTAGGGCGTTTGCCTTGCACGCAGTCGATCTGGGTTCAATTCCCAGCATCCCATATGGTCCCCTGAGCACCACCAGGGGTAATTCCTGAGCACAGAGCTAGGAATAACCTCTGAGCATTACCGGGACCCAGAAAGATATATATGCATGTATGGGATTTAGATTAACAAAATGGAAGATGAGGAGGGATGGAAGGAGAATGTTCCAGCCTCTTCCTTTCCAGAGGTCCCACGCACAGGCAGCGACGCGCATTCTCACTCCAGACAGATTTCCGCGCCCCTCCCTCTGCTCTGCTCCCCCTCCCCTGCTCTCTTCCCCTTCTCTCCCTTCCCTGCTCTCTCCCTTCGCTGTCTTGGCCAGTGCAAGTGCTCAGCTGTGTCTGGTGCTCATGGCTGTGGTCAGCTGGAGCGCACCCATTCCACCCTCAGCAGGGGGTGCTGGTGCCAGAAGGGAGCTTGCAATCTCTTACCTGCCGGCACTGTACTGGAACCACATCCGGGATGCCTAGATGTCTGGCTGCACCCACAGTAGCTCACTCTCCATTCTGCCTACATCTCTGTTTATCTCAGACTAGAGCGATCAGTCCTGGGCTTCCTTACTTATTGCTCCTAGACGTGGCAAGCATCAGTCACTGTGACTGTTTCCACGAAAAAATATCACCTCTGACATGTTGGGTCATTTTTTTTTTTTTGCTTTTTGGGTCACACCCGGCAATGCTCAGGGGTTACTCCTGGCTCATTCACTCAGGAATTACTCCTGGCGGTGCTCGGGGGACCATATGGGATGCTGGGAATCGAACCTGGATTGGCCATGTTGGCCGCGTGCAAGGCAAACGCCCGCCCTACTCGCTGTGCTATCGCTCCAGCCCGGGGTCATTTTTTTTTTTTTTTTTTGGATAAGGAAAGGGGTTGGGTGACTCCCAGGAGCTCAGGGGCTACTCTTGGCTTTGTGCTCAAAGATCACTCCTAAAGGTGCTTGGGGAACACGTGAGGTCAGGGATGGAACCAGGGGTCAGCATGTGCATGGCAAGGGTTTTACCCCCATCCTTTCTCTCCAGCTCCTTGATCAAGCTTTCATGCCAATTCAGCCAAGTTCCACTAAAGTGTGAGCGTGAAAGAGTTTCCATTGATTATATTGTGTTAATGTGTTTCCCCTTTCTGGGAACTAAGGGGTCCTTCCCTTCTTTCTCCCATCTGTGTTTGTCTTCTTCTCATCATTTTTTTCTGCCAAGGAAATCATTAGGTTATTTTTTTTTTTTTTGCTTTTTTTGGGTGGGTCACACCCAGCATTGCACAAGGGTTACTCCTGGGTCATGCACTCAGGAATTACTCCTGGCGGTGCTCAGGGAACCATATGGGAGGCTGGGAATGGAACCCAGGTTGGCTGCGTGCAAGGCAAATGCCCTACCCACTATAACTCCAGCCCCCAGTCCTTAGGTTATTGAATAAGCATGAAAATTTCCTCCGAGTTTGTCATTTGTTATTAACAGGTCTGTCGCATATCAAGTTGGAATTTTTTTTTTTTTTGCTTTTTGGGTCACACCTGGAAATGCACAGGGGTTACTCCTGACTCATGCACTCAGGAATTACCCCTGGAGGTGCTCAGGGGACCATAGGGGATACTGGGAATCGAACCCGGGTTGGCAGCATGCAAGGCAAACGCCCTACCTGCTGTGCTATTGCTCCAGCCTCTCAAGTTGGAATTTTTATGTTTGTTTGGGGGCCACACCTGATTATGCTCAGGGTGACTCTTGGGTCTGTGTTCAGGGGTGTCAGGGATCAAACCTGGGTCAGCTGCATGTACTATTGCTCTGGCCTCTGGTTATGGAAGCAGTTCTGGCTTCCGGGGTTTGTGTCAAAACTCAAAAGCATCTTGAAGAGTATGAACACAGATTCTCCCATAAGTTGTCGTACAAGTTTGAGGTTTCTTTTTCTTGTGTGTGTGTGTGTGTGTGTGTGTGTGTTTTGGGTGCCATACCTGGTGATGCTCAGGGGTTTGTCCTGGCTCTGCATTCAGAAATTACTCTTGGCAGTGCTCAGGGTATCATATGAGATGCCAGGATTGAATCTGGCCACGTGCAAGGCAAGCACCTGCATCCTACTCACTGTACTATTGTTTCAGCCCTTTTAAAAGTATTTAACTTGGGAATGGAGCAAAATAGTACAGCGGCCGACCCGGGTTCTATCCCAGCAGCCCATATGGTCCTCGGAGCTCTGCCAAAAGTGATCCCTTAGCACAGAGTCAGGAATAATCCCTGAGCACCTCCGGGTGTGGCCCAACCCCCCCAAAATTAAGCTATTCTCTCTCACTTCTCTTCTCTATGTATCTTTCTCTCTTTCTTTGCCAGGGAGTCACACCCTGTGGTACTCAGCTTAGGGATCACTCCTGGCAGTGCTTGGGAGACCATATGCAGAGTCAAAACTATGGTTGAGGGCTGGAACAATAGCACAGTGGGTAGGGCATTTGCCTTGCATGCGGCCAACACGGGTTCGATTCCCAGCATCCCACATGGTCCCCTGAGCACCGCCGGGGGTAATTCCTGAGTGCAGAGCCAGGAGTAATCCCTGTGCATCTCCGGGTATGACCCCAAAAGAAAACAAACAAACAAACAAACAAAAAACTATGGTTGACTTCGTGCAAGGCAAGTGCCTTACCTCAAGGACTAGCTTTTGAGCCCTCTAACCTAATTTTCCCTCCGGAGCTGGTTGGTGTACATTGAGGGGGCAGGGGAAAGGGAAAGAAACGAAGGGCAGTGACCTACCTTCTGCCTAAGTCGGGCACAAGGGAGCCTTCATGGTCAGTGGGTGGAAGGGCATCTGCAGGTGGCACCCACAACCCAGGTCTGCCCCAAGTAGGGAGATATGTCCACGCCAGGGTAGAGATTGTATTTCTTCCCAAAGCCTTGAGAAGGTGGGAGGGAGCGTCAGAAATCTGGATGAAGGATCTCTCCACCCACTCTCCAGATGTCCAAGGGAGGAGGAGGTGTGCCCCACTCCAAGGACTATTACATTAATCAAATCTGGTAGAGGGACTGGTTTGATGGGGTGGATCTCAACTAGCTCCTGGGCATAGGAAGTGTAAAACTGGGGCCACTCAGAGCCCCCCAGCAGCCACTTGCTTCCACAATCCAAAATCCCTGCCATCTCCCTGGCTTGACTCCACTGTCTCAGGACGGACCTCGCCAAAATATAATCTGCTGAAAATTCTGGTATGCAGGTATTGTGACTGAAATATCCACGCTTTCTTGGGGTTGGGATGGGCTACCTCCCCCCCCCCATCTCCCTGTACTTCTGGAAGCCTTGGCAATCAGAGCCACACCCCAAAGCGGCCACCCAATTGAAAAGCTACTCCAGCTTTACTGTCCTGATAAAAATACTGAATGCCCTGTACAAACACCATGACCTCTTAGCACCTGTATTGCAAACCATAATGCACAAAAGGAAAAGGATAGAGAGAGAGCAAGAAGGAAAGTGCCTCCCATAGAGAGAGGCGGGGGATGGGGGTTGGGAGATGGGGGACATTGGTGGTCAGAAATGTACACTGGTGGAGGGATGGGTGCTAGATCACTGTATGACTAACTGTATGACTGAAATCCAACTATGAAATGCTTTGTAATGGTCTATCTCATGGATATCCAATTAAAAAAAAATTTTTTTTAAATGTAATATAGGGCCTGGAGCAATAGCACAGCGGTTGGGCATTTGCCTTGCACGTGGCCGACCCAGGTTCGATTCCCAGCATCCCATATGGTCCCCTGAGCACTGCCCGGGGTGATTCCTGAGTGCAGAGCCAGGAGTAACCCCTATGCATAGCCGGGTATGACCCAAAAAAAGCAAAATAAATAAATAAATAAATAAATGTAATGTAGGGCTGGAGAGATAGCACAGCAGGTAGGGCGTTTGCCTTGCATGCGGCCGACCCAGATTGATTCCCAGCATCCCATATGGTCCCCTGAGCACCGCCAGGAGTAACTCCTGAATGCAGAGCCAATAGTAACCCCTGTGCATCGCCAGGTGTGACCCAAAAAGCAAAAAAAAAACCAATGTAATGTAGGAGTTCATGCCCAATTCAATCAGCTTAATCAATGGCTGAATAAATAGCAGTACTCCTACATTCACACTGTCACTGTCCTCCCGTTGTTCATCGATTGTCTCCAGCAGGCCCAGTAATGTCTCCATTTTGAGACTTGTTGTTACTGTGTTTGGCATATTGAATACTGTCACAGATAGCTTGCCAGGCTTTGCCATGCGGCGAGGTACTCTTGGTAGCTTGCCGGGTTCTCCAAGAGGGGCGGCGGAATCTAACCCGGATCAGCCGCGCTGGCTGCGTGCAAGGCAAACACACTGCCGCTGTGCTATCGCTCCATCGCACTCCTACATTAAAAATAAAAAAAAAACTGGGGCCACCGAAATGACCTATGACCTGACCAGGGGAGGCCTTGACTACTGTCCAAGTTCTTCCGTGGTTGCGTTGTTCTTGTTTTTTTAATGATGTTAAGTGGATTGTTAGAGAACTGAGTTACATTGTGATAAAAACAATAATGATGGTCATGCTGACAATCCAAGGCCGGGTATTTCTAAAAGGAGATAAATTTCAGGAACTCGGGGTGCATCACCTAACCCTCATAACTCTATCAACATCATCACAGAAGGCGGAGGGGGGCCTCTTTCTTTCTTGCAGAGGCTGGGCAGTGCGCTTCCAAGCGGGGCCCAGGAGGTCCAGGGGCGACCACCAACCCTCCGCCTGCCAGTGGGCTCCAGCCAGGCGGTTCCCGAACCAGCCCGGAGGTGCTGGGGAGCTGGGCTGCTCGGGGACCGAGCAGGCGCCAGGACTCGGCCCGAATCAGGCGCGTTTTCAGGGGCGCGCCTCAAACCCCGGTGCCATCTCACGGCCCTCATCCTGGAGTTTTCAAACACACTCGACCTGCAGCTCCGGTCTGCTCCCGGTTCCGCCACTTCCCCGCCCACCGGCACTGCCCCACCTGAGCCGGCCCTGAGCCGGCCCGCATTCCATCCTGTCCTCCCGCGCGGCGCCGGGAAGGACCTCGGCGGCCAGTGGCCTGCGGCCCGTTCATCGTCGGGTGAGGGGGGCCGAGGGGGGGGAAGAAGACGCCGCGGACACGCTCGATCGCCCCCTCGGAGGCCGAGGCGCAAAGGCCCGAGGCAGCGGCCGAGAGAGCCGGGCAGCAGTCGGGCGGGGACCCGGACACGCCAGCGCGCCGAGTAGGACGTGCGGACTCGGGCGGCCGCCGAGGGGCGTGACCGGCGCAGCCGGGGGGCGTGGCCTCCGCCGGGGCTGTACCAAGAGAGCGGGCCGTGGGGGCCGCCGAGCTCCGGGCGCGGCGCGCGCAGCCTGCGGGCGCGGGGTGGAGCCGCGGCGGCCCCGCCCCCACCCCCGGCCGGCGAGGGCGGTGGTAGCGGCCGGGGGGGATCTGGGCCTGCGTCCTGCGCGGGGCTCGAGAGAGCTGCCCGGCCGCCCGCGGTGAGTGTACGCGTCCGCGGGCGCCCGGGCGCGGGGCGGCTGGGTTCGGGGCCCGGCGTGCCGGGGGCGCCGGGGACGGGTGGGCTCCCGGGCTGGGCGTGGGGATGGGTCTGCTGCGCGGGTCCCGCCTCGGTCCTGCCCGTCCAGCCCACTCCTGAGGCTGCGGCTCGGGAGCGCCGAGGATTCAATCCCCCGCCCGGCAAGGGCCCCTGGGCCTCGGCTTCACCATCTCCGAGTTCTGCCGCTGTGCCTCAGTTTCCCCGCAGGAAGCTTCCTGTTGCCGTGGACGCGCGTGGCGGGTTCTGGGGACTCGCTCTGCGCCGTCGGGGGCGACCCGGGGCTGGGGGGTGGTGACAGGTGCCTTGGTGGCTACCGCCTGGTCTTTGCCTGACTAACGTCACCCTTAGGTCCCAGGAGGTCACCGGGTAAAAGGTCGCGGTCCCCCGGGGAGGTGCGGGGTGCCGTCCAGGAACTCGGCCTTTGGCCTTTGCTCTCTGCGGCCAGGCCCCTCCTCTGATCTGGACTGGAGCAGGGGGCCTTTCGGGGAAGGGAGCGGCCACCTCTCTTACGCCCATCAGTTTCTTTGGGGGTGGGGTGCTGCTGGAATGTGGGTCGGTGGACCCCTTCCCGGGAGTAGGGCGCGCACCGCCTGTGTACCCCCAAACGCTGAGGGTCTGATGCTTCAGTGGGAGTTCCTTTCGGGGGGCGCCTTTCAGGGGGTCCCCTCTCCAGTGGCCCTCCGTGCGTTGCTGCCGGTCCTGGGTGCTCCTGTCTGAACCATCCCTAGGTTCTGCCTGTACAAGTGGCCGGGGTGGCCATGGGCTCCTGGTTGATGTGTCCCCCTACTCCTTCTTCGGGCTTCTCTAACGCAGTCGCGCTGTGCTCTTGAGAGAGGGGCCAGGGGTCCCCCACATTCCATGGTCCCTGAGGTAAAAAAACTCTTGGCACCTTCGGCGTCCTCACGTGTTCTGGGATCAGGATCCGGAGTAACAGCTCCCGGCTACCTGCGGCCAAAATTCCCCAAGGGGTTCCCAAAATTCATCCTTTCTGGCACTTGCGGAAAAACACCTCAGGGAGGAGGCAGAGATAAGGGGAGCCCCAGGGATATCCTTCAGCGCCTGGAAGTGACCCCATCAGGCCTGAGCAGGCCAGCAAGCAGGACCTGCTGGTGACTCGGGATGAGTCTCCTTGTTCTTGAAAATCAGGCTGAGTCAGATCAGTCTGTGTTCTGGGGAGGTAGGACTAAAGTCAGGACAGTTAAACCCAGGGAACTTTCAGGTTAGTAAGAACTTAGCTTTTCTGGGGCTGGAGTGATCCTTACTTGCCATGCACACTGTCCACCAGGGTTCCTTCACCGGCACCCCATATAGTCCACTGAGCTCCGCCAGGTGAACCCTCCACTCGCCTCTAAAAAAAAAAAAATTGAGTTTTGAGTTTTTAAAAAAAGGGGGGAATTTAAAAAAAAAAAGAATTTAGCGTCTCAGCAACTTGGTTTTGCCCCTTGCCATGGAAGCCTCTTAAGTTCTGCTACCTTTCGTGCTCCGTGGCGGAAGACCCTCCAATCCTGGCTTTGCGCTGCCAGCCTGGCATGCACCCTGGCACCCCGGACTTGGTGTGTGTCAGTTCACTTCAAAACCAAGATCAGTGCCCAGAGCGATAGCACAGGGGTTAAGGCCTTGTATGGGGCAGGCCTGGGTGCAAATCCTGATATCACACGGGGTCCCCCAAGCACCACTTGGAGGGATCCCTAGGCACTGCCAGGTGTGGCTCAAAAACAGAAGATCAGGAAAGAGTGAAATGAAAAATGACCGGATTTATGAAAATGTACATTTTCTGTTTGTGAAACTATTAAGTGCTCATATATATACACATACATATGTATATATACATATATGTGTATATGTACATGTATACACATATGTACTTTCGTACACATGTATATCCAAGTTATACATACAAGTTTTCTTTATGTTTTGGGCCACACGCGGCAGTGCTCAGAGTTTACTCCTGGCTTTACTCTCAGGGATCACTCCTAGTGGTGCTGAGGGGATCCTATGGGATGCCAGGGATTAAACCGAGGTCATTCATGTACACGGCAAGCACCTTACCCTCATAACTATCCCTCCAGCCCTCAGGTGCTCAATATTTTTTTTAAATTACAAAAATATAGAATGTAGTGAATATCCTGCATAATCCCTTACAGTGAGACCAGAAAAAATAATCCTTACTGGTTGTGAGGACATTTTCGAGATATCTTTGGTCACATATAAAAATATTTTTTATTACTCACTTTTTTCTTTTCCCGAAAATTAACAATCACTGTCACTGTCATCATCATCATCGATTTCCTCGAGCAGGCACCAGTAACGTCTCCATTCGTCTTCGCTCTGAGATTTTAGCAAGTGCCACATTGGAGGCTCTTTCAGGGTCAGGAGATTGAGACCCATTATTGTTACTGGGTTTTGGCATATCGAATACGCCACGGGGAGCTTGCCAGACTCTGCCGTGCGGGCAGGATACTCTCGGTAGCCTGCCGGATTCTCTGAGAGCGAGAACTAGGCCCGAAAATTCACAAACATGAGAAAATTAAAAACAACATGAGGGGTGCATAGGGTGGGTGTTCAGGGACTGTTTCTGGGCTCTGTGCTCGGGAGTGATCCCTGGTGATGCTTGGGTAACCATATATGCTATGCCAGGGACTTTGAATCTGGGTCATGCATGGTTGATGTAGCTGTGTGCAAGGCCTTACATGCTGTATGATCTCTCTGGCCCCTCAGACATTTTTAATTCAGTAAACTTTATTTGGCTTTTTGTTTGGTTTTGTTTTGGGGCCACAGCGGGCAATGCTCAGAGGTTACTCCTGACTCTTCACTCAGGAATCACTCCTGGTGGTGCTTGGGGACCTTATGGGATGCTGATCCAGCCTGGGTCGGCCGCGTACAGGGCGAGCTCCCTCCCTGCTATGCTATCACTCCGGCCGATGGGGCTGCTTTCTGTTACCTAACATGATGTCTTCCTGCATCATGAAGGAAAGACGCATCCCCTCTCAAAGGAAAATAGTTACCAACAAATGACAGAATATTTAAGTAACCAAAATGTTTTGGTGGGGGAAATGCATGTAATTTGCGTTTTTTTTAATTCTGCTGCAGTGAGTATATTCTAGAAGTACATGAACTACACAGCGGATATCCTCCCTAAGCTTGCACTTAGATCTCTCTGTGGAGGAAAATCCTACAGAGAAGAGCGTGTGTGCAGAAGTGGTGTGATTAAATGGCAATAGATTGACCAAACTCCCAGCCAAAAAGGGTACTTCTGGCCAGAGCCATAGTTCAGCAGGGAGGGCCCTGGGTTCAGTGCCCTGCACCCAGATGGTCTCTTGACCCCCTCGTGAGTGATCCCTGAGCACAGAGTCAGGAGTAAGCCCTGAGCACAGTCAGGGGTGGCTCTCAAACCAAAAAGACCAAAACCAAAAAGGGTATCTTGCTTCATGCCCCCCACAGAGAGCATCTTGCTTTGGTTTTTGTTTTTGAGTCAGACCTGGCGGTGCTGGGGGCTACTTCCAGCTGGACAGTGACTGGGACCTGAGCGGTCCTGCATGTAGAGCAAATGACCCAGTCTGTTGAGCCACCTCCCTGGCCCCAGGATTGTTTAGGAGGAGGGGTTTGAATCACTTGGAGGTGCTCAGGGCTGACTTCTGGCTCTGTGCTCTGGGGTCACTCCTGACCGAACTCAGGGGGCCCTGTGGAGTGCTGGGAATCCAACCTCGATCAACAGTGTGCTAGGCAAGTGCCTTAACCCCTGTACATCTCCAGCCCCCTAGAATCATCATTGTGGATTCAGAATTCTAAGGCTCATGCTGAAAACTAAATGGTCCCTGCAGGGATGCTCGGATTTCAGGGAAACCTGTGTTAAGTTTCGTGTGTCATGTGTGCAGTACCCTCTGTGTGCACTTTTTCAAGTTCTGGTTCCCCCAGAAGACTGGTTTTTCTGTGTCCCCTAAGCAGGTGGGGAGCATTCTCCCGAGTGTTCTCCCCAGGTCAGGCTCTGGGGCTACTGCTCACAGGACCCCCTCTCCCCCCCGCGGTGTTGGCTCTTCTGAGTGCCAAGGATTCTCGAGCTCTGAAAGGGAAAATTCCCAGTTCACAAAATCACAGATTCACCTGTGTGTTCCTCCTGGCCTGCGCTCAACCCTCGAGGGTTTCTGTGTCTCTCCTGTGGGTCTCGCTAGACATTGCGTCACATACAAGAAACCTCAGTGTGGGGCTGGAGTGATAGCACATCAGAGAGGGCGTTTGCCTTGCAAACGGCCTACCCAGGTTCAATTTCCAGCATCCCATATGGTCCCCTGAGCACCACCCGGGGTTATTCCTGAGTGCAGAGCCAGGAGTAACCCCTGTGCATCTCCGGGTGTGACCCAAAAAGCAAAGAAAAAAAAAACAAAAAAGAAACCTCAGTGTTTGACAGAGGACACCGGCTCCCTGTGACCCTTTTTTTGTGGGATGGGGGGATGCACACCCAGTGATGCTCAGGGTTACTCCTGGCTCTGCACTCGGGAACTACTGTTGGTGCTCTGGGGACCATATGGGATGCTGGGGATCAAACCCAGGTGAGTCATGTGCAAGGCCAGTGCCTGCCTGCTGTCCTGTCTCTCTGGCCTTGACCCGGGACTGTTTTTATAGAAAGGCTGCAGCACTCGGTATGCTCCCCGCCCTGTTTTTATAGAAAGGTTGCAGCACACGGCATGCTCCCTGCCCCCATTGCTCATCGTTTTGTCCACTGGTGATTCAGACAGAGAGCAGCGGGGAGAAGTGACCCCATGCCAGTTAACTGTCATTCAGGGGCACCGCCAGTGCTGGCCCGGCCCAGTCCTTGTTTTCTGTACCAGTGAAATGGGGGAAAGAGCCCCGTTCCCTGGGGTGTGGCGCTTCCACCCTGAGTGGTCCCCGTTGTTGGTGACTCTTGTCCCTGACGAATGGCACTTAAAGCACGTGTGTGGGCCTCGGGGCCCAAGTGTCTGCGGCAGGCGCGTTCCGCCACTTGAGAACCCCCGAGAGGAGGGCGCGGGCGTCCGGGGGAGCTGAGGCGGCCCTCGTGTTCTCTACAGTTCGGGGGGCCTGAGAGGCTCTCCCGGGAAGGTGACATCTGAGTTGAGTGGAGGAGGCTCAGGAGGAGGCCATGGCACCCCTAGGCGCCGGCCCCCAGCAGGTTGAGTTGTGGGTACTAAGAGGTGCATGTCCTTCCTTCCGGAGGCTCAGGCGCCTGTCTCCAGGCGCCCCCCTCAACCCAGGGGTGCTGTTCATGGTCGCATATGTGTCTAGGGGGGTGGCAGGAGAGGAGGCCGCCGGGGCAGGCTGATGGAGATGCAGCTTTGGGTAAGGGTGGGAGGACTCGCCTAGAGCTGGGCCCGTGGGGCAGTTGTACCCACTTCAGGTGTCCAGCTCCTGCTGAGCTGAATCTGAAGGAAGACAAAGGGCTGCTCTGAGACCTCCCGCCGAGTCACGGCGACCTGGTAAAGCACCTGTCCACCTAGGACACACAGGTCTGGGGCGGGGCTGACCAGCTGAGACTTTGCCTTGGTTTAGTCACTGTTTTTAATCTCCTGCAGTTTTATCTTCCGGGCCTGGTCCCACGGCCCCGCCACCAGACGGACCCCACCTGTCCGCTTGGCCCTCCACGTTGCCGCTGGTGCTTATTATGCAAGTGCTCCAGAGCCTGTTCCGGGCCAGGCTGGGCCTGTGCAAAGGTTTGAGGCTGAGCAGGGACGTGTGAACTTGCGCTCACCTCTGAACCCAGACATATTGACTCTGTATCTGTATCGGGAGCCCGTTAGAGCTCGGTTTTCACTGCAAACAGGCCTGGCGGTTCCGGGATGCCCCGGCCAGGCTCCAGCCAATAGTGCCCGGCCGCTCTCGGAGGTGGGGTTTGGGTTTGGCCGGGACACTAGCCAGGCTTTGGAATTGTTCCCATGGGGCTCTGTGGTCTCATGAAGAGCAGTTTCTGGTTTGCGGTTGTTTAAGAACAGGACACCGGTCCCTTACATAACACCCTTTGTCAGCCCCAAAGGTCGCGAGACCCGCCCACCTCCACCTCCCTCTGCTTCTCCCTGGAAACCCTGGGGAAGGTCTTGCCTGCTTGTGGCCTGGCCCCCAGCCCCATCCTCTGGGTCAGGAAGCTCCAGGCCCCACCCCCGTCCCCCTAACACTTCCTCCCCTGACCCCCCAAACTTTCTCAGCTCTGTCCATGGTACCATCCACGGTCAGACTGAGCTCAGAACCCTTGCTGCCAAGTACTTTCTTGCTGTTTTGTGTCGGATTTTGGTCTGTTTTCTTTTTTGTTTTGTTTTGTTTTGTTTTTGAAATTTTTTTCTTCCTCTTCTCCATCTACATATACAAAGGACATGGAAGTGTTGCTTGTGACAAAAGAGTCTCAGAGCTGGGGAACTGGCTCAGAGAGTCAGAGCACTGTCACTGGCTGTCCGCAGGAGACCCACCCTCCCCACCCCACCCCCGAAACCTGGCCCACCCTCAGCCCCCATGTGAGTTCCTGGGTGACATTGGAAGGGCCCAGAAAGGTAGACAGGAGGCTGAGATAGGGGCTTCCCAATAGGATTTTTCTTATCCACCTGTACATGAAACTTCAAACATTTTCACTTCCTACTACCATTGGTCATTTATTCGATAATGACAAAAAATCAGTTTACAATGGAAGAGAGAGAACTCAGGTCTTCCCCACCAATCCCAAGCAGTCTGAATCTGTCTAGCTCTGTCTGCAGCAGTTGGTTGGGTTATGGGGGGCTGGAGAGCGGGCCCAGAGGTTGCAGCACACAGCCTGCATGCAGGAGGCCCGTATCATCCCAGCACCACATGGCGCCTGGTGCCCTGATCAGGGTGGCCGCCAAACCAAAACACTTAGAATGAAATATGTGCAAGGACGCTGAGCTGACCTGTGAGTGTCTCGTGTGTCAGGGCCCTGGTAGCGTAGTGACCTCGGTGTCCTGTGGTCACCGAGATGTGGGCCACAAAGCACTGAGAACATGCCTTAGAACCTGGCCCTGCACCAGCCCTTCTGGGCTTTGTCTGGCCTTGGAACCATGTCCGCACTGCCTTCAAGGCCTCTGTTCTTCAGGGTTCTGCTGGGACAACCTGGTGATGATCAGACCTTACTCCTGGCTCTGCACTCAGGGATCACTTCTGGTGGGCCTTTGGGGTCAGGACCCTATAGGATGCCAGGGGTCAAACTCAGGTCAGCCACTTGCAAGGCAAGCAACCTACCGGCTGGACACTGGCTCTAGCCGCTCTGCCAGATTTTGAGTGTGTTGGCTTTCCAGACCCACGCTCTCAGCAGAGCCAGGAACCTGTTACAGAGCCGGCCAAGACTCATCACTCATAGATGTTGATGTTTGTGTTAATCCAGCCATATCCAAGTGTGAGCCACCTTTGACATGCGCAGTTGTGTCAGTATGGTTTTGGGGCCACACCTGGTGATGCTCAGAGGGTTACTCCTGGCAGTGCTTGGGGGATCATATGGGGTGCTGGGGATTGAATCCAGGTCGGCCTTGTGCAAGGCAAGCGCCTTCCCCGCTGGCCTGTTGCTCCGGCCCTGGTTCACCGTGTTAAGAGAAGGGTGTGGTGCTCCATCGTACTGAGCTGTTCGAGTGCAGCTGGGCCGTCAAGCGTGCTGAAGGCACGGCTAAGCCAGGTGGGGCAGCAATGCAGTGACCAACCCTTGGCCTTAGGATTTCGAAACCAAGAGGACCGAGCAATAGCACGGGTGAGAGGGAGGGACCTAGGGGTGGACTCAGGTGACTCAAGGACAGTGGGGGAGGGTCTTGGGCACATCGGTGGTGGCGAAGGTGCAGTCTGTCCCTTGGTATCTCAAAACCTGAAGCCTCAAGGCGCTGGTAGCCAGGTTACCTGAGGTACAGTAAACACAGAGAACCAAAGAGGATAAGAAAGGTAGCTCAGAAAACAAAGGCGGGCTGCACAGCCAGCCTCCGTGGACGAGACGGCCACCGCGTCACTGGGCCTCTGCAAAGGCCACAGAGCTCAGGCCGTGAGCCGTGTCACGCTCCTGTGTTTAAGGGGACACGCCACAGAAAAAAGGCAAAGAGAGAGAGAGGTGTTCAGGGCCTGGGCTCGGAAGAGCGAAGCAGGTCTTTCAGTAAGACTGTTTCTACAGAGGGCTGGGTAGTCCAGTGGGGAGGGTGCTTGCCTTGCATATGATCAACCCAGGTTCTATCCCCAGCACCCCTTAAAAAGTCCCCCAAACACTGCCAGGATTGATTCCTGAAAGCAGAGCCAGAAGCAACCCCTGAGCATTGCGGGGGGTGGCCAAAAATAAGTAAATAAATAACAAAAAAGACTGTTCTCACTGCCTGCCCTCTGGGCCACCACCTGCACCCATGAACCCAAACTCCATCCCTTTGTAGCACGCCGTGAGTTTTCTGCCAATGTCTCCTGTCCCTGGCTGCGCTCCGGGGCCACACCTACTAAACGTGCTCACGTCTCCTCTACCGCCTCCTACCCACGCAGATGTTTTCTCAATTGGAGTGAGGGTACGCAGCCGGGGCAAGAACACCCCTCCAAAAATGGGTATTAATGGTGGATTGTTGTTGCTTGGGGCTTTGTTTAGTGTGTATCCCCTGGCATTCTCCCTGAGAAAGTGACTGTTTTTCTCTGCGGGGGAACCTTGAGAACACATAAATCCTGTTTCTCCTGGGATTTTTGCTCACTAATTTTTTAACGCATGATGGTAGGTCTGGCGCCTGCAAGGAGAACACGGGCTTCTCCAGAGTGGAAAAAGCAGGTAGAGAGATAATATGTCTCCTTAACACTGTGCATGGTCTTATGTAACTTTTTCTTTCTCTCTCTTTCTCCCCTCTCTCCTTTCTCCTCTCTCTCTCTCTCTCTCTCTCTCTCTCTCTCTCTCTCTCTCTCTCTCTCTCCCTCTCTCCCTCCTCCCACTACATTTATTTGTGGGGATTTTATGGTAAGAAAGAGCTGCTTGCTCCTTTCTCCTTCTTGATTGTGTCAATAAGGACTCGGAGTGGTTGTTTTATGCTGTGGCTAAGCTCATATTATTCGGCTAGTGGGAGGAAGAGGAAGCTAAGGAAACTTTCGATGGCACCAAGAAGAAAAACTTGGGAATGAACAAGGAGGTGTAAAACTTTTCAGGCTGCAGATAGCACACCATTGCTAGAAGGAAATAGAAATTGCCTAATGGGTGGGGAGACTTCACGGGAAGGTGTTACTGTCCCCCAAGGTGAGATCCAGACTCACCCGATCCCTGATCCCTGATGGAACCACAGTGGCACTGTGGGCAGACCTGGGAAGGCAGGTCTGCAAACTCCTCTGGAATCGAAAGAATCTGCAGATGGCCAAGAGCAGTCTGGAAAAGGAAACGCCAGTTTGACAACACAGCTCCTGATTGTGAGACGCTCTGTAAAGCTGCATAAGGACTGAGAACTGGGAGTTTCCAGACAAATGCATCAGCTGCTTCCTTATGAGGGGTCACACCTGCCGTATCGTGGTGCCACTCCTGACTCAGTGCCAGCTGGCAGCACTCAGTGCCCCAGGGTCACCAGAATGGCACCCAACAGTGCTCAAGGGCCACCAGCGCGACATCCGCAGATACAAAGGGCGCCTTGTAGTACAGGGACCAAACTCCAGGCCTTGCCACTGGGCTGTCTCCCCAACCCGACTTGGTCGTTAGGGAAGTGATCTTTTGCCAGCAGCACCAGGAGAGCTGGATCCCCACATGCAGAGAATGAACCTGGGCCCCGCCTCCCCGGAGAAGGACCAGCTCAGGGACGAAGAACTGATTGTAAGAGCCAGAGCCCCCCACCCTGAGACCGCGCAGGCGTGCACCCGTAGGACGTTGGAGTTGGTGGTGATTTATGACTGTTACACTTAAACTAAGCCTCTAGCGAAAGAGTGGATAGTTACAGGATGGATGTTTGCGTTCCCCTAAAATTGACAGTTGAAAACCTTAAACCTTCACCTGAGGGTCTTTGGTGGGACCTCGGAGAGCCCGGCAAGCTACCGAGAGTATTCGATACGCCAGACACAGTAACAACAAAGTCTCCAATGGAGACGTTACTGGGCCCGCTCGAGCAAATCGATGATCAACGGGAGGGCCTTTACCTTACCTTTACCTTTGGGGGTGCTTAGGTTGTGAGGGTGGAGCTCATGCTAGGATTGGTGTCCTTAGAAGAAACGGGTGAGTTTGTAAGTCTGTAACTGTATCTCACAGTGATTCATTAAAAAATATATTAAAAAAAAAAGAGAAGAAGAAATGGGTGAGGGGCCAAGGTGATAGTATAGCAGATAAGGTGCTTATCTTGCACACAGCCAGTGGCTGACTTGGGTTCGATCCTCAGCGTCCCATATGGTCCCCTCGACACTTCCAGGAGTGATTCCTGAGTGCAGAGCCAGGAGTAACCCTTGAGCATCACAGGGTGTTGCAGACAAACAGAAGACAGGTGAGCTTGTTTCTCTCTATGCTCTCTGCCCGTGAGGCCTACACTGAGGACAGAGTTCTTTGTCCACTGCCTATTTCTCCTGGCACTGGACCGCAGGTACCGGCATCTATGCTGTTCTATGAGAAATGGACATTTCTGACTCTAGCTCAGTACCCTGCAGTTTGTTATAGTAACCTGAGCTAAAATGTGGATGGCATCAAACTCTCTTTAAAGCTTTTGTGCCCCGAAGGAAAATACCAAGAGAGTGAAAGCCAGAGAGTGAGTATCATGGGAACACGAACTCTCAAAAAATGCAAAACCCCCGAGTTAAAATTGACGCAGAGTTGGACTAGGGAATGTGGCTCAGTGGTGAACTGTAGGCTTTACATGATTGAGGCCCTGGGTCCAACTTTGGCACCGCCAAAATAATCAAACCATACCAAAACAAAACCCCACAAAACCCAAAACAACAAAGCAACAACGGTGGAATAGATACCTTTCCAAAGAAGGTATAACTGATCAAGCACAGGACGAGCAGCTCAGCCTCCCTAGTTAGGGAGATAAGTACCACTTCTTACCCTCTTGGATGGTTATTTAAAACGAAAACAGTCAATAATGTGGGGTGAGGGTCTGGCTGTGTGGGGAAAGCCATGCCTTATGGGAGAGCAGAGTTCACTGGGGGCTGGAGAGAGATGCTCACGGGGCTGGATCGCTAATCGGCCTGGAGCATGTGGTTTGCTTGCTGGATGCCTGGCTTCTGTCCCTGGCACTGCGAGGTCCCCTGAGCACTGCTGGGTGTGGCCCCCAAACCAAAAATAAGTAAACAGCGCGGGTGTATTTGCTGTGGAAAAGTTTGGCATTTCCTACATTCCTTAAACAAAGAGTGGCCCGCAGATCTGCTTGTTAAATACCCAAGAGAACCGAAAACAGGTACTCAAGTGATTGGCACGTCATTGCATAGCATTATTGATCACAAACCGCCAGTGGAAACAGTGCACAGACCCTTCGCTGGCCAGTGGGTCCATCAGAGGAGTGTTTGTGAAGTGGAGTAGAGCTCCCATCTCTGCAGGGTTTCCTCACACCACTGATGCTACCTTTAGCACTGAGTGGGGACTAGCCCCCCAGCACTGTGAGGTGTGTCCCCTCCCTCTTTCCCCCCAAAGAGCACTGTAGCACTGTCCTCCCATTGTTCATCGATTTGCTCGAGTGGGCACCAGTAACGTCTCTATTGTGAGACTTCTTGTTACTGTTTCAGCATATTGAATGCATCATGGGTAGCTTGCCAGGCTCTGCCGTGTGGGCGTGATACTCTCGGTAGCTTGCTGGGCTCTCCTAGAGGGGCGGAAGAATCGAACTGGGGGCGGCCCAGGTCAGCATCGCAAAACAAATTTTGAATCCATTCTGCAGAGCCAAAGAGGTCACATTTGCATGATAAGTCCCTAACCTTATACAACCCTGATCAACTCTGACTGTCCCTGGACAGAGGAAAAGGGGATTCTGGCCCGCTTGGCTGGACACATGTCAGGAACCGCTTTTCCTTTGGGGTGATGCTGCTGAGTGTCTGGAAGCAGAGTGGCATGCTCAAGGCAGCATGGCGATTCCTGACTGGTGCCAGGGGAAGTTTTGTTTTCCGTGGTCTCAGTGCTGTCAAATGCCTCTCAGCAGTGACTGTCTGGCTCAGGTGTAGCCGAAGCTAGTGGGAGCCCCACTGTTGGGAGCCCAGTTTTCCCAAGCGCTCCCTCCATTGGTCACATCACAAGGTGCTTCAGACTCTTCCCTGGCTTCCCTTGTCCCAGCCCTCATCCACAGTCTCTTTAAGAAGCCTGGTTCTACCTGGACTTCATCCGCGGTAGCCCACTGGGTTCCGCTAGGCCCCGTCTATGGTGATCCTGGAATCTGAGCTCAGAGCCAGTAATAAGCCCTGAGCACTGCTGGGTGTGAGCCAACATCAGAAAAAGTAAAAAAGGACCAGGGAGATAGTACAGAGGTTAAGGTGTTTGCCTTGCATGAGGCCGACCCAGGTTCCATCCCCCGGTCACAGGCTCTGGAGAGATGGTCCAGCAGGTAAGGCAATAGCCTTGCATATGGCTGGCCCAGGTTCAATCCCTGGGCACTCCATATGGTCATCTGAGCCCATCAGGAGTGATCTCTGAGCAGAGCCGGTTATGCCTCCACCTGTCCCCCCCCCCCCACCCCCCCCCCCCCCACAAAAACAACCCAAAACGATGAACAGTTGGGCTTATGGTTTTGCAGGCCTGTGAGTGTCTCTGTCCCGGTGGCAGCATTTCCTGACTCCCTTGATGGGGTCTGGGTTCCCCTGCATCTCGGCCAAGCCCTCCTACACAGTGCTGCCACTCCCCGTGGGTGGGACAGTGTCTGGAGGAGGCCTTCCTGCCTGTCCCCCTCTCACCCCCGACCTCTGCCATTGCCCATGGTGTGTCTCTCCAGCAGAAAGCCCTCCCAGCCCACAGAGGCTCCCAGCCATGACCCAGCGCCACCCTCTCCGGTGCTCTACTCACAGTGGGGCTCACCTGCATCCCAATGTCCCCACGGCATCTGGCCCCCCTGGTACAGGACACACAGCATCCTGGGCAGAGGGCACGCTGAGTGAACTGCCTGCCTCATGGCAGGCCTGCTGTGTGTGTGTGTGTGTGTGTGTGTGTGTGCACGCATGTGTGTGTCGCGCACGTGTGCCAGGGCTCACACTCACGTACATGCCTGCCCAGCTTCTGCCCAAAGCTTGAGCAGTACCCGGATTGGGGTTCCCCAAACCCCACCCCTTCCCGGCTACTGATGTTGTTTTATAATCTAGTGGGCTGCAGAGAACACTGGGGTTTGCTTTGCTCCCCTTGATGCCAGGTGGCCCTGTCCTGAGTCAGTGGACGATTTCCTCCCTTTAGGAATTGGGGTGGGGGAGACGTTTGAAAATTTGACAGAATGCTATTCGTGAGCCTGACCAGTGAACAGGTTGCTTTTCTTGTCGGCTTTTGTTTCCTTGGCCAGACTGGAACTAGTCGGGGTCACTTGGCATGCCAGAGCTGAGCTGTTTGCATTAAGGTGCCATGTTTTTCCTTTGAGGGCCAGGGAAATGTATAAAGATAGCCCATGTGGACGGTCCACTGGTGCTGGGCGGTCGGACGGCCATGTCTGGGCTCAGCCCCATGTACATAGTCCTGGGGGCCAGTGGCCAGGGGCCAGGCACGGCGGCCAGGTGGGTCATTCCATTCCTCTGATGTTAGATGTATTTTATAATAAACGTGGAAAAAGGGGTAGGACAGAAGTAAGTGGTGGACATTTGGATTCTGTTTCATGGTTATTGGTTTTTTTTTAATTTTTTTTTTTTTAATTTTGCAGATTTTCTTCAGTGGATTTGCATTTTTGTTTGTTTTTGATTTGGGGCTGCAGCCAGCATTGCCTAGGGGCTATTCCTGGCTCTGTACTTAGGGGTTGTCCTGCAGTGCTCAGGGGTTATCCCCACCCCTGACGTGTCGCTGGGCCTTGAACTGGCCCTTGAACTGGCCCTCCCGCATGCAAAGCGTGAGCTCAGCCCCTCGGGCTGTGTGTCTGGAATGGATTGTAAACTTCATTTTGAAATGCTTTCGGATTTTCAGAGAGTGGCAAAAACAGTGCCACATTTCCGTTCTCTCTGTCTTTCAAATTCAAGGACATTTCCTTTTTTCCTTTTCTGTATTTGGGCCACACCTGGTGGTGCTTGGGACTCTCTCCTGGTTCTGTGCTCAGGGGACCCAAGGTGGTACTGGGGATCAAAGGGGGGCGCAGCCACACAGACACATAGAGAGCCAGTGCCATGTCCCTGTACTGTCCTCGTGACGCCCTGTGCCATTGCTCAGTGTGTTCGGACTCTCCAGGTCCAGGCCCGTTCCACTGTGGCCATCCTCTAGTTCCCACTGGCAGTGGATCACTTCTCGTCCCTCTCTCCGTCTTTTCCTGAGTCTGGACAACATCCCTCGCTTTGGAACGACTTCCGTTCCCTCAGGGATGGGGCTCCGGGCCAAGTTTGGGGCAGAATATCCCTCCCCGAGAGGGGACGCTGTGGACCGAGAGTGGCAGCGTGGGGTGCGGTCACCTTCTGTGGCATTGCTCTGCTGCGACCAGGTTCCCCCGGTGGAACCAGGCTGGGGGGCTTTGGTTCTAGTCTGAAACCCTTGTCCTGTGGTGGTCGCCAATCGCTGATTCTCTGAGGTCTCTGCATCCTCCCCTTACACAGCTGGCCCTACTCTGTGCAGCTGGCCCTACTCTGCGGAAGAACTTCCCACTGGGTCTGTATCCACGTCAGCCTTATTCATTATTCTTTCAGTTGTAAATGCATTTATTGATTTTTTTTTACAGGAATAATCTTTATTTATTTTGATGTTTGGGTCACACCTAGTTGTGCTTAGGGCTTACTCCTGGCTCTGCGCTCAGGAATCACTCCTGGTGGTGCTCAGAGAACCTCATGGGATGCCAGGGATCGAACCCGGGTCTGCCACGTGCAAAGCAAGTGCCCTCCCCTCTGTCCTATTGCTCCGGCCTCAAAAAGTCTCGATGCTTAGGTTGCCTGAGAGTCAGCCACCAGGAACCCCCGCGGAGCCCCCCCCCCCGGGAAGTGGACTCCTTTATGTTTTGACATGTTCCCATCATTCTTGGAATCCTGGTTCGTCTCCGGCAGAGCCAGGGTCCCCACACCCACCCCATTTCCTGTCTGGTTCCAGAGTCCCCCCAGATCCCTTCAGATGAAGAAGGGAATTTGGAAACCAAACCAAGGCCCAGTGGAGTACTGTGGACTCGGCGTGGTCCTGAGCACCGTCTATGTGACTTCACAGCCCAGATCCGGAGAACCCCAAGATATAGGTGCAGGTCAGCACCTTGTTTCCTGGGTCTTCTCACTTCTGGGCCTCTGGGCAGAGCTGCTCGCTAGAGGGCATCCCCTGACCAGTGCCAGGAGCAGCCCTGGACATGGGAGCCCGGAGTTGTCCCTGCACATTCCCCAACGTGACACACACACACACACACACACACACACACACACACACACCCTCCCCTCTGTGTGTTTGCAGAGCTGTCCTGCACAGCTGTGGGCCCTGGCTGTTCTCCGCGCTCTTTCTACCCTCACAGCGCCTTTCTTCAGCAGTGACAAAGCCAGCCAACAGAATGGTCCTTCATTTTCTCATGTGACAGAAAGACTGGCCAAGGCTGGGGGCCAGAGCGATAGGACAGTGTGGAGGGCGCTGGCTTTGCACGTGGACAACCTGGACTTGATCCCTGGCACCTCATAGGGTTCCTGTCAGGAGTGACACCTGAGTGCAGAGCCAGGAGTAAGCTCTGAGCACTGCCAGGGTGGCCCCATAGCCCCCCACATCCCCCAAAAGACTAGCCACTGTTTCACAAAAGGACAAAGTAGAGGCCCCTTGTTAAGGCTTCACTGGGGCTGGAAAGAGAACAGCGGGGAAGGCGTTGGTCTTACACTTGGCCAACCCGGGTTCGATTCCTGGCACCCCCTAGTGGTCCCCTGTACCCCGCTAGGAGTGATCCCTGAGTGCAGAGCCAGGAGTAATCCCTGAGCACAACCGGGTGTGGTCCCAAAATGGAAAAACAACCAAAACAAAACCAAAATTTGAAAAGCTGCTCCCTAGAGGAAATCAGTTAGTCCTGTCTTCTGCATTTGTTTTCTGGAGAAATACAGAATGCTTTGATTTTATGAATGGTTTCCTAATGACCATCTAAACCGTTTGGATTTTCTTTCCTTTTTATGTAACGCGCGTTGGCAGCTTAAGTGCTTCACAACATTCCGTTGATGGGAATAGAAAACATAAACATCCAGCTCGGGGCTGGTACACGCCGTGCTGCCCTGCACAGGTCACTGGGCCAGCAAGAGGCACATTCCAAGATGATAATCACTGGACCTGAGGGCCTGGGCGCATTTTCCTTTGAGAAAATATAGAAAAATAGATTTCTGGGAGCCAGGGCGGCGGGTCAGCAGTAGGACACAATGCTTCCTGTGTGTGAGGCTTTGGGTTTGGTCCAAGGCACCACATTAAAATGAGACCCTAGGGCTGTGTTCTGATGGCGACCCCCGTGGCCTCGGGAGGCACTTCCTTTCTTTCCTCCTTCCTTCCTTTCCTTTCGTTTCGTTTCCTTTCCTTTCCTTTCCTTTTCTTCTTTCTCTCTCTCCCTCTCTCCCTCCCTCCCTCTCTTTCTTTTTCTTTTGCTTTTTGGGTCACACCTGGCAATATTTGAGGCTTACTCCTGGCTCTGCACTCAGGAATCACTCCTGGCAGTGCTTGGGGGACCATATGGGATGCCGGGGATCAAACCTGGGTCGACTGCGTGCACAGCAAATGCCCTACCCGCTGTGCTGTCGCTCTGGCCCCCTATCTGTTTTCTGAGTCTGGTAGAATGAGTGTCATTTCTTCTAAAGTGTTTGCTGGGATTCACCGGTGATGTCACCTCTGGAACATTGCTTTTTGGTAAAGGTTCTGGCTGCTAGCTGGATTTCTTTCTGAGGATACTCCAGATTTGCCATTTGTGAGTTCCCCGGAAGAGCCGAAGAATTGGACGAACCGAACGAGGTATCTGTCAGACCTGGAGCTAGTTAATCGTCCTCTTTTCTTTTTCCTTCCCAGTCTGGCTGGAGATGGAGCGTATTTGGAGACAGCTTACGTATTAGAAGTCTAAAAATGCGAATCTCGTGGAGGCTGGGTGGATAATTTTGTGGTTGTTTTGAGGTCACATTGGGCATTCTCAGGAGGTACTCCTGGCTTGGTGCTTGGGGGTAGTCTCGGGGGTGGCTCGGAGGGACCATGTGGTGCCGGGATGGAGCCAGGGCCTCCCCGTCTCAGAAGGTTGGGGATGTTCGGGGAGAGAAACGTGTTCCGTCTGAGGATGCCTGACGCTGTGGTCAGGATCGCCCCTCTCAGCTGTGCGGCTCAGGAGACGGGTCCGAGTCAGTGTCACTGCTGTGTAGAGCAGCTCAGACACCCAAGAAGTGTCACCGGCCCCCTCCGTCGCTGAATCTGGTCCCCACCTTCCACTGAGGGACCGCACCTCTGCACAGTGGCGGGACCATCTACGGCAGCCCTGCTTCTCACCTGCCCAGGCCTGCTGCCTGGGTCCCTCCTTGGCGTCGGGCCAGCTCTCCTTGGCCGCTGTTTCTCAGGGACGGCTCCCTCCTGGGAACACAAGCCAGGGCTGTGCCCTTGGTGCACGCTGGCTTTGGGGAGGCCGGGCTGGCTTTGGGGAGTCTGGGCTGGCTTTGGAGAGTCCGGGCTGGCTTTGGGGAGGTTATGCTGGCTTTGGGGAGGCCGGGCTGGCTTTGGGGAGGCCAGGCTGGCTTTGGAGAGTCCGGGCTGGCTTTGGAGAGTCCGGGCTGGCTTTGGAGAGTCTGGGCTGGCTTTGGGGAGATCGGGCTGGCTTTGGCGAGCTATGCTAGCTATCCTAGGATGGCCCCTTCCCACCCCCTCAAGTCCCCAGGAGGGGTTGACTGACCCCACCACAGACTTATGTAAGTCGGGACCAGAGGGTGTGGTCCCCACCCTGTTCTGGCAGTCCCAGGTCTCCCCCCACGCTTGCTGCTGCTGAGAGTGAACAAGCCCGTGCTCGGCGCGTTCCTTTCTCTTCCTTCATCACACCCAGCGAGGATCAAGGCTGCCACTCAAGCGGTACAGTATTGAGAACGACACCCCTACTTGCCCTGGGCATTGTGCCGAGGGTTCAGGGGAGCAGCCAGTCCACCCATATAGAGCTGGGTGGGTGGACGGGGTCTCACTGAGTTGGGGAACTGCCACCTGTCTGTGTGTGTCCCCCCCCACCTCATGCACACCACTCCTCAACCCAGGGCCCTGCTGACATCGCTCTCTGCAGCGCGTCTTGGCTCTGTGGTTGCCACCAAGGCCTTTCATCTCTGTTATCTTTATTTTAAATCATTTATTTAGGGGGGTGGATAATTCCTGGGGACCATACGGGGCTCCCACTTTGAGCCAAGCCTGCGCTGGCTCTCGGATGCCTGTCAGTCTTGTCTCTGGGGGTGGGGAGCATTCCCCCTTCCGACCCTCCTTCCCCGGAGCCCTCATTCTCGGGCCCCCCCACCCCCCATCCGACCACCAGGAGACCTAGCTGAGAATCCTCAGGAGCAGTCTGACCTGGCCCCTGAGTACTACTTGGGGGACCCCCCCACTCCCAAAGTCTCACCTCTGCTGTGCTGCTCCTGTCCACACAGCAGCTCAGCCCCGCCTCGAGGCCCCCGAGTCCATGACTTCTGCTCTTTCCTGCTCTGAGCCCAGGTGCCCGCCCTGGGGTCTGGAGTTTCTCTTGCCTCCATCTGTGGGGGCCAGGGGGTGCCCGTCTTTGCTGTAGCCCCACCTGATGATGGCTCATGGTGCCCCATTCTGTGTCTCCCTGAGTTCGCCTGACCTCTCCGGGGATGATGGCAGCAGTCAGCCCTATCCCAAGAGCCGGGCTTCATGTTAGGGGGTAACCGCCGCTCACCCAGGGGCCAGGGAGAAGCTGAGTAGAGAGGCAGCCTCAGGGCCAGCCCCGAGGGCCACTAGGTGATGAACCATACCCTTGGGAGAGCGGCCATAGGGCATCCAGCTGGAAATGGGCAGCAGATCGAGCGGGGGCTCAAGTGAGCGGCTCTGGGCAGGGTGGCGGCTGGGAGACTGAGCTTGAAGGGGGCGCGCGGGTGCAGTCACAGTGACCTGAGGCTGCAGCACAACAGGGAGCTGGCTGAGGTCACACGAGCTGGTGGGGAGGCAGGGCAGCGCTGGGAGGAATGTGGCTAAAGAAAGTTCATGGACCTGCAAGTCTAGATGAAGGGAGCGAATCTCTGACCCAGAGAAGTTTCCACCAGCCCCTGCGGGTTTGTCGGAGTCTGTGGGGGCCTGTAGCTGGGGCCACGCTGGGGCAGGGGGAGTTTTCCCGGAGCCTTCCCCCTCCCCATCTCTCCTTTCCCCTTCCCACTCTGTCTCTCCCTGTCCCTGCCTCTCCCCGCCCTGAGCCCTGAGGCAAGAATGGGCTGTTTTCTGGGCGTTTTCCCCCCTCATCCTGAAGCCACTGAACCTGAGCAGCGCTTTATGAACTCTCTGAGCCACCGCCCAGCCCCCATCAACACAGTAGGGGGAAGGGATGTCGTCATCTGGGCCATCCCGGCGACACTCGTGCCCCAGCTTCCTTCCTCCTGCCTGGCCTGGTGACCTACTCACCATGAAGTCAGCATCAGATCCATTGGCCGACCTTGCTTACATCCAGGAGGGGTGGACGGTAAATGCAAAGACACGAAGACTTCCTGGAGGAGGCTTCCTGCACTCGTGTGTGGTCATTAGGGAAAGTGCCCTTAGGTTCTGCCTCACCTGCCCTTTCTAGCGCAGGAGGACTCCTACTGGTGCCCGTGGTCTGAGGGCCTGCCACAGGCCCACCCTGCTCTGTAGTGTGCCGGGCTGCAGATTCTGGCAGACTCTAGCATCCTGTTTTCTCTGTTCCCTGGTCTGGGGTTTATTTGTTTTGGGTCACACCCAGTGGAGCGATAGCACAGTGGGTAGGGTGTTTGCCTTGCACGCGCCGCCTATGTGGTCGACTTGAGTTCGGTTCCTCTGACCCTCTCAGAGAGCCTAGCAAGCTACCGAGAGTATCTCGCCCGCACGACAAAGCCTGGCAAGCTCCCCGTGACATATTCAATATGCCAGACACAGTAACAACAAGTCTCACAGTGTCACTGGACCCACTCAAGCAAATCGATGAACAACGGGAAGACAGTGACAGTGACAGGGTCACACCCGGTGGTGCTCAGGGGTTATTCCTGGCTCTGCACTCAGGAGTCACTCTGGGTGGTGCTTAGGGACCCTGTGGGATGCCGGGGATGGAGCTTGAGTCGGCCACGTGCGAGACAGACGTCCTTTATGATAGAGGAGAGTACGTGTGCTGGCCCAGTGGGGTAGATGCTCACGTCAGCGTGCTCCACACACACCCTGGGAGGTACTCCCTATCCTGAACCCAGTTGTACAGTTGAGGACTTTGGAGGCGCCTGTGGGTGAGGGAATAGTGCCAGGACGTCCGCAGGGCCAGTCAGCCTTGGCTCAGATTCTCTCCCCAGCACTGCCCTGCGGCCCCCCCACGCCCTGCCCCCCAGAAAGCAGAAGTTGCTCCTTCTGGTTCTGTTTCCTCCTTTCACTGCCCATGAGGAGGGAGGGCTCAGGCTGAAGGCACTTCCTGCCCACTCAGCGCCCCGACAAGGACAGTCTCTGAGGCCTGAGTGGAGAGGAGGTCCAGACGGATTTGGGGGGGGGCTGCAAGGGTTGAGGGGCGCAGCCGAAACCCAGCATGTTGCTTCTCTTGGAGGTGAGGGAGGGATTGGGCAGGGAGGGATGACTGAAGGAGTGGACCAGAGAGGTGACCGCGAACCCCTCTGGAACAGGACCCCCACCTACCCCCTGATGCGTGTCTGTCACGGCAGTTATGTGTTCCTGAAGGCTGGGGTCTCGGGGGTTCCCCAGCACGACGCTCCTCCTTCTCCTGGACACTTTCTGCCCCGTGCCACCATGGTGGCCTCCCCTCCCTGGGGTCCAGCAAGGGGCAGGACACGTGTGATAGACCCCAGCTGGGTCTGTGCTTGTGCCCCCACAGAACCCTTTGCTGCTTCCTCTTGGGCTTCCCATGTTGGCCAAGCAGTGATTCGACAGGACTGGTTCTTCCAGAACCTTCCACCGCTGTCCTCGCCTCCGACTTTGTGGGAGTGTGACAGATGACACATGGAGGTTTCCTGGAACCAGGGATGGCAAAGGGACATAAGGGTGACCGTGCCCAGTGCCTGAGGCGCGGGGCCATGACTGAGTCTGGGAGCCCGAGGGTGGCAGCCGTGATTGCAGAGGGGGGTGACATGGGTTCCCCGTCGGGCCTGCCCTGCCATGTCTGGCTCTCCCCGCCTGCCCACGGCCTGTGCGGAAGGACCAGGGGAGCCCCTCTCCAGGGAACTAAGGCGATGTGTCGGGGGTCCCCTGAGACCACCCTCTGGTTCAGTGGCTCCCTAGGACCCAGGCCAGGCAGCTGTCTCATTTCAGCTTGTGGTTGGTTCCAGCTAAGGAGCGAACGCCCCAGAACAGAGCCCAGGGGATCCCCAAGTCACGGGCCGCAGGGTGGCAGCCCCGCCCGCTGAGCCCCCGTGCCCGAGGTTCTGTGGGGAGTTGGAGCACTCACATCCGTAAATGATGCAGTGCTCCTTCCCCAGTGCTCAACCTGGAGGCTTTGGACAGCCAGCCACCTGGTGCGGGGGCAGTTGTCTGCACCTGATCTTCCTTCGCTGTCTCCACGGTGTGGAGGATTCTGGATGGTTCTGGGAGCCTGCAGTTGCCAGCCCGGTTCTGGGGCAGCTGCATGGTGCCTGCCTCTGCCGTCTGGGGGCCCCGAGGTTCCGGCTGGAAGCGGGGGGGGGGGGGATGTATCCTAGCACCTCCCTGCTGAAGTCTATTCTCTCGCTCTCTCCCCCCACAGTGTGTGACCAGGATGGGGGGGTCCAGTGTGGACAGCGGCGCGCCGGACGCAGGGGCCGAGGAGGTGTCCCTCTTCAGCACCACGGACGTGGTCCTCTTCTCACTCATCGTGGGCCTGCTCACCTACTGGTTCCTCTTCAGGAAGAAGAAGGAGGAGGTGCCCGAGTTCACCAAAATCCAGCCAGTGTGAGTCGCACCACCCCACCACCGGCCCCTTCAGCCCCACGAGGCTGTGCGAGACAGGGACGGACAGACAGATGGACAGGACAGGCCGTGCGGAGGGTCTTCTCGTGTCTGCTTCTTACAGGGCCTCCATACCTGTGTCTGCCTTGGCCTTGGCGGGGGGGGGGGGGGCTGTGGGGAGCAGAGGCAGGGCCAGGGCTGTTTCTCCCTGGGGCCCCCGGACCCTTTGCCGTCCCAGCACCTGCTCTTTGCTCGTCTCCGGCTGGAGCACACGCAGCTTCCAGCTGGATCTTCCCCAACAGATGGCCGGGGCTGATGGTACGAGGGAGCACCAGCTCCTGGCCATACTCAGTGTTCACGCTGGCTCGTCTGCTGGGGGGGGGGGGGTGGGCGGGGGGGAGGGGGCGTGGTCCGTGGTCCTGACTCTGCACTCAGGAATTACTCCTGGCGGTGCTTGGGGGATCCTATGGGATGCTGGGAATTGAACTCGGGTTGGCTTCGTGCAAGGCGAAGGCCCTACCCGTTGTGCTATCGCTCCAGCCCCTCTCTGAGAGCTTTCGATTGGGATCTTCATCGTCATTTTAGTGCAACAGCCGTGGGTAAAGGGAACGTCACTTCCCCTTCCCGGTCTGGCTTCTTGTCGTTTCCCATCACTGTCTGACTGCTCTGACGGACTTTCACAGAGGAGAGAAGTGTCAGCGGCCGGGTCTTGCTCCCGATCTTGCTGGGAAAGCTTTGATTTTCCCTAGTGAAGGACAAAGCGCTGCACACCTGCAGTTCTGCAGCCTTCATTATGTCGAGGGATGTTCATGCTGTCCCACTTCATCAGAGCTTTGTCCCGAAGTGGACGTGCCGGGTCTTGTCGGGTGCGTCTCTGTGCCCACAGAGATGCCCGCGGCCTTGGCTGCCCCCACTGTGGCAAGCACAGACATGGAATTGTGCGTGTCGGCCTGGCTGTGTCCACGAGGTTTGGCCCCCTCAGCCGTGAAATTATCATCCAGGATGTCCCCGGGTGAATTTTTCCCTCCCTCGCCTTCCTTTGAGAGGGGGGCATACCCAGCAATGCCCCGGGCTTACTCCTGGCTCTGTACTCAAGAATTTCTCCTGGTGGTGCTCTGGGCCTCTGGGATGCCGGGGATGGCACCTGGCTTGGGTCCCCCTGCCCCGCTGCACTGTCACTCTGGTCCCGGGTCTGTTCACAGTAGAGAAGCGTTCATTCCGGTCCCAATCCAGTCCTTGGCAGATGGTACTTTTCCCAAAACCGACCCATCTCTTCTAGATCACCAAGTTTACCTCTGTTTTTCCTGTGAGCCAGCTCACAGAATAGCCTCATCCTGCCACCGCGTCCCCCTCCTGATGCTGTGGTGACCGGGAGTGGCACTGGGAGATTGTGGTACTTTCCGGGACAGCTGTGCTCCCCACTCGGCCATGGTGCTGCCCGGAGTCCCTGGCACTGGGCTCTGGCTGGCACCCCTGCCAGACTGTAGCACCGAGGCCCCACGTGGCAGCCGGCTCCTGGCCGCTCCCCTGGGGGGCACCGCTCTCTCCTGTGACCCTCTGTCGGCTTCAGGTCTCATGGCTTTGGCTCTGCTTTCCATTCCCATTCTTCCATCTTCCAGCTTTTGACCTTGTTCTTTCCCAGGGGCAAGGCTCCAGTGTTCCTGGGAGGTTTCTGTTTCTCTTGGGCCTGAATTGCTCATCCCGTCCCTCTGAGTGCCCGGGCCCATCCCAGTGGTTCTGACCATTATGTTTTTGTTTTCATTTCTCTCCAAGTAGTTCAGCTCCTTGTGGGACCCAGTGAGAGCTGGGAGCGTGACCTTCGGTCTCCGGGACTGAGGCTTGCCCAGGGCTGCTGTGTGTGGTCGACTTCTGGTTTTTGTTTGTTTGTTTGTTTGGGGGCCACACCTGGCGGTGCTTGAGACTTACTCCTGGCTCTGTGCTCAGGAATCACTCCTGGAGGAGCTCGGGAGACCCTTTGGGGTGCCGGTGAGTGAGCCCGGTCAGCCACATGCCAGGCAGATGCCCTCCCGCTGTCCTTGTTGCTCCAGCCCCACAGTCTTCATTCGGTTCTGACGCTCACATCCCAACGTTTTGTGTGCGCCTGAGAAAACGTGGTGCCTCTTCCCATTGTTTACCTGTTCTCGAGTGGTGGGTGCCGTATCTGCTTCGCCCATCTGGTCGTTCTTTATTTTAGTCTACGTTCTTATTTATTTTCCTGCTCGGGGTGTGTTTGTGGTTGTAAGTGGGGTGTGAAATCCCCTTGCTTTGGCTGTCGCGCTGCCAGGGCCGCCCTGTCGTTCTGTTACCGCTGCTCCGTCTCCGTCATCTGCAGAGGCTGAGTTAGCAGGTTCCAACGTCATGTTCTACTCAGCCCCCAGCTGGCCCGTGATGCGCAGCCCTCTCCGCTAGCTGGAAACACATCTTACCCCAAACCACTGTGGCCTTTGTCCGGTCGCGGCCACCGAGTGCTGTGAGATTGCCTCCGTCCTCTGTCCTGGGTGTCTTCCAGGGTCAGAGATGTCAGACAAAATGAAAGGACCGCAGAGGACAGACTTCAAGCCAAGCTGGGGAAGCCGGAGCAGTAGCACAATGTGGGGCATTTGCCACGTGGCAGACCTGGATTTGATCCTTGACATCCCACAATCCCACAGGGGCCCCTGGGCCCCGCCAGGAATGATCCCGGAGTGTGGAGCCAGGAGGAAGCCCCCAAACCAAACAAAACACAAAACCGGGGAAGGTAGAAATGCAACAGAGCTCGGCTATTCACCCAAAGGGCCTGGAAGGGGCCATGCTGATGATCTTCGTTGAAGTAGGGGAAAAGAATTGAACAAAATCAGCAGGGACAGGGCAATGGTTTGAACGTTCGAACAGGAGCTCAGGGACACCATCACTGCCTGGAGAGCACGGCCGAGAGGCTGACACGGGCAGCCGGTTGGCCACCCAGCAGCCCCGTAGGAAGGAAGAATTAAAAAGGACAAAACTGGGGCTGGAGCTATAGCACAGTGGGTAGGACGTTTGCCTTGCACGCAGCTGACCCGGGTTCGATTCCCAGCATCCCATATGGTCCCCGAGCACCGCCAGGAGTAATTCCTGAGTGCAAAGCCAGGAGTAACCCCTGAGCATCGCCGGGTGTGACCCAAAAAGCAAAAAAAAAAAAAAAAAGGGACAAAATTTGGGCTAGGGAGATGGCCCACAGCGACGCTTGGGGGCTCTACCTGCCGGAGGTCAGGGTGGAGTCCCAGCACCCCTGGGAGCAGCCCTGAGCACTGCCAGGTAAGCCTCCACCCCCCAAAATCACAAAAGTAGGTAAGAACTTTGGGTAAAGAGATATCACATCCACATCTCACCCGTGGGTCACGGAAGAGGCGAACACAGGAACACTCAGGAGGAAAGGGACAGGGTTAAGGGATGGGGAGGTGGGGTACGGCTCCGATGCCCCCTCCGGGCGCCCCTTTCCAGCCCCTCCACGCGCTTACCCACTGCAGCCCCCAGCCTCTTGTAGATGCTTCCTGCCATTGGCCTGAAGGGCCAGTGGGGGCTAAACTCTGTCCCCTCTGCTGGGGGCTGGGAGGCGGGGGGTACCCTGGCACAGGAACAGGAAGATTCCAGCCTGTGGACTGAGCCAGGGACCATGTGACCTTGATGCTGTGCTTCCTGTCTCTACCGTGAGGTGCACCCCCCACCCCAGACCCCCCGTGGGCCGGGGCCAGTGAGGCAGCCTCCAGCCTCCTTTCATCCGGACTTCGGCCCTACCCATCCACCCTCTGACTGGGAGAGCCGGACCTGGCTGCCAGGGAGTCCCAAGTGTCCCATGGCCGGGGAAGGGCCCTCTGCCCAGTCACAGCTCCCAACCTTGGTTGCCCCCACTCTCCAAGGGCACAGGACATGCCTCGGTCTCAATGAAGTTGTCCAGTGGCGTCTGCCAGTGCCTTCGTCTGCTCGCAGCCGTCACGTCGGCTGTGGGCAGGAAGCGATTCAGGATGTACCTTGCTGGCTTGTAGAGGTTCAGAGTTAGCGTCCCTCCCTCCTGCCCGTCTATCCCTCCTGCCCTTCCCTCTCCTTGCAGAGAAATGGTGGCAGCGTTTGCTACAGGTCACTGAAGGATATGTGTGGGCTGACGAGGGTCGCCTTAGCCCCTAGCCCTCCAGGACCCTAGAGCGAGCCCCACGCCCTGTTTCTTGCCCACGGCCCTTGGTCTCTGCACACAGGACTGGTGCCCCCCTTCTGGGGAGGGGAGCAGGTCTCTGACTCGACCGTGCTGGTGTCCAAGACCGCGCCAGGGCCAGTGGGTCACACGTCACTCTCTGTCCCCTCTGCCAGTGCCCGTATGCTGTGTGGGGCCGGGGGGACACAGCTCTGACATGCTGCCCAGCCACCGTGGGGATCTCCGTCCCCTCCCGTCCCCGCTCCTGCTGGGGTTTTTTTGTCCCTGGCTTCAGCCATTTGGGGGCCCCAGACGCATTGTGGTGTCCTTGTGTTTCTCTGCTCATCTGAAGTGCTGGTCTTGCCTCCCCCACCCCCACCCCCATCGCTGACCTCATAGGCTCGTCAGGGCCATCACATCTGCACAGACCCGGCTGCCCACCCCCGTCCCCTTGAACCCAGTGGCCAGCCAGGGCCTCTCATCCACGGCTCCGGGCAGCAGTACCCCTGCCACTGCCTTCCCGAGTTCCCCGCTGGGCTCCCTGGCCAGCCGTGGGGGGCCGTCTGTGCCCCCGCTTCCACGAATCCCTCCTGAGCACCAATGACCTCTCAGAGCCCCGTGCCACACCGCCTGCCCACGTCTGCACCCTGCTCTCCGTCCCTCCCCCCACCTCTCCTTCTCCCTCCCTGTCTCCAGCCGCTGCTCTCTCTTCCGGCTTTGTTCTCTCTCCAGGTTCTCTAGCTTTGGGGGCCCTGACCTGGCCTGTGAACGTCGGCACCCGTGTGTCATCATCCACTCCAGGGCCCCCCCCACTGGTCATTGCATCTGCAAGTCAGTCAATTAACTGGCATCTGACCCTGCGCCTTGCTCTCCTCCCCGGCGGCCTTTGGAACTGTCCATAGTGACAGCGCTGGCCTGTCCACCCCCATGTCCCCAACAGGCTCTGCCCCCACACCTTGAGTTGAGTGACCCAGCAGAGTGTGAGGCCACTGGAGGCCACGCTGTCAGCCGTGCCCGCTCCTGCACAGCCTGTGGGCCAGCAGGGCTCAGCCTGCACTCCTGGCCCTGGTGGGGAGGAGGGGGTTGCCTCGGGGTGCCCCCACCCACCCAGCTTGGCACTCGCCCTGTCGTGTTCAGGTCCTGAGAAGGCTGTTGGCTCTGGTGCGGGTTTGGCCCACATCGTGGTTGTTGTTAAATGTTTAATGAGCGCATTGAGAGGCCGCCAGTGCCACGGGAACACCCAGACCGAGGGCTGGGCACAGGCCAGGCTGGCACCGGCTCCATGTCTCGGCCCCAGCACCACATGGTGGCCTCCTGAGCATGGCTGACCACCGGCGCATGCGCGCACACACATCACACACTAACAGACGCGTGTACACACATTTACACTTCACACTGCTGGAGAAGATTATCCCAACACCTTTGCTCAGCCCCCCACACACACACCCCGCTTCCCTCTGGTTCCGCCCAACCCCCCAGCCTCCCCTCCCCCCCCACACACACACACAGCCTGAGCACACCTTCAGGGAAAACAATTCTTTCTTATGCAACTTTTCTTTCTTTCTTTTTCTTTTTTTTTTTTTTCACTTCTTGGGTCACACCCAGTGATGCTCAGGTATTATTCCTGGCTCTGCACTCAGGAATTACTCCTGGCAGTGCTTGGGAGACCATATGGGATGCCGGGGGTCGAACCCGGGTCCGCCGCGTGCAAGGCAAACGCCCTACCTGCTGTGCTATTGCTCTGGCCCTTTATGCAACTTTTCAAACAAACCGCCGTGCTCAGGAGTGACCCTGTGGCGGGCCGGCTGACGCATGTCCACTGCTGCTAGTCTGGCCAGCCTTGGCACCGCTCAGAAGCCGCATGAAATCTCATGACGTCAGGAGATTTGGGAAGGTTCCTGGAAAAGGGGTGCCATCTGGAACATGGGCACATTCTAGTCCCCCAAAGGGCAAAGGGCCTCTTTCCAGCCTGCTGTGCCCCACTTCCCCGGGGGACCCCACGAGCGTCCAGCACAGTGTCTGGGGGCTTCCGCAGTTGTTTTGGTTCAGGAATGAGCAGGGCCGCGCGCTGTGGCTGACCCCTTGCAGGCCGTGACCCCATTTCCCTACGCCCTTGGGGGATGTGGCCATGTGTCCCCTCCCAAAGCTGCCCCCACAGTGGGTCTCCTCCACACTGCTTCCACCACCGGACCACCCTGTCCCCATGTCCCAGCCGGGTGAGCTCAGCCCAGCGTGAGGTGCCAGCTCCTTCCCATCTCCTGCCGCCTCTCCTTGGTGCCCATGGCTCGCCCACTGCCCAGCCTGTGGGTGCATCCTTGGGCTGTGGGCGCCCCACAACTCTCCTGCAGCTCTGCCTCATGACTCGGGGGCCCCCAGCTGGCCTCTGAGCGGGTCTACTTGCAGCTCGGGGGCCCGGCAGCTACGTGGCTGGGGCGAGGGGAGCCACACGCTGTGCCGGGTCTGTGTTTTCTGCTCCCCCTGGTTCGACCTAGGAGGGCCTTTGCCTGCCATCTGTCTGTCTGTCTGTCTGTCTGCTGGGACGGGTGCTGCCCCAAACCCCACTGGCAACCTCAGGACCTCATGACTCCAGCTCAAGGCACGCTGCAGGTGTGAGGGTGGAGGGGGGCACTGGGAGGGCGGAGGGGGCACCCCACCATTGAGGTCCCCCGCCCACTGGACCCCCAGAGACGCACAGGGTCCCCGAGCAGAACCTGGATTTGTCCAGGCTTGCAAGGAAACTGGGCGTGGGTGTCAGACTTCGGGTCTGTTGTCGCAGTCACTGGCACACTGAATGACCTGGGTACTGGGCCCCCAGGGCCACACGGGAAAGGGTAGGAGCCAGCTGCAGGGATCAGTTTGTGTCCCTCACCCGGAGGGTGAACACTGAGAACTTCGGGGTGGAGGCAGGAGGATGTGTGGTGGGGACTGCTCAGACACAGGGCGTCTCACCCAGTCCCCTCACACCTGCTGGGCTGAGGGGCCACTGCAAGGCTCACGTGGTGACGATGCCTCCGAGGCTGTTTCTGGGGCCCAGGTGGGCAGCACGCCTGTGCCTCAGAACCCACCCCTGGTGGCAGGCCTGGGCAGAGAGATGCTCTGTGATGGCCCCAAGGACCCCCGGCGTCAGGCAGAGGCGGTCAGCTTGCCCAGGCCACGGCTCTGTGAGGGACACGCCTGAGAGGGCTTTGTGCGCAGAGCTTGTCAAAGCGGAAAGAAGGGACCTTGACTGTGGCAGTGACCCGTGTACAGCGGGTGCCAGGTGGGACCCTGCCAGGTGCTGAGCCGTGGACATTGGGCAACAGTGCCCAGTGAGCGGCTCTGCCTTCTTTCTCTGACCGGCCTCCCTCACCCCTGCCTTTCTCCCATAGAGCCCTTCACCTGCCTTGCTGCAAGGCCTTGCTCGATCTCACCCACAGAGCCAGGCCTGTAAAGCATCCCTGCTGGCCGGGGTGGGGGGCGGGGGGACAGACCTGCCACTTCTCACTTGGTCTAGCCAAGCACTCGGTCCCCACTGAAGGTGGCTTTGCCCAGCCCACAGCTCTGGACCAGCCTGGGGAGACACACAAACACACATACACACACAAACACACACACACACACATACACCTGGCCAGGTCTGGACCAGCCTGGGGAGTCACATTCTCTCTCTCTCTCTCTCTCTCTCTCTCTCTCTCTCTCTCAATCTGGGTGCCCATGACCCTGGGGTGGGAAGGGTCACCTGGAGTGGGGTGCAGAGGTGCCCTGTGCAGATAAGGAAGTTGAGGTTGTTCCCAGAACTCCTGCCTGTGGCCTGGCCTGGGGCAGCAGCCAAGCGACTGGCCCCGTCTCAGCGTGACTCAGCAGCAGACGCCTCCCTAGCCCAGGCCGCCTGCGCCCGCTCCACTCCCTGTTAGCAGCCGGAGCCCTAATTGGAACCTTTTGTGCTGCCCGCAGGAGCACGGCCTGGGCAGCTGCCGAGGGGCCGCGTGCGCAGATGCCTTGGAGGGGGGTTTTCTGTTCAGAGGGAATCTCTCCACCGCCCCCACTCCTGCCCCGAGGAGAGGGGGTCCCCCAGCAACGCGGGAGCACCGCGGCCCGAGCCATTCAGCTGTCCCTCACTTCCTCCCCGGCTTGCGGGGGCAGGGCGAGGGCCGAGACAGTTGCCAAGGAGACCCAGTGGGGCTGGAGAGGCCGCTCAGTCCTGGTCCATACGGCGGGGGCGGGGTGCGCCCACACGCAAGGGATCACGGGAGCAGCCAGCCTGGACTGCCCAGATGTTGCTGGTTCTCGGCCGCAGAGCGTGTGAGGGGCTGCGGGTGGCCGGGGCACCACGCGTGGAGGATGGACGGAGCCCCCCACTTCCCAGCTGCTGCCCCCCGGCCCCTCCCCTAGAGCTGGTGTGGGCAGTGAGGGCCATGGGGTGCACATACTCCTCTCCACGGGACGAGCTCCCCCTGAGAAGGTCAGTGCTGGGCACTGGGTGCCCCGAACCACAGACGGGTGGCAGGGGGCGGAGCGGGAAGGCACTGTGTCCCCCTCCAGGGCCGGGACATCGAGAAGCTGCACGTTGGGGGGCTGGAACTGGAAGCTGAAGGCTCCCCTCGACTCCCCATTTTCCTTCCCACTGAGGGACCCTCCTCTGCCTGGATCTCTAGACACTGTCCCAGGCCACGAGGAGTGGCCACCTCCTTTCCTGAGGCCGCAAGAGGCCCTTCCTCTGGGTAGGGGGCTCGCCAGGCCTATGGGGTTGCTCTCCCCCGGGAGGCCAGTGGGACCCTCACCTGGCACCACCATAGAGCTGTGCCTCCCCTGTTCCTCGGGGTCTCTCTCCACTCGCCTTCTCTCTGAGGGGCTGTTCTGTACACTCTGTGCTCTGGTCCCTCTGGAACCCCGGGCGGGTCTTCTCCTATCCATCCTGTGGCCTCAGCCCCTGCCCCTGGAGCCACAGGGGGTCCCGGGCGCATCCTTCTTGCAGGGAAAGATGCTTCTTTACCGCAGCTGTTGGGGACCCAGGAGCATGTGGGGGCCTAGGATTCTGAAGTGCCCTTTTCAGTCTCAGGCTGATTGGGGGCAGAACCTAGGCATGACCCAGACAGGACCCCCAGTTGTTGCTCATGGTGTGTGTCCCCAGTGGCCCCACCTGTGAGTCCCAACACCTGTGTTTCTGCGGGCCACTGCTGGCCATAGCATGTGCCTGTCCTTTTCGTCAGCCAGGCCTTGAAGCCACCTCTAGATGTTGCTTCTCTGCTGGTGAGAAGAGGCAGATGCCTCCATGCTCACTTGCCCAGTGACCCAGTGTTTGGGGGAAGGGCCGGCGCTCTGATAGGGCATTTTATGTGGTGTCTTGAGGGATAGGTAGGAGTTCATGGGAAGGAGGAAGGACCTTCGGGAGAAAGGCTGGAAGGAGCCAGGGACATGCTGGACTGGGTGCGGGCTAGGCTGTGGGGGGTCCTTTCTTCCTCTTCAGAGGACCTTCTCTGTGCTGCCACATCCATCCATGCGTGTGTGTGTGTTGTGGGGTAGAGTGGGGCCTGGGCCACACCTTGGCTCGGCTCAGGGATTGCTCCTGGCGGTGCTAGGGGGACCATATCGGATCCTGGGGATGGAACTAGGGTCTGCCCAGTGCAAGGCCAGCACCTTCACTCCAGGGCTCTGTCTCTGGGCCCCCAACATAAAGGCGCAGGGCCCAAGTACCAGAGCATCGGCCTGGCACCAAATTCTAGGCCTGGTACTGCCTGGCTCCCCACATACCAGCAGGGCACAGCCCCTGAGCACAGCTGGGTAGAACTATGAAATTCTCAATTAGAAATAAGAACAATTTCCTTTTCTGTTGGTTTAATTTTGGACCACACCTGGTGGTGCTCAGAGGTTACTCCTGGTTCTGCACTCGGGAATCACGCCTGACAGTGCTTGGGGGACCCTGTGGGACCCCAGGGAGCAGGGACCAAACCCCAGTTGGCTGCCTGCAAGTCGAGCACCCTCCCTGCTGTACTGCCCCGCTGATTTCTGTCTTCAGTGTCTGTTCTTACTGAGAAGTGTTGTGTGTTTCCTGTAGGGAACCGAGGGCCAGGCATGTCATAAACATCCGTGGGGAAAGGAAGCAAGGAAAAGCCCCACAGCCCAGTCCACCTGCCCGACCCATCCTGGGACACACAGAATTGCAGCTTCTCTCATGTGAGCTGTGTGTGCCCTGTGACTGGGTCACCCATGACTGGGGTTGCCCGTGACTGGGGTTGCCCGTGATTGGGTCGCCCCGTGATGGGTCCGCTGCTTCACGTCTTTAAACCTTTGCATTGCTGCACCCTTGCAAACTGACCAACCATCCTTTTCATGCTGGAGATGACGTGGCTCAACAGATGTCTCGGCGGCCACCACACCCCCTCGCTCTGGCCTTCCGCTGGCTGCTGGGCCAGCCTGCATCGTTGCAGACAATCTTCCTCCTCTGCGGAGGGTTCACTGCCAGTTGAGCAGACGTGGGAGGAGGTGGGAAACGGTCACGTCTGCCCCTGGCGGGTGGCCTCTCCACTCTCCTCCGCTTCCTGCTCTCCTTGGTGGTGCCCATTGGCCTTTGGGCAGCCTACTCTGCGGGATAACGCCTTGCTGATCATTGCCACTCCTGTACCCAGATGTTATTCCCACCCCCCCTCACCGCCAACTCTGGGCTGGCCTTCCGGCCCCTTCCTGGCCTTGCCGTTTTCCCTTAGTTTTATTGTACTTGAGTTTGTTGTCTGGAGGCCACACCCAGTGGGGCTTGAGAAATCTTGCAGGGATCAAACTCGTGTTCTCTCGTGCCCTGGAACCTCATGCGATGCTCGCCCGTAGCAGACCTGAAAACTACCGTGTCCCAAGGGCCATGCCAAGGAAGGCCCGCAGCCCCGCCCTGGCTCTGAGCGGAGAACCCCAGCCGTGCTCTGGGAGGGCCGGAGGATGGGGTGGGGTGGGTAGCGGGCGGGTGCCATACTTTGGGGGGGCTCTGGAAAGTGCCAGGGCCAGAGCGGGAACAGAGTGGTGGGGCCCCGTGGAAGGCGGGGGCACTGGCTGTGCTAGAGGGGCTTTAGGGGAACAGGGGTGCCTGCTGGGTGGGCAGTGAGTGGAGTTTTTGACAGGACCCCCAGGGGCCCGCCAGGAGGGCGTGTCGGTTGCAGGTGTTGGGGGTGCAGATTCCGATGGAACTCGTGCACCCTTCTTGGGTCCTGGGTGCCGTCATTCAGGGGTGAGGGGTGGGGATGGGCCGCTGAGGGGCCTCCCAGCCGCGATGTGGGCAGCGAAGTGATGGGAAGGGGAGGGAGGGGGGCGGGGGGGGGTGGGATCCGTGCAAGCTTTTGCATGTTTGATGTACAGAAGGAGCCTGTGGTCCCCTCACCAGCTGCGCGCCTGTTTTGCAGGTCCACCTCTGCCAAGGACAGCAGCTTCGTGGAGAAGATGAAGAAGACGGTGAGTTTCCGGCTGCCCGGCCAGCGGCCCGAGACAGGAATAGAGGCTCCCTCCCCCTGCTTGGATCAGCTGCACACTGGGGTGACCTCTGCAGCAGGGCCAGGGCGCAGCCGTCCCTGGAGAGCCAGCTCACCAGCGGACTGTGTCCAGTGCTGGCTGAGAGATACTCAGTCCTCCTGGGTGAATCCCTAGCCCTGGGGCGTCTCTCCCTGTTCCTGCCATTTAGGGCTGGTATGGAGAGTTCTAGAGCCATTTTATGTCTGTGTCCTCCCCAAAATAGCAGATTCTTTATTTATTTATTTATTTATTTTTTTGGCTTTGCTTTTTGAGTAACACTCAGCAGTGCTCAGGGCTTGGTGCTCAGGGATCACTCCTGGCGGGGCTCAGAACCAGGTGGGATGCCTGGGATCAAGCCCTATTCAACTGTTTGCACGGCCAGGGCCCTGCCTGCTGTACTATCCCCCCACTTTACATGTGGGGTTTGGGGATTGTTTGGAGGGAGGGGCACCTTCCTAGCAGCTCTTGACTCAGAAGTGCCAACTGAGAGCCCCAGGTTGCAGCACAGCTCCAGTGTCCAGGGGCCGGAGCAGTAGCACAGTGGGTAGGGCATTTGCCTTGCACGCGGGTTTGATCCCTGGCATCCCAAATGGTCCCTTCAAGCACTGCCAGGAGTAATTCCTGAGTGCAGAGCCAGGAGTAAACCCTGAGCATTGCTGGTGTGACCCAAAATGCAAAAAAGAGAAGAGTTGTGTCCATGGATGCTCCAGGGACTGTGTGGCCGTTAGGGGGCTTCTGGGGACCGAGCCGTGCTCTTGTCTTGCCCTGAAGAGAATCCCCCCACCTCACCATGGGGCAGATGCTTCTGTGCAGAAGTAGGGCCCCCGGAGCTAGCAAGCTCCTTCTCTGTGTCCTTTTCCTCCTCCATCTGGTAGGAGCAGTTCACTGATCATTTGCCAATGCTTTGATGGTTGAGAAGTGATCTTCGGGGCTGGAGAGATGGCAGAGAGGTGCTTGCCTTGGGCATGGCTTACCCGGGATCAGTCCCTGCTAGAGGGGGTCCCCCAAGCCCAGCACTCCGCTGAAAGTGATCCCTGAGCACTGCCAGGTGTGGCCCCATTTCAGAGGGAGCATAATTGACATTTTTAAGATCTTCAGGAACTCTGAAAGATCTGAGAGCTGGTGGGGCGACGGGAGGAGCAAGTGCAGGAAACGGCTCCATGCGGATGTCTCGCACCGCTCACCGGGTGCCCGCGTCAGAGGCGACTAGGGGTCCGGGGAATGGTTTGGGCTTCTTGGTAGCTGCCAGGGAAGTTCCTGGAACAGGCGGAAACAGTGCAGGTGGTAGGAACTGCCCAGAACGCACTGCAGTGGCAGAATTGGCCAGAAAAACTCACCCTTAATTGCCCATTCAGGGACCCTGGGTTTGTTTTTCTCTGGTCTTTCTCCTTTGGCTGAGTATCTTCTAAACTTTGACACAAAGACACTCGACATCCAGACAGGAGCATGCGCAGACCTGAGCCCATCCTCTGTGCCCTGAGCCTCCAGGTCTCCCCCCAGGAGCACTGCCAGGGAGGCGCCCCTCCAAATGCAGCGGACCTGGCTGCAGGGAGCCCCTGGCCCCAAGGAAGTAGACCCTAAGGCTGGCAGGACAGTGCAGGGGGAGCCTGAGACTGCCCCTTGCTGGCCGTCTCTGCCCCTCTCTAGCCTTTGCTGACCCCCATGTCTGGCTTCCCAGGGCAGGAACATCATCGTGTTCTACGGCTCCCAGACGGGAACTGCTGAGGAGTTTGCCAACCGCCTGTCCAAGGATGCGCACCGCTACGGAATGCGGGGCATGGCCGCAGACCCCGAGGAGTATGACCTGGTGAGCTCGCCGGCCCCAGATCTGTCCAAGCACTGGGCCATCCTTGAGGGCCCCCGTGTGCACCCCAGGACGCTGTGGGGTGGTCCCGTGCAGGGTGCAGGGTCTGAGGGCTGCTGCCCCGGTCCTGCCCCTCTGCGCCTGCCAGACCCAGCCCTCGGAGGCCAGTGCCCTGCCCCCAGGCCCTGGGGAGGTAGGGAGCTGTCCGAAGGGCATCTCACTCACTGGCTGGGCCCACACTGCCCCCAGGCCGACCTGAGCAGCCTGGCTGAGATTGAGAACTCACTGGCCGTGTTCTGCATGGCCACCTACGGCGAGGGGGACCCGACGGACAACGCCCAGGACTTCTACGACTGGCTGCAGGAGGCGGACGTGGACCTGTCAGGGGTCAAGTATGCGGTGAGTCCCCTGAACCCGGGCCCTGGAACTGGAGGCAAGTGTCCGGCTCTTTGCATCTCCACCCAGTGGGCAAGGGTCCGGATGCGGCTCTGCAGACTGAGCCTGGTGCCAAGGCCTCCTCAGCTGACCACCCGGCCAGCACGGAGTGGCTCCAGGTCACCTGCACTGGTCCACTATGGGCACCTGCCCAGTCACCTCAGACATGTCCAGCAGCAAGTGGCTGGACAGGGGTTGCCTGGTGGGAGCCCGCCCCCCCGGCCAGCTCACAAGCGGCCCCCTGCCCACACAGGTGTTCGGCCTGGGGAACAAGACCTACGAGCACTTCAACGCCATGGGCAAGTACGTGGACAGCCGGCTGGAGCAGCTGGGCGCCCGGCGCATCTACGAGCTGGGCCTGGGCGATGACGACGGCAAGTGAGTGTCGGTGCCCTGCCATCCGAGGCCTTTACACACACACACACACACACACACACACACACACACACACACGGGTGATGGGGCTATGATGACGGCAAGTGTCAGGGCCCCACCACCCGCAGCCTTCACACACACACACACACACACACACACACACACTCAGCCCCGACTCCGCTCCAAATCTCTGCACACATTTGAGACGTTTCCTGTCTGAGCTCAGGGAGAGCGGTGAGCAGGCCTGGGGGCTTGGCTCACTGTCCCCCGCCCCCTTACCCACAGCCTGGAGGAGGACTTCATCACGTGGCGGGAGCAGTTCTGGCCGGCCGTGTGCGAGCACTTTGGGGTGGAGGCCACGGGTGACGAGGCCAGGTGAGTGCATGTGCAGGGGAGAGGGGGACAGGGTGGGGGAGTGGGGACAGGCACCTCCTCCCTCCTCACCTCCCACCCCCCTCTGCAGCATCCGTCAGTATGAGCTGGTGGTCCACACGGACATGGACGCGGCCAAGGTCTACACGGGCGAGATGGGACGCTTGAAGAGCTACGAGAACCAGAAGCCGTGAGTGCGGGCTACACCCTGGGACCCCGGTCTCTTCTCTGCTGCATGGCAGGAAGAGACGCTGCCCTGTGTGTGGCCCCGTGGACGCCAGCCAGAGACTGGCCTGTGCCAGGGTGGAGCTGCAGAACTTTGGCCAAAGGCTCCCTGAAACCTGCTCAGTCTGTGGCCTTTGGGGAGCCGGCATGCTGCAGCCTGTCCAGGGCCCAGTGCCCTCACTATGTTCGGGCCTCCTGGCATCTGTGCGAGGGGCCAGAGTGCCAGCTCTGCCCGCCCTGGGGGGGTCTGGGGAGCCCCTCTGGCTACTGCCGTGTCTTCGTGGCCACCAAGGCCAGCTCCAGGGTGCCCGGTGTGTGTGACCAGAAGGGCACCGGCAGCCACTGACCTGACCGTCCCCTGCAGCCCCTTTGATGCCAAGAACCCCTTCCTGGCCGCCGTCACCATCAACCGGAAGCTGAACCAGGGCGGGGAGCGCCACCTCATGCACCTGGAACTGGACATCTCGGACTCCAAGATCAGGTGCGCCCCGTCCCTGGCTGACCCCACCGGCGGTCCCCCACGCCTCCACCCCTGACCCCTGCCTCTCCCCCTCCAGGTATGAGTCTGGCGACCACGTAGCCGTGTACCCGGCCAACGACTCTGCCCTGGTCCAGCAGCTTGGCGAGATCCTGGGGGCTGACCTGGACGTCGTCATGTCCCTGAACAACCTAGATGGTGAGCCCCCCACAGCCATCGCCTCCCACCCACCCCCGCTAGGTCTTGGACCCCTTGGCTCCCCAGGTGTCCTGGAGGCTGTCCAGCAGGACCCACCTCAGGTGCTGGAGCAAACGGAGCCTCTAGACCTGGCCTGGAGGAGGCGGGGGGTCTGGGGAAGCCGCAGGGGAGGGGTCTGTGCCCCCACCTCAGCAGCACAGTGCTCAGGAACCAAGCAGTCTCCTCTGGCCTCACGAGCCATGAACCCCCCCTTTAGTCTGGGCCCAGCACTGCCTTGTGGGGTGCAGCGGGGTACAGTGGCCATGCGCATGCGGCCTCTGCTGGGGGCTCCAGGAGGCTCAGGCACAGTGCTCCCCACCTGTCCCCGCCTCGTGGGGCCCCTCAGACGGCACTGCAGGGCCGGACGGTTCTTCGACACTGCCCCGAAGTAAGGCCTCTGGGGACCCTCCCAGGCCTGGGCCCCCGAGAGCCCTGACTCCAGGGCCCCCTGCTGAGCCCCCTCCTGCCTACCTCCCTCCCCCCAGAGGAGTCCAACAAGAAGCACCCCTTCCCCTGCCCGACCACCTACCGCACGGCCCTCACCTACTACCTGGACATCACCAACCCGCCACGCACCAACGTGCTATACGAGCTGGCGCAGTACGCGACCGAGCCGGCCGAGCAGGAGCAGCTGCGGAAGATGGCCTCGTCCTCGGGCGAGGGCAAGGTGGGTGGCCCTCCCAGCCCCCCCCCCGCACCCCCACGCGGTCCTGCCCCCCGCCCCACTCAGCCCCTTCTCTCCCCAGGAGCTGTACCTGAACTGGGTGGTGGAGGCCCGGCGCCACATCCTGGCCATCCTGCAGGACTACCCGTCCCTGCGGCCCCCCATCGACCACCTGTGCGAGCTGCTGCCGCGCCTGCAGGCCCGCTACTATTCCATCGCCTCCTCCTCCAAGGTGGGCCCAGCCCAAGCCCGGCGCGGGGTGGGGCGGGGCCCAGCACATGCCCGCAGGTGGCCGTGGCTCCAGTGACGGGTTCTCCCCGCCTCCCAGGTCCACCCCAACTCCGTGCACATCTGCGCCGTGGCCGTGGAGTACGAGACCAAGGCCGGTCGTGTCAACAAGGGCGTGGCCACCAGCTGGCTTCGGACCAAGGACCCCGCGGGGGACAACGGGCGCCGGGCCCTGGTGCCCATGTTCGTGCGCAAGTCCCAGTTCCGCCTGCCCTTCAAGGCCACCACGCCCGTGATCATGGTGGGCCCTGGCACCGGCGTGGCCCCCTTCATGGGCTTCATCCAGGAGCGGGGCTGGCTGAAGCAGCAGGGTGAGTGGGGGCCGTGGGCTGGGCGGGGGGGCACCTGGGGGAGGCCTGGCCAGGCCCCTCGCTCACCCCAGCCCACGGCCCTGCAGGTAAGGAAGTCGGGGAGACCCTGCTGTACTACGGCTGCCGCCGCTCGGATGAAGACTACCTGTACCGCGACGAACTGGCCCAGTTTCACAAGGATGGCGCCCTCAGCCGCCTCAGCGTGGCCTTCTCCCGGGAGCAGCCCCAGAAGGTGAGGGCACCGCTGCTGGCGGGGCCGGGCGGGGGGCAGGGTGGCTCCAGGACCCCTGCTCACGGGTACTGCCCCACCCAGGTTTACGTCCAGCACCTGCTCAAGAAGGACAAGGAGCATTTGTGGAAACTGATCCACGAGGACGGTGCCCACATCTACGTGTGCGGGTGAGCAGGCGGGTGCCCCGTCTGGGTGCCAGGGCTGGGCAGGGGTGAGCAGGTGCCGGGCGCCCCGTCTGTGTGGCTGGAGGGAGGCAAGGGGCACCCCGTCGGGTCTGGTCCCCGGTGTCACCTCCTTCCTGCTACAGGGATGCCCGGAACATGGCCAAGGATGTGCAAAACACCTTCTACGACATGGTGGCCGAGCTGGGGGCCATGGAGCACGCCCAGGCCGTGGACTACATCAAGAAGCTGATGACCAAGGGCCGCTACTCCCTGGACGTCTGGAGCTAGGCCCGCGCCCGCCTGCCCCACAGACTCGCTTGCCCACCCGTATAATTGTCTTTTCCTCGCGCCCTCCTGCCAGCATCCGGGGGTCGCCCGGTGACAGAGACTCCTCCAGGAGGTGCCACTGGAGCCCCCAGGGCACAGGGCCACACCAAGTGGCCCCTGCTTGGCGGCCACCTCACTCCCCCACGGCCGCTCGAGGTTTGACTCTCAGCTGAGCTGGGGCCCGGCCCCCTCCAATGATTTTCAATGAGTGTAAATAATTTTAAATAACCTTTGGCCCTTGGAATAAACTTCTGTTTTCTGTACTCGTCTGGTTACTGCCCAGGAGATCTGGGGTACCCCTGAGTCCGCAGTCTTGGGGACCAGACCCCTCCCTCAGGAGAGCACACACGAGGCATCCCGTCCTCTCTCTTTATTGAGGCCTCCGCCTTCCGCTCCCCGCGCGGCCTGGGGACACAGGCCGGCTCATCCCCAACCCCCGGGGAGCCGCCTGGACGAGGGGAGCCCCAGCACTCAGCAGGGGGCTCAGTCCGTCTTGCTGCCGTGCCGCTGGCTATGGAACTTCTGGTGCACGACCCGCAGTGTGGTGAAGAAGTTCCCGAGGAAGAGGAGCAGGAAGGGGAAGCCGCACATGAGCACCTGGGGGAGGAGATCGGGGGTGAGACTCGGCTACGGGTCCCCCAGTGCTCCCCCCGGGGGCGATGGCTCACCTGCCACTCCTTGCACTCGGGGTCCCGGGCCAGGTTGAACAACGTCAGGGCGTTAAAAAGCTGCCAGAACTGGGGGGGGGAGGTGGACGTTACACGGGATGGGGCCAGACCTGGGGGGAGGTGGAGGTCCAACGGGAGGGGCCCAGCGCCAACTCACATGTCCGAAGAAGAGAAAGGGCAGCAGGAAGGTGAGGCCTCGCCACATCCACGACTGGAAGCCCTCTGCGGGGGGTGGGGGGGTGGACAGGTGGGCAAGGGTAAGACGGGGCAAGGGGCACAACCGCATCTGGCCAGCCCCAGGGTGCCCTGACTCACCCACGGTCAGATCCATGGTGTGCCGCTGGCCCAGGGCCCGCAGGCGGTAGAGACAGCCGCTCTGGTAGTAGTACTGCAGGAATTGCACAAAACCTGGGGAAGTGGGAGGCGGGGAGGGGATGGCCGAGTCACTGAGTCAGACCCACCACAGGCCCCCCTCACCACCCAGACCCCCAAGGCTCTCACTCTGGTACATGGAGAAGGACAGAAACTGGTTCCGGAACTTCTGGTACATGAGACCATCGGGCCTGAGGCAGAAGGCAGAGCGAGGTGGGTGCGTTGCCCTCCCCCGGCCAAATCCCCCATCCAAGGCCCAGCTGCTCACCATGTCAGCATGACTCCGGACAAGAACGTGGACACGTAATGATGGAAGACCCACCAGCCTTTGATCCTGTATCAGGAAGGACGGTCACTTCTGGCCCCTGGGGTGCTGACAGGGCTGGGGGTGGGGCCGAGGTGGGAAGCAGCAGACCCGCCCCTTTCCTGCTTCCCAGAGGCCACGCCCACCCTCTGGGCGCCTCTAGGGGTGCGGGCTCGGCTCCCACCCCGCCCCCTGAAGCTGGCCCCCTGCGCTCACACCTGGAGCCATTATTGATAAGAATGCTCTCCCGGATGGTCAGGGTGCAGTAATACCACACGAGCAGGAAGTTGAAGGTAGCATCTGTTACCCTGCGGGGGCGGGTACAGAGAGTGGGTGCTCAGGGGCCTGGACCAGGTGCAGGGTCCACCCCGAACCGCGCCGGGCTCACCTGGAATTAAGGAGGAAGCGGCAGGTGAAAGAGATGAGGATGAGGATGATGGTGAGGTAGAGCTTGAACTTCTCGTACTCATCTTTGTAAGCAAACCTGGGTGGGCAGATGTGGGCAGAATGGGGGCCAGTGGGAACCCCCTCAACCAACCTCCACCCCACCATGGGCTTTTGCTTCTGAGAGCAACCCCAGCACCCCGAGGCGTGGGGGGGCTTGGACGGGGCACCCCCACTCACTTGGCCTGCTTGCTCAGGAGCGTCACGTTGATGTTGCCCAAAACCAGGCTCAGGTACAACCTGGGGTCGGGGGAGGGGGGCACAGATGAGCCGGCGTCCACCTGACCCTGTCCCCCGCCTGCTCCCCCACTTCCGCACCAGCAAACCAACCCCTCCCTCCAGTTCCCCATTCTGCCTCAAGCCCCCTCCCCACACATCAGGACCCCACAGGGAGCTGGCTCTCCCCTCACCCCTGCAGAGCTGGGCACCACCAATCCCACGGCAACCGCCCACCCCACTCGCTACCCCCAGCGCCAGGACCACCACAGCCCATCTCCAGCCACTTGTCCATGCGTGCGCACACACACTCACACACACCCACCACCACCACCACGGCCCGCCATCACAGCCACCTCTCGGCTCGCCCCCAGCTTCTCTGGCAGCCACTCCCCGAGGCCCAGGAAGCCACCGGCGGCGTGGACAGGGCTGTACTTGGCTTCCGGTTCAGCCTGAGCCCTGGGCCGCGGCCACCCAGCCACAGTCCCTGCACAGCCAACAGCTCTCCCCCAGGCTCCGTCCCCAGCACCGTGACGGCTCCCACCCAGCCCGGGCTCCCTCCTCCGGCCTGTCTCTCTGGCCCCCCTGACCTGACTCCACCAGTCTTCCCAGCAGAAGTGACCATCAGCCCCTGGACCCCAATGCCAAGTGCCAGTTCCCACATCTCTGCGCTCAGAGCCCAGTGCGAGAGCGGCCAGCCGTGGCTGTTCTCCCAGGGCCTGTCCCCCAGCACCGACGGCCCCTCCCCAAGGGTCCTGGGGAGGGGTCTCTGGCCACTCCCTCCTGAGGGGCTGCTGGGCCAGCTCCACACTGGCATCCCCTCTGCTTCCACTCTTGCATCTGCTCTCAGGACCCAGGTCCGCAGGACCTTTTCCTGCCCAGCACTGTCCCTGCCTGTGCTCCTGGGCTTCAGCTGCTTATCCAAGTGCAGGTGGCCTGTCCCTCTGCCCCGGCTGCCCCTGCTCTCACCTCCCTGCCCCACCCCAGGGCATCAACCCCCTTCCCTGGCCCTCCCGACTGGCTCATGGAGGAGAGGGGAAGCTGTCGCTGCTATGTCAGGGGCCCTCATCCCCCAACCAGGCGACCCTCCCCCCAGCCTGCCTGGAGCACCTGAGGAGGAAGCCCCGCTGGGAAAGCAGGTGGGCGTGGGGGGTCTCACCCGTTCTTCTTGGGCAGATACGCCTCCATGTCAAAGAAGAGCCCCTGGCGTTCCTTGATCTGGTTCTCCAGCTCCTTCGCGGCCGCCTCGGCCTCTGATGCAAGAGAGGGTCTGCATCTGCGGGGGGGGGGAGGGGGCCACAGGAGCCAGTCAGGGGGCTCTAGGAGGACTAAGCCATGGGCACTGTGGAGGACCCTAGGGGGCAGGGCATGGGGCAGAGCAGGGGCCCCGGGGGTCCTAACTTCTTCAGGACGAGGGCCAGCTCCTGCAGCCGCTTCCTCTGCCTGGCGATGGAGCCGGTGCAGCTGTTCTGCAGCTCGGTCAGCTCCTCCAACTTCAGGCGGTACAGCCGGTGGGTCTCCTGAGCAGGCGGGAAGGCACGGCGGGGGTGTGTCCGTGAGCCCGGGCTGGAGGCACGGGCTGGGGGCCCCTCAGGAAGGTCAGAGGCAGAAAGGGGCAGGAATGGCAGCCCGCTCTCCCAGGATGGCAAGGACACGGGAGTGCTGGGTTCCTGGGGGGCTGCTCGCCACACCCCCACAACCTTTCTCCAATCTCAGCCCTTCCACTGCATGTCCCACCCTCCTGCCCTTTCTGCATCTGGACAGTCACAGATGTCTTCTGACCAAGGGGGCTGGGGGACTAAGGGGCACTCCCAGGTTAAAGGTCACCAGCTTGAAACCCTTGGAGCTCCCCTGCACCTTTGGCCCAAGCCTCCTTGGAGCACTTTGCCCTGGTGGCTGAGTCCGGGAGCAGTGGTGGCCGGAAGCGGGCAAGGGGCACTGTGAGTGAGGAGGGCGCAGGGCCCGGGCCAGACTAGGAGACGCTCCTGCCTGGGCTCTGGGGAGGAGGCACCCGGCTAGCCTGGACAGCAGGAGCCTGTCCGAGGGGGCCGGAGTGGTGCCTGGCCCCGGAGGGGTCTCCACGCACTGTGGCACGGCTGCCCCTCCCAGCCACGTCCTCGGTCCCCGGCTGGCTCGCCCACAGGCCGGGTCCACCCCAGCCCCCAGCCCCCACTCGAAGCGTTTCTCTTCCTGCTGGCCCCGGGGCCGTCCGACACCAGCCCAGTCCAGGGCGCGCGGCTGCCCGCGGCGCTATTTGCCGAATGACTGGGCGAGCCGGGCGGGCCACCGGCGCCAGGGCTGCGCCCCCAGGAGGGGCCGGGTCGGGGCCGGGTCGGGGCCGGGGTCGGGCGCCGCCTTCCCGCCAGCCCGGGGCGCGGGCAAAGGTTCGACCCGGGGGCGAGAGGCGGACCCAGCAGGGGACACCGGGTCCTCGCGGTTCCGAGAGCCACTCCAGGGGTCTCCTGGCCCCAGAGCCCCTGCAGCCTGGCCCGGGGCGGCCCGAACCCTTGACCCTGGGCCAGGGTGACCTGGGTCGGGGCCGAGGGGCACTCGCCGCGGCGCCCGCTCACCTGGATGCTCTGGAAGTCCCGCTGCAGCTCCTCCCAGTCCCGCAGGCAGTCGCTCAGCGGGCCCGGGGGCGGGGGATGCATGGCTGCCGGGCCACACGCCGGACCGGCCACGAGTCGAGGGCAGCACGGCCACCCGCGCCGTCCCCAGGCCCCTCCGCCGCCGCCGCCGCCGCCGCCGCCGCCGCCGCCCCCGTCCGCTTCCGGGCTCGCGCCGCCGCGCCCACCAATGGGAGACGGCCCGGAGCGGCGCGCGCGCTGGCCCCGCCCCCTCCGCAGCCAATCCGGCTTCAGGGCGGGGCCGGGGCGGGTCTTCGCGGCGCACGGCGGTCGCTCGGGTCCGGACAGGGACGCGGCGGCCCGCGACCCCCGCGCCCGCCGGGCCCCGCCGCTCGTGCTCGTGCCGAGCGCGGAGGACAGCCCGTGACCGCTCGGGGAGTCGGGCTGGGAGAGAACAGGAGCCTCGGCTTCACTTTCGTCCGTGGAAAGCTGCCGCGGGTGGAGGGTCGCTCGGGCTGGAGTTTCCCAGCGGCCCACCGGGTCACGGCCCCCGGCCCGGCACACCCGCCGCTGCTCCTCCCTGTCCGCCAGGAGGTCCACGGCTGACCGCGGCTCCGGCTCAGCAGGAAGTCCCACGGCCTCCGGGACTCTGCGCTGCGTGCTCGACTCCCCCACCCCCCTGCAATCTTCTGAGACCAGACAGCCGTCAACGCCCAGCCCCCTCCCACCCGCAGGTGGCAGGTTTTGTGTGGGGCGCCCCTAAGTCGCCCCCCCCTCCGCGCTGCGCTGAGTCCAGCCTGGCTCCCAGCTCAGGCACAGGGATTGGGACACTGCCCTGAGAGACCCAGAGTCGCTGGGAAGGAAGCAGGGCTGGGTGAGTGCAGGGGGAACAGTGCCAGACAGGGATAAGCAGTGATGTGGTGGTGGCAGTTCCAGCCAGGACTGTGTGTGCTCTGTGCCTGCTGCCAGGCCTCTGCCAAGGGCAGGGGTGGGGATCCCCACCGGCGGGCATTGTGACACTCCCAGATGCACTAGCCCGGGGTAGGAGAACCGCTGGGGCAGCCTTAGAAATGCCATGGGGATGACCAGGGGGTTCTCTCGGACCACGAGGACACCTCTTGTGGGTGTGGACCACGAGGTGCCGGGAAGAACCAAGGCAGGAGGCAGATGCAGGCCAGGACAGCAAAGGCTTTATCCCGCCCTGTACATCTCCCCTGGCCCCTGCCTCCCGGGGAACCGCAAAGTCACTTCTCTGGCACCCAGAGGTGGAGTGTGGGGATCAGCAAAATGGCTCCTGGATGTCTGTGATGATGTTCCCGAGCACGACCTTCTCCCACTGCGACAGCTGAACCACCAGGCTCCGGCTCAGAATCATGCTGTTCTGGCAACTCTTAACAGAGGCCCAGGACCTCTGCACGGAGGCAAGCAGAGAACACGGGTTAGGCTGTACCGGGCTGGCCACCTGGCTCAGGGACAGCTCTCCAGGGCAGGCAGGCATCTGTCCAGGGGTCAGCCACCAAGGCTGAAGGGCTGGAAGGAGGTGGCAGCAGCCAGGAGGGGCTCTGGAGACCCTCTGCCCCAGTCACGGACCCTGGCCCCGCCTTGGGTCCCTCTACCCGTGTTTCTGAAGTTGGGGATGCAGCCCAGCCGAGCACGGCAGAAAACCCTGACTTCCAGACACAGCTGATTTTTTTTTCTTTTTAGGTCACACCCAGCAATGCTCAGGGGTTACTCCAGTTCTGCACTCAGGAATTACTCCTGGCGGTGCTGGGGGGACCATGTGGGATACTGGGAATCGAACCCAGGTTGGCTGCGTGTAAGGCCAACACCCTACCTGCTGTACTACCACTCTGGCCCTGGCCCTGACACAGCTGATTTTGAATTTGTTTTGGGTCCTGGTCCCCTCAGCTGCCTCTCACTGATGCCAGATATCCCGCGACCCCCACACTCAGATTTTATTTGGGGACCACACCCAGCAGGACTCAGGGCTTACTCCTGGCCTGCACTCAGGGATCACTCATTTGGCAGGGCTCGGAGGACTCTATGGGGTGCTGGGGATTGAGCCCAGGTTGGCCACGTGCAAGGCCCTACTCCTTATACTGTCTCTCAGGCCTGCGACCCCCACACTCAGTGATCCGACCCCAACCCACAGTGGACGGAGTTTTGAACAACCTGGCATGGGGTGGGCACTCTGAGAGGGCCCTGAGTTAGTTGATTTGTCTGGGAGGGAGATGGCTTCTGGGTAATGCTGACTACTGCCTGGGGGCTGACTGGCCCCTTTGACCCACTCCCTGGCCTCAGTTGCAGTCCTGAGCCTTACAGGCCCTCCCCAGCCCTCTGAAATTGGGTCCATATTGTGCCATGCTCCCCGCCCTCCCCTGGGGCAGGCCTGAGCCTTGAAGTGTGGGCAGGGCAGGAAGTGTGAGGCCCAGCCTGAGGGTGGGGTCCTGCTGCTCTCTGCACTCTGCTGGGGAGGGGAGAGGGAGCTGAGGGCCTGGAGGACCAGTCAGCCCAGTGCTAAGTGGCCAGTATGCCCCCCCAGACACAAAGAGCAACAGGGGACGCACAGATGGGGCTTGTCCAGCCTAACCCCGGGGACTGCCTTCGCAACCCGCCTCCAGCCTGGCCCTGGAGCCTACTGAGGGGTAGGGAGGAGGTGAGCCAGCCCTTCCAAGGCCCCGGCCCCAGCCCGCCCACTGCACACCTTCAGCGACTGCGAGTGATAGTGCATGAGGAAGGCGATGGTGGCCGCGCAGCTGCGGTTGATGCCCCGCGTGGAAAAGATGAGGACGACGGAGTCCAGCTCCAGGTGAACCTCTGCGGGGGGGAGCCAGGGCTGAAGCTCTCCTAGAGCTCGGGACCAGCACCCCAGTTCCAGGCACGTTCCCCCTCGGCTCCAGGGCGTCCACAGAGCCGGCCTCGGTTCTCCAGGTTCTCCAGTGTCTTACCGGCAAAAGCTTCCCTTGGCTCCTCCAGGCTTCCGGCCCAGGAAGCGAACCACCTTCCAGGGAACACAAGATTCCTCCAGAGCAAATGCACGGAGACGCCCAGCTTGCTGGTGAGCCTGGGACCCCACCCCCCACCCCACCATGTCTGACCTGGTTCCAACGTGCCTGAGTCGCACTGAGCCGCCTCTGAGGAGGCCAGCAAGGCGCAGGTCCCAGCCCGGCTGACCCTGCCAAGTGCTGGAGCCCTGGGGAGCTGTGTGCAAGCTCGGTGGGTACCCAGGCCGGTGGGAGTGCAGCCCCTGCCCCTCATATCACTGACAGTGAAGCAGGAGGAGGATGGGGAGGGGGTGAACACAGGTGGAAGCAGAGAATCCTCCGTCTTTAAAGTGCCTCTGAGGGGCACCGCCAGGAGTGATTCCTGAGTGCAAAGCCAGGAGTAACCCCTGAGCATCGCTGGGTGTGATCCAAAAAGAAAAAGAAAAAGAAAGTGCCTCTGAGGGGCAGAAGCCATAGCACAGAGGGGAGGGTGTTTGCCTTGCACATGGCCCACCCGGGTTCGATTCCCGGCATCCCATATGGCCCCCTGAGCACTGCCAGGAGTAACCCCTGTGCATCACCAGGTGTGACCCAAAAAGAAAAAAAAAAGTGCCTCTGGGGGGCGGGAGCCATAGCACAGCAGGGAGGGCGTTTGCCTTGCATGTGGTCGACCCCGGTTTAATTCCCGGTATCCCATATGGTCCCTTGAGCACCACCAGGAGTAATTCCTGAGTGCAAAGCCAGGAGTAACCCCTGTGCATTGCTGGGTGTGACACAAATAGCAAAAATAAATAAATAATAAATAAATAGATAGATAAAGTGCCTCTGAGGGGCCGGAGCGGGGAGGGTGCTCACCGTGCACACAGCCCACCCGGGTTCCATCCCCAGCATGCCATAGTGTCCCCAAGCACCACCTGGAGTAATTCCTGAGCAATGCCACATGTGGTTCCCCTTCCCCACCCCCCAAAAAAAAGCCTCTGAGGGGACTGGAGCAGGGCTCTTGGCTTGCACGGGGCCAACCCAGTCTGAATCCCCAGCACCCCATATGGTCCTCTGAGTTGAGCACAGAGCCAGGAATAAGCCCTGAGCACCTCCAGGTGTGGCCCTGTAACAGAAACAACCCCCAAAAGCCTTCTCGGGACCGCACGCAGCTTGTGAGCAAACCGGGTCGTGTGGCTCTGGATTCCATCCCGCACCGTGGAATGAGGAGAGGCCAGGCTGGTCCTGACCCCTAAGGACAGAAGATAAATGTACCACGTGGGACACCCATGTCGGTGTGAGGGGAGGGTGGTGGGGAGGGCGAGGGGCTCAACTGACAGCAGCTAAACCCTTGTCAGGCGGCTAAGGACACAGACCTGAGCTCAGAGCCGCTAAACTGGCCGCCCAGAGGGATTCTTGGTACCACCAGCGGGGGGGGGGGGGGGGGGGGTGAGGGGGGGAACTCTGGCACCCTGCAGAAGGACGCAGGGAAGGTTCCATCTCAGCCCCGGGCCCAGCGGCCATCTCTGAGGCAGAGTAGCCACTGTGCCCAGTACCTGGGAGCCTGGCCTCGAAGATGACCCTGCCTCATTCTCCCTTGAGCAAGCCTGACCCTGGTGTGGGGCGGGGGGACAGAAACAGCCCTACGGGGGTTAGATCTAGGCAAGTAATCTGGGGGCTGGGGGGAGATGGGGGTGCGGGGCATGTGCCGGGAAGAGTGGGAGTCAAGAAGGCTGGACTCTTCTCCCCCCTCCCCCCTCCCACCCATCACTCTTGGTGAGAGCAGGAAAGTGAAGGGCCAGAGCATGAGGACAGCGGGGAGGGTGTCTGCCTGGCATGCCACCATCCCAGGGCCGCTTCCCGGCACCCCACTTGGGCCCCTGAGTCTGCCAGACGCAACCCCTGGGTTCAGGGCCAGGAGTAAGCCCTGAGCACAGCAGGGCGTGGCCCCAAAACAAAGCAAACAGGCCGATAAGTGAGCTTTATCTTGGGGTCCCCAGAGCCAGCCCAGAGTGGGGCTCTGCGCCCGGTGGGCCAGCACCCCCGTTCATGACAGACACGGGGTACATACAGGCCCCCAACCGCCAGAGCCGCTCACACAGGTCTCTCCAGGTTAGCTGAGGGTGCTGACCCCACACTCTACTCCTCTGCTCTGTGGATTTGCTCCTCCCTCCCTGCCGGGGCTCCCTAGAATGGCTGGTGCTGAGATACAATATCTGGGGTTCCTGCCCATCTCTCCTGAGCCCCGAGCATCACAAGTGTGAAGAGGCAGAGTGGCCCTGCCACCCGGCCGCCATGCCTTACCAATGAAGTGACAGAGGAGACGGAGGAAAGGAAAGAGGTTGCAGTCCACGGAGTCCCTCACCTGGATGTGCAGGAGCTTGTCTGAGTCACCCACAAAACTGCAAAAGAAAAAGCCCAGGGAAGGAGTGGACGCACCACAGCCACAAGGCAGGGGGGGTGACAGGCAGCCCCCTCGGGAATCGGGGACCCCAGGTGCAGCAGCACCCAGCCACCTGGTGAGGAAATCTGGCGAGCAAACCCGCTGGGCTGGCGTGGCTGCGGCCGGGACGGCTTTGCGGGGGCTTCTGTGGAAATAGGTGGGTGGGGACGAGGGAAGGCGGTCCAGAAAGAGGGGCTGAGAGTCCCAAAGCCCAAAGGGGCAGGAGCTGAGTGTGGCCGAGAAATGAGGAGACAGAGGGGCTGGAGCGATAGCACAGCGGGTAGGGCGTTTGCCTTGCGCGCAGCCAACCGGGTTTGATTCCCAGCATCCCATATGGTCCCCCGAGCATCGCCAGGAGTAATCCCTGTGCATCACTGGATGTGGACCCCCCCAAAAAAAAAGCAAAAAAAAATGAGGAGGCGAAGGGTCTAGACCATATGACGCATGAGGGGCCCGGAGCAATAGCACGGTAGGGATGGCGCGGCCTTGCGCACGGCAGGCCCGGATTCAATCCCCAGCAGCCCGCATGGTTCTCCAAGTCCCCCAGAAGGGACCCCTGAGCTCGGCTGCGTGTGACCTCAGACAGAAACAGGCAAAGCAAGGCTCAGAGGATACAAGCCAGGGAGGAGGACGTCGGACAGGAGCAGAGGGAGTGGAGAAGCCCCTATTCGGGGTCATGCTGTCTCTAAGCCCCCTCAACTCTCAGCTCGGGCCGGGAGTCTGAAAGGAAGGAGCCAGGCCCGGAGGCAGCAACGCCTGCGCTACTCACAAGGGCGTAGACTCTGTGGAGATGTTGACGTGAGCTTTGATTTTCAGATCCTTCTGGATTTGAGGGTCACAGGCTTGTGCAAAGTTGCCCAGGTAGATCTGGCCTTCTAGGATCTCAAAAGGGTACGGTTTAAAGGCGTCCAGCTCCTGCGGGGCGGAGAAGGGTCACTGTCTCAATGCACGTGTTCCACATTTCCGGGACAGCTGACAGTCCCAGGGAAGAAGTTGGTTTGGGTTTCTTGTTTTATGGATTAGTTGGGGTTTTTTTGTTTTGTTTGTTTTGTTTTGTTTTGTTTTAGACCACACCCAGCAGTGTCAGGGCTGACTCCTAGCTCTGCACTCAGGGTTCACTCCTTGGGGACTCGAGGGGCCTTATGGCGTGCCAGGGATCGGATATGGATTGGCTTCATGCAAGACCAGTGCCTTACCCACTGTACTGTCATCCTGGCACTGGTTTAGTGTGTATATGTGTGTGTGTGTGTGTATGTGTGTGTGTGTGTGTGTGTGTGTGTGTCTTTAAATCTGACTCAGGGGCCGGAGTAATACTGCAGAAGGTAGGGTGAGTGCCTTGCATGCAGCCAACACGGGTTCAATCCCTGGCACCCCATATGGTCCCCGAGTCCCACCTGGAGTGATCCCTGAGCGCAGAGCCAGGAGTCAGCCCCGCGCACCACCAGGTGGAGCCCAAAACCAAATAAATCTGACTCATCAAATAAGCTGGAGTGATAGCACAGCGGTAGAGCGTTTGCCTTGCACATAGATGACGTGGCCAACGCGAGTTCGATTCCTCCGCCCTTCTCAGAGAGCCTGGCAAGCTACCAAGAGTATCTCGCCCACATGGCAAAGCCTGGCAAGCTCCCCGAGACACATTCGATATGCCAAACACAGTAACAAGAAGTCTTACAATGGAGAAGTTACTGGGCCCACTCAAGCAATCCTATGAACAACAGGAGGACAGTGCTACAGTGTTACATCAAATAAGCTTAGAAAGATAATTCAGAAGAGTGAGGAAGACTAGAATCCCAGCATGCAAAGAAATAGGCAGGTAAAGCTTGCCCTGGAGTGGCTGGGCTGACCAGGTCATCCTCCGGACCCAATCCCGGTCTGCCTCCATGATACCTGTGTGGGACCAGGTCGCACACAAAGCCCAAGGCTCAGGGCCAGAGCGACGGTACAGTGGGGAGGGCATTTACCTTGTATACAGCTGGCCTGGGTTTGGTTGCCAGCACCCCGGGCCCCTGCCAGGAGTGACTGCTGGGAGTCAGCCCTGGGCATCACTGCCCGTTCCCCGCCCCAAAATTTAAAATAAAGCTCCCACATGATGCCACAAACCGGGTCTATGAGCCATGCTGTGGGTGCACACAGAGAAGGAATAAGGGCAGAATCCAGAAGTGAAGTCTGTGCAGTGTCTTCCCAACACCCACCATGCGGAAAGAATGTGCCCTCAGCATGGACAAAAGCAATGTGATAACACACACACACACACACAAACACACACACATGCGCACGCATGCACTCACAATGGAACCCGCTACAACCATGAGAAAGAAAACCAAGCCACCTGCAGTGACAAGGAGGAGCCTTGAGGGCCTTAAATAAGCCAGCGCCAGACTGGAGCTGGAGTGATAGCACAGTGGGTAGGGCGTTTGCCTTGCATGAAACTGATCTGGGTTTGATTCCTGGCATATGGTCCCCTGAGCACCACCAGGTGTAATTCCTGAGTGCAAAGGAATAGTCCCTGAGCATCGCTGGGTGTGACCCAAAAAGCAAAAGCAAAAAAAAAGCCAGCGCCAAACTCAGTCAGGCATGGAGTCAGAAACAAAGCCAAACTCACAGCAGCTGGCACAGAGGGTGGGTAGTTCAGTGGCTGAGCACTGACCCTGCATACACCAGACCCTGGGCTCCGTCCTCAGCACATGGGCTCCATCCTCAGTACATGCACGCATCCCAAAGAGTGGAGTAAAAAGGGGCTTGCTGGGGGCTGAGGGAAGGGAACAGACTGGGACCCTCACGTACAGCCCAGGAAATTCTGTGCATTGCTAAGAAAGTTCGGAGCGCACCAACAAACAGTGTGGGCGTGCTGAGTAACTGCATGCACCAGACCATCAGGATGGACGTCCTTAAGTTGCAGGACATGTGCCAATCCCATCTCAGCAAGGCTGCTCACTCCACAGTGTGATTGTTCCAAGAAGGGTCAGAAGCCTGCCAGCCACGCAGCCAGGACGGGCGCCATCAACAAAGGACACCAAGCGTGCAGATGGGGGCTGGAGCAATAGCACAGTGGGTAGGGTGCTTGTCTTGCATGCAGCCGACCCGGGTTCGATTCCCAGCATCCCATATGGTCCCCTGAACACCACCAGGAGTAATTAATTCCTGAGTGCAGAGCCAGGAGTAACTCTTGTTTATCACTGGGAAACATCCATGACATTGGCAACTATCGCCCGATCTGCCTATTGTCTGTCATCTACAAGTTGTTCACTCGAGTCATCCTAAATAGGATCGGCAGAACACTAGATGAAGGACAACCATGCGAGCAAGCCGGGTTCCGCAAAGGATTCAGCACCATCGACCATATCCACACGATAACCAAGCTCACTGAGGTTTCTCGGGAGTTCAAGGTGCCGCTCTGTCTAACGTTCATTGATTTAAAGAAGGCCTTTGATTCTGTTGACACAGAAGCGGTCATTGAAGCCCTAGCCAATCAGGGCATTCAAACTCAATACATCAAGATCCTCCATGAGCTGTATTACGGATTCACTACCAGGATCTCACCATTCTAAAAGAAGTAATCATTGATGTCAAGAGAGGGGTTCGGCAGGGTGATACCATTTCACCGAAACTCTTTAGTGCCACCCTCGAGAACATCATGCGACCACTGGAATGGGAAGGAATGGGAGTGAAGATAGATGGTCGGCAACTACACCACCTCCGCTTTGCTGATGACATTGTTTTAATAACACCAAACATCAGCCAAGCGGCACAAATGCTGGCCGACTTCAACCGTGAGTGTGGAAAGGTCGGACTACAGCTGAATCTTACGAAGACAATGTTTATGAGAAACAGCCTCGTTCCTGATGCCCCATTCGCTCTCAATGGAACGACCATCTCCGAATGCAACAGCTATGTGTACCTAGGTCGAGAAGTAAACATGACAAATGACCTGGCACCCGAGCTGCGCAGGAGGAAGAGAGTGGCTTGGAACGCCTTCAAGAATGTGGAAGAAATAGCTAAGAGGAAGAAGAACCTCTGGCTCCGGGCACATCTCTTTGATTCCACTGTTCTTCCTGCATTAACATATGCCTCAGAGACCTGGGCCCTATGCAAACAGGATGAGAACATTATTCGGGTCTCCCAAAGAGGAATTGAAAGAGCTATGCTTAGAGTATCACGTTTCACTCAAATGAAAGAAAGAATCCAGAGTTCTGATCTCCGTCAATGATCAAGAATCAGGGACGCTGTCTCGTTTGCCAAGGTATCAAAAATCAGATGGGCTGGTCACATAATGAGATTTAAAGACCACCGCTGGACCAGAGCTGTTACCAACTGGATTTCATGGAATGTCAAAAGACCGCGTGGCCGCCCACCTACCAGATGGTCAGACTTCTTCATCAAGATCATGAACGATCGGTTTGAGGCTCTTCATGTTCCTAGAGCGAACAGATGCCATTGGGCTACACTAGCACGCGACAGGGACAAATGGAGACGTTACTGGTGCCCGTTCAAGCAAATCGACGATTAACGGGAAGTCAAGTGATCAAGTGATCACTGGGAGCGACCCAAAAAGCAAAAACAAACAAACAAAAAAACACACGTGCAGACAGCAGGGACAACCTGTCAGTCTGAGATTCTCCGCCTGTGCCCGCAAAGCCAAGAGCTGACAGGAATCTCCCTCAGATTCCTGAGGCTGAACTCAGACAGTAAAAGATTGGCTTCCTGCTTCTTCCTGGCACAGGCTAAAAATTCCCTCGTGCTGTTGAGTCAAACCGAACCTCGGCAGAACCACAGGCCGGAGAGAAAGTCAACAGCAAGTCCCAGACTGTGATGTGTCTGAGCAGAGACCCGGGCCCTCGCTCCTGCACCGGCCCAGGTGAACTGCAGAGGCCAAAGCCCGCTCTGAGGTTCTGGCTCCAGGTCTGACTTGGGCCACGCTGTGTCGGCTCCTGCCCTCCCGAGCCCTGACCTCAGCACTGTTCTCTCCAGGAGCCCACAGCCAGCCCGCGTGCTTCCCAGGCCTGCAGGTCGCAAGGTTTGCAAATGAGTTCTGGGACCTTGCTCCAGGCAGGCAGGGCTGCAGCAGAGCCTCCCCTCCCCCCAACCAACTTTGGCTGCCCGCCCCTCACCCCAGATGCTGAGCCTGAGGAAATCCGTTGAGTTCCGTTGGAAAGTTCTCATCTGTGGGCCAGACCCCACCGTGAATCTGTCAGCATCTCTCTCCTTTCCCAATCCCGCTTCCTCTTGGGTGTTTGGACGGTTCCAGGAAAGAGCATGCGGCCTGATCACACGGGGCCCCGTGTTCTGCATCCTGGCACCCTTCTGAGCAGATATCAGAGCCCCGGTGTTGCATATTAACCCTAAGTGTTTTAGGCTTCACCAGTGAATTGCCCTTATCCTCCTCCCAGAGAAGCTTACAGTGCTCTTTCGAGCATCCCTAATCCCCTGAGTTTATCTTTAATCTTTCCTTTCTGTTTTACCTCTCATTGCCACAGTCCCCCAAGTAAGTCTTGGTTTCTTATAAACCAAAACTTTCTGGTAACTCTGGATTTTTGTATTTGTAGTGAATTACTTGCTTTTCTATATCCCCTAGAGTCTTTTTATATTTTACTCTAGAGTAATGTTCTTTGCTTAAACACAGAAAGACCACTAATGCTGTGCTCCTTATATTTGGGAGTTGATTGACTCTGAAATATATCTACTCCCGGACTGTCACTGTCCTCCCATTGTTCATCGATTTGCTCGAGGGGGCCCAGTAATGTCTCCATTTTGAGACTTGTTGTTACTGTGTTTGGCATATTGAATGTGTCACGGGTACCTTGCCAGGCTTTGCCGTGTGGGCGAGATACTCTCGGTAGCTTGCCGGGCTCTCTGAGAGGGGTGGAGGAATCATGTTGGCCGCAAGCAAGGCAAACGCCCCACTGCTGTGCTATCACTCCAGCCCTGACAACCATCATAATTACTTGATTCAGGATCCAGTTGCCATAGTTCCTAACACCCCGAAGGAAGTTCCTGCCGTGGGACTGGGATGGACCTGGGGCAAATGGCGAAGCTATCCTGGCATCAAAATGGGACAGTCTAGGAAACATAAATGCATGATCCCTATGCAAGCTGCTATGACTTAAGAGACAGGACCCCTATGGGGGAAGGACAAGCTGAACTGGCCTGAGGACTTAGTATGGGATTTATGGTAAAATCTTTGCTCGCTCCCAGAGAACTAAGGGCCTAGAGAACTAAGTTTGGGATCTTTATCTCTTACTGTGTTTATCCAAACAACTGCAAGTATTGATAAGAAGCTGACTTAAGTGGAGTTCATGCCCAATTCAATCAGCTAATCAGTGGCTCAATAAATAGCAGTACTCCTACATTAAAAAAAAAAGAAGCTGACTTAATTGTTTGATTGTTTGAGTTAATTGTTTGATATATAAGACTAGAGGGAAAGAGAAAAGCAATATATATGTCCCTGGGAGACAGAGCATCTCCTTGAGTTTATCTCCCCAGAGAATTTCCTCTGTGGAAATGTCTCACCTTTGTAAATCACATGGACATGCGGTCCTACACCTCTGATCCCCTCAGATGTGCTATAAGGATGCATTAAACAGGCCCTGTCTCTGGCTCTCTGGAGAGGCCATTGAATGTACAAGTCTCACAGCACCTGTGCCATGTGAACTCACAACCCGGCTTCTCACAGGACCCGGTCTGGAGAGCACCAGGGCTGAGGTCATTTCCCTCAACCTGAAACCATGCCTGCACCGCCACCAGGCTGGTAGGAGACCCTGCTCCCCTGGGTCTGATGAAAGCGCATGTGCCTGTTCTGCCCTTGCGGGTCCTCCCCCTCCACTCCCACCCGTCTCCCTAAATCCGTCCTATTCCTCTGAGCCAAACTGACTTTTCCGGGTGCGCCCTGGCCCCCTCCACCTGGCCCTTGCCACAGTCAGTGGCTCGTCACCAGCTCTCCCAGGCGAGGGTCTACACCAGCTTTGGACCAAGAACCAGGACGTCACCGAAGAAATAGAAAACTCGAAGGTCATACTGTGCAAAAATCTATGCTTCCCACCTCCTCCGGGGAGCAGTAGGGATATCCCTGCTTAACAAGAGCAGGTGACAGAACAGCTAGCAGGAGGTGCAAGGAGCTTTCACCTGTACCCTGGACTAGGACAAGTTCCCAAAGTACCTAAATGTATTTGCTTGTTTTCGGGCCACACCAGGCAGTACTCAGGGGTTACTTCTGGCTCTGTGCTCACGGATCACTCTTGGTGGTGCTACTGGGACCATATGGGATGTTCGGGATGGAACCCGGGTTGGTCACATGCAAGGCAAACGTCCTCCCCTATCCACTGCACCATCTCTTCTGCGCATCTGAATGCAAAGAAAGAGGCCAGCAGACCAGTCAGCCCAAGCCTGGCAAACGGGCTCTGTCTGCTCATTGCTGCCACCTGGTGGCTGTCCTCAGCACTGCCCCCTGCTCTGCTCCCAGCCGGGCTTTCTCCCTGGGGTATGGGGGTCCCACAGCCCCTGCCCACTCACCTGCGCCTCCTCTGCACCCAAGTCTGTGGGACAAGTCAGCTCAAAGCGTGGGAGGACGCTCCTGCCAGGTCACAGACGCCAGCCCTCTGCCCCAGCCCCTCTTCAACCCCATGCTGCTTCCGGCCACATCTGACTAGAAGTCTGTCCTCAGAGGAGTGACTCCCTGACTGCCCCTGGCCCAGCCTTGGCCTCCTCTGCCGGCTTCTCCGTGTGAGCCCTCCTGCTCCCTTGCAGCCCCCAAGTCTCACCTGTGGCATCCAGATGATCTTCTGCGTCCGGAAAAAGTGGTACATGGCGGAGAAGAGCTCGTAGCCTCCCTTCAGGATGAGCACGGGCTGGCGGGTGTGTTGGCTCACGACTCGGCCACACTCTATGGCAGCTCCGCAGGGCAGTCCTGGGAGGAGAGCAGAGAGAGGCCTGTCCTGGAGCCCCCTCGGGGCAAAGTTGCGGGAGGGGGCAGCATTCTGGAAAGGGATTACCTAGAGAGTGGAAGCAAACGGAGCTGAACGTGAAAGTATCACTGTATCACTGTCATCACGTTGTTCATCAGTTTACTCAAGCGGGCACCATTAGTCCCAGCCCTGAGAGTTTAGCAGTCTCTCTTTACTCTTTCCCAATGACTGGAGGCTCTTGTAGGGTCAGGAGAATGAGACCCATCATTGTTACTGTTTTTGGCATATTGAATACACCACAGGTAGCTTGCCAGGCTAAGCCATGCAGGCAGGATACTCAGTAGCTTGCTGGGCTCTTCGAGGGGCATATATACACTTTTTGTTATTGTGTTTGGCATATTGAATACTCTGGTAGCTTGCCAGGCTCTCCGAGAGGGGCGGAGGAATCGAACCCAGCTCGGCCGGGCTGGCTGCACGCAAGGCAAATGCCCTACTACTGTGCTATCACTCCAGTCCTCATATATATATATATATATATATATATATATATATATATATTACTGTCACTGTCCTCCCGTTCTTCATTGATTTGCTCAAGCAGGCCCAGTAACGTCACCATTGTGACAATTGTTACTGTGTTTGGCATATCGAATACATCACGGATAGCTTGCCAGGCTTTGCCGTGCGGGCGAGATACTCTTGGTAGCTTGCCAGGCTCTCCGAGAGGGGCAGAGGAATCGAACTCGGGTTGGCCATGTTGGCCGCTTGCAAGGCAAACGTCCTACCCACTGCTCTATTGCTCCAGCTCATATATATATATATATATATATATATATATATTTCCCTCTATGATTTTTTGCCTACTGTCTGAACCCCATCAAATATGGTGTAGTAATTATGGAAAATGGGTAGGAAGTGTCTTATGATGTATGAAAGTAACATTTGATAAGTAACGCATTGGGAGCCGGAGGGATAGTACAGCTTACAGCAAGATGGGCGTTTGCCTTGCACGCAGCTGACCGGGGTTCGATCCCGGCATCCCATAGAGTCCCCCAGAACTGCCAAGAGTAATTCCTGAGTGCAGAACCAGGAGTAACCCCTGAGCATCTCCAGGTGTGACTGAAAAAGCAAAATAAGTCAAGAAAGAAAGAAAGAAAAAAGTAATGCAGAGGTTAGAGCAATGGCACAGCGGGAATGGTGTTTGCCTTGTATGTGGCTGACCCGGATTCAATTCCTGAGACCCCATAGGGTTCCCCAGCACTCCCAGGAGGGATCCCTGAGTGCAGACCCAGGAGTTGGACCTGAGCACTGCTGGGTGTGTCTCCACCCCTCCCCTGCAAATAAAAAAAGCAGAGCCAGAGCAATAGTCTGGGGGGAGGCCATTTGGCTTGCATGCTGTTGGCTGGGTTCGATCCCTGACATCCTGTATGTCCCGAGCCTACCAGGAGTAATTCCTGAGTAAATCCAGGAGTGAGAACATGTGCTGAGCACGTGCACCTGCAGGATCCTACAAACACGCGGCCTCTTCGCCTGCAGGTATTTCACTGCAGTTGCTAAGGTCTGTCTAATGCTCCAGCTGTCTTCCACAGCAAAGAAGCGACTCAGTCCTGACCAGCATCGAGTGAGTATGCCCCTGGCTGACTCCTGGCTCTGTGCACAAGGTCACACCTGGCAGGGCTCGGAGGAACCATACCTGGTGCTGGGGGCGGAACTCAGGACTGCGACATGCGGACTTGCCTCACCAGCGCCTTAGTCAATGCCCTGCTCTTTCAGTTCTCACTCCCCATCTCCTTATTTTTTTTTGTGTGTGGGAAGGGTTTGGGGTCACACCCAGTGATGCTCAGGGCTTACTCCTCGGTGCACACTCTGGAATCACTCCTGTCTGCTCGGGGGTGGGGGTGGGGAACCCTATGGGATACCAGGGATCCAACCTGGGTTGGCTGCATAGAAGACAACGCTGTCCCTTCCCTCCACACTGTCGCTCCAGCCCCTTTTCTGTGCTGGCTGTCCCGGTGAAAGGAAAGTGACAGCTCATTGTGGTTTTCACGTAAAGTTTGATCTTCAATGTCTTTATAGAGCTGTAAAATCCCTCCAGTCAGCCTGTGTGCAGAACAAGTAACTGGAAGCTTCCTCAGGCTGAGCCAGGAAGGCTGAGAAAACTTAACTGCATGGACGCAGGAGCAAGGAAGGGCGTGGGCCCTGGTTCTGATGCTGAAGCCCTGGCCAGGAAGAGGCGGCCTGTCCACAGGGTCTGCTGAGGACACGCAGTGGATCTCTGTGGAGGATCTGGAGGGTCTACCCTGGGGAGAAGACCCTGGAGCCAGAGGCCAGGTCACCTGGGGCCTGACCCAGAAGCTCTCATAGCCACCAGCTCCCTCCTGAGCAACAGTGGTGACTCGCTGTGGATCAGAGACCTGGGGGCAGTGGGGGACACAGGAGGGAGTTCTGGGCTGGAAACTAGTTGGCCACTCCCTGCTTGTGTCCCCAGACCTAGCAGTGGCTTATTTCCAGGGAACAGTGAGTATCTAGCAGAACGTCATGAACCAGGACTGGATGGGGTCAGCCTCCCGCAACAGGTAACAGGCAGCCCCTTACCACCAGGGCCCCAAAGACACGTGGACATGCAAGCCAGGGCTGCTCCTTGCAAGATTCTGCCTGGTTGTGCCAGTTCAGTGCTTGGACACCCCTCCCACGGGCACTGGGTCCCCCTCCAGTGGTGCTCAGGGGGCCATATGGACCTTGGGTTTCCACTCCTTCGGGTGAGTGGACACCACCCAGAATGAGAGGAGCACCGCTCAGCTGAGCTCTCTAGGTCACCTTGGTCTTTAGCCAGACCATTGTCCAGGGGATCTGACTTCCTTGAGCAAAGGAAACTCCCAAACGCCCCCAGCATCTTTTCACAGTGGCCCTGGATGTCCGTCAGGGACTCCCAGCCCCCTGGCTGTGGGCCGCGGTAAAGGACGATGACAGGAAGTGGGTGTGGTGCTAACAGAGTCCAAGGCAGAGAGCAGACGGGGCTCCCTAAGGTTCGGAAGCAGGGAGCCAGGGCAGAAACAACCCCTGGGGAGGGGTGAAAACCGTGCTCCCACTTTCATGAGGCTCCTGAACACTCCCCCCACAGTGGGGTGGGGGCGTCAAGGTCAGAGGTCAGAGGCTGGGAAGCCTCCACACCAGGATGCCGGCAGGAAAGCACCTGTTCTGAACTGTGGCAAAGGCTGCCTACACCCAGGTCGCCCTGGGTAACAGAGGAACAGAGAAGAAGGAAGTGGGGGGCTCTGTCATGCTCTTCCCCACGGAGAGGGGCCCTTTGTAAACGTGCATTCCATATGCTGTTCCATGCGCTGTGGCTGCGTCCTCCTGCCCCATGGACGAGCTCCTCAGCATCGTGCGGTCAGCAACAGATCGCGGACAATTTCTTTGTGGGGCACAGCTGAGCTACAGAACCAGCCTGGAGGATTGCGGGCAGAGAGGGAAATACAGACACAAAGGTTCCCCTGCGGAGCAGCTCGGGCCAGTGTAGTTTTATGACAGGTGGACGCCTGGCGCCCCCAGAGGCTGCTGGCATAAACGCCCCAATACCCAGACGCCCAGGTGGGGTCAGCCGCAGCCCCCAGGCTGCTGGGGCCTCTACGAGGTGGGTGGGAACTGCCGAGCTTAATGTCTGGCTCAGGACTGAGGAGTCCGCGCCAGTGGGCCCTGCCCCTGCCCACCGCCCAGCTCAACCATCACCAAGTTGCAGCTCAAGTGCAGACTCTGGCTTGTGTGGCCTGGGGTACTGTGCTGAGCCCCCAGAGTAGCAGGGGTTGTCTCTGTCTCTCTGTGTGTATCTCTGTTTGTCTCTCTGTGTGTGTGTCTCTCTCTGTCTCTGCGTGTCTCTGTCACTGTCTGTCTCTGTGTGTGTCTCTATCTCTGTTTCTGTCCCTCTGTCTGTCTCTGTCTAGTCTCTGTCTTTATCTCTCTGTCTCTGTCTCTCTCTGCCTCTGGGGAAACCACATCACACTAGAGGTCCCTGGGGTGAGGAACTGGGTCCTCCTGTCAGAGCCTAACAGAAGCAGAGACCTCTGGACAGAGACCAAAGGGAGTGACTGCAGACCACGCCCATCGTAAGACCACGCCCAGCGGGCAAGACCACGCCCATCCGGTAAGACCACGCCCAGCCCTGCAGACCCTGCCCTCCTAACCAGAGCTCCCACGGCTGATGAGATCAAGACTCCAGTCTTGGGGGCTTGAGGGGGAACTGCACCGGAAGCCCCGAGCTAAGCAACTTCTTAATTCCAGACCCCACAGAAGCTGAGATAAGCAATGTCTGCTATGGCAGGCCATGGAGTGTGAGGATGACTTTTTACAGGGCAGCAGAGAATTTACTAGGGCCCTCACAGTCACCCCACCTTTCCCAGCCCCCGAAAAATGGAGGTGCCCATTTTACGAGATCAATTCTAGGGTCTCATTTTGCTGTGTGTTTTTTTGCACAGAGCGTTGGCTTTTCTGGGATATTTACGGAACAAACTGGGGTGAGAGATTGAACCCCCAGAGCTGAGGCAGGCAGGCTTTCAGTCCATTATCAACAGTTCGGGTGTTTGGAGTTTGGAGTTCCCCTAAAACAAAACCCAGGGGCCAGAGAGACAGTACAGCGGGAAGGACGCTAGTTTGCATGCCGCCAACTAGGGTTCTATCCCCAGCACCAGGTGTGGCCCACAAAAAAAAATAAACACAATTTTTTTTTTAAATAACTAAAACCCAGGGGCCAGAGTGATGGCACAGTGGGTAGAGCGCTTGCCTTGCACATGACTGACCCAGTTCCATTCCCAGCATCCCATATGGTCCCCTGAGCACCGCCAGGAGTAACTCCTGTGCATTGCCGGGTGTCCGGGTGTAACAGAAAAATTAAAAAAAAAAAATAGCTGTTCACAAGGGTTCCCGTGAGCACCCAGACGTGAGGTCCCATGGTAGGAACCAGGAGCTGGTGTCTCAGCTGCGCTGTGAGAGCAAATCCTCCCTCTCCCGCCTGCGCCCACGGCATCATGGCAGGCAAATGCCACCTTGCAAGGAAGGGCCTGGTTCAGCCCCTGCCAGTCCGCCCTCCCAATGCAGAGGAGAGGACTCTGCACATGCCTAGCGGAGGGAGCATTGGGTACAGCTGTGACCCGGGCCAAGACCTTCAGTCGCTGACCCTTGTCCTCGCCCTGGTGGAAACCCACCGTCATCTTCGCTTTCCAAGTCCTCAGAGTTTTCGTCCTGGACTTTCAGGGTCGCGTCCAGGGTGAAGGTGTTGCTGTCGTACACGACACAGTAGCGCACACACTCCAGATCCACCGACTCGGGGAGGACGTACTGACCGGCCTTCTAGAGAGACCACACGAGCGGCTGTTGGCGGGCAGGCAGCTGAGTGGAAGGGACCCCGCCCCCCCCCAGACACCGCAGCACGGGCAGACACTGGCCACCTGGGCACCTAAGGAGTCCAGCCTCGCATCCCGCGCAGCCTGGCCTCAACCGGCCGGGACACAGTGGCCTTGCTGGATGTGGCACAGAGCATCAGAACAGCGCCCTCTGGTGGCGGCGCCGGATCCAACTGGCCTGTAAAGAGGCCGGTAAGGAGAGGGACCGGAAACCACCAACTTGGGTCCGGCTTTACCTCACTAATGGACCCCAGGCTTCAAGATCAATGTCCCTAGAGGCTAGAGCGATAGTACAGCGGGTAGGGCATTTGCCTTGCACGCGGCAGACCCGGGTTCGATTCCCAGCATCCCATATGATTCCCCGAGCACCGCCAGGAGTGATTCCTGAGTGCAGAGCCAGGAGCAACCCCTGTGCATTGCTGGGTATGACCCAAAAAGAAAAAAAAAAAAAAGATCAGTGCCCATATCAGGACAGGTCAGAACTCGGGTAAAGGAACAAATGGGCCAACAGGAGCTGTCAGACCCCGCAGGTGGAGCCTGGGAGTGGCCCCCAAGGGGGGAGGATGGGCTCATCCTGAGGTCTCTGGGTGGGGTTACTCTGTCTTCCCTTGTTCCCCGGGGACCCTGAGCCTGACGCCACCAGGGCTGGACGGGGTGGACTGGACGTTGGAGAGGCCCCCACAGAGGGGGTCAGTGAGAATGGTGCCCGGAACCCCAGGGCCTCAGGGTCAGCGCAGGCATCTGACCTGGCGGCTCTTCCATTTTGGAGGCAGAGCTGAAGGCTGGCGGGTTGTAGCTTGGCCAGAGAACATCCACCCTGCATATCTGATCTCCACACACACTCTCAAAAGGGCAGTCTTTTTTTTTTTGTTTATTTGTTTTGTATTTTTTTGCTTTTTGGCTCACACCGGCATTGCACAGGGGTTATTTCTGGCTCTGCACTCAGGAATTACTCTTGGCGGTGCTCAGGGGACCATATGGGATGCTGGGTATCAAACCCCGGGTCTGCCCCGTGCAAGGCAAATGCCCTACATGCTGTGCTATTGCTCCAGTCCCTCAAAAGGGCAGTTTTTATCATGCAAACATGAGTGCCCTTCCTTCTCTGGGCTGGCAAGGGCGAGGGGGGAAGGGGAGTGTGCAGAGACAACGAATGAACCAAGAGCCTCAGGACCCAGAATTAAAAATTAAGCAGATGGGGTTTTTATGGGGGGGAGGGGGAGGGGTGCGTTGAATTTGGGGGCTACATCTGACAGTTTTCAGGGCTTACTCCTGGCTCTTTGCTCAGGGATCACTACTAGCGGGCTCAGAGATTCTGGGATAAAACACAGATTAGCCACACCCACAAGAACCCTACCTTTGTACTATCATTGGCTCTGATGTTTTTCTGGTTTGTTTGGGAGCAGCACCTGGAAGTGCTCAGAGGTTACTCCTGGCTCTGCACTCAGGAATTATGGGGGCGGGGAGGGCTGTGGAGGACTCAGGGGACCATATGGGATGCCAGGGATCAAGCCTGGGGCAAGTGCCCCAGGCAAGTGCCCTTGCCACTGTCCTATCATTTCAGCCCTGATGTCGTCTTCTTCTTCTTCTTCTTCTTCTTCTTCTTCTTCTTCTTCTTCTTCTTCTTCTTCTTCTTCTTCTTCTTTTTTCTTTTTGGGTCACATCTGGAGATGCACAGGGGTTACTCCTGGCTCTGCACTCAGGAATTACTCCTGGCAGTGCTCAGGAACCTGAGTCGGCTGCATGCAAGGCAAATGCCATACCCGCTGTGCTATCGCTCCAGCCCCCCTGATGTCTTCTTAATAAAGGTATTGACTCTGGGGTGGCACAGAGGGATGGGAGCCCTTCAGGAATCTGGGGAGGTCCCGCAGGGTGCATGGGGGGCTGGCCTGCTTCACAGCAGACTCAGACTCTACCTTCTTCACACGGTGGGCGGTGATCACGTGACTTTCGTCATAGTCCTGCTTGGGACGCACATCTGCAAGGGAAAGTGTTTGGTGAAGGGAAGTGTTTGGTCTCAGTCAGGGAAGGTTCCAGAAATGACATCTGCTTAGAGTTGGTACCTTTGATTTGGGCAAGTATTCTTTTCTTTCTTTTTCTTTTAATTTTTGGGACATGCCCAGCAGTGCTCAGGGGTAATTTCTGACTCTGCACTCAGGAATTATTCCTGGCAGGCTCAGAGGACCATGGCCGATACGAGGGATCAAATCTGGGTCCACCCCATGCAAGGCAAGCCCCCTATCCACTGTACTCTCAGGTCCCTGGGGGAGTTTTCTGAGATCCAAAAAGACAGGGAGGGACTGGGCTGGAGAGATAGTCTAGCAGGTAGGGTGCCTGCTTGAAAAATAGCCAGCCCGGATTCTATTCCCAGCACCCAAACCCCAGCAGCAGTGAGCCCTGAGTGCAGAGCCAGGAGTTAGCCCTGAGCACAGTTGGGCTGGGTGCAGCACTGAAACCAAAATTAAATAAAATAAAGGCAGGAAGGAGAGAAAGGTGAGAGCAAGGACATATTCAGTCCTGCGGGAGTTGGTTTTTTTTTTTTTCTTTTTGGGTGACATACGGCGATGCTCAGGGGTTGCTCCTGGCTTTGCACTCAGAAATCACTCCTGGCAGTGCTCAGGAAGACCATATGGGATGCTGGAGATCGAACTCGGGTCGGCCGCATGCAAGGCAAACTCACTTCCCGCTGTACTATTGCTCCAGTCCCAATCCTGTGGGAGTTTTAGACACAAATTCAGACTCTGAAATGTGCAAGCCGAGGGCCTCATTTCCAGCCAGAATGAATGGGTGAGGGATCGAGACTCCTCAGACTCGATTGAATAAGAAACTGACACGATCCCCTCTGCCTGAACCCAGAGGGGATCAGGATGCAGCCTGCAGGGCCCAGGGTCCGAGGAGGAGATTGCACAACAGGGAGGGGTGTGGGCTTTGCATATGCTGAGACCCCCATTCCCATCCAAAGCCCATCACCACAGGATTCTGAACACTGCAGGCTACAACTGTGGAGATGACACCCCCAGGTCCAGGTCCCCGGCACTGCAGGAGCTGAGGAACACGGCACCCTGGGGCCCAGGCTCAAACCAAATGTACAAGTTCTCTGGGACTGGGCTGGAGCAATAGTACAGCGGGGAAGGCGTTTGCTTTGCACGCGGCCAACCTGGGTTTGATCCCCAGCATCCCATATGGTCCCAAGCACTACCAGGAGTAATTCCTGAATGCAGAGCCAGGAGTAATCTCTGAGCATCGCTGGGTGTGACCCAAAAAGCAAAAAAGAACAAACAAACAAACAAGTTCTCTGGGACTGGCCCCCAGACTCCCTGACCACAGCCTGGAAAGCAAAAGTAAATTAAATAAATAAATAAATGAAAGGATCAGGGATGTATGTGGTTCTGCAGGTGTGAGGTTCTTGAGTTCAATCTCTTGCACCACCACAACCTACAAAAAAGTGCAGACACATGTAGAAAGACTCTTATCACTCCATTACTGTATAAGGAACAGCATGAACACACACCTTATGGAAGACATACACATGACCAAAAGCACATGAAAGAGGTTCAACATCAAGTATGTCCACAGGAAACCACAGTTACAATGAGACACACACACCCATCGGAATGCTCAGAAATCCCTTATGATCCCCTGAGCACCGTCAGGAATGATTCCTGAGTGCAGAGCCAGGAGTAATCCCTGAGCATTGCCAGGTGTGACCCAAAACACACAGAGAGAGAGAGAGAGAGAGAGAGAGAGAGAGAGAGAGAGAGAGAGAGAAAGAAAGAGATCCCAGAGTGACACCCCTGAGCACTGAGGAAGCAAAACGCAGGCACCTGAGTCACTGTGGGGGATGGGGGGGAGGATGAGGGTCTCATAGGGAGAAATTCACTGTTTCTGGATTCCTGCTGGGGGCTTTCGGTTTGCGGGTCTCATTGTTCCTGGGGAAGATTATTCTCACTTTTCCTAGGGGTTCCCACTGTTGCTGGGGAGATAATTCTCATTGGGGGTGGGGGTGGGGCAAAAACAAAAGGAAGAAAAAAAATAAAGCAAGGAAGGAAAAATAAAAATAAACAAATTAACTAGATTTTTTTTTTTTTTTTTTGCTTTTTGGGCCACACCTGGCGATGCACAGGGATTACTCCTGGCTCTTCACCCAGAAATTACTCCTGGCAGTGCTCGGGGGACCATATGGGATGCTGGGAATCGAACCTGGGTCGGCCACATGCAAGGCAAACGCCCTACCCCCTATGCTATCGCTCCAGCCCCTAAACTAGATCTTTTTGCAAAAGAAGAAACTCAAATATAGTTTTGGTGTTTTTTTTTTTTGTCTTGGGGCCCCAGCTGACTGTTGATGCTCAAACGGTCATCTAGGATACTGGGCATTGAACTGGGTTGGCTGGGAGTGCGTGGCAACCCTCTCCTGGCTGTACCCTAAATGTGAATGGAATCCAGGAAGGTGAAAGTGCCACGTGGGTGTGAGGAAGTGCAGCAGAGGCCATGCTCAGGCTCTGAATGTGCAACATTTGGGTTCCTGTGTTAAGTGCTGGATACATAGTGTTTATTAGTGTTACTACAGCCAGGATCCAAACACTTTCACTGAAAAGAGTTTCAGGAACAGTTTCCGGAACAGACTCACTGGTGATCTTTCGGGGATTTCTATGCTTATTCTGGGATGGTTTCCAAGACTGCTCCATTAGCAGTGGCATTTTGAGTTTTGTCTCCCAAGCCCAACAGTTTTCTTAAGTGGCTTGTTTTCCCCAGCCCGGGAAGTTTGTTATTTTATCAGAACAAAAGAAAAGTCTGTGGGCCAGGGTTGTTGCTCAGTGGAGCGCCTTTCTTGGGTGTCTGAGGTCCTGGTTTCCGTCCCTGCCATCAATCAACTCATTTTCCTCCTCGCCTGATGTCAGGACACTGTTGTCACCCTATGCTTCTGAAGGGACTTACCCAGCAGACAAAGGTAGTTGGGTTCAGTTAATCTGGAAAGTTTTGTCACTTGGTTCAAGATGTTGTAAAGCTCTTTTGGCTCACACAGTACCAAACCCGCCATCCTCCGGGGAAGAAGTGAAGACACACCAGCCTAGCCCAGCTCTCCTGCTTCAGACAGATGCCCTCCAGAGGGTCACTTAAATTCTTAGAAGTACCTTCAAATCAAGATGAAAATCAGCATGTAAGTGATCAGGAATGCTTCAGGGAAAAAAAAACACAGAAAACACAGCATAGCTGGAGCAATAGTACAGCGGGGAGGGCATTTGCCTTGCACACGACCAACCCAGGTTTGATCCCCAGCATCCCACATGGTCCCCCAAGCATCACCAGGAATAATTCCTGAGCACAGAGCCAGGAGTTACCCCTGTACATTACACTCCCAGGTATGGCTTCCCCCAAAACAAAAACAAAACATAAAACATGGGAGCCAGAGAAATAGTTCAACCGGTAAGGGGTTTGCCTTGCATGCAGCCAACCTGGGTTCGATCCCCAGCATCCCATAGGGTCCCCTGAGCACCACCAGGAATAATTCCTGAGTGCAGAGCCAGGAGTAACCCCTGAGCATCACTGGTGTGGTCTAAAAATAAATAGAAAAATACACAGTAGAATGCATGCAGAGGAGTGGAGCAGACACATAGGGAAACCAGGAAGGCTGAGGCAGCCGGGGTCCCCTGGTAAGCATTGTGGGACTCCATGTGTCCACTGGCCTTACTGAGATGGACAGGAAGCAACACCAGAAGCCTCCAAGGAAGGAGCCGGGTGTGGCCATTCTGGGAGGTTGCCAAAGGCTCCCGTCAAGGCTCCTGAATCTTGTCCAAGATGGTCAGGTCAGCAGCAGGTAGAGATTCTGATGTGCACTGACCACACTGGCCACTGGACCCGGGGTCTGGCTGACAAAGGCTCCTGGGGCCAACCTCAAAGACACTGAGAGGCAAGGGCAGGGCCTCAGTGGCAGTCCTACAGGTGGACACTGCAGGAGAGCCCAGCGGGCCTTCGAAGGTCAGCAGGGATGCTGGGGGAGAAGTTGAGTCCAGAGGTCACTATTTTTCACAGACCATTTCCCAGCCAAGCCCACCTCACTGCCCTTTCCAGGCTCTGGAGCCTTCTGCCCTCCTCAGGACTTCCGGTTCAGCCTCTAGAACCCACCTGGCTCTTTTTTTTTTTTTTTTTTTAGCTACACTTGGTGATGCTCAGGGCTTACTCCTGGCTCTGCACTCAGGAATCATGGGAACCCTATGGGGTGCCGGGGATAGAACCCAGGTCAGCTACAAGCAAGGCAAATGCCTTCCTCGCTGTACTATCGCTCCACCCCCGAACCTGGCTCCTTCTATGGGCCTCTGCCCTTCTCAGAAGCCTGATTTCTCAAAAGCCCGATTTCTCAAAAGTGTGGGCTTGACCCAGCCCCTTCTTCCTGTGCACAATGATGATGGCTCTAGAGGCTCAGCTCAGCCTGAACTCGAGGAGGAATGAGCTTTTCTGAGCCCTGGCAAATTCTAGCCTCTGTCAAACAGGGTCGGGACTTCTGCAAAACAAGAAACAGATCCTGCACACGGCCGACGCAGGTTCGCTGTTCCACACAGATTCAATATTCCACACCACATTTGATCCCTTGAAACCATCAGGAGGGATCCCTGAACCAGAGTCAGGAGTCAGTCCTGAGCACTGCCGGGTGTGGCAAAGAACCCGGCTACATGCCGGGTCAAGGGAACTGCAGAGACAGTGGAGCGTGGAGGAGCAGCTGGGTGCTTGTTAACTGCTTGAGCCCCAATATTTCCCGCCCCAGCAGATCACAGAAACTGCTTTTGTCAAGGCTGCTGGCAGCGCCTCTTGGCCAGATATGTCGGTCACTTCCTTGTGGGCTCCACTCCCGGGGCCACTTGGCACAGTCCGCCCCCGTCAGCTTTCACTCCCCAAATCCTCTCCCTGCACCAGGAAGCCTCACACCCCAGTGTACCCCGCCCCACTTCTCCAACTCTTCCTGCTCACTCTAGCCCATGCTTTGCACACGAGGTGCCCAGATTCAATCCCGGGCATGCATGGCACATATTGCCCCATGCACCGCTGGATGTGTCTTCAAAGAGCAAAAAAAAGAGAGTGTCCTTGGGCATTGTCACCCTCTTTGCCTCTGCACTCCCTCTCTTGGTGCTTCAACTTCAGACCCTGGAACTTTCTCTGTTGGGTGCTGACCTTGTCCTGAAGTTCCTGCTTTGGCCACTAGATGTCAGTAGTAAGTCCACATACAAGTTCAGAACCACTGAAACCTCTTGCAGATATTTGTTGTCCAAAGAGGACAATACCGCCAGAGGCACTGGGCAGTCAGCATCTAGAGGGTCAGGGGCTGAGGGCTGGAGTGATAGTACAGTGGGTAGGGCGTTTGCCTTGCACCAGTGATAGTACAGTGGGTAGGGCGTTTGCGGCCGACCCAGGTTCGATTCCCAGCATCCCATATGGTCCCCTGAGCACCGCCAGGAGTAATTCCTGAGTGCATGAGCCAGGAGTGACCCCTGTGCACCGCCGGGTGTGACCCAAAAAGCAAACAAAACAAAACAAAACAAAGAAGGTCAGGCTCAGCACAGTGGGGAGGGCGTTTGCTTTACACGCAGCCGACCTGGGTTTGATCCCTGGCACCCCTCTTGGTCCCCTGAGCACCGCCAGGAGTAAACGGTGAGTACTACTGACTGATGCTACCCACCCATCAAAAAAAAAAAGAAAGAAAGAAAGAAAAGAAACTGGTCTCTAGAATTTGGGGCCCTGGGGCCTGGCATTGTTTTAGAATGGCCTGAGTCTTATTGAGACTGGAGCCTTAGTACACCAAGTGGGGTGCCTGTCTTGCAAGGGATCCCCGGCATCCCACCAGGAATAATTTCCAAGTGATCCCTGAGTAACCCCTGAGCATCGCCAGGTGTGGCCCCAAAACCAAAAAATAATTACTGATGCATCAGTGAGCCCCTGGAAAACACTAGCATGCCAGTGAGTGCCCAAAGGTGGACCAGCTTGCTCACTGCCCAGCTTGACTCCATTTGGACACCTGATTGGCATCGCCAATATTCCATGGTCTAAAGGGGCCTTTAAGGGGCTGGAGCAGTAGCACAGCAGGTAGGGCGTTTGCGTTGCACGCAGCCGACAGGGGTTCGATTCCCAGCATCCCATATGGTTCCCCCTGAGCACCGCCAGGGGTAATTCCTGAGTGCAGAGCCAGGAGGAACCCCTGTGCATCACTGAGTGTGACCCAAAAAGCAAATAAAATAAAATAAAATGTCCTTTAATTCGTGCTGCCCGCACGAGAGTCCTTCCAGCCCAGTCAACTGCACCGTTAATACTCAGATCCTGCTCCCTGCTCCCTCATTCCCACTCCCCTCACAGCCCCTCTGCCAGCTCTGCTAACTTAAATGCTTCCCCAATCCGCTCCCTCCCTCCCTCCTCCACTGCTAACATCCTGGTCCAGACACTGACTTCTCTCTGTCTGTTGCACCTCCCAGCGGAACCTTACGCCTCTCGCTTTACTGGCCCTGACCTCGCTGCTGCAGTACAGGTGCATCCTGACTCTCGCCCCACCAGAATTCAGGGCTCGAGCCGGGGCCCTGCCCGTCTTCCTCGCTGCAGTGTCCTCGGCCAAAGGCAGAACTTGGGGCACAGAGTCCTGCTCAGAGAGGCCCATGGGGAGGACACTATGGTCAGTGGCCCTGCCTGCTCCCCAGTGGACCAGCTGTGTCCACGGCACCCTGCAGGCAGATCTCTCCAAAGGGCACCCCTGCCCTGCTCCAGCAGCCCCCAGTCCTCTTTCTCGAAGAGTCCTGCCTGCCCCCCCCCAACATTTCAGAACTGGTGACTATGGGGACAGGAGGACAGGCTGTGGGTCTGGTCCCACCACTGGGGGAGGATCAACCCAAAGCTGGCTCCTAACCCCCGCGATCTGCAGCTACACCCTCCCTTCCCCCTCCACACCTAGATGTTTCTGAGAAGCCAGTCCCGAAATATTCCAGCAGGGGGCGCCCTCCAGCCAAGGAAGGCACCCCCCCCAGCCCCGCCTCTACCGGACACTGCCAGTTCAGGGGGGCTAAGAACAGTCCTGAGCCTAATAGCAGGCCTTGAGAGGGTGCCAGCCTGAGAGCCCCGGATAAGGTTGGGGTGCACCAGCTTGCGAGGGCGGGGTACACCAGCCTGGGTGAGTATGGGACGAAGACAGTGACACGCCTTTGGCACTGCTCCAAACACAAGGGCACTTACCTTGCACATAGCCAACCCGAGTTTGACCCCGGATACTCTGGAAGGTCCTGAGTCTTGCCGAAAGTGACCCCTGAGCACAGAGCCAGGAGCACCGCTGGGTGTGACTCCCAAAGAAAACCAAACAAATGTTCTACTACTGAGACCTAAAGACTATTTTGATAGTCAGGGGCGTGGGGGGGGAAGAATATTTTGATATTGAGCTTTTAAATGACAACACTAAAGTCAAATTAATGTTTCTCCCCATTCTCTTTAGTGAAGCCAATTTCACTTTTTTTCCCCCTACATTCGCACTTACCAATTCTATTTTTTCTCTTCACTTACAGTTTGGTTAGTCAGGTGGTTCTGCAGAGATCTCAGGCTTTTCTGTTTTGTTTTTGGCACACACTCGGCAATGCTGAGGGCTTACTCCTGGCTCTACACTCACGAATCACTCCTGGGGGGGTTGGAGACCATATGGGATGCCGGGGCTCGAATCCGGATCCAGCACATGCAGGCAAATCCGGGTTGAGCACACGAGAGGCCAGAGCATTCTCCCACTGTCCTATCACTCTAGGCCAAGTCTTTTCCATGTGAACATTCCCGAAAGAACATGATTTCTCTTGTTTTTTGGGGTCACACCTGGCAATATGCAGAATTACTCCTGGAGGCGCTCAGGGTACCATATGCTGGGAATTAAACCCGGGTCGGCCGCGTGCAAGGCAAACGCCCTACCCACTGTGCTATCGCTCCAGCCCCAAGAACATGATTTCTTGATTCAGTTTTGATAACAAATTTCACAGAACAGGGTGTCATCTTTTTTGGGGGAGAGGGGAGGCTTTGGGGCCACACCACCAATGCTCAAGGCTTACTCCTCCTGGTGGCTCTGCACTCAGGAATGTCTCCTGGCAGGGTTTGGGGGAGGGGAATGCCAGGGACTGAGCCTGGACAGGCTGAGCGCATGATAAGCATCTAACCCATTGTACTATCCCTTTAGCCCCTGCACGAGTTGTGAGTTTCATTTCTATTATTTCTGCCAAAACGCGCGTTGTGTCCATGTGGCGAGTTGTGAAGATGCCCCTCCACCTTGGGCTCCTTCAGCAATGGCACAGCCCCCTGAAGAGGCTTTGAGGCACTTCAGCCCTTTGTCTTTGGGGGAGAAGGGTGGACAGGTGGGACAGGAGGCCAGGAGAAGCACCTTCTGGGGTGTGGCCCAGTGGGCTGAGAACAAGTTCCTCCCTAGAAGTTGGAGATGGTTCAGATTCCTGGGGAGAGGCAGAGCCCCCAGGGCCCAGCACAGGGCAGGCACACAGAATGACCCTTCACCCTCCCCAGGGCCTCTTGCAGAGTGCCCTGAGCAGCCGGAAGGACAGGGCTGTCCAGCTAAGTTCCAAGGATAAAAGCATCTACATCAGGGGGAAACAGCTGAAGGCAGGGACATTTTATTTCTTTTCTCTCTCTTGTTTTTGGGTCACACCCAGTGATGCTCAGGGGTTACTCCTGGCTCTGTTCTCAGGAATCATTCCTGCTGGTGCTGGGGAACCCTATGGGATGCCAGGAATCGAACCTAGGTCAGCTGCATGCAAGGCAAATGCCGTACCACTGTACTATTGCTCCAGCCCCCAAGGCCATTTTCTTAAGGGTCATCATGGCCTGAATCTGAGTGGGAACAGGGCCCTCCCTGTGCCACACATGGGGACAGCAGAGCGGCCGAGAGGGTGGGCCTGCACCCCAGGATCCACCACATCCCTCGTGCCCCTCAAACAACCAGGCCGTAAGCATCACTCTGTGCCCCTGTGGCCCAGAGAGAGGTCCAGACTCGAGCAAAAATCCACAGCCAAGCCTGTGCCCTACTTCTGTGGGATACTCGGATTGGACCAGGATGGCCCAGGTCTTCAGCTGGTGGTGTCATACAAGAGTTATTGCTGTGTGGACTTGACACAGAAATGGCACACGAGCTAGTGAGCACTGCACAGAGAGCAGGGAAAAAAAGCGTCTCGGGCAAAGACTAACACAGGAGTTGGCTAAGTTAATAAGCCGGCGTGGCCGAGGGCAGCCTGCAGATCAGGAATTCTGGCTTCCAGTGGGACACTAGTCTGGTGGCAAAACTGACCAAGTTGGAGCATCGAGCTGGGACAGGCCACAGATGTGGTCCAGAAATCTGTCTGAGTGTGGAGGGACACCGGGTTCTGTTGTGGGACCCTGCATGACTCGCTTCCCTGGCACCAGACTCCCAGGCTCCAAGGAGGTGGACTGGTGTCCCCAGGAGGCCAGTGGTTCTGCCGACTCCTGAAGGCGGTGCCACTGTGTCCGCCAGCTTCTAGCCCCTCCTCAGGCCCTGGAGCTGACCAGGTCCCCCCTTCCCTCACTCAGGCCGCTCTCAGGGCTGCAGACCTCGGTCTCCAATAAGAAGGGACTCAGCCAGAGAGAAATGTGGGGGGTTGGAAGCTTCCTTAGGGGCCAAGGTTGCTCTAATCTTTCTCAAACACAATTCGAGTGTCTCTGATGAACATGGGCTTCCCAAGGGATGAGGAACAAACCTTTGCGCTGACATTCCTGTCCTTGCATAATCTGCTTGTCCCCAATTGTTTCACCTCCCCCCCTGCCTTACCAAAAACCAATCAACTCTCCCCAAATTTTTAGTGCCCCCTCCACCCCACTCTCAGGCTGGTCACATGCTGGACAATGAACTCCAAGAGGAAAGACAGACTCCTCGGAAACAAGATGCTCTCAGCTCTACTGATAAGATAAAGGGGTAAATCATTGACCAGAGATAAGGAGAGGCTCATCCTCAAGGCCATTCCAATGGTCACTGTCCCCAGGAAAGAGGGACTTTCCTGCTGCTGGGCTTTTCTTGGGGCTCTTCTGTACCCTCGAAACAGCACACATGGGCTTGGGGAGATAGTACAGTGGACAGGGCACCAACCCAAGTTTCATCCCCGAAAAGCTTGAGACGGACCAGAAGTGATCTGTGAGCACTGAGCCAGGACTCAGCCCTGAGCACTGCTGGGTGTGACCCAAACACCTGTTGGAGTACAAGGAGTTTAGGATTATCTGGTTACACCCATCAATCTGGTTACACCCATCACAGTGCTCCTGAAGCACTTCCACTTCCATTGTGTTTATCTGTAAACAGTCTTCCCTATGCTCTCCTTCCCACCCAGTTAATCAGCTTTCCCCTTAATCAGACTGTTAATTTGTAAGATCAGTTTCTCAGAAATCTATGATTTTAGATATATGAGTGAAATATTGCCTTTCTCCTCTCCTTATGCCTTATGAACAGTTTACCTTAAAGTAATATACTTTTTGTATAGATACAGGAAGACCGTTAACATTATGCTTTGTAATTTAGGATTCAATTGGCTTTGAATATTATTCACTCCCGGGCATCTGCTTTCTCGATTTAGGCCTCAGTTGCCCTTAGTTCCTAACACCCCAAAAGCAGGGTCCCGACGAGGGACTGAATGGACCCAGGGCAAGCGGTGAGCTACCCTGGCAGCGAAATGGGCCAGGCCAAAGTGCCACAATTCTTAACTATAAATTAAGAGTTTGATCATAGACAAATGCTGTCATGATCCAAAGGTAACGACGAGACTAGGATCCTGCTAGGGGTGGGAAAGACTATCTGGCCTGAGCACCGTGGTCTGAGATCGAGATGGCCCTAGGAGAGCAATTCTATAAGTTTAAGATATTTCTTACTGTATCCATACAAAATGATTTATATTAAGGTAAAGGTAAAGGCCCTCCCGTTGATCGTCGATTTGCTCGAGCGGGCCCAGTAACGTCTCCATTGGAGACTTTGTTGTTACTGTGTTTGGCATATCGAATACTCTCGGTAGCTTGCCGGGCTCTCCGAGAGGGGCGGAGGAATCGAACTCGGGTCGGCCATGTTGGCCGCTTGTAAGGCGAACGCCCTACCCGCTGTGCTATCGCTCCTGCTTATATGCTTGTCGGCCAAGGAGAGGAGAGACACACCTTTGGGATTCCGCTCTAGGGTGGGTCCTCATGATGAGAGAGGATCTGTCCTAGGAACGGCCTTCCCTGAGGCTAAGATTTCTACCCCTATTAATTGTGACTGCACCTACGTGTAATTGCTTCCCCAATTCCTCTTGGAGAGAGATATAAGGAGACGGTAGATTGGGCAGAGGGGAGCAGAGACGAGGAGAGACAGAGAGAGACAGGAGCAGAGACAGATGAGGAGAGAATCAGAATAAACTACAACTAATACCTACCAGCCTGGCCCTCTTTCCTTCCTCCGCGTGACCATTGCCATCGACCTCTCCGGGGTGGGAGAGGGGTGAGACTACCGAACGCGGGTGGCGGGAGAGATAGAGCCACCGTCGCTGGGTGCTGTGCCCCTTTTGTGTGAGTTTACACAACACCAAAAAGGGAAAATATTTTATACTCTTCAAGGCCCAGTTTCTAGTACCCCTTAATCCACCACTGTGACACCAGCAAGACCTCTCTCCCTCCCTCCCTCTTTTTAGTCTCTCCTCCTTCCTCTCCCTCCATCTCTCTCTCTCCCTCTCTCTCTCCCCCCACCTCTCTGAGAATAGCACCCACTCTTTCAGCTGAGAGGTGTCACCCTCCTGAGAACGTCTCCCATGGTCCCCAGTCGGGCTGCCAAGCATCTTCTGTGTGGCCGCAGCCCTGGGGCAGTTCGCAGGTTGGCAACTGTTTGCTACTTAAGTAGCAGTTTCCCTGCCTCCCCCATAAGGCCCTGAGCACCTTGAAGACAGGAAGGCAGCTGGAGTTCAGCCCCGTCCAAGGGCTCCATAAACACTGGGAGAGAGGGAGGAAGCGAGCCAGTGACCACAACTTTGTGGGTATTTTGCTCGTTTTTTTTTTAGGGGCGCTGTGGGTGGGGGGCATTCACACCCTGCAGTGTTTGGGGGAATAGGGCCCAGAAGTCGGGCCTTTGAGGTCCCCAGTGGGTGCAGATATGTTCTGACTCTGGGGGGGGGGGGGGGGAATATTGGGGACAGGCCCTAAAGAAAGGGAATCATCAGTAGGGATGTCATAGGGGTGGCAGGAGGCCTGACGCCAGGATGACCCAGCATCCGTTATAACGCTTAGGGGTGTGCTGACTTCTTTTCACCCCCTACTTCCCTGACCACTGCTCCAGAAACCCCCCCACCCCCACGCCACGGCGGCGTTTTGTCTGTCCACCTACCAGGCCTTCGGAAGGCCCCACTTGCCGCTGACCCCGGAGGGCCGGTGGGCCCAGGAGACAGAGCGGGAGTGAAGGGAAACCGGGCTCCAGGGCCGTGGGACAACTAGCGAGCGCCCGCCCGCGGTTCCTATGGCAGAAACAAGCTTGGGTGACACATCTGAGCGTTGCCGGGCGAAGCTGCGGGCGCGCACGTGACCACCTCGAGCCCCAGCTCTCCTACAAAGCTCCTTGAACCGTGCTCAACTGCTAAATGAGGGGGCTCGGAGGCAGCCTGCCCCGCGGGGTCGTGGGGGCCCTAGGCTTCTGTCCATTTAGGGGAGATGATCCAGTGCGCCCCGAGGGTGGACGGCAGCGGCGGGGGGGATTGTCTGTGCGCGTTGGGGGGAGCAGAGGCGTTTGCACAGGAGTGATGGTTGGTTGCGGGGCCCGGTGCGGGTGGGGCTCTCGTTGCAGCATTTCGAGCCGCCTCCCGTCTCCCCGGGGGAGGGGGTAGGGGGTGGGGGACGCACGCCGCGACTCCGGGCCAGACTCGGGCCCCATCTGGATAACGAGCTCCCGTAAGGCTCGTCCCGAAAAGCCCGTCCTCGTCCAACCCCGCCGCCGCCGCCGCCGCCGCCGCCGCCGCCGCCGCTGCTGCCCGCGGGCCGCACGGAGCCGGCGCGCGCTAGGACCCGGTCGGCACAGCGCGACGGCGCGGCGCGCCCAGGGCCGGTCCCGCGAGATCGCGCGGAGGGGGCGTGGCCGGAAGCGCGGCCGCTCTCGCGAGGCCCGCGCGGCGGCGGACGGGGCCCCTGCACCGTGTGGAGGTCGTTGGAGTCACTCGTCGGCGCCCGCCAGCCCGCCCGCTCGCCCGCCGCCCGCGCCGCGCGCCGCAGCCATGCTCTCCGCCCTCGCCCGGCCCGCCGGCGCCGCCCTCCGCCGCCGCTTCGGCACCTCGGCCCAGGTGAGCCCGCGAGGGGGCTGCGTGGCGGGCCCCCGTGCGCGCCGCCGACCCCCGCCCGCCTCGGCCGGGGCCGCCGGGCCGGGGCCGCGGGGACTTTGCATCCCGATGCAGCTCGTCCCGGAGCTCCTCGGGGCGGCCCGGCTCTCCTGGCCGCCTCCCCGGCGGCGGATGTGCCCCGTCCCGCTGCAGACCCGGCTCGGAGCGCGCGGGCGGGGGGGCCTGGGGCTCCGCGCGCGCCCGCCGGCTCGTGCCCTTCCGCACCCCAGACGCCCCTCCGACGCCCCTCGCTCGTGGGCAGCGGGATTGGGAGGCCACAGCCGGCGCCGCGCTGGGGCTTTGTCGGGCACGTGCTTAGAAGTGACCACCCTACCCCACCCCCACCCTCGGTGGTGCTCCAGCGTCCATATGCGGTGCGGGGACTCGTACTGGGGGTCAGTTGCATGCAAGGCAAGCGTCTTAATCCCTGGAAAAGGCCCAGACCTTTAACATAAACGTGTCTTTTTCTCAATTATTGGGACCACGCCCAACGGTGCTCAGGGCTTCACTCCAGGCGGGCTCAGGGGACCGGATGTGGGATTGGGGGTCGAACCCTGAACCTCTTCGTGCAAGGCAATTGCCTTCTCTCGCTGTATTATCTCCAGCCTCCCTTGTACATTTTTTTTTTCTTTTTGGGTCACACCCGGCGATGCTCAGGGGTTACTCCTGGCTCATGCACTCAGGAATTACTCCTGGCGGTGCTTGGGGGACCATATAGGATGCTGGGAATCGAACCCGGGTCGGCCGCATGCAAGGCAAACGCCCGACCCGCTTTGCTATCACTTCAGTCCCCCCTTGTATATTTTTAATTGTTGCTGGTTTTTGGTGCTGGAGTCAAGCCCAGGGCCTCAGGAGTATGAGGCAAGCGCTGTACCCCCTTAGCCATGTCCCTGGACCTTTTGTAAGGAGCCATCCTACCCCCTTGATGTCGGGCCTGGCCTGGGACTCCTAAGCCTGAGTTATTTTTAGCCATCTTCTCAGCCCTTGGGTGGCCCATGCTGCTGTGTCAGAGTCACCTGGACGCCAGTGGCGAACACCTGGCACTTTCTAGCGTTACACGGCACCCCAGGTGCTTCTGACAGAGTTTGAGGACCCGGGAGATCCCACTTGGCCCCTTAGCATCTCCCTCAGAGAGGTGATGGTGGAGGCCCCGGGTTTGTAATCATGTTGCTTCTCCCCTTGAGTTTCCTGTGCCTTAGATTCATTTGGAAAAATAGATACAACACTGAGTGTCTCTCTGGGCTTGCAAGTACCCTGTGGGGCGGGTTTGCGGGTGCTGAGATGGACCTGGAGATGGGCCAGAGTTGAGTAAGTTTAGGGCAAGTGGAGGTGATGAAGATGGGGTGGGGGTGTCCTGTTCCCACCAAAAAGAAAACAGTGGGGTTTGCTGAAAGATGATCAGATGGTGGGGGGGGGGGTGTTTACATTGGAGCGGGGCCTGGAACACCAAGGCTGGTTTGGGCTTTGGAGGTGAGGTTTGCAGGGTTGGGCAGGGGCCAGCCGGATGCAGTGGGTTTCCAAGACCCATTGGACAGCAAGGTACAGACAGAGAAGGAATCAGTTCAACGCAGGAGCCAAACTGTGCGTTGTTCTCCCTTGGTGCCTCTGATCCCGTCCCGTGTCCTTCCTTGGAATGATGTGTTGGACACACAACTCCTAGTCTTCCTGGCCCAGAAGTTCTAACACATGTAAGATGTGGGAGTTTAGAAGCAACCCCATTGGGCTTTTTAAATTTAATTTTATTTATTTATTTGCATTTTGGGTCACACCCGGCGATGCTCAGGAGTTACTCCTGGCAGTGCTTGGGGGACCATATGGGATGCTGGGAATCAAACCTGGGTTGGCTGCGTGCAAGGCAAATGCCCTACTTGCTGTGCTATCGTTCCAGCCCTATTTTATTTTATTTTTTTAAGGTTTTACTCCTCACCTGGTGGTGGTCAGGGGAACCGGGGGTTGAACTGAGTTGACCGTACGCAAGGCAAGCACCCTCCCTGCTGTGCGGTCTCTCCTGCCCCAAATAGACTTTGGAAAGAGTAAGGAAGTGCTGATGTAGCTGCGAGGCACGAAGCTCATCTCTGATACTGAAGAGTTCTTTTCTGCCCCTGCAGGGTTGAAATCAGACAGAAACGGCCCCTTGGCACCCGAGTGCTTGAAGGCCAGCTTTCGCCCACTCTCGGTCCATGTTGGGTGGGACCTAGCACTCATGGGCCCTGCTGTGGACCCTTCCTTGGCAGTATGAGTCTTGATGGAGATGCACGTCTTGTCCTTTTCATCCTCAGTTCCAGTGGGGTGGGACTGTGCCCTCACAGCGGGCCCTCGGCCCTCCTTGGGCTTTGGAAACCACACTGTATTCCCGCCCTGAGGAAATTTGGGGGGATTTTTGAGCAAGGCGGTGAGGAAGGAGAGCTTGGTGGTAGAGCTAGGAACCTAAGTGAGATAAAGGGATGAAAACGAGCTGGTTGGGGAAGAGGTTTGAGGAGAGAGTCCTCGGGTTTTATTTTACTTGGGGCCTTGCATGGCAGTGTGCGGGCTTCTGTTTCTGGGCCCAGCCACCGCTCCTGGTGGTGCCAGGGATTGAGCCTGGTTCAGCCCTGTGCAAGGCAAGTGCCTTTGCCCTGTACTGTCTCTCGGCCCTATGTGCTTTCATAGGCATCTCTGACGAAGAGAGAGGGACTTGGAAGGATGAAGGTGCGATTCAGAACAGAGGTAGATGGGGGCCAGAGAGGGCGTTTATGTGCACAGGATTCAATCCCCGGCATCCCATATGGTCCCCCGAGCACCACCAGGAGTAATTTCTGAGTGCAGAGCCCTCAGCATTGCCAGGGGTGACCCAAAGCCAAACAACAGAGGTGGAGGATTCTGCATTGTGGGATCACAGAAATACCCAGCAGAAGAACTGGTGGTGGGGCGGGGGGTGTGCAGAGTTGGAATCGGGCGGACCGAAGGGTCAGGGCCAGCCCATCGCTGCCAGAGATAATGGAAACGTGGGTGGTTGAGACAGCTGCATCCGGGGTTCTGACTTGGTTAGGCCAGAACCTGTGAACTCAAAGACTAAGCTTCAGAGCCCCAGTTGGGTGTTTTTGTTTTGGGGGCCACATCAGTTGTACTGGTGGGTGCTCGGTGAGCTCCAGTGCACAGGGTTTATATCCCACCAGTTAGCTGTCTCTGGGCCCCTTATGACGCCAGCTTTATTTATTTATTTTTCTTTTTGGGTCACACGTGGCGATACACAGGGGTTGCTTCCTGGCTCTGCACTCAGGAATTATTCCTGGAGGTGCACAGGGGACCATATGGGATGCTGGGAATCGAACCTGGGTCGGCTGCGTGCAAGGCAAACGCCCTACCTGCTATGCTATCTCTCCAGCCCCCCCCCCCCTTTTTTTTTTGGTCATAGCCAGCAGTGCTTGGGGGTACATATGGGGTGCTGGGGATTCAACCTCCTGCAGTTCAGGCGCCCTCCCCCTCTGTGATACTGCTCTGGGATCCCAGCACCTACAAGGGAAAAAAGACAACAAATTCTCCCCTCCCCGAATCTTGGTTGTGGCCTTTTGGATAATGCATCCTTAAGCAGATCACACTGGGGGACAGGGGGCAGTTGGTTTTGAAATTTGAGGGGGCGGTTCCCTCTGGAGATTGGACCCAGGGCCCTCCTGCATGCAAATCCTCAGTCTACTACTGAGCTACATTCCCAGCTCCTTGATTTTGATTTTGGGGTATGTGGGTGGGAATTGGATCCAGGCCATGCATGTAGGTGCTATACTGCTGAGCCGCACCCCTCCATGCATGAGGGTTTGGGGATCACACCCTGAGGTGCCCAGGGCTTACTCCCAGCTCTGTGCTCAGGGGCTCAGGGACCACTCCTGGTGGACTCGCTGGATGCTGCGAGGCAAGCGCCCTCCCCGCCATCCTGTCTCTCCAGCCCCTTTTGGTTTTTGCAAATTGAGGTTCATTATTAGAGGTCTCAGTGGCATTGGGTGCAGTGTGTAGTGACATTGTGACCTGGTGGCCGCTGTGGGTGACACGGGGTGTTCTGGAATTCTCTGTCACCGTGCATCTCCCTGGCAGCTGCCTACCTGTCAGGAACAGAATGGATCTCCCTCCTTGTTTATAAGTTTTGGTTAGAAACATGCTTGCTGCTGACTGAAGGTTGTTTAAATATTTTTTAAACAACCTTAATTTCCCCATTACGGTTTTGGGGCCTCACCGAACAGTGCTCAGGACTTATTCCTGTCTCTGCCCTCGGGGATCAGAGACCATGGGGTACCAGGGATCGAACCTGGGTCTGCTGTGTGCAAGGCACACGCCTTCCCTGCTGTCCCATCTCCCCAGCTTGTAATTGGAGATTTTTCTTCTGCGATGCATGGGGGTTACTCCTGGCTCTGCACTCAGGAATTATTCTGGGCAGTGCTCAGGGGACCACAGTGGGATGCTGGGAATTGAACCCGGGTCGACTGTGTACAAGGCAAACGCCCTACCTGCTGTGCTATCGCTCCAGCCCCTGTAGCTTGGAGATGTTTTATGAGTCCCAGGGATACCCACTTAGGAGGGTTCATCTGCAGGACGGGGGCGAGTGTCTTCGGGCAGCTGATTGGCTTGTACCCCAGCTTCCCCTCAACACAGGTGAGGGCGGAAAGGAAGGCGGGGCTTTGGCCACTCCCCTGCAGACCGCAGTAACGGGCCAGTGAGGATTGGGTTCACTTCTAGTGTTTCCAGCTTGGTGATGGCCAAGGGTCAGGGTCTTCCCGTCTGAAGTCACGGGAAGCAGCCTTAGATTCATTACTTGGGGCTGTAGCGATAGCGGGGAGGGCGTTTGCTTTGCACGTGGCCGACCCGGGTTCTATTCCCAGCATCCCATATGGTCCCCTGAGTACCACCAGGACTAATTCCTGAGTGCAGCGCCAGGAGTAACCCCTGTGCATAGCCAGGTGTGACCCATAAAGAAAAAATGCATTACTAAGTGACGGTAGTGGCCTGAGGTCTCCATCGGTCTCGCCTTTGCCTCTTGCCCTTCCATCCCAGCGGTGCTGGTTCTTCTGGGCTCTGCCCTCAGTGACCTTCTTGCTGTTTGACATGGCTGTTGGGGTTCCCAGCCCTGAGCCCGCAGGACCTGCACAGGTGTGTGCAGACTTGACCAGCCCTCGACCTGCAGCTCAGCTCACACGCACACACACACACAAACACCCACCAGGTCCTTGAGTCCCACCTGAAGCATCACCACTGCTCTACTCCCTGACCCTGACCCCCTCGCAGACCCTCTCCCAGACAGCTTCCTGGCCTTCCCCTGGGCCCCTGCCCACAGGGGCTACTTCCTCTGTGCTGGGTCCCACCTTGCCCTCACGCCATGGGGAACTGTGGGGGCCACTTCCTCCCTCTGCAGCCTGGACACTGGCCCCTTCATGTCTTGGCCCAAATCACTGGCTGCTTATTTCAGTCTGATTTGAGGTCAGCAGGAAGCCACGCCTGGTGGACTGTAGCTGAAGCCTAACGCCGGGGCTGTCCCTGGGGAACGGCACGCAGCTCACCCGTGTCCCTGCTTGGCATCCACCCGACGGAGTGTCAAACAGTCACATCAAAGCTGGGCATGAATATTCAGAGCTGTTGGGATAAGGCAAAAAGCAGGGAGAGCCCGAATGTTGATCAGCTAGTGGATAAGCGTGTTTTGCCGTGGAAAGGCGTGTATAGCTGTACAGGGAGCCGCTGTGGGGTTGGGCCTTAGAAGTGTGCTGGGGGAGAGGGGACACTTGGGGTGTGATTCCACTTCTATATGACTGTCCAGGGAAGAGCAATGGGGACCTGGCGGGGGGGGGGGGGGGTCACTGGTGGTGGGTGTGGTTGGATTCTGGGCCCAGAGAGTTAGTTTTGTAGATCAGGTGCTGCCCTTGAATGTGACCTACCCAGCTTCCATCCCTGGCATGCCAAGCCCTGCTGGGTCTGGCTCACAAATTGGGGGGGGGGGGAATTTTTTTAAAACTGGAATTAGGTACACATGAAATTGTATCAGTATCTCACACCACCATCCATGTAAAAGTTCAGTGAGTTACTGTTGCCTGCTGCCCCGGCTCCATTCCAGACTCCCCAGATGGCCGCTGTCAGTGGAGCGTCCAGCACATGGTCACGGTTCCCCTGGACACGCAGGGAAGAACTGGAAGGGCCCTTTATGGTGACTCCCTGCAGACTTGCGGGGGTCTGGATGGAGGTGGTTCCCCACTGGGTGTCCCGACAGCCTTCCTACATATGATTCTGTGCATCCCAAGCTTTGAGCCGCATAGACAAGGGCCAGCCACTAGCAGGCCCCCAGGATATTCCAGGGGTGCCACAGGTAAGACTTAGGTAGATTTGGGGGCAACAGTGATAGTACAGCGGGTTGGGCACTGGCCTTGCACGCTGCAGACCCGGGTTTGGTCTCCGGCATCCTATACAGTCCCCAAGCATCGCCAGGAGAGATTCCTGAGCACAGAGCCAGGGGTAAGCCCTGCGCATTGCTGGGTGTGGTGTGGCCCCAAACCAAACAAAATTGCCCAAGTTGCGAGGAGATGGCACAAGACCGCTGGAGAGCTGGGCCCTGAGGAAGGAAGCGGGGCCCCAAAAGACTGAGAAGGCGGGCCGGGTGCTCTCTCCTGTGTGCTGTCACCTGGCTCCCAGCCGGGCCCCTGCTGCACCTCCCTGCAGTCCACTGACGTCTGTGTGGGCGTCGGTGGCTTTTCGAGCCCCTTTGAAGGGGAGCCGCTGGGTCCATGCCAGCCTCCAGGCTGAGCAAAGCCTGTCGGGCCTGTTTGAAGGTGGCCTGGCCCTCACCCCGTCTGCACACACTCGTCCAGGCTTTCTAGGAGGGCGGCTGGACTTTGGGCCCTCCGCGGTTCTCCCTGCCCACACGTCCTCTCTGCCTCTCCCCAGAGCAATGCCAAGGTGGCCGTGCTCGGGGCATCCGGAGGAATCGGGCAGCCCCTCTCCCTCCTCCTGAAGAACAGCCCACTGGTGACCCGCCTGACGCTCTATGACATCGCACACACGCCCGGGGTGGGCGCCGACCTCAGCCACATCGAGACCAGAGCCCACGTGAAAGGTATGAGTGTGGGATGCAGGCACCGTCTGTGCCCACCCGGGTGTTGGCACTGGGCACTCTGCACTGTGACGCCCTGGGGGTGCTGTGCCGTCCCCACAAGGCCCTTCATTGTCTACACCCACCTGTCACTGTCCCAACCTGGGTGGCCCCTGGGGCACTACTGCATAGGAGCACACGCATGGCAGGGTTCCAGCCTTCCCGCACGCTGCACGGCCACGCCGGGCCCTGTCCGGCTTCCCTGCCCTCCGTGTCCTGCACTCCCTCCTTTCCCCTGGGCTCTGCGGTGTTTCCGAAGGTTCCCGTGAAGTCTGTCGGGGACTGAAGGTGTCTTGCGGCCTCCACATAGGCCCGTCCCTCAGATGCGCCTCCCCACTGTCCGGCTCTCGGGCACAGCTCCTGTTGGGTGACGGTGGGGAGGGTTCCCAGGCTGTGCCGCCTGTGACTACTCTCCTTGGGCTTTTCTAGGCTACCTGGGACCCGAGCAGCTGCCAGACTGCCTGAAGGGCTGCGAAGTGGTGGTCATCCCAGCTGGGGTCCCCCGGAAACCAGGTGCGTGTGTGAGCCTTGCTCACCATGGGGGGTGAGAGCCGCGGTCTCCCTGAAAACAGCTTGGGGTCGGGACCCACCACCCCACATTCTGCTGTGGCTACTTGGTGCGGTGAAGGGTTTGGCTTGCCGGGGTCCCATCTGGAGTATGTGTCCTGAGGCGACTATCTCTGCCAGGCATGACCCGGGATGACCTCTTCAACACCAATGCCACCATCGTGGCCACCCTGGCCTCAGCCTGCGCCCAGCATTGCCCCGAGGCCATGATCTGTGTCATCGCCAACCCGGTGAGTGCCTATGGGGTGCGGGGGGCGCCTGCTCTGGCTGCTTCCTGCCGGTGGCTCCCAAAGACTTGGGGGCTCTTCTTAGTCCCCCTTTGTCTCCAGGACACACATGCTCTCGCTGACCGCCCCACACCCAGGGCTTGGGGGATCCCTCTGGTCCCTTCCTGGGCAGTGGGCTGGGGCTGGTCTCTGACCTCCCCAACCGTTCCTGGTTAAGTGCTGAGTTTCTCTGTCCCCTCCTCACAGAACAGCATTCGGACTCGAGGGGCAGGCCCGGGTGGCGGTGGGTGGCAGGGCTCAGGGCACCTGTGGTCACCGTGTAGAGTGGCCTTTCGGGCCATGGCTCTGCTGTCCACTCAGGCAGACTCATCAGGCCACTCCTGATTCACAGGTCAACTCCACCATCCCCATCACGTCGGAAGTTTTCAAGAAACATGGCGTCTACAACCCCAACAAGATCTTTGGGGTGACCACTCTGGACATCGTCAGGGCCAACACTTTTGTTGCTGAGCTGAAGGTAGGCACGGCCGGGGCGCTTGCAAGTGACCTGCCGGGTCCCGTCGGGGGGATGGGGGGCAGCAGATGGCAGCACCCACGAGGCACTTGGACTCTTAGGTGGGCTATCCCTGGGGGCAGCATCGTCTACTGCTCTAGGCAGCCAGCACCTCCCATAACTCTGGCCAGAGAGAGCCAGTTTGCCCCCCAGCCCCTCAGGGCCCCTGAGCACTGCAGGATGCAGGACTCCCACCACCCACCCCAAACAAAGCCCCCTACTGGAGAGGTTCTCAGTGTATTTCACCTCCAGTTGGACACACACCTAGCATCCGGCCCCGAATCACAGACTGCGAATCCCCTGGAATCATTTTGTAATCTGCCCAAACGGGGCCCAGGGGTCTGGCTGACCCGCAGCTGTCTGTAAGGCTTGTTGCTCCTTTGGGGGAGAGACAGTGACGCTTCACAGGAAACTCTGGGGGCAGCCTCCTGGCTCCAGGGTCCCGTCGCCATCAGGCCCGAGTCCAGGGGACACGGCTGGGCTTGGCTGGAGTTGGGCACTGAGGGGCCATTTACCAGGTTCTATGTCCTTGCCAAGCGTCGGTTCTTGGGTGGGTCAGATGTGGCTGATGCTTGAAAGAGCTCGACAGGTGAGACTAACTCGGCTTCACATTTTGATGGCCAGAATTTGGATCCAGCTAAAGTCAACGTCCCGGTCATTGGCGGCCACGCCGGGAAGACCATCATCCCCCTCATCTCCCAGGTGCGTGTTTCCTGCGGGCCGGGCATGGAGCCTCAGGAGGTTGGGGCGGTCCTGCCTCGGTGAGAGGGAGAGTGTGTGGCCAGAAGCTGCTGGGAAAGAGGTCCCATGCAACAAAGCTGGAGAGATGTGGGACTGTTCAGAAGGGGGCGGGCCCAGGTGAAATGCAGGGGCACCCCCAAATCCACAGCCCCTCATGCCCCGTCATCGGGGTGTTCTCTCCAAAAGCACAGATTGGGGGGCGTTGCAGGGTGCTGTGGGGGGCACCTTCCCGCAATGCAGAGCCCGGGGGGGGAGGGGCGCAGGGCTCTTTCCTCTTCGTCGCTGTGCAGGATACACAAGGCACTAATGTCCGGGGTGGCTCTCTGTACCATTGGTAGTGTTCTTCCGCATCTCACTAGTCGATTGCCCAGAACCCACCACACACCCATCAGTCGGCTTTCAACCAAAGGGCTTGTTTTCCTGCATCGTGGCATGCAGGTAGGCGGCGGGGGGGGGGGGCTCGCTGCCCCACTGACTCTGGCTGTGACTTTGCAGTGCACCCCCAAGGTGGACTTCCCCCAGGACCAGCTGACTGCCCTCACGGGGCGCATCCAGGAGGCCGGCACGGAGGTGGTGAAGGCTAAGGCTGGGGCCGGTAAGTCCTCAGAGGCGGCAGGTTTTAGGGTTAAAGACTGGCTGGGGGAGGGGGGGGGGCGGGGTGGAGCTGTAGCACAGCGGGAGGGCACTGGCCTTGCCTACGGCTGACCTGGGTTCACTGACCTGGGTTCACTGACCTGGGTTTGATCCCTGGCATCCTGTATGGTCCCTTGAGCACTGCCACGTGTGGCAAAAAAAAAAGACTGGCCAAGTCTTGCTGTTTTTCTTATGGTGCCACCTGGCTACATCATCACCTTGTTTGGGGGCCACTCCCAGCTGTGCCCAGGGTCAGTTCTAGCAGGGCTCACGGACCCATATGTGGTGCGGGGGATCTGGGCCAGTGGGGGCCAGGCTAGCTGAGCTGGTTGCTGACCTCCTCCCTCTAAGCAGCGGGCGGATACCCTCCAGCCTCCAGTGGGAGCTCGGGTGTCACGGCTGCAGGTCTTGGCCAGGAGGCTGAGCTCAGCAGGACTCCGGGTGGCTGCCCACGGGACTGAGCCCGTCTGTGCCTGTGTGTGTCATAGGCTCTGCCACCCTGTCCATGGCATACGCGGGCGCGCGCTTCGTCTTCTCCCTCGTGGACGCGATGAACGGCAAGTCAGGCGTGGTGGAGTGCTCCTTCGTGAAGTCCCAGGAGACTGACTGCACCTACTTTTCCACCCCGCTGCTGCTGGGGGTACGAGTGCCATGCCTGGAAGGGGCTTTCTCCTCCACCCTTGGGTCCCGGGAGCTTGGGCCCATTGTTCTGTGCGCGACCCCCAGTTCCTCCGTACAGGAGTTGGGAGGGTGTGTGGGCACAGCTTTCTGCTGCGTCCCCCATCTGCCTTCTTGGTGGCCCAGACCACTGGATGGGTGAGAAAAGGCTGTGACCACCGGTCCTCAGGCTGCCCCAGCCAGGAGCGCCCCTCACCCCACTCTGGAGGGGAGGGCTTACTCTGCTGGGCTCGGGTTGATTCCCAACATCCCATAGGCCCCGAGCTCTGCCTGGAGTAATTCCTGAGCACCGCTGGGTGTCATCCTAAAACTGAACCAAAAAGGGTCTTGGGGACAAGGTTCATTCGTGGAGGTTGCAGCCGCACATGCCCATGCTGACTTTGCCAGGACAGCATCGCTCTGGGCAGCCGTGTCCTGTGTTGGCCCTGGGCCCCTGGGAGTGCGCTGTGTCTGCGGGTGCGGGTTCAGGCCCCCCCAACAGGACATGCCGTGCCAGTGCCAGAGCCCGGCCCAGCAGTGTCCTGGGGGAGAGGGCAGAGCTGACCCCTTCCTCCTCCCTCCTGCAGAAAAAGGGCTTGGAGAAGAACCTGGGCATTGGCAAAGTGACCCCGTTCGAGGAGAAGATGATCGCCGAGGCCATCCCCGAGCTGAAAGCGTCCATCAAGAAAGGCGAAGACTTCGTGAAGAGCATGAAGTGAGCGGCACCGGCCGCCTCGGCTCCCTAACTTATTCACACATCATGGCCGTCCAGTCCCCCCCAAAACCCCGGCCCTGTGGGGCCGCGCCTGACCCCCCCCACCCCCCTATCACTGGCCGGGCTCCCGGCGTGTCAATAAAAGCCGTTTTTTGATGTTTGTGTCGGTCGTGTCTCTTGGGTGTGCTTCCTGTCAGGGCTGAGCTTCACGTCTCCTGACTCAGCTGACCCATGCCTGCCGCCGCCACCTCAGGAGGCTGAACTAGATGTTCCTGAACTACACTAAAATGGCAGCAGAGGCTTTGGACCAGAGCAGTTCTAGTTCTCAGCCTTCTGGTGTGTTTTTTTGTTTTGGGTCACACCTGGTGGTGCTCAGGGTTGACTTCCTGCTCGGCCCTCAGGGATCACTCCTGACGGGGCTCCAGGGACTCTATGGGGTGCCGCGGATTGAACCAGGTCAGCCATGTGCAAGGCCAGTGCTCTGCCCACCATTCGCAGCCTTTTTATACCTGTGCACTGGTTTGGGGAGCCTGAACCCACAGCTTTGGCTGGCAGCTGCCCACCTTTCTCTGCACCCAGCAGCCCCTCAGAGGGTTGTGTCCAGTGCATGATACCCTGCAGTGCCCTTTGACCCAAGGGGCCAGTGTCCAGCTGATGCCAGGCCAATGTGTTACATTCCTGGCTCTGTCCATAATGGAGCTGCCCTGGAAGGGGCCTCTGGCTACCCTGAGCACCAGCCCTTTGCCCTGGCCCTGACACCCAAGGACAGTGATGGCCACAGCCAGGGCTGTGAGGAAGTTGGACAAGGGAGAGAAGTGACCAAAAGACCAACTGCCCCAGGCCCCAGCCCAGGTGACGACTTGTACCAGCAGCAGGGCAAGAAGCGCTTGTGTCCACCCACTCATGGTAGACAGGACAGACTGTGGAAGGGTGTGTGTGTGTGTGCGCGCGCGCCCGCGCATGGTCATGCCCAATCACCTCACAGTCGAGAGACTGGAAGGATGTGTGTGTGTGTGTGTGTGTGTGTGTGTGTGTGTGTGTGTGTGTGTGGGCGCTTGCATTTGTGCCCAATGACTCATTATGTGTTTTACTTTTCAGCTAGAGCTAGATTTTATCAGGAATGCCATTGTTTTCATTACAAAATAATACATGTTCTCTTGAAACAGCCTGGGGGAGGGCTGTGGGTCAGGACTTTACCTTTGGGTTTGGTTTGATTTGGTTTTTGATGTTTTGAGCAATACCTGGGTGGTACCCAGGGCTCAATCCTGGCTCAGGGCACGCTATGGGTGCCAGATATCAACCCCTGAGTGTAGAGCAAGCGTCCCACTCACTGTACCATCTATCCAGCCCCGTGGGCACTTGCCTTGCACGTGACCAACCTTGGTTTGATTCTTGGCACCCCCACACAGCCCTCCAAGCCCCACCAAGAGCGATCCTTGAGCACAGAGCCAGAAGTAAACCCTGAGCAACACCCAATGTGGCCCGGACTCCCACCCCACCCCCGAAAAAAAAGCCAATACACCACCATCCAGTGGATTGAGCTGACAGGCTTTTGCAGGGGGAGGAAGCCTAGAAGTGAGAAGGGGGGATCCCCCCACAACCAGGGTCATTACAGGGCAAAAGCAAGTCCCAGAGAGACTTGGAGCGCTAAAGCAGAGGGAAGGACAGCTTAGGGACCTGGCAGAATCCCCCTGCACTTCTCTCGGATACCAGGAGAGGGAGCTGGAGGCCACGGTTGCAAAGCAGACGTTCAGGTCAGGGTGGAGAAGGCGCATTCCCCACCCCCGCCTCTCCCGAGAGAGCTGCGGACAGGGATGTGGGGGCCGGAAGTGAGTGAGGCTGGGCTCCCGGGTTTGGTGCTGGTCAGGGAGACAATACGGAGGCTCAGGTTGGGAGGCAGGGAGCAGGCCGGAGAAGGAAGCACCCCCATCTACAGTGAGCGTTCTCTAGAACCTGGCTTATTTCAATTTTATTTATTTTTGGTATTTGGGACACACCCGGCCGAGCCATGGCTTATTCCTGGCTCTGCGCTCAGGGATCACTCCTGGCGGTGCTTGAGGGAAGATAAGGGATGCGGGGGAAGGAGCTCAGGTTGGTGGCATGCAAGGTTAGCACATTACCCATTGTACTATCTCTCTGATTTGTTTTTGGGGGACCACACCCAGCAGTGCTCAGGGCATAATTATATCTCTGTGTTCAGGGATCACTTCTGGTTGGGGCATCAAAAAACATATGGGGTGTAGAGGATTTAACCCAAGTCAGTTATGGGCAAGACAAGCGCCCTACCCACTGTTTTGCTTTGGCCAGAAAAATTTAAATCTTTTTATGATTTATTATCAGTAGATGTTTGGTTTGGACTGGAGCGATAGCACAGCAGTAGGGCGTTTGCCTTGCACGCAGCCAACATGGCCGACCCGCATTCGATTCCTCCGCCCCTCTCGGAGAGCCCGGCAAGCTACCGAGAGTATCTCGCCCGCACGGCAGAGCCTGGCAAGCTACCCACGACATATTCGATATGCCAAACACAGTAACAAGTGTCACAACAGAGACGTTACTGGCCCCGCTCGAGCAAAATCAATGAACGGGAGGACAGTGACAGTGACAGATGTTTGGTTTATATATAGTACACTTCTGTCTATACCCAGTGTCCAGTAAGAATTCCTTTAGGGTTATAGGAGAGAGAGAGAGAGTATAGGACCAAGTGCTTGCCCTGCACATAGCCCACCCAGCACCCCGTATGGTCCTCTGAGCCCCGCCAGGAGTGACCCTTGAGCACAGAGCCAGGCATAAGCCCTGAGCACCACTTGGGGTGACCCAAAAAGTGGTGTCCCACCAAAAAATAAAAAGTTGAAGAAGAAAAACATTTTATTTGGGGTAGGACAGCGGGGGAGGTGGTCCCAAGTGGAGGAATTTTGAAAACTTTGCTTTAGAGGTCCAGTGTACCTCCTAATTTCCAGGTAATCTTGGGGTCCCCAGTGCCCTGAGAGGACAATCAGGATGGAGGTTAAGTGCCCAGGGGACAGATGTGGTCTGGTCAGTGGGGGCATCCCAGGCCCACAGGCCCCCCCAGCCCCCCCCAATTCCCACAGCATAGCTTCCCTCTACACAGCCTGGGCGTATCCTCTCGGCCTGGAGGTGACCATGTCCCACTAACCCGCCACCCTCTCATGCCCTGCCTGTGTGGGAGCTGGTATGGGGCTGAGCCTAGGAAGCAGCTGAACCAGAGCAACCAGAGCCCCGCCCTTCCCACCTCTTCCTTCTAGAAGCTTCCTTCAGTTTCTCCCACAGCCGAATCAGGTCACGGTGAATCAGATGTTGAAGGTGGGAAGGGCTCAGTCGCAGCGGCACTCCCTCTGCTCCCTCGGACCCCCAGATACCCTCCCCCCATGGGGTAACACCTGGCAACACTGTCCCTCCCCACTAGTGGTGAAATAGTCTAGCCCCTTTGGGGAGGGGGAGAGGTGGCCTGGAGAACCCCAATTCTGCTTCCAGCAGAGGCGATTGGGATAGGGGCCTCAATTGATGGTGGTTCCCCAAGACCCCAGCTAGTCAATGAAATGCTGTAAGAAAACAAAAGGAGATTGTTGGATTCTTGGTAAAGTGAGTTTCCTGTTTGGGGCCACAACCAGCGATTCTCAAGGGTTACTCCTGACTCTGTGCTCAGGAATTACTCCTGGCAGTGCTCAGGGGCGATCTGGGGTGCTGGGAATCAAACCCAGGCAAGACAAGCGCCCTCCTCACTGGACTTCAGCTCCAACCCGGATTCCAGATGAAGAGAAACAAGCCAGCTCCAAGAACAGTGAAAAGAAGTCAGTGAGTGGAAACTTCTAGAATGAGGAAGGGACTCACCCTTAGGGGCAGCTGCTTGTAGGGGGTATTTTACCCTGTAGGGAGCTCTTGGTATTTTACTCTAAACGCTGTCAGTGGTTGAATGGTGTCCCCCACAATTCCCATGTGGAAATGTGGGGATGGAATTGGGACCACGTCTATCCCTCCTCCCCCAGTTTCAGGATGTGACCTAATTGGAAATAGGGTCACTGCTGACGTCACTTGTTAAGACAAGGTCACCTAAACCAATACAACCAGTATTGCATTGCTGTGTCCCTATCAAAAAGGGGGGTTGGAAGCCAGAGAGATAAAGTAGCCAGTAAGGCACTTGCCTTGCACTAGGCTGACCAACGTTCGATTCCTGGCACCCCACTGGGTCCCCTGAGCCAGGAATAAGTTTTGAGTGCAGAGACAGGAGTAAGCCCTGAGCACTGCTAGGCATGGCCCCCCACAAAACGAGAAAATTAAGTAAATAATTAAAAGGTGATACCATTTCACCAAAACTCTTCAGTGCCACCCTCGAGAACATCATGCGACGACTGGAATGGGAAGGAATGGGAGTGAAGATAGATGGTCGGCAACTACACCACCTCCGCTTTGCTGATGACATTGTTTTAATAACACCAAACATCAGCCAAGCGGCACAAATGCTGGCCGACTTTGACCGTGAGTGTGGAAAGGTAGGACTACAGCTGAATCTTACGAAGACAATGTTTATGAGAAACAGCCTTGTTCCTGATGCCCCATTCGCTCTCAATGGAACGACCATCTCCGAATGCAACAGCTATGTGTACCTAGGTCGAGAGGTCAACATGACAAATGACCTGGCACCCGAGCTGCGCAGGAGGAAGAGAGCGGCTTGGAACGCCTTCAAGAACGTCGAAGAAATAGCTAAGAGGACGAAGAACCTCCGGCTCCGGGCACATCTCTTTGATTCCACTGTTCTTCCTGCATTAACATATGCCTCAGAGACCTGGGCCCTACGCAAACAAGATGAGAACGCCATTCAGGTCTCCCAAAGAAGAATAGAAAGAGCTATGCTTGGAATATCACGTTTCACTCAAATGAGAGAACGAATCCGGAGTTCTGACATCCGTCGACGATCAAGGATCAGGGACGCTGTCTCATTTGCCAAGGTGTCGAAAATCAGATGGGCTGGTCACGTAATGAGATTTAAAGACGACCGTTGGACTAGAGCTGTTACTGATTGGATTCCAAGGGATGTCAAGAGACCGCGTGGCCGCCCACCTACCAGATGGTCAGACTTCTTTGTCAAGGTCATGAACGATCGGTTTGAGGCCCTCCATGTTCCCGGAGCGAAGAGATGCCATTGGGCTACACTAGCACGCGACAGGGACAAATGGAGACGTTACTGGCGCCCGCTCGAGCAAATCGACGACTAACGGGAAGTTAAGTGATCACTTAAGTGATAAGTGAATTAAAAGGTAGGTTTGGAGACGGCCACACCTACAGGAGCATGTGACTTTGCAATGACAGTGAGGTCGGGGTGCTGCACCTCCACACAAGGACCAGAGCTCTGGAGAGTCCTTGGCAGCTCCCTCCCCTCCGAGGGAATTTGCAGTTCTGATCTCCAGTGGGAGACAGACAGTTCTGTTGTTTATTTATTTATTTACTTACCTACTTTTACTTTTTTCTTTTCTTTTTTGGGTCACACCTGGCAATGCACAGGGGTTACTCCTGGCTCTGCACTCAGGAATTACTCCTGGCAGTGCTCAGGGGACCACATGGGATGCTGAGGATCAAACCCGGGTAGGACGCATGCAAGGCAAACGCCTTATCCGCTGTGCTATCACTCCAGCCCCTATTTATTCTTATTACTATTTTTTTTTGTTGGGTTTACTAGGCATGCTCAGGGATTACTCCTGGCTCTGCACTCAAGAATTACTCCTGGTGGCACTTGGGGGACGACTGGGATACCGGGGATAGAACCCGGGTCTGCTGTGTGCAAGGCAAACGCCCTCCCAGCTGTATTATCACTCCAGTCCCTAGAGTTCTGTTATTTAGGATTTGGGACCACACTCATCAGTGCTCTGGGTACTCTGGGTGCCTGGGACCAGATCCCCAAACCCAGCCTTCTTTCAGTGTTTGTTCGCGTGTTTGTTTGGGGGCCACACCCGGTGATGCTCAGGGCATACTCCTGGCTCTGCACTCCAGAATCACTCCTGGTGGTGCTCGGGGACTGAACCCGGGTCGATCACATGCAAGAGCAGTGCCCTCCTCACTGTCCTGTTGCTCTGGCCCACAAAGTCAGCTTTCTGCATGTGAAACACACCACAGTAGCCCCCGAGTGTTCTCTCTGGCCCCTGTTTTTTGTTGTTGTTGTTTTTTAAGCTGCTCTGTTGGTTAAAAAAGTCTGTGCCAGGGACCCAAGTAAGCGAACACACTTTGAGTAGTTGAGTTGAACCCTGAGCCATAACGGCTCCCGTCAAAGGGGTCAGAAGGAACAAAATTGATGAGGAAGTGGGGGGCCGGGATGCGACTCAATAAGCTGAGCCAGCTTTGCACATGGATCCCCAGGTCAGGGCCCCTGCACTGCATGGTCTTCTGAGCACCACCGCTGACTTGCATTGGGAGTCAACCCCATACACCCCCATCACCCCCACACACTCCATTGCAAAAGGAAAACGGTCTCCATGTGCGTGCGCATGTACATATGTGGGCTGCAGCTGGTGAAACTCTGGGCTTAGTCCCAGCTCGGACTCAAGGATCACTCCTGATGGTATCAGGGGACCCTAAGGGGTGCCAGGATCAGCCGCAGGAAGACAAACGCCCTATCCACTATACTATTGCTCCGGCTCCAAAATACCTCTTTGGAAAGCCCCTCCTGAGCTAAGCCCACCCCTGGCCTGGCTCCGTGGATATATGTGTGGGTCCTGAACCTAGTCGTCACCCATAACTGCTGGGACACAGGAGCATGGCCAATGTCACATGACATGGGAGAGTGAGGCCCTCCCAAACCCAACCTTCCCCGCTCAGGGAGCTCACTCACTCCCAGCATCTGACCCCACCATGCTACAGACAGGGACCACCCACTTGCCGTGTGTATCCTGGAGGTCATGGAAGGCCCTTGCCCCACTGTCGAGCGTTGTCCCCACAACTAAACTTCATGCTGCTGCTTTTCTCTTTTTGCTTCATTCTCTGATTTGTTTTGTCTTTGCGATGCCAAGAGCCTCACCAAGAAAGGCAGGTGCAGGGCTGGAGAGATAGCACAACGGGTAGGGAGTTTGCCTTGCACGCGGCCGACCTGGGTTTGATTCCCAGCATCCCATATGGTCCCCTGAGCACCGCCAGGAGTAACTCCTGAGTGCAGAGCCAGGAGTAACCTCTGTGCATCGCCAGGTAAGACCCAAAAAGCAGAAAAAAAAAAAAAAGGGCGAGTGCCCTACACTGGCCAGGCTCCTACCCTGAGTCACTCTGGGTCTCAAACAACCTTTCCTGGCTACCCCGGAGACCCCTTCTGTGCCCGTCTGAGGCCCCCAGCCCCTCTCCCCCGCCACTGAGCGCCCCCTGATTCTCATTCTTCTGCAATTGGGGGTGAAGAGCAGAAGAGTGGTCCCGGCCCCTGCACAGAGGGCCCTCTTGGACAAGGGGATCCCCTGGGTGGGATCACAGGGGGTCACAGCAGAGGGCTCAGGAGGGAGATGTCCCCGGGCAGCGGGTGGGGGAGGGGCACCGATGGCCCCTGGAGAGAAAGATAATGAGGGCTTGAGCTCAGGCTGGGTTGACCCCCAGCACCTCAGCATCGCCTGAGCACCACTGGAAGCACCAAGCTGGGAATAGCCCCCAGATGTGCTTTATCTCCCCACCTACCTCCCCAGACAAGGCAGACAAGGAAACACTTCTCAGAAGGAATGTCCTGGCCTGCTGGCCTGCAGGACCTTAGGGAACAGAGGGCCTCAAGCCAGCGTGTGGCCGAGAGCAAACGCAGGAGACGAGGACCATGTCCTGGGGGTCTGCACCCATGACCCCTGCCCTCTTCACGGCCCGTGGGTGGGTCCAACTCCTCCTTCTGTCTACGGGGATTAGTGCTGGGATCACACAGTGGACAGGAGGCCGAGGGCACAGGGAGGGGCTGTGTCTGAGAGTCGGTGTCCTTCTGTGCAACTGTCCCTGCCGAGAGGTGTTGGCGGCAGTGCGGGTGCGAACTCTGAGGGAGGGGCCCCTCGGGAGAGCCCCAGCAGCAGCAACCGGCCCTCGAGAACCCACTGTGTGTGTCTGAGTGTGCATCGCACATGTGTGTTGTGCACAGGCATGTAGGAGTGTGTGTACATATGTGTTTGTGTGTTTCGGTGTCTGTGTGCACATGCATGTGTCCATAATTGTGTGTATTTGTGTTGTGTGTCTGTGTGTGCATATATGTATATTGTATTGTATCATGTGCTTTTGTGTGCATATGGTCACACATAGATTTGTGGGTTGTGCATGACGTGTGTGTTTAGATATATGTGCACGTTTGTATGTATTTTATTTATATACATATGACTATGTGTGTAGTGTGCATGTGTGTTGTATGTGTGTGCACGTGTGTGGGTGCACATGCCTGTTGGGAAACACTGACAGATGATCCCTCCTTCGCCTCTTCCCTTCTCTCCAGCTCAGGCCCAGCCTGGGGTGGGGGTCAGCTCTGGTGGGAAGTCCCTGCAGCTCCCCTTTCCTTCACCACACACCCCACTTCCTGGGAGCCCCAGGCCGGCTCGGTTCCTCACAGGCTGCTGTGCCCTGTCCATCTGATGGAGGGGGGGACCCACTGCCCCCGCTGCTCGCTCCAAACCCCACCTCTGGGCCTAAAAATAGCTCCACACTCTCCCTCCTGGCTCCCGCTGGCTCTAATATTCTCACAGCCAGACTGCGCGCCTGGTGGCAGGCAGACCATGGGCCAGTAATCAGGTTAACTCAAGGGACCCTGGGGAATACCGGGGCGGGGGAGGGGCCTGGAAATGCCATCATGGCGCAGAGGGCGGGTGAATGGGGGTTTGTTTGGGGTATATTGGGGGCGGGTGGTGTGTGTGTCTGTTTTGTGGGTGAGGGATGTGGGGGTATATCTGTAGAGTTTTCTGGTCTGTTGCATGTTGTCTGGGTGTATGCAGTAGGTGTGTGCCTGTGTGACATGTGTGGCATTTAAGAGCCTTCTGTACTCTGTGGCATAGTTCATGTGTGCTACTGCACTGTGTGGTATGTGTTGCATGCATATAACATTAACAAGTGGTATGTGGCCTACGTGTGTTGTATGATGTGGCATGAGTGTCTGGCATGTGGTATATGGTGTGTGGGGCAGCATGGTATGTGCCATGTTTATGTGTTGTGTGCACACAGCATGAGTGTAGAGTGTATTGTGTGTTGCATCATGTAGCATCCATGTACAATATACGTGTGAGCTATATCGTTTGTGTCATAAGGCTGCACGGTGTGTGCATATGTGTAGTATGGATTGTGGCAGGGGTGTTACATGTGTGTGGCATGAATGTATGACGTGGGTGGAGGACGTGTGTTATGCTGTGTACTGGGGTGCAGGCCCTGCAGCTCTGAAAGGGGTAGTGGCCTTGGCTGGGCCCTGAACCCCACTGACCCCTCACAGGGCTCCCAGGAAGGCCCCAGGTGACATCCTGAACCTTCCTGGGTGACCTGTGACACGGGGAAGACAGAGCTGGTCAAGCAGCCAGCTGGTCCCCACTGGGTCCCCACCTGGACAGCTGTGCCAGGCCCAGGGGTTCCGTGGGGACAATTCTTACACTAGGGCTGGCCTGGGGGACCCAGTGCTGAATCCTGGCACACGGGCAGAGCCACTGCCAGTGCTGCGGGCCCAGACTGGGATGCCCCCAGGGGCAGGCTGACCCCCACCAGCACCCGGGTAAGTGGCAGAAATGCCCACATGCAGCTCAGCCAAAGGCAGAAGGTGCTGGAAAGACGGCCACTGAGGAAGCATCATGTTGGCAGAGAAGGCTCTAGGGGAAGGAGTCTGTGGAGACGGAGCCCAGACTGGCGTGTCAGGGACACCTGCTGCCACATTAGCAAGCTGATTCTGCGCTTGCAATGCAATGGAATGTTCTGGAAGGAACTGTCTGGCAGGGCTGGAGGAATCTGTAAGGACAGTCTGAAAGAGAGGGCTGTGTGGGGCCCATGAGGAGTCACCTCATGGCAGACCCCGCCTGAGGGGCCATTGATTTTCTGCTTGGAGGTGAGGTCACCTCGTCATAGGTGGGAGGTTCTGCTTGCTCCCTGACCAGCCTAAAGAAGGGTGCAGGCCAGGCCCTGGACGCTTCCTCACTGGGCGTCAGGGTCCTCCTAGATCTCGGAGCGGGGTTCTGGTCTGAGGAGGCGCTGAGGTGAGCCACCTGAGTCCTGACTTGGAGTGACTCTGGAGCAGGGAGGTGTCCTAGAGGGGTTGGGACTCTGACACCTCGTGGTGTGGCACCCAGGAAGGCTGGTCTGGGGTTCAGGTCTCCCGCTGATCCTCACCCAAACCAGCCTGCTGGGGGCGCTGCGCTCCTCACACCCCAGCCCCTCCCCACTCCCTCTGCTGGGCACTTGGGAAGTTCTGGAAGGACATGGGTGGTCTGGCCATCTGTCCTCCCACGCAGGAGCCGGTGTCTGTGTTGGGGGAACTGCTGCAGGATCCTGGGAAGGCGCCTCAAGGAAGAGGGGGTCTGGGGTGGGACGTCCGCAGAACCCTCTGTGGGGGAGTCTGACTGGGGTTGCTCCTTGCAGCCTCTCCAGCCCTTGCGAGGAGACATGGGCTGAGGGGGCGTGGGGCTCAGTAACGGGGGCTCTGCAGGGACCGTGGGGGACACTGTGTGCCAGGGCGTGCGGGGTGAGAGTCTGGTGTATGTGCGTTTGTGTGTACAGAAGCCTGGTGTATGTGAGTCTGTCATGTGTGAGATAGTGTATATCTGTTAGGTTTGTGTATGTGAGAGAGTCTGGGGGGTGTGTCTGGTGTGTGAGTCTGGGTTGCATCTCAGGTGTGTATGTATGAGTATGATGCATGAGACTGGTATGTGTGTGTGTGTGTTTGTGTGTGTGTTTGGTGCATGTGTCTGGGGTATATGCGTGTGAGTCCGGTGTGTGTATGGTGCATGAGACCAGTGTGTGTGCATGTGTCCTGGGGTGTGTGCCTGGGGTGTGAGTCTGGGGTATATGTCTGGTGTGTGTGTATGGTGTGTGTGTGTTCGTGGTGTGAGTCTGGGGTGTGAGTCTGGGATATATGTCTGGTGTGCGTGTGTCTGGTGTGTGTGTGTGTGTGTGTCTGTGTGCGCGCGTGCATGCAGAACATTCAAATGCCTGGGATTTGTTCCCTGCAGACACTGCTTGCAGTGAAACTGGGTCACATCTGCCTCGCCGCCTCGGCTGTCACCCCCGTGCACCCTCCTCTGTTCGAGCCTGTCCCAGGCAGACCTGTGACCCCCGTGTGGAAATGCAGGTCTCTGAGGAGCGTCGCTAGCACCCCCTGGGTGAGAGGCCGGCCTGAGGGCAGTGCTGTGCCGCTGCTTGGAGGCTCCTGGGACCTAGTACACCCCAAGGTGGACTGGAGGGATGAAGTACCGGCGTCCAGGAAAGGGACATGTGTCCCAGGCCACTGAGGGTTGAAGCGGCAGCAACCTCTGTCATCATAGCCCTCTTTAGATGCTCTCCCTTTATTCCCATCCACTCGTCCTTCACCCCTTTCTCTCCTTACCTAAACCTGGGCATGACATTTTTTTTTTCTTGATACACCATACGTGGGCTGGAGCGACAGCACAGTGGCAGGGCATTTGCCTTGCATGCGGCCAACCTGGCTGACCCGGGTTCGATTCCTCCACCCCTCCCAGGGAGCCCGGCAAGCTATTGAGAGTATCTCGCCTATACAGCAAAGCCTGGCAAGCTACCCGTGATGTATTCGATATGCCGAACATAGTAACAAGTCTCACAATGGAGACATTACTGGGCCCGCTTGAGCAAATTGATGAACAATGGGAGGACAGTGCAGTGCTCCAGTGATACCACACGTGCAGAGAAAGTTTAGAAACCATCAATGGGCCGAAGAGGAAGTGCAAAGGCTAACGTGCTGGCCAGCATGTGCCTGTGCCTTCTCCCCACTGCACAGGGTGGGCACCGCAGGGCAGGAGCAGAGCCAGGTGTGACACTCTGAGCACAGAAAGGAAGGGAGGAAGGGAGAGAGGGAGGAAGGAAAGAAGGGAGGGAGGAAGGAAGGAAGGAAGGAAGGAAGGAAGGAAGGAAGGAAGGAAGGAAGGAAGGAAGGGAGAGGCATGGGAGAGGGAGGGAGCGCGGGGTGAATGGGTGCCCGGGCAGTCTCCAACAGTCTAATTCTGTTGTTCTGACAGTGAGCTCTCTCTCCTCCACTGATGAGGACCCAGGACCCTTCCATTCTGTCACCGGCTTCTCCCCTCCTTAGGGACACAGCGGCTTTAGCATCCGCCCAGCAGGTGGGTGGGATCTGACGTCACATCTGCCGACATTCCATTGCCGAGAGTAGAGCACGTGGCCTCGCTGCACGCAAGGCATGCTGGGAGATGTAGTCCGGCCACTACCCAGGTTACGGCAGCCCCTCCTCTCTGGGCATCTCTGCCCGGTGGGTCTACTGGGAAGGGCGAGACCCGAGAGAACAGTCTCTTTGTTCCTGCCCCTGCCTTTCCTGGCGAGCATAGTCCTCTGGCTGTCTGCTTTGCTTTCCTGAGTGACTTCTCACACATTTGTTCATTTGTTCCATTCATTTATAAATATATTCACTGAGTCAAGCATTCACGAGTTGGGGGTGGGGGCGACACAGCTTTGGGGGATTCAGGCTCTAGGATCCCCAAAGCAAGCGTTCTGGGTAGCCAAGCAGTTGGTAACTGGGACTGGAGTCTCCAAGGCTTCCTGAGAGATGGTCAGGAGTCTGGATCCTGCGTTCTGAGCCACCCCTGGTGAGTCTCAGCCCAACAGGACAGGCCTGATTGTATACCAGGCTACACTCAGCAATGCCCAGGGGCCCGGTGCATGCAGGGTGTGCTCCAGCCCTGGGGCTCTCTCCCGACCTGGCCTCTTTGAGCCCAGAAAGTCTCATGTCAGTGGTGAGGACTGGGCCCCGGGGGCAGTGGGAGGCCTTGGTAGGGGGCTCCCTGGGAAAGCTCAAAGCAGGCAGCCCTCCATGCCCACCTCTCCTCTCCTACTTCTGCAACCCAGGGCATGGGCCAAAAAGGACCCTAACTAGGGGGCTGCTGGCCCAGAGCCAATCACCAGGTGAAGGATTTACTAGTATGGGAGAGGCAGGGAGGAGTGGGGCAGAGCACAGAGGCGGGCTGTGCCAGCTGCAGGAGCAGGAGAGGGGCAGGGAGGGTGGGGAGAGGTAAGATGGGAAGAGTTGGGAAGTGGTAAGGGAGTGCAGAGGAAAAAGGTGGGGAGGGATGGGTAGTGCAAAGGAAGGGGAAGCCCAGGGACGGGAGAGGTGGGCAGAAGAACACAGTGGAGGGGCAGAGAGGGGGGAGGAAGGGACAGGGAGGACAGGGAGGGAAAGGATGGACAAGGAGGGAAGAGAAGGGGAGGGAGGGTAGGAGTGGGGAGCAAGTGGAAAGACTGGGAGAGGAGGAGAGTTCAGGGGAGGGGAGGTACTGGAAGTCCAGGGAAGGGGGAGGGAGGGGCGGGGAGCACAGAGGCCACCACTGGGCTCCTCATTTTTTATTAAAGATCCCTTCAAGGTCAGTCCTGCCAGCCTGCCACAGGGGAGTCCTCCATTTCCCAGGCTCTGCAGGGAGGGGGGCGGCGGGGGGGGGGGAGTGGGAGTGGCTTCTGGCACCAGGAAGGCCTGTGGGTCCTCTCTCCCAGCCCCTGGAGCTCTGCTCCCCGGCTCTGTCCTGGGAGGCGCCAGCAGGCATAGGAGACAGTCCCTCCCCTCACACGCCAGCCCCCTGGTGCTCAGCCAGCCCAAGGCTTCAGCAGATGAAATATTCATGCAGCCAGAAGGAAGGAGCCTCGTGCTAGAGCCGCCCCTGGGGGTGCGGGGCTGCAGCTGTGGCCCACCCCTCTCTCCCACCCAACCTTTGTTCTGCTGGCCAGGGTGGGCTTTCAGTGCCAGGATCCCAACACTCACACACACACACACACACACGCGCACACACACACACACGCACACACACACACACGCACGCACGCACGCACACGCAGACGCACACACACTCATACACACTCACTGTAAAGACACACGTAGGTGAAGAAACGTGTGTGTGTGTGTGTGTGCGTGTGTGTGTGTAAGGCGAAGAGGGACATACAGGCAGACACAGACTCCAGACAGGGACACAGGAACAGACGCACAGTCACACACAGATGGGAGCATCAGCGCTGACATTCACAGCCACACTGGCTCCAGGCAAGGCGTTTCCCAACAGGGAGTCGCCTTCTGATGTTTTTAAATTAAAAAAAAAATGGGGGGTCTAGAGTAATAGTAGGGCTCTTGCCTTGCATGCGGCTGACCTGGATTTGATCCCCAGAACCCTATATGGTCACCCGCGTCTGCCTGGAGTTATCACTGAGTGCAGAGCCAGGACTAAACCCAGCGCACTGCTGGGTGTGGCCCCAAAACTAACAATAATAAGAGTAAGAAGAATTTTGTTTGAGGCCACGCCCAGTGGTGCTGAGGGATCATGGGGATTGGGGTTTTCTAGGTGCAGGGGTTCAAATCTGAGTCAGCTGCAGGCAAAGCATGCCCCTTCCCTGCTGTACCATCGCTTACAATCTCCTTGCTAAAATACACCCTGGCCTGGAGAGATAGTACAGAGGATAGGGCATTTGACTTGCACACAGCCAACTGGGGTTCAATCCCCAGCACCCCACATATACCCCGAACTTCGCTGGGAGTGATCTCTGAGTGCAGAGCCAGGAGTCAGCCCTGAGCATAGATGGGTTTGCTTCCCCAGAACCCCCCAAAAAGCCTAACTTGTAGATGGAGAGAAAGTACATTCATTTGCCTTGCATATTGCTGGCTATATTGCTGGTAACCCAGGTTTGAATCACTGTCACCATATTTTGGATTCCTGAGCACCCTCAGGGGTCATTCCTGAATACAGAATCAGGAATAGCCCTCCAGCACTACTCAATGTGGCCCCAAAACTAAACAGAAAGAGGTCATTTGAACTCAGGGTTCTACACACTGAACACTGCCAGAGGTAATTCCTGAGCTCAGATCCAGGAATAGCCGCTGAGTTCCTCTGGGTATGACCCCAAAACGAACCCCCAAACCCACCTTCATTGAGGTTTTCAGGGACTGGAGAGATAGTACAGAGGGCTAAGGTGCTTGCCTTCCACGCAGCAGAGCGAAGATGCCCAAACCCCACATGATCTCTGGAGCAGCGCCAGGAACGAACCCTGAGTGCAGAGGCAGGAGTAAACCCAGAGCACGTGGGGTGCAGCTCAAAACCCTAAAGAAAGAAAAATTTGAAATGAATTTGAGCTCAGAATTTCAAACACTCGGTCCCAGAGGGTCCCCCGAACCGCATTCTCAAGCCCTGTCCGTGTTAGACATTCTCCACCAAGCCCTCGCGTGAAAGCAGGGCCTCGGGGACCCTCTTTTCCGCGAGCCGTGTGGGGTGTCCCCTGGTGAGGACTCGGGGATTCCAAGTCAAGAACCTCCCCGCGGCTCTCGGCCCGCTTGACCTCGCGGTCCCCAGGCCGGCGGCAGGTGGCCCTCCCGGCCGGCGGGGGCGCTGTGGGCTCCGGCCGCTCTGGCCGGCGGGCGGGCCGAGGGCCGCCTCGATGGTGGAGCGCTGTCCAGCGTTTCAGCAAGCGGCGGCGGCGGCGGCGGCGCCCGCGGGGAGAGGGACGCGCGGGCCCGCGGGGGCCGCCGAGCTGCGGGGCCGAGGCGAGCGCAGGAGCCCACCCCGGAGGCGGCCCGGAGCGGCGGGGCCCCGGGGCCTGGCTCGGGCGCCCGGCGGAGCGCGGCGGTCAGCGCGGAGGTGAGAGCGCGGCCGGGGCGGGGGCATCTCCCCGGGGGACGGGGCCGGCTTGGCCCCTCGGGCCTCCGCCGCGGGGCGGGCGCCCGGGGTCCCCGGCACCCGGACCAGAAGCTCGGGCAGGGGGATGGCGCAAGTAGTCTGTGACGGGTTCGAGACCCCCGGGGAGGAAGAGAGGGAGCGGAGAAAGGTTTTCCGTTTTGCTGAGAGCGATGGGGAAAGTGAGAAGCCAGTGGGGAGGATGTCCTGGACGTGGAATGATCTTGGCCCAGCCCCTGAGCACGCAGGGAGGCCCCCACCACAGGCCGAGAGGAGAAGCCCCTGCCCCCCCCCCCACCCCGGGGCCCCTGGAGGTAAGGAGAGAGCCCCTCCCGCATGCCAGACTGGTGGGTTCAGATTGGGGTGGCAGCTCAGGGGACAGCCTGGCCCCTTTCCCAGCTGCTCAAACGCCCTGGGCAAGCCCGAGCTGCCGCTGAGAACTGGGTCTCACCCAGGACGGCATTTCCTCTCCAACTGGGAAGAGGATGGAGGACGCGGGAGAGGAAATAACCAGGAGGGCTGTAAGGCTGGATCTAGGGTAGGGTGGGGTGGGGTGGCGGCGGGGGCTCTCCATGGCTTCTGGGGATGCTTACGGGGAGTTTATGGAGCTCGGCGTGGGGGAAGCCCACAGCACATTCTCGGCAGAGAGGAGAGGCAGGAGATGGTGCAGGCTGCGCTGTGAACCCTGCCTGGACCCCAGGGGAACTACCCGGTTCCTGCATCCTAGAGAAGCAGGTGGGGAGGCACAAGACAAGGTCCGCCCTGGCGCTTGCATGCCTGTGCTTCTCGGCAGTGACTTCTCACTCCCTGCAAGACTTCATCCAACACCCCCTCACCCCCCCTCCCGCCCTGCTTCCGGCATTCAGGGCCCTGGCTGGCCTTTTGTTCTCCATCAAGAGAAAAGGCAGGTGCACGGATGGAGAGGAGCAGAATGGGGGCTGGAGAGTTTCTCTGTCCAGGGCTGGAGACCGGGGGCGGGGCCCAGGGGCCTCTCTTATGGGCCAGATCTAGTTTGTGCCTGATCCTTCCCCAGAGGAAAACAGAGCTGACACGGCGAGGAAATTGCTCCCACACACCACCTTAACCTTCTTCCCCGTCCCACACTCCCATGAGGGCTGGAGGAGGCGTTCTTGAAGGGTGAATCTAGAGTTGATGGGGTTCTCAGAGGTAGCAAGAGGGAAGGGGTGGCCTCCTTCCTCCTGAGACATGTGTCCGGATCTAAACCAGGTGATTTTGGCCAGGCCATTCAACCTTGGATTCGTCTGCAAAACGCGTAAAGTAATAATATTCTATTCCAGTTTGCAGCTATAACCCTCACAGCAGACAGGAAATGACTTATAAACTCCAAACCACTAGGCAAGAGCAAGTCAATCCACTGCTGATGGGTGGCTGGAAGAGAGGGAGGGAAGTTGGGGCCCGAGTGATAGGACAGCGAGGAGGGCTCTTGCCTTGTACACGGCTAACCCGGGTTCATCCCCAGCATCCCATAGGGTCCCTTGAGCACCATCAGGAGCAATTCCTGAGTCCAGAGCCAGAAGTAAGCCCTGAACATTGTCAGGTGTGGCCCAAAAACCAAAGGGAAAAAAGAGAGAGAGGCGGAGAAGTTTCCAGGTCTGTTGAGGCACTTGGTTCCCCTCCCAGAGGAGGTGAACAGTGGCCAAGGGCCTCGTCCCAGCTCTGTGCTAGGCACACGGCTACAGTTGATCCTGCTCCGCTCCCCCCAACTTCACCACGTGCCCAGCCATCCTTGTCCTGATTTCCTGGCAGAGAAAGGTGACTCAGAGACTTTCCCAAGGTCATGCTGGCGCCCAGTCTGTCTGTCCCCGCCCCCTCCCCCATCTTGCTCCTCGATAGCCAGCAGGGGCAGGCTCCAGGCCCTGGGTCCAGGCAGAGGGCTTGGGGCTCACAGGGAAGGGGTGCCTGCAGTGAAGAGCTGGTTCCCCAAGGTCACCGGGATAGTCAGAGGTGCAATGTGCTCCCAACAGTCGCTGCAGCATCCCCTGCCACGTCCCTCCTGGTGGGGATTCTGGCTCTGACACCTCCATCTGCTCCCCGCTGCACCCACTTCTCACCTCTCCCGCCTGCCAGCCTCTTGCTGACCTCGGCAAGCCTGGCCGCCTGCTTTGCTGGGAGTGGGTGGCCCTTGTCGTCGTCTCTCTCACCCAGATGGGGCTGTGGTTGCCAGCGGCTGGGGAATCCCAGCTGAATTCTATCCTCCTCTGCACCCCCGGGGTGGCCTCATGATATCCTCCCTCCCTGCAGCCAGGAAGAGGCCCCACAGGAGCCGGAGAGAGTCCCCTCTCTCTGCCTTAATTCCCACGCACACCCTGAGCCCCTGCCTGGTCACAACCCTGGACATTTGCCCTTTGTCCCCTGACTCGTGGTGGAGGCCCTGCTGGCCATTTCTAGCATAGCCAGGGCCTGGAGGGGTGCGATTTCCCAAGGTCACAAGCGAGGTCCTGGTCTGCTGCTGCCCTGCCCCTATTCATGTGACTCCCACAGAGCCTCTCTGTCACCCATTCTCCAGGTGGGACGGTCATTCAGGACATCAGGGGCCAGCAGGGGGTGGGGGCACGGGGAGTCTGAGGGTCTGAGAATGGCCTTTGTAGAACATCTCCAACCTCAGCTCCTTGGGTGACCTTGAAAGAATCCTTGGTCTCTGCCTCAGGGCCCCCAATCGTAAAATGACGACGGTGACTCCATACCCCTCAAAGGCCCTGCTGAGCCTCGATTTTCAGCTCTCTCTGCTCCATAATTTGCATCGAGAAGTCGGGGTGGCAGAAACACAAGTTTTGAGGTGCAATGTTTGAGCTGGAGATGAGTTTTAAAATTTGTCCCTTCCACCTACGAACTCAGGGTCTTCTTCACTAGCAGGGTGACTACGGCGCCTCGAGGCCTGCTCACTCCTCGCCTCATGGGCTGAGCCAGGACAGACATCCAGGCCTGGGCCTGAGGATGCTGGCGGGGACATGAAAGGTGGCCTCCCTGCAGCTCCTGGGGACCTGGGACGCACGTGTGCACGCCAGGAAGTCGCGGGGGTGCAGTGGAGGGGAGGGTGCACGGTGGAGCTTATTCATGAAGCCACCATGGGGCGCGGGAGGGATTTTGCAGCTGATGTTCTGGAGGGAGGATGTGGGGTGTAGCTGAGGGGCGGGGACTTGTCTGGGAAGGGGAGAGAGGGCAGCTAGGAGAGAAACGAAGGGTCGGGTCAGAGGGTCAGTGTCATGGCTCCCCGGGGATCGTGGACTCAGGAGAAAGGGCAGAGAACGGGTGAGAGGGAGGAGCCAAGGGAAGGAGCTCATGGCTGACCGTCCCTGGCCTCAGTGGGACTTAATATCTACTGCCCCTCCCACTTCTGCCCCTTCCTCACTTCCGGGTCTGGAGATCCATCCTCAGAGGCCAAGCCTGGCTGGTCCGTGTCACCCAAGATGGAGTGTTTTGTGGCCAGGCAAGTGAACCACTGTAAACTGCTCACGGACCTGGGAGAAAGGTCACTCTGGCCATGGGGTGCTGACTTCACCATGGTCCCCTGTGCCCCCAGCTCTCCTCCCCTCTTATCACCAACCCTCATCCCCAGCCCAAGTTTGCTGTCAGCTGTGTGGCCTCCCCGGCACCCAGCCTGGCCAGTCTGGCCTCAGCCTCCTGCCACCCCCGCCCTGGCCGCCTGCCTGCTGCGGAGGACGCGGTAGCAGCTGGGGCAGGCGCTCAGTGTCCTGCTGGGTCCCGAAGACCGGAAGGAGGCCTGGACCCTGGGGTGGGGAGGGGGCAGGGCTGCTGAATTCAAGCTTTGAATATAACTGGGACCCCTCCCATGATTGCCTCAGGGACCCGCAGGATAGAAACAGGCAAGTCTGTGCCATGATGCCCTCTCCACCTCTGCCGGCCACCGAAGAAACACGCACATAAGAGCAGAAACAGGTTGGGAAGAGGTTGGGGTCTTCCGGGAGCCTCAGGTGTGACCCCAACTCTGTGCAGTCCCCTGAGCACTGCCGGGGGCACCTCTGCCCCGCCACTGAGCTGGTGTGGACCCCAAACAAAAACCAAACCAAAAAATTGCCTGTAATTCACTACCCAGGTATAGCCATGGTATGTATGTGTATGTGAGTGTGTCTGTGTGAGTTTGTATGTGCATGTGTATCTATGTGTGTCTGTGAGTGTCTGTGTGAGTTTGTGTCTGTGTGTGATTTTGTGTCTGTGTGATGTGTGAATGTGTTCTGTGTGTGTGTTTGTGTGTGATTGTGTGCATGAGTTTGTGTGTGTATGTGAGCCTTGTGTCCATGTGTGAGTGTGTCTATGTGTGAATGTGTAAGTTTGTGTCTGTGAGTGTGTGTGACTGTGTGCATGAGTTTGCGTCTGTGTGTGAGTGTGTGTCTGTGTGTGAATGTGTGTCCCGTGTTAAGTGTATATGTGTTTGCGTCTGTCTGTGTGTGTGAGTTTGTGTATATGTGAGTGTGTGTCTATGTGTGAGTGTGTGTTTTTGTATGTGTGTGAGTGAGTGTGAGTTTGTCTGCCTGTGTGTGTCTGCGTGCTTGTGTCTGTGTTTGAGTTGTGTTTGTGTGTGTCTGTGTGTGAGTTTGTGTATGTTTCTTTCTAGGAATTCATTCCCAGAATGAAGGAACTCGGGGGGGGGGGGCACTCCTGAGAAAGGATTGGGCATGGGGAAACCTCTTTCCAGGGGGTCATGCAGCTGTGGGGAGAGCGGGGAACTTTGGGGGTCCCTTGGAAAGGAGGGGACAGCTTTGGGGTCTGTGGCCAGATCAGCAGGGACAATGGGATTCTTTGCCCTTACCCCCTGCGACAGGAACATTCGAGGTGCTGCCTTCTGGGCAGGGGAGCCGCAAGCTAATGGCATCTGCTAGGCTTGGGCCTCCTTGGGCCAGGCCCGTCTCCTCCCCCAAACCCCCCTCCCCCTCAACCGGGCACAGTTTTCCCGCATGCTGGTGCTGTGAAAAGTAGGCCAGGCGCCCCAGCATGTGTGGGAGCGCACATTCACCCTCTGCTGGGTATCACGGGGCCCCAGGGCCGTGTTGGGCTGGGCAGACAGTGGCCTGTCCTGGAGGAGCCCCAGGCTGGCGGAGAAAGGGGGTGCAAGGGAACTGGCAGCTGCCAGGCCCCAAGGTTCTGTGTAGAGCCCCAATGTCCAGAGTGTGGGGATGACCAGGGACGCACATGGGAGAGGGACTTTAGGGTGGGGCCTTGAAGGGCAGGCAAGGGACTGTCACAAAGAATACCGGGGACAAGCAAGCACAGGTGTGAATTGTGGGAGCAGAACGCTGCAGATTAAACAGACAGGCAGGCGGGAGGGCCGGCCCCAGGGACGTGGGCCTGTGCGGTACAGGGACTGTGAAAAGCTGTGGGTGCCGACCCTCGGGAGTGAGCTGGAGGGGCTCTATGCTGGGGCTGGGGGTGGAGAGTGGGGAGTCAGGGCGGAAGCCCAGGGCCACGGAGGGGCTGGGCTCTGACAGGGTGGGCAGCCTCGCCCAGACCCTGGCCTCCTCCGCTGGCCGAAACATAGGGGAGTGGGCTGTGGGACCTTCCAGGGGAGCCGTGTACCCCTCTCCCAACAGTGCCACTGGGGGCTCCTGCTTCCAGTCTCGCCTCGGGGGACCCCCCACTTCGTGATCCTGGAGCCCATCCTTTTTTCTCCCTGAAGACTTGTCTTCCCTGCCTCAGATTCTCTTAACTACGTCGTCCCTCTCCTCAAATGTCAGACAGAGATCAGCGCCAGCTGTGCAGTTCCTTCATTCATTCACTCATTTATGGGGCTGGAGAGATAGCACAGCAGGTAGGGCGTTTGCCTTGCACGCAGCCAGCATGGTCGACCCAGGTTCGATTCCCAGCATCCCATATGGTCCCCCGAGCACCGCCAGGAGTAATTCCTAAGTGCATGAGCCAGGAGTAACCCCTGAGCATCGCCGGGTGTGACCCAAAAAGAAAAAAAAAAAGAGTAAATCATTCACTCATTTATTCGTTTTCTTAGTCATTCCTTCGCCCATTCATTCACTCCCTCACATGTTTATTCACTAATTCATTTTTTCATTCACTCGCTTGGTCATTCGCTCATTCATCCACTCATTCATTCATCCATTCATTCACTCACTCAATCACTCATTTATTTATTCACTCACTCATTTACTCACCCATTCTCTCATTCGTTTACTCACTCGCTTGCTTGTGGAATCTTTGTGGCCCTGTGCCCTGTTCTAAGTGAGGCTCCAGGAGGCTCGTGGGGAGTGAGAGTCAGAGGCTGGCTGATGTTTGGGGAGAAGTGCTGGTTCTAAAGGAGTATCAAGGGTTGCCAGGCACTGGGGGAGGGGCTGCTTCACAGGCTGGTCTCAGAGAGTCCCAGGGCGCAGAGGGAAGGAAGTTTTTGTTGCTGGCAGAAGGGCAGGAGCTGCCCTGTGTCTGGGGGACCTGACTTGGGGTTTCGGCAGTGAAACTGGGGAGTCAGTGACACTGGGGTCAAGAGCAGGCTGGAAGGAGGCCTCGGAGTGTGGCCATGCCAGTGGAGACAGTTGGTGAGAAAGCCGGGCTGCCCGTGGGGCTTGCAAGTGCGTGGCATAGCGGTGCAGTGCGACCAGGCAGAGTCAACAGTGGGGTCTGTGGTAGGCGCTCTGTGGGGGGCCGCACCTCCTGCAGCTCAGCTCCTCCCCATCGGGGACCCCCAGAATCACTGCAGCTGGCATCTCCAGGGGCGAAGAACCCATCTGAGTACTTCTACAACAGTCCGTGGTGTGCTGGAAAGGACTGATCCTGACTGGGAGGCGAGGAGCTGTACTTGGGGAAGCCCCCAGCTGGTGCTCCAGGCCTCACCTTGCTTCAGGTCATCAGGGCCGGCTCCTGGCTCTGTGCTCAGGGATCACTCATGCTGGGGCTTGGGGGGACTCTCTGTGGTGCCAGGGATGGAGCCTGGGTCTGCTGTGTGCAAGGCCAGCACTTTAACCCCGGGTGCTCTCGCCTCCGCCAGGAAACCCATCCTCCTCACTCCCTGCGGATGCGGGGGTTTTTGTCTGTTTGCAGGTGGGGGTCGGAGGCCCTGATGATGATTCTGGGGCTGGTGCCCGAACTAGATGGACACTCAGCGCACCGTGGACGCAGGAGAGAGAGGCCCAGCTCTCTGTCCAGGCGGGAGGGGCACCTCCTTCTTTCTCACCCTTCCTGCCTCCCACCCCCAATCCCTCAGGAGCCATAGGTTATTGTCAATGATGTTGTTGATTCTCTGCTTAATTAACTATTAAGCTAATCAGATTAATTGACATTAATTGGCTGCCATTTGTCAAGGACCCTGGGCTGCTTCACCTTTCCAAAGGGGGATTGGCTGGGCAAGGAGCTGGGCGGGAGCTGTGGCGGTGGGCGGGGCGCAGGGCAGGCAGTGGGCGGGTCACAAGACAGGTGGTGGGCGGGAGTTGTGGAGGTGGGCGGGGCGCAGGGCAGGCAATGGGCGGGGCACAGGGCAGGCGATGGGCGGGGCACAGGGGCTGGGATGACAGCCTGGGGCCCAGCTATTGGGCTTCTTGGCCTTGGTTCCTTACACTTTGGGAAGCTCATCTCCTTTTTCTCCTCCTTAGTGGCATGGGAGAGATAGTACCCAGAGCCAGAGGTGACTGAGATTCTACCAGAATAGCTGGGTGGGCCTCAGAAGGGCAGTGGCCATTGAGACTTCCTTTGTGAGGGGCATTTGGGCCACACCTGGGGATGCTCAGGGCCTATTTCCAGCTCTTTGCTCATGAGTGACCCCTAGCAGTGCTCAGGGAACCATCTGTGGTGATGAGGATCAAACCTAGATTGGCTGCATGCACGCTTTACTATCTCTCTGACCCAAGGAGAGACCTTAAAATCTCAAGTTTTAGGCCAGGAAGATGGTCCAGGCAGAGCCCTTGTCTGCTTTCTGCACGGCCCCAAGTTTGAGCTTCAGCACAGCACAGCTCACCAGGGCTGCCAGTGTGGCTCTGTTGGCCAGAAGCTCTGAGCACTGCCGCCTTGAGTACTAAGCTCTCAGGCCCTGTCAGGTCGGGCATTGCCAAGAATGACCCCAGGTCTGCTGAGCACTTCTGGCGGGGGATCCCTGATAAAACAAAAATCCTAAATAAGTCATGACAAGGGCCGGAGCACTACTATAGCAGGGAGGGCATTTACCTTGTATGCAGCCAACCCAGGTTCTATTCCAGCATCCCATATGGTCCCCAAGCATGACCAGGAGTGCAGAGTGCAGAGCCAGGAGTAACTCCTGAGCATCGCCGGGTATAGCGCCCGCTTCAAAAAAAAAAAAAAGAAAGAAAGAAGCTGTAATGTGAGTAGGTCACCCCTAACGACAGCCAGGACAGAACTCACGTTAAAGGAGATGAAGTTAAAGGAGATTAAGGGACAGCTGAGCCCCCAGGGAGACATGATGGCTTGAGATCAAGTGAGTTGGTCCATGGCCACCCCCCAGAGCACAGCATTTTCCCTCTTGTTTTAAGGTTGTTTTTATTTATTTATTTTTTGGTGGGGGGGAGGCACACCCAGCAATGCTCAGGGCTTACTCTTGGCTCTGTGCTCAAGAATCACTCCTGGCATTACTCAGGGGACCTCATGGGAGGCCAGGATGGAACCTGGAATGGCCGTGTGCAAAGTAAGCGCCCCCCTCCACCCCGGTGTACTATCGCTCCAACCCCTCTCTGCCTGTTTCGAAATTCAGCTTTCAACTTTCTATTCTAATGCTTGAAACAATCAGGTGAACTGTACACTGAGACCCATCCTAATTGGGATGAAGGGAAAAATGAGCTGTCCCCCTGAACCCCGGGTACGGATTGTCTTTGGAGTCTGGCTCTTGGATCCGAATGGCACCAGGTTCTAAGCTGGTCTTCCTGGGGCCCATCCCCTCTCTGGTGAATCTCTGGCCCGTGCTCCTGAGAGCCAGTTTCTGGGTCTCTGGGGGCATTGCAGATGATGGAGATGAATTCAAATGTGAGGAAAATAGGGGGGCATATTGGTGGGAGGGTCAGGCTCCCGGGACTGGGCACAGGGAGGGGCTCCCTGCCTGGCAACAGACATCTCTAGCTGGGGAAGGGATGTCTGGGAGATGAACATGGGGTCTCTCTCTTCCTTTACTGCCCAATTTCACAGCCCCCAGGGGAGGAAGGACCAGGAGACTCTGCAGGCCGTTGCTTAGCGACAGGAGGTACATCTGGATGGATCGATGGGGAAAGGCAGACCAGGACGAGGCAGCTCCAGCCCCCAGCCCAAGTCTCTCTTTGATCTCACCCAGGCCCGGCAGAGACCTGGGGATATGCCAGGGGCAGCCTGGCTGATGAGAGCCCAATCAATAGAGGGGATTTTCCATAATGAGATTGTGCCTGCGTGAAGCAGCTGCCCCCACACCAGGGAATAGAAGGGGCCTGGCTCTGCAGACAGCCTATCTCTGTGCAGAGTTTCTGGGGATACACAGCACTGCCCCACCCTGTCCGGACTCCTGATCCTTGGCACAGATGGGGACAACTGACCACACAGGAGAAGACAGTATATGTCCTGAATATACCTGGAGCTGACGAGATAGCACAGCGAGCCTTGCACACAGCTGACCCAGAGTTCAATCCCTGGCATCCCATAGGGTCCCCCGAGTCCCACCAGGAGTTATCTCTGAGCACTGAGCCAGGAGGGAGGAAGCCTGTGCACTGCCTGTGTGGCCCCCAAAACAAGCAACAACAGAAAGAGATTATACAGTTCTTTAGCCTGATATCACCTTCCCTTGTCCAGCTCCAGCCATGAGCCCAGCCAGGGCTGACCCTGTGGAAAGGGGTGAAGGAGGAGAAGGAGCACCCCTGATCCTACCCCCAGGAGCCCCCAATACTCAGGAGTCTCCCCATGACACCTTGCCATGTCCCTGTGGCCTAGATACTGATTCCACCCCCTGCAGCCTGTGACAGGAGCCTGGCCCCATGTTCATTCCCCCGGCAGGAAGCTGTGGTAGGGAAGAGGAGGGTCCTGCACGGCAGAGGGGGATAGTTTCCCCCCACCCCGGTGGGATGGACTGCAGTGTTGGGAGGGTTCAGACAGAGACACTTGGTAGTTTGCAGGGTCTTGGTCCAGCCGGCTGCAGCCAGTCGGAGCTGTGCTTCCCCTTATGCATGGCTCTTGTCTGTACACTGAGAGTCTCCAGGGTCCACCCTGCACCCTGGGTCAGCTCTGTCCTGGGATCTCCTCATCTCACTGGTGCTTGAATCAAGGAACCTACTAGCCACATCCAGTTCCCAGAACTCAAATCAGACCCAAATGGAACAGGGGCAGGTGCCCTGGGCTGGGACCGAGAGCTGGTGTCAGGCTGGTCCTTCCGGAGCCCTGGGGAGCTCACAGAGGGCAGCTACAGCCACGCCAGGGCCCACACACCCAAAGCATTGTGCCCAGGTTTCCCACCAGAGGTCCCTGAGATGCATTGGGGATTAGGCTAAAAGCGAGTTCTCCATCCGTGCAACACAGGCTGGTTCCAGCTCATGCCTGCTCGGGGTCAAACCCAGAGCTGGGCATGAGGGGTCCACCTGGGCCTGGGAGAGTCCTTGGTCAGTCAGGGAGCACTAGTCGCAATGGAGGGAGACCCACACTGAGAGTGGGACCCAAAAGAAAGGCTCTGGGGGCTGGAGCGATAACACAGTGGGTAGGGCATTTGCCTTGCATGTGACCAACTGGATTCAATTCCCAGCATCCCATATGCACCCCCCCCCCCCCCGCCAAGCACCGCCTAGAGTAATTCCTGAGTGCAGAGCCAGGAGTAACCCCTGTGCATCGTCAAGAGTGACCTAAAAAGAAAAAGAAAGCGGAGGAGAGGCCCGTTGCTAAGAGGCCCCTCCAAAGATGATGCTGGAGCAAAGTCTCATGGGCTGAGTGAAAGGACAAGCTGAGGCCGGGGTGGTAGCACAGCAGGGAGGGCCCTTGCCTTGTACCCAGCCCATCCAGGTTCCATCCCTGGCATCACATAGGATCCCCTGAGCACTGCCAGGGGTAATTCCTAAGCACAGATCCTGTAGTTACCCCTGAGCATCACTGGGTGTGACCCAAAAATAAGGAAGGAAGGAAGGAAGGAAGGAAGGAAGGAAGGAGGGATGGAGGGAGGGAGAAAGCAAGGAAGGACACGCGAGGCCAAGGAAGCAGGAGAGACAGTGTGTTCTTGGGGGTAGGGAGAGTATTTGAGACCTGGGGTGCGGCAGCGGCTCCCCCGCCCCCTCGTCCAGGAGCCGGCTACGCTGTCTTTCTCTGTGGTAGCAGGCTTGTCCTTCTCGTGGCCAGCCCAGACACCCCATCTTGGATCTGGGAACTTGGCCAAGCCTGCTGTCTCCGTAGACAGCCCCGACAGCGACTGCAGAGATGGGGACAGCACGCAGGGCTGCATGGGAGAGGCTGGGAGGTAGCGGGAAGGTCGCCCTTCTGCAGACCAGCCCTTCCGGCCCTGCTGGAACCAGCCCACCCATCACCCCCGACAGACCTAGCCCAGAGGCTCTGGCCAGCCAAGCCAGCAGGCCTAGCAGGGGCGGCAGGAAGCTGAGCTGCTGAATAATTAAAGGCAGATTTCCCAGCGCCCTCCGCCCCTGCAGCCCAGGGTTGGGTAACAGACACGTCGCGCCTGCCTCTCCAGAGAGTTCCAAGGAGGCAGAGAGAAAGCTCCCCGCTGCTGCCGGCGCCCCAGCCGGGCTGTCCGCTCCCAATCCATGCGGATCCTGGCTCTGTGCAGAGAGCTTGCGGTTTCACTGCCGTCTGAGTCGGGTCTGGTTTGGGAAAGATGCTACTTAACCTGCTGGGTCCTGCGTCTTCTCGGGTTTTTCTGTTTTTCATGTTTGTTTTTTTGTGGCCACGCCCGGGTGGGGGTGCTCAGGGCTGACTACGGAGTCTGTGCTCAGAGATCAATCCTGATTCTGTGCTCAGAGGCCCCTGGGGGGTGCCTGGGATGGAATCTGGGTCAGCTGCATGCACAGCAGCACCCTAGCCCTGCGCCATCTCTCGGGCCCACCTCTCCCTGGCTCACCCGGCAGGGAGCACCCACGGGCGGGCGCCGTTCAAGCGGCATTCCCCGGAGGGTGGTTGGTGGCGCTGCGGCACTGACCCTGCCCGTGTCTGCTCTGTCCTCCCCTGGGGTCTCACGGGCACAAAACCCATTTCCTGAGTCAGGAGACTGAGCACCAAGGTAGCTTGGGAGCACCAGGAGTCTCCTGAAGGCATGTCGAGATCCTGCCCCCCCAGTCAGTGCACAGTCCCCCTCTACTCTGGCGACATTTTCCCCTGGAGGGTCTCCCCCATATTTGCAGGCCCCATCTTCAGAGGAAGGCATTGTACCCGCATGCCTCCTTCCCATTCTGGCCCTCTTATCCCCAGGCCTCGGTGTCATGCTCTAGGCCTGCACCTGTGCCCCCTTGGTCCCCACCCCCTCATATGGGACAGATCCTGCTTTCAAACGCCTTTGTAAAAACTTCTTTGTCGTTGCTGTTGTTTTGGGGGCTATACCTGGCACTGCTCAGGGCTTACTCTTGGCTCTGTGTTCAGGGATCACTCCTGACAGTGCTCTGGGAACTCTGTGAGGCATCAGGAATCGACCCTGCATGCCAGACAAGTGCCTTAAACCCTAGATTCTCTCCTGGTCCCTGGAAAGTGCCTCGACGCCCCCAGACAAAGGCAGACCCTTCCTGGTCTCTTTTTGGCTCCTCCCAGCTGGCAGTGTGGGAGGCAGGAGATGGGTGCCCAGAATCCACTTCCTAACTGGCTTGTCTCAAGAAGAACGAAGGGTTCCACCCCTGCTGTGAGACAGGGAGTATTTTTTTCTTCTCCATTTCACAGATGAGAAAACTGAGGCCTGGAGAAACGTTCCCTGATATCTAGTCAAGGGGTCAGTTGAGCATTAATTCAGGCTCAGGTTTTCCTAGCTTCTTTCCATGCCCCCTTTCCTGGGATAGGGGGGTAGGGTAGAACAGCAGGAAGTCGTTGGTGGCAGAAAGTGGGGACACTATATGCCTGTGAATGATGGTTTGCCTGGAGCAGAGGGAAGTTGGGCCTTCCAGGGCTGGAGGCCCGAGTCCTGACATCACTAGTGGGTGATGTTGGAAGCCGGAGACAGGGAAGGGGTGGGGTGGCAGGGGGAAGGAAAGGGGAGGGAGCTCTGGGGGGGAGAAAGGGAAATGGGGGGGGGGGGAAAGAGACCCCAGAGGTAACAAAATAGGAGACTAACGCCCAAGAATAGCTGAGATAAGTACCAAGAGGTGCACTCCATGGCTTTGAGGTCAGCTGCACATGCTAGGGGAAAAGGCAGCTCAGCTAGAGAAGGGAGCACCAAATAAAGGGTGTTGGGAGGATCCTCCCAGGATGGGAGAAGCATGCTGAAAGTAGACTGCAGACCAAACATGATGGCCACTCAATGCCTCTTTTGCAAACCACAGCACCCAAAAGGAGAAAGAACAAAAGGCAATGCCCTGCCACAGAGGCAGGGTGGGATGGGGGGCTGGGGGGGTGGGAGGAATACTGGGATTAGTGGTGGGCACTGTTAGAGGGATGGGTATTTGATCATTGTATAACTGAAACCCAAGCACAAAAATTTGTAAGTCTACAACTGTACCTCATGGTGTTTCACTAATAAAAATTTTTATTTAAAAAAGAGAGACCCCAGAGGGAAAAAAGGGGAGCTGCTCCCAGGCCCCCTGCAAGAGCCTTCTGAGTCCCAGCTTAGGTGTCCAGGGCCTGTCCATGGTGGCGGGAGCTGTCCTTGGTGCTGATGGCCTGGGTCCCTCAGGAGGTGGGAGGGGCTTGGCCGGGACCAGCAGAGAGCAAAGAGGCAGGCAGCCCAGGTCCTTGGGCCAGCTCCTCTCCATGATGCCCACTTCTTGCCCTGGCGTCTGCCTCTCCACAACCAACCTCCTCTTTCCTCTGAGTTTCTCCCGGTGCAATGGCCACTCCCAAGTTGGGTCCAGAACTCAGCCCCCTGCAGGGCGGTCCCAGGCTCTGAGGCTTCCTGGATACTTGGTTGGTGTTTGGGCCACACCCAGGAGTGCTCAGGAGTTACTCCTAGCTCGCTGCTTATGTTGTGCCAGGACAGGGCCCCGGGCCCAGGACATGCTGGTGAGAGTTTAGGAAGAGTAGAAGCGTGTTTGCTATTTGAGTCGCTCCCGGAGGGGGCTGGAGCCGCAGTGCAGCAGGAAAGTTACTGGCCTTGCCTGGAGCTGACCTGGGTGCGACCCTTAGTGCCCCATAGGGTCCCCTGAGCCTGCCTGGGAGTGGTTCCTGAGTGCAGAGCTGGAGCAAGCCCTAGGCATCTCTAAGCCCTAAGGGTGTGACCCAAAAACCAAAATAAATAAGGAAGGAAGGAGGGAGAGAGGGAGAGAGGGAAGAAGGGAGGGAAGGCAAGGGGAACAGGAAAATTGCAAGCTCGAGACATACACGGTGAGTAAGGCAAGTGTATAGCCCTGGGCCTTCCCTGGAACCTCATCTGGTCGCCAGCACCACCAGGTATGACCCCAGGGCAGTAGTAAAATGTGCATTTTCCAGTATCCCCTAGACCTCATGCCTTAAAGACTGGGTGAGTCCAGTCCTCAGTGGTCACGAGTCCCTCAGCTGACCCTGGTGCCTGAGTGAACTTGGCAGTCAGCCTCTCAAACCGTGGTCCACCTAAGACCAGGTCACTCAGCATCTCTCCACTAGGGGTCCTGTGGCCCCCATAAGCCCCCAGAATATTCGAAGGTGAAAATTGTGTTGGGGCCGGAGCCATAGTCCAACAAGGAGGGTGCTGGCCTTGCACACAGCTGATCTGAGTTTGATCCCTGGCATCCCATATGATCCCCTGAACATCGCCAGAAGTGATCGCTGAGTGTAGAGCCAGGAGTAAGCCTAAGCATTTCTGGGTGTGACCCCCAAACATGTTCCAAAATTAAAAAGAAATAAATTGATGATTTTTCCCAGTGATGTTTCGTTTGGATCCTATTGTATAGACTATCCTACCCAGACCTGTAAAACTCTGGGGTGAGGAGGAGTTAGAGCGGGAACAGTTTAAGAAGCTCTGGTCCGCTCTGCTGGGCTCTGGTGCAGAGACCTCAGCAGCACCCTCGGCCACACGAACATTCCCCCACACATCGTGATTGGTAGGTCTGAAGTGGGTCTCAGGTGGGACCAACGTATGTAATACAACTTTCGGTTGTTTTAGATACACCTGGATGTGCTCAAGGATTACTCCTGGCTCTGTGCTTAGGGATCAGTTCTGGCAGGGCCTGGGGAACCCTATATGATGCCAGAATTAGAACCATGGTCCATCACATGTAAGGCAAGTGCTGTAAGCCCTGTACTATTTCCCTGACCCTACAAAAACACAATGTCTTGTGGGGAGGCCACACCTGGCAGTGCTCCGGGGCTACTTCCGGCTCTGCACTCAGGGATCACTTCTGGAAGTGCTCAGGGGATCATACAGACTGTAGGGGATTGAACCTGGGTTTGCTGCATGCAAGGCAAATGCCCTACCTGCTGTACTACCTCTCTGGCCACAATTTTATCTAAAAAAATTTGCTTAGGAGCTGGAGTGATAGCACAGCGGGTAGGGCGTTTGCCTTGCACGCGGCCAACCCGGGTTCAATTCCCAGCATCCCATATGGTCTCCCGAGCACGGCCAGGGGTAATTTCTGAATGCAGAGCCAGGAGTAATCTCTGTGCACCGCCTCTGAGTGTGACCCAAAAAGCAAAAAAAAAAAATTACTTAGAGAAATGTGAGAGGGGAGAGAAAAATGATGTGTTCAAGAGAGAACATGGGCTTCTCCAGAGAGGCAAAAGTTAAGAGTATACGTCTTCGATGTGGGGCATCCTCCAGGGTGGAGAATGAGGCTCTGAAATATGACTTAAGGGCTGTGGATGTAGCTCAGAGCTAGAGCACATGCTTAACTTGCATGAGACCCTGAATTTGAGTCCCAGCACCAGAAGAAGGATAATAAAATCTCTTTTTGTTTTGTTTTTTATTTGGGGAACACACCCTGAGATGCTCAGAGGTTACTCCTGACTCTGTGCTCAAGGATCACTCTTGGCGGCGCTCAGGGGACTCTATGGGATGCTGGGGATTGAACCCAGGCGGGCACACGCAAGGCAGATACCCTCCCCACTGTACTATCACTGCAGCCCCAGACAGAAAAGAAAATCTACTTAACCCAGTTAAATTTAATTTTTGATAAACAATGAGGAATTTTTGAGTGTATGTCCCAAATGTAAAGTTCATGAAATTCAAATTTAATTGACGTACACATCTTGCCTTTCATTATTTGCCAAATTTGCTAACCCCACGTACTTCTAACCAGCCTCCTGCTGACTCCGCCAGCTTCGCCTAAATCCTCTCCAATTCTCGGTGATTTTTTTTAATGTAGGAGTACTGCTATTTATTCAGCTACTGATTAAGCTAACTGAAGCGGGCATGAACTCCACATTACTCATTTTTTTTTAGTATTTTATTGAATATCAATGAGACAGACCATTACAAAGCTATTCATGAATGGGTTTCAGTTATACAATGATCCAACACTCATCCCTCCACCAGTGTACATTTCCCACCACCAATATCCCCCGTTTTCCTCCCACTACCCCCCAACATTCTCCCAACCCAAGCCCCCTATGGCAGGCACTTCTCTCTCTCTCTCTCTCTCTCTCAACTTTTGTGCATTATGATTTGCAATACAGGTACTAAGAGGTCATGGTGTTTGTTTAGAGAATTCAGTATTTTTTTCATGAAGGTAAGGTTAGAGTGGATTTTTTAACTGGGGGCAGCTTTGGAGTATGGATGTGACTGCCGAAGCTTTTGGAAGCACAGAAAGGTGTGTGTGTGTGGGGGGGAGAGGTAGCCCATCCCAACCCTGAGAAATCCTGAAGATTTTGGTCACAAAACTCACGTTCCTGAATTTTCAGCAGATTATATCTCAGTAAGGTCTGTCCCAAGACAGTGGAGTCAGGCTGAGGGCATGGCGGCGATTTAGGATTGTGGCTGCAAGCGGCTGCCAAAGGCTCTGTTTGGGCGGGCACCAGGCTGACCTGCCCCTCCAACTTACCCTGGTCTATTCAGTCTTGCGCAGGTTTGAGATTAACTGTGGTTTTTGATCTCTTTTGAGATTGATTTGTACGTCTCTGAAGCAAGGCTGCGAAATGAACTTGTATAGCTGAGTCAGAGGTGGTTCGTGGGCGTGGCTCCCACATACCTAACTTTTGGCTGTTTAATTTCTCGGGAAACTTAGTCCCGAGTTGTTGGTGTTCGGCTAGAGGCACAGCGGCAATTTTCAGAAGGCTGCTGATGCACTTGCCCCCCAGGTACAGGTTGACCTGCCGTACCCCCAATTCTCAGTGATTTGAATCCTGGGATTCTGATGATATGTATAGAGTCAAAATATTAGCACCTTAGCACCTTCCCATCTCCACCTTATATTGCTGTCAAGAACATGCCATTTGGGGGCATCATACCGTATGTTGGTTCTTAAGGAGTCCATGATCCTTGACCCCCACCCCTGTCGTCCCCCAGTATACCACTTCTAAACTATATCTACCCAATTCATGAATATTAGTTTGGAACCCAGTTTTGGAATGTAGCATTCCGCTTCTTTTATTGTGGGGTTGGGGGGTGTGAGAGTTCAGGGTTCAGGGGTCACTCCTGGTGGTGCCTGGGACAGAGACCCCACTAGGCTTCAGCTGTTGACCCAACTCTAATTCCTCCATCTCTCTTTTTTTTCGTCAGAGGGGAGGCACACCTGGAGATGCTCAGGGGTTACCCCTGGCTCTGCTCTTAGGGATCACTCCTGGTGATGCTATGGGATGCCAGGGATTGTACCCTGGTCTCCAGACATGTACAAGGCAAATGCCCTCCCCAATGTCCTATCACTCTGGCCCAATTTTTTTTGTTTTTTTTGGGGGGGTCACACCCAGCAATGCACAGGGGTTATTCCTGGCTCTGCACTCAGGAATCACCTCTGGCGGTGCTCAGGGGACCATATGGGATGCTGGGAATCGAACCCCGGTTGGCTGTGTGTAAGGCAAATGCCCTGCCCGCTGTGCTATTGCTCCAGTCCCTCTGGCCCAGTTTTTTATTCCTTCCAGCTTGTCCATCTGCTGAGTCTTTTCCGGGTCTGGTTCTATGTTTTGGAGCCCTCTTGGGCTGAAACTCTTCTGCAAGTCACCAGGCTCCCTCCAGTCCATGAGTTGGGTCTGGCACGGGTGAGGGCAGAGTCCTGTGGGCCTGCTCTGAACACACACTCTGTAGCACAGGCACCGAGGGGACACCTGAACAGGCTTAGGCTCTGCATGTGGAATGCCTGAGTCCCATCCCAACACCTCCGGGAGTGACCCTAGAGCACTTTACAGGAGTAGCCCGTAAACAGCACTGGGAAACAGCACCCAGTGTGACAATGGCACCGTGACAGGAACTTCTGAGCCACAGCTGGCCTACCCAAGCTTCTGAGCTTGCTCCCCACCAGCTCCAGAGCACAAGGATAGGTAAAGGGCCACGGGAAAGTGGTGCAGAGTCCCCTGTACCTGCCATAACTCTGTTAGTCAGCCCAGCAGCCTCAGCTGGGAAGGAAGCAGGCTGAGTGCCTCCTTCTGGGGGGCTGCCCTCTCTCTGGGGGTTCACAATCATACTTTGAATATCCTGCCTCCTTTGAATTCCTGCCTGTCATCCCTGACTCCTCTGGGGCGCTGGCGGAAGTGCTCTCTGCCCTCGCGCCTTCCATCTTTCCTGAGGGGGCTTAGTAACTTAGCCGAACTACCCCGAGTGTTGGAGGTAGATGGTGGTGGTGGTGGTGGAGGGGGGTGTCTGCGGAGGTGAGTGCACCCACAGCTGCTCCCCCCCCATCCCTCCTCTGACCTCAAGGAACTGAAGCAGATGGAGATGGCGGGGGCAGAAGAGGTCACCCACATCAGAGGGGAAGCAAGCAGGGTGATTCCCCACAACAGGAGCGTGTCTGAGTGTGGCAGGTGCCGAGACTCTGGCAATGAAGCCTCCCCTCCCCTCAAAGGGATCACAGTGTAGAACCAGGGTCAGGCACCTTCCGAAGACCGGCAGTCCAGGTAGGTGAGGACCAGAGACCATGAGACCTTCTTTGGCAGGAAGGAAGACTTCCTGGAGGGGGTGGCATTGGACAGAGCCCTGACGGAGGAGGTAAATATTCCCCAGGTGGAGAAGAGCAGAGGGAAGCAGAATCCAGCACAAGGAAGCAATAAAAACAAGGTCACAGAGCACTGAGAGTGATGTGGGGACAGATGGCCAAGGCTGGGGTGTTGGTGTGCTGGAGGAGAAGGCGCAGGCAAGAGATGAAGTGGAAAAATGAATAGTGGGGCAAACTGTGTCAGAGAGAGAGTATGTGTGCAGGGCGAGGGAGGGGGAGAGAGGCAGGCTTAAGGTCTGGTGCACATGTTTTTTTATCTTTATTTTTCTGCCACACCTGGCAGTGCTCAAGGCTTTCTCCTGGCTCTGCACTCAGGAATCATTCTTGGAGGTGTTCAGGGGACCATATACCAGGGGTCGAACCTGAGTTAGTTACATGCAAGGCAAATGCCCCGCCCCAGAGCCCAGCCTTGGCATGCAGGAGGTCCAGGGTAAATCCTTGGCACTGCCTGGTCCCCTGAGCACCACCAGCAGTGCTCCCTGGGCACTGAGCTAGGAGTAGGCCCTGAGCACACACCTCTGGGCATGACTCATTAACCAAAACTCCAAACCCCTAAGGTGACAGGGGAAAGGGTCTGGGGGGGTGGCTCCCTGACCCCCTGCCTGGAACACCAGGCTGGGTTAGGTGCTGTGCTGGTTTGGGGGTTGGAAGCTCCACTGGAATGCTCCAGAAGACGGTCCCTCTTACCCGCAGTGACCAAGGACACAGAGGAGTCAGAGAAATACAGCTGCCAGTGGAAAGGCCCAGAGGCAGAGGGAGGGAGGACAGCAGGGACCCTAAGGAGGTCAGGCCAGCCTTCTGTGAGCCAAGGTCACAGTTAGCACTGGACGCTGTGAGTCAAGGAGAAAGTGCAGAAAGTGGGGCTCGGGCCAACGCTGAGGGTCTGAAGCTGGTGGCAGCAAGGGGACCGTCCCTGTGAAGGGCCCAAGTGTCCTGATGGGGGACTGCGGTGCCGGGGCTCAGAAGCCACACAGATGAAGGGGTCCCCCAGAAGCCATGCACTGTGGCTAACATGGGGAGCAGGACTCCAGAGTTCAGGATGGACTATGAGTGGAGAAGCCCTGGACAAGTTGGGGTGCAGAGCTGGGCTAGGGACAGAAGCGGGGAGCTGGTGGAGGGGGCAAGAGAGGCCAGAAGTGGTCCTGCAGGCACATAATCAACTCTCGCTGGGATGCTGCAGTAGGGGACCAGAAGGGGGTCAATGCCAGCCTTGGGATCACAGAGGGAGGGAGGGAGGGAGGGAGGGAGGGAGGAAGGAAGGAAGGAAGGAAGGAAGGAAGGAAGGAAGGAAGATGGAAGGAAGGAAGGAAGGAAGGAAGGAAGGAAGGAAGGAAGGAAGGAAGGAAGAAGCCCAGCCCAGAAGCCAGGGACAGACACTGCTACTCTGTCCCCTGTGAGTTGTCCTCTGCCTCTCTCTTCCCTGCCTTCCATTTCTGTGACTCTGAGCAGCCCTGCACCCCACGACTCTGAGGCTGGGGGATTGTGATTTGTAGGGAAAGGCTCACCCAGGACGTCCAGACATGCCCAGTCCCTTCACTTCCGACTCCCTCCCATGTCCCTACTCTTCAGGAAGGAGGCTTCCCTGTTGCTTAGCAACCAGCTGAGCCTGGAGAAAGGAAATGGAAATAGCTCCATGCCTCCCTTGGTTGAGAGATAGGTCCTTGGTGTGTGTGTGTGTGTGTGTGTGTGTGTGTGTGTGTGTGTGTGTACCATACACGTGTCTGCACATGCTTTATTTTGGGGTGTGAGTGTGTGTGTGCATGTCTGCGCCTTATACTGAATTGTGTGTGATGTGCTGGGCTCCCCGCTGGGCCCAGTACAGAGAGGGGTTCCAACGTGACCTGCTGACACCCCACCCAAGCTTGCAGGGCGCTGTGGCTGCTGGAGGAAGCTAATGTCAGGGTCATATTGGTCACATCCTGAGAAGCAGTGTTTCTGGAGCACAGGAGGGGACAGTGAAGCGAGCTCTCTTGAGCTCCCTGGGGCTTCCCCTAGTAGCTGGCTCTGAGAAGTGTCCCCAGCAGCCCCTTAGAGGATGTAACGGAGCAGAGTTCCCTGCCATCTCAGCAGGTTGGTCTGGGTGAGAGCGCAGTATCTGGGACGGTGGGGGCTGGGAGAGAAGGGGGATTAAACAGAGCCAAAGGAAAAACAAATCAACATTTTTCCTAGACACCAACGGAATTGGCTGCCTTGTTCAGCAAGCGGCAAGCCGGCTCTGGGTTCAGGGAGAGAGGAAGGTCCAGAGATCTTCCCCTTGCTGCATGCACCTTGCAAAGCCCAGGGTCTAATCCACCTGTCAGGCCCTGAGGTGTGACCCAGAGGTGCAACCCTGCCAAGCACCCTCTTTGGCAGCACGTGGGGAAGCGGATTAGAGCCGGAGGGAGCCTTTAAATCTCCAGGATTAACCCGCAGAGCGCTTAGCGGGCGGCCGAGAACTGACCACCTCGCCCCGTGTTTGTGTCTTTCCTGCAGGGACGGTCGCGGCCAGCGGCTCCCGCGCCGGCCACCATGTCCTCCACCGTGAACAACGGCGCGGCCAGTATGCCATCCCCGCCCGACGCCGCGAACGGCTTCCCGCAGCCGGGCGCCTCCTCTGGGGCTTGGCCACGCGCCGAGGAGGAGATGCGCGCCGCGGAGCCGGGCCTGGTGAAGCGCGCGCACCGCGAGATCCTGGACCACGAGCGCAAGCGGCGCGTGGAGCTCAAGTGCATGGAGCTGCAGGAGATGATGGAGGAGCAGGGGTGAGTCGCGCGGCGGGGCGGGGCTGTGGGCGGGGCGAGAGTGTGGGCGGGGCTGCTGTCTGTGGGCGGGGCGAGACGGCGGGCGGGGCTGCTGTCGGGTGGGGTTGTGGGCGGGGCAAGACTGTGGGCGGGGTTTCTGTCGGGCGGGGCTGCTGCGGGGGGCGGGGCTCTGTTCGGTGGGGCGGGGCTTTGGTTAGTGATGGTGCTCTGTTAGTGGCAGTGCCATGTGACAGGGACACTTTGAAGCAGAGGGCAGGGCTCTGCCAGAATTGAGTTCAGGATCCCAGTTAGGTGAGAGGCCCAGTCTTTTTTTTTTTTAATTAATTGAACCACCTTGAGATACACAGTTACAAAGTTGTTCATGATTGAGCTTCAGTCATACAACCTGCCAAACACCCATCCATTCACCCGTGCACATTTCCTACCACCAATGGGCCCAATTTCCCTCCCTTAGTTAAGACTTAACACCAGGCTGTGCTCAGGGATCACTCCTGGTGGAGGCTGGGGGACCATATGTGCTCCGGGCATCCAACCAGGTCAGCCACATGCAAGGCAAGATCCTTAAGCCCTGTGCTATCCCTTTGGTCCAAGTCTCTCCCTCTTCTTCAAAACAGTTGTGGATGCTGAGGCTTCCAGAGAGCAGAGGCCTGGGAAAGTACCTATGCTGGGCAATGGGAGCAGATAGCCTGTGGCCACCAAACTGTCCACAACCCATCTCCTGGGCTCCGCCCCACACCCAGAGTAGCCAAGCCAGGCTCTCCCTCACCATGGAGTTCAGGAAAACCCTGTGCTCAGGTCGTCAGAAACCGGGGCAGAACCACTCCACCCATCAGGAAAGAAAGGGGTGCAGAGGCCCGGCTGTTCTCCTGCAGTGGGGAGCAGGTGGGGAGGTCCCTGTGGAGAGGGCTGGTGCCAGGTTGCAGCAGAAAGATGAAAGGAGGATCCAGCTGGCAGAGAGAATCTGCGCGCGAGCTGGGAGAGTGGGATGAGATGAGATCCCCAGGCAGGCGGAGGGGGGGGGGGAGGGGAGGGGAGTCCCCTCTCGGGACCTTAATTAAGCCAGCATATCTGCCAGAGCACAGGGAGTGGGGGCAGGCGCCCAAGCTGGGGAAGGACAGAGCCTGGAAAGCGCTTTCTCCTCCTTTACATCTTCTCTGGGAACTCCCAGCCCCGCCCCTCCCCCAGCCTCTCCCTCTCCCCCTACTCTTCCCGGCCAATGGCTCCCACAAATTCTCTGTCTTTGTCAGTTTCTGGGCATTCAGCATTCTCAAAGTCTCTGCGGAGCCCCCACTTACTCACCTCCTATCCTCTCTAGGCAGGGGGTGGGGGCGCATCCCCACCCAACCCTGGCTGGAGAGATCCTTTGAGTTCTCACCCCCGGATTTCTGGATTTCCGTCCCAACCTTCTCCCCCTCCCCCCCCCACCCCCATCCTCAGTGGATGCAGCTCCCTGAAACCTACCAACCCAGGTGCCCAGCCCTGCCCCAGACCTTGGCTGAGCTAGTTCTTCACCTCCAGATCAGGGGCTGCTGTCTTGGTAATTGTTCTGAGCGGTCTGTGCCCCGCAAGACTCCCAGCGGAACAGAACTGCCGGGGGAGTCCCACCGTTTCTCGCCCCGGTCATTAATATCCATTTCTGAAACACGGCTCCATTCAAGTTTATTTACCGGGTACTCGGGCATTTGACAAATATTCCCGCAAGTCCCAGGAACGCACGTTCTGTGGCCGCATTAAAAAGCAATTTCTCTCTTGAAATTGATGGATGGTGCGAATGCCTGCATGATTGATGCCTCATGGGTAGTCGCCTTCCTTCCCTGCTTCGGTTGTGGGTTACTTCTGTCACCTGGGCATCCCCCCACCACTGCACAGACCCCACCCCAGTTCAGGGCCTCCCACCAATGGACTCAGCGCCCTCCCTCTTCTGTTTTGTCATCTGTGAGATGGGAATCATCATACCCCATCCCTACTGCAAGCAAGATCCAATCAGAGCTCTTGGAAGGAAGCGATTTTCCCAGAACCCTTCATCTGGGTGAGCAGTAGAATGAGTCATTTTCACTCAGGGGACCTCCTACTGCACCCCAGACCCAGAGGGTGGTCTAGGGGATCTAACAAGCAACAATGCATTTGACTTGGCCCTCCTGGGGCCCTGTGGAGACAGATGCCACCGCACTCTCTGTGACCAGCCTCCACAGGCCATCCCGGCATCCTGAGGGGTCTCCAGTACTCCAGGAGTTGGGTCCTTGCCTCTTTTTTTCTCTTGGGCCGGCCATTGTCTCCTGAGAGAACAGAGTCAATAACCAGTGATGCCATCGGCAGGGCACTGGGAGGAACGGGCAGGAATCTGGGATGGGCACAGCCCTGTCCCCTCTGTTCTGTGTTCACAACCCCCCATGAGCAGCCCCCCACCATAGGCCAGGCTTCCGACTCTCACCCCAGCCCCTGGCCAACTTCCCAGCAGACAGAGAGGTGGGGGCTGAGGAAGTGTCCCCCTGAGCTGGAAAGTGTGTGTGTGGGGGGGACCAGGGTTAAACCCAGGGCTGTTTGGCACTCCTGTCTCCTGCTCACCACAACCCCCAAAGCCTCAGCTGCACAGGTTACCCCAATGTCATCCTTGGGATCCTGACTCCCCCAGAAGATGGGGTCCCCCACCTGGCCCGGAGGTGCGTGCCCAGAGCCCACGTCCAGCACCAGAGCTGGGCTTCACTTGCACTGCCTGACCTTGGTGCGCTGTCAAGCCCCAGGCATGAGGGTCTGGACCCTGGTCTGCATCCCAGCAGGGACCTGGCCAGGTCGTTCCCCTACCTGCTCACATGTGGGCCCAAAGCCTCTGAGCATCAGGGATGTGAGTGAGGCTGTGCTGTGAGTGTCTGTGCAGGTGGCAGTGACTGATGTCACCTCTGGAGAGACGGTTCTATACCTTCGTGGCTCAGAGAGGTGCTGCCCCCTTCCAGGGCCGGGGGCAGCTCAGCCAACAACCACTCTGTAATCCCACAGGCAAGGCTCAGGGACCTCTGGGTAAATGCTCAAACCTAGTCTGAACAGTGCCACGGTGCCAGGTCACAGAGTGTGACAGGGTGTCAGCACATGGTAACCTCACACATGTGCAAATGCACATATATACACAGATATGTGCACAAAGGCATGTAAATGTGCACCACACACGAGGGCACACACATGCATGCTCACATACGCACACTCAGAGCCGGTCAGGCTGGGGACTGGAATTGATGGCCCCGTTCCCCGTTCATACCCCTAATTCAGGTCAGGGACTCCTGGGGACAAAGTAAGTGATGCCAATCCCCATTAATCCCTGACAGATTTAACAGTCCCTTGGTCGCAGCCATTCTCTGGCCTACGCGGTGTCTGCCCTGAACCCCCTCCCTGCTCAAACCCTGCAGGAGCCCAAGGCCACCCCCCCTCGTGCCCCCCAAGTCCCCTCCTCCAGCCATCAGAGTCTCCATAAAGAAACTGCAGGGTCCCAGGAGGCAGCACAGGGGCTAGCCTGGCACGCGGCCAGCTCCAGTTCCATCCCCAACACCACACAGGGTCCCCTGAGCACATAAATAAATACAGGCACCACCAGGAGGGATTCCTGAGTGCAGAGCCAGGAGTGACCCCTGAGCTTCGCTGGATGTGACCTAAAAAAGGAAAAATAAATGAAATAAAATGTCCTTAAAATATAAATAAATAGTAAATGAATTTAATTTAAAAACAAAAGGAAGAAGCAGCCTTCAGACTCTGGTACCGCCCCAGGCGGGGGTGGGTTAGAGACGGAGGGGGGGCGGGGCAGAGGGCCCCACGCTACCCAGACAGCCGTGGCCCTGCCCTCAGGGAACCCCCAGGTCCTGCCACAGAGAATCTCAGATAATGACCAGTGCAGGAACCACCTGCCGGTTCCAGAGGGAGCTGCAGGTTGCTATGGGAACAGAACTGTTAGCCCTGGAGTGCAGTGCTCAGGGGTCCCCCTCCCAGCGCCATCCCCGCTGTCAGGTCTCTGCACTGAGAAACTCAGACACATTGATCTCCGCAGGCTCAACGCGCTAGTTCGCGTGGATGTGCTCGGTTTGCTTTGGAAAAGAATTTTCCGGGGCACCAGACAGTCCAGTGGGAGGGCGCTTGCCTTGAACACAGCCAGCTTGGAGTTCAATCCCGGCAACCCCATATGGTCCCCTGAGCTCTGCCAGGAGCGATCCCTGAGCACAGAGCCAGGAGTAAGCCCTGAGCACAGCTGGGGCACAACCCCCCCCCAAAAAAACCCTACACACTCAAGCGCGCGCGTGCGCGCGCGCACACACACACACACACACACACACACACACAGAAAAGACTATCTGATTAAAAAAAAAAAAAGAGCAAAGAGCTTGTATTCAAAGGCCAGGCTTCTTTCACATGCCTCCTGGATTTGGATCCAAGCCTCTCTCTCTGGCCTTGATCTTGCAGGCAGGGGGTGATGGGCAGTCCTACTCCACCCCAGGCTCTGGGAGGGTCAGTGTCCCTGAGCATGCGGGCAGGCGCCAGACCCTTGCTCACTGCTGATGCTTCCTTGCAGTGGGGGAAGGGGTCACTGGGGGAGGGACCCAAAGCCACAAACCCGCCCTCTGCCTGCAGGTACTCAGAGGAGGAGACACGGCAGAAGGTGGGGACATTCCGACACATGCTGATGGAGAAGGAGGGCATGCTCAGCCGAGAGGATCGGCCTGGAGGCCACCTGTGAGTGTCAGGGCCAGGCGGGTGGGGGTGGGCGCTGGGGTCCCGGGGGTGGGAGGGTGGGGGGGTGGGAACACGAGGGAGGCCCAGCCTGGCTCAGGGCCTGGGCATCCCCAAGCACCTTCCTCTGCCCTGGGTTCTGTCTGTGGCCCCCAACAACTGTGGCCCCTGAAACCTTTCGCTCCTCCTGGCTGCAGGCCTGGTCCTCCCAGACATGGGTCCCCGCGTGCCTCCTCTGCTGAACACCCCTTGGTTTCCAAAGTGCTGTTCTCTGCGCATTTCTCCCCTGCAAATCACCCCCATGGCTTCTGCTCTCCCCACATTCCTGTACCCTTTCCAGAAGCCGGTACCCCCAGGGTCCCTCCTGCCCTGGATGCTCCTCCCTGAGGGCTGGACCCCTCCTTCCTCCTGGAACGCAGGGGCTGGAACTCTCTCACCTGGGATGGATCCCTGAGTCTTTTCCGTCTCTCTGTCTTTTATTGGGGGTGGGCGCACACCCAGTGATGCTCAGGGGTTACTCTATGCTTAGAGTGACTCCTAACGGTGCTCAGGGTGTCAGATGGGGTGCTGGTCGGCTGCGTGCAAAGAAAATGCCTCCCTACTCTCTCTACTGTCTCTCTGACCCCTCCTGATCTTCTCTTGCCTTTGATGAATGAAAGAATGAGTGAATGAATAAATGGACAATGGATGTATTTAACTGGGGATACAGGGTAACATGCCATGGAGGGATTGCAGGATCTCCATTATCAGAAGTTTCTGGAAGGTCTGTCTTTATCTGACCCTGAGCTACTACATGAGGCTGGTGGGGGGCAGGGACGTGGAAATGAGGAAGGGGGAGAGCACTGGGGTGGGAGTACTCCCTGCTCTTTCCTAGAAACAAAACCTGACCCAGGAAGCCTGGGACGATGGCACCTCCAACAGGGGGACGCAGTGTGACCCCTTGAACTGGTTCCTCTCCTACCTGTGCTCAGGCGAGGCTGAGCTGGGACAGGCTGGAGCACTGACCAGACACCTGCCTTCCGTGCAGTCGGTGGAGATTGTTGCTCTGTGTGAGGGAGGGCTGAGTCCTGGGTGCCCTCCGGAGTATCCACTGCAGTGTACCCGCTCTGGGTCACTTCTTTTGCTTTCTGCTGGACCTCCAGCCCAGGCAGGTCTGGAAATACTCAAGCAGTGATACCAGAGCCTCCTCAGACATGGCTGGTAGACAGGAATCTGCCCCGACCAGGAGGAGCTGTTTGTGGTACTGAACCCAAGGGGGTTTGGTGAGTGGGGACCGGATGAACTGTGTCTGTGTCGGGGGGTACCGGAGGGGGCGTGCAAACCCAGCATCAGAGCCCCACCCCCGCACCACGCTAACTCCGAGTTCAATGTCAACTCGCTGTGATCCTAACATCCAGCTCTGGGATAAGGGAAGAGCCAGAATTTCTTCATTTATAGACCGGAGATATGAGCTGGAATGTCCAGGATTGCTAAGGACATTCAAGAAGGTGATGAGAAAAGTGTAAGGATGGTGGCCGTCACAGTGCAGTCACTTTTCCCAGTGGGTCACCTAGCGTCCCAACCCTGGCGACCAGCTCTGACCACTGGCCACAGACCAGGTGGCTGGTCAACTGCAGGAACTCTTACAGTTTTCTCTTCTCTTTTTCTTTTTCTTTTTGTTTTGGGTCACACCCAGCGATGCTCAAGGCTTGCTCCTGGCTCTGCACTCAGGGATTACTCCTAGCAGACTTGGAGACCCTATGGGGTGCTGGGGATCAAACCCAGGTGGGTTGTGTGCAAGACAAACATCCTACCTCCTGTACTATCGCTCTGACCCCAAAGCTAGGGCTGCAACCCTGGGTGAGTTTGAACAACCAACCACTCAATTAACAGCCGAACACACTAACTGATTTCACCACATAGACCTGCAGCTATTTCTCATGGTTTGGTGGGGGGGGGGAGGTATTGGTATACCTAACAATGCTCTGCATTCAGGGATCACTCCTGGAGGTGCTTCGGGGACCCTATGGGATGCTGGGGATCAAACCCAGGTCAGGTGCATGCAAGGTAAATGATCTACCTGCTGCACTATGACTCTGGCCCCTATTTCTCATAGTTCTGAAGGCTGCAAGCCCAAGGCCCCCGTGCCAGCGTGGTTGGGTTCTGCCCACACTCTCCTGGGGGTGACAGATGGCCACCTTCTGTGTCCCTGTAGAGCAAGAAGAGATCTACCGTATTTCACTGAAAAGTAGTCACCACCATATAAGTACAACTGGCACAAATTTTTTTAAAATGCTTTACGCAGGGGCTAGAGAGGTAGTACAACATCAGGGTGCTTGCCTTACAAGCAGACAACCCAGGTTTGCTCCCCAGAACCCCCATGTAAAATAGGGGCTGGAGAGATAGTGTTATGGGTTCAGCACAGGTTTTGTTTCCAAGGGCCCTGGGTTCAATTACTGGCACTTGATAGTCCCACAAGAACCCCTGGGAATGACCCCTGACCACCGAGCCAGGACCAGCACCTGAGCATGGCCCAAAAGCCCCCAACTTTCCACTGTCCACTGTCCACTATCCTCCCGTTGTTCATCTATTTGCTCGAGTGGGCCCAGTAACATCTCCATTGTGAGACTGTTGTTACTGTGTTTGTCACATTGAATACGTCATGGGTAGCTTGCCACGCTTTGCCATGCGGGCAAGATACTCTTAGTAGCTTGCTGGACTCTCTGAGAGGGGCGGGAGAATCGAACCGGGTTCTGCCGGGCCGGTCGCATGCAAGGCAAATGCCCTACCACTGTGCTATCACTCCAGCCCAAGCTCCCAACTTTAAAAACAAATTTACATAACGAGGGACAAAGCAATAATACAGCAGATAAGGCACTTGCCTTGCACACAGCCAACTTGGATTTGATCCCTGGTACCCCTTATGGTCTACTGAGCACTGCCAGCAGTAACCCTTGAGCACAGTGCCACTGGGTGTAGAGCCACCCCCTAAAAAAATTAAGTTTTACCCACTACTTTTCTGGTTTAAAAAAAAATGGAACCATTCTTCTTCACCCAATGCATCCATCTTTCTACCCTCTTTATGGCTCATGATGTCACTGTCACTGTCCTCCCGTTGTTCATCTATTTGCTCGAGCGGGCCCAGTAACGTCTCCGTTGTAACACTTGTTACTGTTTGGCATATTGAATACCTCACGGGTAGCTTGCCAGGCTCTGCCGTGCGGGCTCGTTGCTCTGGGTAGCTTGCTGGGCTCTCCAAGAGGGGCGGAGGAATCGAACTCAGGTCGGCCACGTTGGCTGCGTGCAAGGCAAACGCCCTACCTGCTGTGCTATCGCTCCAGCCCATTGCTCATGATATTCTCTGGAATGGAATGTTGGCTCCAGTCACAGGTGGCTTCTGGGCATTAAGTGATTAAATGAGATAAATGTGCACATGGGGGCTGAGAACAGTATCTGGCCGCAGTGCTTGGCACTAGGATCATAGAGTCTTCTTTCTTCCCTTTCTGCCCTTGAGGTGCTAGAGGGAGCCTGATTGGCAGCCCTCCCCTTACCTGCAGCTATGACGTCCCCTGCTGGTCATTGGTCTGGAACCCTCGAGGCTCTGGCTTGGTCCTGGTGGATGGGAAACACTGCAGGCCTGAGGAAGGACAGTCAGGCCACACACATCCCTGCTGTGCTCCCTCTCCCGTCACCCTACCTTGCACGTGGATTACATTCCAGGGTGCAGCACCTGCACCCAGTCTCAGCGCAGTGAGGAGTCCCAGAGATCACAAACGGGTCTACGAGAGTGAACAACCTCGAATGTCGCACACATGCCCCTGTTGGATTTCCCCCTCGGAGAGTGGGGACCGCAGAGTGATGTCCACAGCAGGGAAGGCCACCGGCAAGGTCACGTGCTAGCCCCATGTGACTCAAGGTCAATGTCACTGGTGAACAGAGTATTTATTTTGGTTCTGGGCCACACCTGGCTGTACTCAGGGTTTACTCCCAACTCTGTGCTCAGAGATCACTCTGGCAGGACTCTGGGGACCCTATGGAATGCTGAGGATTGAACCCATGTCAGCCGCATGCAAGACAAGCGCCCTCTCCGCTGTCCTCTCACTCCAGCCCTGAACATAGTTTTTACCCAAATCATGACAGACATGAACCAGGCATGTGGGTCAAAGCATTGGAGCAGTTGCTTTGCATGCAGGAGACCCGAGTTCAATTCCCAGCACCATCTGGTTCCCTGAGCACTGCCAGAAACAACCTCCGAGCACTGAGTTCAGAGTGGATCTGAGCACCAGCAGTGTGGCCAAAAACCTTCGAAAGAAAAACCCCTCCCTGGCTGGAGAAATAGGACAGGAGTTAAGGTGCTTGTCTTAGTAATGCTGGTTTGATCTCCAGTAGCGCAGAAAGTTCCTCGAACACCTCTGGGGGACACTCCTGAGCACAGAACCACGCATAACCCCTGAGGTGAGGCCGAAAGCAAAACTAATAATAATGATGATTAATTAATTTAAAATAAAAAACAAGGGCATCTGCCTCGCATGTGCCGTGACAAGAGTTTGAATCCTGATGCCATATTTGGTCTCACCAAGACTGGTGCCTGAGCACAGATCCAGGAGCTGCCCCAGAGCAGGTGTGATCATTCTCCCACCCCAGAGAGCTCCAGTCTTGGAGGATGTTTTTCCCTCCCTGGGCCTCAGCCTTCTCACCTGTGAAATGGGGATAGGACAAAGCCTCTCAGTCAGGATGTTCTAATGGAATCAGGGAACAGTAATGAGTTACTTACACAGAAGAGACAGTGGCATACAGCACAGGCAGAGAGGACCCCCAGGCTCCAGCTTCCGGGAACCCCACAAAGCCAACACAGACACCCAACTGCGCAAAGATAAAAGTGAAAACCTGGGACTGGAGTGATAGCACAGTGGGTAGGGCATTTGCCTTGCACGTGGCCAACTCAGGTTCGATTTCCAGCATCCCATATGGTCCCCTGAGCTCCGCCAGGAGTAACTCCTGAGTGCAGAGCCAGGAGTGACCCCTGAGCATCGCCGGGTGTGACCCAAAAAGCAAAAAATAAAATAAAAAATTTTAAAAAGTGAAAACCTGAGGGATGGGGCAATAGGTCAGCAGGTGGGCACTGGACTTGCATGCAGCTGAGCCTGTGAGTCCTCCAAGTGCCACCAGGAGTGACTCCTGAGTGCCACTGGGTGTGACCTCAAATACAGAACACAAAACCAAAAAAGACCGCGACTGTGCTTCTCACAGGAGCAGAGGCAGATCTGGGACCCCAAAGGTGTGGGTTCCAGATGTCTTGCTGCTCCGGGTCTGAGGCTGCAGCCCCCCACTCATTTCCTTGGGTTTTAAGGGTGAAGGGTCTGTGCTGGCTGACGGCAACCACCAGGGGGCAGTAGGCACCCACTGGTTCATTAGAAGGGGCTTGGATCCCATGCGGTCCCCAAAGCCAGCCAGGAGTGACCCCTGAACACCACCAGGTGTGCCTCAAAGTGAACAAACAAAAGACCTGGACACCCACATAGTAGACGCCCTCTCTCAGTCTTTCCAGAAGATTCCAGGGCCACCCCAGGAGTCCGCTGCCCGCTAGCTATGCCGCCTTCTCTGGCCCCCAGTGCTCCCTCCCTCTCAAGTCAACCTGTGGATAGGGAAGGGAGTGGACAGTGATGAGGCCCAGGGAAACGAGGCGGGTGGGACTCTGTCCCTGCCAGAGCCGAGCCAGGGAGCTGGCGCAGAGTTGGGTGCCCAGAGCCAGACTCAGCCTGCGTGGGAGGAATGCTGGCCCTATCCGTCAGCCCGTGGCGCTCTGGCCGCATCACCTGCTCACAGAGGGTGCGGCCAGAGAGCAGGTTCTTTCTCCTCACCCCCACGGGTGCACCCATGGATTGCCATGGCAAGTGCCCGGAGGTTTGATGTATGTGTCAGCCTGAGTGTGCCCACACGCTGTGTGGGGTGTACAGGGAAGCGGGGTGGATGGGAGCCCCCCAGAGACAGAGGAGGCCGGCCACTGATTTTGGGAAAAGTATGTTTCTGGGAGGGGAGAGTGAGTGGGGAGAGGCAGCTCTGCAAGGCAGGTGACATGAGTCTCTCCCCGAGCACCCTGGATGCAAGTCTGGTGTGAAGGGCATGACCAGGACCTGGCCTGGGCAGGGGACGGCGGCGTGTCTTCAGTACACAATTGATTCTGCCACTGCAGCCTCTCTCCAGAGCCCCGGGAGCACTCCCAGGCTGGGCGCACTCCCAGGGCTCCTCACCCTCTCTCCAGGGGAGGAGAAGGTCCCCTGATGGCAGTGGTGGTGCCCGCCCTCGGGCCTCACAGGCAGAATCTCCCAGGAGAGACTCCTCGAAGCGGCGCCTTCTTCTCTGTTTGGGGGCTAAACCTGGTGGTGCTAAGGGCTTCCTCCTGGCTCTGCACTCGGGAATCAGTCCTGGCAGTGATCTGGAGGCCATATGGGGTGCCGGGACCAAGCTCATGCAAGGCCAGTGCCCTCCCGCTATTCTATGGCTCCAGCCCCATAAGCCAACTGGTTCTTATTTTTTTTTAAATTTATTTTCTCCTTTTAAAGTAGTTCACAATATTTGATTACATTTAATATTCAAACACCAAATCCCACCACCATTAAACCTTCCCATCACTGTATTCCAGATGTTTCCATCCCGAACCCCAAACCCTGCCCCCAAAGCAGAAATGAAATAATTTATTTTGTATTGCTTGTTTTGTATAATCCACTAAAAATGATCCAAAGGAAAAAAAAAGGTTTTGGGGGCTGGAGCGATAGCACAGCGGGTAGGGCGTTTGCCTTGCATGTGGCCGACCCGGGTTCGATTCCCAGAATCCCATAGGGTCCCCCGAGCACCACCAGGAGTAATTCCTGAGTTCAGAGCCAGGAGTAACTCCTAAGCATTGCCGGGTGTGACCCAAAAAAAAAGCAAACCAATAAAATAAAATAAAATTCTAACTGGATGGAGATACATGTATTTCCTTTCAAAAAAATTTAAAAAAAAAAGCCAAAAAAAGGTTTCTTAGAGGAAAGTGTGTGAAGATTGTTTGTATTTCATCCAAGAGCCATTAAGCCCTTCTATAAGAGATTACTAATATGTTAAAGGTTTGAGCCTTGTCACTCATATATATATATTTTTTATATATGTAAAAATATATTTCCCCTAGGATTGGTTGCCTTCTGCTCTAAACCCCATCAAATGTGGCGCGCTACCCTTGGAATCTTAGTGGTGCAAAGTATGAGATGTCACGCATCCGCAAATGCGTTTACTCACGGGTGAGGTTCATCCCAAGTCTGCGGAGAGCAGCTATGAGCATGGTGGTGGTTGAGTTCTGGAGGTTTTTGGCTGCCAGATTGGCTCCCAGAGGCCAACTGGTTCTTTTCTTTCTTTCTTTCTTTCTTTCTTTCTTTCTTTTTCTTTATTTTATTATTTTTTTCCTTAAATTTTTATTAGTGAAACACCACAAGGTACAGTTGTAGACTTACAAATTTTTGTGCTTGGGTTTTAATTATACAATGATCAAATACTCATCCCTCCACCAGTGCCCATTTTCCACCACCACGGGTCCCAGTATCCCTCCCACCCCCCATCCCCTCCATCCCATCCCGCCTCTTTGGCAGGGCATTCCTTTTGTTCTCTCTCTCCTTTTGAGTGCTGTGGTTTGCAAAAGAGACATTGAGTAGCAATCATGCTCGGTCTATAGTCTACTCTCATCACACATCTCCCATCCTGAGAGGAACCTCCCAACACCCTTTACTTGGTGCTCCCTTCTCTATCTGAGCTGCCTTTTCCCCTAGCGTGTGCGGCTGAGGCCGACTGGTTCTTAAGTGCCACCTGGATCCGGGCCTGACCAGTGACCCAAAGCCCATGCCAAGTCCCAGCCCTCTGGGCAAGGGAAGCTCTGAGGACGCTCTCTGCCCTCCCTCTCCCTCCCTCCTCCCTCCCTCCCTTTCCCTCTTCCTCTCCCACCCTCCCTCTCTCTCTCCCTCCATCTCTCTCTCTCTCTCTCTCTCTCTTTCTCTATGTCTCTCTCTCTCCCTCTCTCTCTATGTCTCTCTTTTTCTCTCTCCCTCTCTCCTCTCTCTTTTTTCTATTTCTCTCTGTCTCTTTCCCCCCCAACCCCAGCCAACAGGCAGCACCCGGGTGCGAGGGCAGCTTCGCCTCTGCCAGGCAGAGCTCCCTTGGGATGGGTGAGCGTGAGCGGCCCCTTCGGGAAATAAAGTCCAGGATGTGTGTATGTGGGGGGGGGGTTCTTTGGGGGCTGGGGTTGGGAGGACAGAGTGCTCTCAAGGGGAGGGATGACTCACTTCTTGGAGAAGAGGCCCCGAGAGGGGACAGCAGCTCACAGAGACCTGAGGGGCCCCTCAGAGCTTGCAGCGGTCCCACACCTTCAGGGACAGCACCTGTGGGCACCTGGGGACAGCCCCGAGGCCCTGGGGTGCAGGCAGCCCTCACCGAGGGATACAGTCTGGGGTGCGGAGTGCTGCAGAGGGGGCTGTGGTGGAGGGGGTGAGGGGTCAACTTGGCAGTAGGTCAGGGAGACCACCCAAGGGGACTGGGTCTCTGAGAGGCAGACTTGGGGGTGCAGGGTTTGCGCAGGGCTGAAGGGATGCTGGGGGCCCCTCCCCCATAGGGTACCGCCCTCTCGCAGACCCTCTAGAGATGGTGTCATACAGACCCTCGCTGGGCCCCAGTGCTCAGTGTCCCTGTCGCCTGCAGCGTGGCCGACACCCCGCGGATGATCGAGGGCCCCGACCCCGGGTTCGAGTACGCGCCCTTGGACGATGATGACGGCGACGGCCCGCTCGACTGTGACTGCCCGGCTTCCTGCGAGCGAGGCCCCCGCGGCTACAGGTCGGGGTGCGGGCGGGGACCCCAACGCTGCAGGACAGAACGAGGGGCGGGGTGGGAGACCCCAAAGCTGCAGGGTGGGGCGTGGGGCGGGGCGCTGGCGAGGGGGCGGGTCGGAGGACCCCAGTGTTACAAACTGGACATCGACTGGGGCAGGATGAAGGGACCCCAATGTTGCCTGTTGGAATGCCAGCCAGGGGAACCCCACGGCTGCGGGTGAGGGGGCTCCCATCAGGGCGGGAACCCGAGGCTGGTCTCTCCTCACTGCCCCCTCCCCCCCAGGACCAAGCACTGGTCAAGCAGCTCAGCATCGCCCCCTCCCAAGAAGAAGAAGAAGAAAAAAAGTCGCCGCCGCAGGGGCCGGTGAGGGGGATGGGGCAGGGGGGCCCACACTGACCCCCCCTTCTGGGGTCCACTCTCTCATCCCCTTCCTTCCTCTGTTCCCCTCCCCCCTTCCCCAGCACTGAGCCCACCACACAGCACGAGGGGCTTGCTGGGTCCCCCCTCTCCGCATGGACCCCTCCCCTGACCCAGGGGGTCGAAACCACTGACCCTCCTCTGTCTGTCTGTCCTTTCTCCCCTTCCGCAGCAAAAAAAGGAGACTAGAGCCAGAGCACAGGTCAGTGAGGGGAGGGGTGGCGTGAGAGTGCGGGTGAGTGAGTGTGAATGTGAGTGTGAATGTGCGGGTGTGTGAGCGTGTGAGTGAACGTGGGAGTGTGAAAGTGTGTTGTGAATGCGTAAGTGTGTATGTGTGAGGGTAAGTTGTGTGTTTGTGTGTGAATGTGTGTGAGTGTGAGTGGTATGTGTGAGCATGAGTCTGTGTGAGTGTGTATGAGTGTGCACGTGTGACACTGCCACCAGGTGGCCCCCAGGGAGCCTGTCTCCGTCCATGGGGTTGGAGGGGACAGCAAGGGTCAACTCGCCCTCTGCGGGCGCCACCAGCCAACAGGGGGCTGGAGGCCCTGAGACCTACCTGGTGAGGCCTTGCACGAGAACCCTTAGCACACGCCTTTATCCGCAGCTGTGGGAGCCCGTCACCCCTGCGCAAGAAGAGGAAGAGTGTGAAGAAGCACCGGAGAGACAGGTACCCTCTGGGGGGCAGCCCCCCTGCACGGGAGCCCCAGAGCCACCCCAGGTGCCTCAAAACCACCTTCTGTGGCCTGCAGGTCCGACTCTGGGTCCCGGAGGAAGAGAAGGCATAGGTGAGCCGCGACGGCGAGGGGTGCTCAGAGCCCTCAGGGCAGCTCTGCCCCTTCCCCGCTCCAGGGGGGGCTGCAACCTTGCCTGCACCACGGGGGACCCCGAGAATTCCCAGGCGGAACCAGAGGGTCCGGTTCCAGGGCTGTGTCCTGGGCCTCAGGAGCCTTACTAGACGTGGGGTTTGGGGGGACACGGGGCAGCCCCAGTGGACCTGGCTACCACACGGTGGCGCTATCTCTGGGGGCTCTTGCTCAGGGACTCAGGGGGACTTCCCCCTTCTTATGGACCAGTGTGGATGCCTACTGTCCCCGAGTGGCCACTCCACCCCCAGAAGCAGCAGGAAATGGGGGGGGGGGCTGCAGCCTCAGATGGGGAGCAGCGGGACCAGCACACAGCAGGACATCTGGGACCCACACTCTGGGGCTCCCAGGTTTGTCTCTGCTCCTGTGAGAGGCACAGTCACAGTCCCTTTTGGGTTTGTACTCCGTATTTGGGGTCACTCCTGATGATGCTTGGAGAACTCTTCATGGTGTTGGGGACTGAGTCCCACCTGGCCACCTGCAAGGCCAGGGCCTTCCCCACTGTCCTGTCGCTCCCCCGTTTCCAGCCTCTCAGCATTCCTCGTAACTGGTCAGACTTTGATGAGGCTGCTGGAACTTCGATGGACTTGGGTGCGGGGGGAACAGAGCCATCACCAGAGACCTAGAGAAGGAGACCTACTAGAAGCTTCCAATCCCGTTGTCAAAAGTGAGGGAGCTCACCTAGGGAGCTGACCCACAGGAGCTGATGGGACAAGATGGAATGGGGACCCCCGTGAGAAACTACAAAGCAGAAAGATCATACCCAAGGTTTTCTTTATTAAAGCCACTATGGGGGGCCCTAGAGTCGGGACCCCATTGAAGAGAAGAGCTGGGCTCCCTTTCTGAGGGGGCTGGGGGCTCAGAGAAACAGTGAGGTACCCCCCCCCCACAGAGCCCCCACGGCATTCTCCTGTCTTAGGACAGATACGAGATACATCTCCAAGGCACCTCCAATGGCAGCGGCTTGCTGGGCTGGTACTGACCCTGGGGCTGTCAAGGCGGAGGACAGCTGGGCTGGGGACAAGAGGCAGCATCAGGGGCCCGGGTCAGAGATACAGCACCGGGGTGCCCAGGTCAGGTGGGCTCAGCCACGCCGTGCCCCCACGCCTCTGCTCTCCACAGGTCTCGAAGCCCCAAGAGCAAAAGGAAAGAGAGGAACAAAGAGAGGAAGAGGTGAGTCCCCCACACGCTCTGCCCCTCTGCTTGGCCAAGCGAACTTTCTAGAATCCCAGAAATCACAGGGGAGGGGACCTGCCTAATGCCCCTGCCCGGGGAGGAAGTCCAGTGCCCCCCGCATGGGCCAGGTCGCATCAGAGCAGGGTCCAGTCCTGTGCCCGAGCCAGCATCCTTTCAGGCCTGTCCTTGTCATTTCCTGAGTTCCCTGCTGGAGTCAGCGATCTGAGGGGGTGACTTCAGTGGCCTTGTGGGGTTTCTTGGGGGGGGGGCACCCGGGACTTCTCCCAGGGGTGCTTGGCCTCCAAGGCCCAGCCATGCGGAGCTGCTGGCGGCCACGGATGCGACTGGCAGCCCGGGAACTTGGCAGGCATGTGCCCCCCTGGCATCAGCAGGGGTCAGGCGGACTGAAGCGCCTGCCGCTGTCCCCCAGGCCCCACGCGGACTCCCCAGGCCCGCGGGGCCGAGGACACAGCAGTAGCGGCCCCAACAGCCCCGCCCTCTCCTCCCAGGACAGCGACTCGAGGTCGCCCAGAAGGTAAGCGGAGCCCGGGGGTGGGGGCCGCGGTCAGACCCCCGCCCCCGCGCCCCAGGAGCCGGCGCGGGGCGGAGACGCAGCGCCCCACGCCGCCTCCCCGCCCCCCTGCTCCCCGCACCCCAGGCCGAGCTCCCGGCACCGAGACGACGGGCGGAAGACGGGCAGCCAGCGGTCCAGCGCGAGCCGGTCGCCTTCCCGCTCGGGCGGCAGCGGATGGGGGTCGCCGCGGCAGAACGGCGGCGGCGGGCGGCAGCGGAGCGGAGCGCGCGGCCCGCCCGATGTACGTAGCCTCGCTGCGCCCACGGTTCCCGCCTTCCCCCGCGCCGCCCCCTGCCCGCCCGCGGCGGCGCCCCCCAGGGCCCCTCCCCAGCAGGGAGATGGGGTGTGCAGGGGCGGGGGGGATCTTGCAAACTGGTGGGAGTCAGGATCAGGGTTCGAAAGACAGGATCTCCGGTCCCACCCATCACTCTGAACCGAGCCCCTCCCAAAACCTTTGATCCCTCTCTGAGCCCCTTCCCTCCATCCCCCCTCACCCTCTCTCTCGGACCCCGCCCTCCAGCTGCCCTTCTCAAGTCCCTGCTCCTCCGTCCTCGTCCATACTAGGTGCAGTGAACTTGGGGTGCACTTCCTGTGGCCTATCCTTCCTGAGGCACCCGGCATCTACGACTCCCCTGACACCCCTTAAAGCTCCCCTCCCATCCTGAGGTGGTGAAGAGAGAAGCTGGCAGCTGAGTTGGGGAGGGGGTTCCCCCGGAGGGGGTGCTGGGGGCGGCAGGCCTACCGCGCCCTCCCCCAGGCTTGTCCCGGACACCAACGGGGCCATCAGGTCCTTCTGATTTCCTGCTGTCCTCCTTCTGCTCTGCGCTCCCCCCAGCCGGGAAAACCCAGGGCAGGGTCCCTGAAACTCTTGGTATCAAGGTCCTCTGAGTGAGGACTTGGCCAGGCTCAAAGAATCCATTTCCCTCCTGGTCTCAGGACGACAGGCTCCTGGGGCACAGGGTCCTGGCGGGCCCATGCAGAGAGGGTCACACCAATGTCCCTCTCTGGGTCTGAGGCGGGAGTGGGCACACAGCGGTCACTGAGCACAGCCAGGACTAGGTGCCTTGGGTGAGATGGTGCTCGCTCCACGGGCGCAGTGACCCCACGACGCCTCTCTCAGGGAAATGCCCACCCTCCTGGAGAGGGGGAGCTCCGGTCGGAGCCTAAAGGAGGTTCTGGTTCCCCCAGAACCCTGGAGGTCTGAGCATGTGCAGATAGAATCCCCCCCCCCCACACATATACCCCCGCAGCCACTGGGCAAGCCCAGGAATGTGCAGTGAGGGGAGATGCCTGGACCCCAGCCTGGGGGAGGGAAGGGCTGGGGCGCGCCCACCTGGGGGAGCCCCCGCATGCACCCCTCCTCTCTGGGGCCTCTGCCTTGGCCCTGGCCCCGGACTATGGGGCTCATCTGGTGCCACCCCGGGACACGAGGGGCTTGGGGGTCTCGACCTTGTCCTTCACTAAACCAAACCAGTTTGGGGGAAGTAATCAAGGGGAGCTGGGGGGGCATTCTTGGACGCTGCCTTGCAGAAAGAAAACAGAGAGAGAAAGAGAGAGAGAGAGAATGGAAAGATGCGCTCACGGTTTTAACCCCGTCTATGTTTTTGTTTGTGTTTTTAGCCTCCCACTTGACACGTGGTAATATTGTGATTCCTTGTCTCCTTTACCCAGGGAAGGGGGGGAGTTATTTTGGTTTTGTTGGTGTTCCTTTCCCCTCTCTTATTTCTTTTTTTAAGTTTTTTTTTCTTTTCCTGATGTACAGAAATGCAAACTCTGTCTGGGTTTCTCTCTCTCTTTCTCTCTCTCTCTCTCTCTCTCTCTCTCTCTGTTGTTCTGAATCTCGCTTTTGTGTGTGTTACTGTGGGGAGTCTTCTATCGAGGAGATGGTTTGGAATATCAAGTGAACATTCACCATATCATTTCTCTATACACTTATTTTCTCCCTCTGTAATCAGAATTTAAAAGGGAAGATAACTTTAAAACAGGGGTTCCACGCCTACAGCTCCTCCATCAGTGGCAGGTGCACCCCAGGGCCTTTCTAGACAGGGGTGGGAGAGACTGGTCCCTACCCCCGGGGGAAGCCCTGGCTCCTTTGGTTGTAACCTGTAACCTCTGATGTAACCCATGTGGACAGAGGCGGGGCACCCAGAACCTTCCAAGCCTAGTCAGGTCCCTGGGTGAGAGAGTGAGGGATCCTCTGAGCTGACTCATAGGTGAGGCCTGCAAAGCCAGCCAGGCAAGAGAAACTTCCAGGAACTTCTCCCAGGCAAGAGAAACTTTCCATCCTACTCTTGTGACTGGGCCCCCCAGCACATTGCTTTGTTGGCCCCTCCCAGACCAGGACCCCAAAGGAATTTCTGGGTTCTTCCACTCTCAGAAGGAACCTGCAGCTCAGAGAGGGCAGGAGACCAACTTTAGGTCACACAGCTTTTGAGAGGTAGAGCTGGAGGTGGAGAGGGGGGTTCCATGAGGCACACCCCAGGGCCCCCGAAAAGAGGAAGCAGAAGGGGGTGCACACTGGCTGTCTCAGTGTTCTTTCTCTCCCCCAGCCACCCCCCCAGATGACTGATGTTTGCTCCCAACTCTCTCAGTTGCTTGAGCTGAGACTAGGTCTGGGTGGGCCCTATGTGATCCAGGGTCCCTCTGTTTGGTTTTGGGGCTGCCGCTGGCTGTGCTCAGGGCTTACTCCTGGCTCTGCACTCGGGATCACTCCTGGGGAGGCTCAGGGATCGAACCCGGGTTGGCTGTGTGCAAAGCAAACGCCTTCCTTCCTCCAGCCCAGGGCACTTGTCTCTGCTCTCTCCCGGCCCCTCTGGAGCCCAAGCCCCCCCGATTCATACACCATGGGGCCTCAATAGCAAGGTGCTGGGTGAGAGCCGCTCAGAGTGGCACTGTGTGGCCGAGGAGAACCCCATAGCTTGAATCTGCCTTGGCGAGGGGGCAGGACCTGGGATCAAAGCCCCCTTGAGCTCTGACCTCCCTCTGGCTCCACTCCCAGCATCACCTAGGATGCCAAATGCTTCACCTAGGATGACCGAGCTGGTAGGGTCCATGGCCCTCCCCAGCACCCCCAGAAAAAAATCAATGACCACCATACTGGAAGGGGACCAAGTAGGAAGAGGAAGAGGGTGCCCTGGCCTTGTCCCCCCAGGGGTTACTCCTGATTCTCACTCCAGAGTCACTCCTGGCGGTGCTCGGGGGACCCTATGGGGTGCTGGGCTCAAACCCAGGTCGGCCATGTGCAAGGCAAATGCCCTTCCGGCTGTCCTGTCGCTCCAACTCTCCCAGAGACCCCTATTCCCCCCGCCCAGATGCTGAAATCAGAGGATAGGAGAGTGGGCTAGACCGAGGCTGATCAAGCCCTCCAGTGGAACAAGGTTGCCTTCCCTTTTAAATGCATGACCCCTGGCCCCCATCCTTCCGCTGCGGTCTTGTCTCGACAGCTCTGCTCCATTCCTGTCTCGTCTACCTGTATCTCCTCCTGCTTCTCCACGGTCTCTCTGTCTCTGTCCGTGTCTCTGCCGTGTCTCCTGCTGTCTTCCTCTCCATCTCTCTCCCCATGCTCCCAGCCCGGACGCCCCCTTCCCTCCCCCCAGCCCACCCTTCCATCGGCTGCTTCCTGCATGCCCTCGGAGGAATTCAGTGGTGGGAAGAGTTGAGGAGAAAGCTGGACTCTTGGCGGCTGTGGGGTATAAGGACAAAGAAAGGGGAGAGGCGCCTGGGCTGGCCAGGCCAGGCCCAAGGGGAGCACAGCATAGTCAAGGGCTGGCCCCCTTCTGCATTCCCCACGCGGAGACCTTCTTTTCTTTTTTATTATTGCATTCCTGTCCCTGGTCCCTGACCACTGAGAAGGTAGGTATCCCGGCTCAGCTGTGCACTCGCTGGTCCCATCTCAGGCAAGCCCCACCTCTCTGCTTGGTTTGAATGTGGTTCTCTCTCTCTCTCTCTCTCTCTCTCTCTCTCTCTCTCTCTCTCTCTCTCTCTAGATCTGTCTCGCTCTGGTTGGTTAATCTCCCCCTTTCTCTTTCACCGTCTTCATGTGTAACTTGCATTTCCTCCAAATGAGCTGCAAAGCTACGCCTCCTGGTGTTCTCTCCCGTGGTTCCCGTGACTCCCCGACCCTTCACTTTTCTGGTTCATTCTTCTCTCCTTCTCCCTGCCCTGCTCCTCCTCCCTCTGCCTCCCCCCCTCGCTCCCCCTCTTTCTCAGCGTGTTGTCGAATGCATTTCTGTGTGTGGTTTAGCTCTCGAGTTTGTGTTTCCCTCCCACTCCGGTCCGATGCCCTCGAACCTCTTTGATTCCGTTGTCTGGAGTAGCCGCTAAGCCGTGGGGGGGTTCCACGCGGGCTGCGTGGACGGGCCTGCACTGGATTCGGGAGGAATTTCTCACTGAGGTCAGCCTCGAGGAAGGGCCGCTGTCCCTCCTCCCGGGCCCTTCTGGGCGTCCTGCATTTTGGCTGCCCCTCACAGCTGCAACTTTGGGGTCTGACGGTACTGGAACATGGATGAGGCACCGGGCAGGCCACAAGTTGGCATGGCCTTGGAGGGCAGGCCCACTAAGTCTGGAGGACAGTCTGGGGGCTGGAGGGGGTTCTCAGAAAACCCATCCCCCACCCCAGCCCAGACAGGGAACCTCTCTCCCCTGCCAACACCTCTACCTTCCAAACTTGAGATCCTGCGTTCCCTTAGTACAGAGCGTTCCCGGCCCTCGCGGTGCTGATGACAGAGGAGGTCTAGGTTCATCTGGGCATGCTGAGGGTCCTAGTCAGAGTTCAGGGTGGGGACCCCCTCTCTGCCCACCTGGGTAGGCCTCCACCCCCAACGATTCCTTCTCTTCTTTCGAAGTGGACCTCATGGGCAGGTCCAGGGGAAATCACTTACTCTGAACCTCTTCCGGGGGTACCAGGAGAACAGAGAAGGAAGTTGGTTGGGCAAGGAGGAAGTGCTGCGGGTCTGATGGAGGCCCTAACTGCAGGAGGCCCCAGCACGGGAGCACTCAGCCATCAAGTCAGGGAGGCAGTGACCTGAACTCAGCTCCCCAAGCCTCTGACCTTCCAGACATGCCCTTGTCTCTCAGACCTGGCCCCATTTGGACTGATAGGAGGAAGAGATGGAAAGGAGCATTTCTGGCTGGGCTCCCCTCCTGATCCCTCTTGGAGGACTTCCTGGAAGCAGCAGCCCTTGAGCTAAGAGTAGAGAATCACAGGCATTAGCAGGCTGTGAGGCAGAAGGGAAAGCAGGCAGGAGTAACCACAGCAGGCTCTGGAGGCGATGCTTGGAGGTCCCTTGCCACCAAGACCCCTTCCAGCTAGGACGCCCCCACCGTAGTGTCTGGACTTGGAACACCCTCGACTTGGGGAGGAATGAATGAACTGGAAGTGAAAGCTCACACCAGGCAACCGTGAGGGCCCCATCCGGCTCAGCCTCCAGGGTGGCCCTAGGACTCTCCCCACCCCCAGTGATCTCTAACACCCCACCCGCAGCCCCTGACTCCCATCCTCTGCCACCCTGAGCACACCCAGACTTGGGGTCCCCCTGGAGGCTTCTGGCTTTCTTACACTGCCCAGAGTCTGCGAAGCACTCTGTTCCCTCCTGGTCGACCCAGCAAGGATCCCAGCTCAGTTCCTCTCTGCTTTGACTACTGGAGAAACTGAGGCCACGGGGTTGAGTCATTTACTCAAGGCCTCAGCAAACTCGGGGTGATTTCAGGGTGTCCCACTTGACTGACCTCTCTGGGTCTGAGAGGTGCCCGGGAGAAAGGGAATGTATGCACGTCCGTGTTTGGTCGGCAGGGGGCGCACGATCAACCGAGGACTCTTCCTTCGGGGCTGATGGCACCTTCAGGTTCCTCAAATTCCTGTCTCACTCTCAGCCCGGGGGTCTAGAGGGCCCCACAGTGCCTGGCACCTGGCTCCACCCCCCCGCCCCCCGCAGCGTCATTTCTCCCTAAAGCCCAAGCAGCTGGCCCAGCTCAGAGTTAGATTGGAGCAGGAGTCACGTGCTGCCCAGAATCTCCCTGTTCATTTCCTGCCTATTTGCCTTGAGCCACCCTTCAATCAAAAGCAAGTTAAAGACTTCTTAAAGGAGGGGCCCGGTGACCCCTTCGGTATGGACCACTATGCATTGGTTTTCGGGGCTCCACGTTCCGGCCGCTAGAAACATAAGGGATCTGGAGCTCCTTCCTCTTTGCTCCTTCTGGAGGGAATTGTTGATGACAGAGCCAAGGACGGAGCAGGGAGGGGCCTTGGGAGCTGTGAGGCCTCTGTTAGGGTGCAGGACTGTGTCTCGGGGGACCAGGGTCTCCGGGCGCTGTCTGAAAGGAACCATCTCAGACGGCTGGACTACCCAGCACCCACCTCCCCCGATCTAGGGGTGAGATGATGATCAGGCAAGTTGGGTGTTGGAGGGGCACCCCGATCCCTGATGCTATCCACTCCGCCAGCCTCTGCCCCAAGCAGAGACCCTCCAAGTTCTCCCAGGAAATCTTCGATTCCAATTAACGCGGGGCAGCGGCGCTCACTGCTAGATGTTCATTGGCTGCTTTAGCCACCAATCACGAGCCAGCTGCACTTTTTCACCAATAGGCTCTCTCGACCCCGCCTCCACGACCCAAGGTCTCCGGGACTGTAGCGTGGGGCAGCATCCTGGGCGCTTCTGTCGGTCTTTGCCTGCACAGGTGCCCCCACAAGGGGCAGGTGTTTTTTTTCCCCCTTCTGTCCAAAAGCTGGCCCCAGCCTCTGGCCCTTGCAAGGGCGCATGCTCCTTATGGAGGCCTTAGTGGAAGCCAAAACTGCGATGCAAATTAAGGCCGCAGAGCTAAATCCCCGGATCTGCCTCGGTGGTGCCCCAAAATGGTGTTAGGGATGGCGGGACGGGGGCGGGGCTTTGGGGAGGGAAACAGGCGTCCAGAGACCCACGCCATCGATGTGAGCCCAAAGGGAGTGTGCAGAAAATCCAGGGGTATGTTGCTCCAGAAGCAAAACCCAACCGTCTCCCTTTGAGGTTGGGGAAACTGAGGCCAGGGATGGGGAAGGTGGTCAGTGTCACTCAGCGAGGTCGAGGCAGGCCCTGGAGCTTCTGGACCCCAGCCAGAGCCCCACCCTCAAGTGGCTTTCTAGAGCCCCACCCTCAAGTCCCGACTCCACTTCTGGAAAAGACAAACCAACACCCGCTCCCCCCAAAGCCCAGACGTCTTGCTACCCAGCGGTTGGCCCGGAGCCGGCGCTGCCGCCCTCTGCACAGCCTAGAGTGGGGTGGTTGCGTTTCTCTCTCTCTCTCTATCTCTCTTGCATTTTTGTGAATCTAATGATGAACTTATGCTACCACACTTTTCCCTTCTCTTACACACCTACTAAAGGAGGAAGTACCACTTTATTGGTAAGTGGACGTAACCAAGAGGGAAGTACAAAATCAGAGCTTTAAAAAAAAAAGAAAAGAAAAGAAAAGAAAAAGGAAAAAAAGAAAAAGAAAAGAGAGAAACAGAAAGACAGTCGGGCGCTATTGAGAGCTCCACGGGTCTCTGCAGGGCTGAAGCCGAGGAAAGGACCATGTTGACAGGAAAATGTCCGTTTCCCCGTCCCGGAGTTTCAGGCTTTGTTTTTGAGTTTGGTATCTAATGACATTTGTGGATTTTATTTTTCAATTTGTTTTTCCTCCCTTTCTTCGGTTCAGTTTTGAGTTCAGTTGTCCAGCCCCCCCACCCGCCCTCACTCCATCTGTGTGCCGTGTGCCCCTCCATTCCCTCCCCCCCACACCCCCCTGCGCTGGGGGCCCCGGCCTGGTGGGCTGGCCCTGGCCCGGCCTCCCCGGGCTGCCCTCTCTCTTCTCTCTGCCGGGATCGTCTGTCCCCTGGGGGGGGCAAGGCCAGCCCCCATCTGTTCTGGAGCCCCCTCCCCTTCAGCCCCCCCCACCGCTCCGCACCCCTCCCCTTGTGTTTTGCATGCCGAGAACCTTGCATGAGCTGCAGTGTGAGGCCCAGAAGGTGGAACAGAGAGACAGGCAGGCCAGGCGCGGGGAACCGTGTGCGCGATGCTCGGGCCATGGGGCCCCCCGCCTGGGCCCGATGAAAGCCCCCTCTCCCTCTCTCCCCCCACCACCCTCCTTCTCTCCCCCTCTCTCCGTCTCCTCTCGCCCTGGGCTCGCTCCTGGCTGGATGTCCTCTCTCCCTCTCCTCTCTCCCCATCTCTCTCGTCTCTCTCTCCCTCTCTTTCTCCTCTATCTTCATCCCTCTCTCTTCTCTCTCTCTCCCTCTCTGTCCTCTCTCCCCGCCTCCTCTCTCTCTGTGTGTCTCTTTATCTCTTTTCTGTGTCTCTGATTCTGTCACTCTCCTTTCTCATCCTGTCTGTCTGTCTGTCCTTTTCTCTCCCCCTCCCTCTCGGTGTTTCTGCCGGCTCTTTTCTTGGTTCTGTGTCTCCGTCTCCTTCTCTGGCTCTGTTCCTCTCCCTTCCCTCCGTCCGTCTGTCCCTCTGTCCTCCGCACTCCTCTCCCGCCGGGCCCTCGGTCCTCCTCCTCCTCCTCCTCTGTCCCCCTCCACCCCCGGCCCCTCTCTGCCTCTCTCCCGTCAGAAGCCCAGCTCGCCCTCGCCCAGGGCCGGCGACCAGGCGGAGGCCGACGCAGCCACGCCGCCGGCGCGGGGGAAGCACAGCCCGAGCCCGCGCGCGGCGCCGTCGGCGCCCGGCAGAGGAGGCGGCGCTGCGGGCCCGGCCCGGCGGCGGCGGCGAAGGCGAAGGCGGCGGCGGCGCTCCCGCTCCTCGGCGTCCGCGCCCCGCCGCAGGGGGCGTCGGCGAGCCCGGCCCGCGGCCCCCCGGGACTCGTCGCGCTCGCTCAGCCGGGCCCGCTCCAGCAGCGACTCGGGGGGCGACGCCCCGGGACCCGGCGCTGAGCCCGGCTCCGAGCGAGGCCACGGCGGGCACGGGAAACGGTGAGTCGCGGGCCCGCGCGCCCCGGCCCGGTCACGGTCCGCAGTCCTGGCGCTCCCTGCACCCCGGCCCTCCTCGCCCCTCCCTGGTCCTGCCCCTCCCGCACCCCTGCCCTCCTGACCCCTCCCTGGGCCTGCCCCTCCACGCACCCCTGCCCTCCTGGCTCCTCCCTGGGCCTGCCCCTCCCCGCACCCCTGCCCTCCTGGACCCTCCCTGGCCCTGCCCCTCCCCGCACCCCTGCCCTCCTGGCCCTTCCTGCACCCCTGCCCTCCTCACCCCTACCTGGCCACCGACCCCGTCTCTGGCCTCCCGACACCCCCCTCGTGACTCCTCCCCATCTAAGTCGCCCCCTCCGGGGCTTTTCCCTCCCCGCTCCCGGGACCCCCGCCGTCCGACCCTCTCCCCACCACCGGCCCCCTCCTCTCCCCGGCCACTCGCGCCCTCCGCCGCCCCCCACCCACTCCCGGGTGCCCACTCCCGGGTGCAGTGGGCGCGCCCCTCCACTGAGCTCCCCTGTCGCCCGCCCCGTCCAGGACCAAGGAGCGGCCCCCGCGCGCCCGGCCCGCCAGCACCTCCCCGTCCCCCGGCGCGCGCGGCCGGCACGGCGGCCCCGACGGGACGAGCTCGTCGCGCAGCCCCGGGCCCCCGCCGCGGTCGTGGGGCTCCAGCCGGTCGCCGTCCAAGTCTCGCTCGCGCTCGGCGGAGAAGCGGACCCGCAGCCCCAGCCGCTCGCCGTCGCCCAAGAAGGCCGCGGGCCGGTGAGCGGGGCCGGCCGGGGCGCGCGCGGGCGGCGGGGGGCGCAGGCCGGGGCCGCCGCGCCGGGACGTGGGGCTCACGTCGGGCCCCCGCAGGGACAAGGACGCCGAAGGCCGCGCCAGGCACGCCGAGGCCGAGGCTAACCGCGCCCGGCGCCGCTCCCGCAGCTACTCGCCCATCCGCAAGCGGCGCCGGGACTCGCCCAGCTTCATGGAGCCGCGGCGCATCACCAGGTACGGGGAGGCCCGGGTGGTGTGGACGGGGCCACCGTCCTCCAGGCGGAGGGGACGGCGGGTAAGGGTTCAGGGCAGGGATCCGCACGGCGGGGAGCCGTGAGAGTCCAGGGGCCTGGAGATGCCGGGGTGCGGGGCGGGGTGGGGGGGAACTTCCCCGGGGGAGGCCCTTGGACCTGGGGTGGGCAGCCGGCAGGAGCTGAGCCGCTAAACCTCCGTTTCCTGCCACCCAGCCCTTCCGTCCGCATTCCCACCCCCACAACATCTCTCCTTCTCTCCTCGTCGAAGGTCCAGCCTGCCGAGTGGCCTGTGGGCAGCCCTGGGCCCAGGTGGCCCCTCTCCCGCCCCCCGGCTGCCGGGGGATGCCCATGTGAGCGATCCGGACGCCTCTCCTCTCTCTAACCCCACTCTGACCTTCCAGCCTCGGGGATTTGGAGGAGGGGGTGAAGGGGTAGACGCCTGGGGGTCGCCAAGGGGGCTGCACCCACAGACAGACACCGGGGCCGGCTTCTCCAGCAGGACAGTGTCTGTGAGAATAGGGTCTGCCCACACTCCTGATGGCCAGGCCCCAGGTGGGGGATGGGCGGGGAGAGGCAGAGGCCATGTGAAACTGGGCACCAGCTCTGCTTGGGCTCAGGAAGGGCGATCCCTGTGCCCCGGCGCCCAGATCTCTTCCACCCTTGGCATGGCTCCAAGCTCCCTGCACAGATATCAATCAAGTCCCCGAGCTTAGGACACCCCCAGACAACTTATATACCCCACCAATGCACGGAGGGGTCCCTTACATCCAGCACCCCCAGGGACCCCCATCCCAGGCTGCCACCATCTCCTCCTCCTCCCCCCACTAATGTCCCCCTTTTTCTTCCTCAGAATTAACCCTGAGCCACAGGGCAGAATGCCCCCTTAACCACTCTTTTTCTGGGTCACAGCTTCCTGATTTCACACTAACTCGGGGTTGGGGGGCTCAGGGGGAGAGTGGGGGGGCTCGGTGAGGAGCAGAGCCAGGAGATGGGCAAGGCTTGGACATGCGCAGCAGTGGCCAGGGTCATCCCCACCTTTTGTTCGTCTGTTTGGAGGGGGGAGCACGCAGGGCACTTTGCAGCTGGTGCGTGTATGCTGGGGGGAGCCCCATATTGAGATCAACTGACACCTCTTCAGTCAAGCTAAAATGGGTCCCCATGCTTGCGGAAAAGCAAGCATGTGGGGGGGAGGAAGGGAGGTAACCCCATGAAATTGGCAAGAAGGGCTCTCCTAGGAGTGGAAAAATGGGGAGGGGCAGAAGGGCAGGAAAGGAGGTGGGGAACCCCTGGTCACTGCAGAGGTGGGGGTGTTGGATAGAGCCTCAGGACCCTGGAAGGGTGGGAGGTAACTGGCTTTTTCCTCCCGCAGTGCCAGAAAGCGCCCGATCCCCTACTACCGGCCCAGCCCCTCCTCATCCTCCAGCTGCCTGAGCAGCGACTACTCCAGCCGCAGCCCCAGCCCCGGCCCCAGCCCCGGGCCCAGCCTGGGGAGCTACAGCAGCCGCAGCCGCGGGACCCGCAGCCGCACACGCAGCCCCTCCCGGACCCCCAGTCCCAGCTACTACAGCCGGAGCAGCTCAGAGAGTGGGGGCTTCTGAACCCAGAGACCCCAAACTCACACGGGAGGGAGGGGGGCGCACCCCAAGGTCACAGAGAGGTCCCCGGGCCAGGGAAGACCTTGGTGGGGGGGTGCCCTCCAGACCGGGGGCAGCCAGATTCTGCTGCTTCTCAGGGTCCCAGCTCCCCGCCTGCTGCCTGACCACCAGGTCCAGGGAACAAAGAGCCGCTGCGATCACAGGGGCCACCTGCGCCCCTTCCTGCTTGAGACCAGCTCTCCAGGCTGGACATCAGCGCCATGCAGCCAAAATCAGGGGTACCTTTGGCAGTGTGGGATCTGGAAGCCCCATCCCCAGGCCCATAGCCTTTCTTACCGGGACCCTTGGGGGGGAGGCAGAGACAGGGAGTACGGTCTTATTTGGAGGCAGGTAGGAAAGGCTGAACCCTGATGCCCCATCTTCCAGGCTGGGGGGCAGCTGCCTTCCTATCAGGCTGCAGGAGAGGGCTGGCTGGAACTTCAGAGGGGCCCACGGTCTCCCCCAAATCCCTCCCCTGGCTCCCCGAGGGCCAGACCAGGAGGGTCATGAGCTGGCAGCTCGCCCAAGAACGGAGATGGACTCCACTTCTGGCCCCACTCTGGGTCTGGCCCTCGCCTGCCAAGCCCTCTGAGCAGCAGAGATGGGGACAGACAGGCCACACAAGCACGCAGCCCTGAGGGCACAGAGGTCAGGAGAGTCGGCGGCCACTGGCCGAGCAAGACCCCGTATCCCCCTGGTCTGGGGAGGGGACAGCTGGCAGTGTAGGGTTGGGTAGGTAGGGGACACGGGGAGAGCCAGTCTAAGGGAGCATGACTTCCTGCCAGAGAGGGGGTGCTGCAGTAGAAGAAAGAGAGGGGACCAACCCCCCGGACTGAGGTCCTGGGGCACCAGCACACCCCCTCCTCGCTGCCCTCAGCCCCACCTCCTGGGGTCCTCAGGGATGTCACCCAGTCTTCCTTGGTCTCGCAGGGCAGCTGGCAGAGTGGGGAGCAACTGGGGTCTGGTCCGGGGTCCCCTCTCTCGCCTGTCCCCCTCCCTCTCTCTCCGTGGAGTGGGTCACAGTTGGACTCTAATAAACACACTCGGTGCCCGGATGGCACGTGTGAGAGCCGGTGTCTGTGGACGTGGGTGCCCGGGGGAGCGGGAGGCTGCTGGGAATGAGGGGTCCAGAGAGAAGAAGTGACGTGGAGAAACTGGGGCCCAAGGGGGCTTCCTGCCGGAGTGTCTGGCCTTCCCTGCAGCCCAGGAAGCCAAGAAGACCCCCCTTGCTCCTGATCCTTGGACCACCCCCTGCCTGGCCCCACTCACCAGTGACGCGGCCCCTCCCTGCAGCTGGACCCCTGGGCTCTGACTCTCCCAGCTTTGTGACTTATAGGCTGGGAAGCTGGGGTGCAACCAAGAGAAAAAAAATCTTGCCCTGGGAAGGCCTGGCGTAGTGCAAGCATCGGCTCCAGGCCCTGCCCAGACCCTGGTGGCCCATAGGGGCCGAGAAAGGAGGAATTGGTGCATTTATTTCACTGGGGAGCTGTTGCTCCAGGCGGTGTTTGGGGGAACCGCACGAAGAGCTGGGGATCAAAGCTGGGTTGGCCACATGTAAGACAAGCACCCTGCCTGCTGCACTGCCTCACCCCCTCACCAGGTTTTCTCTCAGCTGTCAAAGCACACCCACAGGGGCTGGGGTGATAGCACAGCGGGTAGGGCGTTGTGCCTTGCATGTGATCGACCCGGGTTCGATTCCCAGCATCGCATAGGGTTCCCCGAGCACCGCCAGGAGTAATTCCTGAGTACATGAGCCAGGAGTAACCTCTGTGCATCGCTGGGTGTGACCTAAAAAGTAAAAAACAAACAAAAAAAAAAAACACCCACAAACTCCCCTTCTCCTCTCTTCCTTCTCAGCTGGGCAGCATTCATTATTTTTGTGTTTTTTAGTTTTGGGGGCCACACTGACAATGCTCAGGAGTTACTCCTGGCTGTGCTCAGGGATCACTCCCAGGAGGGCTCAGGGTACTCTATAGGGTGCCAGGGATCGAACCCGGGTCGACCAGGTGCAAGGCAAATGCCCCCCACACACACACCTACCACCACTGCCCTCTTCTTTCCTTTCTTTGCACCTCAGTGCCAGACCCGGCCCTAGCCTGCCCTTGGCTCTGCCCAAATGCAAATCTGACTGTCCTGGGGAGACTGTGGGGGCATGGGCACAGTCAACCCCAATTGCCCCCCCAGGGTGGGCCTGGAGGCCCCCAGCACCAGAGCTTCAGGGCCTCCAGCTCCTCTTGCTGGCCTGGGAACTGAGTCTCATCAGGAGTGGCCCCGGGGCCTCAAAAGAACTACTTGGGAGGCCCCCCCCCAAAAAAAAACAAAATGCAAATCTGAGCGTTCATCCAAAGGACATGGCTCATTTAGCACCTACAAACAGAAGCACCTGCCCATAGGGCTCGGCTGTGGCCTTCACAAGGGCTCCTCAGGGATGACTGTCCTCCCCCACCACTGCGACTCTAGACACCTCAGTTCAGCTGACGCCCTGGTGCCCCTCATGAATAAGCTCCTGGCTTGAGGACGGTCCAGTTCCCGCTGCCTCCTACTCCAAGAAGCCCTCCTGGTGCTCCGTGGCAGTGCGGCTGCCCAGCCTCTCCCAACAGTGGGCTCCTCCCAGGCCCAGTGCTCTAAGTCTCCCCAAACCTGTGCCTTTCTGGAGACCAGGATGAGCCTTCTTGGTCTCTGCAGCAGCCCCCGTAAACAGGCACCCCCGGAGATGTTTGTGGAATGAAGAGCTGAGGGGGGACAATGAATAACAAGGCTCCAGAACCCGGGGGTGCTGAGGGACTGGGTGACAATGAATAAAGGGGCTCCAGGACCCAGGATGGGGGTGGGGTGGGGGCGGGGGAACACCAGGGACAAAACAAAGGTAAGTGGCAGCAGGTGGACACTAGAGGGCGCTACGGAGGCAGCCAGGGCGGGGAGGGGGCGGGGCAGAGGAGGGCGCCCCTTCCGGCAGGGAGCCCGACCCGTTCTAGCACCCCACTTCTCCGGCTCCACCCCCAGCTACCGGGGGTCCTGCTGCCGGGGAGGGCGGAGGGTGCTTCCCACCCCACAGCCTGTGCTCGCTACCTTGAGAAAAGGGAAAAGTACTGCCAAGAAGGCATGTGGAAAACAGGAAACCCCAGTTCCGCGGCGGAGGGAGGGGGCGGGGCGGACTCAGGGGCCTCCCCAGGGTGGGTTTGGGGTGCAGCAGGTTACTCCTGGTCCTTCTCCTCAGACAGGGACCCTTGCCGTTCTCCTACCCCTAAGACAGCAACAGGGGGGCCGAATAGGAATGGGAGGGGGGCGGGAGTAAGGTAGGGGGAGGGGGGAGAACACAGAACGCTGTGCATCTCCCCTTCTTGTCTTGCACCCAGACCCAGGCTGACGACTCAGGGGTGCACATGCCCAGGGTGGGTGAGGGCCAGTGTCTCCCATCCACAGCCTCCCAGAGAGGTTCAGGAACCCCTGACCGCGCCTCTGCTGCTCCCAAGCTCCTTCCCTGAGAAGTTTCCTGGAGCTGCCAGAACAGGAAGGTGCAGGGCTGGACCGTACCACCGGCAGGGCGCTCGCCTGGCCTGCAGCCCAAAGGGGCCCGATCCTGAAGCCCGCCGGGTTGATGCCTGAATGCAGAGCCAGGAGTAAGCCTAGGGCATCGCCAGGTGTGCCCCCAAAACAAAAACATATCAAAAGAAAACCAAAGAGAGAGGGGGTGCTTCTCCCTGCGACAGCGCCACCGAGCCTAGCTTCTGGGCAGCAGGGTGCCCTGTCCCTGCCCCTGTTCTATCCCCCTCTCTCCCCGCCCAGCAACATTAGCTGGCAGGTGTGTGTGTGGGGCGGGGGGGGGGGGGGGGGGGGCGGTACACGGAGGAGGAGAAACTTGATTCACTGCTCTGGAAGGAATCTTCCAGAACATCCAGTGCAATGGTCTCAGGGCACAGATGAAGAAAATGAGTCACGAGAGCCGGCGCCCGGCCAAGGTCACAGCCTGGAGCGGGGCTGGAGATTCTTGCTCCTGGACAGCAGGGGTGGGGGGGTGGAGGACGGACCGGACCTCCCCTTCAGGAGTGGCATCCAGGGGGGAGGGGAAGGGCAAGAGGATCTTGGGAATGGGATCTCTGGCGGGCAGTGTCTGGGCACCTGAGGAGGTCCGGCCCCCACCCCCAGACATTCTCTGTCCCTCCCCAGCAGGCCCTGCGGGATCCATCCATCAGCTGTCAGCCCCGGGGAGGAAGGCGGGAGGCTGCCAGGGCATTCTGGCTCTTTCTCCCAGAGGCTGGGCCAGCACTGGGGGGCTGACTCAGCCACTCCTGGGGTGGGGCAGCTGGGGCCAAGGTGGGGCCCAGCGCCAGGAGAGGAGGCTGCCGCAGTCTTGGGGCTAAACAGGCCAGAAGGGACCCTGCAGTGCCTGCTCCCCGCCCCCCGCGGCTTCTGGGAAATCCTGGGGGGCGGATCCATCCTCTTAATCCCAGAAAAGCTACCAAGGGCAGCTGGGCCGAAGGCTGGAGGGGTGTGGGGGGAGGGCAGAAACTCAGTCCTCCCCACTCAGGTTACTTGGAGGGGGGTCCCCCAGCAGTGCTGAGGTGACCCAGGGCCACTCCCAGTCATTCTCGGCCCCCCCAAGGCAAGAGAGTTAATGTCAGGACCCAGAGTGGGTGGATGTGAGGTGGAGCCCCAGCCCCTTGGTGGTACAGACGTACAGCCGATGCCGTGGGGTTCTCCAAGGTACTTGGGCCCCACAGGGGCAGAGCGGTGTTGTGGGGGGCGGGGTATATGCAGTGCAGGGAAGTTGGGCCACGCATGCTAGGGGTTACTAGTGCTCTAACCCCTGCACTACTCATCCACTCTCACCACTCCTGCCCAGGAGATTACACCTACCCAGAGGGGCAGGGCTGGAGTGGCCCCAGACCACAGCCTGCACCCCAGATACCCCCAACCCATCCTGGGCTTTCAAGGAAGGTGCTCCCCAGTGAGTGGCCCAGTTCCCTCTGCCCCCATCAGCAGCACGGCTCACCCTTGATTGGCTCTCCCGTCTGAAGAATGGGGTGCTGATGGTCACGGGAGAAGCGTACCCCACGGCGCTCCACAAGCAGCCTTGGGCTTGTGTCCAGAGAGCTGAGCCGGGGAGAGGCCCAGAGGGCAGGACGCGGATTCCGTCCCAGGGTTAGTCCCAACACTGCTAGGGAGCTTCCTCCCAAAATGGACATGAGGAAAGCAGGCTCACTAACTTTGGCCATTTGGGGGACTCCCCACGAGGCATCGGGGGAGGGCGTGCCATCAACCCTATTTTGGTTTTTGGGTTTGGGGAGTTTTTCTTTGACTTTTTGGGTCACAACTGGCAATGCTCAGGGGTCGCTCCTGGCTCTGCACTCTGGAATCACTCCTGGCGGTGCTGGTGGACCATATGGGACACCAGGGATCGAACCCAAGTTAGCCGTGTGCAAGGCAAATGCCCTCCCCGCTGTACTATCGCTTCAGCACCATCATCCCTGTTTTGAGTCAGGCAGACTCCGAGAGGCTCCAGGCCTGGGTGCCCAGATTCAACCCAGCCTTATGTGACCCCCAAATCCCATTTTGGCCACTACCCCTGCTTCCTCGCTGCCTTGGGATGGATTTTGCAGTGTGTATTGGAAACACCGGGGCGGGGGGGGGGGGGGTCAAGTGCTTCATATCTAGGGGCTCCAGGTGTATGTTTAGCTCGGCCACCCCTGCCCCAGAGCGCCCTGTGGGATGTGGGGGGCCCGCCTGGCATTGCACAAGGTGCCTGCGCGGGCGGTGGGCGGGTGGCAGCAGTGCCCAGCGCCACCCCGCCCTGGTTTCAGGCGAGATGAAGGGAGCTTCTGTCTACAAAGTGCCAACCGCACCCAGAGCGTGGCGGGGCCGCACTTGAAAGCACCACGATCACACCCACCTGCCAGTGCGGGGCGGGCCCCGAGCTCGAGTCTGGGCCACGGTGGGCAAGCAAGGGCGGATAAAGGGCCGCGGTCCTGATCTCAGCCTGGTTTTATAAGGCTGACCTCACTATGAGTTTACAATAGATTTATAGAGGGGCTGGGAGTGCCAGGAAGTGCTAAGAGGAGGGTGGTCAGCAGATTCCAACCGAGACCCCCCCCCCCCCGCTCCTGTTTAACACATCACCCAGCAAGGCCAGGAGGGGCAGGATGGGGCCTGTCTGCCCCCTCATTGTGACCCACCAGTGCCCTGGGAGCTCTGCTGAAGCCATTCTCAGCTTCCTGGTCCAGTCTGGCTTTCTGATGGGGAGCACGGGGGGCACCCAAGAACCCTCTCTCTGGAAAGAGAAACTGAGTCTCAACGGGAGTCAGAGTGTCAAGAGGAGGGGCCTGGAGTTAGTTGACCCCATTCCAGCTTCCCCTCAAACCGGCCGACCCCATGCCAGTTGCCCCTGACACCAGCTGCCTCCCAGGCTGGGCCCCCCATACACCAGCCACCCTAGGCCAGCTACCGTGGCAGGGCAAAGAAGCTGCAGTGGCCTGGGGGTCTTCTGCAGGGGCCGTTGGGGGATGCCAAGGCAGGGGCCCCGGGGAGCAGAGCCCTAGAAAAGAGACTTAAGTCCATGCCTTATTGGAAATTGGGCTGGTCACTGCATCTCTCGGAACCTCAGCTTCCTCAGCCCTCCCCAGGAATGCGAGGGGGCCATGTGGTGTTGGGGATCCAACCTAGGCCCTGCATACGCCCCACCCCTCATCCACAGGCCTGAAAGATGGCTCAAGGGGCAGAGCTCATGCCTGGGGGCCCCCAGTGCCATATGATGTCATATCTACTGGGAGTTGCCCCAGGACGCCAAATAATTCCCCCAATAAATTTAAAAAGAAGGGGGTACTAGGACTTAAACTGAGAGAAGGCAAGTAGGAGAGGGTAGGGGAGCGGGAGGGAGTCTGGGGAGAACAGGGGGCCTGGGGGTCAGGGAGAGCAGGAGGGGGTGAGAGGAAGCGGAAAGGGATGGGGGAGGAGGAGGGGGTGTCTGGAGCAACTGGCAGCCGGAGCACCAGCCTCTGGGAGTTGGGGGGTGGTGGAGTGTGGAGCCACTCTGAGGTCAGGGCCAGGCAAAAGGCCAAGGGCCCAACAAGTAAGCTTGAGGGTCCGCCCCTCCCTTTGTACTGAGGGGATCAGAAGCAAAGGGACTTTGAAATCATGATCTTCAAATACGGAAAGGAGGAGACTTGCCCCAACCCTACAGCAAAGCCAGAGACAATGTCCTGAGGTCACATTCAGGGTCAAAAAAAGAAAAGAACAGCCCTGGAGAGGTATCCCTCTAGAGACCCCTCTTGGCCTTAGGGCTGGGGTCTCTGGCCTGGGGCCGCCAAATCCACCAGCCAGGAGCACCCCGCAAAGCCCTGGCCTTCGGTCCCACCTCTCTTGGTTCAGGCCCCAGCAGAGACAATTAGCACAAGTAGCAATTAAAACAATAACTAAACATGGACCAGACCCAGGGCCGAGCCAGCCACTTCGCATTTCTGAATGCTCCCCTGGACCATGATGTCAGCCTGATTATCACCAACTTCCAGAGGGAGGACACTGCGGAACTCAGTGTCTCAAGGGCCCCAGTGCATGTGGAGAGGAATGGAGGCAGGGAGTGACTCGCAGTCCTCACTAGGAACCATTCACTGTATATCACAAACTCGGGGGGTTCCAATCCCAGCTGGCCCCTTCCTGCCATCTGGCCTGGGACACTCGCCCCTGGAGCAGCCACTCGCTCCACCTATACCCCCACCAGACGCGTGCACTTTAGCGCCAGGCCCGCGGCGGAGGCGGGGGGCGGGGGGGGGGGGGGTCGGGTGGTGGGCGCTGGCTCAGCGTCCACCACGCTCCCCGTCGTTTGTTTTCTCCAACAGGAGAGAAGATTCCAGATTGGGCTGGGCCTTCCTCAGCCCGCCCCCGCTCCGGTATGCAGGGGAGGGGCTGCCCCGCAGCCGGTCATTGCCATTAATAGAGACCTGAGACACGCCTGCTAAAAATACCCGGCTGGGAGGCCCATAAGAGCGCGGCGGGGTGCAGCGCCCCGCACTTCTCCCTCCGGCCGCCTCCAGTCGCCCCCAGCGCCGCCAAGCAGCATGACCGAGCGCCGCGTGCCCTTCTCGCTCCTGCGGAGCCCCAGCTGGGAGCCCTTCGCCAACTGGCCCTCGGCACACAGCCGCCTCTTCGACACGGCCTTCGGGCTGCCGCGGCTGCCCGAGGAGTGGTCGCAGTGGCTCGGGTCCAGCGGCTGGCCCGGCTACGTGCGCCCGCTGCCCGCGGCGCCCGTGGACTGCGCCCCGGCCGTGGCCGTGGCCGCGCCCGCGCCCGCCTACAGCCGCGCGCTCAGCCGGCAGCTCAGCAGCGGCGTCTCGGAGCTCCGACACACGGCTGACCGCTGGCGCGTGGCCCTGGACGTCAACCACTTCGCCCCCGAGGAGCTGACGGTCAAGACCAGGGACGGCGTGGTGGAGATCACCGGTGAGCGCCGCGCCCGGCCCCCGCTGCGCTGCGCCGCCCGCTCCCGAACCCGGGAACCCGGGCCGAGGCGGCTCCCACCCACCCGCTCTGCTCGGGAAACGCTCCGGGGAGCCACGAAAGGCCCCTCCAGCCGGGCCGTGGGGCTGACTCCCCGCGGAGGGGGCGTGGCGTGGCCCCGTCCCGCGCCCCCGACTCTCGGAGCCCCGAACCAAACTTTGCAGATAGCTCTAAGTGCTCGCCACCCCCCCGCCCGAGCTCTCTGCCCATCTGGATGGGTCTGAAGTCTGGCCCTTCGGGGGGCAGTTTGGATGTGGGTGCACCCCTCTTGCAGTTCCTAACCTCTCCATCTCTCCGCCCCACAGGCAAGCACGAAGAGAGACAGGACGAACACGGCTACATCTCCCGCTGCTTCACTCGCAAATACACGTGAGTCCCGGGCCGCTGGGGGCGGGGCCGCGAGAGGGTGGAGCCTCTGGGGCGGGCCCGGAAGCGTGACGCATTAGGGGCGTGGCCTCTGGCGGGTGGGGCTACTGGGGGCGCGGCCGCGGGAGGGTGAAACCTTGATGGGCGTGGCCTCTGGAGGATGCGGCGTCTAGGGGCGGGTCCAATGGAGGATGGAGCCTATGGGGCGGGTCCCTTGGAGGGTGGAGCCTATGGGGTGGGTCCATTGGAGGTTGGAGCTGCTGGAGCTGCCGCAGGAAGGTGGAGCTTTGGGGGGCTGAACCGCAGGAGAGGCGTGGAATCACCTGGGTCTTTAACACTGGTCTTTTCCACCGTCCAGGCTGCCCCCCGGTGTGGATGCCGCCCAGGTCTCCTCCTCCCTGTCTCCCGAGGGCATGCTCACCGTCGAGGCCCCCATGCCCAAGCCCGCTACCCAGTCGTCTGAGATCACCATCCCCGTCACCTTCGAGTCAAGAGCCCAGCTCTCAGGCCCGGAAGCTGGGAAATCCGAGCAAGCTGCCGCCAAGTGAACAGCTCTCAGGGACCACTGCCCACCCCCACCCCAGGAACCTGTCCCTTCCCGCCCCAGCCTCATTGCTCTTTTGATACGTCCCTCTTCCGTTTTTCTCAAATAAACTTGGATGCACCCCCAATGTGCTTCTGCCTCCAACCTTGGTGAGACCTCGGGCTGGTGGCCTCCTGGTCACTTACTGGTCAAGCTTGTGTGTCCGTTGTCCTCCTGTCCCAAGGCCCACATTGCCTCGAAGTGCTGGTGTAGCAGGAAAGAACATACTGCAAGTATGAGGCCCTAGGGTTCCCTACCCACTGCCCCAAAAATAAGAAAAAATGATGTCATCCAGCAATGCCTGCCTAGAGCCAGAGCAGAGGTTTCTGCTGGGAAAGACAGACAGAGCAAGCAAAGGGGAGCAGCCCAGAGTTCTCTGACAGCTGTCCTGTCTGAAGGGCCACCGCTGTCTCCAGGAGACTGAGAACAGGGGACCTATGTGGCAGCAGAGGGGGACTGTCCTGGCTGCTTCAGAGACTGGAGCACCTACCTGGGCCTGCATTTGAGTGACACCTCACCCCATCCATCTCATCTCATCTCACTCCAGGAGGGATCTGGAGGAGAGGGAAATGGGTGTGGTTTGGGGGTTCCCAAAGTCCCCAAGAATTGAAAGGACCCTACACTGTCTCCAGGAGGAAGGTCCCAGAGCCTGACGCTTTGGGGAGATCCTCTGTGGGTACCTAGTTTTGTTGGTGTGTGGTGCCAGGCTCACAGACAGCAGGCCCAGGGAGATAATATTATTGATTATCTCAATGTTATTGAGGCATTTGCAGGGCTTGAGGCACTTTCCTTGCATGGCACATCTGAGTTAGATCCCTGGCACCCCCACATGGCTTCCCAAGCACCTCACTCACCTCAAGGAGTGATCCCTGAGCACAGTGTGAAGAGCAAGTCATAAGAACCTCTGGGTGTGGCCCCCAAACAACAAAAAAAAAGCACCTCAGGGATATGGGGATGATGCTTGGCATATATGGGACACCGGGGATGTGAACTCAAGACCAGACGCCTTCAAGGTTGCAGGCAGGTGCCTTTAGCCACTGCGCCACACCCCTGCAACCCCTCTGTGTTCTTTCCTAAGGGGCACAAATGCCTTTCTGTGGGTCTCTGACGAGAGAAGCAGCCGCTGCAGGGGAAACCAGGGGCAGCCCCTAAATTCCCCCTCCCCCCCAAACTCAGCTCAGCTACTTCTCCACCCCTGCGGTAGCACCATCGCCCTGCTGCAGTCCTGCCAGGTGGGGCCCCAGAGCCTGGCAGGACCTGGCAGGAGGCCAGGGAGGAAATCCACACTATGATCAAACACTGCGCTGACCTGCCTGGCAGAACGAGTCTGGGCCCATCTCGGGGGCCAGACCCACCCATTACTTACTCATGCAACCTTTCGATCTGATTTGCCCTGTCCCTGGCACCCACACCACACCCTGTCTCAGCTGGTTCTGGGTTCCTCCACCGGAGTCCGCCGCCCTCACCCAGCAACCTGGCGCCCAGAACCAGGGGTGCCTGTCTCCTGGGCACCGTTATGCCCTCTGCTCGGTACATCGAATGCAAAGCCCAGCTGCCAGTGGCCTCGTGGGTGTCTAGGGAGAGAGGCGGGCATCCAGGCCATGTCAAGGGATCCAGGAAGAGCCACTGACCAGCCCTCTGAGCCCTGGAAGACAGGAGAGATGTAAGGGGTGCAGGCCAGGAACACCCACAAGGTCAGAAGCAGCAAAACAAGCCAGCGGGGACCCAGCCGGGGATAGGGGCAGAAGAGGAGACTTCACAGCTGAAAGTGGAGGGGGGCACAGCTGGACATGGGGGTCGCCAGCTCCCGAGGGGTCCAGGCTGCAGCATGAGCAGAGAGGGGCCCACTCTGGTATCCCTGGTGCCACTGTGACTGGGGGCCTCAGGCATCCTCTGTGACCCTACTGGGGTTCCACAAGAAGGACGGGAAACTGATTCTTATGGGATCAGGCCCATCTTCTTGGGAGTTGAAGCAGGAGACTGGAAGGTGCTTGGAGGCCGGCCCCAGGGCAGGAGGCAGAGTCCTTGGGTCTGTGTCAGTTACTCCAGAGGTCAGAGTTGGACAAGAACAAGTCAGCTCCGGGGTCAGGGGGTCAGCCACCAACCAACTGGCCCCCCGCTAAACCATAGGATTGCGGATTGCGTTTATGGAGGGGCCAGAGGGGAACTGGATGGGGCGGGGGGGGGGGGTGGGCAGGGAGAGGTCGGGCATCAGTGGTCTGATGGAGCTCTGCTTCTGCTTCAACAGGAAATTCAGTCTCTACCACCTAAAGACCACGGCCGCCTTCAGAGCATCCCTCAGCAGGGTGCAGAGAGAGGATTCAGTGGGCTGAGTCCCACTCTGCTCGCAGGAGATCCTGGTCACATCCTCAGCACTGCGTGATCACTAATCGCTACTGAGAGGGATCCCTGAGCACAGAGCCAGTAGTAGCCCCAGGTGTGGCTTCAAAACTTCAACCACACACACACAAGGGCCAGAGTGATAGGACAGCAGAGAGGATGTTTGCCTTGCATGCGGCTGACCTGGGTTTGATCCCCAGCACCCCATGTGGTCCCCTAATCACTGTCAGGAGTGATCCTTGAGCACAGCACCAGGAGTAAGCCCTGAGCACTGCTGGGTGTGATCTAAACACAAATTGCAAAAGAAAGGAAGAAAAACACAATAAGGACCAGGGCCATAGGACAGTTAGACACTAGGAGAGATAGGCGTTTGCCTTGCATATGGCTGACCCGGGCTTGATTCTGAGTCAGTCCCAGCATTCCCTAGAGTCCCTCAAGACCACCAGGAGTGGTCACTGAGCACAGAGTCAGGAGTAAGCCCCGAGCACAATCGGACATATCCATCTCTTCCCCCCCCAAAAAAAAATCACCCAAACACAGCAGACACCAGCCACCTGTGACTGCCTCCTGGTTTGAACTTAAACAAAAGATCTGGGAAAAAGTGAGGGTGTAAAGAGGAGCGAGACAGCCTGAGAGGGGCGGCTGGGTGTTGTGAGCTCAGCAAAGAAACCGGCTCCAGATCGGCACCACTGCCAGAGAAGGCTGGGCTGTACTGGGCGGGGCGGGGAGGGGCTGTACTGGGCGGGGCGGAGCTGAACTGGGCGGGGCGGGACTGGACTGGGCGGGGTTGGACGGGGCGGGGCGGGGCTGTATTGGGCTGGGCGGAGCTGAACTGGGCGGGGCGGGGAGGGACTGGACGGGGCGGGGCTGGACTGGGCGGGGAGGGGCCGAATTGGGAGGGGCGGGGCTGGGATGTTAGGGATCCAGGATGTGGAGCTGATGCTGAACCGTTCTGGAAAATCCTGTAGCAGTTCCCAGTCTTACCAGTACTCTCCTGGTTTGCCGGGGTGTGGTGCAGTGGCTAAAGGTACCTGCCTGCAACCTTGAAAGCCTCTGGTCTTGAGTTCAAATCCCCAGTGTTCCATATATGCCAAGCACCATCTCCATGTCCCTGAGGTTTGGTTTTTTTGGTTTGGGGACCACATCCAGAGATGCTTCTGGCTTACTCTTCACATTGTGCTCAGGGATCACTCCTTGAGGTGAGGTGCTTGGGAAGCCATGTGGGGGTGTCAGGGATCTAACTCAGATGTGCCATGCAAGGCAAGTACTTCAAACCCTGCAAATGCCTCAATAACATTGAGATAATCAATAATATTATCTCCCTGGCCCTGGCCCTGCTATCTGTGAATCTGGCACCACACACCAACAAAACTAGAAACCCACAGAGGATCTCCCTAAAGTGTCAGGCTCTGGGACCTTCCTCCTGGAGACACTGTAGGGTCCTTTCACTTCTTGGGAACGTTGGGTCCCCCAAACCACACTCATTGGACCTGGTGATGTGGCCTGGGTGCCAGCCTGTTCTCATTCAGAGGGATCTGGGTGACTCAGGCTCCTCTCCCCAGGCAGGATTGGAATGAAGGCAGCCAGGTCCCCAGCCACTGTCATTGTCACTGTCACTGTTCTGTTGTTCATCGATTTGCTCGAGGGGGCCCAGTAATGTCTCCATTGTGACAATTGTTACTGTGTCTGGCATATTGAATACGTCATGGGTAGCTTGCCAGGCTTTGCCGTGTGGGCAAGATACTCTCGGTAGCTTGCCAGGCTCTCCGAGAGGGGCGGAGGAATCAAACTCAGGTCAGCCATGTTGGCCGCTTGCAAGGCAAAACGTCCTACCTGCTGTGCTATCATACCAGTCCCCTCAGCCACTAGGTACTTTTTTTTTTCAGGGGCTTACTCTAGACACTGCTATTGGAGATCACACCTGGCAGGGCTTAGAGTGCTGGGGATGGAACCTAGGTCAGCCACATGCAAGGCAAGCACCCTATCTACTCAACTATCTCTCAGTGAGGACTGCTTTTGTTTAGGTTTTTGTTTTTGTTTGGGGGCCACACCTGGCAATGCTCAGGGGTTACTCCTGGCCCTGCATTCAAGAATCACTCCTGACGGTGCATAGGAGTGCCTATGGGATGCCAGGGTTCAAACCCTGGTTGGCCACGTGTAAGGCAAGTGCCCTTCCCTACTGTTCTCGTGCTCTGGCCCCTTGTTTAGTTTGTGGACCACACCGGAGTCAGGGGTTACTCCCGCGTTTAATTTCGGGAGTCACTTCTGGTGGGGGTCAGGGGACCGTCCAGTGCTAAGGGTCAAACCTGAGTCTCCCGCATGCTAAGCCTATCCTCAGCCCAGGGCACCGTCTCCCACACCCTGCTCTGATCCTCTGCTGCCCTCTGGGCCTGCTAGCATGGGCCAATTCTGCTAGTGTGGGGAGCACAACTTAGTGTTTCTGATGGGTCTCCCCTGAGCCAAACGCCCAGTCCCTCTCCAGCGGGTGCATGGAGGAAGGGACAAGCCACATGAGGCCATGAGTCAAGGTCCGGGGTTGCCTGTGGATCTGGGGACAGGGTTTGCAGCAGCGACTGGAATGTCTGAGGGGATGGGCTATCATGGAGGGTAGGAGGCTGGGAATTCAGGAACCAGGTAAAGAGAGGGTGTGTGGGCACCTTACAGGGCACCAGGGCACTGAGCACCTGGCCCCAGTCATACACAGTTAGAGCTGAAGAGTACATGACAAACACCATTTTAAGTTTCATTATTTATTTTGGTTTGGGGGCCACAACCAGAGGTGCTCAGGGCTTACTCCCGGCTCTGCACTCGAGGATCACCCAGGGGACTATATAGGGTGCTAGGGATCAAACCCCGGTCAGCCATGTGCAAGATATCAACCTGTTATCGCTCTGGTTCATGATGGCATTTTGGTTTTGTTTGGGGGCTACACGTGGTGATGCTCAGGGTTTACTCCCGGCTGCACTCAGGAATCACACCTGGCAGTGCTAGGGGGACCATATGGGACACTGGGGATTGAACCCCAGTCAGTCACATGCAAGGCAAATGCTCTCCTCGTACTATCTCTCCAGTCCCTGGTGCCATTTTTAAATGAAGCCCAAAGCAACGGCTGCTGAGAAATGTCTCAGCATTCCTTGATCAAGAAACCAGCTGGGAAAATGTCCTGCTTGGTTGGCTTGTTGGTTTTGTTTTTTGGGCCACTCAGTGACGTTTGGAACTACTCGTGGCTCTGTGCTCAGGGACCCAGCCGAGCTGGGATCCAAGTCAGGGTTTTTACACATACAAGGTTTGTGTTCTGACACCTGGCCAAATCCCAGCCCCAGAATATCCTATTTGAAGGAAAGACGGCAAAAATGAGGCTTCGGGGCTGGAGAGGTGGAACAGCAGTAGGGCGCTTGCCTTGCACAGGTCTACCCTGCTGTGATGCCTGGGTCCCTGAGTACTGCCAGGAGTGACCCTTGAGAGCTAGGAATAGCCCTAGGGCCCAAAACCTGCAAAGAAAAAGAGGTGAGGAGCAAGAGAGATAGCACAGCAGGTAGGGCGCTTGCCTTGCACTCGGCTGGCCCAGGTTCGATTTCTGGTATCCCATATGTCCTCAGGAGTAGTTCTTGAGTGCAGATCCAGGAGAGGAAGAGGAAGAGGAGGAGGAGGAGGAGGAGGAGGAGGAGGAGGAGGAGGAGGAGGAGGAGGAGGAGGAGGAGGAGGAGGAGAAAAAGAAGAAGAAGAAGGAGGAGGAGAAGAAGAAGGAGAAGGAGGAGAGTGACAGTTGGGGACAGTGGATCAATTGTGAACTTGGGGCTCCTTGCTGCCAGCCTCCAGTGTTCTCTGCAGACCTCCTTGTCCCAGGAGCTGACCCAGCAAGAGGATGCCTGCCTGGAGAGGATGCGAGAAGACGGGCGTGTGTGGCTGGCAGGTGTGGGCAGACGTGACTAATCCCACCTCTGGCCTCTGAGGGGACTTCAGGTGTGGAGTAGGCACAGTAAGCGTTCTCTCTCTTGCTCATTAACAGCCACCGACACATCCCAAGTGACAGTGATCAGCCTTTCCCTCGCGTGGGGCTGTCGGGGTGCAGAGAGAGGCACTCAGAGACTCGCCTGCATCTCCTGAGGTCAGGACTGACACACCTGGTCAGGGGACCAGGGACTCCAGCCCCGGCACTTGCCGATCTTATCAGCTTCCGAGAAGCCAGCCAGGATCTGTACTGGAGAGAGCATAAGGGATGCCAGGAAGCGCCGCTCTCCATCCATAATGGGGGGTAACCTCCGACTCCCCGAGAGGCAGGGGGAAGTCAGGAAAAGCCAAGTGCCTGGACAGGTCTCCCAGAGCTAACGTCTGAGGGTCAACCCAGGTTTGATCCCCGGCACCCCTAAGCACTGCCAGCAGCAGCACCCTTCCTTTCATCCTGCCATGCCCCACTCCAGCCGACAGGGGGCAGTGTTGGATCAGGATGCCAAACTGTGACCTGATGCTGCTCTAACCCAGATACAGGGCAGAAGATGCTAGAAGACCTGGAGCCCATGCACAAGGACCAGCTCTGCGTCCAGAGAAAACTTGGTGATGTGGCCTGGGCGCCAGCCTGTTCTCATTCAGAGGGATCTGGGTGACTCTGAGGCTCCTCTCCCCAGGCAGGATGGGAACCGAGGCATCCAGGATCCCCCAGCCACGGTACAATGAACCAGGTCTCAGGAGCACCCCAGGATGGGGGATATGCCCAGGGTGCCTGGCGTGGGGCAGGCCTCTCCTTCCTTCCCTGAAGACCAGGCAGGTGTGTGTGGGAGGGACTCAGGTGTACTCCAGGTGGGCCATGCAGGTCTGAGAGAGAATGGAAGAAACTGGGCCAGGGTGGGCGGGGATGACAGGACAGCAGGTAGGTTGTTTGCCTTGCATGTGGCCGACCTGGGTTCGACCCCAGGCATCCCACTTGGTCCCCCAGTCAGGAGTGACTTCTGAGTGCAAAGCCCCTGAGCACCACTGCTGTGTTCCCTACACACAAAAAAAAGAGAAGAAAGAATGAAGGAAACGGACAGGGAGATTGGAATGTGGTCAGGAGAACAGGGGACAAGGTCACCTCTACCCACCTGTACCCCCAATCTCTATTTCCCCTGCTGAACCCCCATCCTTCCTGCTGGGGTTGCTGTCCTGCCAGAGCCTCTCAGAGCCCCCATCTTTTCCGCAGACCCACCCTAGCACCCACCCCGCCCTCTCCCTTCTCTGAGCTCCCACTTCATTCTCTCTAAAGCCGTTTTACCAGCTCTTCAGCAGCCCTGTGGAAGACCCCGAAGATCCCCTTCCTCAAAACTGACCCATCTGGGGGAGGTACACCTCAGCAGGGGTCCCCGCACCCCAAGACCGTGGTGTGTGGCTGGAGGGAAGGGGAGCACCAGCCCTGCCTGCTCAGACCTGAGCCCACTGTGGTCAGGAAGCCTCAGTCCCACCAGCAGGACATAAGGCAGACCGCAGGCCCTCACTGACACCTCAGCTGGACAGCGGACAGGAGAGTGACTGTACAGGGACCTTTCCTGGACACACTCAGATTCCCACATCACCCACCCTCACACCCCAGACCTTGCCAGAATGGTCGCCCAGGGCCTGGGTTCTGCTAGATCCATAACAAAATTGGAGCAGGAAGCCTGATCTTGGGGAACACCAATGCCCCTTAGCCCCCCACCCTTAGGACTTGGGTCATGTTCTCTGCTTGAGGCCCCGTCTGAGAGCCCGTGGGGACACCTACCTCCCTCTCCTGGCAGCAGCCCCTCATTCTGCCATGGCAGAGCTTGGAAACCAAGAGCCAGAGTGATAGTACAATGGATAAGGTGTTTGCATTGCACACCGCCAACCCTGGTTTGATCCTCGGCATCCCATATGGTCTCCCAAGCACCACCAGGAGCGATTCCTGAGGCAGAGGCAGGAGTAACCCCTGAGAACCGCCGGGTGTGACCCCAAACCTCCCCCTTCCCGGGAAAAAAAGCACCAAAGTGACGAACTCTACCAGGAATGGGGTGCAGAGGGCCATGCCAGCACAGGGGGAGGACTGGCTGCGACTCGGGGTATAGGAATAAGAACACACAACACACCTGCCCCGGGCATTGGAGAGCGCGTCCTAGCGCAGACGGGGAAACTGAGGCAGGCCCGAGTCAAGGGCCTCGCGGGGTTCTGAGCACGGCCCGTCCCCACCATTTCCTTTCACTAACGGCAAGGGAGGCCGACCCTGAGACTCGGGGAGACTGAGTCACGCAGGCCAGAGGCAAGAGGCGAACGTGGAAACGGGGGAGTGGGCGGGCCCCGGCGCCGCCCGGAGCCAATCATGGGCCGGCTTGTCCCGCTCCTCCAATGGCCGGCCTGTTGCCAGGCGGCGGCTTCCCGGGAATCCTTCGCCCACCCGCCCGCCTCGGGGCGTCTGGACAGTCCTGGCCTCTTCGCACCCCGGAGTCGTCGGAGCCGCACGCTGTCCGGGTGGGGGGGACCGAGGGACAGGACGTGCACACGGTGCCCCCCCGTGTAGATAGGTCGCCCAGGAGGACGCGCGCCACCTGTAGCCAGGGCCCACAAGTGAAGGCGCCAGGGGGTGCCGCTGCCGTCTAGAAGTCTGGGCCAACTGGACGGCGCGGTGAATCCACCCGATTGAATGCCTGGGGCGGGGCTCCGGCAGTGTAGACCAGCGGCACTGCTCGATAAAGCCCACCAGGGGGCAGCAGAGGACGACACTGCGGGGCCGCCCCAAGTCTGGGGCCCTGGGAACCTGCATCTTTGCGAACTTAAATTACCAACCAAATGAGGGGCGGGAGGGGGGGTGGAGGGCGGAGGACAGCACGACCAGTTGTCCTGGATGCTGAGGTGTGAGAGAGGCTGTTTTTTTGCTTTTTTCCCATTGGGGTTTAATTTGGCCCTAATTACTCCTGCCCCTTTTGCCTCAGTAGTTGTACTGTATTTGGACATCATAGGGAAAGAACGTGGAAAAGGACCCACCAGGAATATTTACAGTCAGCCGGGGGCTGCTTATCCTGTAATGCTTTCTAAATTTATCTACCTGGGGGCCAGAGAGATAGTAGAATGGGTGGAGCGTTTGCCTTGCACAGGGCCCACTGGAGTTCCATCTCTGATATCCCATATGGTCCCCCAAGCACTGCCAGGTGTAATTCCTGAGTACAGAGCCACGAGTAACCCCTGAGCATCGCCGGATGTGGCCCCAAGCAAACAAACCCCCCCCACAATCCCTCAAATCTGGCTCCAGGTTAAGAGACAGAGGGTGTGAAGGCACTTGGTCCCTGTGTGAGGGCTAATGAGTAGGGCCAAAGTTGGCCATAGGGGTGGGAAGAACCGGCCACCTGGCTTGTACTCAAACAAGTCTCCATTCATTCTCCTAAGTGAGATGCCCTGGGCATGGCAGCCTCACCAACAGACCAGAGTGTTCCTGAGGGATATGGAGAGAGGGAAGGCCTGGTGATCCATGCCCCAGCATTGGGCAGGATAGCCTGACCTGCATACTCACTGGGCCACGCTGATGATCGCTGAGATCCAGCCAGGCTGCGGGATTATCTCCAGGAGAATCAGGTCTATCCATGCAATTGTGTCCCGACCTGGTCCCTGCTGGTCTGTGGCTTCTGTCCACCCTTGGGGAGAGCTCTGGTCAGCTTCCCTCCAGCTCACATGTGACTGCACATGAGCCAGGAGAGCAGTGCATGTGTGGACAGAGCAATGGAAGGGCCTCGAACAAGGGAATGACACAGGCGGAAGCACACAGCCCAGAACGGGGATAGGCGGAGACTCCTGAGTGGCCTGGCTTCCTGATAAGGCCAGTGGTGTGGGGGGCCAGGGTGATAGTCCAGCGGCGAGTACACTAGCCTTGCACATGGCTAATCCGGGTTCAATCCCGAGTCCCCCGAGCACTGCCAGGAATAATTCCCGAGCACAGAGCCAGGAGTAACCCCTGAGCATTGCCAGGTGTGGCCCCCAAACCAGAAAAAAACATTTCATTGTTAGGCTAATAAAACCTAATAACTAAGTCCAATGAGTTTGAATTTGATTCACTGTGGCGGCAGTACAGCGGTTAGAGACATCCAGTGGGGGACACTCAAATATGGGCGAGTTTTGGGGAGTTATTTATTGGGAGAGAATCACAATGGAGGGGGGATGATGTAGCAAGTTGTCATGATTTTTAGGAGGAATGTGAAGGTGGAGAGCAAAATGTGTGATGATACTCAAGGTTCCACAATGAAGAGAAACGGAATGAAGCGAACAGGTGGTGTGCTGTTACTTTTCCAAAGAGGGGGAGGTAAAAGGCCCCCAAACCTGTTAAAAACAAGAGTACCAACCCTCTAACCAGAGTTTTCTGTTTAAGTCGAGAGGTTCTTACTGGGATCATCTTTCAACTCTGAATTTAAAAGCACTATGATGCAAAACTGTTAATCAGCCAGGAGTAAGTGTTCAAAAGCAACCAAAAACAGCCCTTCTCTCTGCCAGAGAACAGAAGTTACTTCTAGGAAGGGGACAGAGTTGGGAGGGTCCATGGTAACCTGAGGCCTCACCAAACTTGTGCCCCAGGTCTATTTTCAGGGTGTGACACTCCTGTAGTATTCAGGGGACACTCTGGGTGGCGCTAGGGGAACCACGCATGTGGGGAACGGCACCTGGGGCCTCCTGTATTAAAACACGCGTCCAGCTCTCAGAGCTGTCAGCCTGGCCCTACTTGAAGCTGTGTGGGCTACCTCCTGGTTCATGGCCCTTTTTCTATTTTGGTTGTTTGGTTTTTGTTTTGGGGGCCTCACCCAGTGATGCTCAGGCTTACTCCTGGCTTGAGCTCAGGGATCACTCCTGCTAGTGCTTAGGGGAACATTTGGGGTGCTGGAGATTGAACCTGGCTCAGCCATGTGCAAGGCAAGCACTTTACCCTTGTACTATCTCCCTGGCCCCTATTGTTCTTTTGGATTTTTTTTTTTCATCATACCTGGTGATGCTCAGGGGTTATTCCTGGCTCTGCACTAAGAAATTATTCCTGTTGGTGCTTGGGGGCCATATGGGGTGCAGGGGATCAAACCAGGTCAGCCTCGTGCAAGGCAAACAAAACACCCTCCCCTTTTTTGGGGGTCACACCCAGTGATGCTCAGGGGTTACTGAGGCGGTGTTCGGGGGGACCCTATGGGATGCTGGGAATCGAAGCCAGGTCGGCTGTGTGCAAAGCAAATGCCCTACCCACTCTATCGCTCCAGCCCCTCCCGTTTTATACAAATCTGACCCACATCAGAGGGTACTCAGGGGACTCTTCGATGTTGGGAATCAAACCCAGGTTGGCCACACGCAAGGCCTTAATCACTGAACCATCTCTGGCTCCATCCATCATGGCCCCAATCACCTCTATAATCTTTCCTAGCCTTTTGCATTGTTCTTCAGTTGTCATTTCTGTGTGTTTCTGAGGCTGGAAAATCCTGATTGAGGTTTGGCCAAGTATGGATTAAGTCTAATGAGCGTGGCCTGGTCACAGTGACCCAGCCATTTCCGCCCCTACCCTCCACCCCGTGCGGTAACAAAGGTAATCAGTTCATCAGGTAGGGCTGGCGGCCACATCAATTCAGACCACAAACGGAAAATTCAAACCAGAGGGCAAACTGGCAAACTGGCATATCACATTCTCTTGAGCTGCCAGGCGGGTGAGCGTCGTGCCCACACCGACGGAGAAGTGTTACTACAGCATCTCTGGGAGGCTGTCTCTCAGGCTTGCCTGAAACTGTGCCCCAGGAGGGAGCTGCCAATCTCCGGGACTTGGATGGGTCAGGGAGTCCACATGCGGTCTCAGCTGACAGGCACAGAGGCCAACACATGTGGTCATGGCACATAAATAGCGTGGAGGAAGCCGCCCTCTGCGTAGGAGTGGGGACCGGCTCCTTGGAAAGGCCTCAGGTCACAGCCACTGGCTTCCCCACTTGCCCGCGAAGTTGTTGCAAGAGGGACTCGCCGTGTGGCTCCATTTCTCATTCCTGTGTCCCCACAAACTGCCTGGACATCAGCGGTCCCTGTGGTGGTTTGAAAGCTGGTGTGCAGCAACGATGAGGCCCCCTCCCACCTGATCTTAGGCATCCTTGGGGTCTTAAATTACACCCTCACTTTAGGGAGTCCCCTTTTCCCAAGATGTGCCAGCTAAAAGCCCTGAGTCCTGAGAAGTGCCCAGCATTGTAAAACGCTCTTTTCACCAACTCAGTATCACTGCCTTAACGAGGAGTAAGGATCAGTCCTTTCCTGGAGTATTCTGAATGTCTAGTTTTGGATACAATCCATAGAAACAAAAGTTTTAAGACAGTCCGTGAGGGGCGGGAGTGATGGCACAGCAGGTAGGGTGTTTGCCTTGAACGTGGCCAACCCAGGTTCGATTCCCAGCATCCCATACAGTCCCCTGAGCACTGCCAGAAGTAATTTCTGAGTGAAGAGCCAGGAGTAACCCCTGTGCATTGCTGGGTGTGACCCAAAAAGAAAAAAAAGACGGTCCATGAAAAAGTCTGGAACAGCTGCATCAATGAATTCTTATAACGGGATAGAAATGATTTAGTGGTGGTGGTGGGGTGCTTGGGCCACCACCAGCCGGCAGTGCTCAGAAGACCACGTGCAGTGCTGGGAATCAAACCTGGGTCAGTCATGGGTAAGAACCTTGACCCCTGTACACTCTCCAGCCCCAGCAGACACGGCTTAATCTCCAGAGAAACCTAAGATGTGTGTGAAACCCTCTGGATGCTCCCAGGCGGACGGGGTCTGAGCGTGGCCGTGTCCATGAGTTGCTGGGGGCCCCTGGGACCCACCAGCCCAGTTCTCCTGGTCCTGCTCCTGTTTGTCCCTGAGTGGGATTGGCCTCCATAGGGTGTCTGCCCTCAGAAACCTCCCACCACTCCAAACTGTCTCTTTCCTGTCCCCTGTGGGCAGTGGCTCGGAGCTGTACCAGGCGTCCTGCATTGTGAGCTGGTGGGCACATGGGTCCCTTCTATTTCCACACCCACCTGTAGGGGTGCTGCGGGGTGGGTGTGAGGGAAGTGAGGGGACGGAGGCAAACCAGTTCAGCACGTGGCTCAATGAAGCACCCCCTACCTAGGGCATAGGAAACTCCTCACCCAGACGAAACTTCCTCCTATAGCCAAACCCTCTTCCACAGCTGCTCAGGGCACAACTCAGACTCCCAAGAATGTGATTCATGGGGTGCATCTGGACACAGGTGTCACCAGCAATAGCAGGTGGCTTGAGCCTGGCTGCAGACCACCTCAGGGCTGAAACACTGGCGTGGTCTCCCTGGGAGACCTGGGCAAAGGGTGAAACAGTGGGCAGACGCGGGAGACCCCGGACATGGAGACACTCCTCCATAGACACTTTCCATGAGCGACTCAGCCTGCCTCAGCTCAAATTTCAACATGCTCCTTCCTGTGGGGGGAAAATCTATGGCAGCCCCACAGGGCATGATTCTGCACCCGTCACCCAGGGTTTGCGTTTCAGATAAGGACACTTCTGCTTTTTTTTTTTTTTTGGCTTTTTGGGTCTCACCCAGAGATGCACAGGGGTTACACCTGGCTCTGCACTAGAAAATCACTCCTGGCGGTGCTCAGGGGACCATATGGGATGCTGGGAATTGAACCCGGGTTGGCTGCGGGCAAGGCAAACTGCCCTACCTGCTGTGCTATCGCTCCAGCCCCTGGATGCTTCTGTTCTACGTGACCTGCTCCCTTGAGTCTGACCTCTGTCCCTGAATGGGGGGGGGGGGACAAGAACCCCATTGTCCAGCCCAACCTTCAGAAGCGAGGGTTGGGGTGGCTCAAAGCGGTTCCCTAGAAATAAAGAGCACTGACATCAGATCTGTAAGTTTATTTGCTCAATGTACGACAGCTACATAATGACTCACATTCATGATATTCCATCACTGAGGAAAACTGCTAAGAATGGTCCGTGTGTGAAATAATTCCTTAGAGAAACACGGAGTTGAAAAAATAATCACTGATTAGACCTTAAAAAGAGTTCACTGCATAACAGGACAAAAAAGCACAAAGGCTCATTCAGAGAACATGGCCATTGTTCTCCTACACTGCGATAGTTATAATTCACCATGACAAACACCAGACATTAAGATTAAGCTAACACTGGTGTTTCTTTTGCTCCCCCCCACCCCTTTAAAAACAAAATATATAACTGCATGTCACTATAGCAACATCCAAAACAGATCAATTTGTTACAATCACTATTTGGTAGAGCAAACTTTACCCCCAAAAGGAAAAATTAAATTAAAAAAACTTTTAAAAAATTTGAAGACTTAAATTTTTTTTTGTCATCGGAATACATAACACCTACAGTATAAGTTAATAAATTTCAAGCTACTGTATAGAAATACAACACGAGCATGCACAATATTGTATCATAGAGTAATGGAGAAGTAATCGCTTCACTGGAGACTATCAGAGGCAAGTGCATTTCTTTAAAATTAAAGAAAAGAAACGAAACCATTCAAGCTGCTCAGACGTCATGTCTCCCCCTTCCCGCATCGATTGTAGCCCTCGGGTTATGACTATACCTCACGTTTGTTCTAAAAAGCAGCCAGAGCCAAAGCTGAAATTTGAAGGGAAGGGAAAAAAATAGGTTTTGTAATTCCAGTAAATCATTTCCAAATGCCACAAGAATGGACGGATGCCGCGCTCATCGGACATGAAGATAAAGGAAGGGAAGCTCTGCCATGCCCACGCCCCCACCCCCACGCTCAATCACCCTGGCTCCGGGACCCCTGAACCGCACAGACCTGTAGGGCGGTTCCCTGACCTTCGGCCCGCACTGTCCTGATAGACAGCACCCAACCCCTGGTGCACCCTCACCCCCCGCCCCACATGGGACCCTGCCAGACCTGTTCGCGCCCTCCCGAGAAGCGCCACGCAGTTTCAGCCGGAGTAACGGTCAGTTGCTCCCTCTCGTTCCTTCCCCCGTGCCTAAAAGCGACAGAGACTACCTTCCCGGGGTCGGCAGCTCGCGCTCTAAATCTCCAAGAAAATGCTGACCCCAAGCAAGAAACAGGCCCCACCTCCAACCCCCTCAGAAGCCAGAGGCTGGAAGAGGCTGTGGGCACACTGGAAACGGGTGGACGGCATCAGCAGCAATGCCCTTTCCTCGCTGCCAGAACGTGTGCTGGGCACACAGGACAGAGGCCAACCGCCAGCCTCGGAGCTTCTGTCCAAAGGGAAGGAGGACCTGGAGAGTTTGGGTAAAACCAGACTCGAGTCTCGCCTATCCGAGAAGGGTTTCAGGCTGCCTTCCTGCGGCCGCACACCCGAGGCCCCAGCCAGACCCGGTCTCGGCCTTTCCCCCGCGGGAGTCTCGCACCCGAATCCCGCCGGCCTCTGAATCAGGGCGCGCTCTGAGAAGCATCAACACGAAGAAGGACAGACAGACAGACCTGAATTTTCTCCATGTTCGTGTTGCTTAACGTTTCTAGCCAAGTGATGAGCAGTTCTGGTGATGGATGAAAGGACAAACGCCCACAGCCACCTGCCAAGCACCGTGGGAGCCACACCGAGGCGCTGGGACGTGACCCAGGCACGCCTTTCTGGCCAAGGAGAGGAGCACAGGATGGGCAAGTCAAAACAACTAGCAGAGAGAAAGCAAGACACTGCCGATGGCTTGATGTTACATATGGCTGTCATGTAGAAATACTGTAAACTGCAATTTAGTGTTAATACTGTCACCTAATCAGAGATGTGAAGGAACTGGCGAGGCCCCGACCCTAAGGAGCACTAGGCCTTGGGGGTCAAGTCTAACAGACTGGGAATCTTAACCTACTCCATGTCTGGTGCGAGGACACCCTGGGGGGAGGCTGGGGGTGGGGGGGAGGAGAAATGCACAGCTCAAACAGATGAGATAGAAAAAATACCCACAACTTAAGACAAGAGCATATGCACAGAACAATCCTTACTGGAACCACAGAACTTACTGAACGAGGGTCATTCCGCTTCCGATTCGCTTTCCACCTTAAAACCCTACTCGCTAGCAATAAGTTAAATTAAAGAACAGACAGCTCGACTCGCATTCGTCTACAGAACAGTCCGTGTGCCAGTGGGCGGCTGCCAATCCGACACCGGCACAGCCAGCCTGACTCTCCACTAGTGGCATTTTGGCAAAAATGTCAAAGAGGCGATCAAAGACAGGACAGGTCGTGGGTCCCCCCGGGAAGGTCAGCCCTCCCTCCCCCTCCCCCGCCCGGCCCCCCACTCATGGGAAAGAAAAGAAAGACTGCAGTAGTAGCATCAACGTGCGCCGCCAGTCCGCGGGGCCCTTAATTGTTGCCCTCGCCGCCGTCGTCGTCCTGCTGGTCGCTTGTCCAGAGCGTCAGGTTGTCGCGCAGGAGCTGCATGATCAGCGTGGAGTCCTTGTAGGAGTCCTCGTTCAGGGTGTCGAGCTCGGCGATGGCGTCGTCGAAGGCCGTCTTGGCTAGGTGGCAGGCTTGCTCGGGGGCGTTCTGGATCTCGTAGTAGAAAACGGAGTAGTTCAGCGCCAGGCCCAGGCGGATGGGGTGGGTGGGCTGCATGTGCTCCTTGCTGATCTCGTGCGCCTCGCTGTAGGCCTTCTCGGAGGACTCCACGACGGTCGCCCTCTTCTCTCCGGTGGCCACTTCGGCCAGGTAGCGGTAATAGTCCCCTTTCATCTTCAGGTAGAACACTTTGCTCTCGTACTGGGTCTCGCTGCAGTTCTTGATCAGGTAGTTATCCAGCAGGCCCAGCACGTCCTGACACACGGCCTCCAGCTCCTTCTCGATCTTCTCGCGGTAGGCGCGCACCATCTCTATTTTCTTCTCATTGCCATCGGCGGACGTCTTCTGCTCAATGCTGCTGATGACCCGCCAGGAGGAGCGGCGCGCCCCTACCACGTTCTTGTAGGCCACGGAGAGCAGGTTTCTCTCTTCGTTCGACAGGGGCTCATTCAGCTCTGTCACCTACGGGAGGAAAGAAGAGAGAGAGAGAGCGCTGTTACGGCAGGCGCCACCCTTGAGCGACTCGGGACTAGGTGCTCTCAGTAAAACCCAAGCCCGTCTCGGCAAGTGACAGAGGCAGGCTGGAAAGATTGCAGCGCGCCGCCCGGTTCGATCCCTGTCATTCCTGAGGGTCTCCCAGGCACTGCTGGGCGTGATTCCTGAGTGCAGGGACAGGGGTCAGCCCTGAGCATCACTGGGGTGTGGTCTAACCTCCCACAACCAAAAACCCCTCAACTGACAGAAGCTACACGGTTGGTGCCGCAGGAGGGTGGAGGCTACTGGAAACACCGCCTCAGCCGGGAGCAGGACGCGCCCACCCGTAGCTCTTCCATGAGGAAATGACCCGGTTCAGGTCTCACACCATAACCCCATTCCTATCTCAGTCGTGAAAAGTCAACAGCTCTCTCCCAGGTCAAACTGCGCACCCTGGGCCCAGAGCCAGCGACGGGAGAGGCACCTGAGCTCCACGCAGCCACCCCTGCCATGATCCCTGACATCACTTGGTGTGGCCCAGACCCTGCCCGCCCCTCCGTATGCCACGTGGCACTCTGGATGTCTCACACCCCAGGAAGTTGATTATTAGGGTATTCAAAGAGAAGAATGGCAGCTTCTTCCTGGCCTTGCTCTGGCTGCTAAACGGCAGCTCTGACAGCCGGTAGGGCCCTGACCAGGCTCAGTGCCCGGCACCCAGAGGGTCCCCCAAGCACCCCTGGGTGATGCCTGAGCAAAGCCAGGAGTCAGCCCAGGTTTTCGTTGGGTGTAGCCCTAAATCCACACAAACAAAATCAGAGTTCAGTTCCACCCCTGAATCCAGCTGGGAGTGTCGTGTGAGCTTCCAGGAGCCCAAGACTTCCCGACTCACAAACGGCAAGGAAGGACAAACTGGGCTCAGGGGACAGAATCCGACCGGAGCGGGGGAGGTGTCACTGGCACAGTTAGCAAATACAAAAGTATCAAGAGGCCAAGTGTTACTGCATGGAAGCTGCCAGTAGGAACCGATTCTTCCAGTCTGGCCCTACCCACAGGTTTTTGTTTTGTTTTTTAATTTTATTTTCATGAGGTTGTTCACATTGATTACATCCAATATTTCAATACCAAATCCACCACCATTACACCTTCCCCACCACCATTATTTCGAATTTTCCCACCACCATTCAAGCCTGCCAGCCAGGGACAGATGCTAAATTACGACAAATCGTAATTTATTTTCGATTGCTTATTATGAATATCCTGAGAGGTCACATGGCCGCAAAAGTGGCTACATGCTTCTCCAATTCTAAAACTGTAAATGACTGGGGTCCAGTATCCACTGGTTCCTACTTCCATCACCTCAAGGAAAGCAAAGCGATATCCATCAGTTTGTACTTTTAGGGCGACTAAACTCAACCAAGGAGCTAAAGCGACAGTCCTGCAGACAGAGCACTTGCCTTGCAAGTGGCTGACCAGGTTTGATCCCTGGCACTCCAAAAGGGTCCCCCAGGGCTGGAGTGATAGCACAGCGGGTAGGGTGTTTGCCTTGCATGCGGCCTGACCTGGGGCTCGATTCCCAGCATCCCATATGGTCCCCTGAGCACCGCCAGGAGTGATTCCTGAGTGCATGAACCAGGAGTACCCTGTGCATCGCTGGGTGTGACCCAAAAAGAAAAAAAAAAGGCCCCCCATACTCTATCAGGTAGTGATCCCTGAGCACTGCTGGGCGTGACCCAAAATACAAACAAGAAAGTCAATGAAGCCAGAAACACTCTACTGGACTGACGCTCCCCAAAGCAGGGGACTGGACCACGTACCACTTGCTCCGTGGTCCTGCTGAGGTTCACATTCTTCAATTAACCAGTGGCTACCCCCTTGCGTGCCCAGAACCTTTTCCAGTGTTCCTCAGGGAGAATGCCAACATGATGGCTCCGGCCCGGTGAACCCCACCATGAAGTCCCCTCACCTTTCCCAGAATTCCCTGTTCCTGTTTGACTGACCCCCGAATCAAACTATATTACCGAAAAGTGTTCGGGTCACTCAGAAAGGTTTCCCCGAGGGCTGGGCCACATGACCTAGGCTGGGCCCTCAGGGAATCCTGAGTAGCCCTCTGCATGGATGCCCTCCCCCAATATGTAGAAGTAGCGGAAGGGGAGGAGATGGTGAACCAGAAGCCCTTCATCTTCCTGAAAACCACCTACACTCAGTGCGCTTCACTCCTGTCTCGGAAGCTAGTGAGCCCGGTGCAAGAGTGGAGTCACGGAAACAGCGCCAGAGACTCGTCAGAAAGCAGCCACTGGGGTCAGTGCAATCTGCTTTTTTGCTTGAATCGATCCTTCTTTGTTTACCCACCCCCACATAATCCATTCCACCACTTCCTAGAAGAGTGTTTCTTGGCTGACCTCATCCTCATTGGCGAACTTGATAAGCCAGGGAAACCGAGGGCAGAAGGGCCCCACTTCTCGATGGTCCAGGCCTTGAGGACACCGTTTTGCAGTGACCGGTCCACTGCTATTCTGCTGACTTCTGCTGCTGATTCAAGCAATAGGGTCCCCATTTACTACATGACTGTGGGGCAGCTAGACTGTGAGAGCTGCGGATCAGACGAGGAAGCGCTCAACACCATCAAGTGGCACGAGAGACTCTCAGGTGATCATTTCCCTCCATGTAACGTGCCCCCCCCCCCACCTGGCATACTGTGCATTTCTTCCCCAACGCTCTCAGCCTCTCTTCCTGGAACAAGTGTGTCCTCTGTGTGCTCAGACGCAGAGCTTTGGGCAGCTGACGTCACTTCCGCTCACAGTGCCTGAGAAACGCCCCCAGATAGGTGTAGGCTTTAGGTACTAATTGACACAGATGGCCTTGTCAGGTTTCTGCAGGGACAGTAGGAAAGAGGATCCGCATAGCTCTTGGAGCACCGACTGTGACCGTTTCTCTACTAGGCCTCATGTGGAATCAGATGGATCCGGATCTGTCCGGTCCTCCCACAACCCACCTGGGGCTGGGAAGTCATTGCCACAGGCAGGGGCTCGACTTACCCACTGCCGTGCAGATGCGGACGCCGGACTCCAAAGCAAGGAGCAGCCAGGGCACCGCAGGCCACCGAGAGAAGTTCTGGCCTTTCCCCTAAATCAGTCTGTCCTGATTTTAAGTGCCAGCAGCTATTTAAAGCTAGAGTGACCTCAGGCCTACACTAGACCGTTAGGGCCCCTCCTGCGGCAAGTGCAGCTCGGCACAAACGTGGGCTTATGTAAAGTGTGCCCAGTTGCCTCAGACAAACTGGAACATAGAGATTAGGAAACGCCAAGATCACCTTTAGATACAGTAACTCAACCACATTTGGAACAGCCCTAGAGGTTCACTGCCAGGGGAAAACTAAGTTAGAGGGAAAAGCACTTAACTGTAAAGTCCACTCCAGGTTCCCTTTTGTCTGAACACCTCATGGCAGAATTAAAATCAAACAGAACAAGAAACACAAGCACGCCTGTCCACAAGGGCTGGAGGGGACGGGGAAAGGCGTGAGCACTGTCCCAGTGTGGCCCAAACACCTACAGCAAACAAATGAAAAATAGTAACATGGGGTTGGAGCCAGGGCACGGCGGGGAAGGCCCCACCTTGCATGAGGATGAGCTGGGTTCAATCCCCAGCACACAGATGATTCCCTAAGCTCACCACGAGTGACCCCTGAGCACTGCTGAATCTTGTCCCTGCAAGCACTCCCCCCACCTCAGTATTTTTTTTTAAATTTTATTTGTTGTTGTTTTTTGGATCACACCCGGTTTGGGGGACCATGTGGGATGCTGGAGATTGAACCCGGTTCAGCCGCATGCAAGGCAAATGCTCTCCCCACTGGACTATCGCTCGGTCCCAATATTTTTTTTTTAAGAACATTAACTTCAGGGGGAAAAAAGAACCTTAGGATCAAAATGTCATGTACAAGGGGCTGGAGTGATAGCCCAGTGGGTACAGCGTTTGCCTTGCACATGGCCGACCCGGGTTTGATTCCCAGCATCCCATATGGTCCCCTGAGCACCACCAGGAGTAATTCCTGAGTGTAGCACCAGGAGTAACCCCTGTGCATAGGCAGGTGTGACCCAAAAAAAAGAAAAAAGTCATGTACAAGAGTCTGGTAAAGGTAAAGGTAAAGGCCCTCCCGTTGATCGTCGATTTGCTCGAGCGGGCCCAGTAACGTCTCCATTGGAGACTTTGTTGTTACTGTGTCTGGCATATCGAATACTCTCGGTAGCTTGCCGGGCTCTCCGAGAGGGGCGGAGGAATCGAACTCGGGTCGGCCATGTGGGCCGCTTGTAAGGCGAACGCCCTACCCGCTGTGCTATCGCTCCAGCACAAGAGTCTGTAATTTTTATAATAGAGGTCCCAACAATCCCCCACCCCCAATAATTTTTAACAGGGAAATGAAATTGTTCTCAAAGTGTCCAGAAAGAGTGAAATGACCACCCAATGCAGGAAATGTTAACCAGCCACAGCACTAATAACTTCCCCAATGACTGAAAGTTTTCAACTGTAATGAATACAGTTTCAAATGTTTTCACTTTCTCTTAGGGCTAGAGCAACAATATAGCAGGTAGGCGTTTTGCCTTGTACCAGGCTGATCCAGGTTCTATCCCGGGCATCCCATATGGTCCCTGAGCCTGCCAGGAATAATTCCTGAGTGCAGAGCCAGGAGTAAGCCCTGAGCACTGCTGGATGTGGCCCAAAAACCAAACCAACAAAACAACACCCCCCTACCCCTGCAAAAAGTTTTTGCTCTCTCAAGTAGGGTGAAAGCTGCCAGGGACCATGTGGTTCCCCAGAACTGCCAGAAGCAATCCTGAGCCATGAGCTGAAGGGGCTTCTAGTGGGTGTGACCCAAAAACAAAAAAGAGGGGGGGCAGGAGAAATAATATAGCTGGGAATCTCTCCAAAATTTAAGTTTGCATAGGAAAACAACAAGAACAGAGGGATGAGAGGCAGAAAAAAAACAGGCAGGGGGACTGGAGTGATAATACAGCGGGTAGGGTGTTTGCCTTGCATGTGATTGACACGGGTTCAATTCCCAGCATCCCATATGGTCCCCCAAGCACCACCAGGAGTAATTTCTGAGTACAAAAGCCAGGGATAAACCCTGTGCATCACTGGGTGTGACACCCCCCCCCCCGAAAAAAAGGGGCAGAAAAAAAAACAGGATTTTGGGGTCAGTGAATGGTAAATAAAACATGGTACAGGTCATTATACTGTATCAAAATCTATGAGCTAGGGCTGGAGTGATAGTATAGTGGGTAGGAGTTTGCCTTGCACGTGGCCGACCCGGGTTCTATTCCCAGCAATCCATAGGGTCCCCTTAGCACCACCAGGAGTAATTCCTGAGTGCAAAGCCAGGAGTAACCCGAGCAACGCAGAGTATGACACATGGTCACGGGTCATGGTCCTCCCGTTGTTCATCGATTTGCTCGAGCGGGCCCAGTAACGTCTCCATGGTGAGACTTGTTGTTACTGTGTTTGGCATATCGAATACATCACGGGTAGCTTGCCAGGCTCTGCCGTGCGGGTGAGATACTCTGGGTAGCTTGCTGGGCTCTCCGAGAGGGGCGGAGGAATTGAACTCGGGTCGGCCATGTTGGCCACTTGTAAGGCAAACGCCCTACCACTGTGCTATCACTCCAGCCAGGCGGAAACACGCTGAGGTTCTAATGACACAAAGAAAAAAAAAAGTACAACATCAAAAATGACCCCAAAATTCTGGACTTTAGGGTGATAATGATCACTGGAGGCCCACTAATGGCATTTTTAGTACCTGTGTGTGGGGGAGGGTTGGGGGGAAGAAGCTGAGTTACAGGGTGGTGCCTGAGGGACCTGTGAGCTAAGTGTCGTCCATCTCCCAGCCCCTCCATGGCATTTTTGCTTTTCCTACCTTTGAAATACTATGGCTTAGAATGGCTAGAAGGTCATGAAAAGGCCAAAACAACGATGACGGTACAGGAGAACCAAGGTGAAGGGCAGACAGCGCCAGCACTTGGGCAGGACAGTCTCCACGTCCTGGGCCCTTTCCTTCCTCTTCCCCTGGCAAAGGTTTGGAAGCGGGGGGATCTCACTTGGCCCCAGTGCTTGCACTAATACTTAATCCCACAAATCTTCCCCAGCTCACCCTATTCATCCTGGCAACATTCCAAGCTGGAAGCCAATTTTGAAAACCAAGTTTTCAAAAGAAGCTCAAAGTCAGTAGCTTGATATAAATCTATTTTATACCACACAAACCTACATCTGGCGCTTGAGTCTACCACCAAGTATACCTCTGAAACAATCTTTTAGTTCTGTAAAAATGTTTCATGAATACTGGGTCTGGTTTACAGAACAAACACTACAGGTTTCAGCCCAGCTCCACTAAACTAATGATTAATTCTGGCATTTTCCCTGTTTATTCTCTACAAACACAAAGCCTATGGTTTCCAAATTATCATGGTCTTTCCTCACAATGGCATTTTATTTTCGGAGGCAGGGCCCATATCAGCAGTGCTCAAGGAGCACTCCTGGGCGCTCAGAGGACCATATGGCATGCCTCGGCTTGAACCCAGGTAGCAAGAGTAAGTGCAAGGCACAAACCCTACCAGCTGTACTATCTTTCCAGCCTCTGAATTTGTTGTGGGGCTACCTAATGGTGCTCAGGGGATCACATAGGATGCTGGCGATCAAACCCCAGTCAGACACATGCAAGGCAAGCGCCCTACCCACTGTACTATATTGCTGACCCCAAGCAAAGAAATTTTGGGTTTTTTTTTTTTTTTTTGCTTTTTGGGTCACACCTGGCGATGCACAGGGGTTACTCCTGGCTCTGCACTCAGGAGTTACTCCTGGCGGTGCTCAGGGGACCATATGGGATGCTGGGAATCGAACCCAGGTCGGCCGCGTGCAAGGCAGATGCGTGCAAGGCTATCTCTCCAGCCTCCCGAGCAGAGAAATTTTTAAAAGTAATGCCCATGGGGTAGAAACAACAATACAGTGGGTAGGGCATTTGCCTTGCAAGTAGACAACCCAGGTTTGGTCCCCCGGCCTCCTCACATACAAAGTATGGGGCCAGTTCATCAAGATACCTCTCCAGTAGTTTTGTGTGTGTGTGTGTGTGTGTGTGTGTGTGTGTGTGTGTGTGCTTTTTGGGTCACACTTGGCGATGCACAGGGGTTACTCCTGGCTCTGCATTCAGGAATTACCCCTGGTGGTGCTCAAGGGACCATATGGGATGCTGGGAATTGAAGCTGGGTCGGCTGCATGCGAGGCAAACACCCTACCCGCTGTGCTATTGCTCCAGCCCCAGCTCTCCAGTAGTTTTGTGGGTTTTTTTTCCTTTTTTTTTTTTTTGCAGGGGATGACTACAATGCTTCATAGTTTTTTTTCGGAATAAGGAAAATATTCTGCACTAGTAACTGTCAGGGCCACACAATCCTAGACTTGCTGAATAGCACTGAGTTGTACACTGAAAACGGATGATATCTCGAAGATGTCAAAGTAAAAATACTATGCCCATCCTCCCTTCCTCACACTCAGCAGTGCTCAGAGCTTACTCTGGGCTCTGTGCTTAGGGACTGACTCTGTGTCATCCCCATGGAAGACAAGGGTACCAGTTGTACCAATGCTTCAGCCCCTATGACATTCTTTTTGAAGTGCTCTATTGAATATATTCAGCTCATACCAGTAATTAAATATTAGCTTACTTGATGAGTTCAGAATTCCAAATACCTCATAATTCATTCATTGCCTGCGGACACAAAACTTAAAAAAGACCAAGTTCTCATATTTAATTCTCCTGACTTCAAATAAAACTGTAGTACAATGTCAGTGAGGATTTCTCAATATTCTCTAAAATAGTTTTTTATATTTACCCTACAATCATAATTAAGGAAAGTTAAAAATGGTTAAAATGGCTCAGTTGAGTCAGAGAGATAGTACAAAGGGGTTATGGTGCTTCCCTTGTTTGCAGCCTTCCAAGGTTTGACCCCTGGCTCCTCATATGGCCCCTCTCACTGCCAGGAGTGATCCTTGAGCAGAGCCAGGAGCAGACCATGAGCACTGATGCGGGAGGCCCTAACCCTCCTCTCAAAAAATATATTTTTGTTAAAAAGTAATTTGTGTTCCTTGGCCACAAAGTGTACTGACAGGTTAAGGCACTCCCTTGCAGATGACCAACCTCAATTCAATCCCCAACTCAACACCAGATCCTGGGCATAACCAGGGGTCTCTCCCTTGGAACAGTCCAGGAACAGTCCCTGAACATCACAGGATGTGACCCAACACCTCTCCCCACAAAAAATTATGTCCTTGGTCCTGGACTGGAGGGGTAGATGGGACAGGGAATAAAGAATGAGAAGCTGTGGAAGGATTGCCTGCATATGAGAGGCCCTGGATCCAGTACCACAATGGGGAAAAAGAACCGGCATTCCCTGTAGAGCATTTCCCCCAGGAAAGCACTTCACTCCCTTTGAAGGGAGGGTGAGCTCATGCACAGGAACCTAAGCAAGCTCAGCGTACCAGCACCAGCCTAGGCTGTTCCCTGACAAAGCCCAGCAAGCAAGGTCCAGACACAAAGCCACAGCACATCCTATCTGAGCCAGAGCCCCACTCCTTCACACTGCATCTCGGGTACCCTGACCAGACAGCACCTCCAGAGTCACAGGATGCCTCCCTGCAGAGCCTGCGGAGCCCGCCATCGCACTACCTCCCACCCCTTCACCAGCTTGTGTGGGAGTTTCTGCTGGCCACTAGGCCTGCAGAGCCCCTTAACAGGCTGGGATCCAATCAAGGCCAGGCTCAGTCCCTGGCACCACCTGGTCCCCTGAGCACCACTGAGAGACCCCATGCCTGTCATCCCTGAGCATCGCTTGGTGTTGCACTGAACAAAATTTTGAAGAGATACTCCTCATCTCGTACTGTTCACTGCAGATCTTCATTTCCGGAGTCCTTAGGGGTGAGCTCACCTGAACCTGCATTTAGTACAGCCAGCCTGGCATTTGCACAACTAACTGGGCCTCAATCATCCCTCCAACCTGCCAGTCTGACTCTGCAGCTCCCTCCAAGACACGGGATGTTTCTCTACCCTGATACATGAAAATGCCCTGGGATGAGACGAGCAGAGGCTTGCAATTCTTATGAGAGATCATGGCTGCATGGACCCAGGAGGCCTTGCTCCACATGTGGACAAGTGCACTGGCGCTCCTCCGGCCTGCTGGACTGGCTGCCCTACACCGCAGATACTTGGGCAATCCATGGAATCGTAATAAACATCTGCTTGAGGGCTGGAGAGACAGTGCCAGGGGATGAGCACACGCTCAGCCTCCTCCAAACATGCAGGAGGCCTGGGTTCAATCCCCTGCACTGCACAGTCCCCGGAACACAACTGCTGGGCATGGTCCCAAAACAAATACAAATATTTGGTCTGGTAGCTTGGAACAGAAACTAACAAGTACCACAGTTATCTTATTGGTTTTGCAGTGTTTTGTTGTTGTTTTGGGGTTGTCTTTGGGGCCTTACTCCTGGCAGGACTTGAGACCATAAGGAGTGCCAGGGATTGAACTCAATTCGGCCACAGGCAAGGTAAATGCCCTGTCTGCTATACTATCACTGATCCCTACAGTGTTAAATTTTCAACTAATTCACTTCTAAAAATCAAATCAGTAATTCCTAGTGAGAAATCAGTTCAAGTCTGTCCCCTACAAATGCTCTGGGTAAGAGCAATCTACACTTGGGGCTGGAGCAATAGCACAGCGGGTAGGGCGTTTGCCTTGCAAGCAGCGACCTAGGTTCGATTCCCAGCATCCCATATGGTCCCCCGAGCACCGCCAGGAGTAATTCCTGAGTGCATGAACCAGGAGTAACTCCTGTGCATCGCCAGGTGTGACCCCAAAAGCAAAAAAAGAAAAAAAAGAGCAATCTACACTAGAGTAATGAGCAGTTGATTCTGTTTGGTTTGAGCCACACCCGGTGGTGTTCAGGGCTTACTCCTGGCTCACTGCTCAGGGATCATTCCTGGTGGGCCTCAGAAGACCCTATGGGATAGTGGGGATCAAACCCAGGCTGCAAGCAAGGTCAGCTCCTACCCAGTGTGCTACGGCTCCGGCCCATAATTAGCAGATGAACCTGGGTGCAGGCTCAGTGCTGTCATGACATCAGGCGTGGACCCCCGGCCCTGGTGAGCCCTCCAAGATGCACGCCTGCAGCAGCAAGGATTCTCTGACAGTCCTTGCGAGGCTGTGTCCTCAAACAGATCTCGAAAACCAAGCAGGCCATCCATGCCCCCAGACTTTTACCTCTTACCATGGTGCTGGGAGCGAGGGGGCCAGGTGGTACCTAGGCTATTGTTCCGTGTTTCAGGTGTGTGAAGCTCAACAGTAACCCCCAGCACACAGACAAGGCTCACCCTTGCACTGCATTCCCATGAACCCTTTTGCTGCTACTATCTCTTCTTCAGTCTCCTGTTTATCCCACTAGAATCCAAGTCAGGAACTTAAAGATGCCCATAAGTCCCAGGCTTCAAAAACTAACTGCTGTCCTCTCACTCTGCACCTGCTGCTTGGAAAACCTCCTGAAGCCACCCACTGACTTCCACCTTCACGGCAATCACTAACCACCCTAAGGGAATCAAGGCCCCTTTCAACACTTCCCCTTCCACAGAACTTTCCTGGGTTATCTATACTCCTAGGTCTTTGCTCCCCGCTTACTTCCCCAGGGGGTCATAGGTTAATTGTTCTGCCGTTTCAATGCTCATGAGCAGAAGATGTCCACTAGCATGTCAGCTGATAGCAGGGGTATCATGTTCTCCAGATCCTCAAACGGGAGCCAGGTCACCAATGGGCCCCTAACTGAGCACTGCTCCATGAGTCCTGTAACACTGCACTCCTATCATCAGCGGCCCTACGAGAGCATACTGTGAGTTCAACATGCTCCCACAAACGCTCAACTGTCCCCCATAGCTCAACTCTGCTTCCCCAATGTGAGTCCAACACCAGTTCATACCCCAGCATCACCAGGAGTGAGCCCTGGGCAGAAACAGGATTAAACTCAAAGAACCACCGAAACTTCTGGGGTTGTGGCCCAAAAACAAACCAAAAAAAAAAGGCGGGGGTTAAGCTTCCTACACTTCGGTTTGTGAGAGGCACAAAAGATGCAAATTTTGGGGACTAGAGTAATATAGCACAGGGGCAGGGCGCTTGCCTGGCCTGCAGCTGACCTGGGCTCCAGCCCTGGCACCCCATGTGGTTTCCCAAGCCCACCAGGGTAATCCCGGAGTGCAGAACCAGGAATGAGCCCTGAGCACTGCCAGGTATGGCCCAAAAGCACAAATAAAGAGACAATACTTGAACCCAACCAAGACAGATTTTTTTTGTCTTTTGGGACCACACCTGGCTCAGGGATGACTCCTGACTCTAAACTCAGGAATCACTCCTAGAGGTGCTCGGGGGACCATAATGGGGTACTGGGGGTTAAACCTGAGTTGGCTGCAGGGAAGGCGAGCTCCTTCTCCACTGTGCCATCTCTCCAGCCCAGTATCAATTTTCAAGACTTGTTTTAAGGAGCCAGTTAGGACCCAGGCCCAGCATGACCAGATACACTAACTCTCCAGCCCATTTTGCTTTTGCGCCACTTTCACAGGTGCTCACAGCTCGTTCCTGGCGGTGCTCACCTACCAGATGGGGTGCCAAGGATCAAACCCCAGGGCGGGGGTTGTGCAAGTGCCTTACCCACTATACTATCTCTCCAGCCTCGTGGTCCCTGAATTGTTACCACACAAATAAATGACAGCTTCTTCCCATTTCTTCCCAACTGAGGTACTTTCCCATGGTTCTTGTGAGCTACCCTTCACCTCCCGGCAAGACCTGAAAAGACGCCAGTGGGGCTAGAAAAGCAGCTCAAAGAGCTAGAGCTCTGCAGGACAGAGTCCTGGTTTGATCCCCAGCACAGCCTGGCCATTCAGCACAGACAGAAGTGGCCCAAGGCAAAAATAGACAAAAAAAAAAAAATTAAAAATTAAAAAATCCTCAAACTCTCCTCTGTTAAATAATAATTTCAGACAAACCACAGTCATGGGACCAAATGTTTTGTTGCCACACCCAGCTGAGCCGGGGAACCATGCAGTGCAGGGAGGAACCAGGCCTTCCGGGGGCTCCCGCATGCAAACGTAGTATGTCTAAATGACATATTACAGGGCCTGGGAGGCACCCCTGGGTGCGGTAAAACAAAGAAAAGAAAGCAGATACTTGTAATTCATAATGTATCTTAAAACTATCCTAAAGGACATTTGTTTTCTATTTAAATCTAGTTTACAGGTTGAATCACTCAAGGACAACTAAATGGAAAAATACTGAATCAAAAGATTTCTGATGCTTTTTTGCAAGCAACAAAACATCTACTGAAGGTAACAAAAATAGATCAATTATCAAGACAAAAGATTCCCAGCATCATATACACATTTTATAGTAAATGACTTTTTTTTTGATGGGGGGTTGGGAGTGGGCCAAATCTGGTGATGCTCAGGATTTACTCCTGCCTCTGCACTCAGGAACAACTCCTGGTGGTGCTTGGGTGACCATATGGGGTGCTGGGAATCAAACCCAGGTCAGCACAGGCAAGGCAAATGCCCTCCCTCCTGTACTATGGCTGGGAGGTGCCCTATTATAGCTTGGGGAACACCATGAGGTGCAGGGATCAAACCTGGGCCTTCCTCAGCTTGTGCTTCAATTCGGTGAGTTGTGACCCCAATCCTAAAACTTCTCAGCCACACTCCTGTGGTACTCAGGGCTGACTCCTGGATGTGTTCAGGACTGCAAATGAGGTGCTAGGTATATAAAACCCGAATTCAGCTGTACACAAGGCATGTGCCTTGCCCACTGTACAATATCTCAATCCTGAGAATCAGTCTTACACCAGCATTTACTTGAAGAACTATACGTATGTCTAGGCCAGGGTGATGGCTCGAGTTCCTGTTCCATCCCTGGGACTACATGTCTCCTGAGCAATACTGGGCTCACCACACCAATCTATAATAAATAAATATAAAGTCATACACAGTCACAGTAAGATTATAAAGAGAAATTCAAAATTAGTTATGATTCAGCAGGGAATCTATCTTGCCTTGCGTGCGACCCATCCTGTAAATAAGGAATGTCAGTATGTTTTATGCAATTTGTCTATATAAAATTCAATCAATTTCTTTAGTGGAAATTAACAGTTTTCCTTCCCTAACACAATAAATGGATCTAGTTCCAAATCTTCTTTTTTTTTTGGTTTACACCCGGCAATGCACAGGGATCACTCCTGGTGGTGCTCGGGGGACCATATGGGATGCTGGGAAATCGAACCTGGGTCAGCCGCATGCAAGGCAAAGACCCTACCCGCTGTACTATCGCTCCAGCCTCATTCTTTTTTTTTTTTTTGAGGGGGGAGCAGAGGTTTGGACCACACCTAGCAGTGCTCAGGACTTACTCTTGACTCTGCACTCAGGAATCACTCCTGGCCAGACCATATGGGGTGCCAAGGATCGAACCAGGATGGGTCGCATGCAAGGCAAAGTGCCCTCCCCACTGTCCTATCGCTCAGCTTTGGCCCCAGATCTTGTTTACTCACATCTCCAACGTATCAACTAGGATTTTTAACTTTGAGGTCAAGTCATTGATGACAGAATTGAGAATCACTGGCCCATCTCTAAGACCAGAACTAGAAATCTTCGGCAGAACTTGAGGGAGGGGCACAAGTGGCACACACCTGGAGGTGCTCAGGGATCATTCTTAGCAGAGTTTGGGGAACCATATGGGGGTGCCAGGGGTCAAACCCAGGTCCGCCACATGCAAGGCCAGCGACCCAACTGCTGAACTGTGGCTCAGGCCCCTGCAGAGCATCTCTCCTCTGCCCACCCCGTCTCTAGGCTCTCTGGGGAACAGCCAATGAGAAGCCGCATGTGGACGTTGGCTGACAAGCGCTCCCCTGTATGGACCAAGGGAGAAAAATTCAATTATCTGCCATCTGGATTAGACAGTTTAAGTAAGAAACTACATTCTGAGGTTGCCAAATTTAAATGTAAAGCAATCTTGCTGATGATTTGCGCATCTGAGTTCGATAAGGGGTAATTTGAGGCTGATAAACTCATTTTACTAAATGGTAAGTCCCCAGAGGCGAGATGGTAGGAAAGCAGGCAATACTCTGACAACCTGGCAAGTGTCATACGTATTCAAAACTTTCCATTATTTTTTTGGTTGGGCGTTTTTTTTTTGGGGGGGGAGGAGCTTTTTGGGTCACACTCCATGATGCTCAGGGGTTAATCCTGGCAGTGCTTGGGGAATCATATATATGGGATACCAGGGATTTAACCCGGGTAGGCTGTGTGCATTATGGCTACTGGTCCCCATTATTAATTTTTTAAAGGCATTATTTTAGCCACAAAAAGAGCAGTTAGGGCGTTTTGCTGTAAACCAACTAGAAATAAAGCTTTCCCTCATTTCAGCTTCATTGTATTTTCTTTCTTTTGTTTCTTTTTGGGGGGGGTCACACCTGGTGATACACAGGGGTTATTCCTGGCTCATGCACTCAGGAATCACTCCTGGCGGTGCTTTGGGGGACCACATAGGATGCTGGAGATTGAACCCAGGTCAGCTGCGTGCAAGGCAAATGCCCTACCCACCGTGCTATCACTCCAGCCCCTTTATTTTCCTTCTTGAATTAGAAAGAAAATTTTATACCATGTGATTATACATAATGAAGCAACTATACATTTTTTTTTTCTTTTTTTGGGTCACACCCAACGATGCTCAGGAGTTACTCCTGGCGGTGCTTTGGGGGAACCATATGGGATGTCAGGGATCAAATCCAGGTCGGCCACTTGGAAGGCAAATGCCCTACCTGCTGTACTATCGCTCTGGTCCCTACTTTATTTTTTTTTGAGGGGGAAGAAGTGGGGCCCCTTATCTGGCAGTGCTCAAAGGCCACATGAGGTACCTGGATTGAAGCGGGCTCAGTCTTGTGCAAGGCAAGCACCTTAACCCCGTATTATCTCTGGCCACAAACAATGACATTTTTCAAACCTTTGGAGGAAACATTTAATAGTATTTTTTGGAGGTGGGTTGGGGCCACACTCAGCATTGCAAGAGTTACTCCTTGTTCTACACTCAGAAATCACTCCTAGTTGTGCTTGTGGGACCATATGTGGTGGCAGGGATCGAACCCAGGTTGGCTGCGTGCAAGGCAGCCCAAATAGATGGTATTAGTGAAAGTTACAAGACCCTTAAGAATTACACTTGAGTTGAGACACCCAAGGGTCTTGAGCACATGCTCTATGGGATTTGGCCCCTGGAATGTCATGGTCCCAAAGCAATGCCAAGGGTGGCTCCAAAACAAACAAAAAGGGCTCTTGGGTGGGAATGTAGCTCAGCAGTAGGGGACTTGCCTTGCAAGTGAAGCCCCGGGTTTGATCCCTAAGACAAGTCCTCTACACCCCAAATCACATTTTTAGTTTTTTGAGCCATTTCCCCCTTAGGTCTTAATATTTAAGCGCACTTATAATTACAGCTTTAGCCATAAAGACATTCACGGGGGGTGGGGGGGGGGAGGGAGGGTGGAGCAATAGTACAGCAGGCAGGGCACTTGCCTTGCATGTGGTCGACCCGGGTTCGATCCTTGGCATCCCATATGGTCCCCTGAGCCCCACCAGGAATGATCCCTGAGCAGAGAGCAAGGAATATGTCCTGAGCACTGATGGTGGGACCAAAAAAAGGAAGTATCCTTGAGCAATAACAAAAGGGCAAGGTGCAAAGCAAGGCTAGACCCTGCAGAGAAAGACTTAAGATAACCCTGCATGATGGTCATATACACTGATACCCCCAATTTCCTAGCATCCAAAAGGCAAGGCACGGTCACTGAGTTTTCTAAAACATAATCTGCCTCAGAAAATCATTCCAGGGCCCATCTGAGTGACAGTACAGTGGGAACGGGGTTTGCCTTGCAGGTGGCAAATAAGCATGGCCAGGTGAATCCGCCAACCCCCCTCAACACACACACACACACCCAAAAAGAAAGAAAAAGCATTTCATCTCCAAACACAAAATATTCGTGACTATTTCTTCTCCAACCACTCATCACAAATAGCTTTCCTGGCTGCAAAAAGCATCTTGGTGGTATTTTTTAAATTGGTGTCAGCTCAATAGAGGTTAGGTGGAGAGGGACCTGTCCTTCCCTTTCTTCCAAATTCTATCTCTGCAAGGAGGCACACCCAGTGGTGCTGGGGGCCCATGCAATCCTGGGGCTCCCCTACACACACTCCAACCCCCGAGTCATCACCCCGGTTCCTTTCTGTGTCCTTATCCCATCCCATGCATGCTCTCTGCCTTTCCTGAGCAGACCCAAAGGGGGTGACATGCAACCCGTAATAGCAAATCTGTATCTCAATTTTTTTTTTTTTTGCTTTTTTGGGTCACACCCAGTGATGCTCAGGGGTTACTCCTGGCTTTGCACTAAGGAATCACTCCTGGCGGTGCTCAGGGGACCATATGGGATGCCGGGAATCGAACCCAGGTCGGCTGCGTGCAAGGCAAACGCCCTACCCGCTGTGCTATTGCTCCAGCCCCTGTATCTTGGTTTTAAAGTAAAGCCTGACCCACACTCACCCACTGCTCTTCGACCACTCCACACTCCTGGGCGCCGTGTCGCTTCTTGCTGCCCACTGCTGTCACTCTTGGACCCCCAGCTCTGACATCCCTACTCTAGCATCAGAATTACTGGCTCTCTACTCACTGAGCCTGGCTTTAGACAACTTTAAAAATTAAATACATCGGAGTTGACTTGGGAAACAAGCTTTTAAATGTCCTGTTCAAAAATCTATGAAAGAGGGGCCGGAGTGATAGCACAGCGGGTAAGGCGTTTGCCTTGCACCCGGCCAACCTGGGTTCAATCCCCGGCATCCCACATGGTCCCCCAAGCACCGCCAGGAGTAATTCCTGAGTGCAGAGCCAGGAATAACCCCTGAGCTTCGCTGGGTGTGACCCAAAAAGGAAAAAAAAAAAAAACCTATGAAAGAACATTCTCCTCTGGTTACTTAGTTACTTAGCCACAACCCAACGTGTGTTCTCCTGTCACTTTGGACCAGGATGGGAGTCAGACCCTGTGGCGCTCCCTCCCTCTCAAAAGCAGTGAAGTGCTGATAACTTGCTTCATCGTCAGTTCCTTAAAAAGGAAAGACTCAGGCACAGTTGGAAGACTTACAGGTTTTACCGTTTCAACAAAAATCACAGGAACCAAGACAATAATTTAACCACTCATCTTATAAACTCTCTTTTAGAAATTGATTTGTCACTTCCAAAAAGCCTTTCTCTACCAGTCAAGTCTATAAAGTAGTAAAATCAAAACTGAATGCATCTTGACTGGGGCTGGAGTGAGATATGGCTGGCTGAGTGATTATCCAAAAGCTGGCCGATCCTAACATGGAAGTTGGAGTTATGTAAGAGGAAAATGATTAAGAGAAAGGTTCAAATTGGTAGACTTATTAACAAAGACAACAAACATAGTCCCCTAAAACTATAGTCTATTATAGTATGTAGCTAGTAAATCACTCAGAAACAGCTTAGAAAGACAGAGGCTGATAACGTGATTTCCCCTTTGCCCACTTAATATATATATACTCTCTATTGCTTTCGGCAACGGCCCACACTTGCGGCAGAAATATAGAAATAATCTGATGCCCGAACAGATAAAAGGTTTAGGGCTAGTGATATACAGATGAGAAGCCTGTGTGCCCCTACTAGGCAAGTGAAACAAGGCATTCAGCATCTTCTTGTTTTTCCCCCCTTTTTTTAGGGGGGGGGGGGCAGGGGTTCAGCTGTACTCAGGAGTTATTCCTAGCTCTGCCTGCACTCAGTGATCACTCCTGATGGGCTTGAGGGACCATACAGGGTGCGAGGGATCAAACCCGCAGCAGCTGCGTACAAAGCAAATAAATACCTCCCTGCTGTGCTATCGGGTGGGCCCTGTCACTAGCATTTTCTTGAGAGGAAGGGCTAACAGCAGCTGAAGCCCAGCACTGGTCCAGGAAGTGCTCCCCATCCCCAGGAGGTAATAATGATGGTGTTCAGTCAACAAACGCCACAGTATGGGGAGATTATCCTGTCTATAACCAAACAGGCCTTGAGGCAGAAAACTTATCAGTTAGAACATGGGCTTAAAATGTCCAGTCTTGGGGCTGGAGCAATAGCACAGCGCGTGAGGCGTTTGCCTTGCACGCAGCAAACATGGCCAACACAGGTTCGATCCCCAGCATCCCTTATGATCCCCCGAGCACCACCAGGAGCAATTCCTGAGTGCATGAGCCAGGAGTAACCCCTGAGCACTGCCGGGTGTGACCCAAAAAGCTAAATAAGTTAAATAAAATAAAATGTCCAGTCTCTGAAGAGCGGTTTGCTCTGATTTCCGGAAAACTCTTTTTCGAGTGTGTACCATATGGCTTTTAAATTGACTGGAAGCTAGATGCAAACCTAGTCCTTTGCAGTGTCTGCTGATCTGGTTCAGATGTTAGGAGACGAACCCCGATTACCTGATTGGATCAGAGCCGTGAGTCATTGCGGACCCTTCGTTACAGACACAGCTCTGGATCAGAAAACAGGTTTTCAAATCTAACCACCTTAATCACCTTTACAATTGTCTGGGGGCCAAGGATGTGACTCAGTGGTATAGCTCTTGCATTTCATGTGTGAAGCCCTGGGTTCAATTCCTAACTCTCCCCCTCCCCACCCCCAATGTGCTGAGTGACACTGAGCATTTAGTTCTGTGACTTTCACGTCAACAAAACCAAAACCGTTCCTCCATGTTCTTCAGTAATTCAGAGGTTTGCTCAGTTACTAAGGTTTCCCCAAACTCCAGGGGAGGAAATGCTCCCCCGAGCCTACACTTAATCCAAAGGCCTATAATGAGGATGGACATTTAGCAAAATCTTCTATCTCAATATAATCCAAAAGATTTTTTTCCCAAGCAATTACAAAATTGCTCAACAGTCTTTGCAAAGGGTAAACACATAAAAATAACAAACCCTATTCTTTCCTCCCCAAAGAAGAGGACAATTGACACCATGTGACTGGGAATAGTGGCTGGCCCACCTCCACTCTGGGGCATCACATCAGTCCATTAAGTGGCAGTGCCTATTGATCCAGCCTCCTGCAAGAGGGCGGAGGAATAACAGCATTATAAAATAGTGAGAATTTAAAAGTCTATTAGATCCCTTGAAGGGCTTTTAAAATAAAATGTAAGGTCGAATGTTTGTATCCAACTGACCCAGGTTCAATCCTGACACCACATATGGTCTTCCAGTGCCCCCCCCCCCCCCCCAGTCCTGAGCAGAGCCAGGAAGAAGCCCTAAGGACTGCTGGGTATGATACAAAACACACACACCCAGAAAAACAAAGAGAGAAACATGTAACTTAAATTGCCTCTTGCACCAAAACCATCACCCCCCCCCAGTTAAATTGCTTAACCCAGTAACGAACTTGGTAGCCTAGAATTTTCTCTTCCAGAGGCAATTATCAATTGCCTACTTAGATGAACTTCTCTTACAGCCAAAAAAAAAAAATAAACCTTCAAGAGGCTATTAAAATCCAAAGGATAAGACAGTGAAGTCTTAACAAGCAGAACATTCACTCCCTAGATGCAAAAACTCTTTGTCTTCAAAGACTTAACTTCCCTTCAAAATGCTTTTCTCCTACTTTGGTGGCACACATAAATATTGCGCTGTACACCCCCACCCCAACCTCTACTCCTAGAATAATTTAATTAACTGCAAATAAAATTACTAGATTAATGTAATCATTAAGTGGTAGGATTTAGTATTTTGTTTTTCATATTCTCCATTATGAAATGACTTGTTTGCATTTTGGGCCCCACCTGGTAGGGCTCAGGGGACCCTATCGGGTCCCAGGGATCAAACCTGGGTTAGTTGCGTACAAGTACCTTACCCATTATACTATCTCTCCGATCTTAATTTTATCTTAAAAGCATTTCAAGGGAACCTGAATTCTTTCTCCTATCAGAGATGATTTACAAAGAAAGCAGCAATGTTCAAAAATGAGCACCACCATATTTCTTTTTGCTTTTTCCTTTCTGGGCCACACCCAGCTGTGCTCATGGGTTAGTCCTAGATTTACACCCAGGACTGACTCCTTGCAGGGCCAGGGGACCATATAGGATGCCAGGGATTGCACCCAGGTCAGCCATGTGCTAGGCAAACAAGCACCCTCAATGCTGTACTTTTCTCTCTGGCCCTACATTTCTTATTTAATCCTCACAGCCCCTTCAAGTAGGTATTACCCCAATTTCCAGATGAAGAAAGTGAGATCAGAAGGAAGTCTGCTTTTCATGGTAAACAAGTTTGAAAAAGGTCTCCTTTATTTTACAAACCATTCCTTCCTCTGTACTGTCCAGAGGCAGAAGCATAAACTACTGCAAGGGGAGAACTTTCCAAACCCCAAACAAAGATTTTGTAATCTTTGTAATATTCCTGTCCCTGAACAGTAATGAAAATGATCCACAGAACTAAAAGAACTTTAAGGTTTTTATTGGAAAAAAGAAAAGAAAAAAAAAACCTTCCCGAGTTACTTATCTGCAATAAACAAATCTGTGTGTGTACATATATGTATAAAGTTGCCCTGGCTCTAGCATTAATAATTCTTGTTAAAAACATCAATCTTTATTCTTCTGCTGCCTGATTATTTTAAGTTAGGAAAATGTTGAAAAATGAGTGTACCTTATAACCATCTGTGGGGAAATCTGAATAGAAAGGTGAACAGACGTAGCAAGGAGTTGAGATCTGTAAGCCCAAAAGTCAGTCCAGACATTGTTATCTAGTGCAAGACAAAGCACTCCACTCCACCTGGCTTCTCAGCTACTCTCTGCATCACCTTGGACAAAAGCCATTTGCACACTCCCCACCAGCCCTTAGGTGCATTGCAGCCTCTGTGTCATTGTGTGACATCACTGGGAGCTATGGTTCTAGGTACGAGGTCACTCGCTTGCCTGTGAAACTAGAAATACAGAAGAATTAGGAGACTTTTAAAATAACAGGAAGGAAGGGCATTTCCATTATCAGTCTCTATTCAAAGTCCCATTTCTCCCATTGGAGCTTTCTGAGGCCGTGTCAGTGGGGTGGCAGGGCACCATTTCGCAGACTCCCAATTTCACTTCCTGATAGAGTTAAAGACCTTCGTAATACAGCCTGTTCGGCTATAAAGGCACTGAGACACTATCACCTTTGGTGAACCAGTGCAGTCATCCAAGAAATAATCTGCAATCCGCGTGTGGCTTCATCACAAGGCTGATAACACGCCCGGTCCACGCCTGCGTCCACTGCCCACTGGAGATGCATTTTAAAATCTTTGTTACATAAGGCAACTTGTTCAATATTAAGGGGGGGAAACCTAAATCATCAGGAAACTCATCCCCCAGCCCCCGTTTCAATTTAGCCATGCTCAATATTTCCCCTCCCGCAATTACAAATGGGTTGACAGACCCCTAGATGAATATAAGTGTTACTGACAAAATGATGCAATACAGGCAGGAATCTGAATCCCAGACAAAATGCGACAACTGGAGATCAGGATTCCCTTTTCATCAGCATGAAGATGTGAGAGCTTCTTTTTTTAAAAAAAAAAAAAAGCCTCATACGAATCTAACTCTTCCCCCACCAGATTATTCTTTAAAAGACTTTTTCCCCTTTAAAATAACTCCTCCCAGCCTCCACCCAGTCTAGGCTCTCTGCAATATGACAAATGCAGAATCTTCTGGAATGACTTGATACTGCCTCCCACCACCGCTTTGTTTGCAATATCAGATCCCGGCGATTTTTCGCCCCCCCCCCCCAACTTATAGGAATTTCAACAGATGTGAGCCTGTATCTAAAAAAGAAACGGCATATGTCACACGTTTGAACCAGTCGGCGAAATTCACCACCTTTTATTTTCAAAGACAATGCCTACCCTCCTCTCTTCCCATACAAAAAACGGCAGTGGGGGGGGGGGAGAAAAACGGAGATGACCTACGGGGAGGCAATCAATGGAAACGCCAGCCCCGAGAAACGTCCCCCACCCCCATCCATCCCCGGAAAAAAAAAAAAGAGAGAGAGGGGGTGGGGGAGCGTGCGGGAGAGAAAGAGGAGCCTTTTGTTAAGAAAAACGTGAGCGCGGTGGCGGTTTCGCTTTCGCACCCACGAGCCTGCATCTCTGCCCCCACCCGAGACGCCCCAGGATGTCGGGAGAGGCGGGGAGCGCGGGGGGGGGGGGGGGGGGGCCCGGCCCGCGGCCCGGACCCGCCGAGGGAACGGGCGGCGCCGCCCAGACCGCAGGGAGAGAAAGAGGAACCGCATCCATGCGGCCCCCCGCCCCCACGCCGGCGGGAGGAGGGCGCGGGCACAAAGGATGCGCGCGGCGGCCCCGCGGGGCCCGCAGACCCCCGCGCGCCCGCCGGCCCGGGGCCGCGTTCGACCGCGTTCAGCCGCGGGCCACGCGGGGCCACGCGGGGCCCGGGGCGGGAGGGAGGGGGGGAGGGGACGAGCGACTCACGTTCTTCATGGCCGCGGCCATGTCGTCGTAGCGCTCCGCCTGCTCGGCCAGCCGGGCTTTCTGCACCAGTTGCTCGCGGTCCACCATCTTCGCGGGCGAGGTCGGGCCGGGGGAGGAGACCGGGGCGGCCTTGGGGCTGGGGGGGCGCGCGCGGAAGGGCGTCGACGGCGCGGCGGGAGCCGGGGAGCCCGAGGGGGGCCGAGCCACGGAGCGCGGCGCTGAGGCGGCTGAGGCGGCTGAGGCGGCGACGGGCGCGCGGAGGCTGCGGCGCGAGCTGCGACCCCGAGACAGGCGCGAGGCGGCTGCGGCGGCTGTGCGTGCCGCGGGCCGACAACCCCCCGAGGCCCCGCCCCGCCTCGTGACGTCAGGCCCCGCCCGCCGCGCCCCGCCCCGGCCCCGCCGCTGCGGCCTCGCCGCCCGCCGCCGCCGCCGCCGCCGCCGCCGGGCGCCTTGTCCTTCCCCGCGGCTCCCCGCACGCTCCCACTTTCTCCACTCGCTCGCTTTCCTGCGCCCCCAGTTTGTCCAGAGGCTACCCCGCTTTTCGCTTTGGAAGCAGCCCCCGCCCCAGCCCTGCCACGCCCCGGGCGCGTGGGCTTCTGGGAATTGTAGTTCGTTCTCGGGAGCGGAGCTGCGTTGGAGAGACCAAGGACAAAAGGGCGGGCGAGACTACATCTCCCAGCGGTCATAGCGCGCAGGCAAGGCGGGGCCAGTTCTAATTCCGCGGCCGCTGGGGACCCCTGGCGGGGACCGCGGCTGCATCAGCCCTAGCGAGTGCTGATTCACGGCCCCGCCCCAATATTCCACGGGAAATTACGAGGGGAAGAGGGTCAGGGCCTGAGCCCGGGACCCCATCCCGAGAGACAGTGAACGGTCTTAAAGGACAGGGGGAGGAAAGCCGTGTCCACTGTAGATCCGGACTCTCAGGCCCGCCCTCGGTACGGTTACATTACGGAGCCCAGCTGTGGGGGGTTTATCGCTCCCCTCCTCCCGCTCCACTACGTTCCTGCGCCCCATCAGCACCCTGAGTTCTTGGACCTGACCAGGTGAAAACGTAGAAGGACAAATACGGCCGAGCCAAGTGGGTGATTGCAGGAAGGATGCGGCCGCCTGCACACTGACCCCAGGAGAGCCCTTACTTCCTCTCTGGGTAGAGCGTTAAAGAGTGAATTCTGGAGGCTGGAGAGATAGCACAGACGGTAAGGCGCTTGCTTTGCACGCACTGACCTGGATTCGATCCCCACCACCCCATATGGTCCCCCAGCACCACCAGGAGTAACCTCTGAGTAAACCTCTTTGCCGGGTGTGACCCAAAACAGAACAAAAAAGGTTGAATTCTCTTACCGAGAGTCTGTGAAAAGCTTTTAGGCTTTCCTTTTGGACATGTGGCTCAGGTGCATCATTTCCAGTACGCATTTTGTTGACTTCATTGATTCCTCTATTACCTATTTATTAAGCACCCGTCAAATTTTCAACACTGTGCTAATGGGATATAGCAATGAGCATAATGGAGAAGGGGGGACTCTCTAAGAAAATAAATACAGATAAATATGTAGACTTAGTAAGGGTCAAGACAGGGCCCGAGCCATAACCCAGGCTCCATCCCATCCCATATGGTCCCTTGAGCCTGCCAGGAGTGATTCCTGAGTGCAGAGCCAGGGGTAATCCCTGAACAGAGCCAGGTGTGCCCCCCACCCCCCGAAAAATGATGAGACAACAAATAAGCAGAGGCTAGGAAGAGGGGTGGAGAAGAATCTGGAATGAAGAAGTCTCTGGGAAGGAATATTCCAGGCTCTATACTAGATGCTGGCAGAAGGCCAGAACGCTGCCCTCAGGGAATTTAAAATGTGTTAAGTGCTCTAAATTGTCTTTGGGGTTTTCTTTTTCTCCTTTGATTTTCAGTCTTTAGGGCAGTGAGAGAGAAAGAGGTTCTGAAGTCCTTGCTTTCCTGAGAAGGTTCTAAGCCTTTCTAACTCAGCCCCTCCAGAATGGAGGCAAGCAGAAGCCTCGTAGTAAAGACCCACCCCAGCCAGCACTCTGCAGGCTGGAGGGGTGAAAACCTCAGTGAGCACCATGGCAAGTGCACCATTGCCCTGCAAAGGCATTGTTCAGGCAGAGAGGGAAGCAGGCAGAGTGTGAGGAAGGCAATACAAGAAAGGATGCTGGCATCAGAGAAATAGTGCAGGGGGTAAGATACTACCTTGCCTTGCCTATAGCTGATTCAAATCCAGGCATTGCATAGGGCCCATTCCCCGACTCCCAGCACTGTCAGGAGTGTTCCCTGAGCATACAGCCAGGAGTAAGTTCTGAGCAACATCAGGTGTGTGCCCAAAAAAGAGTTTTTTTTAAATTAGAAATTTTAAGGGCCGGAGCAATAGTACAGCAGGTAAAGCACTTACCTTGCATGCAGCCAACCTGGTTCAATGCTTGGCATCCCCAAGCCTGCCAGGAGTGATTTCTGAGTACAGAGTCAGAGAAGAAAAAGAACACCTAGAGAATATACTCGTCTTCCTTTCCTCTGACATGGGACCCATTCCCTCTTCCCTCTGTCTCTGTCTCTGCCTCTCTCTGTCTCTCTCTCTGTCTCTCTCTCTCTCTCTCTCTCTCTCTCTCTCTCTCTCTCTCTCAGGAGGGTCACACCCTGCTCTGCTTAGGACTTACTCCTGGCTCTGCACTCAGGAATCACTCCTGGAGGTGCTTGCGGAAGTATATGGGGTACTGGGGACCGAACCCAGAACAGCCAAGTTCAAGACAAGCGCCACCCCCCCTCCCCACTGTACTATCTCTTGGGCCCCAAGCCTCCCTCCTCTTACTCCGTCACCCAGCAGCCCGCAGTGAACAAGCCCTCCCACTTCCTTCTGTCTCATCCATGAGTGTTTGCCAAGTTGATTCTCTTCTTTTCACTTCCTCCTGGCTGGCAAGCCCTGCACCCTCCTAGCACCGGCATCCCAGGTCCGTGGGAACATGCCCTCACAGCCCCCCTTGCTGCCCACACGTGGATAAAATGTGTCAGTGACTCGGGGCCCAGCTGCTCCAGCTCGGCCACTTCCTGGCACATGTCAGACTGCCTCCCTGACCTCTCCACCTCACTTCCTTCCCCCGCCAGTCCAACGAGCATTAAAAAAAAAAAAAAAAAAAAAACAACAACCACCAGACCAAATCTGTTTCAGAAAAGTCAAATAGATGCAAGCAAAGGATGTTCCAGGGTCAGGCTGGAGTGACCTCTGCAGCCTCCACACTGAGTCGTGCTCTGACTCTGCCAGGGAGACCTAGCCCTGTTCTCCTTTGCTTCTGATTTTTTTTTTAAGACTTGGTTTAAGTCTTTCCCAAAAGGGGATGGGGGTATACTGGGGAGATTGATGGTGGGAAATGTGCACTGGTGGAGGGATGGGTATTTGAACTCAAACATGAAAGCTTGTAACTGTATCTCACGGTTCAATGAAATTCACTGTCACTGTCACTGCCCTCCCATTGTTCATTGATTTGCTTGAGCTCGCCCAGTAACGTCTCCATTGTGACACTTGTTACTGTGTTTGGCATATTAAATACATCACAGGTAGCTTACCAGGCTTTGCCGTGAGGGAGAGAGACTTTCGGTAGCTTGCTGGGTTCTCCGAGAGGACTGGAAGAATCGAACCTGGGTTGGCCAGGTCTGCCGCATGCAAGGCAAACTCCCTTCCCGCTGTGTTATGGCTCCAACCCCAATAAAATTCAATAAAATAAAATTAAGGCGGGGCTGGAGAAATAGCACAGCGGGTAGGGCATTTGCCTTGCATGCGGCCAACCCAGATTTGATTCTCAGCATCCCATATGGTCCCCTGAGCACCGCCAGGAGTAACTCCTGAGTGCAGAGCCAGGAGTAACTCCTTAGCATCGCCAGGTGTGACCCAAAAAGCACGGATTTAAGCACGGTCCTCTCGTTGTTCATCGATTTGCTCGAGCAAGCCCAGTAACGTCTCCATCATGAGACTTGTTACTGTGTTTGGCATATCGAATACGTCACGGGTAGCTTACCAGGTTCAGCCATGCGGGCGAGATACTCTCGGTAGCTTGCCGGGTCTCCGAGAGGGGCGGAGGAATCGAACTCGGATTGGCCATGTTGGCCGCTTGTAAGGCAAACGCCCTACTGCTGTGCTATCGCTCCAGCCTGACCCAAAAAGCAAATAAATTAATTAATTAAATTAAGGGGCTAGAAAGATAGCACAGAGGGTAGGGCGTTTGCCTTGCACGTGGCCGACCTGGGTTCGATTCCCAGCATCCCATATGGTCCCCTGAGCACCGCCAGGAGTAACTCCTGAGTGAAGAGCCAGGAGTAACCCCTGTGCATCGCCGGGTGTGACCCCCCCAAAAAAGCAAAATAAATAAATACAATTAAAAAAAAAAGACTTGGTTTAAAGCTGCAGCTGCTCAGAAGCCCCCGACTGTTCAAAGGGCTGCCCCTGAACCTGGCTACCTTACTTGGACACAACTGCCTGGGTCAGGGTCAGGAGAACTTGAGAGCCGGGAGGTAGAACTAGCACTAAGGCTTCTACCTGGCCCTTGGCTGCTGGGGCAAAGCTTCTGCCTCCCCTGGGGGTTCCATTTTCTCACCTTGGAAGGGAGAATGAAAATGAGCGCTCAGGGCTCTGCCCAGTCAGGCCGATCCTGGAAGAGCCCAGCCCTCAGCAGTCTCGTGAAAATGAAAGGCCATGGGCATTTCTTGAGCCGCTTCAGGGTTTTTTGCGTCACACCCAACAGTGCTCAGGATACTCCCCACAGCGTGGTCATCTTGTACAGTGCTGGAGACGGAAGTAGGTCCCCCACCGGCACACCAGACACAGGCCTCAGACTCTCTACTCTCTCCCACCACGATTGGGCCACTGAGTCCCCAAAGATTCCCAATCAACCTCCTTTTCTAGGCCAAGAAATTGCGATGCAGGGCTGGAGCACAGTGGGTAGGGCGTTTGCCTTGCATGAGGCCGACCCGGGTTTGAGTACTAGCATCCCATATGGTCCCCTGAGCACTGCCAGGAGTAATTCCTGAGTGCAGAGTCAGGAGTAATCCCTGTGCATTGCTGGATGTGACCCAAAAAGCAAAAAAAAAAAAAAAAAAAAAAAAAATCGCGATGCACAAATAGGCTGGGTGAGCATGTTCGCCTGGGTCACCCTGCAGCCAGAATTGACAGAGCATGGATTCAAACCCGGGTCCCCAGGAGCAGAGGCCCTCCTCCGTGCCCCACCTCCAAGGTTCTCCCCCCTTGGCGAAAGAAGGGCGAGATGAGGGCACTGGACAGCTACCGGTGTGGCTTGCCCTCTGCCCCACCCCTAGGGCAGCGGGACATGACCTTCGCGGGCAGGCTTCTCTGGCTGAGCCAGCGGAGAAGCAGGCCAGCCAGAGACACTCGCTCCTGCTGTTTCAGTGCCGTCATCATCAATCACCAAGGCTCCAGCCCCCGGCTCCCAGCTTCCTCCTGTGGCTTTTCAGCGCTTTGATTGGTGCATTAGCTGCAGAGGCCGCAGCGTCTTGCAGAGCCGGCGGGCAACGCTCCCCACCCTGCCCTCTGGGAGTGCTTCCTCCCCTCACCAACCACCCTCCCCACCCTGTCTCCCCCTGCAGCCTCCCCCAGCCCCCCTCCCTGCCCCAGCTCAGTCTGTAGCTCTGCGGTGGGGGGGAGGGGGGGGGCTGGGGCGCAGGATATCCGGGAAATCGCTGGAGCTGCCTCTCCCAGGATTCTGGAGCTGTGCGGGAGGTTGGTATTAACAAGGAGCACACTTTGCTATTGGTCTTGCTGGGTGACCTTGAACAAGTTTCTTTCTCTCCCTGGACCTCTGCTTCTGTATCAAAGAATTGGGGTGCTGGGGAGCAAGTGCAGGAGTTATGGCATTTGCCACTCCCATTTCCGTTCCACCACCACCCCACCCCACCCCTGCCACCAAGGTCCCCCAGCTGCTGCGCCAGGAGTGAGTACAGGACCTGGAGTAAGGACCCAGAGCATAGGGTGTGACCTCAAACCGAAACCAAATAAATCAATAAAACAAAACAAAGAAGAATTGGATGCAGACATCTCAGATTTTTCAGCTGTCGACCTTTAATGACCTAGCCTCCCCTGGGGAAATCCTGGAAGATCTTTCCAGATGTAAAAAGGCTTCCCGCCCTTGAGTTATCCCTGATTCAACTCCATGCATAGGGGCCAAAGACCTCCATAAGGAGTGATTCCTGAACATGGAACCAGAAGTAACCCCTGGGCATCACCAAGTGTGGCACAAAAACAAAAAAAGGGCCTGAGCAATAGTGGAGGGGCTTTGGCCTTGCACATGGCTGACCCCGGTTCAATCCCCAGCATCCCTGAGCTTCCCTGAGCCCCACCAAGAGTGATCCCTGAGCACAGAGCCAGGAGTAAGTCCTGAGCATTGCCAGGTGTGACCATCCCCCCCAAAAAGGAACCAGGATGCCGTGGCTGGTGGGTGGGAGCCCAGGGACAGGAGGAGAAGCTCTCCCTTGCTTGGAGTCCCTGGGGAGTCAGCTGACACCAGAACTAGAGGCTGGGCTCCCTTCACGGAGCTCATCAGCCAGATTTCCTCTGCCCAGAGCTCGGGGTTGGTGAAGCAGCAGTGCCTTGGCAGGATCTGGACACTGATTTGTGGGTGAACCATGCCCTCAACCACCCCCCTGCACTCTCCAGACACAGTTAACGATGCTTTTTGGCGCATCGCTGGCTCTTGGAGGGAACGGAGGGTGGAACTGCAGAACATGGGGCCCTGAACGCATGGCATCAGGTGGAGGTTGGACCTCCGACCTGGCCTGGGCATTCTGTCGACACTCTTTCCTTTTCCTATGGACTGGCCTCACTTCTGGCCACTCGAATGGCAAGGACGGGCATCCCTGCCCCTGTGAACTGTAGAGAAACCATACTGGGGGGCTCAGGGACCTCTTGATTCACATAACTTGGATGCAGAGGAGTGGGTCATGAGCGAGGGTCACGGGGTTGCTATTCTACACCTCAGAGGTACCCCCCTGGGGGAGGAGGAGGGGACTGCCCCTTGCAGGCCTGACTCTCCCCACACAACTGAGTTTCCTCTCACCAGAGGGGATAGAGAGTGTGTGACCTGCTGGCACAGGGGAGAGGGAAGGCCTGCTGTCTAGTCAAGGTCCCCAGGGTCTAGAGGTAGGACAGGGTGTAGAGTTTGCCTTGGGTCAGAGAGATAGTATAGCAGGGAAGGCACACAGCCACCCCAGATTCAATCCCTGGCATCCCAAGTAGCCCCTGAGCCACGATTGCTCAGGGGCTACTTCCAGTTTTGTGCTGGGACCATATGGTGGCAGGGATGGAACCCGGGCCTCCTGCATGCAAAATGTGCTCCAGCCCTCTGAGTCACCTCACCAGCCTTTGAGAATGAGAAACCAGTGACCCCCACTGCTCAAAACAAGCCTGTTGGCTAGTTCCCAGAAGATGGACAATTTCTTGTTTCTGTTTTGTTTTGTTGGGGAGGGAACACACTACACTCAGGAATCACCCTTGGGAGGGCTTGGGGGACTGACTATATGGGATGCTGGGGGTTGAACACAGGTCAGCTGCATGCAAGACAAGCACCCTCCCCACTGTACTGTCGCTCTGGCCGCCAAAATTTACAATTTCTTTTTGCTTAGTTTGGTTCTTTCGGGTATTTTTGCAAATTGATTAATTTAACACATAATAATTACAAAAAGATATAAAAATTATATCAATGTAATCAAGAAAAGCTTTTAACAAAGTCACCATTTATTTACAAAAAAAATACACCGTATTTTGGGAATAGAAATCACCTACCTCAACATTAATAAAAGTCATAAAAGACAAATACAGCAAGCTAATAGTGGATTTCAATGGTAAAAAATTGGAAACTTTTGCCCTAAGACCTGAATCTAGAAAAGAATGTCCATACTTGTCATTAATTTTCAACATCTACAATCTCTTGCATTCACCAACAGTTGCTGAGCGCCAGTTATGCCTCAGTACTGGGTGATGCCGTGGGGGGGGGGGGTTTCCTGAGGCTGACATCACAGGGACTTCCCACTTCTAGGGTGGGACTGGGAGGAGAAATGAAAAAGAGGGCCAGAGAAAAAGCGGGGACTGCGTTTTTCTTGCACTTTACTAGCCCAGGTTCGATCCCTGGGACCATCCCATATGGTCCTCTGAGCACCGCCAGAAGTAATTCCTGACTGCAGAGCCAGGAGTATCCCCTGAGCATCAGCGGGTATGGGCAAAAAAAAAAAAAAAGGAGTGTGGAGCCCTGAAACTGGAGTTGTAGGAGCCACCCCCCAGCATGTGACCCTTGACACATCACCGAGAGGGGAAAGGGAAAGATTTTGAGTGACACCCGGCTTGTGCATTTGGCCCAGACAGCACCATGGCAGCCTGGCCTTCCCTGACCCACACTTTCTAGCTACAGGGTGCCCCTGGGCCTCCTTACGCCTGGCTCTGCACTCAGCAGTCATTCCTGGCGGTGCTCAGAGGATCATACAGGATTCCAGGGATCAAACCCGGGTTGGCAGCTTGCAAGGCAAGCGCCTTCCCCACTATACTATCACTCTGGTGTTCTCACACACACTCTTTAATCACAAAGCTTAGACATATGGCTGGCAGGTGTCCACTGACTCATATAGTAATGGTGCTGGCCATACTCAAGGGTCACTCTGGTGCCCACACACTCGCCCAGGGGCGTGCTTCTGAACATGTGCTGATGCATCTGTTAGTTGAGGTGCTTGCCAGGGGTCAAACACTCCAGTCGCTGTGCTTCCACACCCCTCTCTGTCTGGGTGTCAGACATTCTATATTCTGTTGTGGCTGGGTTGGGGGCCCAGGGTCCAGTGGAGGGAAGACACAGAGCTCTGTGACTCAAGATGTGGGTCACTGCCCAGAGTTAAACTTACAATCTCACAGTGACAAAGGCAGGCGCAAGACACACACACACACACACACACACACACACACACACACACACACAATCTTACCCTTACCCACTCAACATAGGGCCTTAGCAGGTGCCATGTTGGCACAGCTCAGTTACAGGGTGGGGGGAAGGAGGGCAGAAAGGCCCAGGATCTGGGCATGGAGGCGACTATTTCTCATCAGAGTCAACAGGCCCTTGGAGGAGAAAGAGGCTGAGGCTGCCAGGGGCTCTGGGCGGGGTGGGGGGGGGGGGTAGGGGGGTGGGAATCACTTGTCTGGAAGAGGAGGTAGATGGGCTGGAGTGATAGTATAGCGGGGAGGGTGCTTGCCTTGAATGCAGCTGACCTGGGTTCAATCCCCAGCACCCCGTAGGGTTCCCTGGGCCTGCCAGGAGTGATCTCTGAGTGTAGAGCCAGGAGTAAGCCCTGAGCACCTCCAGGTGTGGCCCAAGGACACACAAAAAGTAGGTTCAAGGTTTGAAAGAGGGGTCAGCTCAGAGAAAGAGTCTGAGGAGAATTGCTGGAAGAAGCCCCCGTAGGGGGGACATGGTAGAGGCCTGAGTCCTGAAGGAGTTTGCCAACTGGGGGATTGGCAGATGGGATCAACTTCAGAGTGAAGAGCGAGGAGGTGCCTGGAACCCGGGAGGAGAAGGAGAAGCAGCCAGAATCTTCTGCTGAGTCACAGGCCGGGCGGGAGGGAGGCCAAAGAGCAGATCAGCCCCAGGAGCCTCTGGCAGAGGAGCGAGCTAGGCAGGCCCGCATCTGGGGTCACTCAGCCACCTGCCCTGGATGCCACAGCTTCCCAGGACCTTCCCAGGACTGGGGGCTGCTGAGCCAGCCACATTCACACCAGGAAAGGTCATGGTCATCAGTGTCCAAGAAGTGGAGTGGGGGGCAGGTAGTGAATAGATTTAAGGAGTCAGGACTAGCCAAGGACTGGGCGAGATAGAGGGGATGGAGAGCCGGAGAAGAGAGCGGTGAAGTGGGGAACCAGAGTCAGAAGAATGGGGTGCCATCATTCCCAGAGGCTGTTCCACAAGCTGCAAAACATGGAGGAATGAACATCTGCTCCCTCCTGGCCAGCAGCTTGGGCAAAGGGTGGTGATTCAGGAGAGTGGACGCCGGCTCTCTAGCATCTAAGTGATAGAGGTCCCCCAAGAGGGGGCTCGCCCACCCTCACCCCTGCAACCAGGGAGTAAGTACTAGTTCCATGGGTTTGCCCCAGTTGTCTGGGGAGAGAGCCCAACCCCTCCACCTCCTAATGATCCAGGGTAACCACCCCTCCAACACTCATCTCCTCAATCATTTATTCTCTCATTCATTTATTCAGCTGCTGAGTGCCTCCTGGAAGAGGACACTGGAAGAGGACAAAGAGGCCCATCACCCCGTTCCCCTGCCCACCCATCTTACAGTCTTCCACCCCACTGCAGTGTTTCCTGTTCCAGAAAGATTCCCAAAACTTCTACTAGAGTCAAGCTTCTTGCTTTGAAGCGTACAACACGTTTTGTCTTAAAGAAAAAAGACCCACTGAAATTTTTCTCTTTTTTGGGGGGTGGGTGGGGTGGGGTGGGGTAGTGGTGTGCACATCTTCCAAGCAATGCCCAGGAAGCCTGGGGATTCCACCAGCAATTCTTAGCCAACTGGGCAGAGCACCCAAGGATGCAATGCAAGGCCAGTTTTGACTCAAGGCCAGTTCTGACCTGAGGCCAGTTCTGCAGTGCTCACATCCCAAGATAGTCCAGGGGACCGCATGGGGCCAGTCCTGAGGGCGGGGAGTATATGAGGCAGGTGCCCTAACTGTTGTTCTCTCACCTCCCCCCAACTGCACTCTTTGTGTGTGTGTGTGGGGGGGTGTGAGTGTGGTTGTGGGTGCACACCTGGAAATGTTCAGTGATTACTCCAGGTTCTGCATTCAGGAATCACTCCTGGAGGGGCTTGGTCGACCATATGGGATGCTGGGGATCAAACCTGGGTCGGCTGTGCATAAGGGAAGTGCCCTTCCCGCTATACTATTGCTCCAGTCTCCCCACTACACCATGATAAGGTCTTGTAGGTGCATGTCATGTATCTGCTTCCGGTCGCTAGACATCATCTCTCGGGGATCACAGAGCATCTATCTCCACCTCCTACAGACTTCAGCCCCTAGTCAGAGTTCAGTGATTCCTGGTGCTTGGAATCTCGGTGGAGTGCACCAGAGCAGACAGTTGGGGCCGTGAAGTTAAGCCTCGGTCTTCTCACTCACCCAGTGGGGCTCATCATTTCCACTTACCCCCATGGCCAGATGGATCAAATGCAAAACTGCGTGCAGAGTCCCTGCAAGCTGGAGGCTGTGGAGCCGTGGGCTGTTGCTAATAATACAGCAGTTGCCAGGCTGGAGCTGGACTCAGGAGACGCAGTGAGCAGGAGCCCCTTCGTCTGCGGCTTCTCCCCCCTAAAGATGGAAAGTCTTTAGGGACCTAAAGCAACCCAAATGTGGGCATCCAGCTGACAATGGGGGCCCCAATATGCAGCTTCCCGATTTACCTCTGATTCAGGTTGCCTGATTTTGTTTTGTTCCTTTGGGTCACACCCAGTGATGCTCAGGGGTTACTCCTAGCTCTCTACTCAGGAATTATTCCTGGTGGTGCTCAAGGGACCCTATAGGGTGCTGGGGATCAAACCGGGTTCGGCCGCATGCAAGGCAAGTGCCCTACTATCTCTCTGGCCCCTGATTGCCTGACTTTGAACACCAGCTTCTCTAAGCTGCCAAATCGGAATTATCACCTCTGACTAAATGGTGCTGACCTCTTTAACCCCAAAACTGTACAGCATTTGCACATTGAATCGGGGGTCCTGTTTACCACCATTGGGGGTCAGCACCATCAGAAAGAATACAGCAGGTAAAGTGCTTCATGACCAGATTTGATCCCTGGCACTGCATGTGCTTCCCCTAAGCACTGCCAGGAGTGATCCCTGAGCACTACTGGGTGTGGCCCGTCACCTCCACTTTGCCCCGCAAAACCTCTAAAAACAGAAAGGTCAGCACCAACCCTCCTCGAGTATCACCCCGAGTTGGTAGAGGCCCCTTCACCTGGCAAACTGGGCATAATCTATTTTTTTTTTCTTTTTGGATCTCCCATCCAAGTCATACCCGGTGATGCACAGGTGCTCAGGGGATCAGATGGGATGCTGGGAATCGAACCCGGATCGGCCACATGCAAGGAAAACACCCTACCCGCTGTGTTATCGCTCCAGCCCACCTGGGCATAATCTCTGACCCAGGGTGGCATCAAACATTTCAGTGTGAGAGTAATGGAAGAATAAATAGTTGAGTGGAGTCCCAAGGAGAAGCATCAGCTGGGTAAAGGCTTCTGAGGCACTGAAGCACCAGAGACCCTGTGGGACAGCCTTACCAGAGTCCCAGTGCCCTACTCCTGTGTCCAGAACCTTCCACACTGGTTTTTCTGTTTGTTGCTCTCCTCAACCTACCTTGCTGCCAAAAGATGCCCAGAGGGATCATTTCAAAACTCAGACCGGGAGCTGGAGAGATAACACAGGTAAGGCACTTGCCTTGCACACAGCAAACCCCAATTTAATTCCTGACACCAAATATGGTGCCCTAAGACCCATCGGGAGTAAACCCTGTGCTCAGAGCCAGAAGTAAACCCTGCACACCACCAGATACAGCTCCAAGACAAAAAAACAAAAGCAAATAAAAACTCCTTATTATGTCACCCCTTTTGGGTAGTTAGTGTCCCAGAACCTCAGGGTGACCTCCCGAATCTTCAATAAGTCTTCCACACTCCCATCCTTCCTTAACCCATGGTTCATGTGAGTCTCTGTGATTCTTGATTCAGTGCTGTCAACAAGAACAGCTCCCTCTGTGCTAGGCATCACTTCCAGCAAGGCTCAGAGGACCATATGGGGTACTGGGGGTGGAACCTGGGTGGGCTGCCTGCAAGGCAAGCACCCTACCTTGCTGTACCCTCTCTCTCTCTACCCCCGAATGGTATTTTCTTGCAAAACTATCCCCAGGGTCCTCTCCCTGTAAACTAAGTCAGGGAGATGGGGGTGGGGTGGGAGTGAGGGTGGGGTGGGCGTGGAAGTGGAGGTGGCTCCAAAGAGTTGGCAACTGTGCAGGAGACCTGGGTTCAATCCCCTGAGCAATGCCCAGCAATGAGTCCTCTGGGCACTGCAGGTATGACCCCCAAGCAAAAATCAAAGAGAGAGAGAGAGAGAGAGAGAGAGAGAGAGAGAGAGAGAAAGCACGCAGAGGGAAGAGCTACTTTGCACTACAGTGAGCCCCAAGAAAGGGACTCAATGTGGTCCGGAGATAGCTGTACTTAGAAGGCTGCTGTGCAAGGCTCGGTCACTCCCACCCCACCCCCAGCCCAGAGACGTCGAAGGTATATTTGTGTTGAGTGGTTGATGAGGCTGGAAAGCAAGATTGCATGGAGCCCTGGAGGGGAAGTAAGCTGCAAGGGACGGCTCCGGTCAGGAGCAGAGAACAGGGTGAGGCCCTGCAGGAGACCGCGTCTCACGTCTGAACTCCGGGCTGGAGAAGCAATAACCGGAAAATGTCTTCCGTGACTAGGTCTCCGGAGATTACAGCCCCTCCCCGCCCCATCCCTCCCAAGGCGCTCAGGGTCCACTCGGGAGACCACAGGGGCCACATCCTCATGAGCCGCACCCCTTTGCCTTCTCTGGGGTGTGCATACTCGGCTAGTAGAAAAAGTGCCTGGTGCAGAGCTCGCCGTAGCCCAAGGCTCTCGGCGGGTCTTCCAGACCCTTCCTTCCCGTCCTGGCGCAGGCCACCCTAGGGCCAGGCGCCTCGCGTCCGGCCGGCCCCGCCCTCCAGCAGGCTAAGCCCGGATGCTCCCTAAAGCCCCGAAGGGCGCGCCCGGGAGGGGCTCAACGGAGGGGAGCAGGGGGCGTCGCTCTTGCCCTGGCCCCGCCCCACCCGCACGCCGAAGCATCCTGTGATTGGATGTATTGATCCTGGGATGTCCAATCAGGAGGCTGCCGCGGGATGGGGGCGTGGCTTTGGTTCCCACGCGGGGCGGGTTCCCGCTCTCCCCGGCTCACCCCGCCGCCCGCTGCACCGCGGTGAGTCAGCAGGAAGCACCACCTGGAGGGCCGGAAGGGCCGAGCCGCGCCACCCCCTCCTGCCGCACGTCACTGGGCGCAGTGGGTGGCTGCTGGGCAGAATAAGTCCCTGATCCTTTTATGCGACCCAGGAAAACCCTGTCCCTACTCAGCCCGGTCGTTCACTTTCAGTACTCTGGCGATTAGGATGAATCCCTTGCAGACTCTTCTGTCGCGGGGCCCCAGCCCCTCGTTAGGGGGGATCTGGGTCAATCCCTCAGTCCTCCTGGTAAAATCCCATTTTGCATCCATCACTCAGGTTAAGTGAAGTGAGGGATCGGATGGAGTGGTAGAGCAGGTAAAGCACTTGCCTGGCACACGGCTGACCCGGATTGGATCCTTAGCACCCCAGATGGTCCCCCGAGCCCACCAGAAGTGATCCCTGGTCTGGTCTCCAGAGCCAGGAGTAAGTCCTGAGTCCCCAAACAAACAAGGATATGTGAAGTGAAAACAGACATAAAATGGGGGGAGGAAGCCATTGTTTCCAAGCCAGCTTTGATTAGGAAAACAAAGGAATTTTTTTTTCTACTGAGTCATTTTTGTTTTGGGGAACACACCTCGCTGTGCTCAAGAGCGACTTGAGGCTCAGTGCTGAAGGAGTGGGGCTGAGGTCACAGAGGGCACTTCTGGAGGTGCCTGCATCAGACCCTGGCCTGCTCACTAACCCCCCCCTGAGCTGTCTCCTGACCCCAAGACGTGGGGCAAGTTTGGAAATCTGGTTCTGGAGGTTAGGCAGTAAACAGTAGGGCTAGATGATTTTGCAGAAGGAACAAAACACACACACACACACACGAATTAACAAGAATAGAATTCAAGGGCAAAGGGGTTGGGGAGATGGCTCAAGGGGCTGGAGTACCTGGGGGACCCTTTATAGTCCTGGAAGCTTGGGGAGTGTCACCCCCACACACATATGCATAGCACCAAACCAGAGTAGTCCCTGGGCATCACAGAGTGTGCCCCCAAAACCAAAGAAAAAGAAAAAGGGAGGAAAGTGGGCAAAGGACTGGAGTGATAGTACAGTGGGTAGGGCATTTGCCTTGCACAAGCTGACTGGGTACCTTATATGGTCTCTGGTACCCTCTATGGTCCCCTTAGCCCACCAGGAGTGATCCCTGAGCACTGAGCCAGGAATAAGCCCTGAGCACTGCTGGATGTGACCCAAAACAAAATGGAAAAAAAAAAAGAACTTTAATAGATTTTTTTCCCAAAAAGACTTGAAAATAACTAAAAACCAAGCACAAAAGATACTATTAGCTATTTCTTAGGGAAAGGCAAATCAAAACCAATTGATATCACTATATACTTGCTGGGATGGCTTGAACCTTTTTGTTGTTCTGCTTGGGGGCCACATCTGACTATCCTCAGGGTCTTCTCTGCACTCAGGGACCACCCCTCCTGTCATGCCAGGGATCCAATCAGGATCTGCTGGGTGTCATCTGTGCTCTCTCTCCAGCCCCAAGATGACTAGAACTTTACAAAGAAAAGAAGTAAGGGTGATGGTGAATTGCAGGTGGAAAGCAGTTTTGGCAGTTCCTGAAGATGTTAAATATAGAATTCCTGTAAGTCTGGGCTAGAGCAATAGTATAGCGGCTAAGGTGCTGGCTTTGCATGTGGCCAACCCGGGTTCGATCTCTGGCACTCCATATGGTCTCCCGAGGCCCGCCAAGAGTCATTCTTGAGTGCAGAGTCAGGAGTCACCCCTGAGCATTGCCAGGTATGATCTCAAAGCAAAATTATTTTGAATATAAGAAAAAATTGAGGAAAACATAAAAGAATGAGGTCTGGGAGTACTCCTCGGAGGTATGTCCCTGAGAGAATGAAAAACAATTCCACAAATCTTTGCCCAGCAATGTAGGCCAAAGGCAAAAGTCCCTCTGCAGACAGAGTTTGGTGGATCCATAGAGTGGAGTATTATTTCTCCCCAGAAAGGAGTGAAGGATGGCTACATGCTCCAACACAGATGAAGTGTGAAAACACGTGAGGCCCCAGGCAGACACAAAGGACCATATGTTGCAATATTCTTTGTCTCTGCAATGTCTGGATAGAAACAGTAACTCCATAGAGACAGAATGAGATGTGTGGTTTCCAGGGATGAAAGAGCAAGGGTGGGGGGAGTAAGGGATGACTGCTAATGGGTATGAGGAGTTTCTTTTTTGAGGGAGGGATGATAAAGTATTCTGGAATTAGAGAGCGATGATGATACAGCACCCTGCAAATATCCTCAAAGTGTACACGTCCTGGTACACTTTTTAAAAAGGGGAAAGTTTAGGTATTGTGAGTTGGAGTTCAATAAAGCTATTACTATTTTTTTTTTAAAAAAAGGGAAATGGGAAGAGATGATGGGACAGAAAGGAAAAACCTGAAACAATTGGGGGGTGTCAAAGGGCTTGCTGGCTAGGGAGAAGGAAGGAGGCTGTCAGGTGGGCCAGCACAGAAGGAGACTGTGATGCTGAGTAGAAAAAAATCAGGACCTAGAGAGATAATACAGTGGGTAGGGTGCTTGCCAGGCAGCTGAACCAGGTTTGATCCCCGGCATCCCATATGATCCCCTGAGCCTGCCAGTTGGGATTTCTGAGCACAAAGCCAGGAGTAAACCCTGAGCAATGGGTGTGGCACAAAAGACAAAAATGAAACAAAACAGAGAAAAATCAGTCAAAATGATCTGAGAATTTGGGTGTGTCTTTATGATGGGGGAGTGTGTGCATGGAGATATGAGTCTGTGTGTGTGTGTGTGTGTGTGTGTGTGTGTGTGTGTTATGTTTAGGCCACACCCAGCATTGCTCAGTGTCACTGCTGCCTTGGAGCTCAGGGATCACTGCAGGCAGGGAGTACTAGGTAGTACATATGGGATGTAGAAATCGAACCAGGGACAGTTGCATGCAAGGCAAGTGCCTGATCCCTTGTGTTGTCTCTTTGGCAACTATGTAAGGCTTTTTAAAAAAACTGGGCATCTATGAGCTGGAGCTATAGTACAGTGGGTAAGGCGCTAGCTTCGTACACACCTGAGCTGGGTTCGATTCTTGGCATCCCATATGGTCGCCTCAGCAGCACTAGGAGTAATTCCCAGTGCAAAGCCGAGAGTGACCCCTGAGCTTCACTGGGTGTGACCCAAAACAAAAATAAACAAAACAAGACAAAACAACTAGGCATCTAGGTTCCAGTGCAGGAATAGCCCCTCGGGGCTGGTGAGTGTGGTTGTCAAAACAAAAAATATAGATTTCCAGCAGGAAACTGAAAGATTTTATTTTCTTACAAAGGGGGCAGAGCAGTAAGCTAAATCATTTTTTAAATCTCTGGTTTAATCAGGAAATAGGAAAAAAGAGGCAAAAAAAGTAGAGAGATGGGCCAGAGTGACAGTACAGTGGGGAGGGTGCTTGCCTTGCATGTGGCCGATCCAGGTTCGATCCCCATTCCATATGCTTCCCCAAGTACTGTCAGGAGTGATTCTTGAGTGCAGAGCCAGGAACCAATCCTAAGTACCGCCAGATGTGCCCCGCAAAATAAAACAAAACTAAATAGCAGTTGGAAGATTCCACAATGGGTAAGTCAGAGCCACTTAGCGAAACTGAAGCACCCTGAGAGTTCCTGAGATTTTTGGGGGGGACACTGGACACCCTGCTTTTGCGTGTGTATGTTGTGTCCCACACTTGGCAGTGCTCAGAGCTTACCCCTGACTCTGTGCTCAGGGATTTCTCCTGGTGGGTCTTAGAGGACTATATGGGGTGCTAGGGATTGAACTTGGGTCAGTGTGTGCAAGGCAAGGACTGTGATACTGCTCTAGCTCCTGAACTTACCACTTTAATAGGAGATACCAGGGCTTGTCTGAGTTTCACGGGAGAGACCAGCAAGTTCACAGAGGCATTAGCCATTCTGGAGGGAGGTGGACATCTGCACCCCGATACTGCAAGGCTCCTGGTCCCTAAAATCAAACTCCTCTTAGCAGTGACCTCGAACCCCCAGAGCGGGCTGACCCTTCCTGGTTCATCTCTTCATAAGTGTTCTACCACTCCAGGGAGCAGTCTCCAATGCCTTTCTCCAGGTCCTTCAGCCATTTCAGGCTAAATCCCCACAGAAGGACTAGAAGGTTCTGCCCAAACCCTGGCCTGATGTTCTCCTGCTTGGGATCAGAGCAGCCTCACCTCCCAGAAACCTTACACCCTGTTACATTCTGGGTTTCTGTTGTTGTTGTTGTTGTTGTTGTTGTTTTTCCTTCTTCTCCTCTTCCTCCTCTCCCCTTCCCACCCCCTTCTCCTCCCCTTCCCTCACTCCTCCTTCACCCCTTCTCCTCCTCCTCCTCCTCCTTCTTCTCCCCCCACACCCAGAACTGCTCAGGGCTTACTCCTGCACAGGAATCACTCCTGGTGGGACCACATGGGATGAGGGGATTGAGCCTGGGTCAGCCGTGTGCAAAGGCAAGTGCCCTCCCTCCCCACTATCCTATCCATTTGGTCCCAATATTCTGTTTGCCTTTGCTGTTGTCTGAGCCGGCTGCAGTGCTTGTGCTCGGCCCACGCTTTGCACACTTTAGTTACCTTGTCTGAACACCCCTGCCCACTGTTCTCTGGAGATAGTGCCTGATGGTGGGGGGGGGGGGGGTCGCACAATTTCAGGCTGGCCAGGGGACCTCATTTAGTTCATTCTGGTGGTGATATCAGGATCACACTCATGGCCTCATGCTTTCAGGCAGTTTTTTTTTTTCTTTTTGGGTCACACCCAGCGATGCACAGGGGTTACTCCTGGCTCTGCACTCAGGAATTACTCCTGGCGGTGCCTGGGGGACCATATGGAATGCTGGGAATCGAACCTGGGTTGGCTACCTGTGAGGCAAATGCCCTATCTGCTGTGCTATCGCTCCAGCCCCCAGGGCAGTTGCTTTTTTGCCTCTGAGCTCTCCATGCCCACCCTCAGTTATGACCCCACCCTGCTTTTGTTGTTGCTGGGTCACACCCAGCAATGTTCAAGGCTTACTCCTGGCTCAGTGCTCAGGGACTCAGGGGACCATATGTGGTACTGAGGATTGATGCCAGGTTGGCCTCATGCAAGGCCAGTGCCCTATTTGTTGGACGGTCACTCTCCCCAACTGCATTTTTTCCCCATGGTTTTATTTATTTATTTATTTATATTTTGCTTTTTGGTGATGCTCAGGAGTTACTCCTGGCTCTGCAGTTAGAAATTACTCCTGGTGGTGCTCGGGGACCATATGGGATGCTGAGGATCGAACCCAGGTCAGCCACATGTAAGGCAAATGCCCTCCCTGCTGTACTATCGCTCTGGCCCCCAGCTGCATGTTCTTTATAGTTCAAATCACTCATTCAAATTCTCGTGGCTATGGTGATTTCTCCTGAGATTCGCTGTAGGTTTGTTTTGTTTTGTTGTTTTTGGGCGGCCACACCCAGCAATGTTCAGGGTTTACTCCTGGCTCTGTGCTCAGGGTTTACTCCTGGCAGTGCTCAGTGGACCCTATGTGGGTAACCGGAAGTCAGACTGAGGTTAACCACTTGCAAGGCAAACAACTTAACCCCTGTCCTGTCTTTCTGGCTCCTGTTTATTTGGGGACTACATCTAGCCATGCTTAGGCATTATTCCTGCTTCAGTGCTGGGTGGGGGGGTTATTCCTGATGGTGCTCAGGGTACCATGTGGTGCCAGGGAGCAAACCCAGGCCCCCTGCATGCAAAGCCTGCACGCCAACCCATCGGGTTTCCTCTCCTCAGTGGCCTATCCTCTCATGTGTCACATGGACAGGAACCTGTTCTAGCACCTGCGCTGCTGCCCCCAACCCAGACCCAGGAATATTTGCTGAGGACCCCTATCTAGCACAGACACGGTCAGCACATACTGGGGGTGAGGTCTAGGGGTGCCACCCAGCCCTTAAAGTCCCTCTTCCTCAGGATGATGCAGATGTATCCAGACCTGGTGCCGGTGATCTGCCGGGGTGAGGGGCGGTGGGGTGAGCTGGGAGGGGCAGTGGGGAAGACTTTCTGGGGACAAACAGCTGAGACCAAGGCTAGCTAAGCATTGGGGAAAGGGGAAGCAGGGGAGAGGGTGACGCGGATTCCAGGCAGAGAGAACAGTGCGTGCAGAGGAGGCCTGTGGGAAGGGAGCCCAGACATTAGGGGAATTGAAAGTCATCCAGGCTGGCGAGATCTTGGCAGCCAGTGGCGAAGGATGAGGCTGAAAACACAGGCAGTGCCCGGCAGTACGGGACCTGGTCAGTGGGGTGCTGGGGGTGGGGACAAGCACTGTGGAGGAGTCATGGGAGGTGCCAGGGCTTAAACCAGGGAGGGAGGAGCTTTAGGTTGGTGAACCCCAGAAAACTGTTTGTTCTTGGGGTTTGGGGAATATATTGGAGACAAGAGGACAATGTAGGTAAGAGAAATGGAGAGAATAGACTGGAGCAATAGTACAGTGGGGAAGGCTTTCGTCTTGCACATAGCCAACAGGTTTCGATTCCCAGCATTCCATTTGATCCCCACCCCCAGGAGCAAGCTGAGCCAGGAGTGACCCCTGAGGGCAGAGCCCTGAGCACCTCCGGGCATGGCCACCCCAGTAAGAAAAAAAATAGAAGGAAGGACTGGAGAAATAGTACAACGAAGAGGGCATTGCTTTGCATGCAGCTGACCTAGGTTCAATCCCAGCATCCCATGGTTCCCTTAACCCAGTCAGGAATGATCCCTGAGGACAGCGCCAGGAGTAAGCCCTGAGCACCACTGGGTGTGGTCCCCAGATAAAGCAAAAAGAAAAGGAAAGAGCAGATGGGCCAGGTGGACTTGAACTGAGTAAACTGAGTCAACAGACAGTGAGGGCACTTGGTGTGCAGAGATTGGGGCTCATTCAGGACCATTCTAGGTTTCTAGCTAGAGCTGGAGGTTGGAGTGACAGTGTTCTGAGTGGGACAGGCTGAGTTTAAGGTGACAGTAGGCACTGAATTCCCCTAAACATTTCTCTTTATTCTTTGGTGGAGGGGGTACACCCCGCAGTGCTGAGGGCTTACTCCTGGCCCTGCACTCAGTGATCACTCTTGGTGGGACTCAGGGAGACATATGTGGTGCTGGGAATTGAGCCCAGTTTGACCATGTGCAAGGTAAGTGCCCTAGCTGCTGTTCTATCACTCTGGTCTATCCCAGAGCTGCTGTTCTATCCCCGCTGTGCTATAGCTCCAGCCCCTGTAGTTTGTAATTTTCAGTCCCTAGTTCCATGGGAATCATTTTAGCTATGATTGGAACCTGCAGGCTGGGTTGGGAAGGCAGAATCTGGACCTAGAGAGCCGCTGCCCAGGAGTCACCTACTGTGGGGTGGGTGCAGCTCTGGCAGACTCCCCCAATTTTCTCTGCCCTAGAGCTCCCGGCATAGGGGGTGGGTCCCCACAGACCATTCAGGAAAGCAACAGAGATGCTTTGCTTTCCCTTATCTCCTTGTCTGCTTCCTAAGAGTTTTTATTTTTGCTGGAGAGGGATTTGCCTTGCACATGGCCAACCTGGGTTTGATCCCCAGCATCCCATATGATCCCCCGAGCACCACCAGGAGTGATTCCTGAATGCGGAACCAGGAGTGACCCCTAAGCATCACTGGGTGTGACCTCAAAACAAAACAAAAATACCAGAAATCTTGTCTTTGAGGGGTTGGGGATGAAGCTCAGGGATCTATCAGCTGCTCACATCTGTGAGGCCTTGGGGTTGATTTTGGCATCATGTGCTCCTTTTCCCCACTTGGAGACCCCCAAATGAGCCAAAATCAACTTTTCTGTTCTAGTGAACCTACCACCTTGCTTTGTGACCTTGAGTCCCCAAGAGGAGGTCAACTGGTTCTGTTTTCTTCTTCTCTTTTTTTTTCTTTTTGGGTCATACCTGGGGATGCACAAGGGTTACTCCTGGCTCGGCACTCAGGTTACCTCTGGCGGTACTTAGGGGACCATATGGGATGCTGGGAATTGAACCCGGGTTGGCCGCGTGCAAGGCAAACACCCTACCCGCTTTGCTATCGCTCCATCCTGTTTCTGTTTATTTTTCTTTGCTTTTTTTTTGGGTCACATCCGGCGATGCACAGGGGTTACTCTTGGCTCTGCACTCAGGAGTCACTCCTGGCGGTGCTCAGGGAACCATATTGGATGCTGGGAATCGAACCTGGGTGGGCCGGGTGCAAGGCAAATGCCCTACCTATTGTGCTATCTCTCCAGCCCCCCTCCCCCACCCCGTTTCTGTTTTTTAACTTCCAGAATTTCTCTATAGAAAAAGAAAGTGAGTAGGGGCAGGGCCCCTGGCTGCCGTGGTGACTCAGCATTTCCAGGATGTGACTATGAGTGGCTGAGACTCCTCTGATAGGTGCTTATATTTTGGGTCTCATAACTGTATTCAGGACTGACTACTGGCTCTGTGCTTCTAAGCAGGGTTCAGGGGATCCTTTGTGGTGCTGGGAACTGAACCCAAGATGTTTGTATGCAAGGCAAGCACCCTCCCCCTGGAGGCCCCTGCTCCAGTATGCTTTCTTTTTTCTGGGGGGGGGGGTACACCAGGGACCCTGGCGATGCGCAGGGGTTACTCTTGGCTCATGCACTCAGGAATTACTCCTGGAGGTGCTCAGGGGGACCATCCGGGATGCTGGGAATCAAACCCGTGGAAAGGCCCTTCCCTGCTGTGCTATTGCTCCAGCCCTTCCAGTATGTTCTTGAACCACCCTGCACACGGTTTCCCTCTGAGAGAACTGCCTGGGGGCTGCCCACCACCACCCACAATACAACACCCACACCATGGCCTCAGTTCAAATATGGGGGGGACACCGGATGGGGGGATATTGCTTTATTGACTTGGCACCTATGAATGAGCAGGTATGGGCCCCCACGATTCTTTGCTTCTGCAAAGTGGTGGTTCTGTGGTGGAGGCAGTTCAGAGATGCTGGTTCTAGCTGCCTGGAAGGGCCACTGCTCCTGCTCTGGTCCCGCTGGTTGCCTTGTCCAGCCCAGCACCATCTGAGCAGGGCCAGGGCAACAATTCAGGGAAAAACTGTGGACCTCTCTGCCTTCCCTCTTCTTGGGGATCCCAAGATAGGGGGAACAGGGGAAGGAGACAGGAAGCCCCTAAACCTCCCGGCCCAGGGTACTACCACAGTAGTCCCACCAAAGAGGAGACTGGGGAGTCATTCCCTGCCCCTATTTTCTGTTTTGGTTGAGCAGAACATGGCGTTTTCACTGAACTGGGCCCATAAAAGTGTATGACAGGTTGAGGTCACACATAGATGGGATGTAGCCAGGTTCCCACGCTGTCTGGGTAGGCTTTCCCCAAGTCAGGGGGTGAGGGGTGAACTTCAGGGGTCTTCCTGGAGGGCTTCCTGGAGGAGAAATGGCGAGCCACAGTCTGCTCTCACAAGAGAGGTCTGCAGGGCAGGTGTGTTGGGGGGGGTCACGACCGCTGGCACAGGACTCCTGCATCCTCGCTGTGGTCACAGTTGTGAGCATCCCAGCGGATGTGAGAGCAGAGCAGCAGGGCACTCTCGTCCCCTTGGCATTTGACATTGTCCAGGAGGATGGGGCCTCGGCCCGGACCAAAGTGGGCCTCTCCAGGGGCAGCCAGGGCCTGGCCACACCCCAGCTGGCGGCACAGGACCCCTGCGGCCCGCAGGTCCCAAGCATCGTCACACACAGTGCCCCATCGCTGCCCGAGGAAGAGCTCCACGCGCCCCTCACACCGGTGTGCTCCATTGGCCAGACGCAGGTGTCCTGTGGGGGACAGGGGGACAGGTGAAGACTGACCCAGTGTGGCTCAGGTCACACCCCTTCTAAGCTGGGCCAGGAGAGGAGAGGGAAAGGAGGTGAAGGGCAGTGGTTTAGGGTACAGCGGTGGCCTGGAAGCCAGTGGACACAGGCAGAGCAGCAAGATGAAAATAGGAGGGACATCTGTCCGGATGCAGTTTCAAGGATGAGCAATGCACCAGCCTTGGGGTACGCTTTGGGCTGGGAGCTCCAGTCTGCTCACACCTTAAATCCTCAGCTTCTAATGTGCATCCTAGGACTCAGCACCACCCATTTTGTGTGCTGGTGTTTCCCTGCCCACCGGACTCATGGGGTTAAAGAGTAAATTCATTTTTTTTGGTGTGGGCAGGGACATACCAGGTGTTGCTTAGGACTTACTCCTAGATTCCTGGGAATCTCTTGGCTCCTAGATTCACCTGGGACTGTGCAAGGCAAATGTTCGACCTTGTGAATCATTTTTCCTTCCTTTTCAAAAAACTTTTGCTTTTTTGGGTCATACCCGGCGGTGCTCAGGACTTGCTCCTGGCTCTGAGCTCAGGCATTACTGGGCTCAGGGTACCACTTGTGGTGACCGGAATCAAACCATGTGCAAGGTAAGCACTTTAGCCTCTGTAATAGCTCTCCAGCCGGACACTCTATTCTTTTTTTTTTTCTTAGCTACATCCAGCGATACTCAGGGCTGGGGATGGACATGGACCTGGGTCTGCTGTACGGCAAGTACCCTACCCGCCCCACTATCTCTCTCCAGCTCCCTGCTACTTCATTCTTCAAGGCTCTGGGCACCTACCATCCCTGGGCCGAGGAGTGGGTACCCGGGTAGTCTCAGAACCCTCCTGCTGAAATTGCAGTCCTAGCTCCTCCGGGCCTGGCAAGAACAAAGAAAGAGGTGGTTATTACCTCGGGGAACACACTCTCAAGGCCAGCTACCTGCTGGAGGTTAGTCTGATCTAGGAACAGAAAGGGCTTCCCAGGGAATCCCGTTCCATAAGAAACGAGGGAGACGAGGATCATTCTTTCAGAGAGTGGCCCAAATCAGAACCTGTTGGAGCCTAGCCCTTGGGGACACCAAATGTGGATCAATATATCAATTCCCACACCGATCAATAAACAGAGGCCTTTAAAAACGCATTCGTCTCTGCAAATACCCCTTCCCATCGATTCTTCCCAAATGGTCTGGTGCACATTCCCCGAAAGCTTATCAATTTGCTAAAGCTTTGCGGGGATTCAGGCTTCCTACGCGTCCGGCCCCGCCCTGCCCCGCGCGGTTTCTGCCGCAGAGAGCTCGGCCTCCCCGGACCCCGCCCACTCTCCCTGCAGAAGCTCGCCCGAGGCGCGCAGCCGCAGAACAGCGCGACAGGCCGGGCCCCGCCCCTCCCTGCGGAGTGCGCGTCCTCTCCGCTTCTTCTCGCCGCAGTGCCGCAGAGAACCTTCAGGAGCGGGGCCCCGCCCACTCCTCGCCCGCCCTTCCGCCCCGCCCTAGCCGCAATGCGTGTCCTTCTGCGGCCCCGCCCAATACTCAGACCTGACCACGCTCATGTCTCGGAGTACGCATGCGTAAGCCCCGCCCCGTGCCGGAGACCTCGGCCCGCCCAGTCGCCGTGTGCGCCTGCGCAGAGCTCCGCCCCACTCCTTGCTCCTGCGCTTCCGCCCTGCTGTTCCCACGTGGTCTCCGGCCACAGCCTCACCTGAGCATAACGCGCCCGCGTCCTCGTGATGGCCGCAGTTGTGCTGACCCCAGCCCAGGTGGAAGCAGTCGCTCAGGCGGGCTTCCGTACCGGAGCAGCCCACGTTGTCCAGTAGCACGGGGCCGCGGCCGTAACCGAAGTGGCCTAGGCCCGTGGCGCCCAGGGCGGGCCCGCAGCCCGCCTCGCGGCAGGCCACGCGCGCGTCCGCGAAGTCCCAGTCATCGTCGCACACGGTGCCCCAGCCCCCGGCGTACAGCACCTCCACGCGGCCGCGGCACGGGCCCGGGCCGCCCACCAGCCGCAACCGCCCGCCTGCAGGGCGCACAGGCCCCCGGCCAGAGGGGCTGGGTGGGGCCGCTGGCTCCCAGGTAGAGCCCCAACCCACCCTCTCCCACCCCCCAGGGAACCCCAGCTTCACCACCTACTTTTCTTCCCTGAGGCCCAGGGGGCTGTGGTGGACAAAGCGGTCTCTCTGGAAGGCAGGACAGCAACTCCTGTAGCTGCAGAAAAAGCATTTCCAGGGAACGATGAGGCCTACAGCAGGACACATGGACACCCCTACTGCTCAATGATCCCCACCCCTGCTTCTCACACCCAGTCTCGGTCCCAGACCTGGTGTGTACTAGACCTGGTACGTACTAGGAAACTTGGCTGGCATGAACTGGATCCTAATCCCAGGTGTTACTCTTAATTCCAAGCCCCATGATAGTTTCAGCCTTATTTCCAAGAGAATTCTAGTTCTCATTCTACCTCTGTTTCACCTTTTTCCAAGGCCTCCTAACTCCTAACCTCAGCTCCAGCCTAAAATACTTGGGAGCCCTGCAAAAAAACTTTCCTCCCCTGCTGAACTTTTCAGAGCTTTGGATTTCATTCCTGCTCCATCTGCTCATCCCTTTTCTCACCCACTTTACCATCTGGCTGAAATCCCTGGCCTGCTAGGCAGGGCCTCCTCCTTCCTATGGATGCAAAACAACTTTCCAATCCCCAGCCCTGCCTACTCACCCTCTCTGCACCATTGCTCCTTACCCTGTGGTTCTGTGTGCCAAGCCCCGTTCTCTCTGGTAGCAGAGGGTGGCAGGGCAGTGATGGTTGGGGGACCCAGGACTAGAGCAGAAGAGAAGAGCAGGATCAGAAGCCAAGATTTCTGCTTTCTGGTCAGCCTTGGGCTGTTCGAGCAGTGGGGGTGCAAGGAAAGGTCTTCCTAGACAAGATAAGAAATTTAACTTTCAGAGCTGGAGGGCTCAGAGCTAACTGAGGTCCCAGGAAGCCTGCTCCAGCTTGAAAGTGGCTGTGGTTCCCGTGCTCATTCATTTCTCTCTGGTGTTCACAGAACCGCAACACAAATTGCAATTGTGGAGATATGGAAGGTCTTGTTCCTCCTAGAGGAAATCATGCATAGACCCAAGGGGCTTGCAGAGCTAGGTATGTTATCCCCATCTTACAGGTGAAACATGCCTAGGACTGGTGAGATAGGACCGTGAGGAGGGCACTTGCCTTGTATGAGGCCAACCTGACTTGATCCCCAACACCCCATATGGTCCCCTTAGCACTGCCAGGTATGGCCCCCGAACCAATAACCACAACCAAACATGCCTGAGGCTGTGCAGCAAGGTTAACCAAGTTTAGCCAGGACTTGCCCTGTGACTATGGGGAAGACTGCCTCACTGGGTCTCAGTTTTCCCATCTGTCAGCTGAGATTGATATTCGTGGTTTGCTGTAAGGCTGCACTTTGTATCTTGCAGAATGGAGTCTCTCTAATACAGTGCTTTATTTGCCCTGCCACCGTTATGTGCTCAGGAGACCTCTCAGAATAGGGGACGGCCTGGTGTATGTGTGTGATGCCGTGATTATAGCATCTAGACTACAAAAAAAGTTGTGTGGGGTAATTCTGGGGACATGGTAACCTGAGCTACAATAAGAGAATTTCTAGAATCTCTCAAGCAATCTAGAGAACTATAACTTTACTCTGAAATCTTCATGAAGAATACTTGGAAATTATTGGGAAATTTAGAGGCATTCTTGGGATGTGACCAGATAATTTCAGTGGTTGATGCAACACACATTGCTATATGTGGGCTACACAAAGCGGACTGGGGTTTCCTGAGGCTCCTCTAGAGCAGTACTGAAGGAGTAAAAGTAAACTCTTGGGCCAGAGTGATGGTTCAAAGGAATAGAACATATGCTTTGTATGTTGGGGCTTCAGGTCTGATCCTTGGCCCTTGATTCACCATGCACCATCAGACACAAGACCTGAGCTCTGAGTCTGGGGTACTTCCTTCCCTCCTTCCCAGCAGCACCTCCAGGTATGGCCCACCCAAACCAAATTAAATACATCAATATGAAGCAGTTTTGTTTTTGGGGGGCTCGGGGGACCACACCCGGCAGTGCTTAGGGCTTTCCTGGTGGTCTCAGAGGACCACATGGAGTGCAGAGAATGGAAGCCCTTTCTGGCCCCAGCAATTTGTTTATAGTTGGTGCAATGATGGTGATGGAACCCAGGACTTCAGACATGCAAGTCCACTCTATCACTAAACCACATCCCAGTTCGCTAAAAGTAACTGGGGGGGATCGTTGTACAGCAGTCTGGGAAGCACGAAAGCAGCCTCCAAACCCTTTTGAAAGCATGCCACCTCCGTTTTCAGTCAGACAAGCCTCACCCTCCCTCGGCACCGTCCAAGCAAGGCCACACCCTCCTACAGGCCACGCCCATTCCCCCTTCCCCCACCTCCCCAGCCCCGCAGTCCCTCCGACCTCGCCCTCTGACAGAACAGCCTTGAGTCCCAGACTCTCCCACCCCGCCTCAAGCCCCTGCCCTCCCACAAACCCCCACCAGGCCCTACTGCAGACCTCGCCCTGTAAAGGCCCCTCCTCCCTCAGACCCCGCCCGACGCCTCGTTAACCAATCCCCAGGCTCCGCCCTTCAAGGTCTAGCCCCACCCACGAAGTTAGCCCCGCCCCACTCAGCCCCGCCCCAAGGTTCCGCCCCGCCCTCCAAGGCTCCGCCCCACCCGCCTCGCTAATCACGCCCTCCCAGGGCCCCGCCCTCCAAGGCCCGCTCCACCACGCCCCCGGGCCGCACCTGCGCACAGCGCCCCTGCGTCCTCGTGGTGGCCGCAGTTGTGCACGCCCCAGCCCAGGCTCATGCAGGCTGCCAGGCGCGGCTCGCCGCCTTCACAGTGCACGTTGTCCAGCAAGATGTGCCCGGTGCCGTAGCCGAAGAAGGCGTTGGTGGTGGCTGCCAGTGCCGCCCCACAGCCCAGCTGGCGGCAGACGACAGCGGCGTCCGGCAGCCCCCAGTCGTCATCGCACACGGTGCCCCACACGCCGCCGTGCAGGATCTCCACGCGGCCCTGGCACGGACCTGCGCCGCCCACCAGGCGCACGCTGCCCTCACCTGTGGGCCGAGAGGCGGGCAGGGGGCATTTCCCACGCGGCTCTGCCTCCGCACTAGGAGGTCTGGACTGTTTCCTGCCCTTTCTAGCCTTCCAGGGCGCTGTTAGTACTCTTCAAAGGCCCAGCTGTGCTGCTTCCTCAGGGACTGCTGGAAAACCATCTACCTTGCAAGGTGAAGCAGCAGCTCTTCCTCCAGGAAGCCTCCCTGATCCTGATCTCTCATGGATGAACCCTCTTCTGTTGCTGGATTTCCTCCCCTTTTTATCTGCCCCCTCTTTTTTTTGGGGGGGGGTCACACCTGGCGATGTACAGAGGTTACTCCTGGCTCTGCACTCAGGAATTACTCCTGGTGGTGCTCAGGGGATCATATGGGATGCTGGGAATCGAACCCGGGTTGGCTGCGTGCAAGGCAAACGCCCTACCCGCTGCCTTGCTATTACTACAGCCCCTAAGCCTCTGTCTCTCTTATATGAAACTTTTCATTTTCATTTTTTTTCTTTTTGGGTCACACCCGGTGATGCATAGGGGTTACTCCTGGCTCAGACACTCAGGAATTACTCCTGGCGATGCTCGGGGGACCATATGGGATGCTGGGAATCGAACCCGGATCGGCCACATGCAAGGCACACGTCCTACCCGCTGTGCTATCACTCCACCCTTAATTTTTCATTTTCTTGTACTGCATTATTAGCAGGATTTCTGGGCCTTTGTGACTCCACCATGAGATGAAACCCAGCCCTTATACCTCTCCCTTGCTTCCGCAGACCCACTGCACAATTTGCATTCGTCCCACAGGAGTGAATGAATGAATCCATTTCCCAGGGGAGGAGAGGGTGTGTGTATGTGTGGGGTGAGGGCCTTGGGCACATTCACTAATTATCTCATCAGATAGTGGAGACTCACTGGGTCCCTCTCCTGAAAGTCCCCCATCTTGCCCCTCCTTACCTTTCCCATTCTGGGGAGTCGTAGAGGGTGCTCTGCTGGTTAGCACTTTCCTTGTCGGGGGCTGCGTGGGTAGGAACTCTGGGAAGAAATAGGGTGGAAGGTGGGGGAAGCTTTAGGAATTTTTATTTTGTTCTTTGGAGCCACGCCTGGCAATATTCAGGGATTACTCTTGATCCTGCACTCAAGAATTATTCCTATGGGGTGCTGGGGATCAAACCTGGATTGGCTACGTGCAAGGTAAATGCCCTCCCCGCTGTGTTACCGCTCCAGTTCCAGGAATCTTTCTGCCTGATTGTACTCAGGCCGGTGGGCGTGGGAGGGCAGGACATGGGCATGTAACGTCACCCAGAGGATCCCTGAGCCTTGAAGCAGTAGCTTTTGAAGACTTTTCTCTTTTGGTGGTGATGGGGGCACCCAGGTGGTACGCTGGGAGTTTGGGGTTACCACCAGTGATTCTCAGCCAGTTGACTAGTGGTTCAGCATAGGACCTGTGGTCTGCCCCTTCTCAGTTCCTGCAGGGTTGGGGATATCTGGGCCACCCCAGCGGTGCTGGGGACCTCCAGGACTGCGCCCAGTAATGCTTGGGGGACCATGGGGTGTTGGGAGTTGAACCTGAAACTGGGTTGAGGAGTTCTTTTAGCTCTTAGTTCTTTTCTTCTCTCTCTCTCTCTCTCTCTCTCTCATTTTGGGGGTCATACCCCATGATGCTCAGGGCTTATTCCTGGCTCATGCACTCAGGAATCACTTCTGGTGGTACTTAGGGCACGATATGGGATGCTGGGTATCAAACCCGGGTCAGTCGCATGCAAGGCAAATGCCTGACCTGCTCTATTATTTCTTTGGCCTCTAGCTCTTGGTACTTCTAGTTCTTTTTGGTTTGGGAACACTGAGGGGTGGTCAGGGGCTTCTTGAGGCTCTTCGCCTGGGGTCTCTCCTGTTGGTGCTGGGGAAGACATACAGGGCCAGGAATCCAGCCTGGGGCCCCCTGCATGCAAAGAATGAGCTCCAACCCACTGACTTATCACTCCAGCCCTCCTTCAGATCTTATTTTTAGTTTGTATCTTGGGCCACACTGGTGGTGCTCAGGACTTAGTCCTGGCTCTGTGCTCAGGGATCACTCCTGTGCTTGCAGGCTCGGGGAACCATAGGAAGTTCTGGGGATTGAACCTAGGTAGGTTTTATGCAAGGCAAGTGCCCTACTCACTGTACTGTTGCTCCGGCACCCATTTTTAGTTCTTAAAGCGATATCACATCACTTAAAGAGGGTGTTGGGAATGCAAAGTGTCAGACCTGCCCAGCCCTCCCAACTCAAATTCTCAGGGGGAGGGGCGGAGCAATAGGAACTTGGGGAAGGTGCTTGTCTTGCACCCAGGTTCAATCACTGGCACTCTCTGTGGTTCCCTGGGCCTGTCAAAAGTGATCCCTGAGGGGCCAAAACGATAGTCCAGTGGGTAGGACGTTTGCCTTGCATGTGGCCAACCCAGGTTCGATCCCCAGCATCCCATATGGTCCCCTGAGTAATTCTGAGTGCAGAGCCAGGAGCAACCCCTGAGCATCGCTGGGTATGACCCAAAAAGAAAAAAAAAAGAGAAAAAAAGTGATCACTGTGTGCAGAGTGAGGAGTAAGCCCTGAGCACTTCCAGGGTATGGCCCAAACACACACACACACACACACACACACAATCAAAATCTTGTTTTGTTTTGTTTTTGGACCACACCTAGAAATGCTCAGGGGTTACTCCTGGCTCTGCACTCAGGGATCACTCCTGGTGGTGCTCAGGGGACCAGGGGACCACATGGGATTCTGGGGATGGAACCTGGGTCAGCTCTGTGCAAAGCAAATGCCTTATCTGCTGTACTACTGCTCCAGCACCCCCAAACAATCAAATTCTAAGGTAGGGGGGCACAATTTCTATTTTTTCACTGCAACCATTGTGGGCCATATATACACTGATATTTTTATTGGTTTTTTTGGGTCACACCTGGCAGTGTTCAGGGTTTACTCCTGCCTCTGCTCTCAGGAATTGACTCCTGGCAGTGCTCCAGAGGACTATATGGGAGGCAGGGATTGAACCGGGTCAGCCAAGTACAAGGCAAATCCCTTACCCGTTGTATTATCATTCTGATCCCCACTCGGTTTGTTGCTTTCACTCCAGTCATTCATTCATTCATTCAGATCATATGTCCTTAGGACCCAGAGAATTAGTTTAAGCAGCCAACCCAGGTTCAATCCCAGCCACTGCATATGGTCCCCCGAGCACTGCCAGGAGTGATCCCTGAGTGCAGAGCTAGAGTGATCCCTGAGCACCCCTGAGCGTGAACTGACCACCTCCTCCCAAACGAAAAATTATCTGGCTTGCTCCAGCCTGGCCCCCAGTGGAAGCCGTCATACTGTATTTTGGGGGCAATGAGCTCACACCCTGAGTCAGAGCACCCCAGGGAACCGTCACGCCCCACTTTGGCTGGCTCGCTGCCGCCCCCGCCTCCCCGCTGGGCAGCCCCAGCGTGTTTGCCGCTCACCGTCACACAGGACAGCCACGTCCTCGTAGTGGAAGCAGTTGTGCACGCCCCAGCCCCGGCTGCCGCACTCACTCAGCGCTGCCTCCTGTCCCCGACACTCCACGTTGTCCAGCAGGATGGGGCCTCGGCCTTGGCCAAAGGTGAGGGGCCTGGGCACGGGCAGGGCCAAGCCGCAGCCCAGCTGCCGGCACACCACGTTGGCGTCGACCACATCCCAGTCGTCGTCACAGACGCTGCCCCAGGAGCCGCCGTGCAGGACCTCCAGACGCCCCCGGCAGCGGCTGGGCCCCCCCACCAGCCTTAGCTCCGGGGAAAGGGGTGAGCTGGCACGAAGGGCATCTCTGGGCCTGCCTGATGTCCACCCTGCCAGAAAGTCCTGAGCCTTGGGGTTGGCCCTCTCCGCACCTTCTGTCTCTCGTTCTGTAAAACAGTAAGATGGGGAGCTGGAGCGATAGCACAGTGGGTAGGGCATTTACCTTGCCTGCGGGCCAACCCAGGTTTGAATCCCAGCATCCCTTATGGTCCCCTGAGCACCACCAGGAGTAATTCCTGAGTGTGGAGCCAGGAGGAACCCTTGAGCATCACCGGGTGTGACCCAAAAAGAAAAAAAAAAAAACCAAAATCAAGGAGATGGGCATCATTGCTTGGGGGGTGTCTAGTGGGAGTGGGGGGTATGGTTCCTGCCTGAGGCCAGCTGCTGAGTCCCCAAGGGAAGAAGGCAGAAGAGCACTCACCTGGGAAGGTCAGCGGGGTGGGCTGGAGGGCACTGGCTGGAATAGAGAACAGTGGCCCCTTGGCGCCCTCCCTGGTGCCTGCCCTCCCCCCCCCCACAGATCCTCTAGGACCCCCCCCATCCTCCCCCACCCACCCGTCACCCTCTGCTTCCCCAGAACCCCCCCTCTTTTTCACTGCCTCCACTGCCCTCCCTGTGCCCTCCCTCCCGGTGACCGTAAGTGATCTTCCGGAACTCCAGGCCTGCTCCTTCCACCCCCACTGCCCGGGACCTCAGGGGAGTCCCATTTCCTATAGGAGGCCTAGCCCCAGGTTTCTCTGCAAACCCTTGTGGCTTCCAGCCAGTTCCACCACATGTGCTTCATGCTCCTCCCATCTGGCATCTGGCTCTCTCTGCCCGCCGTCCTGGCCAAGTGGGGAGCCCCTTCCCCAGAGGCCACAACCCTCCAGACCCTTCCAGGCCCAGCTGGGAGCTCCCTCATCTAGAGGGGCTCTTGGCTCCCTCCAGGCACCTTTGCCAGGCTGAGCTCTGTGTCCCTGGCGACTGGAGCGATTGTACAGTGGGGAGGGCGCTTGCTTCGCATGCAGCTGACCCTGGTTCCGTCCTAGCACCCCAGAGAGTCCCCACTGAGCACCGCCAGGACTGATTCCTGAGCATCGCCGGGTGTGGCCCAAGCTTGTTACTCTGCACGTGCTCATTTGCTCCATTTCCCATGCTACATTGGTTTGGGGGTGCATCCTCGTCTCCCCACAGGACAGATGGAGATGAGCCTCACTTTGGCTCACTCTGGGGTCTGCTCCCTTGCTCACTGGGATGCCGGATGAGAGGATTTGGGGCACCCAAGAGGTGCAGGGAGTTCAGGCCATGAGATGAAAGTCAGCAGACAAAAGGCAGAGCTGATCTGTCACCTAGAGACCACCCTCTTCACCTTGGAGTCTGGGCAGGACACAGAACGTGCCAAGAGAGTCCCTTACTTGGACCCTGAGCATTCGAGTTCTCGGACATTCTCTCCCTCACCCAGTCCTCACAGATGAATGTGCCCAATTTACAGGTGAAAACACTGAGGCTCTTTCTCGTGTTTGTTTCTGGGTCACACTTGAGTGTGCTCAGGGGCTGCTGCTCCTGGCTGGGGACTGGGGTCACCCTCAGGGGTGCTCGAGGACTGTGTAGGCGCCAAGCCCGGGGTTCCGGGATGCATTCAGGCCTTCAAGCTGTCTCTGCAGTCTCTTCCGTAACTTAGGCCATGGGATTCCACCAGCTCTACCAGCTGCTTTCCTGAACGCTGTGGGTGAGCCGGCCCCCCCGCTCTCTCCTTCCCTAGCTCTGTGCCCTCCACCCACCCACACTCGGACCCTGGGCAGATGTTCAGGCTTGGAGAAGTGCTGGGAAACCAAACCACGTCCAAGCCTTTGTGTCATAGGTGAGAAAAACGAAGCAGAGGAAGGGACTGGGGTGGCGGGAAGGGGGGTGTAGAGCTCACCCAGAGGCAAGAGGAGGAGGAAGGACAGGGCTGGGGGCCGGGCGGGCGGGGCTGCACCCCCGTCTCCTGGCCTCCACCCCCTGCTCTTCTCCTCTGCCCGCAGACCCACTGGCATCTCCGTTTCCACGTGCGCCCCTCTGGCGGGTGACCTTGCAGGCAGTCCCGTCGCAGGGCTATGGAGAAGTGACAGCTGGAACATCTGGAATGGAAGATCCGAGTTACTTCCCCTGGAGACATTGCTCCAGGGGGCTGGCACTCTGGGTGGAGGTAACCTAGAGCAACTGTGTGTGTGTTGGGGGGAGGAGGGGGGCGGGGGAAGGGCGACTAAATGATTGTTTGGCCCCAAATCAGGCCAGGGCAAGAGCATTGAGCTGTTCCCTCCACGGGATGCCCAAACACACCTGATTTTATTTATTTATTTATTTATTTATTTATTTTGCTTTTGGGGTCATACCTGGAGCGATAGCACAGCGGTAGAGCGTTTGCCTTGCGCGCAGCCAGCCTGGCCGAGCCGGGTTCGATTCCTTCGCCCCTCTCAGAGAGCCGGGCAAGCTACTGAGAGTATCTCACCCGCACGGCAAAACCTGGCAAGCTACCCGTGATGTATTCGATATGCCAAACACAGTAACAACAAGTCTCACAACGGAGACGTTACTGGGCCCACTCGAGCAAATCGATGAACAACGGGAGGACAGTGACAGTGACTTGGTGATGCTCAGGGGTGACTCTTGGCTCTGCACTCAGGAATCATTCCTGGTGGTGCTTTGGGGATCATATGGGATGCCAGGGATTGAATCTGGGTCGGCCATGTACAAAGCAAATGTTTCCCCCAATGTGATATCGCTCCAGCCCCCTGATTTGATCGTTGTTATTATTGTTATTATTATTATTTGGTTTGGGGGCCACACCTGGCAGTGTTCAAGGTCTACTCCTAGTGTGGTGCCCAGGGGTCACTCCCTGTGGGGACCATGTGCTGGGGACTGAACCTGGGGTTCCTACAGGCAAGTTACATGCTCCAGCCTTCTGAGCTATCCCCCTGGCCCCAAGAACTCACATGATTTTATGAGGAGACAGAATAGCTATTTTTTCGGGGGGAAGTAAGCTTCTCCCCAACAATACTTTGAAGCCCTGGGCCCAGTCTCGGGGATACTCAGCACAGCGACGCTGAGTGTGATGGTTCCGTGGTTGGGCCTGACCGTGCAGGAGGCTTGTGGTGGCGGGGATTGAACTCGGGGCCTGGTGTGTGCGAGGTTCGAGCTTGAGCACTCTGAGCTCTCTCCTCAGCACCAGTGTTATTGTATTTGCATTGATATGCAAATATCATCATGCTTTTCTTTCTTTTGTTTGTGGGGGCCACACCCAGCGATGCTCAGGGGTTACTCCTGGCTCTGCACTAAGGCATCACGCCTGGCGAAACTAGGGGGACCATATAGGGTGCCGGGGATCGAGCTTGAATTGGCCTGTGTTATCCCTTCGGTTTCTATGTGGGGATTTTTGGGTTTGTTTTTGGGTCATTCCTGGTGGTGCTCCGGTTCAAACCTAGAATCCCATGTATAACGCATGCACACTGGCCTTTTGATCTATATTCCTGGCCCTGAAATAAATACATGGAATTAATTTAAGAGCTGGGGATTTAACTCGATTACGACACATGTCCCCTATGCATAAGGATGGGGGTTGGAGCCCCAGAACCAAAAATATATTAACTCAGGGACTGGAGTACTATACAGAACAGAGGGTGCTTGCCTTGTTGGCAGCTGATTTGGGTTCAATCCGTGACACTCCGTATAGTCCCCCAAGCCTTCCAGGAATGATCCATGAACACAGAGCCAGAAGTATACCCTGAGCACTGGCCCCTAAACCAAAAGAAAACAAAAAATATTAATGTAGGGGGCCGAAGAGCTAGAGCAGAGGTTAAGGTGCTTGCCTTGAGCCTGTCTGGCCCCTGTTTGACCTTCCAAATATGGACTCCTGAGCAATTCCGGGAACGACCCTGAATACAGAGACTGGAGTAATGCCTAAGCACCTCTGAGTGTGGCCCCCAAACAAAACAATTAAATTTTTAGACAGAAGAGATAATACTGTGGGTAGAACGCTTGCTGTGTACAGAGCTGACCCAGGTTCCATTCTGGATACCCCATATGGTCCCTTGAGCCCCGCTAAGCACAGAGCCAGGAATAAGCCCTGAGCACAACTAGGTGTGGCCCCCAAATAATGTAAAAAATAATTTACAATAGAAGAGTTCCAGGAAAAACCAAGACATTTGAATCCTGAATGTAGAGCTCCATCAACATTCACACCACATAATCAGCACCCCAGAAGCTCCCCTTGACTCTTGAACCACCTTTTGATCGATTTTGAATTTTTGTTTGCTTGGTTTTGGCCACACCTGGTGGTGGTCAGGGCTGACTCGTGGCTCTGCACTCAGGAATTACTTCTGCTGGTGCTTGGGGGACTATATGGGATGCCAGGGATCGAACTGGGACAGCCATGTGCAAGGCAAGTGCTTCATCTGCTGTACTCAGATTTTGGATGTTTTAGTTGTTTAGTTTTGGGGTCACACCCAGCGGTGCTCAGAACTGACTCCTGGCTCTGTGCTCATGGCTCTCTCCTGGTGGGCTCAGGGGATCATATGGGCTGCCAAGGATCGAACCAGGGTCTGTGTGCAAGGCAAGAGTCCTCTTTGCTCCACTTTACTTTTTTTTTTCTTCTTTTTTGGTTTGGGGAACACACCTGGTGGTGCACTGATGTTATTTTTAGCTCATTCCTGGGGTCACTCCTGGCAATGTTCCAGGGATCATGAGGTCCTGGGGATACAAATCAGGGTCCCTGCCTGCAAAACCTGCGCTCAGCCCTCCCAGCCACCTCCCCGGCCTTGGCCTACCAAAGGAATCCACCACTGAGGGTGTGGACGAGAGATTGGTAGCTGGAGAAAGGGTGGTTGGTTGCAGATGAATGAGGCGCCCTCCCAGCAGGGACCCTGCCCCCATCTTGCTGACTCTGCCTCCGCCCTGGCAGGTGGACAGTCTGGCCGGGGAGAGGGTGAAAACCTATCTAGCCGTGGGCACCGGCTTCTCAATGCCTCATTCATGGGCTCCTGGACGGCCCCCAGTGGAATAATCAGCTTTTGTCCTTGCTCTGGCTGGCCGGGGGACAGCTGGGAGATGGGAGCAGAGGAGGGGAACCCCAGAGGTCAGCCCCTGCTGTTGAGTGTGGAGACACGGCTTCCAAGGCCCACAGGTCCTGCCCCCACAAGTGCATCTCAGCCTTGCTCCCCGCCGGAACGTGGGGGAAGGTCCCTGATCTGGACCCAGCACTCTTTATTTTATGTTTTGTTTTGGCGGTGCTCAGGGCTTAAGGCTTGGCTCTGCACTCAGGTATCACTCCTGGCAGGGCTCAGGGGACCATATGGGGTGCCGGGGATTGAACCTGGGTCGGCTGCGTGCAAGCAAGTGCTTTACCCTCTGTACTATCGCTCCAATCCCTGGACCCAACACTCTCAATGGGCCTCCCAAAGATTCCCAGGCCTCCCCAGCTCCCTCAGCCTCCCCCAGCCTCTACCTGCCTCCCTCAGCCTCCCCTGCCTCCTCCAACCTCTCCCTACCTCCCTCAGCCTCCCCTGCTTCCCCCAGCCTCTCCCTACCTCCCTCAGCTTCCCTGCCTCTCCCAGTCTCTCCCTACCTCCCCCAGCCTCCCCAGCCTCTCCCAGCCTCCCTGCCTCCCCCGGCCCATTCCAGCTACAACTGCCAAGAGACTCCTGCAAACTCACTCTCCTTCCCTGCCCTCTCTGAGCCCTCAGGCTCCCTCTCTGCCACAAGCTTTCTTTGCAGCCCTACCTGCATGAAGCACCCGCACACCCCAGCGGGGGGTGGGGGGGTGGGGGGGTGGGAACTCACCTTGCTAAGCCTGGGCCGACCTCATCTGTCCATGGGGCAGTTCGGCTCCACTAACACTTGTTGCTAGGTTCAAAGAGCTGAAGTTAGAGAAGCCTCAGCCAGTACCTGTCCAGGGGCAGCTTTGGGTGTTGTCACCATCTTCCCCCTCTCGACCATGGGTCCTCAGGGAGGAGAGTGGGTCTTGTTTGTTGGTAGTGTGCCTGGCACAGGCTGTGGATCGGTGCAGGAAGGGTTGGTTGCGTGACTGTATGAGGGTGACTGAGATCCAGAGGGAAGCAGGCAGAAAGAAGGGCCCGAGAGATGATCAAGGAGGAAGGCAAATCGGGCCTGTGGTTTACACACACACACACACACACACACACACACACACACACACACACACACACACACACGCTCCCGGCAAAGTGAAGACTATAAAGCCTGGAAGAATGTTCTGGGTTCTGTCTGGCCATTTTTCCAGTCAATTCAAGGTCAAGTTACTTTTTTCTTACACACACCCCTGCAGTTTAGAAGGAAAGAACCCCCCAACCGCAACATGCGTGTGTGTGTGCGTGCGTGCGCACACACACGCGCACACACACACACACACACAATGCAAATCAACACAAACCTTTCTTCTCTTTCTGAAGCAGGAAGCCGAGCTGAGTGCAGGTCCCGTCCATGAGCCCAGCCGTCCTCACGGGCCTTAGGTGCAGAGAGGCCCAGGGCAGCTGGCCCGGCTCTGGAGCGGCCGGAAAAGGGGCTTCCATGCAGAGGAGGAGCTCTCGCCCCAGACTCAGGTTTCAGAAAGGCTCGGTTAGTCCCCACCCCGCTGTGGGGCAGCCAAGCACCCCTGATGGTCTGGCCTGGGACACTTCAGACACAACTAATTGGCCTTGTCCTGACTTTCATCACCAGGCTACATTCTCCGAGCCATTTGGCAAGGAGTTGGGGGGGAGGGGGGCTTGCTATGCGTCCTCAGTGTCTGTTGTGGTATCATTTTTGTTTTATTTGGGGGACGTACATCCAGCATGGCTCAGGGATCACTTCTGGGCTCTGCACTCAGCCGTGTGCAAGGCAAACGCCCGGGATCCCCACTGTACTACCGCTCTGGCCCTTCTTCTGCTGGTTTTGTAGGGGGAATTACTTAGTCCCAGGGATCAATCCTGGGGCTCCCCCACAAAGAGCATGTGTTAAACCTTTCAACCCTCTCCCATGTCCCCCACCGTTTTTGATTCAGCAGTTCAGGTCTGGGGGGGGACAGTCTCCCCAAAATATTATTTCAAACAGTGCTCAGGAGCCAGGGGCCACTTGCCGTGACAGTCAACCAGGCTGGATGGTTCAATGCTCGGCGCATCACAGAGGCCTCCTGGGCCAGACCTGGGGGCCTCAGAAAAGCCGTGTGGTGCCAGGAACCGAATTTGAGGAACATGCAAGGCATGTGTGCTTGACCCCTGACTTCTCCGGTCCCAAAGTGTCACTGTCATTGTCACTGTCCTCCTGTTGTTCATCGATTTTGCTCGAGCGGGCCCAATAACGTCTCCATTGTGACAATTGTTACTGTGTTTGGCATATCGAATACGTCACGGGTAGCTTGCCAGGCTTTGCCGTGAGGGTGAGATACTCTTGGTACCTAAAAGTGTATTTTTTTTTTTGGTGCCTTCTAAGGCATGCTCAAGGGACCCAAGGGCTAGTTTCAGCCGTACTGGGCTGGTCTGTTCAATGCTAAGGTCCAAAAATGAGGGGCTTCCCAGACCTTGAGGTGCTGGAGACCACCAAGGGCACTTGAGCAGCTCTGGCATACACAATACACACTTCCCTGACCACTGAGCTATCTTCCTGGCCCCCCCAAAGTATATTTAAAGTCAGTGGTGCAAAAAAATCAAATAAAGTAAATGGTGCAGGGCTGGAGTGGGTTAGGAAGTTTGCCTTGCATGTGCTAGGGATCAAATCTGGCTTTGATACCCGACATCCCATAGGGTCCCCCAAGCACTGTCAGGGGTAATTCCTGAGTGCAAAGCTATCGCTGGGTGAGACCCAAAAAGCAAACAAAACAAAACAAAACCCAACAAATAATAATAAAGTAAATGGTTCCCTGAGCACCCCTGAGGGTGAACCCTGAGCACCCCTGAGGGTGAACCCTGAGCATGGAGTTGGGAATAACCACAAGCACTGTGGGTATGACGCCCCCCCAAACAAAAATAAAGCAAAAACACTCCTCCCACAGCCCAAGGAGGGCTGGAGGCATGAACCCCAGGCCGGATTTCTCACCCCTCACAGAGAGTAGCCTCTGGTTACCCTTAGTGATGACGCCCCCCCCCCAAAAACAACACTTCCTTCCTTCCTTTCACGGCTGGAGGAGGGGTCTCACATGTGGGCTGTGGAGCTTGCCGGGAAGTGGCTTGATTTGGGGGGCACACCCGTCGGTGCTCAGGCTAAGTCCTGGCTCTGTGCTCAGGGATCACTCCCACTGACTCGGGGACCTTATGGGATGCCAGGGATGGAACCTGGGTTGGCTGTGTGCAAGGCAAGTGCACTCCCTACTGTGCTCTCGCTCTGGGCCCCCTGCGGTGCTGGTGCATATTCTGGGGACAGTGCTTATGGGGGGGGGTGCAGTACTTCTCACGCTCCTGCTCCCCAGAGACTGTCCGGGGGACAAGGGGGCCACTGCGGCCGGGTGCACCCAGAGCATGCCGACCACCCGAGGGCCATTGCAGACTCATTCTTGACATTCTTCACGTTCTTGAAACCTCTGGACCCAAATTGTGTTGGTGGTTTGGTTGTTTTTTGTTTTTTTTTTTTTCTTTTTCATTTTGGGTCACACCCGGTGATGCACAGGGGTTACTCCTGGCTCCACACTTAGGAGTTACTCCTGGTGGTGCTCAGGGGACCATATGGGATGCTGGAAATTGAACCCGGGTCGGCCGCGTGCAAGGTAAATGCCCTACCTGCTGTACTATCACTCCAGCCCCCAAATTGTGTTTTTTGGCTGCACTACTCTGGGCCGAAGGCCAAATCTCACTGTCAGATCCCAAACACATTTTTTGGTGCTGGTGGGTGTGGCTATGATCCTGCAGTGCTCAGGGGTCAGTCTCACCTTGGTGCTCTGGGGTAGTAGGTGGTATGTGGGAACCATGAAGTACTGGGGAGAGAACTTCAAGCAAAGCATGAGCTAAAGGACCAGAGAGACAGCACAGTCAGGAAAACGCTCGCTTGGCACACAGCCAACCCAGTTCAATCCCTGGCACCCTGTAGCATCCTCTGAGCCACCATGAGGAGTGACCCCTGAGCACAGAGAGAGAAGCCCCTGAATGCTGCCAGGGTGACCCCCCCAAGCCAAATAAAACCAAACACGTACTCAGCCAGCCTCAAGCACCATCTACCAGGCTCCCCAATATTTTTTAAATTTTTAAATAAAAGTCATCTTTATTCGGGTAGGGCGTCTGCCTTGCACGCAGCCAACATGGCCAACCCGAGTTCGATTCCTCCGCCCCTCTTGGAGAGCCCGGCAAGCTACCGAGAGTATTCGATATGCCAGACACAGTAACAACAAAGTCTCCAATGGAGACGTTACTGGGCCGCTCGAGCAAATCGATGATCAACGGGAGGGCCTTTTATTTTATTAATTTCTTTATTTTTGTTTTTGGACCACATTTTGCCATGCTTTGGGGTCACTTCTGGTGGTGCTCAGGGGGTCGAAATTGGATTGTCTGTGCTCAAGGCAAGCCTCTCCCTGCTGTACTATTGCTTGGGCCCCATCAAAATATTTTTTTTAAAGTTGGGGGGTCACACCTATGGTGTTCAGGGTGGACTCTTGGTTCTGTGTTCAGAGGACCACGTGCTGGGATGGGACTCAGGGACATGCACTCCAGCCCACTGAGCTACCTCTCAGGTGCCCAAAAGGGTTTGGTTTTGTTTCGTTTGGGTCACTCCTGGCTCTTTGCTCAGGGATCACTCCTGGTGGTGCTCAGGCCATCATATGGGGTGCTAAGGTTCGAACCCAGGTCAGCCATCTGCCAGGCAAATGCCCTACCTGCTGTGCTATCGCTCCAGGACACCCCCCCACACACACACCACACACACACACACACACACACACACGGGGTTTTTATTGTCATTGGTAGAAGTGCTCAGGGCTCAAATCCAAGACTGGTCCAAAGCAAGGTGGGAGGACAGAACAGCATGTGGGAACGGGAGAGGGATACTGGGGACATTGGTGGTGGAAAATATACACTGATGTAGGGATGGGTGTTGGATCATTATATGACTGAAACTCAAACATGAAAGTTTTGTAACTGTAGCTCACAGTGATTCAGTAATAAAAAAAATTAAAAAAAAAAAAAGCAAGGTGGAAGCATGTCCCTTTGAGCCTCATCTCTGGCCCCCAAAGGGTATTTCTGAAAAGTTTCAGAGGACCAAGCAAATGTGTGATGGATAGGGGCTAAAGTGATAGCACAGTGGGTAGGATGTTTGCCTTGCACGTGGCCAACCCGGGTTTGATTCCCAGCATCCACCCCCTCCCCCCACCGACTACCGCCAGGAGTGCATGAGCCAGGAGGAACCCCTGTGCAACGCCGGACGTGACCAAAAAAGCAAACAAACAAGCTAACTAAATGTGATGGACAGGTCCGGAGGTTTATGTTTCTGCAGTGTGAGGAGAGAAGGGAACCCCCATTTCCCGGAGAGACTTCCCGAAGAGACTTGCTTCCCTGGAGGAGGGGGCCACCCTGCTGCCAAGCCAGAGGTCCCTCCTTCCTCCTGCCTCTTCTCCACTCCCTGGGCCCTGGAGGCCCCTGCCCCCACCCTGCACAGCCCAGACTCAATCTTGTCTCCTGCCTTCCCGGGACCACCCTCCTGCCATCTTCCCGCCTTTCCTCCTCCCTGGTTCAATTTCTCCTTCCGGGCTGCATTCTTGGGGACAGAAGCAAACAGAAACCCTTTCACCTGGCATGGATTGCTCCTAGATGGAGAGGATCCAGGCCCCTTCCCTGTCCCAACCCGGGCTGCAGAGGGTTGATTGATTCTGAGCCCAGAGGTCCTGGGCTCAGAGGGGGTGTGTCCCAAGCAGGGCTGGAGAGGGAGTCCAGGGGGTCAGGTCTTGAAGGCAGCTGACCCAGTTAGGTACCATCTGTCCAATGAATGCTCTGTTGGTTGGTTGGTTTGGTTTGGGGGCCACACCTGGTGATGCTCAGGGACTACTTCTGGCTCTGTACTCAGGGTGCTCAGGGGACCATATGGAGTGCTGGGAATTGAACCCGGGGTAGGGCAAATGCCCTACCCGCTGTGCTATCACTCCAGCCTCCCCCAAATGCCTTCTGATAGGTAAATATGACTCTGGGTCCATGGAATACTTCTCGCGATGCAAAGGAACAAACATGGGCTGGAGCCATAGTACAGCACATAGGGCAGTGGCCTTTCACGTGGTTGATCTGGGTTCAATCCCTGGCATCTCATATCATCCCTCAAGAATTGCCAGGAGTGATTCCTGAGTGCAGAGCCAGGCATAACCCCTGAGCATTGCTGCGTGTGGCCCCCAAACCAAAAAATAAAATAAGAAAGAACCCAAAGCAAAGACATGTAGCATTCTTGCAACCATCCCCTGATAGTGTGGGAAGGATTACACTGCAGACTTTCTGGCAGGGGAAGCTGCTGGGGGTAAAGCCCAGAAGAGCCACCAAAACCGCTGGGAGGGCGTCATTGCTGCAAGATACAGCCACAGTCACAAAACACAAGTTCCACAGTGAAATCAGAGCTTGGATGAGAAATACCAAGTAGTCCTCCCAAGAGTCCTTGAAGCTTCATTCTAGAACCTTCCACAGACAACGGAAGGGAGCATGGGGGCTGGAGCGACAATATAGCTGGGTACTATCACTCCAGCCCTTGCCTTGCATGTGACTGACCTGGATTCAATCTCCAGCATCCCCTCTGGCCCCCTAAACCCTGCCAGGGATAATCTCTGAGAGCAGAGTTGGGAGTAAGTCCCGAGTGCCTCTGGGTGTAGCCCCAAACAAAACATTAAGGTGTAGGGAGCATGTGGGGTGGGGTGGGGGCCACCTCGCTGTCAGGAAAGTTGGTAAAACCAGAATCAGCTGCTATTCTGTTTGTCTATCACTTGCTTTCTCAGGTATCTGCCAGCCTGGGGGTGGTGGCAGAAACAGCCCCAGGACATTGAGTAACTGTAGCTCCCAGGGAACTTCTGGGAGCAGCTGTCCTGTTCTGAGAATCAAGGGGACCCATATGGGCCAGAAGTGACCTGCATTGTGCATCACTGCTTCTTTGGTTTTTTGTTTGCTTATTTGGGGGCCACACCCACCATTGCTCAGGGGCTGCCCCAGGCTCTGTACTCGGACTGTGTGATATGGAATCCATCACCACCCTTTGATCTGTCTCCCCAGACCGCTTTGTGCCTTTAGTACAGTATTTTATTTTTTTTTAATTTTATTTTACTTTTATAAGGTTGTTAACAATAATTTTTTACATTCAATAATGGCACGGGGGCAGGAGACTGCGCTGTTCTCTTCCGGGAGCTGGGTTTTATAGTCTCTGGGTCTTGGCCGTTGATGGGATTACACGGCGCCAGGGGGCCAGTTGGTGGGTGTGGCCCCTACCTACTGGAATTTGGAGGATCTGGGTGGAGGATGCTCAGCCCCGATCTGAGCAGGCTTGGAGATCTCAGCCCCGGGACCCGTATGCCTTTGTTCCTCTGCCGGTACCTTCATGTGTGTGGAGAGTGGTCTCAGCACGGTGGTGGCTGGTTCTTCGGCTGCTGGAGCTCTGCTGGGGGTGGGGAGGGAAACTCAACCCGCCCCACTGCAAGGGGCCCCGGTGAGGATAGGCAGGTGCGGGGGCAGGAGACTCTGCCACCACCATGCTGAGACCACTCTCCACATGCATGAAGGTACTGGCAGAGGAACAAAGGCATGCGGGTCCCGGGGCTGAGATCTCCAAGCCTGCTCAGATCGGGGCTGAGCATCCTCCACCCAGATCCTCCATCTTCCAGTAGGCAGGGGCCACACCCACCAACTGGCCCCCTAGCACCATGTAATCCCATCAACGGCCAAGACCCAGAGACTACAAAACCCAGCTCCCGGAAGTGCACATGGCGTACCCAATATGCCAAATACCAGTAACAATGATGGGTCTCATTCTCCTAACCCTGAAAGAGCCTTGAATATGGCACCTTTTAAATTTTGGGGCTAGATTCCAGAGGCCATTGGACAGTCAGGCTTGGGCCCGCGGTGACGAAACTTGTTGGGTCTCATGGGATGGGAGGGGGGAGGTGGAGCCGGGCCTGTCCTCCCCACCCTAACGAGACCCCAAGTCATCGCCCACAAACGGCCTCTCTGGCTCCTCATCAAGCTGCTCAACGGCCTTGATCCCAGAGACTCAGAAACAAATCTCGAAACCCAGCGGCTTTTGTCAGAAATGTGTCCGGACCCTGCAGTAGGTTACTGTCACCAGGCCACCCCAGGGAGGAATGGGTGCTGTCCCTCCGCCTGCTCCCTCTTGGCGACTTGGTGGCTGTCATCCTCCAGAGGCCATTGGACAGTCAGGCTTAGGACCGCAGTGACGAAACTTGTTGGGTCTCACGGGATGGCGGGGAGGTGGAGCCGGGCCTGTCTTCCCCACCCCAATGAGACCCCAAGTCATCGCCCACGAACGGCCTCTTTGGCTCCTCATCAAGCTGCTCAACGACCATGATCCCAGAGACTCAGGAGCAGATCTCTAAACCCAGTGGCTTTTGGCAGAAATCCCTCCAGATTTAAGTGTTAAAATTTCAGAATTTCAAAACCACATGGCCCTACTGCAGCCACACGACATCATATGTTAGTCATAACCAGCAATAGAACACAAATTGTCTACTGTTGCCTTTTCAGCAGATCTGAGTGTCGGGGTAAAATCTCAAATAATGGTGGGTCTGGTGTCGAAGTAGTGAATGTGATCAAAGTAGAGAGAGAGTAATGTGGAGATCATCTGCCCCACAGGCAGGGGGAGGGTGTGGGATGGGGGTATACTGGGATTTTTGGTGGTGGAGAATGGGCACTGGTGAAGGTACGGGTGTTTCGTTGTATGACTGAGACTTAGACCCAAAAGCTTTGTAACTGCTCTCACGGTGATTCAATAAATAAAATTATAAAAAATGGAAAAAGAAAAAAAAAGTAAGGTGGAGTTCATGCACAATTCAATCAGCTAATCAGTGGCTGAATAAATAGCAGTACTCCTACAAAAAAAGAAAAAAAAAATCTCGGGGCTAGGACGAAAGAGACGTTACTGGGGCCTGCTCGAGGCAATCGATGAACAGGATGATCGTGATCGTGATCGTGTTCAATAGTGCAATATTTTTTTTTGGGGGGGGAATGATTGATTTTTATTGTAACATAGAAACCAGGCTGCAGTAGGTCTATAAGATCAGGGCAGATGGTCATCTTTCCAAAGGGTGAAGCCTGAGCCCAGTGGGCAACACATAGGGGTCAAACCAAATGGAAAGAATGCCCAGAAATATCATCTTTCCTGTTTGACGTGGCAAGGACCTGAGTCAAGATGAGAGAAGGGCGCACGGCTGTGCTGGGTCAAGGTGCAGGGTCTGATGGGGCAGAGGCCACAGCTCGATAATATTTTTTATTTTATTTTATTTTATTTTTTTGCTTTTTGGGTCACACCCGGCAATGCACAGAGGTTACTCCTGGATCATGCACTCAGGAATTACTCCTGGCGGTGCTCAGGGGACCATATGGGATGCTGGGAATCGAACCCAGGTCAGCCTCGTGTAACACAAACGCTCTACCCGCTGTGCTATTGCTCCAGCCCCACAATAATGCAATATTTTTAAATCTCTCATTTTTCTTTAAAGTTTTTGTTTGGCTTTTGGAGGTTGGCATCTGTCAGTTTTGGGGGAATATGTGGAACAGACCGTGTACTTCAGTTCTCTGAGCTGTCTCCCAAACCCCTTAAATGGTTTATTTTGGGGAGAGGAGCAGGGGTGCAGGTCTGGATTTGGGCTACGCTGGGCAGGGGCTATAGCTGGCTCTTGGCTCAGCAGTGACCCCTGGTGGTGCTCAGGGGAAAATATGCGGTGTCAGAATGGAGTCAAGTCTACATGTGCGAAGCAAGCCCCAGACTCCTGTTCTCGCTCTCTGTCCCCAACACACCAGCTACTTGGGTCTTCCCTGCTGACAGGAAGAAAGGGAGGTTTTACAGGATTTTTAGATCTTTGTTTTGTTTTGGGTACACACTTGGCAGTGCTCAGGGCTGACTCCTGGTTGTGCACTCAGGGATCACTCCTGGAGGGCTCAGGGGACCATATGGGGGGGGTGCCAGGAATCAAAGCTAGGTTGGCCTTGTACAAGGTAAATATCTTCCCTGCTGTACTACCACTCCAGCCCTTTTTTTTTTAATTAAAAAAAATTTTTCATGATGCCAGGGATTAAACCCAGGACCTCACACATGAAAGGCAAGTGCTCTACGAGGAGCTATGTCTCCAACTGGGAAGTCCTGTTTTTTCCCTAGGGGGGTGGGCAAAGAGGGGGCCACACTCCATGGTACTGGGGGGATCATGAAGTGCTGATGGTCCAGTGCAGGTTTCCTGCGTGCAGAGCAAATTCTTTGGCCCTCTGAGCTCTTTCCAGTACCCAGGAAAGTCCTTTTTTTTTTTCTTTTTGGGTCACACCAGGTGATGCACAGGGGTTACTCCTGGATCTGCACTCAGAAATCAATCCTGGCGGTGCTCTGGAGACCATATGAGATGCTGGGAATCGAACCTGGGTTGGCCGCATACAAGGCAAACGCCCTACCCTCTGTGCTATCGCTCCAGCCCTTGCTTTTTTTTCTTTTTCTTTTTTGGGTCACACCTAGAGATGCACAGGAGTTACTCCTGGTTCATGCACTCAGAAATCACTCCTGGCAGTGCTCAGGGGACCATATGGGATGCTGGGAATCGAACCTGGGTCGGCTATGTGCAAGGCAAATGCCCTACCTGCTGTTCTATTGCTCCAGCCCCCTTGCTTTGTTTTTTAAAAGGAATTAAGCCAGAGCGATAGTACAGCTGGTCAGGAATGCATGTGGCTGACCCGGGTTCAATCCTCAGCATCCATAGGATTCCCTTGGTGCCACTAGGAATGATCTCTGGGCACAGAGCCAGGAGTAAGATCTCAGTTTTTGGACCACTCCAAAAACCAAAGATAAGAAAGGAATTAGCTGGGTGGTCCAGGAAGATGACTCAATGGGCTGGAATGTATGTTTAGCATGAGGGAATCTAGAGACTGATCCCTGGTCCCTGAGAGGCCTCTGAGCATCACTGAGAACAACCCCTGAGCAATGAACCAGGCACAGACCAAAATAATCATCATTCATTAAATAAAAGGAGCTAATTGGGGAGACAGGTGTGACTCCCTAACGCTTGTGTGTGTTGGAGATACATGCCGGGGTCCTGCCCTCCACAGCCATACATGTGCAGTGGGTGACATCCGTGCCACAGTGTCTGAGAAGTGGGAGAGGGAAGAGATGGGGACCTGGGGGGATGCTGAGCTGGTGGGAGCACCGACTTCGCATGCAGGAGGCTCCGGCTTCCATCCTCACGGTCTCCCTGCCCCAGCGCAACCAAGAGGGACCTCCAAGCACCAAGCAGGGAGTCTCTCAACACCATTGAGTATGGCCCCTAAATCAGAAGGAAGAAAAAGATAAAGAACAAGAACTGAGGCTGGATAACTCCTGTGTGAGTCTTGGTTTGTGTCCCCTCACTTCCACCCCACCCCGACTGGTGGCCTGTGCATGATTTCCCAGGTGGGGAAAGATTGAGGTGCTCAGGGCTATAGTACAATGAGTGAAGCCCTGCATGTGGCAGACCTGGGTTTGATCCCCAGCATCCTATATGGTCCTTTGAGCACTGCCAGGAGTGATTCCTGAGTGCAGAGCCAGGAGTAACCGCTGAGCATCACCAAGTATAACCTCCCCAAAATATTGGGGTGCTTAGATGAGTGCAATAAAGGATGTAATAATTGCTCGGTATGGGGCTGGAGAGATAGCACAGCGGGTAGGGCGTTTGCCTTGCACATGGCCGACCCAGGTTCGATTCCCAGCATCCCATATGGTCCCCTGAGCACCGCCAGGAGTAACTCCTGAGTGCAGAGCCAGGAGTAACCCCTGTGCATCTCCAGGTGTGACCCAGAAAGCAAAATAATAATAATAATAATAATTGCTCGGTATGGCTGGAATAAGATATAGCAGATACAGCTATATCTTTGCCTTGCACGTGACCAACTCCAGCATTCCAGATGGTTCCCTGAGCCTACCAGGAGTGATTCTTGAGTGCAGAGCCGGAAGAAAACCCTGAGTATCACCAGGTGTGGCCCCAAAACAAATAAAGAAAAAGATAATTCCAAAGTAGTCATTTTCCCTTATGATTTATGCCTTCTTTGTGAGGAGGATCCTCCTTAGCAAAGACCCTGTACCTCATGCAGAACTGGAAGGTTCTACTTTCGTCCAAAGGTTGCCAAGTTCTCCCGCAGCCAGGGCTGAGTATCTGGAAGTCACTGTGATGCACGGAGAGAAATCCAACTTTTCCATCTGGAGAAGAAGCATCTCAGGCCCTCTCCTGAGAAACCATCTGCTTCCTCCGCCTCATGTCGAGTTCCTGTGCAGACTATGGCTGGGCTTCCCCCCCCCATCCCTCTGCTTCTCCCCACTCCTGTCAGCACCCCATTTGAATGACCTGCTCTTAGATGATGTCTTCATCTCGGCTTGGGTGTCTCTTGCCTTGATCCTTTTCTTCCAAATTCTGGGCTTACTTCAGCCTGGACAGTTCCATATAAATTTTAGAATCAGTTTGTCAAATTCCAGCCCGGACCCTGACCACTCCGACCCCACTCCAAACTTTGGATAAAAATATAGATTGAGGGGCTGGAGCAATAGCACAGCACGGCCAACCTGGGTTCGATTCCCAGCATGCCATATGGTCCCCGGAGCACCACCAGGAGTAATTCCTGAGTGAAGAGCCAGGAGTAACCCCTGAGAATTTCCAGGTGTGACCCCAAAAGCAAAAAAAAATGTATATAGATTGATTTTGGAAGCAGTGATATCTTCAGAATATGCCATTGCCCCTCCATGAATATGGGTGACCTCTCAAGGTATTCTCTGGTGTCCTTTGATTTGGTTTTGAAATATTTACCCTTCAGTCTGCTTTACAAATATGGGTAATTCTTTGCGGTGATGCTCTCTCTCTCTCTCTCTCTCTCGTTCTCTTAAGCACCCAGGACCCTCACCCCTGGTACTTCTCAGCCAGCCAGACCAGTGGTTCAATGCTAGGGCCTAATGTCTAATGCTGTGAGTTGTTCAGGCCCTGCAGAGATGATCCAGGGCTGTACTTGGTGATGCTCAGGGAACTATGAGGTTCTGAGGACTGAACTAGACTCAGCTGCATGGCTTGCACGCACCCTAATCACTGGTCTATCTTTCTGGCCCCTGACAGTTCTAAATACTGGTCCCCATCCCTCAACCCAGGGGCACACAATGTCATTTATGTTTATTCCAGTGTGGTTGGCATTGACAATGTAGTTAAAGTGGTGCCAGCTTCACAGACTCAAAAATACCCGCATACCCACGTGGAATTTACAAGGCAGGCCGACTTAGAGAAAGTTGAGCCCTGTGAATGCGAATGCCTCCTACCTGTTTAAATGCTTGTCAACCTGCTTCCCCCTCCCATCATTAGTTCCTACTTATGTTTCTAATGGTAAAATATACATGGCAAAGCTTATGATTTGAAGCTTTTAATTAATTAACGAATTCTGGTATGTGACCACACCTGGTAGTGCTCAGGGCTTACTCCTAATTCTGTGCTCAGGGATCACACCTGGCAGGGCTCAGGGCCCATATTCAGTGTTGGGGAACAAACCTGAGTTGGCTGCTGGCACTGCAAGCACCCTGCTTGCTGTACTATCACTCCGGCCTCATTTGCAGCTTGTTAAAGGATTACGTTCTGGGGCCGGTATGGAGGAGAGTGTTTGCCTTGCACAAGGCTGACCTCAATTCAATCTTTGGCATCCTAGGTCCCTTGAAGTGACCCATCTGACCATCATGGCATCTGTTCAAATTAGCTCCTCAACTGTTTCCACATGTTCTTGGTTTTGTTTAAGGGCTTTTTTGGAGGGTGGGGTATGGAGGAGGGTCTCTGAACAGTGCTCAGGACTCCTGGGGGCCCCCAGAGGTGCTGTACCCCGGCGGGTTCATGCAAGGGCCAGCAGATGCAGTACCACTCGGGCATGATGCTGCGGTTAGCATCAGTCGGGATGGCCCTTCCGTGCTTGAAGGGGTTTCCAAAGGGCTGCACCCCTCAAGGCTTGGGCCATCACATAGTATGGAGATAGAACCAGGGTCAGCCACGTGCAAGGCAGATTTCATAAGCCCGATACTCTGGCCTTTTGGGGCAAGACTTTCCACATTCACCCTGGACTTGGCTGACCCTAGTTCTGGGATCAGTTAAAAGTCCGCTGAACCCTGGGGAAGGTGTTTGCCACACATGTGGCCCACCCAGGTTCCATCCCCGCACCCCATGTAGTCCCTCAAGCTCTCCAGGGCTGATCCCCTGAGCACAGAGCCAGGAGTAAGCCCTGAGTACCGCCGGATGTTGCCCTCCAAATAAAAACAAACGAATAAAAAAGCAGTATCTGTATTCGCGATCCGGCAATGCACAGGGTTTACTCCTGGCTCTGCACTCAGGAATTACTTCTGGCGGCGCTCAAGGGACCCTATGGGATGCTGGGAATCGAACCCAGGTCGGTCGCATGCAAGACAAACGTCCTACCTGCTGTGCTATCGCTTCAGCCCCTGTATTCCAAAGAATTTTAATGGGGCTAAAGAGTGGAGCCCCCAGCTGGTGGCCATGCCTGGGTGTATTGCAACCACCAGGGACAGAGTACCCAGGAAATGTTCATAACCTGGCATCTCTGGGCTGGGCGGGTGGTCTGATAGACCCCAGACCCAGATGGGTGTTCAGAGGCCTCTTTACCAAAAAGGGGGACACAGGCTTCCCACGTCCCCAAGTGCACCAACACCTTAGTCCTCGCCGGTCTGTCTCACTAGCATGTGGTCACCCCATTGTCCCCCTCCCCCCAAGGGCTACAGGACAGAGGAGGGATACTGGAAGTCAGGGGCAGCCTTCATGGGGCCTTCAGCCCTCCTCCTCTTCTTCCTGGCAACCCCCACGAACACAGCTGTGGCTGTGTGGGCTCAGAGAGAATCTTGCCAGGTGTGAGGGTGGGCCTGTAGGAGGCCCTCCCAGGTTGCATTTGGCATCAGGCAGCCCCCCAGGATTGAGGGACCACAGCTGCCTTCCTGCCTCTGGCCTGGTGGGCAAGGAATCTGGAGGGAAGGCACCCCTGACCTCTGAACTCTGACCTGTTTTTCTGCTGTCTTCTTCCACCCACCCCATCCATCATTCACGCTGAGTTGCTCTGCGGAAGTTCATGGGGTCATCCTCCAGGGCCTTTATTTTCCACAATGGTCAAAACAAGACCAAAAAAAGCACCAAGAGAAAGTGTTGAAGCCATTTGAATGTGTGACCCAATTTTTGGGGGGGCGTAGCAGTATCAGGGTTCAAACCCAGAGCCTCACGCATGGGGGACATAAACTTGACCACTGAGTCGCACCCTCCCCACCACCTATGGCCCAATTTCTTTTAAGATTTATTATGTTTAGGGACTGGAGTGATAGCACAGCGGGTAGGGCGTTTGCCTTGCACGCAGCCAACATGACCGACACAGGTTCGATTCCCAGCACCCCATATGGTCCCCTGAGCACCACCAGGAGCAATTCCTGAGTGCATGAGCCAGGAGTAACCCCTGAGCATCATCGGGTGTGACCCAAAAAGCAAAAAAAAAAAAAAAAAGATTTATTATGTTTAAAATTGAATCCCAGTGAGGTACTGTTACAAAGTTGCTTCTGATTGGGCTTCAGTCATAGCATGTTCCAACACCTGTCCCTTCACCAGTGTGTTTCCCACCACCAATGTCCCCAGTTTCCCTCCCTGCCCCCTACCTCAAAGGCACTATGGCAGGTACTTTCTCTCTCTCTCTCTCTCTCTGTCTCTCTCTCTCTCTGTCTCTCTCTCTCTCTCTCCTTTTGGGCATTTGCAATACAGATACTAGGGTATCATGTATATTCCTTTATCCACTTTCAATGCTCAGTTCTTGTCCAGAGTGATATTATTGTCATATTGGTCCCTTCTCTATTCGAACTGCCCTATGCCTATGGCCCAATTAAGTTTTGGGGGTGGGTGGAGAGACCCACTGGATGATGCTCAGGGCTTACTCCTGGCTCTGTGCTCACGGGACTCTACAGGGTGCTAGGGAATTAAACCCAGGTTGGCCATGTGTGAGGCAAGCGCCCAGCCTGCTGTGCTATTGCTCAGCTCCCCGCCTTTTTTTTTTTCTTTTTGGGTAGAACCCGGTGATGTACAGGGGTTACTCCTGGCTGTGCTCAGGGGACCATATTGGGTGCCGGGAATTGAACCTGGATTGGCCATGTGCAAAGCAAATGCCCTACTGTGCTATCGCTCCAGTCCTGCTCAGGCCCCTTTTGCGAGCAGGTGTTGACTCCTGCCCAGCAATGAGATGCATTGACACCGCAATGGCTGGTTTCCCAAGGCCTGGCACAGGTGGTCACTCGTCCATCATATCCTGCTGTCTCGGGGGCCGCCCATCTCCAGCCAGAGCTGCCTGCGTTGTGCCAGTCTTGGGACCTCCCCCGGTCCCCGCCACATAGTCACGCCACAGCCGCAACGCATCTCCTCTCCACAGTGACCCCCCTCTCCATCCCCTAAGCTGCCAGCGCCCCGCCGGACACCCCAGCAGCAGAACGTCCCCCCAGACCCGCCCGAGGCCCTTGGCTCCAAGTTGCCTCCACAGAGCGGGAGCCTTTTCTGCTCCCCATCAAATCGGGCCCCCTCGGCTCTTCCCATTGGGGTCCCCCCTTCCTTGTGCCACCAGGGTAGCTTTCTGCTCCTTTACTGCAGGCCAGGCCAGCAAAGTGGGACCACATGAGGGTGGGTGCCCCTCCCTCGACCCAGGCGGGCCCACTTCTGCAGCCTTTGTCCCAATGCAGATCACTTGGGGAGAGGCTGTGGCCCCAATAACCTCCAGCTGAGGCCGAGGCTGCAGCCTCCGCTGGTTTGCAGCCCACCTTCGCGCCCCAGCCCCCCGCCACTGCTGGGATTGGCCGAGAAAGGAAGACAGGTGGAAGCAGGGGGCTGGCTGGGCTATAAGACTGGGTCGGGGCAGCCCAGGAGCTGCCTGGAGCGACTCCGCGGATGCCACCATGGAACTGAGCTTTGAATTCTTCGTGCCCTTTCTGCTCTGGGGTGGCGCGGGGCTGTGGTCCCCGCAGCTTGTCTGGGGGGGTCCGGTAGGCCGCGCCTTGCTGGGGGCTCACCCTGTGGAGGTGAGCTGTCAGGAGTCCCAGCTGGCGATCACTGTCAGCAGGGACCTCTTTGGCACTGGGAAACTCATCAGGCCCCAGGACATCACTCTGGGCCCGGGGCTCTGCCGGCCGGCGCTGGCCCTGGAGGAGGAGATCAGGTTTGAGGTCGGCCTCCACGAGTGCGGGAACAAGTTGCAGGTGAGGCTGGTGCTCCCCCCCACAAAGCTGGGCTTTTGGGAGCCTTGGGTACCTGGGGGGAAGGAGCTCCCACCTTGAGATCATGACCCTTGTTTCTATGAGGTGGATTGTGGGGGCCCGGGTACAGCACTCTGGGGGCCAGGCCTCTGTTTCGGGGAGCTCACAAGCCCCAGGGAGTTCGGGGGGCTGTTGTGCGTGAAGACGAGCTATGCTCCAGCATCCTGGTCAGGAGTCTCCAAAGAATCGCCAGAGAAAAATGCCTTGGATTTGGGGACCCCCCCCTCATTTAATGATGGGGAGCCTTGAGCTGAAAGTGGGGTATGGATGCAAGCTCAACCTCCAAGTGATGAGCCAGAAGACCAAACTGGGGCCCAGGTGGAAGGGGGTTACATAAGGGTGGGCTTGGGCCCCCCAAATCCCCCAGCCCCTCCTGCAGGGGACAATAGAGGAGGCCCCCTTTCAGCCAAGCTGGGCCCAGACGGGATCTCCTTGACCCCCTAGACCCCTTCTGCACAGCCTGTCTCCCCCAGGGTGCCCCCCGACCTTGCACCTGGCCTCCTGCCCCCAAACTTGGTATCCTAGCAGCTGGGCTGGGGGCCAGCAGGAGATCCTGGTCCCCAGGTCTGGGCTCTTATTTTCCCCGGGGAGTGTGGCAGGAGTCACTTGGCTGATGTTCCTGCTCAGCTGAGGGGTTGGGTAGGGATGGACATACCCCTCCCCCCACTGCGGCCAAGCTGTCACCCCATCCCAGCGGCCTCACCTAGAGCACATCCAGCCCCAATAAAGAACTAACCACCCTGAGTGGCCATGAGTTTCCAGCGCTTTCCAGCCCTAAGGCTTCCACTGAGAGGGGTGAAGGCAGGATGGGCAGCTGTGTGCGGGCTCTGGGGGGCTACCGTCAGGAGCTGAGGGGTGGGGTACAGTGAGCTGCCAGCCCTCTGTACTCTGCTCTCCACATCTCTGCGCTCTGCTGGGGGTCCGGCTGGCAGAACAGGTGAGGCTGGGGCTCTGACAGTCCCTTCCGGCAGGTGACGCCGGACGCCCTAGTGTACAGAACCTTTCTGCTCCACATCCCTCGGCCTTCGGGCAACCTGTCCATCCTCAGGACCAGCCCAGCGCGGATCCCGCTCGAGTGCCGCTACCCCAGGTCTGTACTTCCCCACCTTCAGCGTGGGCCGGGTGAGCTGGGGAGTTGGGGGGGGGGGGCTGCGGTGTGAGTTCAGGGCCAAGAGCTGCAAGAGTGGTGCTAAGAACTGCAGGCTCCACCCAAGTTCTGACCTGACTACGTCTCTCGTGAGCGCTTACCTGCACGTGGGGGGCGGCAGAGGCGCTCTCTCCAGCAGGAACCCCTAAGGCACAGGTAAATGGATGAGGTGACCCAGTTGGTACCCACCCGCGGAGCTGGGAGAGAACGCAGGAGGCAGGGAGCCACAGCCTGAGCGGTACAGGGCGCCCTCTGGAGGCCTCTAGGAGAAGCGCAGGGAGTTGGCCTAGTTCGGGCGTGGTGGTGGTCCCAGCAGGGTGCCTGACCTGTGCCCCAGCCCACCTGCCTGTGGGTTCGGTGAGCCTGGGCGCCTGCTCCAGACTCCGGAGACTTAATGACTGTGACTGAGCCCCAGTGGTCTGTTTTCAGTGGGGGGTCCTGAGCGCATAGTGGCCCCCCCCGAAATGTCAATCCCGGTACCAGCTGCGATCTTAAGTGCAGGGGTGGGGCACCCTGATACCTGGGGAGCCTTTGGGATACGCCCCTCGCCAGGGACGAGCCTTCATCCCACACCTGAGCCTCCAGGATCTTTGGCTAAGAAGCAGATCAGGGCTTGTACCTCAGGTGAAGCTCGTGTGATGGCGTGGGGCGGGGACCCCGTCACTAAGTCTCATTATGGGGCAGGGCAAAGGACAGGCCAGGACTTCAGGGGCCAGCGGCGCAGCCGTGGCTGGGTGTGGAAGCTGGTTCTCCTCCCCCAGGCATGGCAACGTGAGCAGCCGGGCCATCCTGCCCACGTGGGTACCCTTCCATACCACAGTGTCCTCCTCGGAGAAGCTGGTCTTCTCACTGCATCTGATGGAAGGTGGGGAATGTGACTTGTGGGGGGCGGGCAGGAGGGGTCCAGGGGCAGGCGGGCGCCGGCATCTCACTCCAGCCCACCCTTGCAGACGACTGGAGCGGTGAGAAGCAGATGCCCACCTTCCAGCTGGGGGACAGAGCCCACCTCGAGGCCCGAGTCCACGCTGGCAGCCATGTGCCACTGCGGCTATTTGTGGACTCCTGCGTGGCTACGCCCACGGCTGACCAGCACGCCTCCCCATCCCACACCATCGTGGACTTACACGGGTGAGAGCTGGGCCACCTGCCTGGGGTGGGGGCCTCCTGCCCTTCTCCAGGTCCCAGGCCCTGAACTCTGTTCTCTCTCTTCCCAGCTGTCTCGTGGACGGTCTCTCAGATGCCTCTTCGGCCTTCCACACCCCCAGACCTGCACCGGAGAGGCTCCGTTTCTCCGTGGATGTGTTCTACTTTGCTAACGACTCCAGGAACACGGTAAGAATTTGACCTCGTGGCCCGGAAGCAGTCTGAGGTCAGCCAGACCATCTGCTTGGAGCCTTCATTGACTGTCCATCGTCTGCCCCGCCCCTCCCAGTCATCCCCAGGACCTCTGATCCAGTCCAAGAAAATCGAGGGTCTGGGGGAATCTTCAAGGAGAAAGATCTTAAGATGAATAGAAAGCCCAGAGGAGGGGTGCAGGAGTTGGGGCGCGTGGGGAGTTTGGGATCCAGGGTTTGGTGGCACCAATGACCTCGGCCTTGCCAGAATCATCAGGCCCAGAACAGCTGAGGCGCAGTTCACCACCAGTAGGCATAGTTCTATCCTGCAGGCTCCTTCTTGGACCGGTCCCTGCAGGGCATGGGGGGACCAGGTGGTGCTGGGTTCAATCCCCGGCACCCCATAGGGTCCACGAGCATCTCCAGAAGTAACCCCTGAACATCGCCAGGTATGACCCAAAAGGCAAACAGAATTGTCAGGCTTTGATGCAAGCCCCTAGAGATTGGAGTGGGGGGTGAAGTTAGGGAGGTTGGGGAGCAGGGCCTCCTCCGGGGTCTGCCTGGCAGGAAAGGTCACACCCCTGGTCCTCCTCCTCCTCATTCTCCATCTTGGAGGGGCGGGGCTTCTCTCCTGCGGAAGCCGGTTTCCAGCGTCTTGGAGAATCTGAGGGAACAGCCTTTGAAAGCAAACACCCCTGGTCTTGCCATCTGGGTCCCACAGTCCACACGTCACTGTCTTTATCTGCTCACTCATCTGCTAGTCTAATGTGCAGGAAAAGGCTTCCAAAGCCACGTACACACCCAGGTAACCTTAGCAACCAGGATCACAGGCCTGCGGCAGTGAGTAGACTGAGGTGATGGGGGATCCCAGGCTCCCCTGGCAACCATTCCAAACATGGGTGTTGGATGCTACAGGAGAGGTGCTAACAGCAGATCTGAGAGGCAGGGGAGGAGTGGGGGCATCGCCTGGCTCCATCCAGCACCTTTCCAAGACCTGGAGGGGGTCCTGGTCTCACGCCCGGAGGGCAGGTCTCTATGTTGGCACTGAGTCAGAGGTGTAAACAACAGGGTTTTTCTTTGGGGTTTTTATTTTTTTGTGTGTGTGGTTGTTCTTGGCCACACCAGGCTTCCCTCTGGTTCCTGGAGTGATCTCGGAGCATCACCAACTGCGGCCCCCAAACCAAACAACCCTCCAAAATGGGGCTCACTGTCCCCTCTCCAGTCTCAATGGAGGGTGTTGGAACAGCTGTACCCCCAGCCCAGACCCCCACCTTCGCTGTCCTCTCCAGGTTTACATCACCTGCCACCTGAAGGTTGCCCCCGTGGACCACGGCCCCAATGCACAGCACAAGGCCTGTTCCTTCAATAAAGCCTCTGGCAGGTGAGACCAACAGACGGACAGATGGACCCAGGGGAGGGCAAAAGCGCTTCCACAGCCCCCAACTCTGGCCCTTCCCTGTAGCTGGTACCCAGTAGAAGGTACCGAGGACATCTGTGACTGCTGCTCTGCGGGGGACTGTGGGATCCCAGAGACCCCCAAGAATGTGTCCCAGTGGCTCCCCGTGAATGTGTCCCAGTCGACATGGCAGCGAGATTGGGGAGAGCATAATCCTCGTGCCCGCAGACACGGTGAGTCTAGCAAGTCAGTCCCTGCACCCCAAGGGGCCTGCCTGTCCTCATACTCCCACTCCTAGGGGAAAGGCCTTTGGGGGCTGCTCCTGGTTGGGGGGTAGGGGGGCCACACTCGAGATCAAATTGGGGTTTCTATGGGCAGAACTTGTGCCCAGTCCTCTGCATCCTCTCTGTCCTCCCAGGTTTTTTTTGTTGGGGTGTGGGGGGAGGGGTGAGACTCAGGCCTCAGACATGAGGGCAAACGCCCCACTGCTGAGCCACATGCTGGCCCTCCATAGAAATCTCGAGACCAGACCGGGCAGTACTGGGGGGGAAGGCACTGGTCTTGCACGTGGCCAACCCAGGTTTGATCCCTAACACCCCGTAGGGTCCCCTGACCCCCACCAGGAGTGATCCTGAGCACAGAGCAGGAGTAAGCCCTGCGCACCGCTGGGTGTGGCCCCCAAACAAATCTTGGGGCTAAGGAGGAATTCCTTCTCCCATACACCCCCCCCAAGTATAATCCTGGGGTTGTACTGACCGGTAGGGGTCAGTCAGGGGGAGTGGATGCACCCCAGCTCAGGACTCAGGACCCGCGTGTCTTCCAGTGACCGAAGAGGCTGACGTCACCGTGGGACCCCTCATCTTCCTGGGCAAGGCTGGGGACCGCGGTGTGGAGGACCTGGCCCTGCAGGGCCCTCTGGCGTTGGCCCTGGGCCTGGCCGCCGTGGCCTCTGTCAGTCTGGCTGTTGTTGTCCTGAGTCTCGCCAGAAGGACCCGGCCCACTCTGCCCGCTGTGATGTGTCCCGACTCTGCTCTCTAATAAAAAAAAGGAGAATGTGACCTCTGAGTAGACTGCAGTGACTGGGGAGGGGCCCCCGGAGCTGATGGGGTGTCCTCAGGAGTCGGGTAGAAATGCAGGAGGAGCCTGAATGTCAGTGCGGACCAGGCTCCCCATGGGGGACGGCCAGCCCCATCCCAGGCCCACTTCCAGCTGAGCAGAGGTCAGTCTGGTGCGGGGGAAAGAACTTCTGGTCTTGTCCCGGAGGCCAGTCGGCCCAGGATCTGGTCTTGGGCAGAAGCCGATGGAGGGGCAAGGTGGTGGGCTGTGCCGAGTGGTCACCTGGAGGTGCCCTTCAGGCTGTGTGTCCCTGGGCCCCTTACCCTCAGTCCACTCTGCTGTGTAAGCCGTGTGTGTCCCCAAAGGAACTGGGCCTGGGGGTTCCCAGGGAGGTGTCCTGCTTCGCCCTTAAGTGGGGGAGGTGAGCTGGGCCTGAGTGCTCCCATCCTCAAAGCCCACCAGCCCCTCCCCACCCCTCCTCCCCCTCCCTCCTCTCTTTTCTCTTTATCTCCCTCCATCCCCTCTTTTCCCTCCTCCTCTCCTTACCCCCTTTTTTAAATTTTTTTTTTCTTTTTGGGTCACACCCGGCAATTCACAGGGGTTCCTCCTGGCTCTTCACTTAGGAATCACTCCTGGTGGTGCTCGGGGGACCATATGGGATGCTGGGAATCGAACCTGGGTTGGCCGCGGGCAAGGCAAACGCCCTACCTGCTGTGCTATTGCTCCAGCCCCTCCTTACCCCCTTTCTTTGGGGGTACTCTGTAAACTCAAAGACAGCAGCGGCTCTATCTCTCCCACTGCCTGCGTTAGGTAGTCTCTAGCCGCTTCCCCCACCCTGGGGAAGTCGATGGGGATGGGCAGGCAGGGAAGGAAATGAGGGCCAGGCTGGTTGGTGTCCGTTGCAGTTTATTCCATTCCCATCTCCATTCTCCTGATTCTACTCCTGCTTCTTCCTCCCCCATGCTACTTCATTCTCCTTCTGGCTCTGGAATCTGAATCTGGATCCTCCTTTCTCCTCCTTCTGGAGTCTGGATCCTGATTCCCCCCGCCCTCTCTTACAGTCTAGTTATATCCCAAAGCATGAGGGGTTGGGGCTTACACATAGGTGTGGTCACAATCAATAGGGGTAAAGTTCTTTCCCTCAGGGAGTACTTCCTCTAGGACAGATACCCTCTCAGCAGGACGACCCACCCAAGAGCTGAATCCCATGGATGTGTTTCTCCTCTCCTTGTCCAACAAACATAAGCATTCATAATATAAATCATTTTTAATATAAATCATTCCTGAGCATAGAGCTAGGAGTAAGCCCTGAGTACTGTAGGATAACAGGAATAATATAAATCATACAGTAAGAAATACCTTAAGTTTATAGAATTGCTCTCCTAGGGCCATCTCGATCTCAGACTACAGTGCTCAGGCCAGATAGTCTTTCCTATCCCTAGCAGGGTCCTAGTCTCATTATTTTTGGATTATGACAGCATTTGTCTATGATCAAGCTCTTAAAGTTAAGAATTGTGGCACTTTGGCCTGGCCCATTTCGATGCCAGGGTAGCTCACAGCTTGCCCTGCATCCATTCAGTCCCTTGTTGGGACCCTGCTTTTGGGGTGTTAGGAACTAAGGGCAACTGAGGCTTAAGTCGAGAAAGCAGATGCCTGGAAGTGAATAATATTCAAAGCTAATTACATCCTAAGTTACAAAGCATAATATTAACTGTCTTTCTGTATCTATACAAAAAGGACATTGCGTTAAACTATTCAAAAGACATAAGGAGAGGAGAAAGGCAATATTAACTTACAATACAATTTCAGTGTCCTAGAAGGATCTGACCTTACAAATTAAGAGTCTAATTAGGGGGAAAAGCTGATTAACTGGTTGGGGAAGAGCGCATAGAGAAGTGGTTACAGATAAACAAAGGAATGGGAGTGACTCAGGAGCACTGTGATGGGTGTAACCTGATAAACCTAAGCTCCTTGTGGCAAGGGAGAAAGGACAAAGCAATGTTATCCTACAGTACTCAGGGCTTACTCCTAGCTCTATGCTCAGGGATCCCTCCTGGTGGGCTCAGGGAACCATTTGTGGTGTCAGGGACTGAACCGGGTGGGCCCAATGCAAGGCAAAGCCCCTTCCCTACTGTTCTATGGCTCCAGCCTTCCCCCGCAGCCATCACTGTAGCCCCTTCTAACCTGTTACTAGATCAAGTGTGGCAGGGCTCCTCTGGGACCTGGATGGACCTGGCCCAGAGTGGGCAGGGCAAGGCTGGACATCCAAGTGCCTACAGAGCTGGGTTTGGTTCTGCGTGTAAGGACTGGAAGCCTGGACCCAGCTCTTGGCCCTTCCAAGGATGATTTGAGCATCAGCCTCACTGGAGACCCCTGGGAGAGGCCACTGGGGGTAGGGGAGAGGGTTTCAGACCTCAGTCTCTAGCCAAGTCCCAAATCCCCACATGGGTGACTGTGTGGAGAGAAGTCTACAGGTAGGAGGGGTGGGTTTCCTGATGGCGATGAGCCTAGAGCAGGAGGGATGGGCTTCCTGGTGGTGGTGATCTCAAAGCAAATTCACAAAACTAGAAAGTCCAGACTATGGAGGTGGATGTGGAGGAGAGAAAGGGGAGAGCCCATGCCCTGGGGAAATGGGGTCTCCGTGTCCAGAAAGGGGGGTGCTGGGTGCCACAACAGGCCTGCCCAGGAGCGGGCAGGGTCCCCTTGCCTGGAGACATTTCTGGAATGGTGTGAGGGGGCAGGGTGCCCACTCGGGCCCCAGCACCCTGTCTCGGTGGGGGCCTTACTCCTGGACTCCCAACCCCTATGCTTTCAGGTGCACCTTGGGGCCCAGCCCAGGCTGCTTCCAGGCCCCAGAGGGGGGGCGGGTGCTGGGAGCCTTTGTGGCCTCTAGTGCCGTCCTCCCCTCACCAGTGTTCTGGGCTCTTGCGACATCCTGGGAACTCACTGTCCTCTAGCTTCTGCTTGCTCAGCTCAGGAAGTGGCCATGCCTGTGTGGGGAGGAAGTGTGAGCGGGGGGGCAGCCCCAGCAGCCACTGCAGGCGCATCTGGGCTCTGATGCAGCTGGGGCAGGAAAGGCAGCCTCCTCCAGGAAGCCCTCCAGGAGGGTCCCTGCCTTCCTTTCCCATGAGGGAGCCAGAGAGGACAGGCAGCCGGGGGGCCTCCAACCTGGTGTTTACCAACTTTTTTTGGACGGATCGTGCTCTCTGCTGACCATATTTCCTTCCTATGCCTCCCACCCCTGTCCAGCTGATTGACCTCCTAGTCCTAGGTCGTAACCCCTCATTGAGGAAATTTTCATCTTGGAGTACACAGGGGGCCCCAGTGGAGAAGCGCTGCCCTTCCCTTAAGGCTGCTGTTCCCGGTGTTGGGGGCATCAGAGACTCCAGGTGAATCTGCTCTAGGCGGGTGTTTAAAATGTTGCCTTAGAGGGCCAGATAGTACAGTGGGGAGGGCATTTGCCTTGCATGCGGCCGACCCGGGTTTGATCCCCGGCACCCCATTGGGTCCCCTGAGCACCGCCAGGAGTGATTTCTGAGTGCAGAGCCAGGAATAAACCCTGAGAACCACCAGGTGTGACCCCAAAAGCCAAAAATAAAATAAAAATTAAGTGTTGCTTTAGTGGGCCTGAGAGATGGGACAACAACTAGGAATCTTGCCTGGCATGGGGCTGGCCTCGGATGGATGCCACTGGGTCCCCTGAGCCCTGCCAACAGTTGGGGTGTGGCCCCAACACAAACACATAACCTTGGTGAGGATAGAGACAGACAGGCAAGAGCTGAGGTACTTGCCTCTCATGTAGCCAACCCGGTTAGGTCCCAGCACGGCATATGTACCCCGAGCACTGCCAGGAGTGATCTTCAAGCAGCGTCCAGTGTGCGCCGAAAACAAAAACTGCCTTTGTGTCTCTGTCCTGGCAGCTGGAGAGGGGAGAGGCAAGTTAGAGAACCACGGGTGGGGAGCTGGAGCAATAGCACAGTGGGTAGGGCGTTTGTCTTGCATGCGGTTCAATTCCCAGCATCCCATATGGTCCCCAGCACCAGCACCGCCAGGAGTAATTTCTGAGTGTGTGAGCCAGGAGTAACCGCTGTGCAACGCCGGGTGTGACCTAAAAAAAAAAAAAGAACCACGGGGGAAGGGGTGCGTAGCAAACCCCGACAGGCTGCCAGGGCACCAGCAAGTATGCCTTTCCCCAACTCCCAGGAGAGTCTCATTCAAATAAGGACTAAAAATTCTCTTATTTCAAGGGCAAAAAAAGAACCACTGAAAAAAATAAAACCATGACTACACAAACAACTAAGTCTAAGTAAGGTCTTGTTTGGTAAGATGAAGAAAACTGATTTAGAGGAGTATATAAATATATATATATATATTGAGGAGAGGGTACCACACCTGGCAGAGGTCATCAGGGGCTGTTCCGGGCTCTGTGTTCCTGGTGGTGTTGGGGGATCATATGCCGTGCCAGCAATAGAGTCAGGTTGGCTGCATGCAAGTTACAGTACTATGTCCCCATCCCTTTACTTTTTTACTTAATTTTTTTGGTTTGGGGTCACACTTGGTGATGCTCAGGGGTCATGCCTGGTTCTGCACTCAGGAATCACTCCTGCTGGTGACGCTCATGGGACCCCGTGGGATGCCAGGGATCGAACTCATTTTGGCTGCCTGCAGGGCAACACCTTACCCGCTGTACTATTGTTCCAGCCCTTTATTTGGGCTCAAACCCCACACTTGTGCTAGGTCCTGCTTGGTGATGAGGTTGGGGGGGCGTTGCAGACCATGACGTGTCTGCCAGGAATCAAGCCCGAGCCTTACTCTTGCAAGGCCGGCGTTGTGCTGCTGGCAACAGCCCTCTTTCCCCGAATCTGTTTCATGAAGGTGGTATCATGGATGTGCTGATGCAAAAGTGCCTTCCTTGGGGCCAGAGCGATAGTAGGGTGTTTGCCTTGCATGCAACTGACCTGGGTTTGATCCCTGGCATCCCACATATGGTTCCCCGAGCACCTCAAGGAATAATTCCTGAGTGCAGAGCCAGGAGTAAGCCCTGAGCATTGTGGGGTGTGACCCAAAAAGCCAAAAGGAAAAAAAAATAATGAAAAAGCCTTCCTTCCCAGCAGGGACAAGCACAAAGCACAACCCCGCCCATCTTAGGTCCTTGGTCCTTCCTCTGTTCTCTGCTCTCTCCCATCGCAGGCCTACAGCCCTGAGATGTGAAATGTCTCAGTCTAGAAAAGGCACAGACTTTGGCATCAGGGTCTCAGACACCCTTAAAGATGTGGAGAACACCCATTACCCGTTATGATTTGCTCCTTTCAGTCTTTTTAAGATGCAGCAACTATTTTTAGCATTAGTGGCTTTTTTTCTGGGGGGGGGGGGGGTTGAAATTATGCCTGACAGTGCTCAGGGGACATTATGGGATAATGGAAGTCAAGTCTGGGTTGGCTGTGGGCAAGGAAAGCACCTTACCCACTGCACTATCTCCCGCTTACTATCTCTCCAGCCCCAAAGGTATATATATATTTTTTCTTTTTGTGTCACACCCGGTGATGCACAGTGGTTACTCCTGGCTCTTCACTCAGGAATTACACCTGGCGGTGCTCGGAGAACCATATGGGATGCTGGGAATCAAACCTGGGTCGGCTGTGTGCAAGGCAAACGCTCTACCCGCTGTGCTATCACTCCAGCCCCGCCAAAGGTTTATCTTTTATTTTTTCGTCACTCAGTGATGCTCAGGGCTCATTCCTGGTTCTGCACTTAGGAACTACTACTCCTGGCAGGCTTAGGGGACCATATGGGATGCTGGGGATCGAACCCACATTGGCTGCATGCAAGGCAACTGCCCTCCCCACTCTCTCCTGCCCTTTGCAATGGCTTTCTAAGCAGCCCCGAGGGCTAATGAAAGCTACTAGGGAAAGTGAGAGGCACCAGAAAGATAGGGCTGCCTCCCCTTGGGGATTGGCCCTTATTCCCCCCATCCCTTTTTTTTGAGTCACTCCCAGGTGTGCTCAGGGATCTCTCCTGGAAATGCCTAGGGGGCTCTGTGTCATGCCAGGGAATGAATCTGGGATGGCTGAGTGCCTTGGAGGCACCTTACCCTCTGTACTATTTCTCAGGCCCATGGCCCCCGGGGGCCTAAGAGATAGACATCTGAGGAAGACCATTGTCCACTCACATACCTCAAGCCCACTGCTAACGTGGACCTGAGCCAGGATGCCAGGAATCCAATCCCAAGAAGCCATCTGGGAGTGGGGTGGGGACAGGTTGCAGAGAAGGGCTGTGGGTCACTGCCCGGATGAGTGGCCACCACTTACATGACTGTCCACAGAGGAAGCAAGAAGGACGCGCCAGCGCCAGATCCAAGCACATTCCAAGGGCTGGGGGTCTGCCTAGGATGGTGCATGCTGCGGTGGGGACACCCTCTCCGCACAGGACTGCGACACTGAACACTGCTGCTAGTTGTGGTGGTCACACCTGGGTCCTGGAGGCCACCAGAACCCAGAAATGCCAGTTGCTACTCATCATAAATAATGAGCCAGGCAGCTGTGGCTTCTAAGTGGCCAGTTCTTTGCCTTTTTTTTTTAAACAATGTAGGAGTACTGCTATTTGTTCAGTTACAAAGCTTTCATGTTTGAGATTCAGCCATACCATGATGGAACACCCATCCCTCCACCAGTGCACATTTTCCACGACTAAGGTCCCAAGTATCACCCCCCTCCCCCCACACACACACATACACATCACAGTCCTCACCCTGCCTCTGTGGTAGACAATTTTCCCAATAGTCTCTCTAATTTGGGGCATTAATTTTGCTTGAATTTTCCCATCAACATTCAAACCGACCTGCCAAGGGCAGATGCTAGATAATATATTTTCCATAGCTCATTTCGAATATCACGAGAACTCACATGGCCGCGGCTGTAAATGTAAATTTCTAGATTGTAAATGGCTGGGTTCCAGAGACATCTCTGTGTGGCACTAATCCCTTTTGGGATTCAATTGGGAGTCTTTGGGCCAAGGCTGTTGGTGTGCTAAGATGGCGTCCGGAGGCAAATTGTGGGCTTGACAGTCAATCTTCTGGGGGGCAGTGACCCAGGGAGGGACAGCCTGAGTCCTCTGCCGCCATGCGGCCTGGAGATTCAGTCCTGAACCTGCATACCTGGGCCTTGCTTGTAGAAGCTCTTGGTCACCAGGATTCCATCTGGAGCAGGTGGGGAGACTGCACCTACTCCATCTGTGGTGCCCCGGTGATATTGGCTCGGTATGGGGCCTGGAGAGATCTCCGGCACTGTGGTGTCTTCCGGGACTTGCTGCTGTGTCTTAGGGCCAGGGCTGTTGGTATGTTAAGATAGTGCCCGGAAGCTAATTGTGGGCATAACAGCCAGTCTTGTGGGCAGGTGGGGACCCAGGGAGGGACAGCCCAGGTCCTCTGCCACCATGCGGCCTGGAGATTTAGTCCTGGAACCCACATACCTGGACCTTGCTTGTGGAAGCTCTTGATCACTGGGATTCCATCTGGAGTAGGCAGTGTTCAGTTCTTTTCACATGTCCGATGGAGGACAGTTAGCTGGAATACCAGCCCTGCCTCTCCAAGCAGGACTCAGAAGGGTGGCGACTCTCTGGCAAGCGTCCCGGGGCCCCATCAGTGAGTCTGTTCTCAACATTGCCATGATTGGTTTCCTGCCCCTAGGTGACCCTTTTCTGGGACCAGAACCTTCTGGGGCAGCCCCCAACCCCCTGCCATAGAGTTTCCAAAAAGTTTGGCCAGAGTGATCAGGGATCACTCCTAGCAGGATTCAAGGGAATATACTGGATGGTGGCGACCAAACCCAGGTCAGCTGTGTGCAAGGCCAGCACCCTCCCTGCCGGATTGTTGCTCTGGAGCCTTTGTGCTTATTTGGCTACTTTAGGGCCAGAGACAAAGGGCTGAAGTGATAGTAAATAGGGGCTGGCCTTGCCTGTGGCTCACCCAGGCTCGATCCCCAGCATCCACCCCTGAGTCCTGCCAGGAGTGATCTTTTGAGTGCAGAGCCTGGAGCAACCCCAAAGCATTTCCAGGTGTGGCCCGAAAAGGAAAAAAATGAAAACACAAACTTCAAAGCAGTTTAAATGATGTTGCTACTAGCCAGATTTTGGGGGAGTGGGGGGCTGGGGGTTCTGAAATGACTCCCAGTGACTGGGGAGAGCGCCCGAAAGCTTGTGACCCCAATCTTGGAGATACCTTAAAGCAGAAAATTGGGGTCTCTTGGCTCCTACTCCCTTGGGCACTGTACCTTGGTGCCAGGCTGAGAGTGTGTGTGTGTGTGTGTGTGTGTGTGTGTGTGTGTGTCCCCTATTTTTCTAAATGTAAAGCACAGACGGGTCCACAGTGAGTTACAAATCTCTCAGCTCCCTACCCCACCCCATGCCCCTTGTCCAGGCTGCTTCCCTGAAGCTCCTTCTGTGTCGACAGGCCTGGCCACAGTTTTCTGACACAAGCAGGTGCCCCTTTGACTTCTGTCTGCTCTACTAGTCGCTTTTGTACCAAACAATAGTCGGGGCCACCCTCCCAGGGAACCCCTGAAACTTCCTCATTCTTTCTGCCTGCTAGAGGCCAGCTGGCCCCACGGCTCCTCCAAGCCAGTCCCCCACCCCCACCCCAGCCCCGCCCTCCCTCACCAAGTGGGGCTTGGGTGGTTCCAGGTCCTTGGCTGTGTCCTGCCGTTTCAAGTTCAGCCCCAAGTGGCCAGGCCTGTTTCTCTCCTTCCCAGCTTCCCAGGGGGCATTGTTGCACACACATACCCTCCTTTCTTCCCTCCAGCCTGAAAAGGCCAAGCCCAGACCCCCTGCTCACCCTCTGCCCTAATTTGTTTGTGACCAGGATCCTTTGTTTATTTCCCCAACTAAGAAGAGCCCATCTTTTCAGATTATAAAAATAGAACTTGTTTCTGCAGCCAAACTCGGATGACAGAGATGAATACAAAGACAGGGCAGCCCCCTGCAGTGTCTGCACTCAGGGTCTGGGCCACCTTATATAAGTGGCATCATTCTGCAAATCATGGGGTATAAACCCCTCTACCCAGCCCCCAGCTCCCCACTTGTTTCTGGGATTGTTGTCCAAGCTCCTGGGCAGACTTGGAAACCTTTGCAGCCACATGCAGCAGATGTGGGGCACAGGGTGAGCTGGCAATGAGTTCTTGGGAAGTAATGAAACCAAGATGTGATTTTTTTATTTTTCGTTTTTGGGTCATACCCAGCGGTGCTCAGGGCTTACTCCTGGCTCTGCACTCAAGAATGTCTCCTGATGGGGCGCAGGGGACCATGTGGGATGCCGGGGATTGAACCAGCTTGGCCATGGGCAAGACAAGAGCCTTCCTCACCATACTATCACTCTGGCCTCCTTTTATGCTTTTTTGGGCTACTTTAGGGACAGAGATATAAGGCTGGAGTCATAGAAGAATGGGGAGGGTGCTTGCCTTGCCCACAGCCAGCTGGATTCAATCCCCAGAATCCCCTGTGGTCCCTTGAAGCCCCATCAAGAGTCATTCCTGAATACAGAGCCAGGAATAAGCTCTGAGCACTGCTGGTGTGATCCAAAACCCAAAACCAAGAAAAAACCAAAAAAAGCATGAAGGTTGGACCCAGTTTGAGGACACAGGAATTGAGCTCTGATAATTCTAACTGGCCCAGAGAAGGCGGGACCACTCCAGAGGGACAAAGGCTGTGAGAAGAATGTGAAGCTGAATTGGCACAATCCAAAACTCTTCTCCTTGACAATACTCTAATAGACTCTTCACAAAACCTTTTTTGTTCTTTTCTCTCTCCTTTTTTTTTGTTTGTTTTTTGGGCCATCCCTGGCAATGCTTAGGACTTACTTCTGGCTCTACACTCAGGAATCTCTTCTGGCAGTGCTCTGGGACCATGTAGGGTGCCGGGGATCAAACCTGGGTCAGCCACATGCAAGACAAGCACCTTACCTGCTGTACTATCTCTCCGACCCCAAATATGTAAGTATTCTTTTATTTATTTATTTATTTTTGGCCAACCCGGCAATACTCAGGGTTTACTCCTGGCTCTTCACATTCAGGAATTATTTCTGGAGGTTGTTGGGGGACCATATGGGATGCTGGGGATCAAATCTGGGTCAGCTGAATAAGGCAAATGCCCTATTCTCTGTACTATCTTTCCAGCCCTTAAATATGTAAGAATTCTTAAAACTAGAGGATTTAAAGCTCTGAAGCTGCAAGCTGGATTGTGTGTGTGTGGTGTATTTGTGTGTTTGTGTGTGTGTGTTCATGTGTGTGCGCGCGCGCACACACACACACACACACACAATTTTTGGAGAACAACTTTCCTTAGTTGAGTAAAGGAGGTCTGTTATCCCCGAATATCTCCCTCCTGGCCAAGGACTCGGTACTTTCTACAAGAATTAAAGCTTCAGCCTCTAGACTAGTTCCTCCACTCCCTCCAACCCCCCTCCCCCACCCCCCCCTTGTCTCTGCCCCACCCATCCCTAGATTGTCTCTAACCTGCAGTGCAGACCCTGTTTTTCAAGCATCGCATTGGCTCCACCTCTATTTTTCTCAACTCATTTCTAACTGTGGCTTCCTTCCGTCTTTGTTTCCTTCCTGTGGCCCCCCAATCTACTGTTTGACCTCTAGATCTCCTGCTGTGGCTCCCATTTATGTGATTTTCATCTGTGGCCCCACTGCGCTATCCAGGGGGCCCACAAGGAGCCCTAATCCATCCCTCCTGCCTCTCCCCCCATCTAGGCACTGGCCTAGATTTTTCTGGATTTGAAACATTTTGATCTTACTGGCTATCTCAACACACACTAATCCATTTTCTGTGCTCACGCCTCCATGGACCTCCTGCCTGGATCACAGGGAGCATTTTATAGTTCTGAGGTGTGCCAGGCACTTTCTGAGGGTGCCCTTGCACCAATGTTCAACCCTCTATGCACCTTTATCTACAGAATTGGTACCCCAAAAAAGGGGGGTCCTGCTGGAGGCATATACTGTGGTTAAGGTCTTGCATGAACTGACCTGGGTTCCTTCAGCACGGCTAGGAATGATCCCTAAGCACAGATCCAGGAGTAAGCCCTAAGCATTGCTGGGGGTGACCCAAAAGCAAGTAAGCCAAAAATTCCACATTCATGATGATGGGGCTGAGAGGGAAACTGTATGCCCTGTATTCCCGAGGCCCTGAGTTTTACCGGAAGTTAAAAACAAAACCTAACAATAGATTAGTGATTCCCTTCCCCTCCCCGCCCCTTTTTTTGTTTGTTTCTGGGCCACACCCAGTGATGCTCAGGGTTTACTTCTGGCTCTTCATTCAGGGATCATTCCTGGTGATTCTGGGGAACATATGGGGTCCCAGGGATCCAACCCGGGTTGGCCGAGTGCAAAGTAAACATCTGACCCATTATTGGGCTATACTATAATTGCTCCGTTGAAGGCAGGCAACACACACACACACACACACACACACACACACACACACACACACAATTTCAACTCAGCCACCTCTGCCTTTGTGATGTCTTCCTGGCTCCCACCAAGTTAGGTACAGCCTTTTATGCTCCCACACCTTTATCACGTTTATCTTACTTTGTAGTAATTATGTGTTTAAGTGGCTGCCTCCTCCCCCACCTGGATAGGAGAGAAAACCCGTCTGATCCACCTTTCGACGCCTAGAACCCCGCCAAGCGTCTGGCTCCACGAACGAACCGGCGACGACTTAATTTGAAAGTCAGTCAATTTAAAGGAAGCATTCTGTCCATTAGGGGAGGAGGCGCCCCAGCTGAGGAATTGCACTCGAAACAGGTGCGCGGCGGCCGCCCCGCCCTAGCCCCGCCCTAGCCCCGCCCAACCCCAGTCCCAGCCCCGCCCCCGAGACCCGCCGGCACTACATTTCCCAGCAGGCCCAGCGCCCCGGGCATGCGCGCCGGAGAGCTCGGAAGCTGCGACGCCGAGTTTCACTCTGGCTGCCGCTGTCTCCTCAGAGTGCGAGCCCGAGCCGGAGCCGTGCGCAGGCCGAGCTTGGCTGTACCTTCGTCGGCGCCCTCTTCCTCCGCCGCCTCGGTAAGGCCCGTCTGCTCGTCGCCGGGCCCGGGGTCCCGGGGCGCGGGAGAGACCCTGCCGAGCGGGGACCGGAAAGGGGCGGACACGGGCTGAGGGGAGGGCCGGGCCGGAGCGAGCGGCGCCGGGCTGAGGGGGCTGAGGGGGCTGAGGGGCTGAGGGGCTGAGGGGGCTGAGGGGCTGAGGGGGCTGAGGGGCTGAGGGGGCTGAGGGGCTGAGGGGCTGAGGGCCGGGGCGATGTCCCAGAGGCGGAGTTGGAGGAAAAGTGGGGGGCGCCGGAGAGTGGGACGGTGGAGGACGCTGAGCGTCGGGATCGGGTCTGTCGGGACGAGGGGACCCCCGGGAGTGGGGTGTGACAGTGCTGCCCCTGCGGGGGTCCGCGGTCCGGAGCGCCACTTACCGGAACCGGGGCGCAGCACTTCGGAGTTTGTCCCGGGACCCCGCTTTCCTCCGCTTCTCGGGGCAGCCGTGGCGGGGGAGGGGGGCGTCGTCTTCTTTTTCGGGGGGTGGTCCGTGATGGCGGGCCCCCCCTTTCGCGGCGAGGCTGGGAAGGACCCTCCCTTCGCTGTAGCTCCCGGGCTACAACAGCCCGTTCCCTGTCAGCCGCCGCCCCCCCCACCCCGGGGGCTTCCACTTCCCCCAGAGCCCGCCAGAGTGGACACACCCCTGGGGTCCGTGGGAAGCGCGAGGACCCCTCCAGGCTTCTTGGGGGGGGGAGATGCGGAGCCCCCGACGTTGCCTCACCCCTTCACCCTCTGGGGGGTGGGGGGACCCCGGCTCCTTGACCTTCTTTCCAGGTGCCTCGGACGCCCGGGCTGCTGCTCACGGGCTTCCGAAGTCCTTCTAGGCGTTTCTGTGGAGGGTTGAGGCGGCTCCTGGAGTGGGCCGAGGGCGGTGGCTGGGGTGCTGCCGGGTCAGGTGGGAACGCGGGGAGGAGGGACCGGGTGGTTTCCCAGCCCCGCCGAGCTCTCTCCCCACTGCCAGTGGGAAACCTGACGGGCTTCTTCCCGGTTGGTTGGCAGAGGTGCTGTGGAATTTGTCGCCGAGTCAGTAAGCCTTTGCGATTAGCCCAGCTCGGGGTGTTTGTGTGCCTTATCAAGATGGGAACCCGAGGCGGGCTGTCCCCCTGAAGAGCTGCGGCCCCAGCTCCCCCAGCCCACAGGTGAGCACCAGGGGGCCCCTTGCAGGGGGGTGGGGGGTCCGGTCTGAGGGTGGCGCGGGAGGGTCCAGGAGCTGGTGGGTGGTGGCCAACACTCTCAAAGACGCACCCGTGGCTTCTCCTGTGCAATTGGCTTCACGTGCGCTTCCCCGTGGTAACGTGTTCTTGGGGGCTTCAAGGACAACCGTCCGGATTTTTTTCAGCTCTTGAACCGGGACCTTTGACTTCTCTTGGTTGCTGCTGCTGGAACCTTTCACGAGGGGCCTCCAGGCTGGGTGCTGGTGGGGGTGGCATACATTGGGTGACATGAGCCCTGACTGAGGCCCGTGTTGGGAGGGAAAGACAGACCAGCCCGAGAGTGACACAACGTGGTGGTCAGTGCGATATGTGTTGAGGAGCGGGGGGGTCAGAGGGGGGCACCCCATTCCACCCCGGGAAGTTGGGGGAGGAGCCTTGGCAGGGTCTGGTGTGGTCCCCGGGAAGGAGCTCGGTGTGATGAAAGTACGGGAGGGCTGGAGGAGCAGGGGTGGAGGGTTTGGGGAGCCATGCTGAAGCCGTTGGGGAATAGAGGCTTGAGCAGAATTCCCCAAGAGGACTTTTTTCGGGGGTAGGTTTGGGTCACTCCCCAGCGATTCTCAGGGGACGTCGTGCCAGGGATTGAATCTAGCCCCCTGCGTGCAAAGCTTGTGTTCTGCCCGTTAAGCTGTCTCCAGCCTGCAGAGCCTCCTTTGCAGTGCGCAGTGGGGCTGAAGAGCGTGGACCGGTTTAGTCTGGATGACTCTGAGTGACTGCGAACCCCGGGGCCTGGGTGGGGTGCCTGGGACTTGCGCGTCTGCCCTGTGGGTGTTCAGAGCCTGTTGGGAATCTGGGCACAGGAAGGCCGGGTAGGCTGTGCCCTGAGAAGAGGAGCTTACTCTGCGTTGTCGGGCACAGCAGGGTGTCCTGGGGTGCGCCTGGGGCTGGGCAGAAGCAGGGAGTGAGAGTGATTCATGCAATGCTGGGACACAGAGATGAGATGGGGGCGGGGCAGGTCACCAGGGAACTCTTACGAGGCAGAGAGGTGTGAGTGACAGACTGGAGAGGGAAAGCAGCATATCCTGTCACTGGAGGGATCCTCAGAGTCAGCTCCAGAAACCTGGGTGTGGGAGAGCGGGATCAGAACTGCATTCAGGGGCCAGAGAGATAGGACAGTGGGCAAGGCACTTGCACGTGACCCCTGAGCCACAGAGTCAGGAGTAAGCCCTGAGTATCGCTGGGTGTGGCTCCCAAACAAAACCAAAAGAACAAAAAAAAAAAAAACCCCAAACTAGAGCTCTGCTCAGAAGTCTTGCACCGGCCGGTGCTGAGGGCGAGCAGGAGCATGAAGAGGCAGAGGGAGGACTGCTGAGCACGAGAAGTCGAGCGAGGACTGTCGAGCTGGGAGGCAGAAAGGTCCTGGCCAGATGCTGGCAATAGGGGTGAAGGGGGAGGAGGGCAACTGGCAGCAGCCGGACTGTGGGGAGAAGGTTGAAGACCAAGAGCCTGGCCCTTTCCCTAAGTGCCAGGGGTTCATGGAGCCAGAGAGTCTGGAAAGAAGGGCATACTTGGGAGGGAAGGGGAGTTTGGCTTCTGATGTACAGAAGGCACCTCTGGCCCACCAGAGCGGGACCTGGGCTGGGCGAGACCTCTGTGCATCATTCTCTGTGTCCATAAGGGGTTTGTGCCGCTCTCATGCTGGGCTCTTGGATCATAAAGATGCTAGAAGCGGTTCCTGGGTAGGTTTTAATTTTTCCCTCAGGTGAGCAGAGACTGTATACACTCTCCGCAGTGTTTAGGCATAGCCTACTTTGGGTTCTTTACTAAGTTATTTTTGGTTTTGGGCCACAATGCTCTTTGTCGGGGACCTCCCTCTGGTTCCATGCTTGGGATTTGCTCCTGGCAGTGCTCAGGGGACCATGTGCAAAGTATGTGCTTAGCCCTTTGGCTGTCTTCCCAGTCCTCCCAAGTTCTTTATAATGATTGTGGTGACCTCCCACTTCCCAGCCACCCAAAACAAAATACAACTAATCACTAATTTCTCTTCCTGTCCTCACCCTGAGGTAACCTTTGTCCCCATGCTTTCATTTTCAGTTTCACCGTGCCTCTGCATCCATCCTTCCTTCCTTCCTCTTTCTTTCTTTCTTTCTTTCTTTCTTTTTCTTCCTTTCTTTCTTTCTATTTTTTTGGGTCACCCAACAATACTCAGGGGGATCACCCTGGCAGCCTTGGGGAGCCATATGGGATTGAACCCGAAGTGACTGCATGTGAGGTAAGCACCGTTCTTGCTACTACTATCCCTCCGTGCATTTCTTTTTTTGGCGGGGGGCTCACACCCGGCGATGCTCAGGGGTCACTCCTAGCTCTGTACTCAGGAATTACTCCTGACGGTGCTTGGAGGACCATATGGCATATGGGATGCCAGGGATCAAACCCAGGTCGGCCGCGTGCAAGGCAAATGCCCTACCTATTGTGCTGTCACTCTGGCCCCTGCCTGTGCATTTCTAAGGAAAGTAAGGCATGAGTTATATTGCTAAGATTTGTCCATAATGTTACCGGCCAGCTCGATTGTTGTGGTGACTGAATCATATTTCATGGCGTGAAGAAACCAATTTGCACATCTGACCCCTGGTAATGGATAACGAGTCATTGCCAGGTGTTTGCTGTTGTAAGTGTGGGGGCTGGACGTTTCCAGACCCATCTCCTGTGGCGCGGGATCAGGAGGCTTGAATTTTGACTTGTTTCTTAGGGTAAATGCTTTTCAGCTGGCAGAGCTGTTGCCAGACTGTTTCTTGACGTGACTGCTCCAACTTCCCCCAGCAGTGTCAGTGACTGGGGCTGCCAGGTGTCCCTCATGCTCGCCAGCCCTTGCTCAGGCCAACTTGAATTTTGCTGAGTGAAGGGGATCTTTGCTGGGGCTGAGCTTTGAACCACCAGGCCTGCATCGCCCCACTTACCGCTGCCAGTATTGATCCCCATTCCCCGCAAGCACAGAAGATAAAATGGGGTCTGGGGCCTCTTGCTTTCTGTGTGCCTGGTCCTCCTCTTTTTTTGTTTTTTTTTTTCCATCTGTTAATTGGCAGGTCTCTGAAGTCCCTGCTTCTGTCCTCTGCGGGTTTCCTTGGCTTTGAGGGCCCTTCTTTGTAATTGATTCCTAGGAGTTCCGGATCTTAATCTTTTGTGTGTGCTTCTGTGGATGTCTTTTCCCAGCTGGTCACTTGCCTTTCGACGTTCTGTAAGGCCTATTTTATTGAACATTCTTATTCTTCAAATGTTTTTCCCTTATAGTCAAGTCAGAGTTCCGTTTTTCGTTTAAAAAGCCTCAATTTCTTGCCTCTAAGGAGCATATTCCTCATGGAAGGGGCAGGTGGATGATGACATTTAGATGTCACATGGACACTGTTTGAAGTGTCATCTGAAGAGAATCACAAGACAGAGTTCTAAGCTGGAACCAGTGGGATGGACACTCCTAGGAGACAGTCTAGCCAGTTGGGTTTCTCAGTCTGGAGCAGAGGGCCAGTGGGGCTCAGACGGGGCAGCTGAAGTCGGTGTAGGGGTTACTGGAGGCTGGGACAGATGACCGGGCCCCTCGGTGTGCCATGGAGAAGGTCCAGGGTTTGACTTACTGATGCAGGGGCAGATGTTGATATCTGGTGTGGCTCTGGGAGTGGTGGTGTTCCTGTGGGTGGCCCTCACGGCACAGTGTGTTCTGGGCAAATACTGACATGTCTAACAAGGGCAGGGCACGCTGAGGCGGAGAATCGCAGGCAAAAGTGCTCTCCTGGTGTTGGTTAAGAGGCAGGATCTCTACTCTTGGTCAGCGACAGGGCAACGCTCTGCAGAGCAGGGCTCCAGAACAAAGCCAACCCGCTCACTGCCAGTTTTAATAAAGTTTTATTGGAACTCAGCCACTCTGGTTTGTTATGCCTTGGACTCTGGTGGTTTTGTTGTGCTCTTCTCAGAGTTGCACAGATACATTAGGAGCCCTGTGTTCTGCACAGCCTAGACTTTGTCTTCTGTGGCTCCCTAGGAGCTTTCACTGACCCTGCTGTGGGAGCTGTGGTGGCTGGGAGCCTGGAGAATGTGCCCCCGCCCCCATGGTGGTTTCATTGTGGTTGCTGGGCAGATAATGCATCTAGGTCAGGCCATGAGCTGGGTTTTTAAAGAGCTGAAAACTGTTGCCCAAGCACAGCACATCTGGCAGGAGGATTTGTCCGGCAACACTTTGACCCTTCTGTCTGGAAGCAGGTTGTCTTGTTCTGACTCACTTCTCACACATCGAAAAGCACCATCAGTCCTGGCTGAGTGCAAGAATTGAGCCAAAACACCTCCACTCCCCCTTCGAGCCCTGAGAGCCTCGGCTGGGTGCTGTTGGTGCCTCACCTGCAGGATTCCCTGGGGTGTCCAGGCTGTTCTGTGAGGCAGGAGCGGCAGGTGCTGCCTGCCGGCCTGCACATCTGGCCTGCTGGGGTTTTGCCCTCTGGCCAACTTGTGGCTCTCTGAGCCCTGTTTGGTTCTGCTTGGACTTGCCTCTGGAGGGCCAAGGCTGGCGCTAGCCCAAAGAGGAAGTGTGCAGGAACACCTCCTTTGTTCCTTTCGCCTCCTGGGCTCTGGGGAGCTGGTGGCCTGGGTTCTAACTATCTTTTTCAGACAGAAACTCTTCCTTGCATGCTGCTATTGGCATCATTTTGGGCATCTGGATTGTGCCTTTTATGCATTTGCTTGGAACCCAGGGATGCAGGATTGTGTCTTTTGGCGTGGTAGGTGCTGTGATATTTTGACCAGACCTGTTACTAGCAAAACTCTACAGGGATAGTGGCAGCCAATGAAAGAAATCATCCTTCAGTTATTATTTATGTGCTTAGGGGCACTTGCAGGCTCTGTGCTCAGGGGTCATTCCTGGTGGTGCTTGGGAACCCTGTGGTTCTAGGATTATCCTAGCATCCTGCATATAAAGCATGCTCTCTGCCTGTGGAACCTTCTCTGATTCAAATGTGGGATGTTGTAAAGGTTTTTATTTTTTCTTTCTGACAATAGGAAATAATTTACTTTCCTCTTTTGGGAAGTGGGGAGTTATACATGGGGTTCCTTAGTGCTTACACTTGGCTCTATGCTCAGGGATCACTTCTGATGGGGCTCCAGGGATCATACATGGTGCTGGGGATCAAACCGGATTCTGCAAGCAAGCACCCTATCCACTGTTCAGCCCCTAATTTCTCCTTTTAAAAATTGTGGAGAGGGGCTGGAGTGATAGCACAGCAGGTAGGGTGTTTGCCTTGCATGCAGCCGACCCGGGTTTGATTCCCAGCATCTCATATGGTCCCCTGAGCACCACCAGGGATAATTCCTGATTGCAGAGCCAGGAGTGACCCCTGTGCATCACCGGGTGTGACCCAAAAAGAAAAAAAAATAAAATTGTGGAGAATTCAAGTATGTCAGCAAGCTGAATGAAAACTCCCCTAAAGTCTGAAGTGAAGGCAGCTGTTAACATTTTGATACATTTTTGTTGGCTTTTCTCTGCCTCTCTTCTTCTCAGAATAATACTGCAGTGACTTTCTTTGGGAAGTTTCTCTTTGATCTCTTGTTATTTTCTTGTGATTGGTGCAAAGGAATTGAGTAATTTTATTTTATTTTTGTTTGTCTTGGGGCCACACCCAGGTGTGCTCATGGCTTAGTCTTGGCTCTGTGCTTAGAGGTAGTTCATGTCAGGGCTCAAGAGACATTATATGATGCTGGGGATTGAACCGAGGGCAGCTATGTGCACAGAAAGTGTCTTCCCTGCTAAGTGCTCTCTGCAGGACCAGAATTGAGTGATTTTATTATTTTTTATTTTTTTGCTTTTTGGGTCACACCCGGCAATGCACAGGGGTTTCTCCTGGCTCTGCACTCAGGAATTACCTCTGGTGGTGCTCAGGGGACCATATGGGATGCTGGGAATTGAACCTGGGTCGGCCGCATGCAAGGCAAATACCCTACCCGCTGAGCTATTGCTCCAGCCCCATTGAGTGATTTTAAACCTCTGTGTATAGTATGACTGGTTTTCTAGTAAGGGTTTCTTCTTCTTGGCAGTCTGCCAGTTCTGAGTGTTGAGATTAAGTTATTTTCACTGATAATGCTCCCATTTTTAGTTTCATTTAGAACTGCATTTCTTGGGGCCGCAGAGAGCTGGAAGGGCTGCTGCCCGGTGTGTATTGCGTGCAGGAGGCTCGTGTTCCAATCCTGCCTGGAATGGTCCCCGGAGCACAACTGGAAGCAACTTCTGAGCAATGAGCTGGGCACCCCCCCCCCTCCACCGTCCAGCTCTGCCTAGTGTGGCCCAAACTCCATCCTCTCCCCACAAAAAAGGTTTTCCTCTTAAAGCTGCAGATTTCTTCAGTGGGTTTGTTTGCAGAACTAGACTTACCCAGGCTTTTGGGACTTCCCAATAGTGCCCAGGGAGGCTAGCTGCCCTGTAAGGAGTCTCAGAAGTCATGCCGTAATTACAGGTCAGACTCACAGGTCAGTGGGGTTGGGAGTGGGGTGGGGGTAGGCTGGGGGTGGGTTGGAGTTATGTCCTAGTCTGCATGGAAAGCACCCCAAAGAGAGACAGCTTGGGAAATAGGATTTGAGGTCACTTCATCTCACTGGGTCTGTGATCCATACTCCCTGTTCCTTTTTAAAATTTTTTTTTTTGCTTTGCTTTTTGCTTTTTGGGTCACACCCGGCAATGCACAGGGGTTATTCCTGACTCTGCACTTGGGAATCACTCCTGGCAGTGCTGGGGGACCATATGGGATGCTGGGAATCAAACCCGGGTTGTCTGCATGCAAAGCAAACACCCTACCCACTGTGCTATAGCTCCAGCCCCCCACCCCTTTTTAATTTTGTCTTTTTTTTATTTTGGGGGCCACACTTGGTTCAGGGCTTACTCCTGGCTCTGCTCAGGGATCACTGCTGGTGGGGCTCAGGGGACCATAAGCTGGAGATTGAACCCAGATGGGCTGTGTGCAGGGCAAATGCTCTCCTTGCTGTACTATGGCTCTGGCCACTGCACCTTTTATTTTCTAGAATTGATGGCTCTCTTGAGAAGCAGGAGTTGGGGTCACAGCCATGTGCTAAGGGTGCCTCAAGTTTCTTCCTTTTATGAAGCAGCAGACAGCATAGGAACACATTTTGGAAAGGGTTTAGCTACTAATAAAAGGCTGGGAAACCCATCCATTTGCCTGAGGGGTGGTCAGAGATAGAGGAGGCTCCTCCGAGTTTGTGGAAAGGACTTATGGGAGACTATGGAGATGAGGGGGTATACCAGAGTGGCTCAGTGCTGCTGGCTAAGTCAGACTGAAACCCAGGACTTGAGAGGAAATGGGCTTCTTGCATCTTGGCCAGTGAATGGTCACAAAACTGCACCCACATTCAAATCACCCTGGACTTCCTCTGGGGCCACAGCTGCACTGGCTCCCACGACTACCTCAGCATCTCCCAAGCAACAGTCAGGCAGAGTGACTGTCACTGATGCCTCTGCCAGCTCACGTTTTGATATCTCGTTTTCCTAAGTCCTCTGGAACTGGAAAGACTCCTGGATACAGGCCACTCTGTCCTGGTGTGGGACAAGGTCTCTCAGTGGAAGGGCAGCATGCAGGCTGGGCTCAGCTTTCAGCTAAGTGGCAAGAGGATGTGGGCAAAGGCAGGAGGGCATTCTCGTGTCAGTTTTTGCTCTTTATAGATAGAGGACTCTTGCCTTGTCATGGCAAGTAATAAGCTCACTGCTGACCATTTGCCACTACAGGAAGGAGAGACAAAATATCCTCTAGAGGGGCCAGAGTGATAGCACAGCGGGTAGGGCGTTTGCCTTGCACGTGGCCAACCTGGATTCGATCCCCGGCATCCCATGTGGTCCCCTGAGCACTGCCAGGAGTAATTCCTGAGTGCAGAACCAGGAATGACCACTGAGCATCGCCGGGTGTGACCCCCCTCCCAAATAAATAAATAAATGTTCTCTAGTTCCATTACGCCAGCCTTTGAAAACCTCGTTTCCAGATGTAGGGAGAGCCCCCGCTTTCCATTTCCATGGACCAGGCAAACTGCCCACCAAGTGTGGCTCCAGAGGACTCAGGACAGTAGAGACCAGAGCTGAGTTTGGAGCGATGGACGCGTGCCTGTGGGAGATTTGTGTGGCAAGGTCAGGAGTCTGGTCACATGCTTTAATGGGCTCACTAACTGGGAGGTAGGAGAGGGCACAGAACCTGCACCTGCTAGAATGAATGTGATCAGACAGAGGTGGGGAGGGCAGGGTGACCTGTGGAGGGCTGGTGGCCCGTGACTACCCCACCTCGGCGACTCTGGAATCCCACACAGGCATGGTTCATGGTGGGTCTGTGGGCGCCCTCTAGAGCAGTTCCGGGGATGCTCCTGCGCCCGCTTTGCAGGCTCTTTGGCAGGCTTCTCAGTCGGTTTGTCTGGGACTGTGTGAACTTGCTGCAGCAACCCCAGGCGCCGCTGCTGTCTGGGCAACTGCCTGAGCTGAGTGAGGCCTCTGGGAGGGGCTCAGAGGGAAGTTGAAGCTCAGAGGAGTTGGCTCCAGAACTGATCCTGTGATTTGTACCTGGATGTGGTTACAGAGACTCTAATTGCAGGCTCAGTGCTGAGCCTGCCTGCGTCCCCAGGGCACCCGGGCTGTGTGTGTGCTTTAGCAGCAGGTCAGGCGTCCCGGCGTGTGCATTCACTGCAGCCCTGACTCATTGCCCAAGTTCCCAGTGCTGCCCTGGGCTGCCACTCCTCAACCAGGCTGGGGGGAGGGGGACAGGCAGGTTGCTGGTGTTTGTGCTGAGGGCTTCAGGCAGCCCTGTCCTTGGCCCCTGGGGAGTGCCTGGGGGGGGGGGGGGGTGTCTCTCATTACCTCCGTTTCCCAAGGACACAAATTCAGCACAGACATGCTGCGGGTCAGTGAGTAGTGTCATGGTGACACCACAGTCCTTGCCTCTTCCTGTCCAGGTTGCACTGTGGCACACAGGTGACCTGGGCCTTTGTATTGAGTTGCTGATGGTGTGGTACAGTTAAGGGAACCACAGCAACAGCCCAGGGCACAACCGCATCATCATGAGCCATAGATGCAAATTGTCCACTCCCTGGGCCTCAGTATCACCTCCATGTGTGCATTTCCTGGAGTTGCAGTGAGGATCAGAGCAGGAAGCATGGCAGGAAGTATTAGTGCCCAGTCCACATGGTATAGAGCGGAGGGCTGGAGAGGCTTTAATCCCTCCCGCCTCCCCTCTTCTCCCATTGTAGAATTCAGGCTGCTCCTTCCTCTCTCAGAAAAGGGGCTTTGGAGCCACTTGGCTGTCTCAACGTAGCCTCTGGGGAAGATCTTGGCCTCTTGTGGCTCTGGCTTCATGTCCCTGAGATGGAGGGTGTTTCTTTGTGCATCTGTAGGTCAGTGAGCCAAGGACATTTGGATTTGTTACTAATTGTTGGGCTTGATTTTCTCATGGCGCTCTGGTGCCCAGAGCAGTCACAGACTCTTTCCTTTGTCCTTTCATTTTTTCCTCTGGTGCAGCAGTTTGCATTCACTTGCCTACAGCCTTGTTTGAACCAGTACTTGTGGAAGTTACCTTTGGGCTGTTTTGTCGTACAAGACCCATTTACTCCCCTTTGAGGAGGGGACAGAATGACCTGGAAGGCTCCTCACTCCATTGGTGTCTTCCATAGTTAAAGCCCTGGCTGGGGTTGTGAAGGAAGGGTGTGTGGCAGGGGCCTGAGGAAAGCCTCCCCGAGAGTTTGGGCCATGGAAGGGGCCAGAGTGTGTGGGAGGTGATGGTCCCGAGGGGGGCTTCAACCCGAGGTTTGAATATCCATGTTCTTGTCAATCACATAATGAAGTGACATGGACAGATTAGGGCCATAAGGGTCTTGGACGGCTTTCTGCTCTTTTGTCCTTCTGCAGCATAGCCAAGGGGATATCCTGAGGTCACCTCCACCCAAAGATGCTTGGAAACCTCAGCATCAGGATGCAGGAAAAGGGATCTCCATGGTCTTGCCCAGAATGGATTTGGGGTGATTGTGGGGCTCTGCACATTGGGAAAGGCTACCCTCAGTAGTAGGGTTAGAGGGAAACTGGTGAAAGGCAGACCTGATTTGCACCCAGACTTCACTCCCTGTTTTTGTATCTTCCTGAGCCTTAGCCCAGGCTATGTCTGCTTGATAGACTTCGGGTTCCTCTGGATGCTGAGGCAGAGTGGGGTTCACAGGGTCCCCCCAGCATCTGGACTTTGAAAGCAGCTTCTCCCTATGTGGGGAGTCTCCAGCTGGCTCCGGCACTGGGTAACTGTCTATCCTGTTTCCAGGTGTGCAGGAAGCACCGGGTCATGCACCCAAGACTCCAACCCAGCGTGGTCTGAGCACTGGGGAGAGCAGAGGCATCCTAAGGAAGATGGCCATGGCCCCAGGCCCTTCCCTGACTCAGATGCACACCGGCCCCATGGCTGTGGCTGTGTGGGAATGGCAAGATGGACTGGGAATCTGGCACCCCTACAGTGCTACCGTCTGCAGCTACATCGAACAGCAGTTTGTCCAACAGAAGGGCCTGCACTTTGGGATGGGCAGCCTGGCCCAGAGCATCCCCTTGGGCCAGGCAGACCCCTCGCTTGCCCCATACATCATTGACCTCCCCAGCTGGACCCAGTTCCGCCAAGACACTGGTAAGCTACTTCCCGGCCCAATATGAGTTGGGCCCCATGCTGGGGGGTTGAGGTTATAGAATTGACTCCCTGGACTGTGCCTGGGCCCTGAAGGAGGTGGGCTCATGGGTAATAGTGCACAGAACGCAGTGTGAGATGCAGTTCAGAGCATGGCGTTCCTCTGGGGGCAATGCTCACGCCAGCCAGTTGCTCTTCCTAGTCTCCCAGACTCCAGACACCTGCCTACAGATTGAGGGTCCCACTGGGGGTAGGCATCATGGTCCTGCCCCACTGCCCAGTGGCCATGGAACGAGGCAGCTTTCTTCATGCTCCTGTGCATGTGTTGGCTTGTCTACTTGGGGTTTAGACAAGTCTCCCCAAGAATGGGGCCACCAACTTCCTCCCGAGCTGTTCCTCTGACTGAGGGGTTCCCCACTTTTTTTTTTGTCCCTTAAGTCATTTGAGAGCATTCGAACAGTTTAGATTAGTTTCTATGGCTTGGGCGGGGGTCGGGGGGAACTCTCATAGTGAGTTCAGGGATGCTACAGCACAGAACCAGCCCCACAACAAGTGTCTTTAGAGCCTCCTCCTGGGGTATGGAGATAGGACGCCCTACTAAGAGACAGCAGACAAGATGGGTGACTCATGTGTCTTGGCAGGCAGGGCTGCCCAGGGAACAGAAGAGGCCAGTGTGGGAATTTGAGTGCAGGGGACCTGGTCACCAGGAAGGGCAGAAAGGCAGGAGGGGACACAGCTGTACCTCCTTTTGCAGCCTCTGTAGCTTTGGTTCTTCAGGAGGACCTCAGCAGTGGGTAGAGGTCGGTGGTCATAAACCCTTGTGCTCTCTCCTCTCCTCGTAATCTTCGGGTCTGGTTTATTAAAACCTTCGCTAACCACAGGGTGTTGCCTTTACTTGAGAAGTCAAGGGGAATGGCAGGTTTGTGCAGGGGAATTAGGTAGCAGTTGGTAATGGTTTTTACAGATGTAGAGACAGGAGAAACGCTCGTGCTGAATACCTGCAGGATGCAGGAAGTACTTGTGGCCTTTTTGTCGCTGGACTGCGGCTCCCTGTGTGGTGTGGACGTGCCTGAAGGCCCGACAGCCACCTCCTGGGGTCAATCCTGGCTTCCTCTCCCTCTCCGTGAGGACTTAGGGATGATTTCATCTGCTTTAGACTCTTTGGGTTTTAGGTGTTTTTTCCCCCCCGTGGGTTGTTGTTTTTGGTCCACACCCGGTGGCACTCAGGGGTCATTTGTATTTCCATGCTTGGAGGTTGCTCCTGGTGGTTGGGGTGGCCCTGTTTTGCTGGGATCAAACCCAGGGCTCCCGCAGGCACAGCCTTCTAGTCACTTCCCCGGCCTTCTTTCAGTGCCGTGAGTCAGGCTGAAGAGGTCTAGTCGGGAATGTCAGGTTTGTGCCTGCCCCTCTAGCTGCGATTTCTGTGGGTCTCACACTTGACTGTAGTGCATCAAGGGCCACTTGCAGAACTTCGCAGCCATGTGGAGTGGTGCTGGGGATCTGACTCACAGGGCAAGTGCTCTCCTCCTGACCCATGTCCCAGTCCTCCCAGAAATGCTGATTTGAAATTCCTCCTTGAGTCTGAGGCCCAGCAGTCCTTTGGCCTTAGCTTCCACACCTCTGTCTCTTGGGCCCTTTGGACTTCAATTTCTTTTCCTAGAGAGAGTTCTCCACCGACTGCCTCATTCCTCATTTGAAAAGAAGCAAGATCAGAGGACAGCACCACCTCCCATAGTGACCTTGTTGGTTTATATCAGGTGTAGGAGATGAGTGTTTTCTGGTTTGTTGTTGTTTTTAGTTTGGGAGCCACGGTTGGCGATGCTCGGGGTTACTCGTGACTCTGCACTCAGTAATTACTCCTGGCAGTGCTCGGGGTAGCATATAGGATGCTGGGGATCAAACCTGGGTGTTTGCTGTGTGCAAGGCAGCGGCTTACCTGCTGTACTCTCTCTCTGGCTCCATGGAGAGGAGTTTTGAAATGGCCTTTGTTTGGGGGAGGCTGACAACTAACCCTGTCTGTGAACCTCTCTCGGGCACATAGGCACCATGCGGCCTGTGCGGAGACACCTGTTCCCCCAGTGCTCAGCTCCAGGCCGAGGCATCATCTGGGAGTGGCTGAGTGATGACAACTCCTGGATACCCTACGAGGCCAGCGTCTGCGACTACCTGGAGCAGCAGATTGTCCAGGGCAACCAGCTTGTGGACTTGGCACCCCTGGGATACAACTACACGGTGAACTCCTCAATCTGCATCCAGACCAACAAGACATCCAGCTACTGCCGCAGTGTGCGGCGCCACACCGGCCCCCCCTACCCCTTGACGACTGTCATTGCCCCGCCGGGCCACACAGGCATCGCCTGCTCTTGCCACCAGTGCCTCGGTGGCAGCGGAACTGGCCCCGTGTCAGGCCGCTACCGCCACTCCATGACCAACCTCCCCGCCTACCCTGTCCCTCAGCACTCCAACAGGACTGCTACGGTCTTTGGGACTCACCAGGCCTTTGCTCCATACAACAAACCCTCCCTCTCGGGGGCGAGGTCTGCCCCCAGGCTGAACACCACCAACCCCTGGGCTGGGGCACTGCCCTCCGTGGGGGCCCAGCCCCTCTACCGCTCCAGCCTCTACCACCTGGCATCTCAGCACCTGCCCCCAGGACCATCCATGGCCAGTACAACCAGGTACCTTGCTCTTGGGGTTCATTGGGTCAGCACCTGGACCTCTGCTTTCAAGTCACCCAGAGCCTCACCACCCCAGCCCTCCTTGGCGCCGGCCCTAGGTGTCTGCTGAGTCGTCTCAGTCTCAGTCTCCTGGGCCACATGGTGCCAGGCCCTACAGTCCTCACGCACATCCTTGGAGCTTGCCTGTTCCTGTGCTTGATGCTGGTCACTGCCTCATGGATCAGGACCTCCTGCTGCCTTAGAAGCTGTTTCAACATCTGGCAGTACCAGTGTGTAGCGTCATAGGGCTCCGCATTCCAATGGGGTGCCGGTACCTCCTTCTCACACACGACTTTGCTTGTCCCCCAAAGCCCCCAGAAAGGCCAGGAGCTTATTTTGGGCACTTGAAGGTGGCCAAGAGAGTGGGACTGGAGAGGGTGGCAGCAGGTGCCAGGGCAACCATGCTGGTCTTATCTCAGGGTCTACATGACCTAGGGGGCCAGCCCCATCTCCAGGGCAGGGTCCTCTTTCTGGGCAAGGGGGCCCAGTTGGGGCTGAGGGGATGGGTGATTGTGACTGTTCTGTTCTCTGGGGACCCACATCTCACTGGTTTGAATAATCATCAGCAGGTCAGCCACCTGGTGACATTTCACCCACCATGCCTGCTCAGCCACCTTGAGGGCTGACGACCATGCCCCTTTGGGCAGCCCCTGGGCCTCACGGGTTTGAGGCTCTGTGGCTCTTGGAAGCGCCTCAGCAGAACTTCCCCTACTGAGCCCCCAGGAGAGGTGCCCCTGCCTGGCAGTTGTAGTGTGGGGGGCATCCTCTGCCAGGGACAGGGGAGTGCTCCCAGGATGTTGAGAATGGCTACAGTGCACATGTGGGGGTGTGGGAGTTCAGAAACTCCCAGAGGCAGAGGGTGAGGCAGATGGGCATCTTGAGGGCAGAGTTCAGCAGTGGGCGGCCCTGGTAGTACTGGGCATCAGGGCCTGGGGGTCCTTGCTCTGGACTTCTGCATGGGGAGTAGCGAGCAGGACTCTGCAGCTCAGTCTTGCACAGTGTTCAGTGTGTCCCCCTACCTGTGGGCTGGCCACTCAGGAAGGCTCTGGGCTTCCTGAAGTTCTCACTGACTACCTCGAGGCATATTTCTCCAGTGCTTGAGAGCCAGGCTTCAGGGCTTGAGGCAGTCCTGGAATGGAGCTACCTGGGGTGATTCAGCTCTTTCTCTGAGTCTCTGTTCCTAGCCTGCAGGCCTGAGAGGCCTCACTGGCACAGGCTGGGAGGGTTACAGGACAGAGGCTCACTTCTGCTCCTGGGCCTGCAAGTTGCTGCTTACCCTATGTCATAAGGCAGCCGGGAACTAGGCCAGCTGGCTGTGTGGGTTGAACTGCCTCAAAGGGGCTTGCCCTACTAGAGGGCATTCATCTCGGTCTCCAGCTTTTCAGGAGCTGGGAGGGCCATGGGTACTTGCATGGGCCTATCTCTGCTTGAAGCCCACTTGCCATCGCTCATTTGGAGCAGACCCCTCACCTTGAGCCACTCGGACGGGGATTGGAGAGAAGAGCCCGGGAGGGGCTTTGGAGCTCTCTGACCCTGAAACCCTCTCTGAGGGCCAGGAGAACAAGTGCGGGACTGTGGGTTAGTTCTGAAGCTGAAGGAGTGTCTGCAGCAAAGGCGAAAGTTGCCACTGGAAGGTGTGGGACAGGCCAGCCTGGATTGTGGCAACCTGAGAACTTGGTGTCCTGTTTTCTGGTAAACACTGGAAGTGGTATTTGAGCACATGAGGGCAGAATTTGAGGAACCCAAATGGTTTTCTGTTGCTTATTGCTCAATCTGGGTAAAACTGTGGCTGAGTTCCTGTGCCCCGGAAAGGCCTCTGATCAGGCAGTTCCTGGAGACTGGGCCGGTATGTCCTCACTGTAAGCACTCGCACTTGGCTGTGCATGACCTGGCCGGGAGCTTTCCGATGTGTCCTGCACACTCTTATCTTGAATGAAGGAAACCCCAGTCTGGGCAGCATTTTGATGACTGGGGGTGGTGGTTATGACTCCAGCAGGGCAGAGCCTGCCAGTGCTTCAAGGTGTAGAAGGTGAAGGCGGTCTCCCGGTTTGCGCTCTACTGCCTCGTTCTTCCCAGCTCTCCAGCCTTTCTCTAAGCTCCTGGCTCCTTCCTGCTGGAGTCCTGGCGCCCCAGAGGCCTGGATGTACCCATAGGCTCTATGTCAGCTGTGCCCTTCCTATCTCTTCTCTGAAGACTTGCCAGCTGAACAGGTCAGTTTCTAACACTGCTCATTGCTCTGATATTGGTGTGGTTTTCAGGATTCATTGAGGGCCTCTCTGCTTTCCTGTACCCGACTCTGCTCCCCAGAGACCCAGGAAGTGTGAGTGTTGGTATCAGGCTTCCCATGGAGCCTCAGTACCACCTCAGCTATTCTCATCTTACTGATCGTGAGATGGGACTGAGGAAGGGAGCCAGCCTGCTCGATGTGTCCTCAGGCAATCTCCGGACACCCTGGTTCTGGTCCTAGCAGCTGTGGTCTGTCCTGGATCCAAACTTGTGGGGAGACAGGGACAGCATAGCCCTTCCTCATTCTCCAGCGTTCAGTCCTGCACTGAGGATACATCTACAGGTTGTCCATTCTTAGCCTCACTTGGGAGATGGTCTGTGAGGAGCATGGGTGCCCAGAGGTTATCTACTGCCAAGTTTCTCTAACTCCACCCCTCTGACCCCACCCCTGTCCTACCTATTGGTTCTTTAGTCTCATGCTTCCGCACCCCCAACCATTGATGCCATTTTTACCTGTGGTCCCCTTGGAATACCCAGTTGAAAACTGCTAGACTAGAGGAAGTTCTGCAGGGGGTACTTTCTGGTGCAAATGGTGCCCGAATCCTGGATCCTTAAGTCAGCAAATCTCTTTGAGGCTGTTATAAGGGATTGGTTACCTCTGAGTGTCTCCCCACAGGGCCCCGTCATTGTTCTGTGCTTTCTCGTCACAGCAGGGAGATGTTTGGGGGTGGTGGTAAAATTTGGAGAAGCTGGGATTCCCAGATCTGAGTCCTAGGAAGCTGCCAATGCATTCTGCTCAAGTTCTTGTGTGGGAGTAGGTCAGAACTAGACCTTCTCCCTCAGGTGGACCCTCTAAAGACCCCACTGCCCAGACCCCATTCTGGGCCAGTGGTACCCAGCCCATGGAGCAACCCTCACATTTTGTGGCATTTATGCCAAAATTTGGGTCTTCCTGAAGGCAGCTCGAGTTCACTAGTTCCTGCTGATGACAGCAGTTGAAGGTGCCATGATGACTTTCATAGAAGCTGAGAATTGCCAAGACCAGCCAAGATCACACACCTTCCTTAGAAAACAGAATGGAGGGGCCAGAGCAGTAGTACAGGGGGAAGGCATTCATCTTGTGCACAGCTGACCTGGGTCCATTCCTGGTACCACATATGGCCCCTTGAGCCCAGCCAAGAGTGACCCCTGAAAAATGAGTAAGCCCTGAGTCCCTCCAGTTATGACTCAAGAAACAAGGAAAAGAGAACAAAACGGAGAAGTTGTTTTAGGAAGTGAGGGGGTGGGGCGTCTCCGGATGAGTTTAGTGGATTCCAGAACATTTGCCCAAGTGTCCTGCCCTGCACACCCTAATGGCTTTATCAGCACTTGCTGTTCCAGCCTCTTGGGCTGAGAGTGTGGTGGAGGCAAGAGCACTAGGGAGATCAGCGCCCGGGTGCTTCTGTACAGGGGGATCGATCACCCGGAAGTGGAAGGAAGAATAGCAGAGTGGGTGCTGTGCGTGAGACTGTCTGCATCTGCCACCGAGGGACAGGTGTGCCAGCCAGGCCCTGGGATCTGCACCCTGGTGTCTGGAGGGAGAATAAGGGGCTGTTTCTGGAGGCCTGGGGTGTCCTAAGGTTGCTGCAGCAGTTAGGGTGGCCCTCATTTCCTGAACCCCTTCTCAATCCCAGGTTCTGAATTGTGTCCCATGGAACAAATAAGAATTGCCCTTCCAGGGGCACACTAGCGTACAGGGTGGCAGTGTCCTCACCTTTCTTGTTTGGTTGACTGGCACACATGCAGGGAGGGATGGGAAGCCTCAGCGACCAGAAGAGGAGGACCCAACAGTCCTCAGGGTGGGGCTGCCCAAGCCATAATGGTGTGAATTTGTTGTTACATTGGGGCACCGTGACTTAAATTAGGTTTCTGTAGGAGGCCAGACAGCTCTGTGAGCTGAGCACAGGCTTTGTATGTAAGAGGTCTAGGGTTGAGTTCCAGTTCTGCATGGCCCTCTGAGCACCAGGAAGAAAGCTACTGAGTATCGTCACATGTGGCCCCCAAACAAAACATAATCTCTAGGGGAGGACATACCCTCTGTTTTGTGGTGCTGGGGATCAAATTCAGGGTCTCATGTGCAAGTCAAATGCTCAACAAAGCCACACATGTCCCAGTCCCAAGATTAGTGAAATGAGAAAGCCTCTGGGGGCAGAAGCAATAGTACCCAGGGAGTTGGGGACAAGGGACAGAGAGCACTTGCCTTGTGTGCCACCAACCCGGCACCCCAGACTCACCAGGAGTGATTTCCTGAGCACAGAACCAGGAGTAAGCCCCGAGCACCGCTAGAGTGGTCCAAAGATAAAAAAAGACAAGGCCTCTGTTTTGACCTATTTTATTATTTTTGTTCCCTGACTTGGATCACACCCATAAGCCACACTCTTCCGGCACCAGATAATCTCTTTATCTGGAACTGGAACTCCAGAACTCACGGATGCTCCAGACTCTGCACCAGTCTGTGGGGTGGGTGAGAGCCCTCCCCATCCGAAAGGACCCAGCTTGGGCAGCCGACCTCCACTGCCCAACCACTGCCACACTCCAAGCCGCTTTCCAGACACATTATAAGACACTTCATACCCATTTATGCCTCTCAGAGAGCCCGGCAAGCTATCCAGAGTATCCCGCCCACACGTGTAGAGCGATATGCCAAATACAGTAACACCTCATTCCCCTGACCCTGAAAGAGCCTTCAATCATTGGGAAAAGATGAGTAAGAAGAGGCTGCTAAAATCTCAGGGCTGGGAGGAATAGAGATGTTACTGGCGCCCACTCAAGTAATTCGACGATCAATGGGATGACAGTGATACAGTGATATTATTTTTGGGAAGGCCACACCTGACAGTGCTCAGGGCTTACTCTTGGCTCTGCGCTCTGGGATCACTCCGGTGGGGCCCAGAGAACCTTATGGAAAGCCAAGGATCGAACCCAGCTCAATCATGTGCAAGGCAAACACCTTGCCCACTGTACAGTCTCTCCGGCCCCTCAACCTAGTTTTAGATTGGCTAAAGAGTTGACAAAACTTTGTGTGTTGACAAAGGAGTTTTTGTGTCCTTCACTCAACTGATTTCACGTCTCTTGTAACCACAGTTTGGGCATCAAAACTAAGAACATGGTCAGTTGTTCCAGGCTGTATGCTTAAAGGCTTGTTCCCATTTCTGGCTTTCCCCCACTCCCTGTCCTCTCTTGGGACATCTGTTGTCACGCCTTTGCCCTGCCGCTGTGCCATTAGTTGTTGGTCTTCTTTCATCTCTCATGACTGTGTCTGAATAACTATGCCGAGGCCCCTTTGGTTGGTTTTGTCTGGTGTCTTGTGATCAGACTGAGCTTATGCAGTTTGGGCAGAAACCATGGACAAGGTGTCATGGGACCTGGGGGGGGGGGCGGGGCAGCTCAGTGGTTTGCATGGGGAGGGGGGTTGTTCCTATCACTACATTGTCCCCACAACCCTCCAGCACTGCCAGGAGGAGCCCACAGTCAGAGTCAGGAGTTGCCCCAGAGCACTGGTAGCTATGGTCCAATTTGTCTACTATAAAAGAAAAGGTGTTATGTCTTTAAAGCATAGTTTCTAAGGGTTCCTGAAGCAGTTTGTGCTGCTGGGTCTGTTGGTAGCGGGATCCCCTCGGGCCTGGCCCTGCACAGCCTGCATGGGGAGGAGGCTAGAGCCAAGGGCTCTTTCACAACGCTCTGTGGGGCCTTGGAATGGCCGAGGGAGCCAGTGTTAAGCAGCTGGAAGCTTCATGCTTTCTCCGTCTTCCTCTTCCCCTTGACTCTGCTGGTGGTGTGTGATGATTGTGGGTTGCCCTTGCCTGGCTGGGGCGCTCACTGAGGATCACTGCTTCATGGTGGCGCTTGCCCCTTTGCCTGCTAATGAAGGACCGCACACCTGTGCTGAAAGTGCTTGTGCGCAGGACTCACAGACTGCAGAGGTGCCACCATTGTGCTCAGAGTGTGTGGTCGGTACTAAGAATCAGGTTTGAGGCCTTGTGCTTGCAGGTCACAGTCCTGAGCCACTGAGCCAGCCCCTGCCCCCTCATGTTTGATGCTTTGTTGAAAGACATGACTCAGCACAGCAAGCTTCTTTCTTGTTGCTGTCCCTGCCCACTGATCTTCCCTCTGGGCATCTGGCCAGGAGCTTGACTCTCCTCCCTACAGAGTCAGTTTCTGAGTTAGTGACTTCAGCCTAAGGGATACCTTAGGTCTGATGGGGTGAATTTCCCTTTGCCAGCTTCACCCAGATCTGAAATTTGGTTTTTGGGCCATACCTGGCAGTGCTCAGGGATCACTTCTGGTGGGGCTGGAGGTCCCTGTGGGGTGCAAGGGATCGAACCTGGGTCAAGCTCGTGCAAGCCAAGTGCCCTACCTAATATGCTATCTCTTGGCCCCCTGATCTGAAATTTTAAAACAAACCACCAGGAGCAAAACCAAGAGGGGCTGGGGCAAGGGTGGGATGGTGGTGCCACTGTGTGTGTGTGTGTGTGTGTGTGTGTGTGTGTGTGTGTGTGTATCTGTGTGTGTATCTGTCTCTGTCTCTGCAGGCTCCTGCTCCTCTAAGGTGCCTGCCTATGCTCAGCTTTGCTCTTTCTCCTCAGCAGCCCCCGGAGTGCCCCTGCTGTCGTGCCCGCCATGCCCACCGTGCCTGCCATGCCTACCATGCCGGTGCAGGTTTCGAAGCTCAGCAGAGTGCAGCAGGCCCTGGCAGGTGAGTGCCGCTTGTGTCCGGGACAGCGCAGGACTCAGACGGGTTCCGGGGGCCAGTGCCTTTTCTGGGCGATGCTGTACACCAGCGAGAGCATGGAGCTCCTCCTCCAGCCTCACACCGTGTACGCCCACTCGGGCCCGTCTTTTATTCTTTATTTCATCTCTCCCCTCCCCTCTTTGACATGCAAGTTCATGTGCTTTTCCTGTGGTCATCTCACTGGGAGTGGCTTTACTTTCTGAGATGCCCCAGACATTCCCCTGAGCCCCTCTGCAGAGTCCGGAACTATTTTTGCTGCAGTGACATCTTGACTAAGGGGCTTTTGTGTCCAACTAGCTCAGCTGTCAACCACACAACTGAGGCTGTTAAACCCCTCCTCCCTGCCTCCCATGCCCCCCCCCACCTCAGCCATGAGGGAGCCTCTGAGAGGTGCTTTTGAACTTATGACCTTTGTGAAGGCTGGGGAAAAAAATACAGGTAGGAGAGTGGGGAGTCCAGAACCTTCCAAGGAGAAGCAGGAGACCCGTGTTCGTGTGTGAGGTAAGTGAGCATAATGGTGAGGGGGCTTGGGGGACAGGTCTTCAGATGAGAGCCCCCAAGCCTGAAGGTACTTTGAGCGGCTGTAAAGAGTATAACTTGGGAGGGGTTCCCTGGAGGAGGACCCCTGGGGCACTATGTGGATTTCTCCACCTCAGCCCTCTCGCCTTTGAGGAAACGGGCCGTGGCAAGCTGGGGTTCAGTGGGGCGATGGACAGGTGTGGACTGGTGGGGATCGAGAGCAGTCTGGGCAGTGATGTTGGGGCCTCTTCCCTTGGGGAGTGTGAGGCATCACAGAGACACTAGGTAGGTGCTGGGGAGAGGCGTCCTGGGAAGAAGCGGGGTCCCAGTCAGAGGGGAGTGGGAGCCAGGAGACCAGACTGGGGTGCCTAGTGGGGAGTCCCTGTCAGCAAGCCCCCTGGAACCTGGTGTACCTGCTCAGCCTCTGCTGGGTTGGGAGCTGCTCATAGCTTCAAATGACACAGGAAGTCAGACCACGTGTAGAGATGTGGGAGGAGTGTAGGGACGAGGGTGGGGTGTATGCAGAAGTATGTAGTTGGGGGCTGTGTGTGTGTGTGTGTGTGTATGTGTGTATGTACAGGGCTGTGGGCAGCGATGTCTTGTGGGAGATGGTGTGGTAACTGGGGGACCCAGCCTGCCCCACTCCACTCAGCTCTCACTGCTGACACTCCCAATGTTCCATGGCTCTCTGTGCATCACAGTCTGGCTCCTGTCCCCATTCTTCTGCTCAGCAGCCCACAGCCCTGTGTCAGGCTGCACCCAGATTGTCCTCCTTTCCCCTGTGCCTTGGGCTTGCGATCAGTCCTGGGGGCAGGTGGCAGTTGTCAGCTCCATTTCACTTATTGGGGAAACTGAACCCCAAGTGCAGGACTCAGTCGCAGTCAGGAAGGCATGGAGAGCAGAGCGAGACTGGGCTCAGAGTACCTGTTTGGGAACATTGTCGGGGTGCCAGCATGGGTATGGTTGCCCAAGGTCAGCGCTGGGATGGAGAGATCGATTGACAGGCAAGTCTGCAAACAAGGTCATGCTGAGGAGGGGCTGAGCCTCTTTGCTGACCAGCCTTTGGGGGCGCCTCAGCCAGGTGAGGGCTTAGGCACCAGTGTCCGTGACTGCAGGGGCTGGGTCTGGCCTGCCCAGGAGAAGGTGACCAGTGGGGAGCACAGGGAAGCTGTTAGCTTAAAGCAACCCAGCATGGTCATCACTAACCCCCTGTGCCAGAAAGGGGGTTTGGGTACATCTCACTAGGCAGGGTCCTCTGCCGAGTGGAGGAAGGCAGTGACAGTCTCAGCTCTTGTGGCTTTCTGGGGATGTTAGGCGTCTGGGAGCTGTCGAGGAATGTAATGACCCACTCTTGAGGCCCCCTCCAGACAGGTTGGCAGACGCTGCTGCTGCTTTGTTTCAGGGCTACAGCTGGCTGTGTGTGGGGGAGGCACTCCCAGCTCTGGGTCGGGCGTTCCTTCTGGCAGTGCTGGGGGGACCATATAGTACCTGGAGTCAAACATGGGCCTCCTTTATGCAGAGGCTGTGTGCCAGTCCTCTGAGCTCTCTGGACCTGCCTGTGGGGTGCAGATCATCCCCAGATTTCAATCCAGGAAGATACCTGAAGGCTCCAGATTGAGGGGTGTCAATGGCCGCCAGGGGTGGAGGGGACATTCACAGATACAGATGCCAGTCCCTTGCAGGGGAGGCCCTGAGAGGGCATGGCCCTGTAGGTGGGTTCCCAGGATGGGGGTACTCCAGGAGAGGTCTGGCGCGGAGCACCCAGGCCAGTTCTTGAAGGAAAGCCACCCCACTCCCGTCCTACCCCCAGTCTGCCTGACACACCCGAGTTCCTGAGGAACTGACTCCTGAGCCCAGGACAGTGGGGGTGGGGGTGGGCACGGCACAACACCCACCTCTGGTCTCACGTGGAGTCCAGCACAAGCCAGGCCTTTCCGCCTCCTGCGCCCCTGGGCCCAGCCTGGCTCAGCATACCACCTTGGTCACCATTCTGTCTGGCACTTTGCCATGGGGGTCCCTGTGATCCTCGTGCAGGTTCTTTCCCTGAGTGGCCACTGGATAAGCAGCTTCTGCCCAGCCTGGGGGAGCCAAGAAGGTCCCCACAGACCAGCATATCTACTTCCCACCCAGGCTCTGGCACTGTCTGGGAAGCACCCCTTGGGGAACTACCCCAGTCGAAGCCCAGGGAACCTTCCTTGGACCCTGGAGGTGGGTAGCCTGGGCTGTGCTAGAATGGGAGGTGCGGGTCCCTCTGGGCACTGAGGAGTGACAATGGGTGGTCCACCCTGGCAGAGCTACCCGCTGCAGCTGCCCCCTGCTCCCCTCGGATGAGCCTACTGCACTGTTTGAGGGGCCAGGACCTGGACTGATCTGGACCAGGACTCAAGGGGGGGGACTCTGGGGGAGCAGAGCGTGTAGCCACACTCCTGTTTGCTCATCAAGAGGCTCCCAGTGGAGCAGGTGAGGGGAGCTGGGGCCCTGCCAGGGTGTGCATTAGGGTCCTCATTGTCTCCAGCTCTTGATATCGCTCTTGTGGCAGCCCTTCTGCTTTCCTTGTCTGCCCCCTGGCCTGGGGGACACCCCCAGAACCACCCAGGGGTGGTGTTCAGAACTGGCTGCTATGGCGTTGGCTGGGCACCTAGAGGCCCAGGCTCCGGCGAACGGGTGTCCTGCTGGTCCTGACCTGGACAAGTCCTGGTGACCTGGTGGGTCCATATGGCCTCAAGACTGGCGAGAGCGTCCTGATGGCCATGTTGGTGCTGATTCGTGACTGGCCGGGTTTGGGGTGCCACATGCTCCCGGGGGCCACCTCCTAACCTCTCTCCCCTCCACATGTCTGCTCTCGCTCCGTGTAGGCGTGACGAGCACTCTGATGTCAGCCATCGGATTCCCCGTGTGTCTTAGCCGCGCACCCCAGCCCGCCAACCCGCCTGCCTCCCGGCCGGCCTCTAAAAGCCACAGCTCAGTTAAGAGATTGAGGAAAGTGTCCGTGAAAGGTAGCTCCTGCTCCCAGTGCTCTCGGGCTCCGCTAAGCCACCCCCCTCCGGTTCTGCCACCTTCGACTCTCTCCTCGGACCTCTTCTCTGACCCGGCCCAGTCCACTTCCTTTCCTTGGGGGCGGGGCTCAGGGCCCCCTAACCTTCCTGGCCTGGTTCTGGGTTCTGTGTGATCCAACATTGGGGGTGGAGCGGTTCTGACTGGGGACAGGGCCTAGGGAGGCTTTTCAGAGGGGCGCTGCTCTGGCAGCCACATGCTGGGGGAAAAGAACCATGTCAGGTGCTGAGTTTTCCAGGGCTGGCGGGAACCTTGGGAAGTGTGTGGAAGCGCATTCCTAAAGCCCATTTGTCTACTACATCTTGCTAGGGACATTTGGGGGTCCTCCTGCGTCGGGCACATGCAACATAGCGAGGCCCACATGCCCCTGCCAGGGATGCCGCCTCACAGATCACAGAGCTGTCAGGCTGGGGCGTATGAAACAGCCATGGACCAGGTGTCAGGATCCACCAGGTGGAACCCCACCCTCAAAGGTGCGAGGGGCTTCAGCCCCCTCACGCACCCCTGTCTGCGACAGTAGGCAGGCCTTAGAACTCCTAGAGGTGGAGATGGCGCTGTGGGCAGGGCGGCTGCTAGGTTCCACCAAGGTGGACCAGCGCTCCCTCAACCTTCCCGGTCTCAAGTCTCTCTTTTTTTTTTTTCTTTTTTTAGCTTTTTGGGTCACACCTGGCAGTGCACAGGGGTTGCTCCTGGCTCTGCACTCAGGAATCACTCCTGGCGGTGCTCAGGGGACCATATGGGATGCTGGGAATTGAACCCGGGTTGGCTGCGTGCAAGGCAAACGCCCTACCCTCTGTGTTATCTCTCCAGCCCCTCAAGTCTCCCTTTCGTGTGGCTGATAAGCTCTTAATTGCAGCCAGGCAAGTTGGGCGTGGCAGGTGGGAGCTGGGGTGCTGAGCTGGGCTCACTTGTGGGGGGCCAGTCCCTACAGGTGGTGTGTGACTTCATCTCAGGAACAGCCTGCGGCCACAGGCGCCTCTGAAGGAGGTGAGATCCACCTGGGTCAGTGCTCAGCTGGCTCAGCCCACTTTGGCCTGACTCGCCAGCAACCAGGGCCTGCGCCTGCTCCGCACATGGAGGTTTGAGGGGAAGGTGTGTGGTGTGTGGAGGTCAGGCAGCTGTGATTTTTATTTGCTCTGCTCGTAATATGGGAGCTGAGACTCCGGTGACATAGTTTGGAACCTCAGGGCACCTAGTCTGGGCCTCTCAGCTCTGCGCAGGACCATCTGGCATCTGTGGTCTAGAAGGTGCTCTGCTTTCAAACCCCGATGGACATGGGCAAGGGTCTGGACTAGCAGCTATCCAGGGCCCTCCTTGAGGGCCATGAGTAGCCCTTTCTGGCCGTGTGCTTGAGCAGTATCGTGTTTTGACCCCTCGCTGCTGTCTCCCATCACCCCAGTGACACCCCTGCGTGGAGTAGCCACCAGGCTGAGGTCTCTCTCCTGGCCTCGTACTCATGTGCACAGAGGCACGGGGCAGGCAGGGACCATTCTGATGCCTTGCAGCTGCTTTTCTTCCTAGTCTTGCTCTGCTGAGGGGACTCCGCAATCCAGGGCATGCCTGATGCTGTCAGGATGGCACCCACAACACTCGCCCCTGCAGTGCAGCACTCTCCAATGCTGTCCCTCCTAGACAGGAGCAGAGGACATGGCCATTTCTTGCAACAGCAGCAGCAGCTGATACCACTGCTGCTACCCTCCAGGGCAACTTCCTGTCGGATGTGCAGACGGGACCGGACTGTCGCCTGTCTCCCTGCCCTCTGCCCTCCCAGCCCGGGTCAGGCCAGGGTGTCCCAGTGGAGGGCTCTGCCCTGGTGCCTCTTCACACTAACCTTCCCTCCTCCACCCTCTAACATCCGCCTGCAGCCTGGACTCGCCCAGCTCCTTCCTCTCTGGTCTCAGCACCTCCCAGTCTTGACCCTGGGACCCAGCTAAGGCTCTTTTCTCTTCCAGGAGGAACTGCAAAGCCAGAACCAGAGCAGGTGGTCAGAAACTACACTGAAGAGCTGAAAGCAGCCCCTGACGAGGTATTGGCCCCGGGAGCCAGGCTAGATGCAGGGAACAGTAGCTAGATGCAGGGAACAGTAGCTGCTTTCTTCTAGAAGGTTCTATGATCTTCCCCAGCCAGCTCCTTGATGCCAGCCACTGCCCCAAGCTGCTGTCTCCTGATACAGCCCACTACTGTAGTTCCGAGACTCTCCATTTACAATGGCCAGGAGCTACGGCCTGAGCGTAGTTCTGACCTCCTCATAGTCCCCTCCTGTGCCTTCTGGGGCTTCTGGAGCCTTGGGCTGGTAGGGACACCCCCAGACATGCAGTGTCCTGACAGTGCAGGAGAGGGAAGCCACTTGTCCAGGTCATATCCTGCCCTCTGGTCCTAAACATCCCAGACCCTAAATTTTCTGCTGAGCCACGTTTTGGGGGGCTGTCTTATTGCATTTCTATTACATTCTGGAATGGGTGGGCTGAGGCCACCTGTAGGAGTTGCCGGTGGGGGCCTGTGTGAATCCCCTGGCTCATGTCCTCAGGTCTCCCAGCCTCCTTTGGGCCCTCTCTGCTCTCCTGCTTCCAGCCACTGTTGGCTTCTCGTACATGGTTCTCTGCTCCTCTAGGAGAAGCGGCTGCTTGGCTACTGCCCGCCTCTAGCTGCCACCTCACTACCAGCACAGGATGACGTCACAGGGTGGAAGGGGGGTCCCTGATATTGCAAACAGCTTCACTGGAGCACAGACTAGGCCTGCAGGTGCCCCGGGTCGCACCTCTGGCATTGCGTGGTCCCCCAGCACCTCTGGAGTGCCTTCCCCTCCCCCCACCCCAAAAGAAGGCAAAAAAGCCCCAAGTCTTAAGCATGGTGAAAAGAACCTTCTGGAATCTGGTATCCCCATCAGATCCTCTCCTCTCCTCCCAGTTTATCCTTCACTCTTTGTAGCTGCCAAATTCCCACCCCAAACCATAAGCCAGTTTGTGCTTCAGAGTATTCTTTGCCCTCTGCCCAGTGCCTGGGCCATTTCCTGGTGGGACACCCTGCTTTGGGGGCCCTCTCCCTTCCAGCTGTTCCCACTGCATCTGGCCACACACGTCGCATTGCCTGTCCTCCCTCTGCTGTGGGTAGGGGTAGCCTTCTGTGGACACAGTGCCTAGACGCGACCCACTCCACTCTCCAGACCCTCCCACTGACTTGACTGCAACCATAGCTCCAGACTGACAGCCCAGGAAGGCCTCATGCTTTGGGTCATGCATCCCCAGCTAGTGACGTGCTGCCTGTGTCGATCCCCCTCCAGGACTGCATCATCTGCATGGAGAAACTGTCCACAGTGTCCGGGTACGGTGATGTGACGGACAGCAAGAGCATTGGGCCACAAGCTGTGGGCCGCCTGGCCCGCTGCAGCCACACCTTCCACCTGCTCTGCCTGCTGGCCATGTACAGCAACGGGAACAAGGTGCGGGCTGTCTGGTCATCTGTGGGGTTAGTGGGAGCCAGCAGTGGCTGGAGGATGGAGGCACAGGTAGGGCCCAACACCCACAGACCTGTCTTCTGCAGTTTCCTTGGGTTTGAATTGGGGCCCGCCCTGGGTGCAGTTGTGCTGGGGCTGCTCCTGGCGCAGTGTTCAGAGGCCTATGCAGTGTTTGCTGGTCCCTTATCCGGCCACTCTGTGGGGTTTGGAGCCTGCAGACATTATGGAGTCTTATGCTCCTAAACCCTAGTCCCTCCCTGCCACTGGCCCCTGATGCCTGGCACGAGTGACTGCTACTTGGAGCTATGGGCGCAAAGCCTGTCTTTGCAGAGAGGCGATCGGGAGCTCAGTGCCAGGGGGAGGCTACCAGGTATCCCCGGGACCTGGGCCCCCACTCAGCCTCTGCCTTCCGCCCACTCACAGGACGGCAGCCTGCAGTGTCCTTCCTGCAAAACCATCTACGGTGAGAAGACAGGGACCCAGCCTCGCGGCAAGATGGAGGTGTTTCAGTTCCAGATGCCCCTCCCAGGCCATGAGGACTGCGGGACCATCCTCATCGTTTACAACATCCCGCATGGCATCCAGGTGAAACTGCAGCAGGTCCACAGCATAGACCCCTAGGAACCAGGAGGCACTAGCTCAAGGAGTCAGCGCCAGCTCAGGGACAGGGCAGCCGAGAGATGGGGCAGGCTGTACTTCCTGGCAGTGGTGGCACTGTATTGGGACTCAATCTGGACACAGCAGGGGCCCCCCCAGGCCAGAACCTAGGTGGGTGGGATGGGTGTCAGGAAGGAGTGGGACACCCTGCAGGGCTCAGGAACACCTTTGGGAGCTCTGGCCCCTAAGACTTCAGCCAGGCGTGACCTCAGAGGTTGGGAATCCCAGGAGCCACCTGGGGGGCACTGGCCACAGTGTTCGTAGTTGAACCAAACTCTTCCCTGAGGGGGCTGGAGCAATAGTCTCTGCCTGGGGAGTGGATGCGGGTTCCCGTCTCAGCACTGCATGGTTCCCCGAGCCCTACTGGGATAGCCCTGGTGGCCCCTGTCCTGACGGGCTTGATAACAACAGGCCAAGTGTCACCAGGCATAGACTGTGGACCCCTGGGCCTGCTTGGGAGATCCCCAACCAGAAAGGTCATCTCAGTGGCTGGGCAGAAGTCAGAATGCCATGTGTCCTTGGGGGACGTGGCTGCTGTGTGCAGGCATGGAGAGACTGCATCCCCATCTTGGGGACCCTGTGCTACAGCAGAGGGGCCTTCCTAAAAACTCTGTCTCAGACTCATCACAACAGGTGTCACAGCCAGGGGCCCACAGTCACATGGGGCTATGGGGCTGCAGCTGGGGGAGCTAGAGTAAAGATGGGGAATCACTTTTTCTTTCTTTTATTTTGTCTTTTTGGGATACACCTGGCAATGCTCAAGGGTTACTCCTGGCTCTGCACTCAGGAATTACTCCTAGTGGTACTCGGGGACCATATGGGATGCCGGGGATGGAACCCGGGTCTGCCAAATGCAAGGCAAATGCCCTCCCCACTGTGCTGTCTCTCTGGCCCCGGGATCGCTTTTTCTTGTACCGGGAGAGCCTGGCCAGGAATGGGGAAGGGGGTGGCCGGGCTCCATGTGCTGGCACCCCTATGGTCACAGATCCCCCTCTAACATCCCCATCCCTGTGTGTCTTCTTCCCGCAGGGCCCTGAACACCCCAATCCCGGCAAGCCCTTCACCGCCAGAGGGTTCCCCCGCCAGTGCTACCTGCCCGACAATGCCCAGGGCCGCAAGGTAACTGGGGAGGACCCCGGGCTGGCAGAGCTGGGCCAGCTGCTGTGTGGAGGGATGTAGGGGGACAGCAGGGGGCCTAGCCTGTCCACCACCACCACACTCACCTCTGCCCTGCTCACCTCCTTCCTGTGTCAGGAAGGGCTGGGGGCTGGGGAGAACCCAGGGGCTGCCTGGGGAGTTGGTGTCCTTCTGGGGACCTCTATGGGCTGTGGGAGAGGGAAAGTGGCCTGGCCTGACTGTATCGAGTTGCTGCTTACGGTCAGACGGGTGGGAGCCTGAGGGGACTCGGTACTGTAGCCTGCACTGAGACCTGGGGTTTCCCTGCTAAGCAAAGGAGGTAGGCACACTGCAGACACGGCCAGGGTGGGCTTGGATACAGGGCCTGCTCCCAGGCCTCTGCAGGGGCAGCAGCCGAGAGTCTGGCAGCGAGACATGCTGCAGGAGGGTGGACGCGGACAGAGACCTGGGTACTGGCCACCAGGACTCTCGGAGGACGGGTTCTAGGCAGTGTAGCCTGAGGGGCAGGACTTGGTGGGGCCCCTGTTGCCCACAGCTGAAGTTCAGGGGCTCTGTACAGGACTTCATGGTGGGGGCTCCTAGCCAGAGTGGTGGGCAGAATTCTAGGAGGGCCAGCAGGGCCCGTCGTGGCTGCCCCCCATACACACTTGCCACTGGGAATCTGGGCATTGCTGTCCTGGTGGGACAAAGCAGCCGCCTGGGCATGGAGCTCCCGCCCCCGCCCCCGCCCCACTCAGTCGCCCCTGCCCGCAGGTGCTGCAGCTGCTGAAGGTGGCCTGGAAGAGACGCCTCATCTTCACGGTGGGCACGTCCAGCACCACGGGCGAGAGTGACACGGTGGTGTGGAACGAGATCCACCACAAGACAGAGATGGACCGCAACGTCACGGGCCACGGCTACCCCGACCCCAACTACCTGCAGAACGTGCTGGCTGAGCTGGCTGCGCAGGGCGTGACCGAGGACTGCCTGGAGCCGCAGTGACCCTTGCCTGCCCCCCTGCCAGCAGGGCGGCCCCAGGACGGTCTTTCCTGGGGCACTGCGATGTGCGGGGGGCAGGGTATCCACTCCTGGAAGTTGGGGCTTCTTCCCTCCAGGCCGGGTCTGCGGAGGAACGAGCAGCTTGGGGAGTTGTGCCGGGGGCTCGGGTGATCTCAGTCACCTGCGGCCGCAGAGCAGGGGCCTGGCGCCATGAGCCCTGTCTGTAGGCAGCACTGGGCCGCAGTGCTGGGGCCTGGCCTGGCCAGCAGAGAAAGGCGGTTTGGGTTCATCTTGCCTCGGGAAAGTTCTGTTTGCAATAAATGCCTGTAGCCAAAGTCAGCACGTCTGGGGTGTCTGTCAGAGGGGGTGTGAGGGGAGTGTCAGGCGAGAGGTAGGGTTGTGTGTGTGTCAGGAGAGGGTGTGTATGTATTAAGGGAGAGTGTATGTGTGTCAGGTGGGGGTTCTGTGTGAGTGTTAGAGGAGGGTGTATGTGTCAGGAGCGGGGGCGTGTCAGGCGGGGGTTCTGTGTGTTAGGGGAGAGTATATGTGTGTCAGGGTGTATTGGGAGAGGGTGTGTATTAGGGGAGGGTGTGTGTGTGTGTCAGGAAAGTGTATGTCAGGGAGGGGTGTGTTTTGGGAGAGTGGGACTGTGTATCAGTAGAGGGAATGAGTATGTGTGAAGGGAAGGTCTGTGAGTTGTGTGTGTCAGGAGAGGATCTGTGTGTGGTGTGGGGGGGAGTGTATATGAGGTGGAGGGTGTGTGTGTCAGGGGAGAGGGTGTATGAGAGACAGGATGTATGTTGGGGGAGGGTGTGTGTGAGGTGGAAAGTGTGTCAGCGGAGAGGACATGTGAGGGGCTGCTGACCACCAGGGAGCCTGCAGTCCCCACTTCCCAGAAATATGCTCCTCACACTTGCTCCATGAGAACCGCTTCTGGGGATGGTGTGACAAGGCTCCCTAGGGCCAGGGGAGGCCAGGGTTCAGGGAGCTGCCTTGCACACGTCAGCCTAACTTCCTTCTCGGGCACCTCATGGTCCCTGGGCACTGCCAGGTGTGGGGAAAGAAGCTCATTTAAGGACAGGTGTCGGTCAGTCAGTCTTCCCCGCGCCCCACCCTGGCCGAGGGCTGCTGGCCAGTCGCTCCCTCTTGGCCGGCCTTGGCTTCCTGCCCGGAAGGCGGCAGGGAGGGCCCTGTGTCCTTCGCCCTGTTTCCCTCCCCACGCCGCTCCCTGGGTGGAGCTGGGAGGCTCAGGGAGGCTCCTGGCACTCGGGGTGCAGGAATCTGAGGCACGAAGAAGGCCTGAGCTTGTTTCCAGAACCTGGTCCCCACCCCCACCCCCAGGTTCTGGGGAAGCTGGGTGTGGCCCAGACTCCCCAAAGCAAGGAACTCTGGGGGGACTGGAGCAAGTCCCCTCCTGCAGATGGGGGGAGGGTCATTCCCATTTCAGGTCCTGCCACCCGGGCCAGCCTGCCTGACCAGCTCCTCCAGCCGCCTGGGCTGGGGGCTGGGGCGCACCAAGACAGCAACGGCCCAGGCTGCGGCGGCTCGGAAGATGGGGCTCCCCCGAAGGCAGCCTGGCCCCTGGCTATGGCTTCCCATGGTAGTGCTGCTGTGGCCTCTCTGCACGTGTCTAGGTGAGTGGGGGTCCCTGCAGGGAGGCGCTGGCAGGGCTGAAGGGGCTGGGGATGGGGGACGACTCCCATTGGGAGAAGCAGCCCCACGACCCTCCTGCTCTCGGCCGCCGCAGAGCTGGTCTCCTACACGCCGCAGATAACGGCCTGGGACCTGGGCGGGAAGGTCACTGCCAGCACCTTCTCCCTGGAGCAGCCGCGCTGTGTCCTCGACAGCCACGCCCGGGCCACGGACACCATCTGGCTGGTGGTGGCCTTCAGCAACGGTGTGTGGGGGTGTAGGTCTGGGGGAACTATTATGACAATGGGGGGTGGCTGAAGGGTCCTGGCGGGGTCGCCTGGGCTGAGCCTGGCCCCACCCTCCCTCTCCCGCCACAGCCTCCGTGGGCTTCCGGAACCCGCAGACAATAGCAGGCATCCCAGCCGCCCCCCGGCTGCAGACCGATGGCTACTACCTGACGCTGCCCATGTCCCCAGAGCTGCTGCGCTGTGAGGCTCCCCAGCGCAGTGGCCGCCACATCCGGGTGCTGCGGGTGGGCAATGACCCCCACTGTCCTGTACACACCCAGCAGCCCCCCTACTGCAACAACCCCCTCCCCAGCCCCGGGCCTTACAGGTGGGTATCCCACTGGGACCCTGGGATGCACTGTGCTGTGAGGGGGAGCAGGGGGTTCGGGTCTGGACTTCACCCAGCCTGGATGCTAGAGGCATCTGCAGGTTCCAGAGTCAGGGGTCTCCTAGTGGGGGGCTTCTGGCTGTAAATGCAGATTCAGAGGGGAGCTGAGTCAGGAGGGTTGGAGGTGGGAAAGGAGGGGCAAAGACCGCTTTTGCAGGTGGGGAAACCAAGGCATAAAGGTTGGGTGGAGCCAGGGAGGGCTCGGGAAAGACCAGGCCGTGGGTGAGATACTTTCCTGCCCCAGCTCCCACCCGACATGCCCCTCCCTGCCCCTCCCTGTTCCTTGCTGGGACCCTCCCCTGTTGGGCCCTGGCACTTGGCTTCTGGGTCTCCTGGGAGGCCTGGACCCCAGAATCAGACAGGCCACCAGAGATGGGGCTGGCAGAGGTTCTCAGGACCCCTCTGAGGACCCCTCTTTTTTCCTTCCCCAGGGTCAAGTTCCTCCTAATGGATGCCAGGGGCACCCCTAGGGCTGAGACAAGGTGGTCTGACCCCATCACCCTCAACCAAGGTAGTGTGATGGGGTCTGCCTGGGGTAGGGTTCACACAGCCGCCGTCCCCTTCTCCCAGTGGCCTGTGGGACCCTCGGCAGTTACCAGCTCCCAAATGCTTGCCCAGCCTTGGGTGCCCAGGCTCTGACTAGCCTTGGGCAGTAGCAGCCCTTTGCTGCCAGGTAGGACAGTAAGGGCAGGTCTTCCCAAGGGGCCAGGGAAGGACAGGGAGGGGCAGGGAGGCCCCGGGGGGCATGCCAGGTGGGTGAGGGGGCAGGAGAGTCATCTCGCCCACTGCCTGGTCTCCGCCAGGGCCACACCCTGTTGCACCCCTGAGCCCTCCCTGGCTCCACCCAATCTCTGTGCCTCAGTCTCCCCACCTGTCAGGAGTTGCGGGCCTGTGGAAGGCTGGCTTCCCAGGCATCAGTCTTGCCCAGGTGGGTGGCCGCAGGGTCATTAATGGGAACAGCCTAGAAGGTCGGCACCGTATTGGTCCTGGCTGTCCTAGGATGTGGGGCAGCCTGGCCTCAGCTGAGGCCTGGCCCCTGTGTTGCAGGGCGGGCCCCAGGCTCCATTGACACCTGGCCGGGGCGGCGCAGTGCGGACATGATTGTCATCAGCTCCATCCTCCCCTGCCTGGCTGGCCTCCTGCTCATCGCCTTCCTGGCTGCCTCCACTTTGCGCTTGTGAGTGGGGCCCCTGCAGCCGCCCCCAGAGCTGCACTCTCCCCTCACCTGCCCAGTGACCACATGCCCTTGCCCTGCCCTTGAGCTTTGGGGTGGGACAGGAGCTCCCAGGATCTGCCACTGTCTCTTGGAATGTCTAGTCCTCTCCTGTGAGCCACTAGGGTAGTCAGGGCAGCCTCCTGGAGGAGGTGTGTGGGCCTCTTGCAGGTTCCAGAAGAAAGAAAAGGGGCATCAGAGGAGAGGGGGGCCAAAAGGGTGGGAACGCTCTGACTTGGCAGATCCCCACCCACCCAGCAGGGTCTCAGGGTCCCTCCTGTCCCTCCAGCTCCAGCCTGTGGTGGCCTGAGGAGGCCCCAGAACAGCTGCGAATTGGCTCCTTCATGGGGAAGCGCTACATCACCCACCACATCCCGCCCAGCGAGACCCCCATGCTGCCCGACTCCCTCCCCAGCCTCAGCCCCTGACCACCCGCTGCTCGGAGTTCTCTCTCTGACCCGGGCAGGCATGAAGGTGTCTTGCTCTGCTCTGAACCGCGTCACCCGGGAGGACCAACTTCAAGACAGCCCCCGCGGCTGCCCACGAGTGGTTCCTGATCCGACCACACGGGGGCACCTGTGTACTGCAGCCGCTGGGCTCTCGCACATGCGCGCGGCTCTGCCCAGCACGGGTGCAGTGAGGCGCCCACCGCTTTCCGGGGTCCTGGAAGTTGGTGCAACTGTTTTCATCTCCATCAGATCCGAGAGCCCACCACATGCCATCCCCTCCGCCCAGCTGCCACCTTTTCTGAATGGGGAAACTGAGGCTTGTGACCTGCCATCCTGTCCCTTGTCCACCCTCCCAACCCTTTCACTCTTCGCTTGGCCCCCAACTTGCAGCGTGTGAAGAGCCCCCGTCTTTGGAGGTGAATAAAAATGACCTGATTCCACCCTCCACCTCCGCTTCTTGGGGGCTGGGGCCTACCATCCTGGGGGCTACCTCTAGCCTGTTCCCTTCCTTGCTTCTCTCTCTGTCTTTTTGGGGTGCTGTTTTCTGATAGGCTCAAGACAAGCTCAGGAGCATTGCTGGCCCCCCATCCCTGAGCCCTTCTGTGTACTTTGCAGCAGCGGGGTCCCACAAACCCTTCAGGAGCCCTTGCTTGAGCCAGATGGCCCCCAGCCCCTGCCAGTACCCCGGCTGTGCAAGGGCTTGCTCTGTGCAGAGAGCAGCAGAGTCACTGCCACAGCTGAAGGGGGCTCAGGCCTCCCCGCCCCGTCCCGGGCCACACCTGGGTCTGGGCTCCTGCTCTTTCAGAATCTGCTTCCTCCGGGGAAGGACAGTGGATTAAAGCCCCCCACCAGCCATTCTGTCCCCTGACCACCCCCTACCCCCAGTGGAAGGAACTGAGTTTTGATGGTGCTTGAGTGAAAACAGGAACTGGATCCTGTGCGTTCCGGCCTCAGTGCCAAGTCTGCCAATCCAACTGGCATGCACCCCCAGTTCCAAAAGCTCTAGCCAGCTTTCCTCCACCCCACCTTCAGTGTGACCATTGAGGCAGGCCCGTGGGGACCACTGCCATACCATGAGTGAGGACGAGAAGCTGGCCCAGAAGCCCACAGACAGCTGCTGGCCCCCCACGAGGGCAGGAAGGGGGTGCAGGAGGTCTCAGTCCTGGCTGGTCTCCTCTGCTCCTGCCACCCGGGGGACCCACTGATGCCCCGCCTGGCTCACAGTCCATGGAGACACCAGTCACCGCCTGACACAGGAGCCCAGGTCCCAGCTCTCTGGGTCCCAAGGCCTCCCTGAGCCCCCCCTGACCAGGGCTCTGTCCTTGCTCGTCCCACTAGGTAGGACACTCCTTCAGCCACTCGTCTTCCAGATCACTCTGGAAAGCCCGCCCGGGTTCCTCCTCTGCTAGTGCTGTTCTGGTCTTTGGATCTTTTACTTGTTTGTTTTGGAGCCACGCCCGGCGATGCTCAGGGCTTTCTCCTGGCTCTGCACTCAGGTATCACTCTCGCAGGGCTCGGGGAACCATATGAGGTGCTTGACCTTCGGTTGACTTTGGGTTGGCCATGTGCAAGGCAAGCGATCTCCCTCTCTATTACCACTCCCACCCAGGATCTTTGCTTCATGTGGTGGTGGCGCGTGTTCCATGTTGAAGCCGCTAACCCCAAGCCTGGTCTTCTTTCCCTTCCCCGCAATGTGGCAGACCCGGGGTCAGGGGATCCCCAGAGTTCCCAGAAAGTGCCTAAGTACATTTAATGAAACCGCTTGTAAATGACAATAGAAGGGCCAGAGAAATAGTGCAGAGCTTAAGGGATTTGACTGGGACCTGTTTGAATCCCCAGCACTGCGTGTGGTCCCCTGAGCACTGCCGGGGTCACTCCCAAACACAGAGCCTTGGATAGCCAACTGACAGTAGAGAGCAGTGGCTCAGCGGTAGGGCCTGCATGCATACGAGGCCGCAGGTTTTTTTTTTTAATTTTAATTTTTATTTCTTTTTATTTTTTGCTTTTTGGGTCACACCCAGCGATGCACAGGGGTTACTCCTGGCTCTGTGCTCAGGAATTACCCCTGGCGGTGCTCAGGGGACCATATGGGATGCTGGGAATTGAACCCGGGGCCACGTGCAAGGCAAACGCCCTACCCACTGTGCCATTGCCTCAGCCCTGAGGTCCCAGGTTTAATCCCAGCAAGGTATTCCCGCCTCAAGTGACTTCTGGCACTGCTGGTGTGATCCCAGATTCCCCAAAAAGCCACACCTCAGCCAAGAATGCAATCACTGGCACCAGAGTGTTGACAACAAAAGGGCAACTATGTTTCAACACTCAAAAGCGGCATCTAGGGCCTGAGGGAGGGTACCGTGGGGAAGGCACTTGCCTTGCACACAGCCAACCTGGGTTCAGTCCCGGGCACCACATATGGTCCCGAATCTCATCAGGAGTGATCCCTGAGTGCAGAGCCAGGAATTAGCCTGGAGGGCTGGAGCAATAGCACAGCGGGTAGGGCGTTTGCCTTGCACGCGGCCGACCCAGGTTCGAATCCCAGAATCCCGTATGGTCCCCTGAGCACCACCAGGAGTAATTCCTGAGTGCAGAGTCAGGTATGACCCAAAAAAGCAGAAAAAAAAAAAAAGGAATTAGCCTGAGCACCACTGGGTATGGCCCCCAAGCAAAAAACAAAAGAGGAATGTCAGGGATCCAGGGGGGACAGCTCAGAGTGCTGGTATGCATGGTGAGCGGCAGCTAGGAGCGGCCCCCAAAACCCCAAACAAAAATGGGACAGATTTAGGGTAATCGGGGAGCTGCAAGACTGAGTGCGTGCCCACGAGGCTCAGGTTCCATCCCCAGCACTGCACGGCCTTCGGAGCAGCCTGGGTGCAGTCCTGGTGGTCCCCAGCCGCTAACCCCTAGCCCCTAGCCGCTAACCCCAGCCAGTCACTAGAGCCGCACAAGCACCAGATCCTGGGGCTGTGACTCCAGGAGGGACCTCCGAGTATCTCCCCTGGGCCCCCAAGCAGTACCAGGAAAACACCTGTACAAGGGCCAGAGAGAGCACAGCAGGAGGACGATGCGCCTTCCACACTAGCACCCCAGGTGGTCCCCTGAGGCCCGCCAGACAAGAATAGAGCCTGAGCTGTAGCCCAACAACAACAGTAAAATATACAGATAGGCAGACAGACAGACGGACAGACAGACAGCTGCAGGGGTAGGCGCCGCAGGTGACAAGTTCTGGGTTCAGCAGCGCCAGCACCGCCGGGCGCCACCCTATGTTAAGTGACAAGGGTCTGCATGTACTTCATGGAGTGGTGCGGTGCTTGTTCAGGGCCATGATTCAGCCTTATTTACTGACTTGTGCAACCCTGCCCGCGATCAACCTCTTAATCACCCCAAAGAAACCCTACCCCCTTAGGCAGTCCTCTGTTCCGCCCTGACCCAACCCCGCCTGGCAGCCACTGCAGCGGGAGGAGGAGGCCACACTGCCCGCGGGGACTCCACCTGTCCTGATTGTTCCTTCGTCCTTTCTGCCTGGACAGAACTGCCTTCTGACCCCCATCACAGTGCTCCCATTCATGTATTTCCTTCCAATCACACTAGTGAGGTGGAGAAGAAATATTCTAGAGCCTGGGGACTCCTGGTTTTGTTTGTTTGGGGGCCACACCTGGCAGCACTCAGGGGTTACTCCTGACTCTGCACTCAAATTACTCCTGGCGATGCTTAGGAGACCATAAGGGATGCCAGGGATTGAGCCCAGGTCAGCTGAGTGCAAGGCAAACACCCTCCCCGCTGTCCTGTGCTGAGCCTGGGAACTCCTGGAAGCCCTGGGAGTCAGTCTGGAAACTGGTTCCAGCTTGAAATGAAGCTGCATTCTGTGGACCCCACCGGCCTGGAGGCTTCTGGAAGGAAAGCAGGCTGGCCCCCTCTTGTCTTGGGTTAAGTGGCTGGCCAGGTATTCCTGCATTTTTGACCTGGGGCTTACGTGGGGGGCTCCCTCTACACAGAGAGTGAAAAGACTCAAGGGGATCCTAGCAGGTGGATGTGGGGGCAGGCGAGGGACCAAGTCGTTCCAGAGAAGGAACCCATGGGGGGTTCTCCTTAAGAGAATGGTTAGACACAATACCCAATAAGAGAGAGAGAACAAAAGGGAAAGCCCTGCCACAGAGGCAGGGTGGGATGTGGGGGATGGGGGGTGGGAGGGATACTGGGATCCATGGTGGTGGGAAATGGGCATTGGTGGAGGGATGGGTATTTGATCGCTGTATAATTGAAACCCAAGCACAAAAATTTGTAAGTCTACAACTGTACCTCATGATGTCTCACTAATAAAAATTATATATATAAAAAAAAAGAGGATGGTTAGAGTGTCCTGGGGCACGTCAGGGAAGTGACACTCCAGATAGAAGCAACATCCTTTGGTCCATGACGGGGCCCCCCTAGGTGTGGCAGAGTCAAACTGTCCGGGCACAGCAATGCTCAGTCACTGGGGGACACACTTGGCCGGAGTGGCCCCAAGGCCCCAGCCCTAAGACATGGGGGCTCCATGGCATCATGAGCCCCAAGCTCAATGCTTGGGTGTGACACAACAACCCACAGCACCTCAACAAGTGTGATCCCAACTGGGCACTAACAAAAGAGAAGTGGGGGAAGGTTTGTATGTGAAAATATTTCTGTGTCTCCACCCTATAGATTCGTACACACGCATATGCACCAGATCTACGCGCCGTTAGGCACCAAGTACGCACGGGGTACACGCCCCTAGGCACCTATACACACACATAGACTAGATATATACACCCATCAGCACCCCCACACCCAGTGTAGACCCGCAGACAGCATAGACTCCCGAAGGCACCACCGGTACGCACTTGTGTACCATGTCCGCTCACCTATGAACACCCACTTACGCCCACTAGTGGGCAGAACAACAGACCCCACAGGGTCCAGTTTCAGACCTTGTCCTTAGGGACACCCCCACATGGGGGCACCTGTTCTTTTTTTTTTTCTTTTTGGGTCACACCTTGTGATGCTTAGGGGCTACTCCTGGCTCTGCACTCAGGAATTACTCCTGGCAGTACTCAGGGGACCATATAGGATGCTGGGAATCGAACTCGGGTTGGCCGCGTGCAAGGCAAACGCCCTACCTGCTGTGCTATTGCTCCAGACCCTTAAAGGGTCTTTTTTGGGGGGGAGGGGGCACCCATTTTTTCAGAGCAGTGCCCCTCCATGGAGGCCCAGTCCCCAAGCTCAGTGGGATGCTGTGGGTAGGGGCAAAGATGAGTTCAGGTGGCCCTGGGGAGTGATGTGGAGGGAGCCCAGGGCAGATGGGGTTTGGGGGTCCAGGCAGGAGGCTGGGGAAAACCCTTCACCCGACCTTGCCCTGTGGGTGATGGAAATCTCTTGGGCCCTCAGTGCCACTTGGTGGCAGTGGCCCTCACAACCTAGCCGCCCTGGGTCACTGTGTAGTGCAGGCAGAGGTCCCTGGAAGAGGGGGTTCCTGGCTGCAGGAGGAAGCGGGGTTGGGCGTGCTGTGCAGGTCTCGGCCTCAGCCCTGGACTCCCCACATGGCTTTGGGGGTTTGGGGGTGCAGACCGTGCCTGCGCTTTCCAGGGCTCCACTCCCGACCCCCCACCATGGCTAGAGACCCAGGAAGCCTGGCCCAGCCCTCCTGGAGACCCCATACTGCATGCAGCTGGACATCCAGGGGAGCCTATGACTTCACACCATCGTTTGCTGGGTGAGTCTGGCCCTCCTTCCCAGCCTCCAGTTTCCCCTCTCTACTGTGAAGATTCAACCTGAGAGATCTCTAAGCTGCCTTCGCCTCCCTGAAACCCCACTCCCTGTGGGTGACATCAGCGAACATTATCCACAGCAAAGAATGCGTTTCCCTTGCCAACCGACGACTCAGGAATGCCCCATTAATTACTCGGCCTCTCCCTCTGCTCCCCAAGGGAGGTGGCCCCAGGGCCCTTCAAGTTTCTCATGGAAACTCTGGGTCATCTTTGCCTCCTGCCCAGCCTGGAAACTTGTCCTTGTCTGGATCCTAACTCCAGGCTTCAATCCTCAGAGATTTGGGTCTATTCCACTCACTCAGTGACCCCAGGGCCTTTGCACCTTCTGCTCCTTAATGCCCCCAGGATCCTCCCTCTCCTGCCTCATTCTGGAGCCTCCGCCCATTGCCTGGGTCCTGCCCCCTTTCAGCCTGGGTCCACGATTCCCCTCTGAGTACTGCATTTGCTTCTGGGGAGCCTGAACCTCAATGTTCCTATCCACTTGTATTATTTTAGTTATCCCTGTCCAGACTGGCATACCTGAATTCTGTTCCCTGAGGATGCCCAGAGCCTGGCTCGGGTGCGTGGCACCAAGAGGGGCTCTGGGGCCACTTGGTAAAGGGATGAAGGATGGCCCCACTGCTCTAGAAGGTTCTGCATACCTTGGGGTCCTGCCCTGCAGCTGCCCAGGCCCAGGTGATGGTGCGGGAACCCAGTGGCTGGGCCACACTGAGCAGTGCCACCTGATAGGATTGAACCCGGAGCTGTCCCTGGACCCCTCTGCTGGTCGCTGCCCGATGCTAATCCGTTGTCCATTCATGGCTGCAGTTTTTCCTCCGAGTGAACTTTCTGCTCTTGGCCAACCCCTGGACCCTCCAGCACAGAGCAGGTGGCAGATCTGGGGCCTGTCGCCATTGAGGACCTCTCTGCACTTGGGACGCCCAGGTTCCCCCTGTCTGCCTCCTCGGAGAAAGGTGGGTGTGTCAGGGGCCTGGGACCTGTTTGGAGACATGGGGTGGGCCTTTGAGAGCTGCTTCTCTGGGTGCGGGCGAGGAGCCCCATACATTAGTCACCCCAAAAACCAATGACAAGGTAGATCCTTGGAAATTGGCCTGGGTAGGTCCTCCCAGGCCTGGCACCCCGCCCCCAGCACCCCTGGGCATACTGGGCTCACTGCACCAGGAAGATGGAGACACCCACCTGGACCCACTGGGCAGTGGGGGACAGAGCAGGGTGGGGCCTGTCCATCGTCAAAGTTTCCGTTTTTGTTTGTGAGCCACATCCTGTGATGCTCAGGGTTTGTTCCTGACTCTCCATTCAGGAATCACTCCTGACAGTGCTCAGGGGACCATATGGGATGCCAGGGATCAAACCCGAGTCAGTAGTGTACAAAGCAAGCACCCTTCCCGCTGTACTATCTCTCCAGCCTTTTTTTTTTTTTAAATTTTTATTAGTGAAACACCATAAGGTACAGCTGTAGACTTACAAGGTTTTGTGCTTGGGTTTCAGTTATACAATGATTGAGTACCCATCCCTCCACCAGTGCCCATTCTCCACCACCATGGGTCTCAGTATCCCTCCCACCCCCATCCCCCGATCCCACCATGCCTCTGTGGCAGGGCATTCCCTTTTGTTCTCTCTCCTTTTGGGTGCTGTGGTTTGCAAAAGAGGCACTGAGTGGCAATCATGTTTGGTCTATACTTTCAGCATGCTTCTCCCATCCTGGGAGGATCCTCCCAACACTCTTTATTTGGTGCTCCCTTCTCTATCTGAACTGCCTTTTCTTTCCCCTAGCATGTGCGGTCCAGACCCTCTTTTGGGGGAAGAAGGTAAGTTTCATGACACCCTGGTGGGGTCTGACCTTGGAGCTTGGAACGCTGAACATGAATAGGTGCATCCACACAGATTCACACAGTTTGCACATAAGTCCACACGTGCACATGCATACATAGTTCATACGTGTACAGATTCACCATAAATTAATTCATGAATATGCACATGAACAAATTCATACACACAAATTTATGCAGATACACAGATTCATAAACATGATACACGTGATGTACACTTTCGTTTTTGTTTTATTTGATTTTGGGCCACATCAGCAATACTCAGGGCTGACTCCTGGCTCTGTGCTCAGGAATTAGTCTTGCAGGGCCGGGAGACCATATGGGAGGCCGGGGATCAAACCTGGGCTTGCAAGGCAAGCGCCCTCCCTGTTGTGCTATGGTTTTGACTCCCCCCCCCACCCCCCCACCCCCGCACAATGGAGGCTTTCAAAAGCACGAAGTCAGCTCTGCCCTGGGTGATGTTTGCTTTCCAATGTGATAAAGGAAACATTCCCATTCCTGTGCAGTGCAGAATACTCATGGAAATGTGTCCGTGTTGAATGTCATACATCATCATGGGGAGAGTCCTAGAAAACCAAAGATCCAGGCCTGGGGACAACATGGCTCAGCAGGGAAACCGAGGCCTGGGCTCAGTCCCAGTACCACATGGTCTCCCAAGCACCTCTGGGTGTTCCCCCAACCCCCCAACCCTCCAAACTTCAGGCTCATTGGCAGCAGCCCACTGCTCTGGAGAAGAGGCCAGAAGTCAAGTTAAGCCCGCTGCCTACTGGAAAGGCAAGGTCTGGGGGCCCAGGGTCCTCCTCTGGGTCGGAAAAGTTCCTTCATCTCTTTATCTCTGTCCCCCAGAAAACCTCACTCTGAGCAGCTAGGCCGACGGCCCTGGGGACACCCATGGGAACCGCCGTCAGATGAGCTGGGATAGGCCTGGGGGCTTAGCACAAGCCCACCAGCTTGGAGCTGCAGTTTTAGGGCATGCAGAGAGTGACCGAGGGCAGGGACAGAGAAGAAGAGCACAAACATACGCCCTGTGTCCACTCCACAGTTGCTGAGGCCGCTGAGGGCTGTTCCCACCCCTCACTGCGTTCTGCACCTACGGCTCCAAAGGCAGCAACTGAACCTTTGCGGAACTCGAGGCCTCTCGCCAGCTGGGCCTGGCACGAAGGCTGTGGGAAAAAGGATTCAGGGTGGACTTGGGTCTTAGGGGGTGGCTGGCTAGAGGGGAGCTGGAGCAGGGCTAGGCTTGGTGTAGCTCCAACCGGGAGGGAGGGAGGGAAGGAGGGAGGGAGGGAGGGAGGTGGGGAAGCCCCTTCCTGAGAACAGACCGCAGGGCCCTGCCAGGAAGGGTCCCAAGTCTACATTTCGGGGTGGTTTTCTAATTCCAAGTGCTGCTTGACCAGCCATCTGAACCATTTTGCTCAGGGCACCCCTAAAAGAAGGGGGAGGGGCCGGAGCAGTGGTACAGCAGGGAGGGCGCTTGCCTTGCACTCGGTTGACCCGGGTTCGATCCCCGGCACCCCATATGGCCCCTGAGCCCCACAGGAGCGATTCCTGAGCACAGACCGAGGGTAAGCCCTGAGCATCTCTGGGTGTGGCCCTTTGGATCCGGGTGGGGGTTGGGGGGAGGGGGGATGAAGGCCCTTCTTGGGGGCTGTTGAGACCTGGAGCTTGCCAGGCAGGGCTGTGCCTCCTTCCCAGGCTCCTCCTGGCCCCCTGGAGCCTAGGTGGGGGGGGTGCCCGGGCTTGCCTTGGGCAGCAGCTGATTGTTCTCTAGACCCTCCCAGCTGGTGCCCAATCCCCAGAAGATTCTAACCCCAAACCTGTCTGACCAGTTGTTTGGGGGGGAGGGGGCCCCTGGGAGGGGCTGCAGGAGGCCCCAGAAGTAACCTCCCCCCACCCCACCCCTTCTAGCACAGACCAGACCACAGCGGGGGCTCTGGACGCTCAGAGAGAGGCTGGGACAGATGGACGCATGGCAGAGGCTCAGCCTGGCCACCGGGCTCAGCGGGGGACACTCTCGGCTGCTCGTGCCTCTGTGGTTGCTGCTGGCGTGTCTGCGGCCCGGAACAGGCCTGGGTGAGTGAGGGCCCCCCGGGCCTCCGGCTACAGGAGAGACCCCAGACCCGGGCCCCAGAAGGGGTCACAGACAGACGCCAGGGGCTGGGGCGATTGGACAGCAGGCAGGGCATTTGCCTCATACACGGCTGACCTGGGTTCGATCCCTGCACTTCATTTGGTGATCCCTGAGAACAGCAGGGTGTGGCCCCCAAACAAAGATTAACCCCAGTGCCCAGCCAGAGAGAACACCCTTATCTTTGGGGTTCCCATCTTTACGCACTCGGTGCTACCCCACTTCTCACCATAGGAGTCCCCTGCTTCCTGTCCCTAGGGAAGCTCTCAGTTCAGGCTGCTTGGCCGGGGACTCTCAACAGAGAGGCTCGGAGACTTGCTCTCTCCTCCTGGGCCCATGTTCAGCAAACATTAAGTGCCCGCTGTATACAGTGGTTTCAAATGTCTCTCTGCTTTCTTTTTATTTATTTATTTATTTTTTCTTTTTGGGTCACACCCGGCAATGCACAGGGGTTACTCCTGGGCTCTGAACTCAGGAATCACCCCTGGCAGTGCTGGGGGACCACATGGGATGCTGGGAATTGAACCCGGGTTGGCCACATGCAAGGTAAACGCCCTACCCGCTGTGCTATTGCTCCAGCCCCATCTCCACTTCTTTTTGGTGGGGGTGGGGATGCTCAGGCGGTCCTGGGAACTGCTGGTGGTTCTCAGCCAACCACGCTGTGGTTCGGTGCAAGGGCCCTGCGGTGCCCGGGCTGTCTCAGGCTCCCCCACCCCATCTTTGTACGGACTTTCTGTCCGTCATCCGCCTCCCTCTCCTCCTCTCCAACCCCTAACGTGGACCACTGGGGTGGAGCCTGGAGGACTTGGCTGGGGCTCGGGCTCCCCCAATTCTGAATCTCCAATAAATTCACCCCAGGAAAGGAAGCTAAGCCTGCCTCTGGGGAGGGGCCCCCTGTGCCCACAGCTGTGCCCACATGCGACCCCAGACAAGGGTGGGGCAGGATTATCCCCCAGCCTCGCACAGTGCAGTTGCCCATGGGAGGAGGCGATGACTCAGACACACGCACATCCGGCTGCAGGGGCTGAAGAAGCTTCTGGTTAATGCCCGAGCAGAGTTTGCAAGAAGAGCCCCAGACCCCCTTCATTCTGGGCCTGCTGGCACAGGTCTCGGTCTCTGCTTCAGACTGGGCTCCTAAGACCATGCTCCCCGCTCAGAGTGGTCTCAGGCAAGGTCATGCCTTTTCCCTCAGACTGGTCTCCCAAGGCAGGGTGATGCCTCCCCCCTCAGACTGGTCTCCCGGGGCTGGAGTGATAGCACAGTGGGTAAGGCGTTTACCTTGCATGTGGCCGACCTGGGTTCGATTCCCAGCATCCCATATGGTCCCCTCCAAGTACCACCAGGAGCAATTCCTGAGTGCAGAGCCAGGAGTAACCCCTGTGCATTGACGGGTATGACCCAAAAAGCTATAAAATAAAATAAAAAGACTGTTCTCCTAAGGCAGGGTTCTGCCTCCCCCCTCAGACTGGTGTCTCAGGCAAGGCTGTGCCTCCTCTCTCAGTTTAGTCAAGACTGGACTATGCAGGGTAGACTATGCGGGGGGCCCAGTAGTCCTGCTGAGCTCCTACTCTCTGCCTGTCCCCTCAGAACACATCAGCTACGTGCCCCAGCTCGCCAACGCCACCCTGGCGGGGAGGCTCACCCAGACCACCTTCACGCTGGAGCAACCTCGCGGCCAGTTCAGCCACCTCAACATCTCTGACTGGGACCCCATCTGGCTGGTGGTGGCCAACAGCTGTGGTGGGCACACCTGGGTTTCCCTCTGGGAACTGGGCAGGCACCAGGTCTGGCCTTTGGGTTGGGGGACCCCGGCCGGGCGGCCCCTCCCTTCTAACCTGCCATGCCACCTGCAGCCACCCAGAGCTTCACCACCCCAAAGGGGACCAAGGACCTGCCAGTCCCTGCCCAGTTCCCACAGAGGGGCTACTACGTCACACTGAGGGCCAGCCGGGCGCTCTATCCGCCCCGCCAGCCACACCGGCTCCAGGTCCTGCGTGTGGGCACCGACTCCCGCTGCTCCCCAGAGGGCCTGGGCTGTAACAGTCCGCTGCGGGGCCCTGGGCCCTACCGGTGAGCTGCACCCCCATGGGCTGTCCCTGCCTGCAGTGTCCGGCTCTCCAGAGCAGCTCCCCCGGTCCGTGTCTGCTGGTGCCCGGTGTTACCCGCTCCTGTCAGGCGTTACCCAGGAACTGCTGGCTTGATTCCTCTTCTTCAGGACTCAGAACTCGATGCCTAAAGGGGGGTGGGAGCTCCTCCACCTTCCCCTGCCAGGACCCCAGTCCCACACAGTGGGTGGGAGCCCTTCCCTGTGGGTCTGCTGGAGTCACGGGCCCACAGGAGCGAGGTTGGGGGACCCACCCAAGTCCTGCCTCCTGTTCAGAGTGAAGTTCCTGGTAATGCGGAACGACGTCCCTGTGGCTGAGACAGACTGGTCCGAGGAAATGAGTCTGCAGCGAGGTAAGGCTGGGGAGTAGGCAGTGACCCCTCCCAGCACTGCCTGGACCCCAATACCACAAGACCACCACGTCCATCCTGGGCCCCCCCAGTCAGTAGGCAGCTGTGGGAGCGGTTCCACCCAGACACCCCTTCTCAGCTGAATCTCCCCCCCCTGCCTGGGGTCCTGCTCACCCCTAGCTGAGACCCTCAAGATCATCCCGGGCACCCAGAGCCCCAGAACTGTGGTCCTCATCACCCTCCTGGCCGTGCTCCTGGCCGTCTTCTTCACCACTCTCCTCACCCTGCTGGTGTACACCTGGTAAGCGGGCTAGGCCCTGGGAGGGGACCCCTCCATCCCCTTCTCACCGTTCAGGCCCATACCCAGTCGGTCCCCCCTAGCAAGCCCCCCTACAGCCCAGAATGGGGCGACAGTGACAAAGCAAGGGCTCCCTGAGGTTGAGAACCGCTAGGTGCTGAGTTAGGGACCGGCCTGGCCTGAGGGGTGCAGGTCTGTGTGCAAAACCCTCTCCCCTCTGCCCCTCTGCACCAGCTCCTAGCCTCTGGCTACCGGACAGGCGCCTCCTGCCCCCTGGTGGCGGCCTATGGAATTGCGAGTGGTGCAGCGCCACGACCGCCCCGCCCTCACCAACCCTCACCCTGCCGCACCCCAAGTGGGAGTGTCCAGGCCTGACCTGCAGAGCTTTTAGGCCTTTAGCTTCGAGATTTTATTCAGAGACCAATTATGGGACCTGGAGGAGAGGAAGTGCTGCCTAAGAAAGGGGAGGGAGAGGGAAAGGATTCGGGGAAGGGAAAAGCAAGTGGTGGGGTCCGAGGTCAGGGCCAGAGAGAGAGCACAGTGGGCAGGGCGTTTACCTTGCACTCGGTTGACTTGGGTTTGGTCCCTGACACCCCATATGATCCCCCAAGGCTGCCAGGAGCGATCCCTGAGCACAGAGCCAGGAATCAGGCCTGAACACAGCCGGGTGTGGCCCAAGACAAAACAAAACAAACCCCAAAATTAAATAAATAAATAAAATTGCCCTCTTATAAGAAATGGGGGTGCGGGGGTACCAGAGAGCTAGTGCAGCAGGGAGGGTGCTTGCCTTGCACACCGCTGACCTGGGTTCAATTTCCAGCCACCTATAGGGTTCCCCTGAGCACTGCCAGGAGTGACTGTGGGCGCTGGGTTGTCAGGCTGAGGGGGGCCAGTCTGATTTGCTCTGGTTCAGCCACACTGGTCAGGCGACCCCGGGCTCTCTGCTGCAGGCAATAGTCGGGGTCCCCTCCTTAGTCACTGTCTTCCTGTTCTGCCTCCCCAAGCTTTGACAGCCGCAGGAGCGCCCCTATCTCGGACCCAGGGGAATCGGCAAGAAGATTATGAAATCCATCAAGCGGTCAGGCCTTCAGCTCTGGGGGGCTCCTGAAGGGGCCCCAGCTGGCCTCAGCCCCCTCTGGGGGGCCCAGGCTGCAGCGCCCAGGTTGGGGACAGGCCTGGGGAGAATGAGAGTGGGGGTGTCCTTCCGTAGAAATAAATGCCCCGTGGCCCCAAACTTGTGTGTGATGGTTTCATTGGCTGCCGGGAAGGGGGTTCAGGGGATCCAGGACCCCGTGGAGTTCAGGGTCCAGGCTGGCCAAGCCATTGGGAGCCTCAGTGTCCCCATCTGTAAGTGGGTGTGGTTTCTTGTTTTTTTTATATTTTGGTTTCGGGACCACACCTGACAGGGCTCAGAGGAACATATGTGATGGCAGGGATGAAAACCAGGTGTTACAGCACCTGTAAGTGGGGGAGAGGGGAGGGGCTGGATCGATAGTACAGCGGGGAGGGCGTTTGCCTTGCATGTGGCCAACCTGAGTTTAATCCCCGGCCTCCCATATGGCCCCCTGAGCACCACCAGGAGTAATTCCTGAGTGCAGAGTCAGGAGTAACCCCTGAGCATCGCTGGGTATGACCCAAAAAGCAAAAAAAAAAAAAAGGGGGGGAGGGAGTGTTTGGCCAGAGACCCTGGGCACTGGGCTGGGGGTGAGGCAGGCTGGGGGGACCTCCAAGGAGATGAGGTGTGTAGGGCAAACCTTGGCAGGTGGCTGGGGGAGGGGCGCCGGAAGTGAGCAGGTTGGGGGCAGCTGGCGGGTGGGGTGAGGGAGGCTAGGAGGCCACGTGGAGGGCCTCACTCTGGAGGGGGAGGTTGGCTGGGTTCCCAATTCCCGATGTCCTGGAGGCGCCCATGGCTCATTTGGCTACATCCAGTTCCTGTTCCCTCCCTTAGTGGAGCCAATCTGGCTGTGGCGGAGGGCGGGGGGGCATGAGGGGACCCCCAGCCGTAGCCAAGATGAGCCTGGACCACTCAGCATGTCTTTCGAGTGGCGGGTTGACCTCTTGCTCTCTCTCCAGCTCGGTGTTGAGGGGTCCCTAGATACAGCAGTGAACAGATGGCTGGCAGCTTGGCAGGGCAATTGAGCACGTTTACAGAGGTATGGGGGGTGGGGTCAGCGGCTGGCAAGAGAGAGTCACCTCGGCACTGGATGGGCAAAGGGCATGCTAGCTGGTGAAGTGTTTGCCCTCCCTAGCTGGGGTCAGCCCTTCAGGCTTGCTGGGCTCTGTCCGGGGGACCGAGAGACTCTCCCCCATCTTATTTTTGTGGCGTTTTTAGGGGACCCCATATGGCAGCATTCAGGGTTCCTTCTGGCTCTGCACTCAGGGATCACTCCTGACGGGGCTCAGGGTGGGGTGCCAGGGATGGAGCCCCAGTGAGCCCCGTGCAGGGTCCGCGCCATCCCACACACCGTCTCTAGCCTCTCTCTGATTTTAACCCGGACTCCCCTGGGCGGGGCTCGCTTTGGGGTGGGGGTGGGGGGATAGTCTGAGCTGGTCCAGAGAGGGCACTTCTTGTCCCAGAAACCCAGGTCAAGAGGGCCGTCCCGACCCCTCAGGAAGAGGAAGAAACAGAGCAGACCCAAAGGTGGGTGTCACTGCCGGTCACCCCCGCCCCGCAATTTGCAGGGTCGTCCCTAGGCCCTGACAACACCGGCTTGCCCCTCAGCAGACCCTGGGGCAGGGGGGTGTCGCCCTGGGCAGGGGTCCTGGAGTCCTGGTCCCTCCCACGTCTGTGCCACCCCCTCTTGGCTGGGTTCCAGCTAGTGCAGAGGGCGAGGGTGGATCCAGCTGCCCATCAGGCATCAGAATAAGGAACTGGGGGTGGGGGGGCATTCTTCCACCTGGGCCCAAAGATCCTGGGTTTCGGGGCTAGAGCAACAGGACAGCGGGGAGGGCACTTCCCTTGGACGTGGCTGACAAGGTTCCATTCCTGGGACCCCATGCCATTCACTGAGTCCCGCCAGGACTGATCGCTGAGTGCAGAGCCAGGAGAAAGTCCTGAGTGCTGCTGGGTGTGACTCCCTCCCCCACCCACATAGCGGCCCTGAGCAGCCTCTGTCCCACCCAAGACAGCAGACAGAACCAGGGACGGAGCTGGGGGGAGGACGGGGAGGGGCCCAGCGAGAGGAGGGGAAATGAACTGGGGGGTCACCCAGACATGTCCGCGCTGTGCCTGAGGTGCTGGGAGCTAAAGCCACGGAAGACCCTGGGGTCCAGGGCTGCACGGGGGAGCTCTTGGGGCGTCTGAGCAGGAAAGTAAGAATGCATCTGCCCTTCCGAGGAGCGGGCTCCGGGGTAAGGGACCTGGTTTGTGAGCACAAAGCTGTGAGTCCAATACCAGGGCCGTGTGTGTGTGTGTGCGCGCGCATGTGTGTGCATATGCTCTGTGCACTTACGTGTGTGCGTGCGTGCATATATGTGTGTGCACACGTGTATGTCTGCCCACACTAAAATGTGTGATCTCCACCTGCCAGCCATGTCTTGACCACAGGGACGGGAAGGGATGGGGAACATTGAGATGCAGGGTGGGTGTCACTGTCGCTCTACTGTGATGCTCACACACTGGCCGAGGGGCCACCAGGACCGTGGTGCTCACCCACTTCCTGGTTGCAGTGCTCGCTGAGGAGCTCATGCACCTTTGAGGATCATGCTCGTCATCCATGGTGCTACCCTAGCCCCGTGACACTGGGTCCCCGTGACCACCCTGCATGGTCCCTGTGCACCTCAGGAGTGATCTCTGAGTCCAGAGCCCAGAATAATCATGAGCATCAGCGATAGCACAGCGTTTGCCTTGCACGCGGCCAACCCGGGTTCGACACCCAGCATCCCATATGGTCCCCTGAGCACAGCCAGAAGTAATTCCTGAATGCATGAATCAGGAGTCACCCCTGAGCATTGCTGGGTTTGGCCCAAACAGCCAAAAATAACAACAACAAAAAAAATGAGCATCACTGAGCACGGCCTCAAAACTAACTAGGGGTTGGAGAGATAGCACAGTGGGTAGGGCGTTTGCCTTGCACGCGGACAACCCAGGGTCAATTCCCAGAATCCCATATGGTCCCCTGAGCACCACCAGGAGTAATTCCTGAGTGCAGAGTCAGGAGTAACCCCTGTGCATCACTGGGTGTGACCCAAAAGAAAAAAACTAAATAAATAAATAAGCAACCCAGCCCCCCTTGAGGCCTGTGTGTGTGCAGGGCCTCTGAGCCCTCCCATGCCCCCTGAGTCTGTCCGAGAGCAGCTTGTGGGGGAGAAGGGAGGGGACAGCCCCACAGGTGGACTCGGAGACTGACATGGGCCTTTGTGGTGGGTCTGCTGGGGTGTGGGGTGCCTGCCCTCCGCTCCGCCTCTCTCTCAGATCCAGGCTCACCCTCATCCTCCGCCTGCTGGGGGTCCCCTTATTCCCCCTCCTGCTCCCCCCTTTCCTAAGCAGGAGGATGCGAACAGGCGTTCCCACTCTATTCTGGAAAGTTCCTGAGGTTAATGAGGGCAAAGCACGCATCACATTCAGGGGGCTGAACTTCTGGGAAGAGAGAGACCCGGGCTTGGGCTGCTGGCCAAGGGTGGGGTGCACGGAATGGCACGGCCCTCGAAGTGTCCCCTAGGCCCCCCCTGGGACTTCAAGAAAGTCAGAGACATAGGACAGGATCCTCCCTGACCCCCAGAATAGAAGCAGGATCCCCCCCTCCCACCGCTTCCACAGGGTGGGCTGTGGGTGATCTGGACTGGGGCTGGGTCTAAGAGGGGACCTCGGGCTTGGGCGGTGTGTGGCCTGGCTTGTCTTTGAATGGCTTTGAGTGGGCCATCAAGGAACTGGGCTGGAGAAGGAAGGAAAGAAAGGCAATGGTCCGAGTGACAGGACAGTGCGGAGGACGCTGGCCTGGCATGTGGCTAACCTGGGTTGGATTCTGGCCCCCCACAGGGTCCTCTGAGCACATCCAGGAGTAATTCCTTGAGCACAGAGCCAGGAGTAAACCCTAAGTACCACAGCATGTTACCCAAACCCTGCTCCCACCCCTAAATAAAAGAAAAAGAAAAGTGGGGAGAGGGAGCAGAAGAGTTGAGTTCTTTTTGTGTTCGTTTTTTGATATTTTTGGTCAGACCCAGTGGTGCTCAGGACTTACTCTTGGCTCTTCACTCAGGGGTTACTCCTGGTGGTGCTTGGTGGGGACCATATGGGGTGCCAGGGGTTAGACCCAGAGTGGCTGTGTGATGGAAAATGCCTTATCTTCTGTATCATGAGTTGAGTTCTGAGGTAACTCAGTGACAGACTTGCCCTGGACACCAGTTCCGAGCAGTCCCTGGGCCACCGAGGCAGGTAGGATGGGCCCCGTCTGCCAGACAAACGGAAGAATCAGAGTTCACTGCTGGCCATCAGAGAGAGAGAGGGAGAAAGGATGGGGGTGTCTGCTGGGCAGGTGGTGGAAACGGCCTAATGGGGGGTGTTCACTGAGCGAATAGTGGGGATGGTCTAAGGGGGGTGACCACTGGGCAGATGGTGGAAATAGTGTAAGGGAGTGTCCACTGGGCGGATGGTGGGGACAGTGTAAGGATGGGGGTGTCCACTGGGCGGATGTGCGGACAGTGTAATCCCCATGGTGGACCTCTACTTTCTCACTCTTTTTCTTTTGTCTTTGCATTACTTGGGAGCCTTCCCATCAGAGGTGGGGACCAGCACCATACCTGATGACACTCGGGGTCCATGTGTACGCGGGCATCACCCCTGGGCACAACGGGTCTGGCCCCGCCCAGGTTCAGGGCAGAGCTGTGTGTACGGTGCCAGACAGGGTGTGCAGAGCCAGGCTCGGGGAAGGACCTTAGAGTGGTCATGGGAAGCTCATGCAGCCCACCTGGGATTTCTAGAAGCTATGGGGAAATGGGGACTTTGGCCACTGTCCCCATGCGAGGGGACCTTCCTTGGTGGCAGCGGAGGCTGGAGCATGAGCTGGGACTACAGGCAGCCGTGTCCTCCCCACTGTTCTGGGAGCATGGAGCCTGGGAGAACAGGGTCCCCCAAACCTTTTTCCAACTTCATGCCTGAGACCGACCCGTGGTCTCAAGTTGGGGTTGACGGGGGACCCTGATGGGGCCCAGAGACCCTCGTGAGCTCAGTGGGGGTCCCATGTGCCCCAGGAGTGGGGTAACAGTGGAGGGAGGTGGGGTCTCCCAGAGACTGGCTGAGGCACGTGAAGGTGTTGGTTGGAGTAGGGGTCAGACAGAGACCAGGACCCCCGTTCCCCGCTGGCCTGGGGCATGAGGTGCCGAGGGAGGCTGCGTGTTTATTTCCTGCCCAGGGCACTGGCCATATCCCAAGTATTCCGTGCAGGGAGCCCCAAGGGGCCTGGTCAGGTCCAGGGAATTACGCCAAGGTCTTGTCATCTCCCCCAGACCTGGGAACTGACCCCGCCCTCTCCAGGAAGCCCACAAGAGTGATTTTCCTCTACGTGGGCGGGAACACTGGGAACCCCTGTCCATACCCGAGACCTGGACACTGCCCATCCCCATGGCACGCAGGGACACTAGCTGTCACCCATCGGGGCTGTCCTGTTCACCCCGTCTACCAGGACTTCTCTCTACCGCCTCTGGGTGCAGTGATCATGACCCCACAAGGATGGGGGTGGGAAACTGAGGACACAAGCCTCCCCCCATCCCCACCTCAGTCCGGGAGCTCCGAGCTGGTCCTGCTTCCTGTTTTCCTGACTTTTTTTCCTCTTTTTTTTTTTTTGGTGAAACACCATGAGGTACAGTTGTAGACTTACAAATTTTTGTGCTTGGGTTTCAATTATACAATGTTCGAGTACCCATCCCTCCACCAATGTCCATTTTCCACCACCACTGATCCCAGTATCCCTCCAACCCCCCTTTTCCCCCATCCCACCCTGCCTCTGTGGCAGGGCATTCCCTTTTGTTCTCTCTCTCCTTTTGGGTGTTGTGGTTTGCAAAAGAGGCCCGGCAATGCTTAGGGATCACTCTGGGTTCAGGAATCACTCTTGGTGGTGCTCGGGGGAACCTATGAGACAACCAGGGATCACACCCAGGTCGGCTGCATGAGAGGCCAGCGCCCTGCCCGCTGTCCAGCTTTTCTCTCTGCTGCCCAGGCTCCGGCTCTCCCTGCGACAGGATCTTTCTCTGGAGTCCTGGCCACGGTGCAGATCCAGGACCAACTTGAGGCTCATTCCCCAGCTCCCCATCCTTAAAAGGACATGTGGGACCAGCCCTGGCTAAGGAGGGCTAGCAAGGACACTGTCCCCAAGTTCTCGGTGCTGGGACATCCCAGCGGCACCAGCTCACTGTCCAGCCACTCCCAGCACTGCGGCGCCCCGCGTGACAGATGACAAAACCCAGAGGGCTTGAGTAACTTGGCGAGAGTCACACAGCAGTTCCCATGGGAGAAGAGACTCAAGTCCCACCCTTTCCCTGTGGTCTTCTAACACCGTCTTGAATGTTCTCTGCCCAAACGGAGCAGCTGGGTGCCAAACCCGGTGGTGGGGCAGGGTTAAGTGGGGAATGGCTCCGCACCAGTGCCAGAGCTGGGCTCCCTGCAATAGGCCAGTCCACACTCTGAGACCCTGTTGGCCCTGGGTTCCGTCCAGAGCTCTAGGCCTAGTTTTGGGGGCTTACTGCTGCCCCCCGAGTCTTCATTCATGGGGAGCTGCTCCCAGGCCCTCCTCCCTGTCCCTTCCCAGGGTCCAGAGTGTCCCTTACAGCTGTGTCCTCCCCTTCCCATCCACCCAGGCCCACCTCCTTCCCCAAACCTTGTTTTCTGGGAAACACAAAAGCACAGATCCCAGAAAGCACCAAGGAGACAGGGTCAGGGGTGGTCTGGGAAAGCCCCTCCTCTGGACACCAGCTCAGGAGAGGTCTTTAGTCTGGGGGCTCTGGGAAGAGATGGGGGTGCAATCTGTTTCCAAATATGAAAAGGGCAAAATCATCTGAAGATGGTAAATGTTTACTAACACGGCCCCTAAACGCAACAGCCGCCAGCCTCCTCCGCGGTTAAATTTAGTGTGGAGAACACATCTGTGTGCAAACAGCCCAACAAGGCAGCGGCTCACTTGGGAGGAGCTCTGGGGTTCCCAGGAGGCGGGGCCCGCAGGAGGAACCAGAGACCTCGGACCCAAGCAGTGACTGTCACTGAGCCATGGAACCCTTGGGGTCCCAACAGTCACAGAGGAAGACATCCTGCTGCAGAGTGAGTGTTGGGCTGTGGGCCCTCGGCAGCCAATTCCCCAGAACTTCCAAAATCAAAACTTCCTGTCACCGAATGTTTGGTCTCTGAGCAACTCTCTCCCTATTGATGAAGTCAGACTCTTCTTTTCTTTTCTTTTTTTTTTTGTTTGTTTTTGAGATACACCTGGCTGTGCTCAGGGGTTACTCCTGGCTCTGCACTCAGGGATCACTCCTGGCGGTGCTCAGGGAACCATATGGGATGCCGGGCATCAAACCTGGGTCGGCTGTGTACAAAGCAAAGGCCCTACGCGCTGCTATTGCTCATAAGGTTGCCTCCCTATTGGGGAACGGAAGATCTGGGCCTGACAACGGTGTGGGGAGCATTTTGCTGCCACAGAGCAGGGTTGGGGGGCCACAGAGGCCCCACTGTGTGCTGAGGCAGGTGGTTGGCGAGCCCTGAGCTCCATGGCATGCGTGTTGCATCGGTAAGAGAGTCTGGGCTAATGCACCCCCCGCCCCAGTACCTCCTGGGTGCCTCCTGCAGGTGGCTGCCCCCCTCTGTGCCAGGGGAGGTGGGGGGGGGAGGCAGCAACAGCTCAGAGAAACTTAGAGCTAGTGCAGCCAACAAGGGCTGGTGGAAGCTGGGATCCAGGCAGTAGCCAGCTGGGGGATAGCCCCAGCACTTCGACTGGCACCATGCAAGTGGCGTGTAGCAGACACTGTGGGGGGAAGAATGGTGGCCATTGAGCAGGGAGCAATGCAAGGAGGTAAAGATTCACCTTGCCTGGGGCTAGCTGTCTAACCTCTGACAGGTCATTTCCTCCATGAACCAGAGCCTTCCTTCATCCTTTTCACACTTGGGGAGTGAGGGACAGGGGAGAAAGTGAAGAAAATGAGGTGAAAAAGAGCAAAACTTCTTCCTGGAACTGAGGAGATAGTACAGCCGGAGGGCGCTTGTCTTGCACGTGGCCAACCCCAGTTAGATCCTCAGCATCCCATAAGGTCCCCTGAGCATTGCCAGGTGTGGCCCAAAAACAAAGTAACACAAAAAAGCTCCTTTAGGGGCTGGGGCGATAGCACAGTGGGTAGGGTGTTTGCCTTGCACACGGTCAATCCGGGTTCGATTCCCAGCATCCCATATGGTCTCCCGAGCACCACCAGGGGTAATTCCTGAGTGCTTGAGCCACGTGCAACCCCTGTGCATCGCCTGGTGTGACCCAAAAAGAAAAAAAAAAAATCCTTCCTTCCAAGCAGATCCGAGTCCAAGGCCCGCTCCCCAGCCCTCCGGCTCCTTTCGCCCGCTGCAGGTCCAGGGCCATTCCCCGGGGCGCGAACTGCCCGTTCCTCCACCCACGGGAGATCCCGCCGGGGCGTCCCACAGAAAGCCTGGGGGACAGCATAGTCCTCCTCCTCCGCCCCCGCCCCCAACCCCGCGTCCCTCAGAGTCTCGCCCGAGTCTCCGAGTGCGCCCTCGGGCACACACAGCCCCAAGTGCCGGAGGTGGCTTCGAGGGGCGCCCGGGAACCCGCTCAGCCGCGGGGAGCTAGCTGGCTTCAGCACCCCTGACCCGGAGCAGGACCCGCCCCTCCGCCCCCAGGCGGCCAATGAGCGCCGAGGCCCGGACTTGCCCCGCCCACCGCGGAGTCCCGGGCGCCGATTGGCCGGCGGGGGCGCAGTGTTCCCCCCCCCGCACGTGGGGCCGGGGCGGGGGTGAATGAAGTGGACGCGGCCCCCCCCCACCCCCGCCTCTGCCTCCCCCGCGCGGCGCCGCTGGCCGTCAGGACCCGAGCCCAGACGCACGCGGCGCCGACCCGCGATGGCCAAGCGCAGCTCGCTGTCCATCCGCATCGTGGAGGGGAAGAACCTGCCGGCCAAGGACATGTGAGCCTGGCTGCGGGAGGGAGCCGCAACTTTCCCGAGAGGGGCGCTGCCCTGTCCGCCAGACCTCCCGGGGAGGGGGGGGCACGACCCGCCCCCAGAGAGCGCGGCCTCGAGGGTGTGGCCCGGGCGGCCGAGTTGGGTGCAGTGCCCGGGAAAGGGGAACCGAGAGCTTTGCCGGACAGCGGGCGGCGGGGAGCCTGGGGCGGGCCGGGGTCTACAGGGGTCCTCACCGACAGAGCGGAGGGTCGAGCAGACGGGGTGCGGGGCTACCTGCGGGGAGCGTGACTTGCAGGGATGCGTTGCCCAGTCGCCCCCCGACATGAGGGTCTTCCGCTGTCGTCCCGGAACCCTAAATGACCCGCGAGGCTGCCCTGGGGGGTGGGGGTCCGGGGCTGCCTGCTGGGCGCCGGGTCAGGGTCCGGCCCAGGGGGGGAGAGAGGATGCGGGTGGGCGCGTGCGATAGAGGGGATGCAGCTGCTGGGGACGGAGGGGGTCGTCAGGTAGCGCCTCGCTCCCCTCCCGCGCGCCCCCGCCCCACAGTCACGGCTCTCGGAGTCGAGCGCGCGAACCCGGGCTCCGAGGGTGGGGCGGGGTCCGAGTCGGGGGGAAGGGGGCTGGGGGTTGCTCTAAACCCAGGGGCCAGGGTGCGGGTGACTTTAGGACCCCTGGCTCCCCAAGGTGAAGAGCGTGCAGGGGGTGGGGGTGGAGAGCGCGGCCCGGGGTTCAGAGTCTGCAGAGCCAGAGCCTCCCACCGCGGGCTCCCTCCGGGGCTCCCGGACGCCGCCGAGGAGCGCTGGGAGGAGGGTGCGGGGTGCGGGGGTGCTCCCGGGAGAGTTTCCCGGCACGCACAGCGCCGCCCGCGGTTCCAGTTCAAGGACCCCCCCCCCCCGCCCCCATCATCACCCCGCCCGAGGAGGCCGGGCTCAGCGGTTGCCATAGCAACGGGCGTGAGCGGGGCGGGTCCTCTCTCCGAAGGGGGGGTTCTGGGCTGGCGGGGTGTGGAAGGGGGCCTAGGGGGGGACACGGCGCTGGGGATGGATGGGAAGGCTGCAGAGCTCCCCGGGGGTCCCGCTCCCAGGCTTGGCGGTCTGTGGGCACCCCACCCCCCTCAGGCTGGCACGGGAACTAGGTCAGCGTGGCCTCCTCGGCGGGCGGCGACTGCGGGGAGAGCGGCCCCTTGTCTGTGGCCTCCCTCCCAGCCCAGTCCCTGCTGAGCTCTGGCCCGGATGCCCAGGCCCTGGACGCCGAGGCTGTGGCTTGCACCCACTAGAGAACCCAGGTGCCTGCCCAGCGCAGGGACCCCCTGCACACGTCCTTCTTCCACAAGGAGCGGCCCCCAGCCCTGCTGAATCCCCCCCTGGAGTCACACTTTTCTTGTCCCTCTCCCTGTCCACACTTCCGCCAGCCGTCACCTGTGTGTGCTCCATCTCACAGCCCAGGGCTCCAAAAAGCTCCTCTCCGGACTTCAGAACCCCTCCAGAATCCTGCCTCTTTGGGGGGACCCCCCCACTGCCGGTGTCCTTGGACAAGACTCCTTTTTCTTTTCTTTTGGGTCTCATCTGGTGATGCTCAGGGGTTACTCCTGGCTCTGCACTCAGGAATCACTCCTGACGGTGCTCTGGGAACCATAGAGGATGCTGGGAATCGAACCCAGGTCGGCCTCATGCAAGGCAAATGACCTACCCACTGCACTATCGCTCTGGCCCTGGGAGGGGGGTGCTGGAGCCTCTGACCTCTCATGCCCCTAGCACGCTGGGTACCTGGCATTAGAAAGTCGCCCCTGATGCCAATTGCTTCTTCCGGGGCTGGCTTTGAGGGTAGTGACTATGACCCATTCGCCCTCGAGGACCCCTGGTACCACACAGGGTCTCTCCCTAGCCCTGAGAGAAGTGATCCCTGAATGCAGAGCCAAGAGTGAGCCCTGAGCATCGCCCAAAACCAAAGGGGAAATAAAAGACCGGAGAGGTAATACAGCCGGGAGAGCATTTGCCCTGCACCCGGCCAAGCCAGGCTCAATCCACAACACTCCAGATGGTCCCCCAAGCCTGCCAGGAAATTCCCCCCAGCAGCGATTCACGGAATGGGTGGGGCTTGCCGTTTCTCCCTGCACTCACCCACCCTGACTGGGATGTCTGCATGAGGCCACTGCTCAGGACAGAGATACTCGGCCAGGCCACATGGTGTGTAGGTGAAGTGACCATACTGACCCACCTAGTTACTTGGGTCAGCGGCTCAGCACAGTCTTTGCAGCTCAGGGTTCAATCCCCTGAGCCCCACCAGGCGCCATTTCCAAGTAGAGCCAGGAGGAACCGCTGAGCACCACCAAAAAAAAAAAATAAATAAGAACACTAGCTTCGGGAAAGCAAAGAATCTCTGGGGATGGAGGTTACATCCTTCCTTTGGGGAGAGAGGCAGGGGGCAGGGTGGGGGCCAGCCTGACAAAAGCGTGGGAAGTATTGGTTGCGGACAGGGCAGGGGGGACACGGGAGACCCCACTGAGTGCTGAGGTCCAATGATGGGGAACTGCAGGCCTGTCTCATGAAGCCACCCTTCCCACGGGCCGGCACTCCTCAGAGGACACAGAAACAGCCTGGAGATGTGGCCCGGAGTACAGAACCTTCTTCGGAGGCCTGGGGTCCTGGGTTTGATTTCTGACACTGCCCCAAAAAAAGACGAATGACAGAGGTCCCCGAAGTGGATCACCAGGTGGCTCCCTGCCCTGCCGTCTCCCCTAACTCCATCCTTGGCCGCCTGGGCCAGCCGGGCCAGAACTGTCATGGTGACCGGTGACCCAGTAGCTCCCACACCCAGTGGCCCTGGGGAGGGCTCGGGTCTATTTCAAGGTTCGCCCTGATGGCCAAGGCCCTAAATATAGAGCCCCGCAAGGAGCCAGGCGGGCCAGCGGCGTGGGAAGGAGAGGACCGCCCCGGGACTCCTCGGCTCAGGGCTCGGCGCCCAGAACTCTCAGGCCTGAGAGACAGTACAGTGGAGAGAGAGTTTGCCTTGCACACACCTGTCCTGGGTTCGATCCCCAGAACCCCAGAGCGCCTCCAGAGCACTGATTCCTGGGCACAGAACCAGGAATAAGCCCTGAGCACCACCGGGCGTGGCCCAGGATCCAAAACAAAACAAAACAAGAACTGCTCAGGGCCCATCGACTGGCCCAGGGCCTTGAGTCTGGTCTCAGCCCCTCCTCCTCACTCTGCGTTCCCTCCTGCCCCCGCTGTGAACCCGGGGCTGTTCCTATATACCTTTGCTCACTGTCTGCAGCCTGCACCCCCCAATGTCCATTCAGGGGTTCATGCATTGAACAAGAGCCGAGCAGGTGCCCTACTGAGGTCACAGGTCACCCAGGGGAACCCAGGTGAGGAGGCTGAGCAGGGCAGGGGGCCCTGGAGGTGGAGGCAGACCCCTTCTCCGGCTTCACTCTGCTTCATTCTGCCCAAACTGGCAGCTCCTGGCCCAGCCCAGCACCCAGTGGGATGCATGGGGTCTGGCCCCAGGGTGGGCTGGAGGTCCCTGTTTCGGATCACTGGGGTACCAGCTGGGGGACTCCCCGGAGGAGGGAATTCAAGCAGAGGCGCAGGCTGCCGCATCTCCCAAGCCCCGTCAGCGCCAGTTCCCGGGAGCCGTGGGTCTGGAGTGGTTTCCTGCTCAGGAAAGGCCCTTTCCTTTCGAGAAGGGAAGCTCAGCTGAAATTCCCCACCCTGCCACACGCAGATCCACTTCCTTCTGGAGGAGGGGGAGAGGGGTGTGGGGCTGGGGAGCAGGGGGGCCCCCACCTGACCCTGACCCAGGTCACCTCTGGTTCATGTTCCACACCTCCTTCTTGCCTAGCTCGAGCTGTGGGAGTCGCTCCAACACCCCTCACCCCCAGCAAGGCCAGATCAGACCGTGACAGGGCCTGCACGTTTGTTCATTCCCATCTTCTCTCCCACCGACACTCCCGGGACCCCTGGTTGCCAAGCCTGGCCGGAGGTTCTGGGGACATAGTGGTCCCCAGGTACTCATCAGTGGGGTGGCTCCTGATGACACCCAATCCCCAGCGGACTGGACCAGAGGTTTAGGGTGAGGGAAGTCAGGAGATTGACTCCCTGCCTCGTCAGCGTGGGCTCTGAGGGGAGGCAGGGGACCCCCAAGCAAACGCAAGGGATGTCTGGACTTGCCTGGGGTGACCGTGGTTCCGGCACTCCCAGCGGCAGAGAGAGGGTGCCAGGCAAGTGGGAGGACACGCACTGGCCTAGCATCCTTTGGTCCCAGACTGGTCCCAGGCAGGTCCGGGCTTCTGGGAGCGACCAGTCCTTTCCCTAGGATCCCTGAGTCTCCCCCACAGTGGGCAGCACGCTGTGAGGGAGGCCCCTAGCCCCGCCTACCATCGGCAGCCCCACCCCGTGTGTGTCTTGCAGCAATGGCAGCAGTGACCCCTACTGCGTGGTGAAGGTGGACCTTGAGCCCATCATCAGGTAAGGCCGGGCACGCCCATACTCCCAGGGTGCTGAGAGGGTGTGGGGTGTCGAACCCCCCTGGGTACCCCCGGGGCCGTCACCTGCTCATCACTCACACAATTACCAGATGTGGCCCAGCAGGGGACTGGGTAAAGGGCCACTACCCCCGTCATACTGTGATCCCGCGTTGGCCCCCACTGACCCAAGGTCTCGGGGCCGGTAGATGACAGACCCAGATCAGAGGCAGCAGAGTCCAAGAGCTCCCTCCTCGACCCCCAGTCCTATCTCTCTCCCTCGGGGACCCCTCTCCCTGGCAAAGCCCCATTAGTCGTCCACATGTCCCCCTGCGTCCAGATGGGCCATTGTTCCCGTGGGTGCCCCATTCTGCCGTCCATCCCCCAGGTCTTGGTCTTGGGGTTGAGAATCTCCCTGTTCTGCCCCGCCCCCTAGTTCTTTCAAAGGGGCAGGGGAAAGGGGTGGCCAATCTGATCTCAGCAACAAGTGGGGAAACCGAGGCTGCGGCATGAGATGATGTCTCAGCCTTTGGCTCCGTCCTCGGGGGAGTGTCACCCCCATCCACATTCCGGGCAGAGTCACGGGTTCCTGGGGGGAGCTTGGCAAGAGCTGGGTGCGGCCCTACCAGGGTGGGAGGGGGTACTGGGGACATCTGTCCACCCGGCTCCGCGCTGCCACCCCCAGCGGAGAGACAGCACTGCGGGGAATGCTGGGCGGCCCTTGGAATCCCAACCCCCGGAACCCCACCAGGAGTCTGCGCGGCCACCTCGCTAGGAGCTGGGCTCATCCCGCTGAGAGCTGGGCTGACGCTTCTGGTCCCGGTTCTGCCAATCCAGCTGTACGGCCGAGAGCAGCCCCTGCCTGTTCTGACCTGTCCCCGAGCACAGGGCAGGAGGTCCGAGCCGGGTGCTGGTGGGTCTGGAGCACCCCCCCCGAGGAGGGGGTGTGGGTGGGTGGCCGAGCGCTGCTGAGGGCCTCTCCCGCAGGACGGCCACCGTGTGGAAGACCTTGTGCCCCTTCTGGGGGGAGGAGTACGAGGTGAACCTGCCGCCCTCCTTCCACGAGGTGGCCTTCTACGTCCTGGACGAGGACGCCCTCAGGTGGGCGCCCCACCGCGGGACCCTTGACATCCTCCTGGCTGCCTGCAGGGAGGGTCGCGCGGGCTGGTCTGCGGCAGGGTGCGCGCGTGCGTGTGCTCGAGTGCTTGCGCGTGCGCGCGCGTGCATGTGCCTGTGAGTGCGCGTGCCTGCGTGTGCTCGCACCTGCGCGTGCATGTGCATGACCCGTGACCCTCCCCCCCACCCCCGCACCACAGTGCCCACCCGCAGGACTCTGCCATGCCCAGCTACTGTCCAGAGTTCTAGGGCCTCAGAAGGGTCGGGACGGGGGTGGGGGGGTGAGGGGGTGGGGGGGTCATGTCGGTGGCCACCAGGCTCTGACTCGGTTTCCCCGTGCAGCCGGGATGATGTCATCGGGAAGGTCTGCCTTACCAGGGAGACCCTGGCTGCTCACCCCAAGGGTAAGCCCCCCCTGACACCCGTGTCCTTCTGCTCTGCCCACATGGGTGCGCTGAGCCCCCGCCGAGCCCTGGGGTCCAGCGGGAGAAAGACGCTGCCTTGTTCTCACGGGACCTGAGGCGCCACGTCCAAAGGCCATTCTCCCCTCCTGTGTACCCCCAAACCCCATTCCCCCTGACTTCTTGCTGGCCCTGCATCCCCCTAATGTAAGAGGGTTACGGGTGGGGGTGGGAGTGGGAGTGTGAAGGGGCTTGTCCCTTGCCCGATGCGGATGTCTCCGGCCCAGAGCTTTGTGCCAGCTCAGCCTGGAGAGGGTCTAGGCCGAAGAGCCACGGGGAAATTCCTAGCGTGCTGACACTGATTTTAGGGGCAACCTGGGCCCCCCCGAGTATGTCCCCCTCTTGAAACTGAGCCCCAAACGGCTGCTGCTTCCAAGTCTCCCCCCCCCAACCAACTGTGTATGTGTCGGCGCCTAGAATAGGGCTCTGGAAAGCTGGGCTCCAAACACTGGTAATAATAAATCACAAAGAAATTGATTTTCACTGCAGCCTTTTCAGTCTCCTTGGTCACGCCCTAGGGCTCCTGCCGTGCGGGGCTGGGCTGGGCTGCGGGTGGGGGGGGGGGGCCGTCACACCTGCTCCTGTCCGTGAGGCCCAGCAGGCCGCGGGAGTGGCAGACCTGCTGACTCACCCGCAGGCCCAAGCGGTCTGCTCCCCAGCTCCCTGTCGCCTCCCCCAGCTGGGCACTAGGTGGTCTTCTGGGCAGGCCCCCGAGAGAGCCTCTCCCTCCCCGGGGAAGCAGAACGCGGCCCAATAGCGAGGATATGGGGCCCGGGGTTACCCCCCTCCTTTGGACCCCACCCCCTGCTCAGCTCCAGAGCCCCTGCCCCATCTCCATGCTGGGCACCTGTCATGGGGTGGAGGGTGGGGGCTGGGGGGACCAGACCCTGGCTGAACCGCAGCCCCCCAGGTTTCTGCGGGTGGGCTCACCTGACGGAGGTGGACCCCGACGAGGAGGTGAAGGGTGAGATCCACCTGCGGCTAGAGGTGCTGCCTGCACCCCGCGACCGGCTGCGCTGCTGCGTGCTGGAGGCCAGGTGAGCTGGGGCTGGGCACCCACCCGGCCACTGCAGAGCTGCCCCCACCTAGCGCCAGCTCCCCAGGGGGCCCCCAGGGGTGAGATTCTCAGGGCAGTGCTTTGGGCATCAGAGATGAGTGGATGGATGGGATAATGGGGGCCCTAAACTTGTCATTCAGCCCCAAACGGGTAGGGGTGGGAAAAAAAGGATCATCTGATTTGGAGAGGTGGGTGCTGAGTCACCTGTGACAGGACCCCCCCCCCAGATATTTTTAGCTGCAGACGCCACTGCCCTGAGGTGAGTCACCCCATGCCCTGGGAAGCCCCTTCTGCCCAGGCTCTGGCCCACAGCCAGGCTCCCCCAGGGCTGGAAGGAAGGGATCCTCGGGAAGGTGCCAGGAAGCTCCCTCCCCCCTGAAGATGAGGACCCTGCTGACTGCCCTCCTCCCGTTCCCTTCCCTGACATCACGTGCCAGGCTCTGCCCCCTGCCAGCCGCCCACTTCCTTATCCTTGTTTCTGGCCAATGGCCGTGCACGCGCCAGGGAATACAGTGCCGGCCCAGTCCTGCCCTGCAGGGAGCAGTAAGGTGCTGGCCTCCCTCTGAGTATGGCGGGACTGTCCCTTGGGGTCCTCAGCACAGACCCCAGCTGGAGGTCCAAGCTAGTGTACCACCCTGCTTTGTTCCAGGAGAAAAAAAATAATTTCTTTGGGGACTGGATTAGGCCATCAACCTTGCACTTGGCTGCCCTGGGTTCAGTCCGGGGACTGCCCAGAATATCTCCCCCAACCCTGGCAGCAATGATCCCCAAGTGCAGTGCCAGTAGTAAGCCGCGAGCATCACCCAAAACCAAAAGCGGGGGAAAAAGACCCGAGCGCGAGTCCAGCTGGTGAGCGCCTGCGCTGCTCCTGATCAACCCGGGTTTGATCCTGGGCACCCATAGGGTCCCCCAAGCCTGCTAGGAGTGACTCCCGAGCACAGAGTCAGGATTAAACCCTCAGCGCCGCCAGGTATGGCCCAAAACCAAGAGGAAGAAAAAGAACATTTCTCCTCATCCTTCTGGAAGAATTAATTCTCGAGGACAAGCCCAGAGATCGTGGGGCCTGATTCTGAGGGGCGGGAAAACCAAGATGAAATGTGTGAAAGAGCAGAGTTGGCCTGGGGAGTAGGGGGGATGTCCCTGGGGTTTCTTCTACTTTGGCTTGGGGTGCCCAGACAGTTGTGGGTGAGGACCAGGTGGAGAGGGAAGGCGGGCAGAAGGAGGAATGGTTGGAGTCAGTCTCGAGACCCCCCCACAAGGAAAGAGGTGCTAAGGGCAGGCCTTCGAGAAGCCCATCCTCTGAGCCAGAGGGTCCCACATTTATTCATCCTAAAACTGCCCCCTTTTCAGAAAAAAAAGCAGCAACAACAGGGGGCTGGAGCGATGGCCTTGCATGCGGTGGTCCCTTGAGCCCCTCCAGGAGTGACCCCTAAGCACAGAGCCAGGAGTCACCCCTGAGCCTTGATGCTGCCCTCTAGAGGAAAAGCAGCAACATTGCTTCAGTCCCCTCATTCCCGTGCCCCCAGGGATGCTGTCACCCACTTTGAGAAGCAGCGGTTTGGGTCACCATCAGCATCGGGCTGGTGAGGAAACAGGTTCGGGGGTTCCATTCACCCTCCACTATTTGCTGCCCCTCCGACAGAGCAGGTGCAAATGCCCCAGCCTAGTGAGAAAGGCCTGGGGCCCGGCGTGCTGGTAGTCCCCGAGTCCACAGAGTCCCGAGAGCCCCACCAACAGTGATCCCTGAGTGCAGGGCCAGGAGTGAGCCCTGAGCAACCCCCCCAATAATGGCCCCAGGGCCTCCACCTTGCAGGACCCTTGGCCTGGCAGTGGAGCCCGTGGGGTTCAGGTTGTGATTGCCCTGGCACTGGGGTTCATTACAGGGGAGGCACAGCCCCTGCTGACCTCAGGGGTGGGGACGGCAGGATTGGGGAGCTGGGTGACAGTGGGTCTTTCCCCTCCTGCCAGGGACCTGGCGTCCAGGGACCGCAACGGTGCATCCGACCCCTTTGTCCGCGTGCGCTACAACGGCCGGACACAGGAGACCTCGGTGAGGGGCCAGGGAGGCTCAGTAGGCATTCCCCCACCACGCCGCCAGCCACCGCCATCTGCCCCCTTGCTCCTGTGTCCCTTCAGCCCGGGACCCTAACCACTGGGACCTCGGGGTCCCCGCTTGAGAAAAGGATTGGGGCTTGGCCAGAAAGTTTTGGGCTGGAGCAACTGTCTAGCAGTTCGGGTCCTGGCCCTGCCCGCAACCCACCTGTGTGCAAACCCCAGCATCCCATATGGTCCCCCAGTCCCACCAGGAGCGATTCCCAAGTGCAAAGCCAGGAGTAACCTCTGAGAATCGCTGAATATGCCCCCACCCCCGCAAAAAAAATTTTGGTCTCTGTTATTGCAGAGAACCCAGAGGCAGTCCTGTCCTTTGTGAGATCTACCTCCTCCCCGGAGTCAAACATGCCCCCCTCCGCCCCATCTCTCCCTCTCTGGGCAGGTTGTCAAGAAATCTCGCTACCCTCGCTGGAACGAGACGTTCGAGTTTGAGCTGGAGGAAGGGGCTGCGGATGTGCTGTGTGTGGAGGCCTGGGACTGGGACCTGGTCAGCCGGAATGACTTCCTGGGCAGGGTGAGCGCCCGCCCCGCCCCGAGGGTACACCCCCTTGGAAAGCCTGTGGGTCCCAGCCCAGCGCGCCCCTCTGCACCCCTGCAGGTGGAGGTCAGTGTGCAGAACCTGAGGTTGGCCCAGCGCCAGGAGGGCTGGTTTCTGCTGCAGCCAGACCGGTCCAAGAGTCAGCGGCAGGAGTGAGTGTGCGGCCTGGAGCCAGTGGGCGGTCCCAGGCTCTGGGGACACTGGTGGGTGGGCACGGGTGGGGCAAGGGAGGAAAGGGCACCCAGGGCCAGGCCGTTCCTGCAGGAGGTGCCAGGGGTCTATACTCAAGCCTAGATTTTGAGTCGCTATGAGTTTAATAATAATTCATGTAGTTTATTATTTACTATACATAAATTTGAAACTATAATATGTATAATAGTATAGTGGGCTCTCTCCTTCCCTTGCACAGGGCTGACCCAGGTTCAGTCCCTGGTAGCCATATGGTCCCCTGAACACCTCCAGGGGGGAAATCCCCAAATGCAGAGACAGGAGCAATGCCTGAGAATCGCTAGGTGTGGCCCCCAACCAAAAATACTTATATTTTAAAAATTAATATTATAAGTTTCTTATTAATACTTTGGGCTTTTTTGGGGGGTCACACCTGGCACTGCTCCAGGGTTACTCCTGGCTCTGCACTCAGGAATCACTCCTGGCGGTGCTTGGGGGACCAAATGGGATACCAGGGATTGAACCCGGGTCAACTGTGTGCAAGGCAAATGCCCTCTCTGCTGAACTATTGCTCCAGCCCTTTATTAATCACTTCTTATTATTTTAATCATAGAAACCTATTTAGCATTCCTGTTTCCTGCTGATCTGCGCCCATGAGATTTATTTATTTATTTTGGCCCCCCAAACAGTGATTAAGGGCCTGGGGGCCATTTCTCCTGAGGCTGGGTCCTCCAGGGCCGCCCCCGGAGATGGTGTCTTACAAGACAAGCCCCTCACAGGCGTCACACGCTAAACCGTTCTGTCTCCTGGCACCCCTCTTTCTTTTTCTTTTCGGGCGCCACCTGGTGGCACTCCGAAGATAGTGCAGGGACCGAGCATGGTTCGTCGCAGGCGCTCTTTCCCAGCAAGGCGATACACATTGTTTTGGTTGACGGGCCACACCTGGTTGTGCAGCGCTCTGCGCTTAGGGGTCATTTCTGGCCAGGATTGGGGGGTGGCATAGGGATTGAGCTGGGTCTGCAGCGTGCATCTCTCTAGTCCCAAGCCCAGCTTCTCAAGAGGCGGGTCTGTATTCCCCACATGGCTTATTAAGTCACTGTGGGGATTAAAGCATCCTGCAAACTTGCAGCGACCCAAGGGTTTCTTCATTTCTCTGGAAACAGCTGAAACTTTGCTGCCCTGTGCCCCCCGGGGCAGGCAGGGGGCGCTGGAGAGCAGGGAGGCAGGGGCTGGCACCTGGGAGGGCTGTGTGGGGGCTGGCCTGCTCTGGTGGCCGGTTTCTACGGGCATGCGGGCCAGGGTACGGGTTGATTTCTGGACAGAGCGGGTACCTGCAGGAATGTCTCTGGGAGTGTCCAAGTCTGGGGAGCCAGCCCATGTCGGGCTCAAGCTCCGTGTCCAGGGAAGTCTAGAGGAGCCTGTGGGTGTTTCTGAGACAGTGGAGGCCAGTCGGTCTGTCCCCATGGAGAACCCCATGGGAATCAAGAATCCAGAGCTGCCTCAAGTGTGTATCTGGCATTACAAGACCTTGAGTTTTATCCCTGAACACCGTGGGGTGTGGCCTAGTGGGGATGGCCCTAGTGGTCTCCGATGCCCATCTGTGGCTGTGGCTGTGGCTGTGGACACTCCAGACACTCTGCTGGGCCAGAGCAGAACTGCAGCACGACACCTAAGCGAGATTGCTGGAAGTGACCTCCCGAACCCGGAGCACTGCTGAGAAGCCCCCCTAAAAGTCATAGTGACAGTACAGTGTGGAGGAGGTTTGCCTTGCTCATCACCGACCTGGCTTTGATTCCCCGGCATCCCATAGCGTCCCCCTAGAGTACCACTAGAAGAAATTTCTGAGCTCAGAACCAGGAGTAGCCCCTGAGCACTGCAGGGTGTCGCCCCTAAATTAAAACCCCACAAAGAATGGGTGTTGGAGCTGTGCAGAATCATGATGACATGGGAGCTCAGAGCTGCCCCTGGGGGCAGGCCCAGCACAGTGGACTGGGTGGAGGTGGTGGGCACCCCAGGGGCAGGCCCGGGAACCTGGCCATGTGGGTCACCGGCTGCCTGTTCCAGGGACAACCTGGGCTCCTTGCAGCTGGAGGTGCGTCTGCGGGACGAGACGGTGCTGCCTTCTGCCTGCTACCGGCCCCTGGTGCAGCTACTGTGCCAGGAGGTGAAAATGGGCACGGAGGTGAGGGGCCCCTCGAGGGTCTATGCCCTGCCCCTCACTTGCCCTGCAGAGCACACATCCAGCTCCCAGGGTGTCATGGGATGACCTGGCCCACCCTGTTTCTTGGGAAAGTGCCCAACAGAGGCAGGGCTGGGGGGTTCCCCTGGGGCTTGGGGATCCCCGCCCTTCAGCTCTGCCTCATCACTGCCCCCTGCAGGACCCAGGACAGCTGATCCCTCTTCTGGAGGAGCTGACAAGTGCCGAGTGCCGCCAGGAAGTGGCCACCAATCTGCTCAAGCTTTTCCTGGGCCAGGGACTGGCCACAGAATTTCTGGACCTTCTCTTCCAGCTAGAGCTGGGCCGCACCAGTGAGCCTGAGATGTGGGCTCCAACACCCCAGGGATGCTAGGGTGCAAGAAAGCCAGGAGGTCTTCTTGTAGGAGGCTGGTGGGCCAGATTAGGAGGCCAAAGAAAGACTAAAAAGCAGAGTTGGGATGGGGGATGAAGAGGAGGCAGGAGCGTGTCACTGAGGGGCCAGCTGAGGCCCCTCCAATCCCGAGGCCGTATGAGCTCTTCAAAACTCCCATGCCCCTCTCCCAGTCCCCTTTCCTCACGGGAATCTGCTTGTAGGTGAGACCAACACTCTGTTCCGGAGCAACTCTCTGGCCTCGAAATCCACAGAGTCTCTCCTGAAGGTGAGGCTGTGGGCGGCTGCTCGTCTTATAGGCAACGGCCAGAACTGGGGGCCTGGAGCAATAGTACAGCAGGGAGGGAGCTGGCCTTGCACGCAGCTGGCCTGAGTTCAATTCTCAGCATCCCATTGGGTCCACTGAACAATGCCAGGAGTAATTCCTGAGCACAGAGCCAAGAGTAACCCCTGAGCACTGCTGGGTGTGCCCCCCAAAAATATGAGGAGCAGAATTGAAACTCAGGCTCCACATTCAGAGCCCACCCTGGCTATCTCTCCCCCCTCCCTCTCCCCCTCTGGCACAGTTTGTCAGGCCTCCCTCCTGTGTGCCTGGCCCGGTCCGGTCCGGGAGACCCGCTGTGGGGGATGGGTTGGGGCTGGAGGCAGGGAACAATGAGTGCGGTGGCCTCCAGGTGGCCGGGCTGCGGTATCTGCACGGAGTCCTGGGCCCCATCATCGACAAGGTGTTTGAGGAGAAGAAGTACGTGGAGTTGGACCCGAGCAAAGTGGAGGTCAAGGACGTCGGGTGAGACTGGGGGGTGGTCAGGTCCCTCGGGATGGATTGCTCGTCTCTCCTGGGTCGACCCCCGCCCCGCCCACCTGTTTGCGGTCTGGGTGCCCCTCTGCCCGCCTTTCCGCCCCGTGTCCTCGGAGCCCCTGTTCGTGTCCGGTGGGTAGATGCTGATCGCCAGCCCCGTGCAGGTGCTCCGGGCTGCACCGCCCACCCACCGAGGCCGAAGTGCTGGAGCAGAGCGCGCACACGCTGCGCGGCCACCTGGGGGCGCTGCTGAGCGCCATCAGCCGCTCGGTGCGCGCCTGCCCGACCGTGCTCCGCGCCACCTTCCGCCAGCTCTTCGTGCGCGTGCGCGAGCGCTTCCCCGGCGAGCAGCACGAGGTAGGCGGGGGCGCGAAGGCTGGGGGAGGGGCGCGGACGCGGCCGACTTCGCGCGTGCAGCCGGCTCTCCCGCTCCCTTCCAGAACGTGCCCTTCATCGCCGTCACCAGCTTCCTGTGCCTGCGCTTCTTCTCTCCCGCCATCCTGGCGCCCAAGCTCTTCCACCTGCGGGAGCGGCACGCGGACTCCCGCACCAGCCGCACCCTGCTCCTGCTGGCCAAGGTGCGGGGCTGTGCGGTGGTGGGGGGAGGGGAGGACGTGGTGAAGGCGGACGCCCGCAGGGGGCTTCGCACGGACTGCAGCGTGGTGGCCCTCCGTCTAGCTCGTGGAAGGCGCGGCAGCAAGGCCACTGATGCGACGGCCGCGTGGCACCACCCTGCACAGTTTGCAAAGCTTTGTCATCGTCCCCCAGGCTCCTGAAGCAGGACCAGGTCTGGGGGGATGGGGGGAGCAGAGCTGCCCATGACAGCCTGCCAACTCCCCGGTGCACCTTCGCCCGGGCTTATTTACCCAGCCCCGAAAGGGGGCTCTGGGGCCCCAGTGAAGCAGATTGATGCAGCCTACAGAGAGAGAGACCACAGGTTCGGACCAAGTTGTCTCAACTCTCAGGTCCCTAAAGACTCCAAACTCTGATCCCATCACCCCAATCCCCAGTGGGGCTGGAGGGGGCGCTGAGCAGAGCCTGTGCCACACCTATCTCCTCCCTTCCGACTGCGTAGGTCTGGCGGGGTGGGGGTGGCTGTTGTCTCTGCCGTGGTTGGGCCCCTCACCAGCAGAGGCTGGCCTGGCCACTGTCACCCCCAGGCAGTGCAGAACGTAGGCAACATGGACACACCAGCTTCCAGGACCAAAGAGGCTTGGATGGAGCCACTGCAGCCCATCGTGCGCCAGGGTGTGGCCCAGTTGAAGGACTTCATCACCAAGCTGGTGGACATCCAGGAGAAGGAGGGTGAGTGCTTCCCCCCAGGTACTGCCCCAGGTCGTGACCCCGCCCACCCGGTTCCAGGGCCCACAGCCTCATGTAGGTTCCGCCCACTGAGGCCTCCCGTAGGCCCTGGCCCCGCCCACCCAGTTTTGTGGCCCCACAGCCTCATGGTAGCCCCACCCACTAAGCCCCTGCTCTAGACCTGACCCCGCCCCCCAATTTTGTGATCCCACCACAGCCTCTTGGCTCCACCCACATCACGCCCCGCCCACCCGCCTCAGCCGCCTTGTGGCTCCGCCCAGAGCCCGTGACCACAAGTTTCCCACCCTGCGGTTCCCACGCTCATCTTTCTCCCTTCTCTGGCCCGACAGAGCTGGACCTGCAGCGGTCACTGAGCTTGCAGGCGCTTCCAGTGAAGGAGGGACCGCTCTTCATCCACAGGACCAAGGGCAAGGGCCCCCTCATGTCCTCCTCCTTTAAGAAGCTCTACTTTTCCCTCACCACCGAAGCCCTCAGCTTTGCCAAGACGGCCAACTCCAAGGTAAGCAAGGAAGATCGACGCTCCAGGATGCAAAGGCCCCATGTCTGCTGGCCAGAGCAGAAAGCCAGGCAGGACACTTGGGGGTGTCATCTCCAGGGCACTTAGGGCCTAGGGCCAGGAGCATTCTGCCCTGGCTGCTGGGGTGAGGGGGAGGGGGAGCTGTTTGGGGAGATCTGGGAAGTAGGACAGATAGACAGGGGGGCCAGCTTCCAGTGCTGTGTGCCCAGGGCAGGTGTCCCAGCCTCTCTGAGCCTGGACCTTGCAGGGATAGTTGCCACTCACCAGGTTGATGACGATTAGCAAGATGCGGGGCTCAAGGGTTGTTTCACAAATACCCAGTATCGTGGGGCTGGAGAGATAGCACAGCGGGTAGGGCGTTTGCCTTGCATGCAGCCGACCCAGGTTCGATTCCCAGCATCCTATATGGTCCCCTGAGCAGTGCCAGGAGTAACTCCTGAGTGCAGAGCCAGGAGTAACCCCTGTGCATCACCGGGTGTGACCCAAAAAGAAAAAAAAAAACACTATCTTTCTCTTCCTGATGGGCTGGTGATTCCTACTGTGTGGACCCCATTCTGCTGGGGTGCCCGGCCTAGCCCTGGGCATCTGGGGAGAATGAAGCAGCTGCAGTGGGGCTGGGGGCCTCAGCTCGCAGGCCACTCACCCCTTCCTTCAGCCCTGGGCAGTGCCTGGCCCTGGTCCCCTGTCCATGGTCAGTGGCCTGGCCTCCCCTCCTCCGGGCCCTCTCCTGTTTTATAGTATTGGGCCCTGCCCTTCTGGGAACCTCTCTGCATCCCCCCCATGTGGCACTTTCTCCTTCCCTTGGGTACTCGTGACTCTGCCGACAGCCCATGCGTCCCCAAGTCCTCCCAGGACAGCAGCATTCCATCAAGCCAGTCCCTGAGCAGGAACCAGGCAGAGGAGCCCCAGACCCTGCGTTCCCATGATGGGGGTTCCCTGACGGGCAGAATTTGGGGCAGAGACGTCAGGCTGGGGGCTGGTTGTGCAGAGTCCCCGGGGAACAGGGTCAGTGGGGCAGGGCTGGGGGAGCACCAGGAGGTGGGGTGTCACGGGGAGCCTGAGAAAGTAGGAGTGGGGGAGTGAGGCCCTGCGAAAGCCGGGGTCCCAGGGAAGCTCAGGCCCTCTAGCACGGGGGGACGTGGGAAATAGGGACCCTTCCCCCCACTCCAGGAGAAGGCTGGGGTCCGAGATGGGGAGCAAGTGGCCTCCGTTGGGACCCCCAGCCTGCCTTCCCCTGTACCCCAGAAAAGCGCCCTCGTTAAGCTGGCCAATATCCGGGCCGCAGAGAAGGTGGAGGAGAAGAGCTTCGGCAGCGCGCTGGTCATGCAGGTCATCTATACCGACGACGCTGGCCGACCCCAGACAGCGTACCTGCAGTGCAAGGTGCGTGCGCGAGGTCTGACCTCTGTGTGTGTGTGAGCTGAGCCTGTGTGTGTGAGCTGAGCCTGTGTGTGTGAGCTGAGCTTGTGTGTGTGTGTGTGTGTGAACTGAGGTGGGGTGTGTGTGTACATGAGATCTGACCTCTGTGTGTGTGAGCTAAGCCTCTATGTGTGGGTGAGTGTGAGATCTGACCTCTATGTATGTGTGTGAGATCTGACATGTGTGTGTGTATATGTGAGCTGAGCGTGTGTGTGCGTGTGTGTGTGTGTGTATGAGAGAGAGAGAGAGAGAGAGAGAGAGAGCGCGAGCGCTGAGCTGGGGTGTGTGTGTGTGAATCTGACCTCTGTGTGTGTGAGCCGAGCCTGTGTGTGTGTGTGAGAGCTGAGCTGGTGTGTGTGTGTGTGTGTGTGTGTGTGTGTGTGAGATCTGACATCTGTGTGTATGTGTAAGAGAGAGAGAGAGAAACAGAGAGATACAGAAAGAAACAGAGAGCTATATCTGGTCTGTGTGTGTGTGAGATAGATAGATCTGACCTCAGTGTGTGTGTGTGTGTGTGTGTGTGTGTGTGTGTGTGTGTGCAGGCCTGTGTGGAGTGTGGTCACAGATGTGGCCCTGTAGTCAGGTCTGCATGTGGCACACTCTGGGGTCTGGCTGGGCCCACGCTCCTGTGTGGCCTCCTGCTTCCCTGTCCACGTGTGTGCTTGGTCCCCTCCTGGTCTGACCTGCCATCCAGTCTCTGGGGGGGTCTCAGGACAGTCTGTGCTCTCTGGGCATCAACCACCACAAGGACTTGGGAACTGACTTCAGGTTCACAGTGAGAGGTCTTGAAGTGACAAACTTAATTCCTGCTGTCTCCCGAGTTTTTTTTTTTTTTAATGCCAATTGTATAAGAGAAAATCTTTGATGGGGAAGTGATGTTACCCAAGAAATCTTGGACCTTTCAGAGTCCTGGGGGTGAGCGCTGGGGGCACAGTGGCAGAGCACACAGTCCCTGCCCTCCTGACACATCCCCCGAAAGGTGAGGGATCCCCAAATCCTCTTCAGAATGTCACATAGGGGCTGGAGAGATAGAGCAGTGGAGAGGGCACTTGCCTGGCATACAGCCATCCCAAGTATAATCCCCAGCAACACATACGGTTCCTTGAGCACTGTCAGGAGTGATCCCTGAGTGCAGAGCCAGAGTAATACCTGAGCACTGCTGAGTGAGGCCCCCAAACTAACTAAATAAACTGTGATTCTATTCTTTAATTGCCATTTTTTTTCTTTTTGGGTCACACCCAGCGTTCCACAGGAATTACTCCTGGCAGTGCTCGGGGGACCATATGGGATACTGGGAATTGAACCTGGGTCATCCTTGTGCAAGGCAAATGCCCTACCTGCTGTGCTATCGTTCCAGCCCCAACTGCTAAACTTTTTCATTTGTTTCTGGGCCTATTCCTGGCTCTGCCCTCAGCAACTACTCCTGGTGGTGCTCAGGGACGATATAGGATGCTTGGGATCGAACCCAGGTTGACCACAGCCAAGGCAAATGCCCTCCCTACTGTGCTATTGCTCTGGTCCCTTTTATGGAAAGTATTTTTAAAGGAAAGTGACATGGTGGTGATGCTTTGATGGAAATTAAAGGAATTGGGGGCAGGGGGCGGGGGCAGTCGGACCTGGCAGTGAGGGGCACCACCTCCTAAAGGCTCAGGAAGGACCCTTGCTCGGCTGCCATTTGGGGACACTGTGGGGGAAGTGGGGTGGGGAGAGGCTGCTTCCCAGAGTGACTTCAAGACTGGGGGTCAGAGGTTGCCGGCCCCTCCCTGGAGGTCCTGCCCTCATGGGTTCCCTGCTGGGTCCAGGGGTTGCCAGTGTGACTGAAATCCAGCCTGGGCCTTCCCAAATCTGCCCAGGGCAGCAGAGCCAGTGGGGGTCTGGGAGAGTCGGTGAGCGAGGGCTTCCAGGAGGAGGCGGCCTCTGACAGCTCCCCCGGCCCCTCAGTGCATGAACGAGCTGAACCAGTGGCTGTCGGCGCTTCGCAAGGGGAGCATCAACAACCCGGGGCTGCTGGGCTCCTACCACCCCGGCGTCTTCCGCGGGGACAAGTGGAGCTGCTGCCAGCAGCGCGACAGGACAGGTGCGGTGGGGGGTTCGAATCCCGCTGGGCTTCGTCTGTTCCCTCTTCACTCCGTTTCCTGCTGCTGGGGGTGCGGCCAGGATGCTGGGGGGTGTGATGCTCTAACTTCAGACTGTGGCTGCTGGTCTTGCCCCGTGCGCGAGATCGTGGTGCAGTGATCGCAGTGGGGGGAGGGGTCGCCTGCTCTGAGAACTGCAGCGCCCCCGCCCCCCTGCACCACACAGCCCCGCATGGGGCGTCTCTGTGGGACCCGCAGAGAGGAACTTCTAGAACAGGGTCCCGGAGCCAGAGAGATAGGACGGCGGGTACGGTGCTTGCCTCGCATGTGGCCGACCCAGGTTGGAGCCCAGCACCCCAGAAGGTCTCCCGAGCCCCGCCAGGAAGAACCCTGAACACAGAGGGTCCCAAATGGATTCGCCGACTGTCCGCTTTCCAGAAAAGTTTCTCAGCACTCTCTTGAACTTCTGCCCTTTATCAGGGAACAGAGTGGCCCCTGACGGTGTTGAGGCTGCTCTTGCCCCTTAATGGGGAGCACCACAATGGAAACTGGGGGGGGGTGCTGTGGGAACGGGTGTACTGGTCCCCATCTGTGCTCCGTCTGCCTGGTGAGCTGAAGAATGGAATGAAAATGTTCGGAATTGCTTTTGTTGTTTCCTTGGGTCACACCCAGTGATGCTCAGGGGTTACTCCTGGCTCTGTGCCCAGGGATCACTCCTGGCGGTGCTCAGGGATTATATGAGCTGCCAGGGATTGAACCCAGGTTGGCCACAGGCAAGGCAAGCCCCTTACCCACTGGACGAACACTCCAGCCCCTTGAACTTCTAACGTAAGCCACCTTCTGTGGCTAGTTGGGCCAGCACAGATTAGAATGTTCCAGGTTTTCCTCCCCACCCACTTCACACATTAGCCTCTGTTTGCCAGGGGCAGGGTGATGGCCGAGATGCTCACACACTGGCCTTGTGTGTCTTCCATGCCCTGCACCTCACCCTCGGCCCTGGGCGATCCTCAGCATCACACAGACGCGCCTGGGCACAGTGCCAGGAATGACCCCTGCTGGGGTGGCCCCTAAACCAACCAAGCCAAACTCCCTGCTGTTCCCCGAACTTGGCGCCCCAGCCCCCTGCAGACAGGTCAAGCTTTCGTCCCAGGGTCCCGCATGGCCACAGCTGTGAGACCCCAACCACCGCCCCCCCTCAGCTGTGCATTTGTGCCTGAGTGGGGCCTGGAAGGACGGTTGTGGATCTGACCAGGGCAGCAGTGACTGGGCCACTGAGGCTAAGGGCGCCCTCTGCTGGCTGCACCCTTGCATGTGGGGCCAGTCGGTCCATAGACCCGGGATCCTCAGGCTCCCTGTCCAAGCTTAGGGGTCCAGGCAGACAGCCAGAAGTGTGGGGGTGCTCAGGCCCCCGTCCCCTCCAGCTTTGCTTTGCCCCCTGACCTCCAGGGAGCTGGAGGAGAAGCTTTGGGTTCCCCTCAGCCCTGCCTCTGTCTCCCCCAGACCTGGGCTGTGATCGGACCCGCTCTCGGGTCACGCTGCGGGAGTGGAGTGACCCCCTGGACCCTGACCTGGAGGCCCAGCTCGTCTACCGCCACCTGCTGGGCCTGGAGGCCCACGTGCTGTGAGGACTGGGGGAGGCCGAGGGGAACCCCTGTGTCTGCACCCTGGGGCCGTGGGGAGGCGCCTGCCGAGGGCTGGGGGGTGTCTGGTGCCTTCACAGGAACCGCAGCCTCGACTTCCTGCCCCTGCCAGCGCTGTCTTTGTAGCTGCCTGAAACTGTGGGCACTGAGGGCCAGCCAGGGCTTCCCGAGGGCACCTTCCCCCAAGCACCCTCCAGATCCTCCCTCTGCTCGCGGGCTGGTGTGTGGGGGGGGCGATTCTTCTGGTCCCATTTCCCGTGGTCGGTGCTGTGATTCAGGGCTCAGCCTCGCCCACCCACACAGTGACTGTTCTTGCAATTGTTCTTACCTCCCCACACCCCCGCCTCACCCCGGGGCCCTGAAGGCACTGGCCCAGGTGCCACCCGTGGCATCTTCTGGTTCCTGCAATGTGGCAGGGTGGCTAGGGCGAAGCCCAGATGGGATGGTGGTTCTGGCTAATGGGGCCCCTGTAAAAAGGTCAGAGGTGACTGAGAGCACTCGGAAAGCGGGGAACGGGCAGCCAGCATGGGAAGTTCCTCTCCCCGAGGAGTCAGGCAGGGCCTGAGACTAGCAGAATCCCCCTCCCAGTGTGACACCACTGGGCAGCCTGCACCCTCCCAGTGGGTGGCACCCTGGGGCCTCCAGGGACCCTCAGCCAAGCAGAGCTGGCCTGGCCCATTTGCTGTTCTGATGGGGCTGGCGGGTGCCCAGCACAGGTCTGGGACTGGCCATGCTGGCACTGGCCACCCACCCCAGCACTGGACCCTCAGCCTCTTTACCAGGCCATGTCCCAGCCCCCCTCTGCCTGCTTTCTCCAGTATCCCCACAGATGGCAGCTGCCCCATTAGAGCTGGACCTCTAGCTGGGGCCATGGAGGGGCCTGCACCCCCTCTGGTGCCCCCAGAAGTTTCACTGGGTCCCTTCCCACAGGGAGAGGCATCGGAGGCTAAGTGAGGGCGCAGAGCTCACAGCCGCTGGTAAAGGTAGGTCCTTCCTGTGGGCCTCCGTGGGGGCGCCCCTCCCCTGATCTCAGCTCAGCTCACAGCCTGTGTCCACCCCAGCCCGCGGGGCCCCGCTGGCCCAGCTGCTGCAGGTGCTGCAGGAACTCCGCCAGGCCCACAGCGCTGTCGCTGAGGGGCGCCCCGCCTCGGAGCCGCAGACGTGAGCCCCTGACATGCGCCCCCCGATTCCGGGACACTGCTGATTCTCACTGCAGGCCGAGGCCAGGGACCAGGGTCCCCGGCGGTCAGAGTGCTTCGGGCGCCTCTCCCTGCTCCCCACAGCCCCTCAGGGCCACACCGAGAACGAGGACGGACACAAGCCAAAGGGACGGGCCCTCACCAGGCCACGCCCACCCGCACACGTTCGTGGAGGTGCTTTCGGGGACAATAAACCTGTGACTCCCACATTCTGGGCTCTCCTGATTGGGGGTAGGTGGGCAGGGGGCCTCAACCACCACCCATGGGGACACCTCGGTGTCTCCCCAGCTTCCCCGTGTCACCATGTCCTGGGCCAAAGCTGCTCTCTCTGCAGACCCCCAGTCCCCTCCCCCGCAAACAGGACAGGCGGAGGGGGGGCGGGTCCATGCCCCTGAATTGGATGTGACCCCAAACTCAACATCCAGCCACGTTTGGGCCCTGGGCAGGCCACAGACCAGGCCCTCGCGGGAGAGTCAAGGAAAGTCCCGGCCGAGCAAGGGAGCCTGAAGATGCCCCTTCCCTGTCCTGGTGCCCTAGGGGCCCTTCAGCCGAACTGTGAGGCTGCTGGCTGGTTGGTCGTGGCCCTGAGCCTGTCAGGGCCTGGTCGTCGCCCCCGCTGGCCCCCGCAGGATAACTGAGCTGCACCCCCAACACTTGGGTCTTCGGTGACTCTATTTGGGGGGTGTTTGAACTAAAGACATTGGTGGTGCTCAGGGATTACTCCTGGCTGGCAGGCCTGGGTTGTGGGGGGGACTCATGGGCGGTACTGGGGTTCAAGCCTGGGCCAGCATGTGACAGGGAAGCGCCCGGCCCCTGCGCTCTCTGCCCTCCTCTTATGTCCCGGGAGGGGTGTTTCACTTGCACATTGACCAGACCAGATGCGAGGATGCAAATGCAAGGCCCCTTTATCGCTAGCTCGAAGTCCAAGTCTCATCCAAAGCAGTGGACTCTTGACAAGGACCCGCACTCCGAATTCTGAGCAGCTTATATAGGGTTTGGTTACATAATAGCATTTTTCCAGAAACTGACAATATGTTTCCAATTCTGGGCCCAGTCCTGTCCTAGGACTCCAGGGACCAACACTATGTTTCCAATTCTTGGTCCCAGTCCTGACCCGTGACTCCACTCCCTCGGCCCTCTCTGCTTGGCTGGGCGCCACTGCCCAGGCTCCCTACTCTGATAGGCTGTTCCCATGGGTCGGTGTATCTCCCCAGGGTGATATTTTTTTTTCTGAGAAGTTGGGACTTTCTGATAAGGGAAACTGAAACTTAGGCTTGCTGAGTTTTGGTCTTAAAGTGGAGCCTGGCATGGCTCCACTTCAGCCTCACACTCCGAAGGTGGATTTTCAAATAGGTTAAAAGACAAATTCAGACAGCCCAGATGCGCAGTGAGATAGAACATGTGCCCATAGAGAACCCAGTGGGGCCGTACACGCATGGAATGTGAAGCAGTAAACTTTCATTTCTCACACACTCAAAAGGGGACGGGTTTGATGAAGCTGTTTCTAACGTCATTTGAGCTGGTCCAGCTAGAGACTGGAGCGATAGCACGACGGGTAGGGCGTTTGCCTTGCACGCGGCCGAACTGGGTTCGATCCTCAGCATCCCATATGGTCCCCCGAGCACTGTCAGGAGTGATTCCTGAGTGCAGAGCCAGGAGTAACCCCTGAACATTGCCAGGTGTGACCCAAAAAGCAAAAAAAAAAAAAAAAAAAAAAAAAAAAGCTGGTCCAGCTAAAGTTCAAGAGAGCTGTCGCGGGGGGTGGGGGCAAGAAAAATAAAGAATCTAAAGAATCTCATCGGACAATATAGAGCAAAGCAGGGTCCGTGAACGAGGACCACGGGAAGCACTTGCCTTGCTCCTGTGGCCGTCAGGGGTTCGATCCCCGGCACCCCTTAGGTTCCCTCGAGCACCACCAGGAGTATGGCCCTCAAACAAACAAAACACCCCAAAATCAAAAAGAGCAAAGTCAAAAGGCCCTGCCAGCACCCCCAGCCAGTTCCGCTGACCTGCCTGGGCCTGGACCGGTCTTGCCCCTGCTTGCCGGGCCAGGCCATAGTTGGCCAGTCCAGGCTCTGCCAACCCCAGCCAGCCCCGCAGGCCTGGCTGGGCCCGGACCGTCCTGGACCCTGCTGGCTCGACGAGGCCCTTCCATCCCCGGCCGGCCCCACTGACCTGCCCTGTTCTGGTGTGGCCCCTGCCGGCTGGTCCACACCCGACCACTTTCTGCTGGCCTCGCCGGCTAACTCAGGCCCGAACCATGCTTGCCCCAGGGCAGGCCCGGTCACCTCACACCAGTCCCACCAGCCTGTCTGGGCCTGGACCAGCCATGCCCCTGCTGGACAGGACAGGTCCGGCCATGCTTGGCTGGCCCCTCCAGCCTGGCCCCGCCTGGAACGGTCTGGCCCTTTCAGGCTGGCCCAGACTCGGCCACCCCCACCTGCCCCTCTGACCTCAATGGGCCCGGCCAGGCCTGGTCTATGCCAGCTGAACCAGACCCAGCCAACCTTCTCTGGCTGCCCAACAGCCCCCCCCCCCCCCTTGCCCCCAGCAGAGATCAGCCTCATTTCTCAGTAAGGGGCAGAAACCCATGCCCCACCCCCTACCAGGCACACTCAAAAGACACAAAAGCATTCAGACAAAATGCACCCAAGGGGCATAATGTGGCCCAACGCAGCCTTCACCGCTGCAGCAGTTCTGTTTGGCCGGTTCTGTTCTTCCTGTATGTTTTCTGCCTGATAATCTGTGCAGGGACCGTGTACCATGGTTGGAGGGTGGTCAAGTGGGCAGCACTTGCCCACTCTATCTCCATCCGGTTTCCAGGGTTGGGGGCAGAGACCATCTCCTTGCTCTGGCCCAGTTAAGACCGTCTCCTGGCCCTGGTCTAGCCTCGTCCCCTGCACCTGGCGGCCCCTAAGCCGCATCCCTGCAGCTGGTGAGAGCAGCAGCCCCCAGGCTCAGACCTGCCCAGAAAGACCCAGAACGGTGGGGTTCCAAGCACAGGCAGCAGCCACAGCGCCCTTCACGTTCCCCGCCCCACCCCCCACCTGAGAGCAGATTACTGATTCCTCATCCACAAGCCTAGGAGGGAATGGCCCTGGCCTGGATCCTGGGGTAGAAGCATCGGCTTTCTTTGGAGGGTTCCTGGGATGTTACCCAGCCTGAGAAATAGCCAGGAAGCTCATAGGGCGCCAGGAACTGAGACCCCAGCTGGCAGGGGTTTTACACAAAGCTGAGCTCTGCAGATTCCCAAGGGAGGGGAGATAGCACAACGGGGAGGGTGTGTACCTTGCACTTGGCAGAATGGGGTTGGATCCCCCGCATCCCATATGGTCCCCGAGCACCGCCAGGAGCAATTCCTGAGTGCAGAGCCAGGAGCCAGCCCTGAGCATCACTGGGTATGACCTAAAAGTCAAAAAGCAAAATCCCAAGGGATGAAAGCAGGGAGTGATACTTATTCCCGAGCCACACATCGGCTTGCCTCCCTTTCGTTTCCTCCTCAGCTGACAAGCCCATGAACACCCAACAAGTCAAGTCGTGGGAACGCAGAAAGGCCAAGCCTGGGGGCTGGAGAGATAGTGCATGCCTTGCAGGCTTCTGACTCAGGTTCAAGCCCTGGTATCCCATATTGTCCCCTGAGCCTAGGAATGCTCCCTGAGTTCAGAGTCAGGAGTAAGCCCTGAGCACATCGAGGTGTAGCTGAAAAACACACATCCGGGGCTGGAGCAATAGCACAGCGGGTAGGGAGTTTGCCTTGCAGGTGGCCAACCGGGGTTCAATTCCCAGCATCCTATATGGTCCCCCAAGCCAGGAGTAATTCCTGATTGCAGTGCCAGGAGTCACCCCTTACAGTGACAGTGGACAGTGACCCACTGTCCTCCCGTTGTTCATCGATTTTGCTTGAGCGGGCTCAGTAACGTCTCCATTTTGAAACTTGTTGTTACTGTGTTTGGCATATTGAATATACGTCAAGGGTAGCTTGCCAGGCTTTGCCGAGCGGGCGAGATACTCTCGGTAGCTTGCCGGGACTCTCTGAGAGGGGCGGAGGAATTGAACCCTGCTGGGCCGGGCTGGCTGCACGCAAGGCAAACGCCCTACCGCTGTGCTATCGCTCCAGCCCCCCCCCCCAAAAAAAAATCAACACAACGCCACCCCCCCACACACACACACAAAAGGGGAAAAACCCAGAAAAGCAAAACTCGGGGTTCCCACTTCGTCTGCTCGAGGCTCGGTCTAGCGGCGTTGGCCTCCCGCACTCCCAGGACGCGTCCAAACCTGTTGTGCTCGCCCAGAAACGCTCCAGACTCAGCCTCCCGCTCCCGCGGAGCCGCCTCGCGCCTGCGCACGTTCCTCCGGTCCGCCGGGGGGCGCCGGGCCGGGCGACAACCTGGCGGGGGGTCACCTCCCCGTGACCCGGAAGCAGTCGCTCGCTTGGGCACGGAGGCGGCGGCGGCGGCTCCGGCTGCTCGGGGCCCGGCGGCCGCGCCAGGATGAACGCTCCTCCCGCCTTCGAGTCGTTCCTGCTCTTCGAGGGCGAGAAGAAGTAAGCGGGGCTGGCGGGCGGGGCCGGGAGGTCGCGGGCGGCCAGCGGGACCCGCAACCCCGCTCCCGAGCGGTCACCGCGTCGGGCCGGCCGCGCGGTCGTACACGGGTAGTAGCTGGTTCCGTGGGTTCGGGAGCTGGAGAAATAAATAGTGCCTGGGGCGGGGGTGGGGGAGATCGTCAGCATCATTCAGAGACGGTCATTTCTCACTTTCGCCGAGTTCCTGACCTGAAAGGGTCAGGCGTGTCCGTCCCGGTGCCGTCCCGCCACCGGCTGCAGTCTCCGGGACGGGGCTTCTTCGGGGGTGGGGCTTCGGGACACGCCCGGGATGCTCAGGGATGCCGGCGATGCTCGGGGATGCTCGGGGGCCGTGCGTACCGCCGCGCGTGCCAGGTGAGCCTCTCACCCGCACAGGGCTGGGGTTTGGGTCTCCGGCAGTGAGCGTTGCCGACTCCGGTTTGGATGCAGAGCTGCACCACGCCCCCACGTTAGGTCTGCGTCCCCTACTCCCCACTTAACTCCTTTTTCTTCCTTTCCCACCTCCATTTCTTTTTTTATTTTTCTTTTTGGGCCACACTCGGTGATGCACAGGGGAATTATACCACACTCGGCTCATGCACTCAGGAATTACTCCTGGCGGTGCTCGGGGGAGCATATGGGATGCTGGGAATCGAACCCGGGTGGACCTCGTCCAAGGCAAACGCCCTACCCGCTGTGCTATCGCTCCAGTCCGTCCGTCCTTCCTTCTTTCTTTCCTTCCTTCCTTCCTTCCTTCCTTCCTTCCTTCCTTCCTTCCTTCCTTCTCCTTTTTCCTTTTTTCCCTGCTTTTTGTGCCACACCCAGTGCTGCTCAGGGCTTCCTCCTATACTGCGTTCAGGGATCACTCTTGTCGGTGCTTTGGGGACCATATGGGCTGTCGGGAGCCGAACCCAAGTCAGCTATGTGTGAGGCAAGCACAAGCACGCTACCCACTGTACTATCACTGCGTGGAAGGCAAACACCCTCCCCCGCTGTGCTGAGGCTCCAGCTTCTTTTCTTGCCCTTCTCTCCCTACTCTGGTGTCAAGGCGTATCTAGGCATCTCCCCTTTACTGCATTACATCTCCCCTTTACATCACAGGTAAGTGAGATTGGCCTGTTTGTCTCCTCCCGGCTGACTTCACTGAGCATGTTCCGGTTCCATCCATTTTCAGCAAATTGCCTGATTTCATCTTTCCGTTGGGCTGGAGCGATAGCACAGCGGGTAGGGCGTTTGCCTTGCACGCAGCGAACATGGCTGACCCGAGTTCGAGTCCTCCACCCCTCTCGGAGAGCCCGGCAAGCTACCAAGAGTATCTTGCCCGCAAGGCAAAGCCTGCCAAGCTACCCGTGACGTATCCGATATGCCAAACACAGTAACAAGTCTCACAATGTTACTGGGCCCGCTCGAGCAAATCGATGATCAACGGGAGGACAGTGACAGTGATATCTTTCCATGCTGCTGGGCAGTGCTGCATTGTGGGTCTATACCACAGCATAATCCTGTCTTGGACACCGGGTTGATTGACATCTTAGGTGTGTACTGAGTTCCCCAGTGAATAATGCTGTGCTCACATTCTTCACATTTTTTTGCCTGTCCGTTTGAATGAATGTTTGTCTTGCGGGTAGATGCTTCGGAGCGGAATTGCTGGGAGATCGGGGAGCGCTTCAGCGGCCGTGCTGCTCTTGGCTGTATTGTTCCAGTTTTACTGTTAGGTGCTGCAGAAGCCAGCAAAGATTTATTTTTGTTGAAGGTTTATTTCATCAGGTTGCCAAGGGGCCGGAAAGTCGTTGCCCCACAGCATCTGCCGGCGCTCCCAGTTCTCTGCAAAGGAGCTCAGACTGATCACAGGGGCGTCTGGGGGAGATGGAAGGAGGGGGCAGGACAAAGTGCTCAGTGGGGCTCTGCCTGGGAGCCCAGCTGGGGGTCTGTGTGCACCCCCAGGGGCATTTGACAGTGCCTGGAAACATTCTCAGTTGGCATCCACTTGTAGGGATCCGGGAAGCTGCTAACCCGAGCCTCCTGAAGTCCCCTCCGAGGGAAGGAGCTCAGTTAGGCCTGCGCTTAACTCGCAGGGGTGGCCCTGGGAACTAAGTCCTACTTGTGTTAGACTGTCGGAGCAATAGTCCAGCAGGGAGGGTGCTTGCCTTGCACGTGCCGACCTGGGTTCCATCCCCAGCATCCCATATGGTCCCCTGTCCACTGCCAGTAGTTCTCGAGTACGGAGCCAGGTGAACCCGTGAGCATCACTGGGTGTGACCCCAAAGCAAATTCTCACTTGCTTTCAATAGGAATTTTTGAAATTATCAGTAAGCAAACTGACTTCCAACTGCGGGATTTTTTTCAATGTACTAAACCAGCCGGCTGAACTATGTATTGCACCTGTGTGGTGGTACCATCTGTCCAAGGTGACAGCCAAGTGAGAGTCGCTGGTGACACGTGCCAGGGCATGAGCCCGATGTCAGTGTGTTCAGCACCCAAAAAATTAGATGGTTTCCCAAGTGGAGAAGCTGCTTTTGGAAAGGAATGTTGAGAACCGGGTGGGGCCCGTAGACTGGGCTGCAGCTGGCGGGCAGGGGCTGGAACCAGAGACCCGCTTGCCCGGAAGGTGAGGTCGGCCTGCTTGGTGGTGATGGGCCGTGCCCCATCCATCCTGTCTCTTCCCAGGATCACCATTAACAAGGACACGAAGGTCCCCAACGCCTGCCTGTTCACCATCAACAAGGAAGACCACACGCTGGGGAACATCATTAAGTCGTGAGCCTGGGGCAGGGCCGGGGTGGTGACTGGGGGTCTTGAGGCCGACCAGGGCTTGGGGTTCCTGCAGGTTCCCAGCCCTGCGCGGCCTGTGTGTGTGCTGAGCTGTTGCTTTGTATTCCCAGAGGGAGCAGCAGAGCCAGTGTCCAGTGGGGCACGTGTGGGGGCCCTGTCCTTACACACTAGCCCACTTGTCAGTGTCCAACCTGACGTTCAGAGGAGGGTGTTTAGGGGGTTCCCAAGCAGTGCTGGGACCCCTAGCCAATAGGCCTGATGGGTCCACGTGTGATTGGGGATCCCACTGGTCTCCCTGAGACACTTGGCCTTGGCCCGGGCCACACCCCGTTGGGTTCTTCCTGTGAAGCAGGAGGTCTCCAGGACCCCCGTGATCCTGACCTCCTGTGTGTCTGGCTGAGGAGTGGCCAGTGGCGACTGCTGCTCTGGCCTCAGATACAAGGAGGGGAGGCGGCTGCACCCCTGCTCTCAAACCTGGCATCTCCCTTTCCCTTTCTCCCCGTCACCCCATCTGCAGTGCAGGTGCTCCTGGTCTAGAAACAGGGCTGCAGAGAAGCGATTGCTGTCCCCCCATTTCCCAGCTGGGGTCCTGGGTCCTCAGGATGCTAGTGGGGCCAGGGTGCTTTGCTGGCATGCACCTCCTGGAGTCGGGTCTGAACCCAGATGCTCTACAGAGGCTGAACACCTGGAAGCCGGGAGCCGAGTGGGGAGTGCCAGGATCAGCACCCAGCTGCATTTGCGTACGGGTCTCCCCATAAGTCGTGAGGGGCTGCCTCACCGCCCCCCCCTTTCTGTATCTCAGGCAGCTGCTGAAGGACCCGCAGGTGCTGTTCGCCGGCTACAAGGTCCCACACCCCCTGGAGCACAAGATCATCATCCGCGTGCAGACCACGCCGGACTACAGCCCCCAGGAGGCCTTCACCAACGCCATCACTGACCTCATCAGTGAGCTCTCCCTGTTGGAGGAGCGCTTCCGGGTGAGCCCACCAGGCATCCTTGAGTGTGGGGGCCCGCACAACTGAGCCCGGAACTCACCGGACTCTTCTTCCTCTGCAGGTGGCCATCAAAGACAAGCAGGAAGGGATCGAGTAGCGGCGGCTCTCCCTGTGTAGATGCCCTGCGGTGTACACGCCTCGCGTTCCCTCCCCCCAGCCATGTCTGTACATAGATTTTCTTCCCAATAAAGTGGCGCAAAGAGCTCATTCCGGAGCAACCTCTGGGGTGTGGGCAGAGGGGAGCCCAGTGGGGCCCACAGACTGCCACAGGCTTCCGGTACACTGAGAATAGTTTAATAAAAATAGTCGGTTCCCGCCATCAGCTACAGCCGCCGCCAGATGGCCACGATGTTGGAGTCGGTGAGCGCCGTGAGGTAGGTGAAGGTGGAGTTGGCCACCACCGTGTTCACCATGGTCCTGGTCACGGCCTGGCCCAGAGCCCAGGGCTGGGGCCACTTGAGGATCTGGTGGGAGGAGAGAGGTGTTGGGTCCCTGCCCTCCGGCCCCCCTTCCCTGCCTGCCCAGGGAGCAGGCGGCGCTTACCTGCATGGGTGCCTGCGGGGCTGCCAGCAGAGGCAGCGGCTGAGCCAGGATGTGGCGGACGTCATAGACCCACACGCTGCCCTCCTCGTCCCCGCACAGCACGATGCCCTCATCTGCAGGGACATCGGGCCTCAGCGGGGGCAGGCGGGCACAGCGCCCAGGGGAGGGGACAGGGGCCGGTGGGCAGCTCACCTGGACAAGCGCTGAGTGAGAAGTAGGCCAGCTCGGTGGAGGACCACTGCAGCCTTGCCAGGACCACCACGCCCACGGTGGCCTGGCCATCCCGGGCCGCCCAGGTCTGGCTCCAGCTCCACAGGCAGATGGAACCCAGGTCGCTTCCCTTGGAGGCTGTGGGAGGAGAAGAGGGGCTGTTCCAGACTCCCGTCCAGGCACAGAGTGACCCAACCTTCCCTGGGGACCCCAGGTGGTCCCACTCACCCACGACGTCTTTGTTCACAAAAGCCAGCCCGTCCACTCTCCGGGACCCTGGCTTGGCACCCTCAAAGATGAACTCCACCTCACACGGCCTGTAGGGGGCAGCAGGGGCGCAGGTCAGCCCGAGGGTACTGGCTTGAGGCATGGTTTGTGTGGGGTCCCCTTGGAAAGGGCCCCCACACTGGACCGACCCACACAGCAGGGAGGCCCAGAGCTGACCGTCCCAGTGTGGCACAGGGTTGTCCCCACCACTTGGCAGACTGCCATGGTCTGTGCTGCCCCCCACCTGGAGAATCTCCAGCGATCAAACAGGCCAGTGGAACCAGAACTGCCAAAACCCCCCGAGACCGACTGATGAGAACAAGCGACACTGGGAAAGCAGCTCCCACAAAAAAAATGCATGCAAGCATGTACACACAAATACACATGCACACGCATGTACACACAATACACAGGAGGTCCAGGCCAGGGATGCACACATAGATGGCCTGGGCCACGCCAGGACACACACGCTGTGCCATGACCAGGGTCAGTGCCAGGGACACACACTCCAGACTGGGGCCGGGGGGGGGGGGGGCAGAGGACTGAGGCACAGTTTGTATGCAGACAGCCGGGGTGTAACCCCAGCATCACAGACAACCCCCCCCCCCCCCCCCCCCCCGGGAAACCTCGGGAACAGCCGTTGAGCACCCACGCTGGCTGTGGCCCAAAATAATAAAGACCTAAAGCAATAAAAATCCCTCTGGGTCGGGCACTTGCATCGCACAGGGCTGACCTGGGTTTGATCCCCAGCACCCCACCAGGAGTGACCCCAGAGCACCCCACCCCTTGAAAACCACAAGAAACCCAACCACTATGAACACGACTGCAGGGGCTCCCGGGAAGAGGAGGGAGGTGCGGTGTCAGGTGCCCGGGTGCCCTCACCTCCTCTTCTGGGGCTGGTCCAGCCGCACATCCCAGCAACAGCAGCCGCCCTCGCAGCCAGCCAGCAGGTAGGTGTCGGGGCACGAGGGCACCGGGCAGAGGCGCAGAGGGATGGAGGCTGCATCCAGCGTGAGCAGGGGCCTGCGGAGGCCAGTAGGCGCACGTGAGTTCAGGCTGGAGCACCCCCAGCCCGGCCTGCCCTGGCCCCCCGCTTCACCTGGCCTGGAACTCGTAGTCAAGGTTGGGTGCTCCAATGTCCCAGAGGATGACACGCTTGTCATAGGAGGCGGCTGAGGGGACACGAGAGAGATCGGCGGTCATGAGGGGCCCTGCTCTGACCTGCTCACCCTCTCCAGCTTCATGGGCACCCCGCAGGGCTCCAGGGAGGCCTGGGATGGGGCCCTGGGTCTGCTCCCCAGCACCATCCACCCTTGCGCTCCCCGCAAAGCCCAGACAGTGGCCAGGATTGCTGTAAACGCTGAGGTCCAGCCTAGGGTCAGGGCTGCAGGCCGGGTCTTACTGAAGAGGTGGGTCTCGTGCGTGGGGCTGAAGCAGAGGGTGGCGATGGCCTTCTTGTGGGCGCGGATGACGCCGCAGCAGAAGCCAGCACGGACGTGCAGCAGGCGGACCAGGCCCCGCAGGCCGGCAGCCGCCAGCACGCTCCAGCGCTTCTTGTGGCCGGTATGCGTGACCACTGTCACGGCAGTCCAGGCCACGGAGAAGAACTCCTAGGATGGGAGAGTGGGTGGCAGGTAACTTAGTATCTGCGTGTAGGACAAGGCCTGGGGAGGGAGGGACAGGGAGGAGGTGGCTGGGTGGTCGGGGGGCCTGGAGACACGGGCGCGCACACACCTCCCCGAGGGCCTTGTACTTGTGCAGGACGATGCCCGTCTGGCAGTCGATGACGCACACGGCCTCCCCGCCACATGTGGCCACCGTCTGGGATGCGGCACCTGCGCCGTTTGGAGGGATCAGCCTGGCCAAGCGTTCTCTGGGCCACCTGCCCACAGCCACCACCCCAGGGGCATGCCCACGCCCGCAGCCGCCCCGCAGCGGGTACCCTCGTCCCAGGCCGGCTCGAAGGCGCAGGCCCACAGCTGGGTGTCCAGGTCCCGAGGGCTGTTGTTCTTGCTGTGGCACTGCAGGAAGTGCACGGGTTCCAGCTCCAGGTCCGACTGCGGGGTGGGGGAGTCTCAGGACTGCCCAGAAGTCAGCTCCCCACCCACCCCCGACACTCCCAGCCACCCCCGTGGACTCACCTCCCGAAGCTCCCGGGGGTTTGCTTCCATCTTCCCCAAGTGGGAAGAACACACACGCTTGCTGGGCACGTGGCTGGAAGAGGCGTCTTTCAGCCGTTTGGGGGCTGCCGTCTTGGCCTGGGGACACAGGGATGGGGTGAGGGCCAGGTGCCTGCTAACCCCAGGCCCCTCTGTCCGGTTCCTTTCCTCCCTCTTGCGGTGGCCTCCACCTTCCCAGGGATGGAGACGGGCTGGCCTGGGTCAGAGAGAATGCGTGCGGGCCCTGCTACTACTCTTGGGTATCACCCCTGGAAAGCCGCACTCACCCTGGGCTCCTGGGTGCGCCTCTCCTTGGCCTGCTTGTAGCTTCCACCGGAGGCTACCAGTGCCTCAGAGATCTTCTGCACCTGGGCAGGGCTGGGCTGTTAGGCTGCTCGGCACAGCCGCATCCCCCCCCCCCCCGCCCCCCGCCCCGCAGCCCTCCTGAAGCCCCCACAGCCCCTCAGGGTCTGGGGATGGAGAACTAAGCCAGGGCAGCAGGCACGACCTACCCGCCACTGCGTGAAGTCCCTGAGGGACTCGGGCCCGTAGCGGACATCCCGGACAGCTGAGCTCACAAACTCAGCCTGGGCCTTTTCCAGGGCCTCCTCGGGGCTCAGTGAGGCCATGAAGTTCTCCCAGTACGCAGTGACCTGGCGGGAGAGGAAGCAGATGGAGGCCTGGCCCCGGCCAACAGCCCCTGACTCTCTCGCATCCCTTACTCCATCTCCATCACCACCTCTTAGAAGCTGCAGAGTTGCAGAGCATGGTGGGTACCTGTGTCAACATAATACCCGGACCCTGCCTTGTAGGCTGCGGGCCACAGGGCCTCCCCCCAGCACTTTGCTTGGGCCCCCTTACCCTGCTGGTGAGCTCCCGGTTCAGGCTCTTTCCCTGCGCAGCAGTGGAGGTGGCGTCCTTGCCATTAACCTTGCGGAGGTTGGGCAGGAGGAAGGCGGCTTTCAGGCTGTCACTAATCTGGAGCAGGGAGGGAGAGAGAGTGGGTCAAGGGGGCCTGCCTAGGGGCTCAGAAAACCTCCCCAGACTCGGATACTTGTTCTATGCTACCAGCCCACTTTTTTTTTGTGGGGGTTGGTCACACCCAGCAGCAATGCTCAAGGGGACCATATTGGGTACGGGTGCCAGGGACTGAGCCCGAGTTGGCCTCATCCAAGGCAAGTGCTCTACCCACTGTACTATATGGCCCCAGTCCTACCGCCAGCCCTTCATCAGTTTTTTTCTTTTTTTCTTCTTGGGTCACACCTGGCGATGCACAGGGGTTATTCCAGGATCTGCACTCAGGAATTACTCCTGGCAGTGCTCAGGGGACCATATGGGATGCTGGGAATCAAACCCGGGATGGCCGTGTGCAAGGCAAACGCCAAACCCACTGTAACATCGCTCCAGCCCTGCTTTCATCAGTTTTACTCATTCCCCAATCCAGACAATGCTGCACTGGAAAAAGATAAAGTGAGGAAAACTCAAAGAGGGACATTTCTTTCTCTTTTGGTTCTGGGCCACACGCGGAAGGCTCCCTCCAGGACAATGCTCAGGGGACCAAATGCAGTTGTTGGGTGTGTGCAAGGCAAACACCCTGCCAGCTGTCCTATCTCTTGGCCCAGAGGCCCCTTTTTTTTAATTGACTTTTGGGCCATACTGTTTAGTGTTTAAGGCTTACTCCTGACTATATAGTCAGGGTTCACTACTAGAGAAATGTGGGGGACCATATGTGGTGCCAGGGATTGAACCCAGTTCAGCTGCGTGCAAGGCAAATGCCCTCCCCGCTGTACTAACGCTCTGGCCCAAATATTCGCTGTATCTGAGAATCTTACTTTCTGCTCGAAGACAGCTCAGAGGGCTGGGCACTACCTGGTCTGACACCCTCAGGTGCCACTCAAACACTATGGGACTAGAGAGTGTCTCAGCAGGTACTCTGCCTGCAGGGGATCTAGTTGTTCGGGTGTGACCCACGAAACCAAAAAAAAAAAAAACAAAGGTAAAATCACCACCATATAAAACAACCCACTTAGGGGCAATTAGAAATAGAAGTGCTGGTGGCAGAGAACTAACTACAAGCAGAACGACCCACACCGAAGCCCCGGAGGAAGTGGGGGGCTCCCCACTTACAGTCAAGAAGGGGTTTCCCTCTAGGCTGAGCTCCTCGAGCTGTGGGAACTGGGCAAGGGAGGTGACGTCGGTCAGCTGGTTGTGGGAGCAGTGCAGGACCCGCAGGTGTGCCAAGCCCAGGTTCGGGGGGAGCGAGTCCAGCTGGTTGTTGGAGATGTCCAGCTCCTGCAGCTGCTTCAGGCGGCTCAGCAGCTTGGGGTCCAAGTGCTCCGAGAGTAGCTCCAGCCCCGAGAGGCTGGCGAGGGGAGGGGGGGGTAAGGGGAGGCCTCGTTTAGGGGATGGCGGGTCTCCTGCCTCAGTCCGGGATGCCCAGAACAACTTTCACCTGCCGGGTCCACCCGGCCTCTCCACCCACGCCCACCTAACCCGGGGCGCCCGAGGTTCCCCTGCTCCCCGGGCCCCCGCCCGCTCTCCGCCAGTGAGTGTCCGCCCCCCGCCTGGCCGTTGAGCCGCCGTCCAACGCCCGGTCCCGTCCAACGCCCGGTCCCGGGGGCAGCTGAGCTCCCAGCCGCCCCGCGCCCTCCTAACGTCCCGAGCGCGCCAACGGTCCAACAGAACCCCAGGGTCGCCGCCTACTCCAAGTTCCGGATCTTGCCCAGCCGGTCGGTCTTGGGGCGGCCCCGCTGCATCAGCAGCCGAGCCGTGAGGGGTCCCATGGCCAAGGATGAGCGGCGGCGAGTCCGTGCGGCCGCCTCCCCGAGCCGAAGGCGGGAGGCGATGCAGGAGGCGTTGCCGCGCTCCAAGCGTTTGTGGTTTGCAGAGGCGACCGGAAGGAAGCGTCCCCCGCCACCGCGCGCGGACTACAACCCCCAGCGGGCTCCGCCGCGCGCAGACTACAACTCCCGGCGGCCCTCGCGAGCCGCGCCTGCGCACTGGCTGCCAGCGGCGGCGGCGATGGCGGCTACAGCTGTGGCCACCCCGGAGGTCCCCCGGGAATGCGGCTGCAAGGGCATCCGGAGCTGCTTGATCTGCGAGGACCAGAGCGGGGACGACCCTCCCTGGCAGCACGCCCCACAGGTAAGGACCTTGGAGGGACGCCGTCCCACCCCCTCCCGACGCCTCCATCCTTCGTGTGGCTGGAGCTGCCCGTGCCAGGAGCTGTCACGCTCTGCCCCGTGCAGGGTGAGATGGAGCGTTGGGGGGCGGACTCGGGCGGGTTGGGGCGCTGGGGTGTGGCACGTGGGGAGAACCAGACAGCAGCTCCCCGGGGCCCCTGGATGTGGGCAGAGGACACCGGGAGGGCAAGAAGGGTGCTAGAAGTCACGAGCAGGGTGCCCGAAAGTCTGTGGCCAGAAGTGGGCAAGGAGGAAATTGATTCCAATTAAGGGAAAAGGACACGGGTGGAGGGTGACGTTCCAGGTGTGGGTGCCCGTCACCACTGAGCAGGCCGAGGACCAAGAGCACTTCTTGTTTTTTTTTTTTTCTTTTTGGGTCACACCCGGTGATACACAGGGGTTACTCCTGGCTCTGCGCTCAGGAATTACCCCTGGCGGTGCTCAGGGGAGCATATGGGATGCTGGGAATCGAACCCGGGTCGGCCGCGTGCAAGGCAAACGCCCTACCCGCTGTGCTATTGCTCCAGCCCCAAGAGCACTTGGTTTTAAAGGAAGCTTATGTGATTTGATAATTGAATGAAATTGAAATTCTGGAGAGTTGGCAGAGCAGATAGGAGGGTGGAGAGGTTGGGAGGTTAGGGCTGAAACCTCCTGTGTCTGTGCTAAGTCTCAAAGAGAGGACAGTGGGTCAGGCAGTTGTGTTGCATGCAGCCCACCCAGGGTTCAATTCCTGGAACCACAAAGGGTTTGCCACCACCACCAGGAGGGGTCCCTGAACACAGCTGAGATGGCCCAACCCCCTCCTAAAAAATGTGCCTGGAGGGGCTGGAGTGATAGTCCAGTGGGTAGGGCATTTGCCTTGCACGCGACCAACCTGGGTTTGATCCCCGGCATCTCATATGGTCCCCGGAGCACTGCCAGGAGTAATCCCTGAGTGCAGAGCCAGAAGGAACCTCTGACCATTGCCAGGTGTGACCCACAAAAGCCAAAAAAAAATGCCTGGAGCAATAGTATAGTGGGTAGAGTGGCTGACCCAGGTTCAGTCTGGACCCCTGTGCCCACCAGGAGTGATCCCTGAGCACAGAGCCAGGAGAGGATCGCAGAGCCAGGAGTAATCCCGGAGTACCCCTGGGTGTAGCCTAATAAAGGAAAATAAGTAAAACCATGCACATTAACAGTGTTGTAATAATTCTCTTGTGAACTAGTAATAAAAGTTAAAAATAAGGGTCAGGACAGGGGTGAAGATGCTTGTGGACAGCCAGGTTTGATTACCAGCACTCCCTGCTCCCCTGATGACCTTCAGGATCAGCGATCCCCCAGCAACAAATTGCTAGGGCCCCAAACAAACGAAGAGGTACAGGTGCTGTGGGGTAGCTGAGCGGTGGAGCACATGCACTGCAGGTGTGAAGCTCTGGGTTCCAAGCACCACCCCCCCAAACAACCAGTGCCCCAAACCAGCCAGACCCCAAGCGCAAAGGTCTAAGCTGTGTCTTGAGTAAGCCTTGGGGTGGGACTGGGGCCCCATGAGACAGCACCTTCCCTACATGATGTCTGGGGGTCAAGTGGAAGGGACAGGGAAACTTCCCTCTTGGAACATGCCCCGTGTGTGGACACAGAGGACCTGACTCGGGCCTGCGGTGCAGTGATACCTCTAAACCTACGAGAGGGCAGAATGGAGCAGGAGGCCTCACTGCTGTGTAGACCTGACAGTGAGGCCAAGACTGGGCTGGGACACACTACACAATACAGCTGTTGGGCAGACATGGCCAGGCACGCAACACTACAGGACTGCTGGGCAGATGGGGCCAGGGCCACACAGCAAGGGTTCCCCCATGCCTGGATCTGGCCATCTCTGCCTTACGGGGGAGCAGATGTGGTCCAGAGACCCCACCTTGGCTGGAGGGCTCGGGAATGCCTCTTTTAGGAGACCAGGTTTCTTCCTGTCTCTGGCGAGAGGTGTCCACTCAGCTGCGCCAACCCTCGGCCAACCGTCCCCAAGAGGATGGGCCCAAGCACCTTTGGGCTCTTCCCAGATGCTTTCGGGGGAGCCCCCTGTGAGGAAAGCTCACAAGTGCCTGCACCCCCTTTTCCCACGCAGAGAAACCGTTTCATATACTCGGACATGGGCTGGGCCGTGGGGACTGAGCAGTCGGACTTTGAGGGCTGGGCCTTCCCCTTCTCCGGGGTGACGCTGATCGAGGACTTCGTGACCCCTGATGAGGAGACCGAGCTGGTGCAGCTGATGGACCGGGACCCCTGGAGGCTCTCGCAGTCTGGCCGGAGGAAGCAGGTGTGCCCTTAGGGACCTGTGCAATGCCCCTCGGAGGTTGTGGTGGGGGAGGAGGGAGGTGGGGAGAGGAAGGGGCGGGGCAATTTGGCGCAGCAGTCGGACCCTCAGTTTTCCCAGCCCCTCCCGCTGGCTGGCCCAGCACTGGTGATAGTGGTGAATTTTCCAGAAGGCCGCTAGAATACGGGCCGGTTTTCTCTCCCAGTTCATTTCCTCTATCCATGCGCCTGTTCCTGTCTGGGCCCTGCCTTGGCTGGGGTCACACCCCCTCCTGCCTGATCCTGTTCCCCACGGGGCCAGCCTTTCCTCCTCACCCACCGCCCCCCCTGCACAGGCACTGCCTCTGGCGCAGCCCCCTCCTGCCCGCCCCCAGAGATGTCTTCCGGGAGCCCTTCCTTACTCTGGCGATCGCCCCTCACAGTCCAAGCCTGAGGTCCCAAACGAGCCTGGACTGTGGCCACACCTGCACACCGATGCCACCCGCAGGGTCCCCTTCCTGGCGACTCTTTCTTCCTTAAGAACGCGCTCTGGTCTCCCTGTCACACTCTCTCCTGGCTCTCCGCAGGCCGACGGGGCTGCCTTATCCACGTCACCTGTCCGCTGTCTGTATGAAGGGAGTAACCCGTGACACCTCGCCATAGGGCTGAGTACAGGGGTGATCTCTGTGTGTGCACTGCCCCGTCCCCATGCCCACTGGGCCCCTCTGGCCATGCCACATCCTTAACAGACCAGGATGTTCTGCTAGCCACCAGCCGCCGTCTGTGGCTGCTCCCTGCCTGCCCTCCGGAGAACTCACCTGACTCCCTCTTTCCACTGCTGCCCGCACCCCATCTCTGACCTGCCGCCTGATCCCAGCCCCATGTGGGGGACCCCCAGAGGAGACTGCCAGCAGGTGATGGCTTTCGCCCCAAGGCCCCCATCCCACCAAAAGGGTGCTGGGGGCCATTCTGACATACTTGCGTTCACTTTCTATATTGGATCCACATGCCATCCAGTTGATTTAGTCTAGTGTGGTTTAGTCTCCACGCTTTTTTTGTTTGTTTTTGGGTCACACCCGGTGATGCACAGAGTTTACCCCTGGCTCTGCACTCAGGCATTACTCCTGGCAGTGCTCAGGGGACCATATGGGATGCTGGGAATCAAACCCGGGTAGGACACGTGCAAGGCAAACGCCCTACCCACTGTACTATCGCTCCAGCCCCGCCTCTACTCGTTAGTTCCAGAACAGTCCATGGCCTCAAGAACACCCCCACCTGTGAGCAGTCTCTCCTTCCTCTTTTCTCTTTCCTTGGGGTGGGGACGGGCCTGAGGAACCGTGTGGCTCTGGGAACCAAACCACATGCAAGACAAGCACCTCAACCCCAGGACTTCTCCCCGCCCCTCCGTGATTGGGGGCGGTTCCTGAGCAGGGGCCTGTCAAGACTCCCCAACCAGGCCAGGCTGGTCAGAACAAAGGGGTCCCAACACAGCAGTGCGTGTGCCCTGACCTGGCCACTGAGTTGCTGTCCCCCTACCCACCAACATTCTGCCCTGTGGGTGGGTGCTGAGGTCCCTGCCCCTCCACACAGCCGTAGTCCCTGTTCTTTACGGCACAGGGGCCAGCATTGGTCTTCGCTACGGGGGTGGTAGTGGCCTTGGAGATCCCCCTGTGGGTCAGTCTCCTGCCCTCGGCCACCGGACCCCGGCTGTCCCCGTGCACCCCTGCTCCCGACATGGCCTGGGATTGACCCCCATCTCCCCCAGCCCCAGACACACCTCTGGGCCACCCCACCCTTAGTACCCGCCACCGCCACCCCTGAGCTGCACTTCCCCTCATGTCTGTGCGCCTCCTCCAGGACTACGGCCCCCGGGTCAACTTCCGGAAGCAGAAGCTGAAGACGGAGGGGTTCAGCGGGCTGCCCGCCTTCAGCCGGGACCTGGTGCGGCGCATGGGCCTGTACCCGGCGCTGGCCGGCTTCCAGCCGGTGGAGCAGTGCAACCTGGACTACTGCCCCGAGCGCGGCTCGGCCATCGACCCCCACCTGGACGACGCGTGGCTGTGGGGGGAGCGGCTGGTGAGCCTCAACCTGCTGTCCCCCACCGTGCTGACCCTCACCCGGGAGGAGTCCGGCTCCCTGCTGCTCTCCCTGGCGCCGTCTGACCTCCCTGAGGCGTGGGGTGGTGGCCTGGTGGCCGCCGGCAGGTCCGTGCCATGCCAGGAGGTGGAAGTGGCCGTGCCGCTGCCCCGCCGCTCACTGCTTGTGCTGGGTGGCGCCGCCCGCCACCAGTGGCACCACGCCATCCGCCGCCGCGACATCCAGGCCCGCCGCGTGTGCATCACTTTCCGCGAGCTGGCGGCCGACTTCCTGCCCGGCGGGCAGCAGCAGGAACTGGGGCAGGAGCTGCTGCGCATCGCCTTGTCCTTCCAGGGGAGGCCCCTGTGACGCCCCCGCCCACAGCCACACCTGCGGGTCAGGGTCCCTGAGTGTGTTGGCATCGCTTGTGTCCACTCACACCCCTGCAGAGACGATGGTGTCTGGCCCAGACTCTGGGTCTTCACTGCCTCCCTGGCAGGGCATGGCTAGGCCCCGAGAGCCCGGAAACAAAACTCAGCCAAGTGTGCAGTGCTCTGCTTCCTGGCGCCACTCCTGGGGGTGGCGGGTGGAGGTAGCCACCCGTAGGCAGCAGAGTTGGGGACTGGGGCCCCATCGATGCGGCGTTAGCCCCCACGGCCACTCTGGCACGTGGGAACAGTGCCAGGGAGCTATGGGCTGTTCCTCTGCAGGTCCCACATCTCAGTCTGGGAACCCACAGGGGCTGGGGGGGGGCGGGCATATCACGCTATGTGGAGGCAAGCCTGAGCGACTGCCAACGGGGGATCCCAGCCCCCTCCCTGCATGACCAGGACCCTCGCCCAGGGAGCCTGAGGCAGCGGCAGAAGGCCTGAGAGGGACTGTCCCTGGAGCGCGGGGACAGCGGGAAGGCCCAGGCAAGCGTTCCTCGTTCAACTGTTTATTCAGTCCACTTCAGGAATGTCCAGAGGCTCCCAATGCAGTGCTCCTCCTCCCACCCCAGCCCTTCCCAGTAGTGTCCCCCTGCGCGAGTGCGCCCCACTTCCAGGGTATGTGTCTGCCTGGAGGAAAGTAGGGCACCCCCGCCCTGCCCCAGTGAGCCCCTGGGAGCCAGGCCGTGGGGGGGCTTTGCCCAGAACAGAAGCTGCATTTGCCCCCGTGATCTGCCTGACCCTCCCAATGCCCAGCTGGGCTCTGCGGCTCCTGACCCCACCCGCTTCCCTGCCACCATCCCCAGGCCTGTGGTCAGGTGCTGGCACAGACCTGCCTGGCCCCCCTGAGCAGGCCAGCGGGCTGTCTCCGCCCTCACACACTGGCTCCGGGCTGGGGGAGGGGTCCCCACAGCCCTGCTCCAACTTCACAGGCACAGAACGGGGCAGCGCCCTCTCTGGCTGTTCAAACACAACCCAAAGCTGAGCCAGCTGCCAGAGACCCCTCCCCCACTCCTAAAAGCCCCCCCCACTGGCCCCTCCTCCCATCCCGAAGCTGTGAGCAGACCTGCCCTGGGGCGAGTCCGGTGACCCACAGTCAAGAAAAGCAAAGAAGCCTTGGATCAGAACCCCCAGGGGTGACTCCGGGGGTCACGGCCAGGAGTAGCCACTGTGCAGAAGGGCCTCTGGACAGCTGCAGGTGGGCAGTTAGGGGGTGGATTTGGATTTGGGCCCAAAACACCCTTTAGGGAACAGACTCCTGTGCAGACAGGGCATCATCCCGGAAGTCACAGGCAATGTCCCCAGTCCTGGCCCCTGGCAGGGGTCCCACCCCAAACTCAGCCCATAAACCCAGGGCAGTGACGGCAGCACCAGACAGAGCTGTCAGCCCGTGTCCCCGCGGGGTGGCACTTCCACAGATGCCCCCACATGCAGCCCAGCTCAGGGGTCCGGGACAGTGCTGGGGCCCTGCCTCCAGCATGGGGACCCCCCCCCCCCCAGGGCTGGGCCCACAGCTCTAAGTGGCAACATCGAGTTTCTGCTCACCGAGGGACATGAGCAACAGGGCACGGCCAGTGCATGTGGCCGCTGTGCAGGGCCCGGGCGCTGTCACACCACCTGCAGGCTGCGCTCATGGCCGTCCAGCTGCACCTTAAGTTTGTGCAGCTCCTCAATCTCACGGTTGTGCCGCTCGGTCTTGTGGCGCACGAGCGAGCGGTAGAAGTGGATGGTGAAGACCACGAAGATGAGGCCCACGGGCACCATGATGATGGTGGACACCAGGGCGGCCTGCCAGCCCGTGTGGCCGCCGGGCCCGGGCGCAGAGCCGGGCTGATGGCGCGCGTCCACGGGCAGGAACTTGATCCAGCAGAGCAGCACCACCTCGGCCAGGAAGAGCAGGATGCCCAGCACGGTGGAGAAGCCCCAGGCCAGCTCGATGTAGGGGTGCATGCGCTCGTGCGGCGACTCGCTGATGGAGTTGAGGTTGTGGATGTTGCTCACGGCCTCCACGTTGGGCAGGATGCAGGTGCTGATGAGCAGGGCGAAGAGGTGCACGGCCACCAGCACCGTGGTGCAGGCGCTGAAGGCGATGAGCAGCGGCCGCGGGTACTGGTACTGCGTCTCCAGCTGCACCTCCACCATCGCCACCTGCAGCAGGACCGCCCTGAGCCAGCACCGCTCAGCCCACCAGGAGCCCACCGAGGTCCCAAGACCGGAGTCTCGGGGAAGCGGGGGAGGGCCACCATCTCCACCAGCATGAAGATCGGGACCTTTGGCCCACGCCAGTGGCTGTTTGCCAAGAAGCCAAACTGGGCCAGAGCGAAGGACGGGGGGGAGGGTGCTTCCCTTGAACATGGCTGACCTGGGTTCGATTCCTGGCACCTCACAGGGGCCCCTAAGCACTGCCAGGAGTCAGCCCTGAGCACTGATGGCTGTGGCCCCAAAAAATAACACCAAAAAAAGTAAAGCTGGAGAGGTAGTACGGGGCCAAGGGGCTTGCCTGGCATGCGGTTGATCCTTGTTTGACTTCTGGCCACCCCGGCATGTGGGGGAGTGGTCCCTATGCCCGGAGTTGATGAGGTCTGCTAAGTGCAACCCCTATGCCCTGCAAAAGAAGCCCCCCAAAACCCTAAAAGTGGGGCTAGGGTGTAGCTGAAGCAGATTAATGATCCCCCAACACTGGAACATGCAATAAAGTCAATAAATAATTAAAAATGAAGGCTGGAGCAATAGCACGGCAGATCGGGTGTTTGCCTTGCACGCGGCCGACCTGGGTTTGATTCCCAGCATCCCATATGGTCCCCTGAGCACCACCAGGGGTGGTTCCTGAGTGCTGAGCCAGGAGTAACCCCTTGCATCGCCGGGTGTGACCCCAAAAGCAAAAATAATAATATTACTACTAATAATAAAAAATGCGGGGGGAGGATGTTGGTCAACAGGCTTTGCAGGTTGGACTCTGATCCCCAGCACTGGTGGGAGTGACCCCCAAGCATGAGCCAGGGTAGCTCCTGAATAACACTGAGTGTGGGCCCTCAAGAAAACCCCAAGAATTCTAAACAAAACTGACCGTTAGGGGCTGGGGAGATGGTGCAGGAGGGAAGCCACTGGCCTTGCATGCAGCCTGAGTAGCTGAGACCCGGGTTCAAATCCCTGGCACTACACACGTCCTCTGAGTGCTGGCAGGGTTGGTCCTGAGTACAGAGCCAGACAACTCACCATTAAGTAAGCAGGTCGGGTCTGTCAGTCGGCAGGCAGGGCACTTGCCTTGCAGGTGGGCGGCCTGGATTTTGATCCCCAGCCCCCCACAGGGTCCCCCAAGCCACACTGGGAATGATCCTTGAGTGCAGAGCCAGGAGTAAGCCCTGAACACCACCGGATGTGGTCCTCAAAGCAAAAACTGATACATGGACTGACCTTGAAAAAGTTAAAGAATGTGGTTCAATTACCAAAAAAACTTTTTAATTAAAAAAAAAGTCAAAAATAAATGGGAGTTATATCTGGTCCCGGCTCTGCCAGCTTCACAGATGCCACGGGGCCTCGCAGCCAGGAACACAGAGCTCAAGCCAGGAGGGTGATGCCAGGGGGACAGCGGGGAGGGCGGGCACTGCAGGCAGGGCTGGAATTCGAGCAAGCACCAGCTTGGGTTAAAGGAGAGTGGGCGGGGGAGGGGGGGAGGGATGTCTCTTAAGTTATTGCTTGGGGGCTCTGGGGGCCACTCATGGTGACACTCAGCTGTCTGGGCCCCAGGGCTCAGGTGCCAGGGATCAAACCTGGGGCCTTGAGCCTGCAAGGCCTGCCCTCTGGCCCCTTAAGCTCACTCCCTGGTCCCAGTAAAATGACTTTCTCCTTTAGTCATTTTTGTTCATTCACAAGCAAGAAATTCTGGGAATTCGCAATGAATATCCAGGGTGATTTCTTCTTTTTTTTTTTTTTGTTTGCTTTTTTGGGTCACACCTAGCGACGCTCGGGTGACTTCTGGCTCTGCGCTCAGGAATCACTCCTGGCGGTGTTTGGGGGACCCTATGGGATGTTGGGGATTGAACCCTAGTCAGCTAATGTGCAAGGTACACACCGTACTCACTGTACTATCGTTGTGGCCCCCAGGGTGATTTCTTAAGGAAAGAGAATCGGAAGGCCCAGAGCAGGTACAGACAGGACCTGACCCTCCCCCTAGGAGGCCGCAGCCATAAAGGCCTATCCCAGGGGCGACGACTCTGCACGGGAATGGCCTCTCCAGCAAGGCCCTGCCACCGGCTCCCCCAGGCCGTCTCCCACCCAGACCCCTCCCGATTCTGTGGCTCACCATCTTACCCCAGTTTTTCCCCCAGTAAGAAACCAGACATGGGGGCACGAGGTGGGTGGTTGCAGGTGCAGGGAGGCCGGAGCAGGTAGGACATTTGCCTTGCACATGGCTGACCTGGGTTTGATCCTCGGCACCCCATGCGCTCCCCTGAGCCCCACCAGGAGTGATCCCTGAGTGCAGAGCCAGGGGTCAGCCCTCAGCATTTCCAGGTGTGGTCCCCAAAATCAACCCCCCCCAAAAAAAACAGACTTAGAAGCACCTCTAGGAATAGCATCTCAAATTATTTTTTTGGCGGGGGGGGATGGGCCACCTGAATAGTGCCACCTGGCACTGTTCGGGGCTGACTCCTGGCTCTGCACAGCGATCACTCTTGGCTGGGTACAGGAGACTATAAGGGAAGCCAGAGGTCGAACCTGAGTTGTGTGTAAAGCAAGTGCCTTGCCTGCTATATTATTATTATCGCTCTGCCCCCTCCCCGTTTTAAAAAATTTTGTTATTTTTAAATTTTATTTTAGGGCCACACCTGGCGGTCTGCCCCCCCCCCCAATTTATTTTTAAAATTTGAGGGATTTTTGAAGCCTTCACCTTTGTAGTTTTTTTTTTTCTTTTTGGGTCACACCCAGCGATGCACAGGGGTTACTCCTGGCTCTGCACTCAGGAATTACTCCTGGCAGTGCTCGGGGGACCATATGGGATGCTGGGAATCAAACCCGGGTCGGCCGCGTGCAAGGCAAACGCCCTACCCGCTGTGCTATCGCTCCAGCCCCGTACTTTGTTGACATAGCTTCTGAAACTTAGGAAATGCAAACATGCCCAAGACCAGGCCCGAAAAAGACAGCAGCAGACAGGACTTCAAGACTTGGCCCAGCCAGCAAGGACCTTACTGCTAAGTGCAGAATTACCACTCGGGGGGGCCAAAGGGAGACCAAATGAAAAACTAAAATGAAACTGCAGCCCAGAGTTACTTTCACAAAGTTAGAAAACAAAAGGGCAGGTCCGAAAGACAAACAAGGCAGCTCCCAGCGGAGGGCAGCTGTCACTGTGACAAGTCTTGGCCACTCCCACCTACACTTGAAAATTAAGTTTGAGGAATCCAAGTCCGGGAGGGGGAGGGAATCCCAGGGCGAGGCCAGCCTCGACCGTGTGATCTGATGCTCCCCTAATTGTGGCTGCACAGAATGAACTGTGAGACCTGCTTTTGCTTTTGCAGGCCTGGCCCAACCCTGTGGTCCCCGCCGGCCCGGCTGCCCTGGATGAGGTCAGGGCTAGACGGCGGCCCTGGCTTCACCACGTCTCATCTCTGTGGGCGCCTGTGGCCGTTGCCACCGCCTTGGGGACCACACCCTGGAATTGTCAGCGGCCTGCGGTCACCCACACACATCCCCGGGCAGGTGCTTCTGTCCAGACAGGGCCTGACCGGGATGCGGGTTGACTCAGGAAAGTATGGTTAGTGGCTGGGAGTCAGGCCAGGTGCTCTGCTCCCTTATCCTCACCCTGACGCCTTTGGAGACCATATGGGGTTAACTGACCCGGCCCTGGCCCCACGGGTCCCACTCAGTGGTAGGCTGGACCCTGTAGCATCTTTGCTTGTCTGTTTTCTGGACCACACCTGGGGCTGCTCAGGGCTTTACCTGACTGTTCCCGGGATCCCTCCAGGTGGTGCCCAGGGAACTCTGTAGTGAGCTGGGCTGCCTATAGGACCAGTGCCTTCTGCCCCCTGCAGCCACCTTAGGACCCCTGTTCTCCCGCCCCTGAGGGATGCTGAGGGTCCAGGGTGGGAGGAAACGCGGCAGGATGCAGAGGGAGAGTGGGGGCTTAAGAGGGGGGGGGCTGCGTCCCGGCACTCACCATGGCGAAGCCCGAGAGCAGCGCGGAGGTGCGGCTGGAGGCCTTGAGCTTGGCGCGGCTGAGGTAGAGCTTCCTCCAGGACAGGGCCTGCACCGAGTGGTGGTTGGACGTGACCAGCTCCAGGTAGCTGCGACGTACCCACTCCCGGTAATCCATGCCTTTGTGGCCGGGCTCCGAGCAGGCGGGAGTGGCCGGGTCCGCGGGGACGCTGAGCTCGGCGCTCATGGTGGGACCCAGGCTGGGGGCAGGGAGAGACCCTCAGGTATCCTCTCGGCTCCCGGCCGCCCGGGTGTCCCCCTCCACCAAAGCCCCGGCACACGGGGGAAACTGCAGGGAAGGGCTAGGGCGAACCGTCCCCCCAAACCCCTCCTCCATGCTCCCGTGGCTAAGCAGGAATCACGAGGCGCCCACAGACTGGGAAAACACCCCGAAACTTGAGAGCTGGGGGCTGTGGCGCTTAGAAAGATCCTGGCAAGAATATCTTGGGCCTGCCCTGCTGAGCGCGCCTGAGCATGACCTCTGACCTTTCACAGCCGCTCTTGGGGCCAGGGGGACTTGTCCAGCCGTCAGCAGGAGCCTGCAGCCACTGGCCCCTGAGGGATCAAAGTTTCGTGCTGGCACCCAGGAGTGAAGCGCAGGCACTTCCAGGGAACCGAGAGTGACTCAGATCCTATTTTTTTTTCTTTTGGCCACACCCAGCAGTGCTTAGGGGCTGGTCCTGATAGTGCTGGGGACCTGCAAGGTGCCAGGGATTGAATCTGGGGCTCCCACAGGAAAACATGCACCCCAATCCATTGAGCCGTCTCCCTAGGCCAGATCTGCACTTGATTTTCTGAGTTTTATTTTGCTTTTGCTTTGGAAAGGATTTTTTGGCAGGGAGGGAAGATCTAGCAGTGCTCAGGATTTACTCCAGATTCCTACCCTCAGGAGTCACTCTTGGCCAGGCTCCGAGGACCGTGTAGGGTGCCGGAATCGAACCCAGGTTGGCCACATGCAAGGCAAATGTCCTACCCGCTTAACTGTCGCTCTGCCTCCTTGATTTGATTTTCACCAGAAGAATTCACCCCTTGGGCTACTGGGCCCGAGACACAGCCTGATGGAAATGAGCACAGGCCTGGCATGCGGGACACCTGGGTTCGATCCCCCACACCACACGGTCGCCTGAGCAGCAGGAGTGACTCCGGAGCAAAGCATGGCCAGAAGGCTTCCCCAAACAAAAACCCCACTCCGTTTGTGTAACTGAAGTCACGTCCGGGTTGCAACGGAAACCTCTGGCAGACAGCAGGTCTGAGCGAGGAGACGTCTGAGAGGAAAGTGGACAGGCCTGGCCGGAGTCGAGTGAAGATCCCACAAAGGCGATCTGTCGAGATTTGTGAATTTAAACCCAAATCTCCACTAATCCAAATAGGGGATTGGCGGTCTCAGGTGGCCGGGGCGGCGGGCGGCACAGCCGGATCAGAGCTAATTAATCTACAGGGCAGCCGTCAAGGGCACGGAAGCAGCTCACAGTGGCTCACACACGCCTCACGCAAGTCCCAGAAAAGCCTCTTACGGCTATTCCATGGGGTCAGCGCTGCTGGGGCCCAGGGAGTTTATGTGTGGGTGTGTGCATGTGTGTGCAGATGTATGTGTTATGTGTGTGTACGCATGTGCTATGTGTGCGTGCATGTTATGTCCGTTATGTGAGCATGCATGGATGTGTACGTGTATATGTGGTATACGTGAATAGGCATGTGTGCTATATGTGTGTGCACATGTATCCATGTCGTGTATGTGTGAGCGTGTGTGTGTAGGTCAGGGGTTCTGACCAGGTTCAGCGCTGGGGAAGTGACCCCGAGACTGAATCCATCCAGGCCAACTGAAAAGGTCCAACAGGAAGATCCTGGAGGTGGGGAGAGAGCTTTTCTCCTCTGATCTCTGTCACTGGTTGCAGGGGACAGTGCTGTGTTCTGCGGTTACTGCCCAAAGGCCAGCTCGCCTGCAGGAGGGCGACTGGGAGTAGGGGATAGCCCCTGTTCTGGGGAGCTTCCCAGGAGAGGACTCCCTAGAAATCCTGAGCCAATGACAGTGCCGCCGTGACTCAGAGCCTGCTTTCTCCGGTCCCCTGGGGAGGACCCGGCTGCAGGTGGGCTATGGGGCTGCCCAGCATCGCCCTCTCTCCTCCTCCACCCTCCTCCCAGCAGCAGTCGGGCCTTCCTGGCCCCTGGGGAGAAAGACACTGGGGTCTCCAACAAACACGAAGGCTGGGTCCCCCCCACCTCTGGTACAATTCCCATCCAAGGAACTAAGCGCTGCCTGGCAGCCTTGGGTCGAAGGGCAAGGCCGGGTGACAGACAAACTTGAGGGACAGCAAAGGAGGCTCCAGGGATCTGCCAAGCGCTGGGCGCTTCAGTGTCTGCAGAATCCAAGTTTTGATTTTTCCTCCCCCCTCCCCCCCTCGGTTGTGGGGCCGCACCCTGCAGTGCGCGGGGTGCGGGGGAGCACCCCTGGCGATGCTCAGGGTTCCGGGGATGGAGCGCCCGCCCTCTGGATCCTCTCTAACCCCGCCTGGGAGCCGGGCTCCGACGAGCAGCGCGTCCCGAAGCGGCGGAAGCCACTTTCCGCAGGGCGCGGCCGGCCGCCGTGGTCCTCGGGCCGAGGATGCTCGGCCGCGCGCGGGGCGACTGGCCCTTACGTAAGGCGCGGCCGGAGCCGCTGCCCGCACCGCGCTGCCCGGCGCCCCGCCCGGCCGGGCCGGGCCGGGGAGCGCCAGGTCGGGGGCTTCGGCGTCCGAACTTCGCGGGCCGCGGCGGGGGTGGCCGCGGGCCGGGCGCCCCTCCACGTGCGCCTCCGCCCCCTTCCCCCGGGCGGCGCCGACCCCCCCCGCCCCGCGGGGCCCCTCCGCGACCCCCGGCCCGGCACTCACCCCGCGCGGCCCGGCCCGCCCGCTCGGCTCCGGTCGCGGCAGGCGGCGCTGGCGTGGCCCGGCGGCCCAGTGGCCCGGCCGGGGCGCCGAGTGCGGGACCCTCCCTCCTGCCGCCGGTCCCGCGGGGTCCCCCCGGCCCCGCCTCCGCCCGCGCCGCAGCCGCTGCCACGGCAACCGGGGCGCCGTCACGTGACGCCCTGCGGGGGCGCGCGCCACGTGAGCGGCGGGGCCGGCGGGGTGCCCGGGAGCCCGCGCCCCCCGCCGCCCGGCCGGAGCCTCACCCTCGGCGCGGGAGCCCCCCGGGCGCGGCCGGGGCGGGGGGCGCGCGGCCCGGCGCCCCCCAGAGCTGCGCGGGCCTCATCGCCGCCGCCGTCCTCGCCGCGCGCCCCACATCGCCGCGCCCGTCTGTCCCCGCAGCGCCGCGCCGTGACACATTTATCCGAACGCAAGAAAAATTCCACTCGAGAGCCCCGCACGGGCTCCTGACGGCCCGGCAGCACGTGGCCAAGGCCCCGCCCGGCCCCGGTTACTCCCCGGTTTCTCAGCTCCCTCCTGGGCCCTCGCGAAGGGGCAGAGGACAGCCCCCAATCCCGGGGTCTCAGGTCTCGGGACTGGCCCGGCTGGGACCGGGAGTGGGGGGCGGGGATGGGGGCCGAGCTCCCGGCCTTTGAGCGCGTCCGGGACGACGGGAAGAGCCGCCTTTGAACTTCGGGGGCCAAAGTTTAGGGTTCCGGGTTTGAAACGTCAAGCTGTTGGTGACACGGAAAGCAGGACAAGCCGAGGGGCAGAAGTTGCATCACAGGTGCGGTTTGCTGCAAGAGGCAGCGGCTGAGCCCCGAGAACCGCCTGTACCCCGCCCCTCCCCCAGTCCTGCAGCACCCCAGGACTGCAGCCAAGCACAGCTGAGCTAGGTGGGGGAGGGAGAGAGGGGGGAAAGGAGACGAAACCGAGACTGTGTGTGAGTCAGGGGCCTCCTAAGGCCACTCCTGAGATTCTCTGCGGGCCAGGCTGGCCGAGGGGCAGGACCCAGAATGTGGTGCCCTGGGCCCCCTGCAGCAGCGGGGATGGAAATGGGGTGGGGTGCGTGCAAGGCCAGGCCCTGGTGCTAGTTTCGAAGCAAGCACCCCAGGGAACCGGGGTGCCAGGCCCTGGGCTAAGGACGAAGTTCTCCACCCTGGTGCCCACAGCCCAGCCCCCAGGCAGCAGAAGGTAAGGGAAGAGGATGTGGGGCCACGCCATCTTGCGGTGAGTGACGCCAACTGCCGTGGCCACAAGGGGAGAGAGCGGGCGGGGGCGGCTGCAGCCTCACGACTGCACTGGGAGGTGCCGGGCCTGGGGCCTGCTCAGAGACCCCCGCATTCAGGGCCCTGCAGGTCAGCTGTCCCCTCCACAGCAGCCCCCACTTCCTCCCAGCATGGCCCAAGGTGCTCAGCCCGGAAGCTGCTGTCTCGCCCCCACTTCCCCCTGCCTCACTCTGCAGTCCCCACCCAGATTTCCCCAGCACAGATGCCATGCTGTACCCCGGGTTGGTCTGGGGGCCCCTGATGTTTTTCTTTGGGGGGGCCACACATGGCAGTGTTCAGGGATCACTTCTACCTTTGCTGGGGGGACCCTGTGTCCGCCTCTCCTCTATTCCGTCTCTGCCGTAACCTACAACCCCGACTTCTCCCCTGACCATCTCTCTGACCCCTGACCTTTAGCCCCAAGCCTGGACGACTTTCAGATCTCACTCTGGGTGAGGGGACTTTGGGGTCATCATGCTCACCAGCACCCCCATCTCAGGAGTGACCCAAGCACATGCTGATGACAGGTCGGTGCTCCCTGAGCCGGTTCTCCCCACCCCTTCCCCACACTCCAGGTGGCAGCGGTTCCCACCACATCTGGGGATCCCCTCCTGTGGGATTCCGTGCCCCTGCGGCCTCAGGCCCCTCCAGGCTCCTTCCCAGGACGGAGGGGCCGTGGCAGAGCCTCAGCTACACCCCCATCTGCTTCCTGAGCCTCCACATCCCAGGACTCATTCCTGACTTGAGTGGAGGCCCAGCTGGTGTGGCCACCCAGGCTGCTGACCACATAGCCTTGTCCTCGAGGGCCCTGCCCGCATCGGGACTCCTCAAAGGCCACAGTTGTCTTGCCGGCCACCCTCCCCTGGGTTGTTGGGACTGACTTGGGAGGATACCCCAGGAACCGCGAAAGAACGACTTGTGTGGGGTGGAGACAGAGGGACACAGCCGAGATGCTGGAGACCAAACCCGGCCTCGGTGGGCTCCCCTGGCACAGGGGTACCAAGTGAGTGGGCAGTACCACCTCCTGGCTCCTGCATCCAGGTCGCCACCCCCGAGGGGCCAGAGATGGTCCAGGTTACGGTGCTTCCCTGGACGTGGCCAGCCCTGGTTTGATGTTCCCTGGCACCACATGCCCACTCCCACCTCTGGCCCCAAAATGCAGGAGTCACCCCCTTAACTCAATGTCCCTCTCCCCAAAGCTGTTGGAAACAATTTAAACAATGAAGGCGTCCGCTGCTCCCCACTGGTGTTCCGCAAGGCCGCGGGCAACGGCAGTGGTTTCTGCGGCCAGAGCTCCAGGGGTGTGAGAAATGCAATTTGTGGGCCTGATGGAGTAATCCAGACCTCGGGGTGCGGCTGGGGACCTGGCTGACCTTCTGCTCCCCAGGCCGAGTCCTCACACTGTACCCTTCTCCTTCCCCTCCCTAGGCTTGACTGCGGGGCTTCCATGCCGCCCCCAGCAAGTAGAGCTCACAGCTGTCTGGAGGCGTGGGGGTGCTGGCACAGCCGGCAGGAAAGAGCACGGCGGGGGGCTCAGGAGACAGGCAAAGGCTGCAGGGCTGGCAGTGGGGGAGGCAGAGCCCACAGCAGGGGAAGAGGGTGCAGGGCTCTGCAGCTTGACACCTCACAGCAGGAAGCACACCTGGGTCCTGCTTTCCTTGGGGGACCCTGGGGGCTTCGACATCGTGCCCAGGGGCCCTTCTTGGTGACTCAGTGAAGGGTTTCCCCAGGACCACACGTGGGGGTGCTTGAGGGAGCTGGCAATGCCCCCCTAACCTGTGTCGTCTTCTTATTCCCAGTTCCTGCTTCTGAAAAGCTTCCAGGGCCACAGGCATCACACATGCTTATGTACTCACCCTGCACTGACCAGCCGGCTGACCCCAGCACCCCAGGTGATCCCCCAAGTCCCACCAGCACTGACCCCTGAGAAGAGGCAGGAGTAAACTTGGCATCACTGAGCCAAAAAACCAAAACAAGGAAAACTATTTGGCACCATTCCCGGCACCAGTGTGGCCCCCAGAGGACCGCCAGGAGCCATGAACAGCCCCTGGGCACCTGAGTGTGGCTTTGCACCACCCCATTTTATTTTTGGTTTTGGGCTCACCCCAGCTCAGTGCTCAGGGGGCCCTGCTGCTCCCCAGCCCATGTGGGGATCCATATGGGGCCTGGAATTGAAGGGCACAGTGTTCTGGGCGTGGGAGACTCCTGGCTCAGAGCTCGGGGGAGCTTGTGTGCTAAGGGCCTCCCTGGGTGGGTGGACTCTGGCCCAAGTGTCAATGGAGTGACCAGCGGGCCACGGGCAGTTGGTGTCCCATCCTAGGTCCCCGCCCAGCACTGATGGGTGTTTCCAAGAGACCCCCTGAATCAGGGTTTTGCTGATGACATCGACTGGTCCCCCAAACCATGGCCTTTGACCCTTCAACCCAGGGTGTCCGTGACCCTTTATCGGGGCCCAGGGTGCCTGGTGGCATGTCCTGAGATACACATCTGCCCTCGGCTCTCACTCCCAGGTCCAAGGGCAACACCCTGGCAGAAAACAGTTGCTCAGACAGAACGAAAAGACATGTGATGCGGGCAGGGGGTGCGGGGAGACAGAGCTCAGAGGACGGAGCCAAAGCCCCCCCACCCCCAACACAGCAGGGGCCTTCTGAGCACCAGGGAAGCCCCTGAGCCCCACAAATAGACTGGGGAGCGAAGCCCCCTGTGTGGGACAGAGGCCCTTCCAGACCAGGGGGTCGAGGGGGCCAGTCTTTGGAACATTTTACTTTATTTGGGGATTTGGGCCACACCTAGTTCTGTGCACAGACATCACTCCTGGCAGGGCTTGAGGCGACCATATGGGGTACCAGGGATTGAACCGGGGTTGGCCAAGTGCAAGGAAAATGCCTTAACCCCTGTGCTGTCCCTCTGGCACACCAGGCCAGTCATGCACCTCCAGGGAGAGTCCGGGGCACATTGGGCACAGACCATCTGCTGCCAGCTCCAGGGGGCCCCCAAGGCCCTGGATCCCCTTCACAGAAAACCACCGACCCGTGCATCCATCCTGCTCCAGGAAAGTCACCACACTGAGCTGGAGACAGACCCTAAGGCAGCAAAGGCACAGACTGGACACTGGTGCCCCTGAGGGGGGCAGCGGGGGCCACTCCCAGCCCCCACCTTGGGCTGCTTCCCCTCACGGGGCTGCTCTAGCGGGTACCTGTGGAAGCCTCCCCCACTCGGCGCTGGCCGGACTAACGTCAGCACACGCTTCTGCTCTTGACTCAGCTGGCCAGTCTGTGGCTGGCCGGTACAGAGCCGAGGTTCCCCCCGGGTAGCAGGCAGCAGCAGGGAGCTGGCGGCGCAGGGCTGAGTGTCCGGAGCTGGCCTGCCTTGTCCACTGCTGTTGGGCAGGGCTGGGAGCTGTCAGCTGTCAGGATGGCCTGTGGCCGTGTCCAGAGGCCAGGGAAGGAAGTGGGTGGGACCAAGCCTCCTGCCCCGGTCAGGGAGGGCAGTGGGGCCCATCACGGGGAATGTCAGCCACACGAGGTCATCGGCTCATGACGAAGCTGGGCGCCTCCTCCTCTTCCTCCTCCTCCTCTGATCCAGATGCTTCCTCGGAGCTGCTGTGCGTCTGCGCCTGGGACGGGCCAGAGCCTGCAACCACAGGGCACGGGGTCAGGCCGTGGGAACCAGGACTAGGGCCAGCGAGGGAGGGGCTACCTGTGAATGCCACGCGGCGTGGGGGGGGGGATGGTCCTCACGAGGAGTGGGGAGGGAGGGGGCTAGGGCATCCCCTCAGCTTCAGCTGACAGTGCTCCTGCGGGTCTCAAGCCCCTCCCTGATAAGGGACCCCGGAGGGCTCTGCCTGGGGCCAACAGGGCAGCTTCTCCCTTCTGCCTCCCCCAGACCTAACCCCTGGCAGCCCCCTAGACAAGCGAGCAGTGTGGCCCCACCCCCGCCACTTCCCTCCTGGCAGGGCCACTGGGCAGTGGGCAGGCACAGGTGGAAGACTAGGCAGGCTCCAGGCAGTGTAGTCACCTGCACCCCCAGACAGATGCCAAGGCACCCCCTCTGCTGCCCAGTCCTCCTCCTGAGCCTCACGTGCACTTTTTTTTTTTTGAGTCTAAAAGCTGTATTCTAAAAATAGAGGGGCCGGAGAGACAGAACAGTGGGGAGGGCGTCTGCCTAGCATGGGCAGACCCGGGTTTGATCCCTGACATCCCAAGTGGTCCCCCAGGCACTTCCAGGAGTGACTCCTGAGCACAGAGTCAGGAGTAACCCCTGGACATCACTGGGTTGGCCCCCAACTGATAACACGGCACACGATGGTGGGGCAGGGGTGGGAGAGGGGCTGAGGGGTGGAACTCGGGCGAGGTGCTGGGCTGGATTCCCCCAGAAAGAGCCGAAAAATCGCGGCGACGCTGCAGCGTATTTCAGCCAAATGTAAGGGCCACGTCTGCGTGCAGCCCGACAGCTGGGCCCTGCCAGGACCCTCAGCAGAAACCGCGCCCCTGAGACTAGGGCCTGCAAAGCCTCTGCCCCTGAGCCTGCAGGACCCACCAGCAGTGGTGGACAGCAAATGGGCGATGGGGCTGCCCCAGACCTTGCTCCATCCTGCCCACCCCAGGAACAAGCAGCCAGGGAGGAGGACCTGGCACTGCCCCGAGCACTGCCCCAGCCCCAAACTCGACCAGCAGGCCCAGATTCTGCTCACAATGGGCATCTGAGGCTACGAGTCGGATCTGGGCGCAGGGAGGGGGCCGGGAGAATGGGGTAGGTGTCTGGCAGGGGGCACAGGATGGGAGTTCTGGGGTTTCTGGGGTGAAGGCTGCCGACGGGTGCAACACGGCACTGGTGAGAACCAGGGCGAGGAGACGCTCCCCAGGCTGAAGCAACGGGCGTGACGTGCGGGACCCCCGTTTCACCCGGCACCCCACTGTCCTGAAGAGCTCCTGGGCACTGTGGGGTGTGACCCCCCCCCAAACCAAACCAAAAAACAAGGGGCAGAGAAGGAGATCCAGCACTGGGGAGGAAACAAAGATCAGTCCAACACACGACCCGCGCCATCAGCCCGCGCGGTCACAAGCCCACGTCCCGGTCGTCAGGTTTGTGACTCCGCGGACAGCCGTCTCGCCCGCACCGGGCACGGCTTCTGAAGTGAGCTGGAAGTGGGTGTGCCACCCGCCAATTTAAAAGGCAGTGCTGGGAGGGAGCTGGGGTGGGGACGGGGATCCCAGCGGACAGTGCCAGGCACATGGGGACGTCGGGGCTTGCTCGGAGCCGGAAGGGAGATTTCTGGGCTCTCCAGGGTGTATGGGAGCTCACCCTGCAATGCAGGCAGTGGGGATGTGAGAGCACCTGGAGAGTTCCAGAACATTCCAACTGCGAAACAACACAAATCCTCGCCTGAGTCTGAACGCCTCCTCTGGACAGTGACTGGCACGTCCTGCAGGAGTCCCGGGCAGGGTGGGGCTGCCGGCAGGACAAGCCTGAAGTGGCTTCTGAAGGAGACTAAGACTCAGTCTAGGCGAGCAGGGGACTGGGTCAGATGTGCCAACCGTGGTCTGTCACCGGAGATGTGATGAAGCACCATAAATGCTTTCACCCTGAGGAAAGCAAAAGGAGTGGCGCTTGTGTGCCCCCAATGCCAGGTGCACGGGGGAAGATGCACAGAGCGAGATGGGCGGGCTTCTGCTCCCTGGGCACACCGCCGCCACATCTGCAAGTCCAGGAGCCTGACTGACCCGGGCTCAGTCCCCGGCACTACACAGTCCTCCGAGCACTGTCAGGAGTAACCCCTGAACAAAGAGCCGGGAGCAAACCCTGAATACTGCCAGGAATGTCCCCTCAAAAAGACACAAAACAAAGTCTAAGGATCTGGGCCCAGACCAATGACACAGCAGGGGGGGTGTTTGCCTTGCATGCAGCCAACCCTGGTTCGATCCCCAGCACCCCATACGGGTTCCTGAGCACTGCTGGGAGTGATACCTGAGTGCATAGCCAGAAGTAAGCCCCAAGCACAAAAAATTAAATGAAATTTAAAAATTCTGAGAATATTCACAGATTCTGGGAATACTTAATGAAATGCTTCTGTAACATCAGCCTTAAAAAAAAAAAAAAAGTCAGATGACTAAACCAGGGAAAACTCTTCCATGTTCCTGGATGCAAGAATCTTGGAAAATATTTGTGCCCCAAACTTCTATGATGAGTCTCTGACAGGTACAAACCAGGGGACACTAGGAGGCAGGTTTGTGTCACATACATGCGGACGCTGAAGTCAAGGATGACTTTCGAACGTCAGAGTGATCATTATTTGTGGAGGGAGGGTGATACCAGGCCACAAAACAGTGCTCGGGAACCGTCATCTGCTGCCAGTGATGGGTTGGCCACGTGCAAGGCTCTTACTCCCTTACTCATCACTGATTATTTCAAATGTTTCTGAAATTCCTTTCTCCCTAAGGTTGAAGCGACCATGGGTCACTGTGAGAAGGTGCAGAGGCTCTGAACCCCCCAGTCTGAGAACTGGGTACTGGAAACTCGCAGCTTTGAGGGCCTCAAGCAAGCAGGGCCCAGCAGGGATGCTCCAGCAGGGACACTCTGTCCCTGTCCCTGCCAGGGCATATGTCTAGTGTCTGGAGCTGGTCCAATGCCCACCATGGAGGGAGAGGGCGGGTCCTGCTGCATCCAGGGAACATGCCCCAGTGACCAGGAGAAAACGTCCCAGAACAACGTGCTCCAATATCAGGAGGGCCGGGCCGCCAGGGCTGCAGGTCTGCTTCTGCCAGCGGCACTGGGGTTGGGGCATGTTCAGGAGTTTGGGGTTTTGTGATCACTCAGACTAGCATGACGCCATGGGCAAGGGTGCCTGGACAGCGGGGCTGTGTCCTCTCCAACTAGCCAACAGCCCTCCAGCCAGCTGCCTGCGTCAAGGCTTCAACTGACCTCCAGGCTGGCCAGAGCCCAGAAGTGCTCCAGGAGCACCTTGTGGCATGACTGAGTATGGTGCCCTGTTCTGGAGGGCCCAGGCCGCCATACAGCAGGGAAGGCAGGTTCCATCCCCAGCATTCCACAGAGTCCTGCTGAGCCCACCAGAAGTGATCCCTGAACACAGAGCCAGTAGTAAGCCCTGAGCATCGCGGGGAGGGTCCTCAAATAAAACAGGGGAAAAAAAGGAACTGAGGGGCCAGGCAGAACACATGAATCGTGTTTGTCTGATTTGGGGGCAGTGCCCTAGTGCTCAGGGAACCGTGCAGGATGCCAGGGATGGAACCTGCTCTGTGCTCGGGCATGGAGGGTGAGTCAGCCCGCCGAGCTATCTTCCCTGCCCCACAAACTCCAAAGCTTTCCTTCTACCTGGAGACGGAAACACTACCCTAGTCCTTCAGTACAAAGTATACACAAGCATGTACTGCTCTAATAGCTGTTTCCATGTCTAACTTTGATCAAGTCATTCAGACCTCCCACTGGGGCGGCATGGGATCTGGGGGTCAAACAGGGGTGAGGGGTGCTCTCACACACCGGGGATGCCCTCCACCTTTCAACTACCTACTCAGCACTCTTTTTGGGGTGGGGTGGGAAGGGAGGTCTGGGCCACACGTGGTGGTGCTCAGGACTCACTTCTCATGGTGTTCAGGGACCCTGTGTGGTGCCAGGGATGGACCTGGGGCCACTGCCCGCAACACAAGCGCCTGCCCACTACACTACCACTCCTTTTGGGTTGTTCTGGGGACCCACCCACTGGTGCCGAGGACTAAACCCAGGCTTCTACATGCAAGGCCATGTGGGCCCGGCTCTGCCCACTGCATCACCCTGAGTCACATCCTAACACCCCCAACGGACCCCAGCGCCAGGGCCACATCTGGCCCTCCAAGCACAGAGCCAGGAGTGTCCCAAGGCCCCCGGGTCTAGCCCCAACCCTCCCCAACAGGAAACCGAACCAACAGGACCAAGAACACCAACCTGTGTTGATGAGACTGGGACCCACAACATCAGAAACCAGAAAAGATGGAGGCGGTAGGGGGAGAGCTGGAGCCCAGCCTGGGGATAGGCGGGCACAGTCTGAAACACGGCCGAGCACAGGGCTTCCTGCCATGCTGCCACAGCCCCCTGCCTGGCTACGGCAATTCCGCTTCCCTACGCCCCCTAGGCCCATCCCGATTCCCGCAGACACTCACAGGGTCAGAGGCCATGGGAGCCGCGGGCCCTAGACCCTCCGATCCAGGGGCTGGAGTGATAGCACAGTGGGTAGGGCATTTGCCTTGCATGCAGTCGACCTGGATTCGATTCCCAGCATCCCATATGATTCTCCTGAGCACCGCCAGGAGTAATCCTGAGTGCTTAAGCCAGGAGTAATCCCTGTGCATCACCAGGTGTGACTCAAAAAAAAGGAAAAAAAAAAAAAGGAGCGTGCACCCAGAGCCCTGACCCCTCGTGGCTGGAAGTGTGGCACAGGGAACCCTAGGGAGCCAGACACTCCAGGGGGGACTTGGCAGGGAGCAACTGCTGACCTCCGAGCTAGCCAGCAGCCTATAGGCAGGGACTACAGGATGGGAAGCTCCCTGCTCCCACACACCCCATTTTCTGAGTGGGGCACACCCCCACACCCATGGTCATGCTCCCATGAATGCCTGATTCCGGGCAGATCCCGCCCCTCTCCGCAGCGCCAGGGACGGCATGCTCACAACGCCCAGGTTGTATTAGAAAATGACTCAGCACAGGGAAAATCTGGAAAAATCTTAGCTTGCACAGGGAAAAGATAACACACACCTGACAATTCCAAAACAGAAGAACAGAAGAGCTGGAATTCAGATCGATACAAATTACCCAATCAGAAGCAGAGACAGGGGCTGGAGCCATAGCAAAGCGGGTAGGGTGTTTGCCTTGCAAGCGGCTGACCTGAGTTTGATTCCCAGCATCCCGTATGGTCCCCCGAGCACCGCCAGAAGTAATTCCTGAGTGCAGACCCAGGAGGAACCCCTGAGCATCGCTGCATCGCTGGGCGTGACCCAAAAAGCCAAAAAAAAAAAAAAAAAAGCAGCAGCAGCAGCAGAGACAGAGCTGGGATAAGCAATGCAGGAGTTGCAGCCAAGCTGGTAAAGCAAAACTCCATTCCTATCTCATCCCTGAGCACCAGCAGGAGCGATCCCTGAGCATCGCCCAGTGTGGCCCCGAAACCAGAAAAAGAAGGGGGAAAAAAAAACCAGAGACACAAGCACAAAATGCCCAGCTCCCTGGTGTTGTGTTGGGAACACACCTAGGGGGCTCGGCACCCTGACATTCATGCTGCGACAGCACCTGGGCCTGCTGCTCCCGAAGCGTATGCCCTGGCCAGGCATCTCCTCCAGCTCCCACAACCCCGAACGACACGGACGAGCCTGCAGCAGCACGTGAGCTTGAGGAGAAAGCTCACGCACAGCGGATCCTTTCCAAACTGCTCCCCCTGGACACATGGGGTCTGCGAGTCTAGGGGGCACGGGCTGATCAGCTCCCGGGCACTGCAGGCTGCGGCCAAACCCCACCTCCCGCCCCTCAGCCCAAGAAAGGGGCAAATCCTGAGAGCAACCGGTCCAGACGACGGCAGGGCAGTCCCGAGCGACCACCCACTTCCCACCGGGAGCCGCGGAGGCCAAAGTGGAAAAACATTCCGAAACTGAAAGAAGAAACTGCTGACAAGCCTGTCTCCAGCGTGGGGTGGCTGCATGACAGGCGAGCGGCAGGCAGCCTGCTGGGGTGCTGACTCAGTTCGCTCCCCTAAACTCCCTGTGAACAGAGCCTCGGTTCTGTCTAGGGTGACAGAGCACGCAGCCCCCATGACGGGTCACAGTGGGCTCGAGTCCCTTTGCTATTTGCCCCTGCCGAGGAACGGCAGATGGGCCGCTGGCCAGGGAGGTGAGGATGAGGAGACTCTCGCAGTGTGGGGTACTTAGAGGGCTTCGCTCTCTAAGCCCTCCCTTCCTGCCAGGACCGAGAGACCCTCCAGGGCTGGCCCTTCCCCACATTCCTGGTTTGGGGGCAGAGGAACCGCTTTCTGCTCAGCTGCTGCAAGTTGGAAACAGCTGCTCGTCATGGATGGGTCTTCACAACCCACTTACTGAGTGGCCCTGTGGGCCACACACACACACACACACACACACACACACACGTGCACGAGCCCCTGGGCCAACACCCTACGCCTCTCCTCCAGCAGATGGGGCTGGGCGCACCTGGGGTGCACAGCAGAAGCCTGTGGGTGGGGAGTGAGGCTGGGTCCTTCTAGTTGCCCACCCTACCCTGGGGGTGACTGAGAATCTGGTTTCATTTGGGCTGGAGCTGACCTCTGAGCCTTACAGGAAACGGGACAAATCAACGAGGGCCTCATCAGCTGACACTCCCAGCCCCAAAGCCTGATTCAAGCCCTGGTGAGTCCGGAGGGGAGGGCAGGGCAGGCACTCACCCTCGTCTTGTTTCTTCTGCTCCAGCTTCTTTTTCTTGGCCAGTAATTTCTTCTCCTTTAACTTCTGGCTACAAGTGCAACAAAAGTAAGTAAATTCCTCAAGCACTTTTCTGAAAACGCAGAGGCCGGAGAGTACAGTGGGGGGAGGCACTTGTCTTACATGCAGTTGACAAAGGTTCAATTCCCAGCACCCCGTATTGTCCCCTGAGCCCATCATGATTGACTCGAGCAAGGAGCTGGGAGGACAACCTGAGCACTGCTGGGTGGTTCCAAACCAACCAACCAACCAGCACCCCCCCCACCCCCGTGCTCCACGGGCTGGAGAGAGTGCTCCACGAGCAGGGCACGGGCACTGCATGCAGGGGGCCTGCACCCAATCTCATGGTGCCACAGGGTTCCCTGAACACACCAGGGAGGGACCCCTGAGCACAGAGCCAGGAACAGCGTGTGAGCACAGCCAGCTGTGGTCCCAAACCACCACCACAGAACGGAAGTGAAGCGACAAGCCCAGGAATTACCACAGTGCCAGCACCTGAGTGGAGGAGACGCCGTGGTGAGCCTCAGGGTGCAGCAGGGGAGTCAGGGACTGACCTCCAGACCTCAGGCTGGGTGCCCCCCCTCCCCTCCAGGGTCGAAAGTCGCACTCACTGCTTACCGCTTCTTCCGCCGCTTGGCCGTCTGCTCCTCGGCAGCCATCTTGTTCTTCTCCAGTCTTTTCTGAAACTCGGCATCTAGTTTTTGCTGCAAGAGTAACCCATCAGGGGCTGGAGCAATAGCACAGAAGGGAGGGCATTTGCCTTGCACGTGGTAGGATCTTGGGTACCCCACATGGTCCTCCGAGCTCTGCCAGGAGTGATCCCTGAGCACAAAGCCAGGAGTAACCCCTGAGCATCGACTGCCGGGCGTGGCCCAAAAACCTCAAGAGGAAAAAGGGAGCGACCCTTACTGGGGGCAGGATAGAGACCACTGCCTGGACTGGCCTCAGGTAGGAGGCAAGTCTCCCCCACCCCCAGCCAGGAAAGCAAGCTGGGGCTCTTGGGGGACCGTGTGAGAGGAAGTGGGCCAGCAGACACAACCCTTGGCTGGACCCGCCCGCTGCAGCCCAGACGTTGATCAGCGCGCAGACAAGAGCTGGACGCTGGCTCATTTCCTTCCAATTCCTGCAGTTACCCCAGCACTAAGGAAGGGTGAAGCGGATGGGCCCCTGGGATCCCTGGTGAGCTTTTCTGCAGACAGCCCTGCAAGGAGCAGGCTGGGCCCAGAGGAATAGTCCGGCCCAGTTTCCGGCACAAAGGGACAGCGGCTGGAGGAGTTCTGGCTGGGGCACCTGGGCAAGCGGATGCTGGAGGTCTGACAGAGGCCGCAGTGACGATGAGTGGGGTTTGCTCTAATTTTGGAAAGTATGCCATTTCCTTTGTAGTGGGAGAGATTCAAAAATTCTAGCACCTTTTCAAAGACCACATTTCTGGGAAATCAAGTCCAAGCAGCATGGAGTGGCTTCCTCTCTCAAAAAGGGAAAGGGAAACTATCGATGTCAGATGTCTGAATCTGGGGGCAGGAGGCACGCGCAGCAGGCAGGGCACCTGTCTTGAACGTGGTTGACCTGGGTTCCATCCCTGGCACCACAAAGAGTCCTCTGAACACCACCAGGAGCGATTCCTGAACACAAAGCCAGGAGTAATCCCTGAGCACTGTTGGGTACAGCTCCAAAACAGAAGAAAAAGGAAAAAAAAACATTCAAATCTTGGGCCAGGTGATGGGTTCAAGGGTTAGAGCACAAGCCTTGCATGCAGGAGCCCCTCTGCATTTGATCCCTGGCACCCAGTGGTCCCAAGCACTGCCAGGCGGGTGCGCCTCAGCCCCCAGTCCCGCAGAAGCCTGAATCTCTGCCAACATACACACATAGGGGGCTGGAGCAATAGTACAGTGGGTAGGGTGTTTGCCTTGCACGCGGCCGACCCAGGTTTGATTCCTGGCATCCCATATGGTCCCCTGAGCACTGCCAGGACTGATTCCTAAGTGCAGAGCCAGGAGTAACCCCTGAGCATCGCAGAGTGTGACCCAAAAAGCAAAATAAAAAAATAAAACAAAAACAAAACAAAAAAACATACACATAACCCAGCAGGTTGCAGCACTGTGACGGTACAGAGGAAAGGGCTTTCCCCACTGCTGAGGAACTAGGGGAGGACACGCACACACTGGCAAAGCCAGCTGCCACTTACTTTCCGACTGTTGGACTATGACAGTGACATCAAAAAGAAAACAGCACAGGGGTGACTGGGGAGATAGCACAGAGAGTGGGGTGCTTGCCTTGCATGGGTCAGCTGACCGGGGACTGGTATGGTCTCCCCAACCCCGCCAGATGTGACCTCTGAGAAGAGCCTCAAGCCCTAAGAGCAGCTGGATAAGGCCTCAAGCCAAACCAAAAACACTCAGCAAGAACCACTTCTAAAAAATTCAACGAGGGGGTTGGAGCAACAGCACAGTGGGTAAGGCGTTTGCCTTGCATGAGGCCGATCCGGGTTCAATTCCCAGCATCCCATATGGTCCCCTGAGTACCGCCTGGATTAATTCCTGAGTGCAGAGCCAGGAGTAACCCCTGAGCATCGCCGGGTGTGACCCCCCCCCCAAAAAAAAATTCAACGAGATTTTGAGTGTGGATAAAATAATTCCAGCACTCAGTGTGGGAGAGTGTGCTTCCCCATTCCTGCCCCTGGCTGATGGCCTGAGGGGTACAGGGTCTCCCCTTTTCCTCTCCACATCCCTAGTCTCCGGTGGTCCCCGAGTTCGACAGGGAACGACCTGGATATCTGCACCCGGAGCTGACTTGAAGCTGCGTCCCCCACACGCCATCCCTTCTGCCCGGCCCTTTCCCAGTGCTGGGAGCAGCTTCCCGTCCCAGCCCACCTTCTCGGCCATGGCATCCATGTAGTCCTGGCGCTGGTACTCTCGCCGCCGCAGATGCCGGTACACATGGAACTCCCCGCTGCCAGCCCCTGCACTGGAGCCTGCAGCCGAGACACAGCATAATGCCTGGTCAGACGCAGTCCCCAACAGAGGTCACGAAGGGACTGAAGGGAGAGACCGAGGCAATCAAAGGGCCTCTGACTGCCCAGTTTCTCCTCAGCCTGGCATGGCGCTGAGTAGGAAGGTGTCTAGAAGTTTCCACTCTAACGCAGACCTGGGAGGAGGGCAGCAGTTCTTCTGGGCCCAGAGCCCTAGAAGTGGTTTTGTCCCTGCCATGATGATGGCACGTTTGCGACCTTTCTACAGGGCTGGAAAGGTGCTTGGGGGCAGAATAAGTGAAAAAAGGCTACTAACTCATGTATGTGGCCTCTGTATTTTGGGGAAAATGTTTTTTTTTTCTTAGGCACCTGCAATCTTAACTACAAAGGGATCGAAAGGCTCTCATCAGAATGTCACAGAGCGACTGTGTTACAGGTGGATCCGAAGTTTCTATACCTCTATTACCCACTTTTTCTAATGTGTGTCTTAATGTGCAATCTGACAATAAAACTACTTTCGTTGAGGAAAAACCACACCCTGCATTACTAACAGCCCAGGAGAAATTATCTAAAACCTATGCTTTACAAACTCTATGGGATTGGGGAGATTGTTCCAAGGTGCTACGCTCTGCTTGGCAAGCAGAATCCCCAGGGTTAGACCTGCAAAGTTCCCAGACCACTTCCCGGAGTGACCCTCCCACCCCAGCAATGTGGAAGCACCCCCCCCATACACACACACTTCAGGGTGTGGGCCCCCAAAATTCCCCCCACAAACTCTCTCTCCCCTACCCCAAAGACATTACCCATTACATCTCGGACAAATTCCGGGGGAGGTCGAGGTGCCCATTCGCTCATTTTTTCTGGAATTGGGACGGCTTTGTCCTGCAACACGTAAGCAGGGAAGCAGTTCTGAGCCCAAACCCAATAGCATGTCACACCTCAAGGAGCCAAGAAGTTTAATTTTTTCTTTCTTTTTGGGTCACACCCGGTGATGCTCAGGGGTTACTCCTGGCTCATGCACTCAGGAATTACTTCTGGCTGTGCTCGGGGGACCATATGGGATGATGGGAATCGAACCCGGACTGGGTCACATGCAAGGCAAACGCCCTGCCCGCTGTGCTATCACTCCAGCCCCGGGAAGTTTAATTTTTGAGGGGCTAGAGAGATAGTACTGCTAGTAGGGAGCCTGCCTTGCACATGGCAGTCCCGGGTTCCATCCTGGGCACCCCATATGGTGTGCCCCACCATCTCCATCCTAGCCGGAAGTAGTCCCTGAGCCTGGAGTAAACCCTGAGCAGCGCCAGGTGTGGCCATAAAACAAAAATAAGGGGCCAGAGCGATAGCACCGCGGGGAGGGCGTTTGTCTTGCCCTCAGCAGAAGGGGGTTGCATCCCCCGCATCCCATATGGTCCCCAAGCACCGCCAGGAGATATTCCTGAGTGCAGAACCAGGAGTAAGCCCTGAGCAACGCCGGGTGTGACCCCCAAACAAACAAAAACAAAATCGGCTCGGAAGGACAGCTGCTTTGCTCCCTCCTCCTCCCCGACTCTTGGCGCTACTCTGTCCTGCCAACGTCCACATGCACCCAGCCCATCGCCGTGGCAGGGCGGCCCTTCCCTTTGCAGAGCAGAACCTGCCAGGCTGCAACCCATTACGGCTGGAAGCCGCTTCCTGCCATGCACGGTGCGACGAGAGTCCGCCCTCCGCCAGCCCCCAAGTGTGAAACCGGCTCCCACTCGGGCGGTTTCACGACGAGCGGACCGAGGCCCAGGGCTGGGGTGTCTCGGGCATCACCGTCCCGGGCTCTCCCTTTCCAGTGCTCAGAGCAAGTCAAAACTTGGACAGGCTTCCCTGAGCGCTGGAAACAGGAGCTCGACGGGTTCTGGACGCCAGCAGGCTCCCCGAGCCTCACCGGGAACGACCCCGTGACCACTGAAGAGGGAGCCCGGGGGCGCGCGCGGGGGACCGAGAAGAGGTTGCTCGGGGGCCACCGAGGCGCCGGCAGCGCGGGGGGCGCGACTCGTCCTACCGGGTTCTTCATGAGCCGCTCCAGCTTGAGTTTCTGCTCCTCCGCCGCATTCTTGGGGATGACGAGCGCCTGCGGCTCTTTCTTGGGCCTGGGTGGCCGCACGGCAGAGGCCGCAGAGCTCGCCATGACGGCTACAGGCGGCAGGCGGGCGGGCGGGAGCGGTGGCGCGCACGGATGACGACAGAGCCGCGCGCGCCGATGACGCACACGCGGCCCCGAGCTGGGCGGGGCCGGGGGCGGAGTCGCCCGCCGGAAGCAACTGCTGAATATTCATGAGCCTCGGGTTGGGTCGGGTTCTTTGCTGAAAACTGCGGGTTTCATTTCCTGTTTCGGGACAAATCGGGGCTGGTGGAGGTTAGCGGGGGGGGGGGGGGGGGTGGTTTGTTTGTTTGTTTGTTTGTTTGTTTGTTTGTTTGTGGAGGGGGCACACCCGTCGGTGCTCAGGAATCATTCTTGGCGGTGCGGGGGGCATCGAACCCGGGTCGGCCTCGGAGTTTGCGTGTGCAGGGGGGAGTAGTGCCCTGCAAGCCCGGAACCCAGGCACAGGCGTCCCCGTCCCCGCTACCCACCCTGTCCCGCCACAGCCCCGAGCAAGGTCGTGACGTCCCTTCCGTGGGATCGAGACCCTGCGAGGGTCAGTCCCTGTGCGGCTGGCATCTGACGAATGCACCCGGGCCCAGTGAACAAGCCTCGTGCAAAGAAAGGCAAAACCGCCCGCACCCGGTGCTTGGAGGCCGGCTGGACAGAGCTTTCCAGAACAACATCGCTCAAGGCCCGAAAGCAGGGCGCTGTTGGGACCGCAGTGATAGGACAGCGGGGAGGGTGTTTGCCTGCCCCGCCGCCGACCTGAGTTCTATCCGGGCATCCCCTAGCATCCCTGGAGCCCGCCAGGAGTAATTCCTGAGCTTAGAGCCAGGAGCACCAAACAAACAAGGTGCTGTATAATTAGGTTTGGAGGCAAAAACAAGACTCTTGGAACCAGGGAGGAGAAAAAAAAAAAAGACCAAACGTTTCCTGTTCTTGGCTGCTGGGAATAACTTGTACTTCAAATAGCATTAGCCTCCCTCACTACCGATGGGCTCTGAGTATTTACTCAGCTGGGAAGCCCGCTGTCCCGGCTTTCTGGCAGCATCTAGCCTATAAAGGTCGTCATCCTGTCTCTTTTATCATTGAAGCCAAACCCCAGCCTGTTTTGTTTTGTTTGGGCCACACCTGCGATGCTCAGGGCTTACTCCTGATTCTGCGCTAGGACCACTCCTGGCAGTGCTCCAGGGACACTACCAGGTGGCAGGAATCAAACTGGGATCAGCGGTATGGCAGGCGAGTGCCCTCTCTGGCAGAGCAAGTCCCTTGTAACTGTCTCCTTACTGAAGTGACAGTGAAGGTTTCCTCTCAAAGAGGAAGAGGGGCTGGAGCCATAGTCCAGTGGGGAGCTTTGCACGTGACCGACCGGAGTTTGATCCCCAGCATCCCTTAGGGTCCCGTGAGCACCACTGGGAGTGATTCCTGAGTGCAGAGCCAGAAGTAGCAACACTGGGTATGGATCCAAAGCAAAACATAAAAAACCTAAAATCTAAATTAAAAAGAGGCGAGCAGCTGCACACTCTTTGTTCCGGGGCCTCTCCACAATGGTTGGCTTTGTCATTTTTTTGACCCCTGTGAGGAGGGAGGCGCCCTGTGGTGTTCGCTGCTCTAACCCAGTGTTGGGGCCCTGAAAAGTACCAAGAAGAAACACATCTGCTGGACCTGTGGGGGACTCGAGATAGCCCTGCTCTCCCCGAGAGGTGGGATGGGGAACCCCTTTTCGGGAGGATCTCGCTTACACTCAGGTTGGGGTGTGGAGAGGCATGAGGAGGTCTTGAGTTTCACCCCTGGCGCCATGTCTGACACCCCCTCCACCCATCTCCCCACCGCAACCCCACCAGACGTGGCGCCAAAATGAAGAAGTGGGGCTGGAGCGATAGCACAGCGGGTAGGGCGTTTGCCTTCCACGCGGCTGACCCGGGTTCGATTCCCAGTATCCCATATGGTCCCCTGAGCACCGCCAGGAATGATTTCTGAGTGCAGAGCCAGGAGTAACCCCTCAGCATTGCTAGATGTGACCCCCCCCAAAAAAAAGAAAAAGAAAAAGGAGCCAGAGAGAGCACAATGGATACGGCCTTACCATGCACATAGCTGACCAGAGTTCGACCCCTAGTACCCCATAGGGTCCCCAGAGCACCTCCAGAAGTGCAGAGCCAGAAATAAGGCATGAGCACTGCCAGGGCAGCCCTCTTCCCCAAATTGGTGTTGGCGTGAGGAAAACAGGTTGATTGGGGGCAAACAAGCTGAGACGAGGGGCCTGTCTCCACAAACGTCTTGCTCTCAGGCTGAATGACGTCGGTGGCTTCCGTCAGGGCTGCCCAGGTGAGTGAGTGAGTGAGCAGGAAATGACAGGGGAATCGGCACTGCAGGAAGAGGGGGTGTGACATGCTTCCAGAGACTTCTCTGAAGCCAGGCCTGTCTTTGCTCTTCCCCCTCTGTCCCTAACTGCACCCCCTTACATCAAACCCGCCATGCACCGGAAACTCTTTGAAAGCCTGGAGCGTAGGAGTGGGGGAAGGAGAGACATTTCCTGAGGAAGTGTCTAGAAGGAGGCCAGCGTTCGCTTGCAGCTGGACAGGACACCCCCATGACAGATCAGCACTGTGGCCGCTCCGGGGCACTTCAGGAGGCCCAGGGCAAAGAACTAGGGAAAGTCCCAAAGTGTCACGCAACGCTACCCCACACACCCCACTGATCAGGCACCTCACCCCCACCCAGCCACCCCTATAAAGCCTTTACCCAGAGTGTCCTTTCCTCCCTGACACACTCCCACAGACTTGGGCCTGTGTGAAGTGCCATCTCCTCCAGGAAGCCACCTTTGACTGCCTCCCAGCCCCGACCGTCAGGTGGCCACGCCCTCCCTCCTTGGGACTTCCCCTGCTCTGGTCCCCGTGGTTGCTTTGTGGCATGTTCTCACCACCTGTCTCCCCACACGCGCCTGAGAGGCGGTGAGGCTAGACTAGGAGCTCACAGGTCAGACGCAGGGCATTAACCTGAGACACAGAGATAATATGATGAGATGACCAACGGACGGGCAGAGAGTTCCGAGCGGAGTACCAGGCAGGAGGCAGAGTAGGGCCGAGAGCTTGGGGGGTTGGGCTGGTGGGGCACTGGGTGGGGATAAAGGGTGGGTGTGAGGTGTGCAGGGCGTCAGAACAGCCTCATCGCCCGCACCTCATCTGCTACATTCAGGACAACAAACTATCCTTTAGACTTGGGGACAAAGACCGTTCTTTGTTCTTCTGTTTTGGGGCTCCACCCGGCAGTGCTCAGGAGTCACTCCTGAACTTAGTCCTGTACCAAGTTCCTCTCGCTCCTGGCAGGCTTTAGGTAGCAGGGATCGAACCCAGGTCAGCCCCGTGCAAGAGGAGCGCCCTCCCAACTGTCCCCGCTCCTGTCTCACTGCACAGGTGGGGGGCAGGGAAGATGGCACGGGGCTGGGGGCTGGAGGGCCGCTTCACCAGTCGGGGCCCCAGGTTCAATTCCCTGCACCCTCTGGAATTCCCTGCACCCCCAGGTTCAATTCCCTGAACCCTTAGCAACACTAGGAGCGGCCCCTCCCCCAGGATAGGCCCCAAGGGGCCTGTCACCCCAATTGACAGGTCAGTAGTTACGTAGGTGCAGGTGGGGTAAGGAGCAGCCCAGGGTTACCCCGCATTCTCCAGGCTGGATCAAGGGCTCCGCGCCCACAGCCCCGGGTGCTGGGATTGCTCATGGCACCCTCCTGGGGCAGAGGCCAGGTTTGAGGTCCTGCACGTGGGAGGAGAAGGTGCGTCTCTACAGGAGTGGACAGTGTGACCCTGGCAGCCACCAGAGGGCAGCAAAGCGCCACGCAGAGCACTGAGCTCGAGGCCCGCAGGTTTGGAGCAGGCAGGCCTACTGGGGAGGCTGGGGGGGCGGGGGGGCGGCGAGGAGGGGCCGCTGGAGACAACAACCAGGATATTCAGATGGGACAAGCCAACGTTCCACCCAACACACTTTTTTCAATTCTCTTGGTGGTGCTCAGGGCACCCAATGGCGCGCTGGGTTTAGAACCTGGGTTGGCCACGTACAAGGAAAGCTCCCTCCCTGCTGTATGATCACTCGGGCCCCAAGCCAATGTCCCTTTGACACTGGCCTGTGGATAACAATGGCCCGGATGTGAGGTGCCTGGTACTTGGGTCAGAGAGTAACCAGGCTCCTGAGTTGGACCCCAGGCCGTTTGAGGAGGGGCGACTCTCCCCTCCTCAAACGGCCCGAGGTGGACGCCGCTTCCAGGATCCGGGGATCTCTCCGAACCCTCAAATCACTGGCCACAAGAGCAAAGCTTGAAAACGTTACTCGCCTCTCAGGGAGAATGTGGCAGGTCCCAGCACCTCCCTGCGGGGGTCTCCCCACCCTGGGAATGCCACCCCTAGCCCTGTGCACCTCATGGTTCCGTTCATCACTGTCCTAGCATGGAAGTGGCCCGAGTGTCTATCCAGTGGAGCCAGATTCGAGGTCTGCCCCGTGACGGCTGCTGTCACTGGACACTCTGGAAGAGCTCCAGGGACAGAAGGTGGTCAGCAGAGGCCCAGGGAGGAGGAGGGGCAGTCAGTTGGGGTGATGGGTCTGCATGGTAGAGAGGGCCACTTGAACATGAGGGGGTCAAACCCATGCGCTGTGGTCCCTGTACCTGTGGGCAAATCAAACCTGCAGGGGGCCAGAGCGATAGGACAGCGGGAAGGGCGCTTGCCTTAGATGCAGCAGTTCTAGGCCTGATGCCCAGCACCTGGTATGGTCCCCCAAACCCACCAGGAGTGACCCCAAGACTGGGTATGGCTCGAAAGCCAAACTTTTTTGTTTTGTTTTGTTTTTTTGGATTTTTGCTTTTTGGGTCACACCCGACGTGGCATAGAGGTTACTCCTGGCTCATGCACTCATGAATTCCTTCTGACGGTGCTTGGGGGACCTTATGGGATGCTGGGAACCAGAAACCCGGGTCAGCCGCGTGCAAGGCAAATGCCCTACACGCTGTGCTATCACTCCAGCCCCAAGCCAAATATTTTAAAAGGCAATTAAGGCTCAAAAAATAAGGCAAGGTTAGTCCAGGGGGTGAGGCTCCCCCCCCCACACACCCCTCAGCATGCTGAGAACCGGCCCCACCCTACCTGGCAGGAAGGAGGAAGTGAGAGGGGCCCCTGGATGCAGACTGGCGTTGGCTCCCACCACAGAGACTCTGATGGCGCAGGTGGGCGGGAAGCTCAGTGACCCCTGGCCCCGGGGGGACTCCACCAGCTGTGGAACAGCTATAGGAAGCAGGAGCGCGGGTGGAGACAGTGCAGCGGGGAGGGCATTGGCCTTGCACGCAGCCAGCCCGGGTTCCATCCCTGGCATGCCATAGTGCTCCCGGAGTCATGCAGAAGTGATCCCTGAGCACAGCCAGGTGTGACCATATCTCACCCCCTCCCCCACAGAAATAAAGGAAGATGGGGGAGTGGGCCCCAGTTAATCCTGTTTAGGGATTTGGTGTTTTTCATTTGTTTGGGGGCCACACCTGGCGATGCACAAGGGTGACCCCACTGGGATCACGCCTGACCCCACGGGATGCCAGGATCCAACCTGGGTCAGCAACGCGCAAAAGCTCTGGGGATTTAGAGGACCTGCAAATGATGCTGGCACCCAAGAGGGCCCCAGGAAGGGACGAGCTCAGAGATTCTACTTCCTGGGGCAGGCAGTGTGTAGACCAAGTTCCTGCTGGAGGGGCAGGACGTTTACGAAGGGGCGGGGCGGCGCCCTGTCAATCACAGTTCTTCTCTGACCCCTCCCTTCCTCTCCGCTCTCTCGGGCGCTGTTCCCCCCGCCCCCCCCCCCCCCCCCCCGTTAGCTGTGGGGCTTGGATATAACTCTCGCTGGGGTCACACCAGTCGTGGTGCCGGTGCCCGTTGAGGAGGTCCCTGGGGCGCTCACCTGTATGTTCCCAGGGCTCAGATTTCCTATCCTGGCTCTGCACTCTGAAATGAATCCTGCAGGTGCTTGGGGAACCATATAGAGTGCTGGAAATCGAACTAGGGCCAGCTGTGTGCAAGGCAAACACCTTACCTGCTGTGCTATCTCTCCCATCCCTTTAAATTTTTCTCTTTCCTTAAAAAAAGGGGGTGGGTGGGTGGAGCGATAGCCCAGCGGGTAGGGCGTTTACCTTACACGCGCTACAGACCCGGGTTCGATTCCCAGCATCCCATATGGTTCCCTGAGAACCGCCAGGAGTAATTCCTGTGCATCGCCGGGTGTGACCAAAAAAAAAAAAAGCCCCCCCCCCAAAAAACCCCCAAAAACCCTGTGCCACAACTGGCGATGTTTGGTGGCTCCTTGCAGCTCAGACCTTGGGGTGGCCCCCGGGTGCTTAGGGAGCTTCTGTGTGTTTTTGGAGCTTGGCCTCCACAAATGCACTCTGACCTTGAACATATTTCTTGGGGGTGGGTACCAGGGTGTCAGGCTCAGCTGCACACACCTGCCAGCTTCCGCCTGCGCAGGGACACCCCAACCAACCCCTCACAGTTTGTCTTAGTTCTGCCTTGGGAGAACTCGCTCAGATGAGGGGGGTATTGGAGGTGGGTGCGTTTTAGAAACCTCCAACACACGGGGCTTTCTAAGGTTTTTTTTTAACCCCTGCGCTGATTTCCAGCTTATTTGCATCGTGAGCAGAGAACATGTGAGGATGACTTCAATCCTCTGAAAGGTGTTAAAACTACGTTATGGCCCACTGTGGAATTTTTGTAAATGTTTCTTGTGTACTAGAAAATAACTTGGAACCTATAATAAGATAGCTTTCTTCCTTTCCTCTGTGCTTTGGGCCACATCTGGTAGTGTTTGGATACTAGGGATCAAACCTATGGCTCCTACTTACGGAGGATGTACCTGGCTCATTGAGCTGCTTCTGCCTGGAGAGGTTTTTCTTTGTTTTTTACCTTTTGGGCCAACCTGGTGATGTTTAGCAGTTACTCCTGGTTGTGCCCAGGGGACCAGGGAGAGAACCTGGGTCAGCTATGTGCAAGGCAAGTGCCCTCCCCGCTGTGCTATCACTCCAGCCCCGTGCCTAGATAGTTTTCTGGAATTTTGGGATTTTGGGGGTGGGACTGGGCCACACCGGGCAGCACTCAGGGCTACTTCTGGCTGTGCTGTTCCCAGCAGTACAGGGGGGTGAACTGGGGTAGTAGTGGGAGTCAAGCTGGGGTCTCATGCAAAGCGGATGCTTTACCCACTGGACCACCTCTCCAGGGTCTAGTGATCCGTGTGTGTTTGTTTTATATGCACAGTGGTAGCTTATCAATGTTTAACAAATGACTTCCTGGGAGAGAGGGAGGAAGGATGATCCCAACCACCTAAGATCCCACTTGCCTAAGATTGCAAACATTCTCCCGCGTTGTTAACTGACGTGGTATCCACTGGCTTGTAAAATTCTTCTTCTTTTTTCTTTTTGGGCACAACCCCGGCATTGTACAGGGGTTACTCCTGGCTCATGCACTCAGGTTACTCCTGCCGGTGCTCAGGGAACCATATGGGATGCTGGGAATCGAACCCGGGTCAGTCGTGTGCAAGGCAAATGCCCTACCCACTGTGCTATTGTTCCAGCCCCAAAATTCTTGAGAATGAAAGAATCAGCCCTCTTGATTGGTGGATGCCACACAGCCCCAGCAATCACCAGAAGTCCGTTTCGCCCCGTCTTCTCTCTCTTCACCAACTACTGGGAGGTTCTGTTTCTGTAAAAAAGTGTATTAAAGCTTTCTATTTAGGGGCTAGAGAGATAGCACAGTGGGCAGGGTGTTTGCCTTGCACGAGGCCGACCCGGGTTCGATTCCCAGCATCCCATATGGTCCCCTGAGCACTGCCAGGAGTAACTCCTGAGTGCAGAGCCAGGAGTAACCCCTGTGCATTGCCGGGTGTGACCCAAAAAGCAAAAACAAAATAAAATTAAATAAAAATAAATAAAGTCATTCTTAAAAAAAAAATAAAGTTTGCTATTTAAAAAATTTTTTGGGAGGGGCTTTGGGCCACACCTGATGGCCGTCATCCAGGGGATCATATGGGGTGCTGGGATGGGGTATCAGGATGGGGTGCCAGGGATCAAACCAGGGTCCAGGGTGTGCAAGGCAGATACCCTACCAGATGGTCTGTCTCTCCAGTCCTGGATCTAGTTACTTATTTACAGATGTGTCCATATTTTGTTTTATTTATTTTTAAGAGGATGTTGTTAAGTGCATAGAAATTTGGACACTTTATATCCACTTGGCGAATGTTTTATTATTGTAGAAAATTACTCTTTATTTTGAAGAGTGGTTTTTGCTGCAGTCTTCATTGTTTCACAGTTCTATTCCTCTATCAACTTATTTTCTGTTGACAAGCTTTCTTTTGCTCTTTTTATTTTAGCCTTTTTTTATCATTGTGATTTACTTGTATCTCCTAAATATCACGTAGCACTGTCCTCCCATTGTGCCCAGTAACATCTCTGTTGTGAGACTTGTGTTACTGTGTTTGGCATATGGAATACTTCATGGGACCTGAGTGCCTGAGAACAGATGACTGGTTAAAGAAACTTTGGTACATCTACACAATGGAGTACTATGTAGCTGTTAGAAAAGATGAAGTCATGAAATTTACATACAAGTGGTACTACATGGAAAGTATCATGCTAAGCGAAATGAATCAGAAAGAGAGGGACAGATAGAAAGATTGCATTCATCTGGGGAACAGAAAGTAACAAAATAGGAGACTAACACCCAAGAATAGCCGAGATAAGTACCAGGAGGTTTACTCCATGGCTTGGAGGCCAGCCGCACATGCTGGGGGAAAAGGGAGCTCAGATAGAGAACGGAGCACCCAGTAAAGGGTGTTGGGAGGATCCTCCCAGGATGGGAGAAGCATGCTGAAAGTAGACTATAGACCGAACATGATTGCTATTCAATGCCTCTTTTGCAAACCACAGCACCCAAAAGGAGAGAGAACAAAAGGGAATGCCCTGCCACAGAGGCTGGGTGGGATGGGGGTGGGTGGGAGGGATATTGGGATCAGTGGTGGTGGAGAATGGGTACTGGTGGAGGGATGGGTACTCGATCATTGTATAACTGAAACTCAAGCACAAAAATTTTTAAGTCTACAACTGCACCTCATGGTGTTTCACTAATAAAAATTAAAAAAAGAAAAAAGAATATGTCATGGGTAGCTTGCCAGGCTTTGCCATGCGGGCGAGATACTCTCGGTAGCTTGCCGGGCTCTCCAAGAGGGGCAGAGGAATCGAACTAAGGTTGGCCAAGCTGGCTGCATACAAGGCAAACGCCCTACCGCTGTGCTGGAGTTTCAAAGATATAGATACTATATCTAGAATAGCCATATAGGCCTTTTGACGAAAAATTAAATTGATAATATAAATTTAGAGATTTTAAGTCTTCATTATTACTATGTATCTTAAGTTGACTTTAGTATTCTGTTATTCTGTTTCTTTTTATTTAACCTCTTTTTCTGAACTTTTGTTTTTTAATTGCATGCGTTTTCACTCCTTTTTTTCCTCCTCTGTTTGGAATTAACTTGGACATATGGTCCCCCCAATATTAATAGGAGTGATCCCCACATGCAGAGACAGGAGTAAGCCCTGTGCACCACCAGGTGTGACCTCTCACCTCCCCTCAAAAAAAATCCCCCCCAAAAAAGACAAATTTACACAAAGGTGATCATTCTTTTAGGATTTCGCTGGAGACTACGCTATATCAAAGCCTAAACTTAATTAAATGGTAGGTTTGGGGTTTTGCCTTACATTCAAGACCCTTGTTTTGACCACACACACGCGCGTGCGCACACACACACACACACACATACACACATCAATTTTATATTGCTCACATCTGAAGACAACTTGTATTTTTGCTTATGCTGTTGGAAATATGAGAATTTTGGACTTTGTGATGTGATTTTTTTTTGTTTGGTTTGGGGGCCACACCCAGCTATGCTCAGGGGGTTACTCCTGGCTCTGCACTCAAGAATCATTCCTGGAAGGACTCGAGGGACCATAAGGGATATTGGGGATCGAACCTGGGTTAGCCCCATGCAAGGCAAGTGCCCTCCTCCCTGTTTTATCTCTCTGCCCTCTAGAGATTCTTTTTCAAGCTCTGTCTTTGGTACCCAGCTCAGAGAGGTTAGGCAGCTCACCCCAAGCCACAGAGCAGTCAAGGACGGGGCCACGAGTCCAACCTCGCCCACTGCGTCTGTATCAGCGCTTACGCCCAGATGCCACCAGACATCACAAGTTCTGTGATGCCTCATGGCCTGCTCCCACCCTGCACCCTTCCTGCCCCTCCCCATACCTCTATACCCTTCCTGCCTCTCCCCCCCACCCCCCCCAGCACCCGTGTAGGGTTGAGCCGGGCAGGCTTGGACCTGACCTCCCGGGTCGCCGGAGGCAGAGTGTCTGCTGCTTTATTTGGAAACTTCCACCCGCTGCTGACTCACTCGCCCTTGAGTCAACTCGCACTGGAGCTTAGCACCTCCGAGTCCCGAGTCCCGGCAGCTGCGGGGCAGGAGGGGCCTGGGAGGGCCAAGAATTCTACTGAATTCCTCTGGGGGGTGGGGGAGCAGCAGCCCCTCCACCTCTGCGGCTGTCCCAGCTCGCCGAGGACCGGGCATGTCACCGAGCCTCACTAGGGAAAGCGGCCTGGGGTGAAGCCGCAGCTGTGACACTGTCCCCTCCCACAAGTCCACCACGCACCCTCACCCTCACCCCCCAAATCCTGGCTCCCGACTCTGCAGATAAAGCTTGAGGAGAGCAGGAATTTGGGATGGAAGCTGGTCTGTGACTTCTGCCCTTTACAGGTGCCGTGACCCTGAGTGTCATCCGTCTTCTAGAATCTTCTGTCTCCCATGGGAGTCAGGACATTTGCTCCTGGAATGGGTGGAAGCGCCACCAAGAGCAGCTGTGTGAGCTTAGGGGCGTGGGTGCTGCTCAGGGCTGAGCCTGAACCCCTGAGCACTGCAGGCGTGCACGGGGACGTAGCCGAGATTTCGGCCACCCGAGGCTGGCGTGTCCCTGTCCCCCAGCAGTTTCTGCTGCTGAAAGTCAGTCCAAGCTCTGCAGCCTCACCTGGACACTCTCTGTCCGTGACCATCACAATCATGCTTTTCAGAAAGCCTAGGCCAGGGGCTGGAGCGATAGCACAGCGGGTAGGGCGTTTGCCTTGCACATGGCCAACCCGGGTTCAAATCCCAGCATACCATATGGTCCCCTGAGCACCACCAGGAGTAATTCCTGAGTGCGGAGCCAGGAGTAAGCTCTATGCATTGATGGGTGTGATTCCCCCCCCCCCCAAAAAAAAGAAAAAGAAAGAAAGAAAGCCTAGACCAGGCCAGAGAGAGGGGCTGGTGGGGAAGGCCCTGGCCTTGCATGCAGCTGACCCGGGTTCGAATCCCCAGTACTGCATATGCTCACCTGAGCACCACCGGGGTCACTCCTGAGCACAGAGCCAGGAGTAGCCCTTGAGCACCTCTGGGTGTGACTCACTGCCCTCCACCAAAAAATAAAAAAAGCTCAATTATGAACATGAAAAGCAGTTGAGAAGAGAAGAGAATGCCAAGTCCTGTATTCTGTGTGCCTGCCGGCTCACCCATGAACAACAGTTTCTGCTTTTTCCCCCTCGGCTGCAGTATTGGAAAGCAAATCCCAGACCGATGATTCAATCTACAAATTATGTTAGGGAAAAAACCTAACTCACCACAGTCAAAATCAGGGCCTGAGAGAGCGTGGTGGGCAGCGTGCTTGCCTGGCATACAGCCGACCAGGGTTGGGTCCCCCACACCACATATGGTCCCCCTGAGTCCTGCTCGGAGGGAGCCCTGAGCACTGCTGGGTGTGGCCCAAAAATCAAGGCAAAAATCCCCAACAACAATAAAATTAGCGATTCTTCAGTATTGTGTAATACCCAGCCCATGTTTTCACTTTTTCGATGGTCTCTAAAATTTTTTTCCAGTGATTTATTTTTTTGGCTTTGGGCCACATCTGGCTCGGTGCTCGGGGGACCATGAAGCGCTGGGGTGAAACGGGGGGTCCCTGTAGCCCAAGGACGTGCTCCAACTCACCGAGCTCTCTCTGGCCCCTAAGAATTTGCCAGTTGCTGGGTGGTCACACTTAATTCCTAGGTCCTACCTAGACCAGTTCCTCTTTCTCTTCTACAAGACAATTGCTTGGGGGGAAGAAACAGTCACATTCTCCTTTGGAAACCCTTCCGGTATGGCTAAATGCACTTTCTACTTATATTTCTTAGTTCTGGGGCCACACCCAACATCTGGCAGTGTTCAGGGGACCATATAGAGTACTGGGGGCCAAATCTGGGTCGACCATGTGCAAGGCCAGCACCCTGCCCGCTGTCCTGGCTCCCTGGCCCCAAATGTGTTCTCTCAGCACCCCACATGCTCCTGGATCCCCTGGTGGGCCAAGAGTCAGGCCTGGGGTCCAGCAGAGGTGTCATCTATTTTGGGGGAACCTGGGTGAATGGCGATCTTATTTTCAATGACATCAGGGTTGGGAAGGACCAAGAAAGGTGGGGGCTGGAGTGAAAGAACAGCGGGTAAGGCATTTGCCTTGCACACGGCCAACCCGGGTTCGATTCCCAGCATCCCATGTGGTCCCCCAAGTACCGCCAGGAGTAATTCCTGAGTGCATGAGCCAGGAGAAACCCCTGTGCATTGCCGGGTGTGACCCAAAAAGCAAAAAAAGAAAGGAGTCTTGTCATGTGTCCACTGAGAAATTCCCGGAGCTGATGTCATTGGTGCCCCACACCTGCTGGCCCCCTCTCTGTAAGTGCCACAGGCCATAGGCTCCCCTGTTTACTATCCTCATGTGTTGGCTGTTGGAAATTTCCCCATAATTTCCCGTTCCCCCTGGCCCAGTTGCTTGTTCTACCAAGGAGATGCTCCTGATGGCACAGTCCACATCTCTCTGATCGGCCTGTGAGTCCATCAAAAACACCAATTGTTTCCCTGGCAGTAGGGCCTGCGTCTCTACCGCTCTAGATATGGTACCTTGTCCAGGCCCAGCCCTCGGGGTCCAGCTATCAGGATTGGCAGCTACTGACTTAGGATTGGTTTTGATTTGGGCCATACCCTGTGATGCTCAGGGACTACTCCTCACCCTGCACTCAGGACCACTCCTGGAGTTCTCAGGGAACCATATGGGTGCGGGGATCAAACCCAGTCAGCTGCATACCAGGCAAATGCCGGAACTCCCCGCTGGATGATGTCTCTGGCCCCAACGCCCTAGGTCTTGAAGGTTGTGGGGGCAACGGTCCGTGAGAACTGCAGAGTGGATTTGGGTTCCCTTTACTGTCCCAGGAAACTTGGAGAAAAAAAAACAGCAGATTCGGGGCGCTGGTCATGAGGGTGATTCATTCCTGGTAGCATCAGGAGAGGTGTGTGTGTTAACAGTTGGGGGGACCTCTGGGCTACACATCAGACCCGGCAGGAGAGGCCAGAGAGGGTGCCCCCCTGTCACTGATTGAGAGCAACTGCCGAGAAATGCAGATAATTAACCAGAGACGCAAACGCATGTATGCAAGAAACTCAGGTCAGACCCAACTCAGGACCAATACAAATCACATCGCAACTGGGTATACCAGGATGGAACTTCCGAAAACCAAATATAAAAAGACAAAACCTCTCTGGGCTGGAGCGATAGCACAGCAGGTAGGGCATTTGCCGTGCCCGGGTTCAATTCCCAGCATCCCATATGGTCCCCTGAGCACTGCCAGGAGTGATTCCTGAGTGCAGAGCCAGGAGTAACCCTTGAGCATCGCCGGTGTGACCCAAAAAGAAAAAAAAAAGACAAAACCTCTAAAATAGCTGGTGTGTGTGTGTGGGGGGGGGGGGGTGCGGAGGGATGTGCATTAAATTCAGGAAAATGTTCAGAGGGTAGAAGTCAGAAAACACAGAATGACATCTTTACAGGGACGGGGTGGGGGCAGCTAATAACGGGGCCAGGAAAACGGTGCTCAAGTGTGGCAGAGCACATTTCTGTCATGTGGCAAACGCCCTACCCACTCCACTATCACTATCACTCCAGCCCCATTTCTGACATATGGAAGGCTCCGAGTTCGACCCGTGGAACCTCATGTTCCCTTTGGTGGCAAGAATGCAGAGTGAGAGCACTGCCAGGAGTGGCCCAGAGTCCCCGAGCCCTGGGTGTGGCCCCTGTTAAATAACTACCAATCCACATGGAGTGAAAACGTGCTTCAGGGGCCAGAGTGACAGGAGAGAGGAGAGGGAGTGGGTTTTCATGTGGTTGCTGGGGGTTCGATTCCCGGCATCCCATACGGTCCCCTGAGCCTCTCCAGGAGTAATCCCTGAGCACAGCCAGAAACAAACAAACAAAAAAATTGGCAGAAGGGTTTTGAGCCATGCCTAGAAGTCCAGGTTCGACTCCTGGCTCAGTGCTCAGGGGTCCCTCCTGGCTGTGCTGTCATGAGGTGTCAGGAACTGGCTCTGGGCCTTCTACATATGAAGCATGTGCTCGGCCCACTGTGCTCTCTCTCTCTCTCTCTGAACCAAAGCAAAGAAAATAAATGATCTTGTTTTCTGTCTTAGGGCCACACCCAGGAGGTGATTGTGGATGGTGCCCAGTGTCACTCGGGGACCTGCAGTGTCAGGGAGGAGGCCTGGGACCTCCTGCATCCAAACCTCTCTCTCAGGCCTCCAGAGGGGAAAGCAAACATCAAGAACTGTTGTATTATCGTGGGGGCAGGGAACTAGCACAACGGTAAGGAACAAACTTGCCTTGCGCACAGCCGTTCCTGGCTCAGTCCCTGGCACTCCACAGGGTTACCTGAGCACTGGACGGGAGTGAACTCTTAGCACAAAGCCAGGAGTGAATCCTGAGCACAGCTGGGTATGGCTCAAAACCTAAAAAAAAACAAACTAGGAGATGGAGCAGTAGCGGGTAGCACAGCGGGTAGGGCGTTTTCCTTGCACGTGGCCGACCTGGGTTCGATTCCCAGCATCCCATATGGTCCCCCGAACACCACCAGGAGTAATTCTTCAGTACAGAGCCAGGAGTAACCCCTGAGCATCGCTGGGTGTGACCCAAAACCAAAATAAATAAATAAATAAATAAAAATTAAACAAACAAACACTGTCCTCCCGTTGTTCATCGATTTGCTCGAGCAGGTCCAGTAATGTCTCCATTTTTGAGACTTGTAGTTACTGTGTTTGGCATATTGAATACGTCACGGGTAGCTTGCCAGGCTTTGCCGTGCGGGCGAGATAATCTTCGTAGCTTGCCGGGCTCTCCGAGAGGGGCAAAGGAATGGAACCCGGCTTGGCTGGCAAGGCAAATGCCCTACCGCTGTGCTATCGCTCCCGCCTTCCACAAAAATTAAAAACAAAGAACAAAAACTAAGAATTGCATGATGGAAACAACTCTGTGGTGGCCAAGTGGAGAGGGCTCAGCCAAGTGTTTCGTTAAGGCCTTTGGTAGCACATGATTCCGCAGGAGAAACAAAGGGAATTCTGATGGGCTCCAACACGAATGAACGGTGCGGCTCAGTGGGGTAAGCCGTCCCACAAAGGGACGATTGTGTGACCCCTTCTCTGTGAGGGCCCTGAAGCTGACAGATCCCTGACAATGGAAAGTCGAATGGGGTTTGCCAGGAGCCCGGGGGCGGGAGGCGGTGACTGACAATGCGACACAGATTTCAGATGGTTCTGCGGGGGCCAGAGTGACAGGATGGTACAGGGTGCTGGCCTTGTACTTGGCCGACTTGGTTTGAGCCCTAGAACCACATATGGTCCCTTGAGCCAGCCAGGAGAGACCCCTGAGCACTGCCAGATGTGGTCCCAAAATTCCCTAATTCCATAAAAATGGTTTGAAGGCAAATTTCATGTTTTGTATTAGATTGGAGAGAGGGTGTTTGTCTTGCGTGCGGCTGACCAGGGTTAGATTCCTGCCCCATAGGGTACTGAACATAGACCAGGAGTGACCTTTGAGCATTGCCAGGTGTGGCCCAAACCTGCACCACTGCCCCTCTCCCCCCTGACCCCCCCAAAAAAAAGGAACTGTTGACTGTTTAAGATAGTGGGCACCAGTGTGGACTGGGGTCCTAACACAAGAAACTGAGAAGCCCTCCAAAGGGGCAGGGAAGGAGGTGGGCACAAAATTCTACTGCTGGAAATCTGACAATTTCCTAAGGTGGTACTTACTTATCCATGGTCAACTGGATCAGAATCTCCAGAACCACTGTCACTGTCACTGTCCTCCCGTTGTTCATCGATTTACTCGAGCGGGCCCAGTAACGTCATTTTTGAGACTTGTTGTTACTGTGTTTGGCATATTGAATACGTCACGGGTAGCTTGCCAGGCTTTGCCGTGCGGGCGAGATACTCTCAGTAGCTTGCCGAGCTCTCTGAGAGGTACGGAGGAATCGAACCTGGCTCCGCCGGGCTGGCTGCATGCAAAGCAAACGCCCTACCACTGTGCTATTGCTCCAGCCCCACTTGAAAGAAAAAATAAATAAAGGTATCTGTCCTTTAAATGCCACAGGAGAAAACCATGAATAACAAAAATAGTTAAAATAAAATAAAAATAATTCTGATTGCACCCAAAAGATGAAGCAGAGAACAATGACAGTTCAACAAATGAAGACAAGAGCCAGAAAGACAGAATTGCAAAAATAGTGCCAGCCTCGCATGCATCCGAACCCCCAGAACCACCTGTGCCCCCCGCCCCAGTCCTGCCAGGAGTGACCCTTCCACACAGCCAGAAATAAGCCCTGGGCACTTCTGAGTGGGCCCCAATACAAAACAAACAAAGACAGAGACTAAAAAGGCAAGAATGCAAAGACTTACCCAACAAAATACAATAGCAGAGGGTTGAAGTGACGGGGGTTCCATTTTACTACAGGTGCAGTGGGGCATTTTTTAAAGATAAAAATGTTCCCTTAAGGGGGGTTGGAGCGATAGCACAGCAGGTAGGGCATTTGCCTTGCATGCAGCCTACAGGGGTTCGATTCCCAGCATCCCATATGGTCCCCTGAGCACCGCCAGGAGTAATTCCTGAGTGCAGAGCCAGGAGTAACCCCTGTGCATCGCCAGGAGTGACCCAAAAATCCAAGGAAAAAAATGTTCCCTTAGAAGAAAAACCTGGGGCTGGAGTGATAGCACAGCAGGTGGGGCATTTGCCTTGCACGCGGCCAACCTGGGTTCAATTACCAGCACCCCATATGGTCCCCTGAGCACCACCAGGAATAATTCCTGAGTGCAGAACCAGGAGTAACCCCTGAGCATTTCCAGTGAGGAGGAGGAGAAGGAAGAGGAGGAGGAGAAGCAGGAGGAGGAGGAGGAGAAGGAGGGGAAGGAGGAGGAGAAGGAGGGGAAGGAGGAGGAGAAGGAGGAGGAGGAGGAGGAGAAGGAGAAGGAGAAGAAGAAGAGGAGGAAGAAGAAGAAGAAGAAGAAGAAGAAGAAGAAGAAGAAGAAGAAGAAGAAGAAGAAGAAGAAGAACAACAACAACAACAACAACAACAACAACAACAACAACAACTACAACAGCAACCACCACCACCACCACCACCCAGGTACGTGTGAACAGGGTCTGAAAATGCCAGGCCACATCCCTGCCCACCCCTTCAGGGTCCTGGTTGTCACACCCATGAACTGCCTCTGGGCCATATTTAAGCGCCACAGGTCTCGATCCATAAATGAATCTCAAAATGGATTAGCTTCCTACAGAGATGTCTCTGGACCCCAATCATTTACATATTTAGAATTCCAGGAGTACAAGACCGTGTGACAGCTTATGATATTCATAATAAGCAATGGAAAATAAATTATCTAGCATCTAGATAAATTATCTCGCATCTGTGGCAGGCAGGCTTGAACGGTGGTGGGGAAATTTTGAAATAATGGTGGCGGGAAGTGTAATGGTGGTGGGATTGGTGTTGAAATATTGAGTGTAATCAATTAATGTGAACAACCTTATGAAAATAAAATTTAAAAAAATGTTCCCTTGAACAGTGAGAATGAATGTGCTTGTGCCTAACACCAGAACGTCACAGAGTAAAGAGAAAATATGAGCAGAACTGAAAAGACGAAAATGTCAACCCATGCTGTCCTGGAAACGCTTCAAGATGGCAAATCCTGCGGCTGCCACCATCCACCAGCCTTGTTCCAGAGACTCATAAAGAAATCTCCAAAGATGGGGGCTGGAGCAATAGCACAGCGGGTAGGGCGTTTGCCTTGCACGCAGCCGGCCCAGGTTCAATTCCCAGCATCCCATATGGTCCCCTGAGCCCCGCAGGGGTAATTCCTGAGTGCAGAGCCAGGAGTGACCCCTGTGCATTGCTGGGTGTGACCCAAAAAGCAAAAAAAAAAAAAAAAAAAAAAGAAACCTCCAAAGAGATTGACTAACCACAAAAACTTCAAGGGCACCCATTTCTAGCTGAGACCTCTGGGGTAATCTCAGAAGGGAGAGGGTCAGCTCCTGTCCCCACACCCCAAAGCCATCTTCACGGCTCCGGCCACGTCCCACCACCTCAGAGAATCTGATCTGCCAAAAACTCCAGGTACATGGGTCTTTGTGGCTGAAAACTCCAGGCCTTCTCGGAGTCGGGGTGGGCAAACTCCCCCCACCTCCCAGTACGTCCAGGAGACCTGGCAGCCATGCTCAGTTAAGTATTTAACTTGCCCAGTTAACTATTCTGAATTTTCTGGAGACATCTCCAAACTCTACAACACTGGCATCCGGGGTTGCACACCAGATTGGAATGGGTGTAACACAGCAGCCCACCAATCTCAATGAACAGAAGCATCAGCACAGAAGGCTTAACTTGCAACAACATCTTAGAAAACCCTCAGACAAGGATTTCATTTCCCCATGGTGAGATACAACAATTTTCATAAATTTTCTTCTACAGAAGAATTATTTTGATCATTCCATTAGCCATTTCATGGTAACCAGCAATATAAAATAAATGATTGTGAGCCTGCCATCGGGGCAGCCTTGAGGGGTGTCTGGGAAGATGGAGACCCTGGTGGAGGGAAGGTGACAGTGGTGGTGGGATTGGGGGGTTTGAACACTGAATACCTGTAACAAATCACCATGAACAACTTTGTAAACCACAGTGATTAATAAAGTGGGAGGGAGAAAAAAAAAACGTTGAAGCGTTGAAGACTGCTTCCTAGGCACCCGGCTAAGAAGCAGACAAAGGCATTAATAAGGGTGCAAATGAATCAGACAATACTCTCAATTAACTTGACCTAATTGACTTTTATAGAACATCACACCGAATGATGCAGAATATTCAAACGCTATTAGAGACCACAATTTGGGCAGTAGGAATGCAGACGTTTTTGTTTTTGTTGGTGGGCCACAAGCACACAGTGCTGGGGCTTGAACCCAGACCTCCGGTCCTCCAGCTTGCTGAATTTTCTTTAGCCCCAGGACTGAAGATTTTTATGGTTTCACATGAGCACTGGAGGTCTTGCAGGAGGATGGTATAGGAAAAAAAAAAAGGAGCTTTGGCTTGAAAATGAAAAGGCGGGTAGTTATGGTGCTATCTTGCCTATGTCAGCCCTGGGCTTGATCCCTACACTGTTAAAAAGCAAACAACCAACCAAACCCAACAAACCAACAGATCACGTATTTTTGGTGCTATTTAGGATTTAATTATAAGGGGGCTGGAGTGACAGCATGGCGTGGAGGGCACTTGCCTGGCATGTGGTTGACTCGAGTTTGATTCCTGGCACCGCATATGGTTCCACAAGCCTGCCAGGAGTGGCTCCTGAGTGAAGAGCCAGGGATTTGCCCTGAACATAGTCAGATGTCGTGCAAAAACAAAGAGATAAATAAACAAAAAATACCCACAATCCCTTCATTAGTTGTTTTCGCTCTACAGTTCTGAGGCAAAACTAATATGCTACTTCATCCATACAGTATATAATTTGATCTGTTTTAATATGGGTATATACTGTGAAATTGGGCTGGAGCAATAGCACAGCGGTAGAGCGTTTGACTTGAGTGCAGCCAGCTCGGCCAAGCCGGGTTCGATTCCTCCGCCCCTCTCGAAGAGCCTGCAAGCTACCGAGAGTATCTTGCCTGCACGGCAAAGCCTGGCAAGCTGCCGTGACTTATTCGATATGCCAAACACAGTAACAAGTCTCACAATGGAGATGTTACTGGGCCCGCTCGAGCAAATCGATGAACAATGGGAGGACAGTGACAGTGACAGTGAAATCATTAACACAACCCAGAGAAAACTATGCACCCTGCCTCCTGGAGTTTGTGTGGATCCTTCTGGAATATATCCCTAGACAATCTTCAACTGTTTTCTGTCACTACAGGTTGCGTTTCTTAGAATTTTCTAGACAAAGAATAATACAGTATGTATTTTCATTTTGCCTGGCTACTTCCACTTGCACAGCGGGTAGGGCGTTTGCCTTGCACGTGGCCAACCCGGGTTCAATTCCTCCGTCCCTCTCAGAGAGCCTGGCAAGCTACATCCACCATCAGAGTATCCCATCTGCAGGACAGAGCCTGGCAAGCTCCCCATAATGATATGCCAAACACAGTAACAAGTCCCAGAATGGATACGTTACTGGTGCCCACTCAAGCAAAATCAGTGAACAAAGGGAGGACAGTGCTACAGTTGCTACTTACACTTGGAAGAATTATGGGCTTTTGTTTGTTTTCTGGGCCACCCCCCGGCAGTGCTCAGTGCTTTCTCCTGCTTCTGTGCTCAGGGATCATGCCTGACAGGGCTCAGGGGGACCACATGGGAATCTGGGTCAGTCGTGTGCGTGGCAAGTGTCCATCTCACTGAAGGATGGTTCCAGCCCGTTAGAATTACACTGATATTCATGCAAGCTACTGTGTCACCTCATCCCTTTTATTGGGGATGAATTTCACGCTCTGGATATGGTATCTGTATCCTCTCCTGAGCCCCATTTGCTTTAAAGAAAGCAAGAGTTACTTCTCTTTTCAAGAATTTTAAATAGGGGGCTGAAGCACAGTCGGGGGGTGGTTGCCTTGCACATAGGGCTCAATCCCTGACAATCCCTGGCATCCCCTAGGACCCCCCAAGTCCCGCTAGGAGTGAGTGCAGAGTAACTCCTGAGCATCACTGTATATGGCCCAAAAACCAAAAACTAAATAACTTTTTTTTCCCTTTTTTTGGGTCACACCTGGCAATGCACAGGGGTTACTCCTGACTCTGCACTCAGGAATTACTCCTGGTGGTGCTCAGGGGACCATATGGGATGCTGGGAATCGAACTTGGGTCAGCCGCGTGCAAGGCAAACACCCTACCCACTGTGCTCTCACTCCAGCCCCCAAAACTAAATAACTTTAAATAACAAGTAAAATGGTACTTACAAATCTACCACTGTCAGCATTTACATGCTATGCGTGGGATCAGGTGTGCAAGGACGGTCCCCTGGTGGCAGAACATTCTCTGACCCGTGCACAGTGTGGAGCTGTGGCTGTTGGATTCTTTCGGGCTTTTCCTATGTCGGGAAAAGTTTTCAGTTTGTCTTATTAAAAACTGTGGCACACCACACCTAACAGCTATCACTAACCAGTTGTAGCTGACAATTATGTGTCACTGAGCACGAAGGTCTTGCCTGGCTGTCATCCCTACCCAGACCCCCAGACTTTTCCAGCCCCCCCCACAGACTCTAGAGCACCCCATCGTATCTTCCCAGTTCCTCCAGGCGCTGGCACGTTCTGTCCATTTTCAAACTGGCCCACTCTGGGCACCTCGGCCAAATGCAATCTCACATGTGTCCCATTTGAGCGGCTTCATTTCACATGTTTGCAGATGGCACCTGTTTTGGCCTGTGTCCGCATGTTCAAAGGCTGACGGCATCCCCTGTCATCGTAACCACATTTTTGTCTATGCATTCGTCCGTGGAAGGACACCTGGGCCATCCCTGCTTCTGTTCCCATCTGAATGTGTCTCTTCTCTGGCTGTTCTTTGGTTTGTGCTGGTGCTTCTTGCCCGGGGCTTACTCCTGATCTGCTCAAGGAGCACCTCTTGAGGGCTGGGGGGACCATGTGAGATGTGGGATGGAACCCAGGTTGGATGTACAAAAGGCAAGAGTCGACCCTCCTGAGCCTCTCCAGCTCCTCCTCGGCTGCTTTCAATATCACCATTGTTTCCCCACTGAGCAATCCATTGTCTTCATAGAATTTTCCTCTGGTGTCTGGCAGAGGGTTTGTTTTCTTGAAACTATAGGTTTATCATTTGCATCACGATCACGATCACAATCACGACCATCCTGTTATTCGTCGATTGCCTCGAGCAGGCCCCAGTAACGTCTCCTTCGTCCTAGCCCTGAGATTTTTTTGAAAAGTGCCATATTCAAGGCTCTTTCAGAGCTAGGAGAATGAGATCCATCATTGTTACTGGTATTTGGCATATTGGGTACGCCACGGGGAGTTTGCCAGACTCTGCCGTGTGGGCAGGTTACATTCAGTAGCCTGCCAGTTTGTCCAAAGTAGGAATGAGATCGTTTGCATCAAACTTGAAAAAAATATTAGCCATCATTCCTTCTGTTTTGGGGGTTCCCTTTTCTCTCTTCTACTCTCCTTTGGGGACCATTTAGATGTACAGAGTCGAACTGTGCAGAGTTGTTCTGAAGTTCACTGACACTATTCATTTTTTTCTGTATTCTTAACAATTCTTGGTTTTTTTAGGACACGCCTAGCGGGGATGACTTCTGGCTCAGAGATCGCTGCTGACAGGTTCAGGAGACCACATGGGATGCTAGGGATCAAACCTGGGTTAGTTGCACATGCAAGACAAGTGCCCTACCCACTGTATTAGCTCTTGCCCCCCAGTGCTCATTTCTAAATCAGCTTTGCTGGCATCATGGCAGTCAAGTGCCCAAGCCAGAACTGGTCCCAGCACCACGCGGCTCCCCAAATACCGCTGGCTAGAGTCCTGGGGGCCCTCAGCACTACAGGTCCCGGCAACATCACAGCCTCCTAGCATGGCTTGGGGGTCCCCCACCTAATTAATCAGACTTCTTATAGGTTGGGGGGCCGGAGCACTTGCCTGGCCTGTTCTCAGTTGTGAGCTTCATCCTGCCACGGCCTGGCTCACCAAGCCCCGTGGGTGTGGTTCTGGGGTCCCTAGACACTTAAGCACGGAACCATCAGGACCACTATCAGACTGGGTTACTCATGCGGACCCCCAGTATCCTGAGAACTACCCAGGAGCCCTCCCTCCATACACACACAAAAGACCATTGCTTAACTTTAGTTATTGTCCCATGAAATCTGCCTCCGGAGACATTTCTCAGTGCACGGTTCAGTGGCATCAATTAGTGCCGTGCTGTTGTGCAACTCTCAGCAAACTTTCCACCATCCGAGCAGAGACTTGCCCTTGAGGCCCACTCCCTCACCCCACTAACCTCTGGCCCACTTCCTGCTGTGTCTGCCTCCTGGCACGAACTTAAAACAGGCGCGAGCTGCTCTGAAATCTGGATTCAGTCTCTCCTCTGTGTGTCACTTGCAGTGATTCTTCGCGGGCCTCCAGGTCCGGGAACCCTTTATTGCAAAACCCTACAAGCCACCAATTGGATTTTTGGCCTTTCCCTTCTTCAGTCCTTGTTGTTTCTGGGCTAGAAGCTTCAATTCGATACTCTGCAGTCTCTCCCACAAATTCAATTCCTCCTTTAGCTTCTCGTTTTCTCTTTTTGGGGATGACACTTAGCTGAGCTTGAGGACCAGGTGATGCTGACGATCGAACCCAGGGCTCTTGCGTGCACGGTCATCACTCATCCCAGCCCTTTGGACACGTCCAGCCCTTCCGCCAGCTTTCAAATATAAATACCTGAGTCCCTCACTTAATCTCTGGGTCTGTTCTTAGTTTCTCCGAAGCAGGCGCCTGAAGGCACAGACAGTGTAAAGCCCCGAGCCGTCATGTTTCTCCCTAGAAATACATACCAAGGGTAAAGTTCCCCTTATACACTGGCACAGTGAAAGGTTAATAAATAAACCAGAACAACATAGGGACCTTATCTGTCAAAAACATCTTAGCGTACACAATATTTTCAGACCACAATAAAGGGAAGTTGAAGAGAGTGACTTGGGGTGTGGGGACTCCTGGCCCGCCTGGTTGGGGGGTGGTGGGGTAAGGATGGGAGCGCATACTTTGCACACTCCAGGCCCTGGCTTTGTCCTGGGCACCACCAGGCGTAGCCCTGGATACCCCTGGGCTCTGCTCGGTGTGGACAGCCAGGAGTGCGCTGTTTAGAAGGCCCACTGCCCCCCAAATGAGGGGGGCTTCCATAGCATACCTCTGTCAGTATCTGTCATAAGAGTCAGTTCTGGAGGACTTTTCTCCTTGCTAGGAGCATTTTCTCTTCCTGTCAGTTTCAATGGGCTGCCAGGTTGTCACTGGAGTAAGCAGGATGCTGGGTGCTTCTGGAACTTTCTAGACAGCCTTCCATCTGTTTTTGTGACCACAGCGTGTTCCTCTTCGGTTTCACACTTCAGCTTTGGCCAGCCTGAGTTCTCTCGGTCCAGGGCTCATTCCCCATGTGGCGAAGGCAAGGGCTAAGGGTGGTGCTGCAGCTGCCTGCGTGGACCCCAGGCATGCCCCCCTGCCTTGGGTCCCTCCTCATGTGATGGGGGTGCCCCACGTGTGGGCTGGCATCTCCAGGGGCCTCTTCCCAGCAGCTTCTCCTTCTGGAGAACTCCAGCTACTCTGACTTCCCAGCCACAATGCTGCCCCCTTCCCCGGAGACACCAGGATGCTCTGCTTCCGGCCAGCCTGGGGGACTCCCCCTCTCTGATTTTCTGTTGTTACTGCCAGTGGCCGGTGTGCTGAAAGCCAGTGTTGGGAAGCAAAGCCTGTGTTTTCCTCCGCTCCCCCATTTTTGTGTGGGGAGGGCCCACGCCCTGCATGGCTTAGTCCTGACTCCTTGCTCTGTGCTCAGCGATCACTCCTGGTGGCACTCAGGGCACTATACGAGGTGCTGGGGATCAAACCTGGGTCCGCCGTGTGTCCTGTGTGCGAGGCACGTGTGCACCCGCTGTACTGCCTCAGTCTCTCCCTTATCATCCACTTCCTCCCACGCTGATGCCTCTCATGGGGGCTGTCACATGGGGAGCATGAAAACATCCGTGAGTTTTGTTTTTAGACCAAATATTCTGGGGAAGGATTTACAGCAATTAGGTCGATGGGTTTATTACGTCAAAAGAACTTCTAGTCTTCACCAGCATGAAAGCTACTGTAGACTTAAATATCACAATGACACAAGTTTTAAAACTGTTTTCTGTGTGGTGCCAAGAATCGAACTCGCCTTCAGCGTGCATCCAACCACAGCGGCACTGCTTAGGCATTTCAATGCTTCTCTTTAATTTTTGCGGTGCTGGAGCCCGACCCCAGGGCCTCGCTCATGCGAGGCAGGCGCTCCATCTAGAGTCAGGCCACACTCCCTGCCTGAGTTTCTTTCATCACCTCTTTCCATCCAGTCCCAGGCAGGGATGATGAGGCATTGCTGTAAGGACGTTTTCCAGAATCGCCCCAGGTCCCTCTCTGCTGGCTGGCCTGGGTCCTGTCTACACCCTCTGGTAACAGCAGAATTCTCAGTCGGGGCTGGCTGAGTGCTCCTCCCATGGCGGGCAGCCAGCCACTCGTCACACGATGGGTTCCCCGAGCTTCCAGAATGTTCCATTTCAAACACACGGAACCTTGCTTTTGGAGCACGACCTGAGATTCTGAGCTGGTTCTTGGAAGAACCAATCAGCAAGTTCATGGACCAAAATGTCATGGGTGTGGGGCTGAGGGGGCACCCTGGGCAGTGTTCGGGGATGACTCCTGGCTCAGGCTCAGGGAACTCTCCTGCGAGTGCTCAGGGCACCATATGCAGAGCAAGCACTTCCTCCATGGACTATTGCTCCAGTCTTTAGCTTCAGTCACCCAGAGCTGGAAATGATCTTTCTTTCCCTGAGGAGAACGAACAGGATGACTGCCTGGGTGGATTTGCTGCCGGCAGGATCTGGGGAACTTTCCTCACAGACTGTGGTTCTTGCAAGAACTTCGCCGCATCACTTACAAACTCATCATACTTTAAAATGCGCAGTTCTCGGAGCCGTGCCAGAGACTGCTATTTAAAGTATTAATAAAGAAGCACACATATTACCATATCACAATTTAAAAAATATTTTGATTCCCGTTTGACTGGATATTTTGGCGGAGTTTTGGTCTAATTGATCTTCTCTGCAAGCTTATGTACTCCACTTCATGAATTCCCCAGCACCGTGCTGAGTGGAGGGCAGGGAATCCCCTATATGCCAAAGGGGTCTGAGCCACAGGAGGAAAGAACCCCAACTGTGGTGGGGGCGAGACCCACAAAAGAAAACCAAAGAGGGGCTCAGAGTGACAGTGATAGTACAAGGGGAGAATGTCTGCCTTGCACACTGGCAACCTGGGTTCGATCCCCAGCATCTCATATGGTCAGCTGAGCCCCGCTAGAAGTGATTCCTGAGTGCAGAGCCAGGAGCAGGCCCTGAGCATTGCTGGGGGTGAAGCAAAACCAAAAATAAATAAGAAAAACAAAATTATTTTTAAAAGAAAAAGTGAGGAATGAAACATTGGAGCAGATAAATCTTTTTTTTTCCCCTTTTAGAAGAAATTCTGGGGGCTGGACAGATAGGACAACAGGTAAGGCACTTGCCTTGCACATGGTTGAAAAGGGTTCAATCCCTGGCATCCCATAAGGTCCCCTGAGCCCTGCAGGAGGGGATCTGAGTGTAGAGCAGGAGTAACCTCTGAGCTTTGCTGGTGTGGAGAGGGAAAGAAAGAAGGAATGAAGGAAAGAAGGAATGAAGGAAAGAAAGAAAAAAGAAGGAAAGGAAGGAAGGAGGAAAGAAAGAAAAAAGGAATGAAGGAAAGAAAGAAAAAAGAAAGAAGGAAAGGAAGGAAGGAAGAAAGGAAGAAAGAAAGAAAGAAAAGAAAGAAAGAAGGAAAGAAGAGGAAAGAAAGAATTTCTGGCTCATATTTCATGGTAAAAAATTTGTTTCTGGGTACAGCAGGTAGGGCATCTACCACTCAGGTTTGATCCCCAAACTGCATATTGTTCCCTGAGCACTGCCAGGAGAGTGATCCCTGAGCATCATCGGGTATGGCCCCAAAGCAAAATAAATAATTAAATTACGAAAAAAGAAAAAAATGGGGGAGGGTGTTCAGGAAAGTCTGAGGGTGAAGAGTCTGCTGAGTCTGATCCCCAGCACCTATGGGGGGCACAAGAAGGTGTGGGATCCCATGTGGATAGTGCCTTGGCAGCGGGCGCCTGGCCTCACCTCCCCTATTCTGCATGTGACCGTAAGACCTCAGGGACATGCACCCAAGTATGTGCGACCACCACAAGCAACAGAAAGGGAAGGGGCTTTAGGAAGGAGGGCTGGGGACAGGTGGGGATGCACAGCCCAAGGGCACATGGGCCTGTCCTGCAGCCCCCAGGAGTCTGCCAGAGCCCAGAAAACCAATTCTTTCCCCAAGGGCCTCAAACTGTCTGCATGGAGTCTGCTGGAGTTGTGGGGCCATACCACCCCCCTTTCTGAGGAGACAGGCACCTGGCGGAGTGGGAACACAGTGGGGAAGGCAGAGGACCCAGCTTGATCCCAGCATCCCATATGGTCCCCAAGTCCGGCTGGGAGTAATTCCTGAGCATTGCCAGATGTGATCCTCCACAAAAAATTGGTGCTGGGGGGGGCAGTGACCCCCTGGCTGGTCTCCTGTGACGGGTGGGTGCTTCTGTCCCTTCCCCGCACACATACCTGGTTCCCACAGCAAATGCCGCGGTGTCCCCTCACTGTGGGAAGGACCCTGGCAACCGGCCCGCTTCTCGGTCTGCCTGGAGCAGTTGCTGGGAAGGGAACCCCCCCCCCCAAGGTCGGGGGCGGGGGACCCTCACCCTCTCTTTACCCTGGAGCCCTCTGAGCCGCTCTCCCTGCGGCACTGGGACCCCCCAGCCCCCTGAAATAGCAGGGAGGGGGTGGGCACCTTGGACCCTTCCCGTACCCAGAATACACCTCTCTGAGGATGGAGGGGCCGCCTGGCTCCCCACCCGCCTCACACCGCGCTCAGGACCCGGTCGGAGGTGGGGATGTGGGAGGAGAACAGCTGGGGGTCGCGGGGGTCAGGGCCAGGCGCGGGGGCCAGCAGGGGCCGCGGGAAGGAGCACAGGAGCGCGGGTTGCAGTCCCTAAAACAGGCTCTTTAATACGGTTCTGTCTTCACTGAAGAGCGTGGCGCTAGTAGAATGAGTACTGGTTCTCCACGGCGCGGGCACGGCCCGTGCCCGCCTCGGGGGGCTCCTCGGAGCCTCCCGCTGCCTCCAGCAGCCGCTCGCCCGGGCCGCCTGGCACCGACGCGGCCGACGATGAGGCGGATGATGAGGACGCGCCGCCCGGGTCTGAGGGCGAGGCAGGCGGGCAGGCGGCGAGGTTGGAGAAGTAGTGCTGGCCGGCCGGCTCGCTCCAGCAGGCTGGGGGCGTGGGCGCGGGGCCCGGGTCTGCAACAGGGGACCGGTCAGCGGCGTCGCCCGTCCCCGCCCGCCCATCCCCGTCCCCGCAGGAGCTAGGGAACCCCGGATGCCGCCTCCTCCGAACCCCGGGTGGTGGTGGGGAGGCCAGGGCTGGGTACCGCGGTCCCTCGCTCTCCCCAAGTCAGCTTCGCCCGGGCCAGGTGGGGACTGTCTTACCGGGCGTGGGGTCCTGGGCCGGCACGTAGCTGCGGAGGGTGATGTCGGCGGCGCCCCCCGACTCCAGGGGGATGGGGTGAGTGTGGAAGTGACGCAGCATGTCCAGGACCGACTGGAACCACAGGTGCTGCACGTGGCACTGCCCACGGCCGTTCAGCGACAGGCGCAGGTGCTGCGGGCGCAGGAGGCGTGGTTGGGGGCGGGGCTACGGGTGCTCGGGTCACTGCGGGGAGGTCTCCTAGGCCCAGCGGTGCGCGCTGGCTGCTGTCAGGCCTGGGTTCATGGCCTTCAGCGGCCCTGCCAAAGGCAGCCGCTCTCCCCAGGGAGCATCTTGCGGGGGGGGGGGGGGGGGGGGGGGGGGGGAGGTAGGGTGGCATCGTTGCCTAGGCGAGGGCGTGGGGTCCTCACCTTGCCCTGAAATCCTGCAAAGCCTACAGGGCCCCTCTCGCAGAGCTGACAGTAATGGGGTCCTTAGTGGTGGGGCCCTGGCACCCACACCCGTGCCTTCTCCTCACCCCTCCATTTCCTTTACCCCAAAGTGCTTTCTGGGACTGGGGGGCGGGTGGGGGGTTGCAGCCAGCCTCGGCTCCCCCGCTCCCCATTCTCTGACCAGCTCTCAAGGGTGCCCTAACCCTTAACCCTCGAGTACATTCCATGGGAAGGGAGAGGAGTCGCTGCTGGGTGATCTGCCCCCAGGGGCTGGAGAGGACCCCCACCTTGCTCCCAGGCCCCCCAGAGCTGCACGATCCCCAAGGCAGAGGACCCAGGGAAACTCTGGGCTCCCCGGGGCGGGTGGCATGGTGGAGCCACTGAAGAGGGTGACAGGGCTCGGAGGCACGGCAGCCTGGTTGGGGTGCGGGCCAGGCCACCCCCGTCCTCCCCAGGGGTCAGCTGCCACTTGCCTTGGCCTTGCCCTGGAAATTGAAGGTCAGCACGTACTCCCCAGGCCGTGTCTCGCTCTGCCGGATGACGAAGAGGCCATGGCTCCGGGGCCCGCCTGCCAGGACCAGCTGGGCTGCCCTGACCCGGGACAAGGTGCCGTGGAACCAGGGGTAGCCCGACAGCTCCAGCGGTGGCTCAGCCTCGGACTCCTGCTCCGCTCCCTCATCCCCTGGGGTCAGAGGGGACACTGTGAGGGTCATAGTTGGGGACTGGGGAGGTAGAGACAGAGGGGTGCCCTGCATGGTGTAGGGATGTCTGATGTCTGCAGTAACGTGCACTTTGAAGCCTTTTAGAAGCAGACAAGACTGCTGATCCCATCCCCGTCATTAAGCATATGGAAGTAAACTGAGGCATGGAACAGAGACTGGATATGTCAGTTTCTCAGACACAAAAGCTGGTGACAAGTCAGCTGCACCTGCCCCCGATCCCTAGTTTTCAAGCGCTCCAAGCCCCTCCTGCAAGCCAGGACACGGGGCCAAGGCCCTGACGTAGACTAAGCCCTGGGGCGGTTGGGGAGGCATCATCGAAGGGTCCGGGCCAGATGGGCACCTGGGCTGGCAGGCTGTCCCCGGCTTCGCACCTGTGTTACTGCTGTCACCGCCACCACTGCTGCCACCCGGAGATTCCAGGCTCTCCAGGAAGGTCTCCAGCGGGACGTGGGCCAGGCCCTCCCCTACCGCGTCTCGAGAGCGGCCGTGTGGGGCGGTCACCACAGCCGCCGTGGTCTCGGGGGGCCGGGGCAGGTCTGCTGCTGTAGAGAGGCAGGTGAGATGCGCCGGGCAGGTGGGTCCCTCCTCCCGCCGCCCCAGCTTGGGGGACGCCCCCCCCACCTACCGTCTGTCAGAAACTCGCAGCTGCAGGAGGCCATGCGGCTGGCCAGGCAGCCCCCGCGCGTGCAGGATGACTCGGCATCGTCCTCGCTGTCCCTGAAGGCCGGGAGCACAGCATGACTCTGGGCCCTCCATGTCCCTTAGCTCATGAGGCTGGCTGCCATCCCAGAGGCCACAAGTCCCAGCCCTGGGCTCAGTGGCCAGGGGGGTCTTTGTCCCTTCCCCCCCGCTCGTTTTTTTTCTTTTTGGGTCACACCTGGTGATGCTCAGGGGTTCCTCCTGGGTCTGCACTTAGGAATTACTCCTGGCAGTGCTCAGGGGACCATATGGGATGCTGGGAATCGAACCCGGGTTGGCTGCGCGCAAGGCAAATGCCCTCCCTGCTGTGCTATCACTCCAGCCACCCACCCCACCACCCCCGCTTGTTATGAGGTGTCAGGGACTCAGCCATCTCCGGAACAGAAGGCCAGGGCAGGAAGGGACAGGGCAGATGGCCGGGCGGGGCCCAGGAGAGGTTATAGTCACTGGGGGCTGGGACCTGGGAGGCGCACAGGACTGTAATTGGGCTTCTGCAAGCAGAGCTGTTAATTAGAAAGCAAGGGGGGGGGGCTCCTCCTGGCCCAACTCACCCCATTAGCAGACCTGCTGCCAAGTCCTCAGCCTGTGCCTTCCTGCTCCCCTGGGCGCAGAGGACCTGCCCGGCTCCCCACAGCCCCCGCCCCAGCTCCCCTGCTCTTGCTGAAATCCCCTGCTCCTGCCGTTCCTCAGCCACCACCCCACCTCCCCTCAGCTCAGCTGTGCCCTACCTTAACTCCTTCTGGGAGGCCGGACATGGCCACCCCAACCTCCCAGGGGCACTCACCCGGGGTCCACACAGCCCTGGATGTCAGCCACCCATGAGTGCTTCTGCAGCGAGTCGATGGTCTCCAGGATGTACTCGGCTCCATTCTCCACCTGTGGAGGTGGGCACAGATGGCTGGTCAGGACCCCGGCCCATCTACCCCAGAAGGACGGACTTGTCCCAAGCCTCCTCATGGGAGGGCAGGGGAGCCATCCTGAAGAGCGTGGCGTCCCCTCAGGTGTCACCCCCAAACCCAGGCCAGGGTGCCGGTGGGAGAGTGGTAGTCCCCTAATCATGAGCCCCTTCTAACTTGGTGGTACTGCACACCGTATGGGTTCAGAGGTCAGGGGTCAAGGGTCAGCACTCACCTTGAGGACGAAGGTGTTGTCCTTCTCGGGCATCTCCAGGGGCATGGTGGTGCGGACCTCCATGATGGCCGAGAGCGGGATGCTGACCTTGGGCCTGGAGGCCTGGGAACCACAGGAAGGGTGGCAAGTGGCCCCCTGTCTCCTTATGCCCTCTAGGTCTTATGGGGGCTCTGGCACCCCCACTCCCCACACAGAGGGGAATGAAGGGGGCGATCCTGAGAAACCGACCTGTCCTTCTGTCATCCCCCAGCAAGTCAGGGTGACGGGACACAGCCATGGGACAAACCCGCCCAAGCACCCCCGGCCCAGAGGGGGTTGGGGTTCTCACCCCGGTCCACAGGCAGAGATGCACACGCCACTCGGGCCCAGCACATACACACAGGGGTGGGGCTGAGGAAGCTTCCTCTCTTGGGGGCTCCCAAGCGCCATCGGGGGGACTCAGGGACAGCTCGACAATGCCCACCTGGGTGACCATGTGGTGCCAGGACTCATGCTCAGGCCCCGGTACATGCAGCTCACATACCCCCTGACCACTGAGCTATCTCCCAGGCCCCCGAAGGATGTGCCCAGACTGTGCCTGGCGGTTCTGCCCAGTTCAGGTTCCCCTTTAATCTGGCGCAGAGGGTATCTGCTTCCTCCCCTTTTGGAAACAAATCAGTGCTCCCCTGAAATTCTTTAAGCTAACAGCGGAGAGTACCCCAAATACCCAGGAGGCTGCTGTGCTGGCCAAGTGGCTTAGACTCTTTTTTTTTTTTTGGTGCCACACCTGGCGATGCTCAGGGGTCACTCTTGAATCAGGAATTACTCTTGGTGGAGTTGGAAGGGGGGCATATGGGATGCCCGGGATTGAACCCGGCTGGCTGTGTGCAAGGCAAACGCTCTATCTGCTGCACCTGCTCCAGCCTCTGCCAGTGGCTTCGATTGTGCAGGACAATGTTCTGGGACACCTGCTCGATCCAGGGTGGGTGGGGGCTCCCTTCCAGGGGGGGTTTCAGGGTGGACTGTGCCTGGGGAAGGATTCCGGGCAGTGCGGGGCTCAGGATGGGACTTTCTCAGGAGGAAGGGGAAGGTCACGTGATGGGAATTCCAGGCCATGCTGGCCGCTGTCCAGGAACGCTTGGCTGGCACAGAGCTGGCCCTGGAGGGTGACAGTGCTGGACCCCTCAGGATGCCCACTCAGTTCGGGGACAGGGATGTGGGCCACAGAGCTGGAGCACATGTTTGGCACGCAGAGACCCCTGGCCTCAGCACCCCCTGGCCTGCTTTGCACTGCCAGGCCTGAGCAGCACCGGACTAAGTGTGGCCGGGAGTGTCCCCAGGGCCAGGGGTGCCTGTCGGCAGGTGGGAGACGGCTTTGGGGGCAGATCCTGCCGTTCCTCTGTTCCCAAGGCTGGAGACCTGGCTGTCTTGGAGGTGCCACAGGGCTCACTCCCGCTGGGGCCACACCTGACCCCCTTGTGCACCCAGATTCCAAACATCTGCACAGAGAAAGGGCGTTTGAGATCCACGATGTGGGGGCCACCGGGAGGGCCCCTTCAGCCTGCAGGAAGGAGGGGGCTGGGGGCGACTGTGAGGACAGCCAGCCAGAGTTGGTTGCATCTCCTTGGCTTCCTGGAAGCCCCAGGGCTTGGAAGGAAGGGGTAGGGGGGCTTGGGGTGGGAATACCTCTGCAGGCACACCCCTCTGGATGGCCTTGGGGACCATGATAACCCCTGGCTTAGGGTTCCAGTCACAGGCACTGCTCTCCTGTGTGCCCGACCAGGCGGGGGTCACCATGAATGAGCCCCAAAATCATACCCTGGGGCTCTGCTGGTGCCATCCGAGGAGGTAGGGTGGGGCTGACAGCTCAGGGGTGGGTCATCTAAAACCAGACTAGGCCTGTGGGCAGGGGAAGGATGCCACCTGGCGCTAGGCAGGGACTGCAGACTCCTGCCTGGCCTGGGGTAACCCCTCCATGTGTCACCAACTTCTGGGGCTACAGAAGGGGGCTGACAGCCTGCTGGCTCACACCCCCTAGATTGCCACACTCAGAGCTCTTCCCACAGGGGCCTGAGCGATAGTACAGCGGGGAGGGCGTTTGCCTTGCACGCAGCCAACCTGGGTTCAATTCTGGACATCTCTTATGATCGCCCGGGAACTGCCAGGAGTGATTCCTGAGTATAGAGCCAGGAGTTCCCTCTGAGCATCGCCTGGTATGATGCAACTCTCCTCCCACTTCAGGGCTTGAAGGGGTGATAATCAATCCTAGAGGCTGTCACACATACACACACACGCACACATACACACACACACGCACACACACACGCACACACACACACACACCATCAGTGCCTGGAGAGGCCACCCATCACAGTCACTGTCTTGGGGAACCCCAAGGTCATCCTTAGGGTTTGCCAAGGGGAGCACTCTGGTTTTAAGCCTCGGGAGACCTCAAAATGCTCCCTTGAAGGCTCAGAAGATGTGTGTGTGTGGGATGGAACCAGAAGCTGAGCATCTAAGTTATATGGGTGGGGGGGGGGGTTCAGGACGAAACTGTCCCCCCCAGGAGATGTTCCCTTTTTTTTTTTCTTTATGGCTCACACCCAACGATGCACAGAAATTACTCCTAGTTCTGCACTCAGGAATCACCCCTGGCGGTGCTCAGGGGACCATATGGGATTGCTGGGAATCGAATCTGGGTCGGCCAATTGCAAGGCAAACACCCTCCCCGCTGTGCTATTGCTCCAGCCCCGGAGCTGTTCCCTTTCATCACAGACACCACTCCCGGGGTTCCGGTCTCCCCACCTCCACCTCCTGCGACAGGGGTCGGTCGGGGCGGCGGGTGGCCTCACCTTGGGGGGCACGAAGAACTCCAGGCGGAAGCGCTCCCCGGCCACGGCGCGCCGCAGGAGGAGGCGACACTTCTGCCACTGGGCGGCCCCGGGCCCCGCGGCCGCGTCGTCGGCCACCATGAAGCGCAGCGCGCCCTCGCGCTGGATGTCCAGCAGCTCCACCTTGGCCGCCAGCGTCCGCGACAGCCGCAGGCGCCGGGTCCACTTGTCGCGCGGCTCGGCCTGGGGCTCGGCGGCGCGCGGGCCGCCGGCGGCATCGGGCTCGGGCGACGCGCGCCGGTGCCACATGTCGCGGACGCCGTCCACCACGCACAGGCTCATGTTGCGCAGCGAGAAGCCCTTGCGCACGCGGGCGCGCGGCGCGGCCGACACGTCCTCGGAGCTGCGCGAGTGGCCGCGCGCTGCCGCCTTGAGCTCCGCGCCGCCGCCGTCGGGGCCGTCGGGGCCCCGCGCCCCCAGCGCGCGCCGCACCTCGGCCCCGAACGCGTCCAGGAAGGTGGCGGCGAAGTGGCGCGAGAAGGAGGCGCCGGCGTCGGGCGCGTCGCAGGCCGGGTGCTCGCGCACGAAGCGGCAGAAGTGGCGGGCGAAGTCGGCGGCCGCGGCGCGCGCGTGCTGCTCGCAGAACTGCCGCCAGTCCGGGGGGCCCGGGGCCGCGGCGGGGCCCGGGGCGCCACCGTTCATGGCTCCCGTCCCATGGCAGCCCCCGGGCAGCTGCGGGCGAGAAGAGGGCGACAGTGAACTTCGGAACCACAGCCCCGTCCCCCTCTTCCGCCTCCAGCCCCGCTCCCGGGGCCCGTCTGTGTGTGGGGGGGGGGGGGGGAGGGAGGAAGACAGTCTGGACCCCTGATCCAACGCGCAGAGACCACGGTGATAGGACAGCAGGAGGGAGAGTGCGCGTGGCTGTCCGCCAGGAGTGACTGCACACACACACACACACACACACACACACCACACACACCCACCATCAGGACCTGGAATCACAGTCACTGTCTTGGGGCACCCTAAGGTCATGCCTAAGGTTCGCCAAGGAGAGCACTCGGATCTTGACCTCAGTGACCTCCACCTTCAACTGAGGGCTCCAAAGAGTAGGGGTGACCAGAAGCCAAGCGCCGGACTCTTGGCACTACCTTTGAAATACGCAGGGGTCCGGGGCCTCAAACCCCTTTCTCTGAAAGGCCGCAGCACTTTAGTTTACCGGCTCCCTAGCCTCACTCTGCTCCAGCTTGCTCCTCACTCCAGGTGCTGCTAATGTTTCATCAGCATCACCCCCCACACAGACAGAGTTCCCCCCCCCCCGCAAGTCCCCCCTCCCCTGCTGCTCAAATTTTACAGCAGGTGCCCCTTCTGTTCCAGGTCAAAGCCAAAGTCCTACAGGCCCCCTGCACCCACTCCTCTCCCACTGTCTGCTGAGCTCTGGCCACACCTGTGCCTGGGTTTCCTTCACCGTGCTCTCTTGCACCTGTCAGAGTGCCCCCCCCTCCATTCAAACTTCTGCAAGTTCCTCCTCTGTGGGTCAGAACAGCTCCCGCTGTACCCCAAGTCACACCACGCTTCCTCCCATGGGATTTGCGGGCCTCACTTGCTGGGGAAGGGTGTCCTTTCCCCATCCCACTCTTCCCCCGAGAATGCCAGGGATTTTGATGTGGCCGTTTTTCAGGTTCTGGGCATGTGACTCATGTTTTAAGCCCAAATGGACGAATGGGTGGATGAACACATACATGAATGAATAGGTGGGTGGATGAATCAATGAATGAATGGATGGATCGATGAATGAACAGGTAGATGGATGCATAGGTGGATGAATGAATGGGTGGATGGATGAATGAATGGGTGGATGGATGAATGAATGGGTGGATGAATGAATGAACGGGTGGATGAATACAGGGATGTATGAATGGGTGGATGAATGAATGTTTGTTTTGGCTTTTGGGCCACACTCTCTCCTACTTGGGGTTTACTCTTGGCTCTGCATTCAGGGATCTCTCCTGGTGGGCTTGGGGACCATATGGGGTACTGGGGATACAAACTTGGGTGGACAGTATGCAAGGCAAGCACCCTCCCTGCTGTGCTCTCGCCAGGCCTCTGGATGAATGAATGGACGCATGAATACATGAATGAACAAACTATGAATGAACGGCTGAAGAGGTGAATGAATGAACGCATGAATGAAGGGATGCTCGGGAGTGTTCTTTAAAGCAGACCTGGGTTGGAGTAACAGTACAGCAGGTAGAGCGTTTGCCTTGCATGCAGCCATCCCGGGTTCAATTCCCAGTATCCCATATGGTTCCCTGAACACTGCCAGGAGTAATTCCTGAGTGCAAAGCCAGGAGTAACCCCTTGTGCATCACTGGGTGGGACCCAAAAAGCAATAAATAAATAAATAAATAAAGCAGACCTGCCACAGCTGTCTGTGGACACATACTGGTGATCCGGACTCACACCAGCTCTAGGACTTGGGGTCACACCCCAATGGAGTAATACCACCCACGTTTTTGGGCAGAGCCACACCCGGTAGTGCTCAGGGCTAGCTCTTGGTGGTGCTCGGGGCACCACCCTATGGGATGCTGGGATTAAAGCCGGGTCAACTACTGCACTGTCACTCTGGTCCCTCCCCACCTACATTTTACTTTTAATTTCAGGGTTACACCTGGCTCTGTGCTCGGGGATCACTCCTGGTAGCGTCTGGGGTACCGTGTGGTGTCAGGACTGACAGTGGCGGCTGGTGCCCTCTGCACTGTACCACACCCCTCCAGCCCCCTGCTCCCCTCCATCTGGTGCAGAGAGAGAGGTCCTCCCTATGCACTCACGGCCGCTCGTGCCCTGCCTGGATCACCCCAGCGTCCAGCAAGGGTGGGGGCGTATCACCCACTCGGGGAAACTGTCCCAGCTCTGCCATTCCCTAGCAATCCTGGTCACCGTCAGTGTCCATTCATTCGAGGATTGGGCTGCCTCCCTGGCACACCCCCCCCCCCCCGATGGCCATCAGCTCTGGGGGCACAGTGCAATGGACAGTCAGTGGGGTGAGGAGCCACTGCAGCTGTTAGGGTAACTGAGGTGGACGGCAGGTCGCTTCCCTGGACCCCAGCTCTGATTCCACACCTGGTAAAACTAGCTGCCCCTTGGGGCTGGAGCAATAGCACAGCGGGTAGGACATTTGCCTTGCACACGGCCAACCTGGTTTCGATTCCCAGCATCCCATATGGTCCCCTGAGCACTGCCAGGAGTGATTCCTGAGTGCAGAGCCAGGAGGAACCTCTGAGCATCGCTGGGTGTGACCCAAAAAGCAAAAAAAAAAAAAAACAAAAAAAACAAAACTAGCTGCCCCTCTTCCATGGCACTATCACCACCAGCCCTGGGCCAGGGGTCCCTGGCAGGCCCCCGGCTGGAGAGGGTCTTGGTATCAGCTCCCAAGCAGCTTTTCAGGCCAGCCCTGAGCCTGAGGTTGAGAGGTTCCTGGGCTCTCTCTGCGGAACAGCCGAGTCGACCCCAGCGCCCCCCTACCCCGGCATTAGCTTGGCTACTGCAGGCCCTCTACCCCGCCCTGATCTAACTCCTACTGGTGCTTTGGGAATTATCCTTCTAACCACTTCCTCCAGGAAGCCCTCCTTGGCTTCCCCGAGACCCCCGCTGCAGGTTTGTCCCAGGCGCCCAAGACACTAGCACACGGCTGAGGCTTCGCAGCCAGAGGTGAAAGGGGAGATGGAGGGCCTGGCTGTGCCCAGGGCCGGGGGCAGGAGGGAGGGGTCCCGGCCCCCACTGTCCTGGGGCCAGCACTGTGGGGGCCCCATACTCACTGGGCGCCCCACCCTCTGAGCCTGTCTGCAGGTTTCCTGGGGTTCAGTGCAGAGGTCATGGCAGGGGCGCCAGAGCTCTGCTTGGAGGAGTGCCCAGGGCCGGGGGGCAGGGAGGGTGCCCACACCGGCCTCTCTCTAAGAGTTGGGCTTGGCAAGAGATCTAATCCAGCTGCCCCAGGGCACTCCCGCCTCCAGAGGAGCCTGGGAATTCCCGCTGGCCACCTGCCAGCTGCCTCCTCCGTCTGCCCCACGGGCCTCCCCTCTCCTGCCTCGTTTTTATTTTTTGGTTTTCGGGCCACATCTGGCTGTGCTCAGGGCTGACTCCTGGCCCTGCGCTCAGGGATCACTCCTGAGGGGCTCAGGGGGTCCTGTGGGAGGCCAGGGCTCAAACCCTGATCAGCTGCTTGCAAAGCAAACCCCTCCCCCAACCACCAAGTAAACTCTCCCGGTCCCTCCTGCTGTTTTTTTAGAGCTCTTAAGTCATCTTCTTCCAGGAAGCCTTCCTCCTGCTTTGGAGACCAGGAGACGCCTGGTCACTGAGTGCAGGTTGCTGGGCGGGGCCTCACCCACCCACACAATGGGGGTGCTGGAGCCAGGGCCAGGCAGACAGCTTCAAGCTGCTGTCACTTCCTTGGTGTTGTCTCAGGAGGCCCCCATCACCCTGAGGTTTGGGGACATTCCTGCGAGCTGTCTGGCTTTGTTGTACACCAGTCAGAATGGCGGGGGGGGGGGGGGGGGGGGGGGGGAGAGGAGCAGGGCCAGTTGGGACCCCAGCTCGGGGACCCCCTCCCACCAGCTCCAGTCTGTGGGGGCAGCAGGCCTTCCGGAGGTAAAAATAGTGCAGGAGAAACTGTCTGGTCGCCAGTCGGCCCTGCCCGCACACAGTTCCGACCCCGCGGCCGGTCAGTCCTTAAAAGATTGATGAGCGGCCTTCCGCCCCCGCTAATGGGTGCAGAACCAATCGATGCTCGCCAGGGAGGCGGGGGCGCCCCCACCGCACACCTCCAGCTGGGCACCACAGACCACCCAGCACCCTTTGGGTGCCCCCAAGCAGCTACTGGACCGCCCCCACCCTCTACCACCAAATTTAGGCCTTTTCGGGGCTGGAGCGATAGCACAGCGGGTAGGACGTTTGCCTTGCAAGCGGCCAACACAGGTTCGATTCCCAGCATCCCATATGGTCCCCTGAGCACCACCAGGAGTAATTCCTGAGTGCAGAGCCAGGAGTAACCCCATGTGCATCGCCAGGTGTGACCCAAAAAGAAAAGAAAAAATTCTAGGCCTTTTACTGCCTCTTACTAAGCTGGAGCGATAGCACAGCGGGTAGGGCGTTCGCCTTACAAGTGGCCAACATGGCCGACCCGAGTTCGATTCCTCCGCCCCTCTCGGAGAGCCCGGCAAGCTACCGAGAGTATTCGATATGCCAGACACAGTAACAACAAAAAGTCTCCAATGGAGACGTTACTGGGCCCGCTCGAGCAAATCGACGATCAACGGGAGGGCCTTTACCTTTACCTTTACCTTTACTAAGCTCCCAGGCACCCAAAGAGGTCCCAGCAGGGCCACCCACCCACTCACCTGGGGAAACTGAAGCCTTCCTCCTTCTGTGCCCCCAACTTCACAGCCCTTCCTGTGGATGTTCCTGGAGGCTTTTCTGCCCATTTTCCCCTGTGGGTGCCTCTGCAGTTCTGCCCAGTGAAAGGTGCTCTGAGGGGAGCCAGGCTGGCTGGGGGTGAGCTGAGGGGTTCACTGTGGGACGCTCTGTTGTCTCCAGCCCTGCCCTAGACTTTGCTCCCCCAGAGATGGGCCTTTGGGGCCTGGACGAGCAGACCCTGAGGGGCTCTGCAGCTGGGACAGGGAAGCCCTGGCCAGGCAGAGAGACAAGGGGCCCAGCTGGTGCAGCATGTGTTGCTGGGCACCCCGCCTTCCACACAACTGTCTTAGCCCTTAGCGGAGGGGCGCCCTAGCTTTCCCGGGTGCCCCCAACGCTGACTGCCGGGCGCATCAGTTGCCGTCACCGTTCCAGCCCCACCCGAACCCCCAACCCCACCGTTCCTTTGACCCGGGGCCTTGGAGCAGTCTCAGAAGCCAGGTTGAGGGGTACCCCGAGTCCTGTCTTCGCACCTGTTGAAGGGGGGAACCTCACTGCATCCACCCCAAAGGGCTGGTATCAGGCGCTCTCTGCCTCTGGGTTCCAGCATGCCCCCACCGCCTCCCGCCCTGACCCCCCCCCCAAATCCAGGCTCTCTCCAAAGCCGCAACCAATGACCCCTGTGACCTCGTCCCCCTCCAAGCTTCCAGCCAGAAGGTCACATGCTGGCGTTACTGATGAGCTAGTGGGGTGCTGGCGAGGAGAGCCCACCAACCCTGGAGCTGGCTATGAGCTTGGCTCTCTGTACCAGGAAGGCCAGGCTGCCTGGGGGGGGGGTGCTGATGGTGGTGGGGGTGGGTGGGTGGGAGGGGCATGCAGAGGACCAGCGATTTCCAGAGGGCCCAGTCAGTGGCCGGGGGGGAAGAGGGGAGCCCATTCCCCTTCAGGAGCCCCGTGCTGGACAGTTCCTGGGCGCTTAGGTGGAGGGCAGGCCTGCAGGGCTCCAGCTGCCTTGCGCCCCACCCCGCTCATCTCTCTCCCTGCTGTGCACCCCCCTCACTCAGGCCCTCCCAGGAGCCTGCAGTGGCCCCCACCAGCCTCGACACTCAGCCTCACATCACACGTACCTGGGTCTCCTGGGGGGGCTCAGTCCCTCCCCTGTTCTCTGCACTCCAGAACTCAGGGCAGTGACAATGCGGATTCCCAGGGCCTGTGTCCGAGCTGCCTGCGACCCCCCAGGCCCCTGCCACCCACTGCATCTGAGTGTTCTGCACCCTCCTCCTCCATCCGTCGCACTGTGCTCCCCACAGCAGGGCCGCCCCTCGATCCCAACCCCAGGCCTCCTGACTCTGGACTGTGAGCCTTCAGCCGGGGGGCGGTGAGGGGGGGACAACGACGACGACTTAAGGCCACCCCACGTGTGCTCTACACAGTGAGGACCAGAAGCAGCTAGATATGGCACCTGCCCCCCCCGCCCCCCATGTCACCTACCACCACCTCCCCCTAGGACGCACTCACACCTGCCACCTGCGCCCCTGTACCTGTGGGACCAGCACAGGGCAGGAGCAGTTTGGAGAGGCGGTCCCCCAGGGACCAGCACCCCAGGGGGCAGCAGCCAGGAGACCCGAGGGACGGAGCCAGGGAAGAATCAGGCTTCGCGCAGATGGGGCTGGAGGCCCATTTCCTGGCTCGGTGACTTTAGGTGTCACTTCACCTTTCTGAATCTGGTGTATTTTTTTTTTCTGCAGAAGAGGGATAATATTAGTACCAACCCCCAAAAGTTGGGGGGGTGCAGATGGCATGAGAGACAGCCTGGGGTGAGTCAGCTTGAAACTCAAGTGTTCAGCCCCGGGGCTCAAGTCCTATCTCTGACCCTCCCGAGGGAGGCCCACCCTGGCCCAGCACTGCGGGGGGCTCTCCCAAGGACACCCATGAAGCAGCCTCAGAAACTTCAGACTCAGGATTCTCGAGTCAGGTCAAGAGAAACGGGAGCACATTCACCCCCGACCCACAGCCAGCCCCTCTGTCAACCTCGCAGGCTCCGGGTCAGCACACGGTTCAGGGTGTGTGGGGTGCCCACCTGGCACTCAGGCTTGGGTCCGACTCCCGATCCTCAGCACCGTCGGCCTTTCTGGCACCACTGGGATGCGGGGGCTTCCCAGCACCACCCGGAAGGCACTCAAACAAAAAACTAAAATGGAAGAAAAAAATCTCTCTTGCCCACCTATTCTTCTATGTGCTAGAGTGCGAGGGGGGCAGAGGGACAATTCCCCGTGACCCGTGATCTCCCTAGTCCTCTCCTAAGGCCCTGGGGTGGGAGCTTCTAGGACATTCCTGTTATCATGGGAGCCAGGAGGGGGCAGATTCCCCCCACCCCCGCACACGGTACCCCCCCACGCAGCACTGGAAGGAGTGACCCCTAGGCACAGAGTCCAGAGGAAGGCTGGGCGCCATGGGTGTGGCCCAGAGAGTCCAGGCCAGTCCCCTGCCATAAGAGCCAACGTGGAGAGGCAGAATCAGGGGTCTAGGCCAGCCCTCTCCAACAGAGCCAGTCTCCTGTGGACCCCCCCTGCTCTGTCCGCCCCCCGAGGGCGCGCTCACTCACCCCTGGCTCAGTGATCCGGGCTGGAGGGAAGCAGCCCTGGGTCACTCGGTGGCGGGCACCCCAGCTCCCGGCCAAGGCAGAGTCCCCGGGACCCGCAGCCCGAGGGTCTCCCCTGCACCACCAATTCCAGGGCACGCCAGCGTCCCCGGCGCGCGACGGGCCGCGCTCCTCGCCGCAAGGCTCCCGCGGGGGCCCCCCCGATCGCCGCAGGCGGCTCCCCCCCAGACTTGACTTTGTGCGTAGCTGGCGGCCCGGCCCGGCCCGGGGCTGGCGCGCTCGGGAGCTCGGCGCTGCCCGCAGGTTCATCAATGGCCCAGGCCACGGGCCTGAATGGAGCGCGCGAGCCCGCCCCTTCTTAAAGGCGCCGCTCGGCGGGCTCCCTCCCGGGGCGCCGGGAGCTCCCGGGGTGGGCGGGTCGAGCACCGTGACGGGGCGTGGGGGGGGGGGCCGGGGCCAGCGGAGGGCGTGCCGGCCCGGGAGCCGTGGTTTGGACCTCCGGGAACCTCCAGGCGGACCCTCCCCCTCGCCCTCGCCGCCCCGGGAAGAGCTCGGCCCCTCCGCCAGAGCCGAGCCCCCTCCAACCAGGGGCCCGAGCCGAGGCTCGCCCGGCCGCGGGGTCAGAGAGCGGGCGGGGGCGCAGCTGTTCCGGAGGCGGCGCGACCCTTCCCTCCACGCCCCGCGGCCGGGGATGAGGGTCCCGGCGCCGACCCCCGCGGGGGGCGCCTCCTCTCCCTCGCGCTCCCTCCCACCCACCCGCGCACACAAAGACGACACGCGCTCCCGGGGCCAGCCGTGCGCACACGCGCCCTCCCGGGCCGGCCGAGGCGAGGACGGGCAGGCCATACCTACGGGCGCGCAGCTGCGGCCGAGCGGGCCAGGGGGCCGGCCGAGCGCCGCCCCGGGCGCCGCGGGGCTCCGGGGGCCCGGCCGCTCATGGCCCGCGGCGGGGTCGGGCTCCCTCCCGGCGGGAGCCGGAGCTGGCGACGGCGGCTCCTCCCTCCCGCGTCCACAACCTCCTCCGAGGCTCGTGCGCTCCCGGCGGGCCCGGCGCGGCCCCCGCTCGGCTTCGCGGCCGCCGAGCCCCGCGCGCTCCGAGCCCAGCCCCGCGCCGCGCGCGCCCCGCCCGCTCCCCCTCGCGCCCCCCGCCCGCGCGGCGCGCGCCTCCCGGCCCCGCCCCCGCCCTGTAGCCCCGCCCCCGCCGCGCCTCCAGCCCCGCCCCGCCCCGCGCTGGTTCCGCCCCAGCCCGCGCCTCCTGGCCCCGCCCCCGAACTAGCCCCGCCCCGAGCCTCCCGGCCCCGCCTCCATAGTAGCCCCGCCCCGCGCCTCCGGCCCCGCCTCCGTACTAGCCCCGCCCCACTCCGCGTCTCCCGGCCCCGCCCCGCACCCGCCGCCGGCCCCGCCCCCGTCGCGCCCCCCCACCCCGGGCCGAGTGAGTCCCGCGACTGCGGTTCGCTCGCTGCGATTGCGGCGGCGGCGGCAGATCCCCGAGCCCAGAGGGGCCCGGCGTGGAGGAGCCCCCCCAAGCCTCGCGTGGAGACGCGTAGGGGGCCGATACCGCTCGGGGACGGCGCTGGACGGCCGCTGTCCCGGACCGTCGCTGCGGGGACAAAGGGAGCGCGAGCTGGCTCTAATGTGGCACGGGGCTGGGTGGGGGGTGGGCTCCAGGCTCTCCCGGCCCCTCCCGCACGCGGGGCGACCCCGGTGATGGGGGCGGTGCCTTGACGCCTGGTCCTCTATACGGTGCACACAGCCCTGGGAGGGCTCCAGCGCCGGGCCGAGGTCAGGGCACTGGCCCGGACTCCCGCAGCCTTCGCGGGCACTGGCGGACCTAGTCCTGGAGCTGGGGGGGCTCTAGCGCGTCAGCGAGCCTGGCCGGGGGCCGGGGCGGCCCTGGGAGTGGAAGGGACCGCGCGGGGACCAGACTGCCTGCTGCTGGGTGGGGGCCTCAGTCCCCACGGTCCGCTGTGTCCGCCCTCGCCCTCCGCCCAATTTCCGCAGCCTCACCCCCTGCAATTCTGGGTTCAGCCCAGGTTTTAGCTCTCAGCAGGCGGGGAGTCACCAGCTGTCCCCTTCCTCACCCGGTGACCTCTGACCTTTGCAGAGAGGCCTTTGACCTTTTCAGAAGCCATTTCTGCCTGGGGAAAGGAAGCTGGAAAAGATTATTTCTTTAAATCCCAGCCTTGTGCATGAAGGGGTGCCTGGCCTGTGTCCCCCTTCTTGCCTGCCAGTCCTGGTCTGCCCAGCTGGGCACTGAGTCCATGCAGACCTCGTCCTGTCTGCTAGTGGGTACCTACCCCTTCCCGCCCACACACTGCCCACAGGACCACACAAACCCTCTGATTTTGTTTGAGGTCTGCACAGGGTTTGCCCAGAGGTTTCTGGCTTACTGTGTTGGGGTCTTGGAGGTTCTGGGGACCCAGATGGGACGCAGGGCTCGGGCCCTTTGAGGCCCCAGACACTAACCCTTCTGAGAACCAGGGAGGCAGGGTTAGGATCAGCCAGAGGTTCACAGCTGGGCCGCAAGGCAGCCCGTGAGCCGAGAGGCGTGGGAGCTGGTGGGGGAGGCCGCACACCCCAAGGGGGCCCCCACCCCCGCCATCCTAGGGGAGCCCAGCCCTGTGGGGACTGACCTGGTTTGGAGTCAGGGGTGGTGGGTGGTCACGGCGTGTGATAAGACAGGCCCAGGGAGGAGGAAGTGAGGGAAATGTTGGCCCCAGCTGGTCCCCACAAGGAGGAACTGGGGGCAGACGGGTGGGGAGGGCACGGGGAGGGCCGTGATTGGCCGAGAGCAGAGAGTGGGGACTGAGGGGAGGTGTGGGGTCTGCAATGTGGATACCCCCGAGGTGGGAGGCACGGGGGGCCTGGGGGAGAGTGCTGAGAGGTCTAGTGATTGGCTGAGGGGGCTGGGGGCTTAGGGAGGCACCCAGATACACAGCCAGGAGTCTTCTGGACTAAAACATACAGCATGTGGGACCCCAGCCTGGCCTGTGGGTGGCAGGTGGGGCCCAGGTTCTAAGCTTGACACGTGGACAGCACTTCATCTGCTGTGAGACCGGGCAGGCTTGGCTGCTCAGAGCGAGGGCACAGTCTGTGCCATGCAGCTCCTGGCAGTGGGACCGAGAGAGTCACACCACCAGAGAGGGGCGCAGGGTCCCCAGGCCGCACGTCCCACTCCTGTCCCTTGGAGAGGGGCGGCTTTCTCTGGCAGCCGCGTGTTGGCTGCAGACCAGGGCACCCAGGGAACGGTCTCCTAGGCCGGGGGCCAAACCTCCCATCGACACCGCAGGCCCCTCAGGCTCCCAGCCTCCCTCCAGTCACAGGCCGGGCACCAGCATGGCTGCAACAAGCATGTTTATTGGGAACGTGCAAGGCGAAGGCGAGCGTGCATCTGACTAGAGGGTCACCCAGGCCCAGGGCGCCGGTCTGATGGCCGGACCAGCGGGGTTGCTGCACCCCTCCTAGGGGATCCAGGGGGATCACTGGAGACTCCTCATCTAGAAGCTAAAATAACTTGTTATAGAAGAAAGCACAAATCACGGTGGGGTTCAGGATGGGGGGTCAGAGAAACTGCCCGGGCTGGGACTGGGTGACACTGGGCAGGCCAGCCGGGAAGGGTCCCCCTTGCCAGGGCCAATGATGGATCTGGGAGCCTGGGCGGAGAGATGGACCCCGAGGCCCCAGAGGGGTCTCTCTGGCTCAGCCTGGCTGGGCCTTGGGGTTCCCTCGCAGTGGGCGGGGCAGTTTCTCAGGGGGGTTCTCCGGGAGCCCGAGTATTAGAAACAGCAGAAGCAGCAGGGTGGGGGGGCTGGCAGGGCCGAGGGGACTCTCATCACTGCCACAGGTCGCCGGCCGCGGCCCCATTGTCATTCTCGTGGAACTTGTGCAGGTGGTCGGCAAACCTGGGGGGAACAGGGGCGGGCTGAGACAGAGGCCAGGGGGGCCGGAGGGGGGGTCGCGCACACGGGGATGTGGTATCTGTGAGTTCCGTCTGAGTCTGTGTTGAGCATGTGAGTCCATGCATGTGTGAGCATGTGTGTGTTCACATGTGGCAGCTAGAGTGTGTTGGGTGTGGGAATTGGGGATCCCAGGGGCACGGCACCCCCGAGGGCGGGCATGGGGGGTAGGGGGAGTGGGGGGACGGGAGAAAGGGTCTCACTTCTTGGCGCAGAAGGCCGTGCAGTCTCTCTCCATGCTCTCGCTCCATGCCAGCTTGTACAGGACCTAGGGGCAGTGAGGGGTGAGCGGGGTGCACCCACAGCCCACCCACACCCACTTCCTGTGGACCCACCTGCTGCTTCCCGAGATTGTCAGGTCTCCCCCTCCCCCCGTGTCAGAGCCAGAACCCACTGGGGGCACTGGGGGCATCCGGACGGGCTACGGACTCGCTCTCACCCGCCTGGGGCCAGATGGCTTCCCCTGGCAGGAGAGGGGCTTCGCGGGGACCCCCAGCCCCCCCGGCTTCCCTCCAGGCCTGGGGGCTCACCAGGAAGACCAAGCAGTGCAGGAAGAGCATGTAGAAGAAGCCGATGGTCCGCGCCAGCTTGTTGGAGAGAACCAGCTTGCCCTGGGGAGCAAGGGGGTGTGTGGGACACGGCAGAGGGGGCCCGGGTGGGTTTCCCTCCCAGGCAAGGCGGGAACTGGGCCTCGGGGATCTTAGTGCCCAGTTCCAGAACCTTCTGTAATGTCGGCAGGACTCGCACTCACCATGCTCAGTGTGGCCTTGTCCCATGGGCTCAGGTTCAAGTACTTGCGCTGCCGCTCCTGAGGGTGGGGATGGTCAGAAGACCCCAGGCCTCCCCCCAGATCCCTGCTCCTGCCTGAAATACCCCCCCCTCGCACATCTCATGGAGGGGATCTGGGGATTGGGCGGGGGGTGTCGTGCAGCTCACTGGGTATTTTCTGCTGGTCAGGCTGGACCCGGACCCCGGCAACCCTGGCAGTGCCCCCGACACCTTGCCCTCCAGGGTGGCACCAGCCAGGGTGGATGGGTAGGGGCTGCCGGGCTGCCCCCCACACGCACCCTCTTGCTGAAGGACGAGAAGGGGTCCAGGCGCTCCTCGTACTGGGTCGAGTACCGCAGCTCTGTGTCATCACTGCTGCCAGCCTGCACGGGACAGAGGGCAGTCGGTCACACCCCGGCACAGGATGGCAGGAGCAGGAGGCAGGTGGTAAACTGAGGCCGCCCGGGTGGAACCCAGGCCTGCAGGGGGCTTTGGGGGAGTGTCAGTGGCTATCGGGCGTCCCGGAACCCTTGCGGGGCGCAGTGAGGAGCCAGTTTGCAGAGTTGGCGCGCCCTCTAGTGGCGGAAGAGCGGCTCGGCCGGCCGTTGGATGCACTGAGTGTTTTTTGGCCCTGGAGCATGACACCCCGGGTCCTGCTCCCCACCTTGCTGTGGTCACAGAGGCATTTCCTGGCCGGGGGTCCCCTGTTGGGGAAGAGTTGCTAGAAGCCAGGGGTGGTTCTCCCCAGTCTGGGATGCAGAGGACATGGGGTGTCTTTTCAAATGCAAATTTGTTGGGGGGGGCCACAGCCTGCTCTGCTCAGGGCTGACTCCTGGCTCTGTGCTCAGGAATCATTCCTGGTGGGCTCGGGGAACTCCCCCCAGGAGTGGGGTGGCCACACACAAGGCTAGTGCCTTCCTGGCCGTGCTATCGTTCCAGCCCCCCAACAGAAGTCTGAAATACGAATCCCGTGGGTCAGCCCTGCATGTTCCACACCCCAAGGTTAAATTCCCAGAGCACCCCCATTTCTGAAGTTTGACCTCCGGCTTCTCCCGAGCACCAATTCTGCCTGGCTGGTTGGATAAAGGGACTGTGGGGAAGCCCAGCCTGGTAAGAGCAGGGAAGGGGATCCTGGGGGACGGGGGGACACGCACCCGGCCAGGGTAGCTCTGCAGGAACTTGATCTTCTCAAAGAGTTTGATGTTGTCGGCACGGAGACTGTCCAGCTCGCTCTGCAGGGCCTGGAGGGTGCGCTGGGCCCGGTGGTTCTCCTGTGGGCAGTGGGGTCAGGGCTGGGCTCTGGGGTCACAGCATCCCCATCCCCCATGTCTACCGAGGCCCACCTCTTTGCTTGCCTGTGCCAGCCCTGACCTATAAACTCTGCCTGAAACACCCCTTCTGGGGGTCACTTTCTCCTCCAGAGAACCCACCTCAGGGTTCTAGTTTCATTCTCTCTTTTTTTTTTTTTTGCTTTTTGGATCACACCTGGCGATGCTCAGGGGTTACTCCTGGCTCTGCACTCAGGAATCACTCCTGGCGGTGCTCAGGGGACCATATGGGTTGTTGGGAATTGAACTCGGGTCGGCCGCGTACAAGGAAAATGCCCTACCCCCTGTGCTATTGCTCCAGCCCCGTGTTTTGTTTTCTTTTTTCTTTTTGTATGTGTGTGTGTGGGGGGGGCGGGGAGCCTCCCCTGTGGGGTTCAGTAGTTCAGGGCCATTGTGGTCATTCTCAGCAAGCCTGGCCATGTGGGGCTGGAGGATACGGTGCTTGGCGGCTGCACCCAGCGATGCTGGCTACCAGGGATCAAACCAGGGTCCCACACATGCAAGATAGCCCTATTGCACTATCTTCTCCCTTTTTGTGTATGGGCGGTGTCAGATCCAGAGATGCTCAGGACACACTCTTGGCTCTGTGCTCAGGGATCGCTCCTAGTGGGCTTAGGGAATCATCTGTGGTACAGGATCCAATGTGGTCAGCTGCCTGCCAGGCCAGTGCTCTACCCACTGTACTATCTCCTGGGCCCTGATGTCCCTTATTATTATTATTATTATTATTATTGTTATTAGGATTTTCCGCCTTTAGAGCAGTCTCATGGAGAGGGGGGCCAGGCTATAGCTCCGGCAGGGTGCCTGTGTGATACCTGGCTTTGATCTGGCACTGTGCCCACACACACACATGCACATGCACACATCCGGCACTCAGAGGCAAATATACAGCACACTCGTGCACACACAACCATTATGGACTTTTTTTTTGCTTTTTGGGTCACACCTGGCAATGCTCAGGGGTTATTCCTGGCTCTGCACTCAGGAATCACCCCTGGCGGTGCTCAGGGGACCATATGGGATGCTGGGAATCAAACCTGGGTCGGCCGCGTGCAAGGCAAACGCCCTACCCACTGTGCTATCACTCCAGCCCTGGAGAGAGACTTCTTTCCTCTTTTGTTTCATTTTTGGGCAACCCCTGACTCAGGGGCTGCTCCCAGCTCTGTGCTCAGGGCTGTGTGGTGCCAAGGACTGGATTGACGCCTCCTGCGTGCCAAGTCTGAGCTTGGCGCTGTTGCCTGCCTCAGACCGTCCGGGCAGCCCCGTGTCCTGGTGGACAGTCACGGCTCAATAGTCACACAGCTCCCAGGTAGCTCTGCTGCCCTCAGCCCCACTGTCTCTGCCCATGGGGATGCTGTGTCTGTGTACCCTTCTCTGGGGGCTGTCTTGGCACCAGGGGCTGGTTCCTGCCTCACCTGATTCCCGTCATGAGACTTTCCAAGAGCCGGGCAGCAGCTCAGCGGACAAGCTGACACCTGGCATGTGCTAGGCCCTTGGTGCGATTCCCGTGCCCATGTGACACCCCAGCCCCACCAGGCATGGCCCCGCAATAGAGTGAGAATTCAGAGTGGGGCACCAGGGATAGCACAGTGGGGAGGGCGCCCGCCTTGCACATGGTTGACCCAGGTTTGAGCCCTGGTTTGATCCCCGGCATCCCATATGGTCCCTGAGCCTGTCAGGAGTGATTCTTGAGCACAGAAGCAGGAGTCAGCCCCAAGCACCGCCGGGTGCAAAACAAAACACGAAAGATTTCAAGCAGGGAAAGATAACACTGGGGCAATTCTTCAACGCTGAAATGTAGCCCTCTGCCCCTGCAGTTCCTGACAGCGGCCACACGGGGGTGCTCCCAACATAAAAAGGGGGAGAGGCTCGGCCTCTAGAGGGAGGGGCCCAAGCAAGGGTGGCAGTGTGGGGATGGGCTAGTGTTCCCCCCCCCACACACACACACCCTGCAATGTGGGGTGCTGGGGCAGCCAGATGTACAAACAGGAGGTAGACAGCCGGGGCGCAGGGCCGGCAGGAGGGGAGGGTCAGTGTTTGATGCAAACAGTCTGGGAGATGGAAAGTTCTAGAGATGGAGGGGGCTGCCTGGGATGTGGTTTTGAGCTCCGAGACCGTCAAGGACTGCAGGGCCCCCCCGCAACCCCCCTGCAAGGCCCTCCCCGAATATCACTCAACCTGCATTGACAAGGCGTCATCCTTCACCGTTTTCCTTGGGAGGGGGCACACCCAGCTCTACGTGGGTACTGACTCCTGGCTCTGTGCTCAGGGATCCTTCCTGGTGGGCTTGGGGAGCCCCATAGGGTGCTGGGGACTGAGACCAGGATGACCGGCCGCAAGGCAAGGGCCCGCCTGCCGAGTTCGCTCTTGGGCCCTCATTCGCTGATTCTAGTTAACAAAGTCTCACACCCAGACACCCCCTCAACACAGACAAACATAGACACACAAACACAGACAGACAAACACACAGACAACACAGTCACACACACACAGATGCACAGACACATAGTCGCACACAGACACACACACACAGACACATATAGACACAGTTGCACACAGACACACAGACATACACAGTTGCACACAGACACACACACAGCATCCTGGGGGCCAGAGCACAGTGCAGGGGTCAGCACCATGTGGTCCCTGAGCACCAGCAGACATGATCCCCAACAGGGTGAGCTGAGCCCCGACTACCCCAGAAGCCCCTCCAAGGAAAGTGCCACATAATGGACGCACCCATGTTTCTGCCAAAAAAACCCTGCCAAAAACCCATGAGAGTTCTAAAAGGCTGTTGCCCTGGTCCCCCAACCCTGCACAGGCAGGTGGGGTGCGCTGACCCCCCCGCCTTGCTCTTAAGCCAGGTTGCCTGCTGGGCCGTGCCTAGCCCGAGCCAGGGCAGTGCTGGACTCTGCCAGTGCTGTTGTGGGGTGGGCAGCAGGGCTGGCAAGGAATGATCTAGAAACTTGCCATCCTGGCAACAGGTGACTCGGGAGGGCCCCGTCCTTGTCCCGCACCTGGCCTGGCTCCCTGGCCCCTGGGGGAAGTCCCTCTTCCAGGCCCCTGGGGCTGTGTTTTTAGAACATTCTGGATCAGCTCGAGGTGTCTCCTAGCTCCCCCTACTGGACTCGCTTGCTCGTTCCGGCCGCTGACTCAGGCCCAGCCTCTCGCAGCCACTTTCCGTGTCCACTGGCATTGACCCTCTCACACTGGCTTGCAGCTGGCTCCCTGCTGAAAGCCGGCGGCCCTGACTCCACAGTCTCCTGCTGGACTGCTAGACCCCAGCCTCTCCTTTGTCTACCCCTTGGTCTCGCCATGCAGAACATATGATTCTTCTTTCAGAGCCCCCTGTGGCTCCACCTCCTCCAGGAAGTCCTCTCTGACTGCACAGCTCAAGCCTAATGCCAATGCAGTTGTGGACCTGGGTCTCCCCCTCCTGCTTGTCCCCAGGCCCAAGGAGTTTGGGAAGGAAGGACTCACGGCTTCCAGCTCCTGGTTGCGGGCCCGGAAGCGCTCCCTCTGGCTGGAGATGATGGACAGCAGCGAGTCCACCTGGCCCTCAGGGAGGGCGCCACCGGCTGAAGTCGAGGGTCCTGGGAGGTGGGGGGCCATGAAGGAGGTTGGCACTGGGTCTTTAGCAGATGACGGGGGTGTGGGTGGAGGCAGGGAAGCCGGGAATGGGGCTGGGGCTGGGGGTGGGTCCTGACCGCACTGCCTGAGGGTCCGGCTCGAAGCCTCCCCCCACATCTGTACTCGAGACCCAGAGGGCCCAGCTCCGGGAAACTGAGGCGTGAGGGCGGGTAATGGCCTGCTCCCCGTTTCATGCAGGTCGGGTTCCCATTGCCACCTGGCTGCAAAGGTCCCGCAGGCTGGCAGGGGGTCCCCGCTCCCCTCTGCCCTGCCTCCTCCCCGGGGTGGCCCCCTCACCGTAGAACAGGGCCGTGGCCTCCTTGATGGGTTCTGGAATCTTCTCCAGGCTGAGCTCGGCTGCGCCCTGTGGTGAGACCGACAGACTCACTGGTGCCTCTGTGGGTGCTGGGTGGGGCCCTTGGAGCATCCCTCACTACCCCCCACCCCCGGCAGCGTGCCACCCGGGGGCCCCCAGGCCTGGGCTCACCTCGGCGTCGGGCCTCCGGAAGGCCTGCAGGGTACTCAGGTCTTGCTCCAGCCGCGCGATCAGCTCCCTCTGCTCCGTGGCGGCTGCCACGGCCTCAGCCAGGCGCCCCTGCAGGTCGGCACAGCGTCCTGTGGCCAAGAAGACGGAGCTGTCAGTGCCTGCTTGTGGCCCCTGTGCGTCTGGGGAGGGCCGGTGTGGTGCCCCTTGCTGGCACCCCATTCCCTTCCTGGCTTTGCCTGTCGGCGAGGGAGAACCCAGGGCATCCCACATTCCATCAGGGCACAGAGGGGACAGGAGCAGGAGGCCCGGGAAGGGGTGGGGGGAGGCTGGGGAGTCCCTGGCATGGAGCTGCCGCCAGCCTACTTGGATCCTCCCCTATGGGCTGCAGCCGCAATGGTGGGGGGCCCCCAGGACTGCATCTCCGGCCCTGCCCCTCCCCCTCCAGTGCCCTGTTCTTCCCACAAAGCAGACCCAGAGCAGCCGCTGGGATTCTCACGGCGGGGGTGTGTGAGAGGAGGCTGGTCCTGTTGGGCCTCAGCGTGAACCCGGGACAGCCAGGCCTAGGCCCCACATGCTGCGAGTGGGGAATCTGTGGCCACTAGGGGGCGCTGTGGCCCCAGAGACACAGAGACAGGCCCTGGGGGTCTGTCAGCAGACAGCAGGGTGCCCTGTTCCCTGGAGTCTGTTTGGGGGTCGCTTGTAGTGGAGCTGGGGGACCACGTGGTGTCCAGGCTGGCTCGTGGGGCTCCTGAGCACAGAGCAGGGGTTTCGGGCAGCATCAAGTCCCCCTTGGGTTCAGCAGGTGCCTTGCTGCAGGGTCCCACCCCTCAATGACCCCCAGCTGGCAGTCACCCTGCCAAGGGCCAGGTAAAAGCTGGACATGAGGGGCCGAGGAGGGGCTGGGCGTGGGGTGGGTCCCTCCTGGCACCCCCAGGCTTAGGGGCGAGCAGAGCTCTGGTGATGGTGCTCAGGAAAGACTAGCCCCAAAGAGGGGATGGGTTGGACGCCGTCTCAGGAGGCTGCGGGGCCCGGGTTAGGGACCCCGCACCTGCAGGGAAGGAGGCCCCAGGCCATGGGGCAGGGTGGCCGAGAGTCCGGGCAGATAGGGCAGCTGGGGTGACTCCAGAAACGGGGTGGAGCCCCAAGGCCGCCTCCTGGTACCATGGATGGTCTGGAGGGACCTGCCCTTGGTGCCCCCCCCTTCCTACCCCATCTGCCATGAAGGGATGCCAGGGGCCTTTCCTGCGGTCTGAGCCAGCAGGACCCACCCAGGTGCCCTGGAAGGGCGTGACCTGCTGGGGAGACACTCAGGGGTGACAGGCTGAGGGGGCCCTGGGGAACAGTGAGGCTGGCTAGGGTTTGCTGGCCACAGACTGGGCTGGTCACCCCGCACTGAGGAGGGGACGGGATCGGCCTTGACCCCACCCAACCCCCATGTCCTCTGCAGAGTAGGTTGGGGTCACACATCCCCGGTGGGGAGACAGAGTTGGGCCCCCAGTGCTGTGGGAACCCCGGAAGAGGTGTCTCGGGAAGGGCCCCGATGGGGAGGGGTTGGCCCTGGGTGGCTGGGCCTGAGGCTGGAGAGGGGGTGGGGGTCTTGGGGCATTATAGATCTCCCCAGTCCCACCAAGGCCCACCTGGGGTGTCCAGGCAGGCCCGGACAGAGCAGAGGGGTAGGGGGCCCCAGGGTAGCTAAAACTCTCAGCCACAGAAGTGGGGTACAGGCAGGTCTGCAGAAGGGCTGCGCCAGAGTGAGTGATGGACAAAGCACCCCAAGGGGCCAGGGACTGGCAGGGCTGGGTGGGGGCCTCTGAGGGGGCCTGGGGATGGGGACCCCACGTCGGGCATGCGTCCACCTCTGCATGGACACATCATTACCAAGACACTCTTCCCCTCAGTCCTGACTCCACTCCCCCCACCCCATCTTTCAGGGTACAACACGGCCAAATCCCCGTTCCTCATCCAGACACTTGCAGGCCATGGGCCTGTCCAAGGTGGTGGCCACCTGCCAGGGCCTCCCCACCAGCTGCTGCCGCTGTACCGTCCCCACCTCTGATACCCCTGCACCCCACCCCGGCCTCCCAGAATCAGCATTTGAACCCACCACCCCAAGCCTTCCTTCTCCATGTTCCAGCGACCCCTCCCGAGTCCATGCCCTGCGCCCCCCACGGTTCCCCCATCGCGTCCCACACCACACGGAAGCCCTGTTGTACCCCACCCGCCCCTGTCCCGGCACCCCAGCTGGGTGGGCCCCACGGTGGGGGGAAGAGCTGGAGCTTCAGGCCTCTGTTCTGGGCCTCCCCACCTCCCCCAGTGCTGACCCAGCGCCCACCCAGAACCATCCCGACTCGCGTAACACGGCCGACTCCCCACGCCTCACCCTGCAACCCAGTGCCCTCACCCCTGCAAGCAGCTGCTCCCCTCAGATGAAGCCCCTCAGTGTCCCCGGGGTCCCTCTGCCCCACCGTCCTGGTCTGCACCCTCTTCTCTATCTGAATTGCTTCTCCCCGGGACCCCGTCACCTCGAGGGGCACCACAGAGCCTCAGTGGCCAGTTCACTCCCCCATGGCCCTGTGTGCCCCGACTTGGGGCAGAGCTGACCAGGCTGGGCAGCCCGTATGCCCGAGGGTGCTGCCCACCCTGGCCCCCTGCCCCACTCCGGGACCCCCAGCTAGGCCGCACACCTGGGGTCCCCGTACCTTCCCCTGGAAGGGGGCACAGCTCTACAGCATGACCCCGGCCCCCCAAATCTTCCCTGTCTCTGTGCAAGGCTGCACCCCACCCCATCTGCCCGCCCCAGGGCTGCTCCCCAAGATCCTCTGGCCCTTTCCATGTCTACTCTTGGCTGCCCCGTCCACACCCACCACAAGGCTCCCAAGGGACCCAGCCGGGAGCGCCCAGGGCACATGGAGCCTCTGGAGTCCACGGGGAAGGAATGGGGGGCGGGGGTCGAGCCTGGCCTGTCCGTCCCCCACCTGCAGGACCCTGATGCTGACAGTCTCAGGGTCAGAGATGCGGAAGACACCAGTGTCCTTCCGCCTCCAGGCTCCACTGGGCAGCTGGGGAGCAGGGGGGTCCTCCCCAGCTCGGAGGAACAAGCTGACCCTGTCTGTCATGGGGGTGCTGACCCGAGTGGGCACCTCTCCGGGGCCTGCGCTCTGCCCCTGACACGACCGTGCAAACACAAGAGGGCTGCAGAGATGGTGCAGGGGTCTGATCCCCAGCACCCCACATGGTTCCCTGAACCCCACCAGGAGTGATCGCAGAGCCAGGAGTGAGCCCTGAGCACTGCCAGTTGCAGCTCCAAAACCAAACCAAACAAGGGAAAAAAAGAAAAAAAGGAAAGAAAGAAAGAAAGAAAAAAAAACGGGTTTCCTAAGTACTGAGTGGGACTCCCCTAAGTTGCAGGCAGAGGCTGAGAAGTGCTGGTCTGGGGGTGCGGCCTGAGCACAGAGACCCGAGGCCTGCTGGGGGTCCTAGCATTTCCCCCTTCCCCCGGGGACTCCGAGTGGCTCCATTGCCAACTATGGAGCTACAAACCGAGGCTCCTCGGAGGGGCCTGGAACACGGGGCTCACCCCACCCCCCCAGGCCCCCCCAAGACCCCAGTTCTGTAGCCCTCGGGGCTCCTGCCACCTACTGGATCCAAAATTGGGGTGAAGCTGATGTGCTGCAGCCCCCCCCCCCACCTCTCCAAAGAGCCAGACGCCTGTCAAACACGTGAGGAGGGGCCAGCGGGGGTCTGAGCCCTGAATCCAGGCTCCACAGACGAGTAACCCCTGACAGTGCTGGGTGCGACCTAAGAAGCACAAACCCCAGAGGCAAAACCAGAACAAACGGCCGCAGATGGGTGAGGACCGGATTCGGCCCCATGCACCCCTGCAAGGCCCCAGCGGTCTGAGGTGCCTCCAGCATCCACCAAAGATCCTGGTTTGGCTCTCAGCCCCTGAACTTGTGGGGAGGCGGGGGCCATGCATGGCAGAGCTGTCTGTGTGTGTGTGTGTGTGCGTGAGTGCGTGCGTGTGTGTGTCTGCGTGAGTGTGTGTGTTCATGTTGGCGGGGAGGGAGCTAGGGGCAGTTTTGCTTCCTGGCCCTAGAGTTGTGGACCTGCAAAGCCCCAGCCAATCCCACCTCAGAGTACCCCAGAGGCTGCACTGGCCTTGCCCTTGCTGTTGGTCTCTTCCTTTTCCACATTTTGTATTTGTTTTTGGGGGGACCACTTCCAGGAGCACTGAGGGGACTGGCAGTGCTGGGGCTTGAGCCAAGGGCCCCTGCACGCAAAGCCTGTGCCTCAGGAGGGCAGGGAGGGCGTTTGCCTGGACACGGTCGACTTAAGTTCAATTCCAGGCATTGCCTAGGGCCTCCTGGTCGCTGCTGGGTGTGGCCCCCAAACTTCGCTAATAACCTTTAGAACACAGGGCACACCTGCGGGGTGGGGTTCATCTAGCTCCATCATGATCGCTCCCCGACATTTGTACAGATATGAAAATCTACAAAACAGGTGTCCAAGCAAAACACTTGCTGCTAACGAGTCAGAGAAATTCATTTAAAAACTCGCGGGTCGCAGGGCCAGAGCGAGCGTGCGGGGGCCAAGGCCGTGTGTGCAGCTGGTCCTAAGCCCACCCCACACTGCCTGTCCCCCTGAGACTGCCAGGGTGCTCCAGGGACCCCGGATCCTCACACTGACCTCACACCAGCCAGACTGGCCTGGAATCTCCCCAAGAGGCTCCCTGGGTGCCTGAGCACTGCCTGAGACGCCCCATCTCAACCTCCGTATAAAGAAAAGGAAAAACCAATGAGGGTCGTAACCTCGGGTACAAGCAGCAGGGGATGAACAGACAGGACCACGGGCAGCAGTGGTTGAGGGGGAGACGCCAAACCTGGGCTCTCCCAGCGGAGGGGGCTGGAGCCCACCCTGGCCTGGGGACCCTCGGGATTCCAGCGGGACCTCATGTGCAGATTGGAAACACACAGGGACCATCCCAACCAGTCACATGGGCCCCAGCGGCAGTCCTCTCCGGTGGGGTCGGGGAGGGGGGGGACCCTGTGGTCGCCAGCCCGCGAGGCACACGGCGGGCTCCGGAACACACGAGACAAGACACACTGCACCTCTGCCAGGCCGGGAGCTGGGGAATGGAGCGCCTGCAGCGGGGGTCCTCCTACCCAGAGCCATCGTTCCCTTCTGGGGTCCCTCGAGGGAGGTGACTCGGCCTGGCAGGGCGCGGAACGTTCGGCATTGCCTTCCCGGGCTCCAGCACTTTAAATGAAGACGACCCACACGAGCTTGTGTTTGTATAAAAGATATTTACTTCAATGATCACACCTAGGGTGCTAGTGAATAATAATAATACATGGTGTGAGTTCCATACAGTGATATTGCTTCTCCATATCATATAGGGACCGTGGTACAGTGCTGGAACAAACAGCAAATGGTTAACGAAGACGCGAGAACCGTGGCCGGCGGGGCCTCCCCACCCCCTCGCCAGCCCCCTCAGCTTCTGACTCTGAAACGTCGGAAACAAACAGCCAGAAAGAAAATGTGTCTGGAGATGGGGGTCACAGCGACACTACAGAGGCTTCTCGAAAGCTATTTGTACAAAAAAAAAAAAAAAAAGACGCCCTTTTTTTTTTTTGGTGGGTTTTTGTTTCCCCCCCATTTTTTCCTGGTTTTTTGTTTTTTTTTTTTCTGTGTGTGTGTGTGTTTTTGGTCAATCGGGTCTCGTGTGAGGATCAAAAAGGAAAAAAAAAAAAAACGAAACAAAACAAAACCAAAAGGCTGTGATTGTATTAACCAACGAGCTCTAAGAACGTCTAAAGACTGAGTGCGTTACAGAAAATATAAAATACTGCTAAAATGTAAGACACCACGCTCGACGGGGCGGGCTGAGCGTCTCGAGAGTCCCCGGAGCCCCGGCCGCCCCGCGCTGTTAGTAGTCTGCTGGGAGCCTGCGCCCCATCACGCAAGTAGTTATTGCACAAACCGAAGAGCAGGGCCCGCTCTGCGGCGGGGCGACGGCGGGGACCCCCAGCCCCCCCACCCCCCGCCTCCTGGGCCACGCCTCCAAGCTAGTTTCATGCTTTCAGAGACTGGGATAAGACCTCATGTGTCCAAAATGCACAGCATTTTTTTTTGTTTTTGAGGGGTCTTCGGGGGTGGGGCATGAGATGCCCGTATTTCTCAAGGAAAGAGGTGGAAAATGGAGAGAGAGAGAGAGAGAGAGAGAGAGAGAGAGAGAGAGAGAGAGAAGAGAGCAAGAGAGAGAGGGAGAGAGAGATGAGACAGGGAGAGAGAGAGAGAGAGAGAGAGAGAGAGAGAGATGCATAGACCAATTTGAGAAAAGTGAGCCCCCTGGTGCGGGCTAGAGCAGCCAGGAGACCCGAGGGCCTGCTTCAGACAAGAACAGAACTGGGCCCCCCCACCCCATTTCAGTGGGCAAGGCCGTGGCACATGGCAACTCCCTGGGGCTCTGGGGCCACGAGGCAGCTGACTGCATCCACTGCCCCCTCTCTCCCTGGGCCCACAGCCCCTTCTGTCACTGGTTATCTTGTCAGCTGAGCTTCACACCTCACGTCCCACCATCACACCTCAGCACACATGGAAACGGGGACCTGGGGGGGGGTCCCTGCTGGGCCCTCAAGCTCTCGCTAGACCAAGGCCCTATTGCTCTGTAGGATGCTGGGAGCAGCTTCATGGGAACTCCAAAGCCAACAGAAGCTCCAAGAGTTACGCAGGCCCCGCGGGAGGTGACTGCGCTGGACGGGGCAAGGGGTGGCCAGGCCTCCCTGGATGGAGGCGCCCCCAAAATTCCAGAAACCGGAAGTCTTAGCGGGCCACCGGAGGCGCTAGGAGGCCTGTCGGCTGGAGGGTTTTGTTCGACTTTCACGGGGCAGGTCAGACAGGGCGAGAGCATGGGTCTGGGCAGTGGCCAGTTTGGGAGGGGGGGGAGCGCCCAGAATCTGATGGGTGCAGGAGCCCTCTCAGTGCCCCCAGACATCTCCAGGGCCTTCGGTTCTTTGTGGGCAAGGTTGGGGGGAACAAGTGGAGTGATAGCAAAAAAAAAAAAAAAGCATATATAACACCCACAACAACACAAAACAACACGCTCCTGATAAGAACTTAAATGATTCACCTAATAATAAATAGAGGACAGACATCTCCCCCCACCCCCCAAACACCCTCGGATACTCATCCCCATGCAGGGCAGCTCACAGTCCGTTTATGTGAGAACAGGCTAAGTGCTGGGTTGGGGGCTGGGGGCTCGCTCTGGAGGCTCTGGCGGCTGAGCCGCGATACCCCTGCCCGACCCCTCCACCCCGGAGGAGGCCGTGGTCCCCGCAGGGGCCCCCCACCCCCACCCTGACCCTGCGCACCAGGAGTGTGAGAAGGAGGCAGGCTGAGGCTAGGGGGTGCGGGGGGGGGGGCTGGGGAGGCCGGTTTCCCTTCGGTTCATGAACACACGGAGCTACAGTGAACGTACCCACCCCCAACCTGAATCGTCCTGGTCTAAAGCTTACTTTGAGTTCATTTGGTGTAATACATTATCTCTTAACAACGAAGAAAAAAAGCATTTCTATTGCACAGAGCTTCTATTTAAGTGCTTTCTGTTTAAAGCAAACTACCAAAAAAATAAAACATAAAAAAAAAAGCCAAAGGAACGAGAGAGAGAGGAAGGTGGAGAGGAGGAAGAGGAAGAGGAGGAGGAGGAGGAGGGGGGGAGGAGGGGGAGGGGATCGTGAGCGCGGAAGCAGCCCCGGCCGCGCGCCCCGCCGGGCACCCCCGTCCGCGGTCTGTACACTGTGCTTCTGGGTCTGTTCCGTGGGGCCGTGTCTGACGCCGGGGTTAAGGCACCTTTCCTTTCTGCTCACAGAAAGCTGGATACATAGCATAGAGCGGATTTTGTGGTAGAAATTAAAGCCTAGACTACAGAAATGACGGGAACACAGACAATCCCTACAGTTACTGGCGGGAAGAGCCACTGGGGGGAGGGTAGCGGGGCTGGGGGGGGGGGCGAGGTGGAGGGGGGGAGGACGCGGGCATAGCCACACCGCAAGCCTTTTTCTCACTGGCCTTTTCCGGATTCTTCGCCCGTCATGCCCAACTTTTCAAAAGTTAGCATTCTGGAGGAGACGAGGCGCTTTGGAAATGTCTCGTTAAAGCTAAATGTCACTTCAGCCAGAAATGAAAGGGCGCTGCCGCCTCGTCAGGGTGGACGCATCTTTGGGGGGAGTGGAGTGATGGGGTGGGCGGGGTGGGGGGGCCGGGGCCAGGGCTGGGCACTCAGTTGGGGTCTTCACTGGGGCCGAGGGCTCACAGGCGCACTTTCTTCGTCTCCCAGGAAGGCAGAGGCCACGGAAACGCTCTCACAGGGCCTCTCGGTCTCAGGAGATGGAGTGTGTGACACGGGTCACTTAAGAGTGCAGCTCAGCTAACTGGGGCTCTTCCTAAGTGCCCAGGTACGCAGATGCTGCCTCGGGCAACCCGGTCCTATTGGGCCACCGAAGCGAATGGCCTGGATCTGTGTCCATGCAGCGGGCCCTGAAGCTGGCTGTGTTTGGGACTGGGAAGAAGCAAAGATGTTTTCCTGGGCTGAGTGCTGGCGGGCCGGGCCGGGTATGGGCTGGAGTGGGCTACGCTGCCCTGATGCCAGGGATGCTGCCAGAGGAGACCTAACCCTACCCTCTGGGCGCCGGAGGGGAAGAGGGTGACCTTCATCCCTGCTCTGGCCAGTCGGGGGCCTCCTGGGACCCGGAAGAAAACGGCTGCAAAAGGCCAGAAGAGCTGAGCGGGGAGCGGGGAGGAGGCAGGGCCCCCCCTTGCCCGCCTCACCCCCATCTGCGAAGAACATGCTCCCTGGGGGACAGCTGGGAGTGAGAGAAACCGCCAGCCCCGTCGCCCTTTCTCCCCGCAGTGAGGTAGAAGGGGTCAGCGAGGACAAGAGAGGAGGAAGGGGAGAGTCAGGTCACAATGAGGTCACCGCCCTGTCCCAGGCAGAGGCCGCGGTGTGGTGGCCGCTCACAGTCTTCACAACACCAGCCCCAGGGGCACCTGCAGACAGATCCCCCGCCCTGCCACCAGCCACAGACACCGGCCACGCCCCCCTTCCCCCAAGGGGACAAGGACTCAGAAGAGCAGAGAAGCCCGACTTCAGCCACCAAGGGGCCGCGAGGCCTGTCCGCAGATGCTTGTTTCTCAGCCCTGGGCACAACTGTGGTGACTGTGGGCGCAGGGCCCCGTCCCCCACCACTTGCCAAGTTGCTATCTGAGCTGCCGGGGCCAGCAGGACGTACTTCACCCTAGACCTGGATGTCCCCCACGAACAGGGTGGTTGGCACCGGGGTCAGGGCCCAGGGGAAGAGGCGGGGCAGGGAGGTTTGTGCTTTGGCAGCCGGCGGCCCATGGACAGCCACCACCCCTGGGCTCAGTCTCAGCCCTGCACCTGACAGGTGGCTGGCCCTGCCCCAAAGAATGACCGCGAGGAACGCAAGCAAGGGTGTGGCCATCGGAGTGCGGCCAGGAACTGAGGATGGAGATGCTCGAAAAAGGCTGTGGCTGGGGCCACACGCCACTGCCCAACCTCACACAGCGCCAGAGAACATGGGCAGAACCCCGGGGTCAGGGCTGAGTGGGCCCGGTCAGGCCGAGCCTCCACTTAGCCAGCTAAGGAATGGCAGAAACCGTTATGAACACTGCCTCCAATTAACCAAAAGAAGCCGTTTAAAATGGTATAATAGAGCTTGTAATTAAGTGTTAGTGTTTTATACAGAACCGTTTTCCCCAGGGGAGAGGTACAAATCAGCTTTTGAAACCGATGGAGCGGGAAGAGGAGGAGGTCGGCTGCCGGTGGGGGCGGCTTGGGACGCCAGCCAGCTGTGGGGGCGAGGACGCTGGTCAAGGCACTTGAATATTGCTTATCACGATGAAAGATCAACCCTTAGACTTCGGCTGAGGGGCCCAGTCCCCCCCACGGGGTTCTGTCATTTCATGGCAGCGCTTGGAAATATTACAGTGACGGCTGAACACATAAAGAACAGAGGGCTGGGATCTCAACTGGAAGAAAAAAAATAATAAATAGAGGGGGTAAAAAAATACACAGAACTGCAAGCAAAATGGAACCAACTGATTGTATCGAGCGGCCAGATATAAGTCTGGCAAAAAAAAAAAAAAGACAATGGAAATCAACTACAACCTCGTCAACAAGCCCCGCCCCCCAACAAAAAATGGCTAAACTGCTCGGAAGAGTCACGGTGGCTGCCCTAGGCTGTGGCTACTTGCCCATCAGGATGGACAAAGTTCTCCTTTTGCGGTTTCCTCAGATGTCAACACCTTCGCAACAGTCAGGCCTTCGCATGGAATATGCCACCCTGCCACTTCCTGCTGGCACGCCCTGCCCTGCCCTGCCCTGCCTTTCATTCCGGGGAAAGTTGTGCGCTTTGGAGAGGCTTCACAGGCGCCACGACGACAGTCCCTCGTCCCTTGGGGGGGGTCGCACGGAGAGAACAGACACTAGTCATGCACGCGGCACGGCACAGTCGGGGAGTGCCACCTCCTCCCCCACGCCCCTCGACGCCTCTGACGGGATCCCCCCTGTCACCAAGCGACGACCGAGCCAGGGAGGGCGCCACCGACGTTAGGATGAACTGCCTGCCCGCCCGCCTCCGAGAGCCTTCTAGAAACTTCATGCTCAGGAAAAGGCATTGTCTTTAGTGTCGTGACTCTTTAAATTTGTGAAGACTTGAGCTAAGTGCTGCAGTCGCAGGCTGGAAGCCGGTAAATGGGAAACGTAATTCCTAAAACATCATGCAAGAAATGCGGCTTCACCTCTTACAGTCAAAGTCCTACAAGTTAATTAGTACAAACACACCGAGGGCGGAGAGCGGGGCATATCTTTAAAATGATAACTCCCCCCCACCCCCACCCCCCAAAAAAGGTAATATTAATTCAACTTAAGAAATAATGAATGCACCATTAAAATGTCATCCAAAGATGTTGACCTAAGGTAAAGGTTTCAATGATACACAATTCGGTCAAAAAAGTTCTCAATCAGTAATATACAGTAGGACAACTACATCTTGTAAATTATACCCCAATACTGCCGGCAGTCTATCCCGCTAAAGAATATTTGCCCCTTTCATCCCTTCCTAACAATCAGATAATAAAATACAGCACCTATAAATAAGCAAAAAAAAATATATATATACCGAAATCATCTATTGTTAGTTTAAAGATATGGCAATAAAGGAGTCTAAATTAGCAAACTTGTAGAAGCCATAACTGATACAACAGCTTATTGAAAAAAGGTGGCAGTAATGCACTCCATGTGTGCCCAGGTACTTAAGAAAATACACAGACGTATAAAATTGCACACACGCACGCACGCACACTCACACCCACCTCTATTCCCACGCATATACACATAGACAACAGGAGGAATCAGAGACAAGTTAGACTCTTGATTTGTACTCAGACTGCCCTAAACTGTGCATGAAAGGATGGTTCCGAGAGGCGCAAAAGAAAAGGTGGGCTGGGGGTTCTGGTCTGGAAGTGAAGAGCATCAGCATTCTGGGGGGTGGGGGGTGGGGGAGAGGTGGGGCCCCCCCCGAGGGGTGGGAGCGGAACCCGAGTGCCAAGCTTCCCGCCGCGGGCGCGCAACAGACATCAGTGCTTGTGGGGGGACTTGAGGGGGTCGACTGCGCGCCAGAGCCCTGCCGGGGGCCCAGGGAGGGGCGTCCCTGGTGGGGCTCAGTCCATCGGGCGCCCGGAAGCGCGGAGTGACGGCTGGTGCCTTCCGGGCCGCGCCCCGGGCCCGGGAAGTGCCCGCCCCCACCCGGCTTCCCCCTCTCCCTCCTCTTTGAGTGCTCGCGCGCGGGTGCAGACGCGTGGACGGACGAAGACGCGGGGAAGGGGAAACGAAGGAACGGGAACGTGCTACAGTTCGAACTTGTCTCCTAAACCTCCGAGATATGAGGTCTGATTAGCGTGCTCTGCGGTTAGAGGTTAAAAAGCAGATTAAAAAATACCTAGATTCGGATCTTTTTTCTTTTCTTTCTTTCTTCTTTTTTTTTTTTTTTGTCCTGATTTGGCCTAGAATGGAGTGTATTAAACAGACTCTTGGGCAAAAACCCCGAGCCAGTTAAAGCTATGGATCAATGTATACATGTCAGGGTTCTAGTTCAAGGACAAGAAAACACTACGTCAGCTACCACAAAACCAGAGTTTCCTGATGCGACTTTGCTGCTGCTTTTTTTTTTTTGTTTAAAAAATAGGTGGAGTAAATGTGTTTTATTTTCATTCAAAGTTTCAAACGAGAAGATTCTTTACTTGAAAATATTTAGGAATCCAAACTAGTGTGTTTAGAGTCGGTGTGACTATGCAATCTCTTAGTGGCAACTGAAGAGCTACAAAAACTTTTAATTTTTCTGAAAAAATCCCCCCGCCCCCCCTTTTTTTTCCTGGTTTAAGAAGATAATAGTGTATTATCGCTCTGAAGCCATTAGATGGCAGATAAAAAGCCCCCTTTTAATATGTGGGTTTGATTTCTTTTTCTTTTCTTTTTTTTTCCTTTTTTTCTTTTTTTTTTTTTAAAGCCCACACGAAAGAGGAGGGCACAAGGCAAAGCTGTAAGAGTTATTCCAGAACCTGTGGAAATCACTTAGGGCAATAAAAAAAACACTTCAGGGTACAAAAAAGCTCGACTACACATTTCCGTTTTCTTCCTTGAAAACACGACAGAGATTGGGCTTAATGCTCCTTTGTTTTCTATATGCACCTTGGCCTATGGCGATTTTGCCCTGTGGCCCGCAGGGCGGTTAAGTGCGCGACGTCCCGGCGCCCGCGGCGCCCGCCCTCGGCCCGCCCGGCTTGGCCAGACTCGGCCCGACGCGCGTGCGCGTGCGCGTGCGCATGCGCGGCGCGTCTCGTCTCGCCCCCGACGGCGCGGCCCGACGGCGGCGGCGGCGGCGGCGACGGCGCGGCGCGCGGCGCGACTCGCCCCTCAGAACTCCCATTCGATGGGCTCCTCGCGGCTGGCGGCCTTCTCCAGGCGGTGGATTATGCTGTTCAAGTTGGCGGCCTTCTTCTTGCGCAGGGGGTTGTCCCGCGAGTCCCGGGCGCCCGCCGCCTCGGGGAGGCCGAAGAGGCTCTGCAGCGAGCTGGGCCGGCGGGCGGGCGCGCTGGTGCTTGGCAACGCGGCGCCGCGAGCCGCGGGCGCGGCGGCGGGGGGCGGGGGCGGGGGCTGAGGTAGCGGCGTCCTCCCCGGCGGCGGCGGCGGCGGCGTTGGCGGCGGCGCCCGCGGGGCTTGGCACGGGCCGGTCTGCGGGGCCGTCGGCGGGGGGCGGCGGCGGCGGCGGGGCGCGGGGCGCCGGCTCCTCTTCGGCCGCGTCGGGCCCCGCCGGCCCCGGGGTCCCCGCGGCGGGCGGCGGCTCGGCCTTGGCCGCCGTCGCCGCCGCAGCGGCCTCGTCCCGCTGCTGCTCCTCCGGGCCTGCGGCCGCCTCGGCCGATCCTCCCTGAGACTTGGCGGCGGCCGCGGGGCCCTCGTCGGTGTCCGCGGCGCCCGGGCCCTCGGCGGCCTCCACGCCGTCGCAGCTGTCGCCCTCGGAGCTGGGCGCCGCGCGGCCGCTGCGGGCCGACGGCGAGTCGCTGGCCCCGGCCTGGCCCTGGCTCCCGGCCTGAATCTCCTCGATGAACAGTTCTCTGCGGATCCGAGACCTGCGGGGACACGAGGGGGTGGGGGGGGCGAGCGGTGAGGGGCGGCGCCCCTAAGGGGGTCCCGACCACGCGCCGCCCGCTCCTCGGGAGGGACGCCCAAGGACACCAAGGCAAAGACGGGTCCGCCTCCGTTTTTCTTGTTAAAGAAAAAAACCATATTCCTTTTAGTTCTGGCTTTTTGGGGCACACCCGGCGATGCGCAGGGGACCATACGGGATGCCAGGGATCGAACCCCCAGTCGGCCGCATGCAAGGCGAACGCCCTGCCCGCTGTACTGTTGCTCTGGCCCTATATTCCGTTTTATTTTATGGCCTTTTTGGCCACACCTGGAGGTGCTCAGGGAACGCTCCTGGTAGGGCTCAACGGCCTCGTTGGCGAGGATCAAATCCAAGGTTGGTCACGTGCAAGGCAAGCGCCCTCCCCGCTGCGCTGTATAGCTCTGGTCCCCTTACACTATTTAAAAACAATTTGGGTTGCCCCCAGTGTGGTGCTGGGGATCAGCCCCTAATTTCTTTTTATTTTCTTTTTGGGTGATGCACAGGGGTTACTCCTGGCTCATGCACTCCGGAATTACTCCTGGCGGTGCTCAGGGGACCATATGGGGTGCTGGGAATTGAACCCGGGTCGGCCGCGTGCAAGGCAAACACCCTACCCGCTGTGCTATTGCTGCGGCCCCATCAACCCCTGATTTCTTTACAACCAGTTCCTTCCCTGGGAAAGAGCAGAGAATGGCAAATGTGTGGGGAAGTGGGGCTCCCAGGTAATGCCGAGTGGGGGGACCTAGGATGGTCGAATGGTTCAGTGCTTGGACCCAGCGGTGTGCTGGCCATGAGGGTCACATGGAGGAGCTGGCTACTGTCATAGAGGGGCAGTCAAACTCGGGTGCCTCCCCCCACCCCCACTACCTCCCCAGCCTCAAAGGGTGGCTTTTGATCAAGGTGGACTAATTCCGAATCTGCTACAGCAGCACAGGGAGGGCAGAGGCCACTGTGTCTGGGTGTGGGGGCCGGTGCTGAGGAGGGCTCTGGCCTGCTCCCCGGGAGCCCTGTCCACCCTCATTTGCTCTGGAGCATCTCCCATCCCCGCCGTGCTCACAGCACCAGGCCAGAGGCCCTGACATCATGGATGCCCTGCTCTCAAAGGGCCAATGGAGCCTGACATGGACCAGACGGCTGTCCACGGGGCAGAACCTCCCACTGGGCTGGGCTGGGCCTGCGGACCACCCACCCTTGGCGGAGCCCGCCACCTGGAACTCAGGCTGCCATGCTGTCATGGAGGGCCTTTCTCTGGGGATGCGGGATCGAAGGAAACACACCCAGGTGGCTCAGGTGGGGAGCTGGCACATGGACGTCCCAGGATGCAGAGACAACAGCCTCCTTGGCCAGGATCTGTCTCTAGCACACGGAACCTTCTCCTTCCTGTCCAAAGGGCCCTGGCCCAAGGCTCACATACTGCCATGGATTTTAGGGTTCATGGAGCTTCTGTGGGTACATCTGGGACTTGTGTTGTGCTGGCTGCCCGTACACCTGTCTTTTTTTTTTTTGCTTTTTGGATCACACCCAGAGATGCTCAGGGGTTACTCCTGGTGGTGCTCGGGGGACCATATGGGATACTGGGAATCAACCCAGGTTGGCCATGTGCAAGGCAAACGCCCTACCTGCTGGGCTATTGCTCCAGCCCCCTGACTGTCTTAAGAGGGGAAGCTTTACTTTTTGGGTGGGGGCATGAGTGGGTCCCAGGAGTTACTTCCTGAGGGTTCTGGTGGGGAAGGGGAGAAATAAATACCTTCCAAGCACCAAAAGGTGCTAAATGTGTAAGGTACTGACTTCCGGTTCAGGACCTGCCCCGCTGCTGCTCTGGGGGCACCAGCTCTGGGGGTCCTCAGCATTCACGGGACAGTGCAAGCCTGAGGGGCCACAGAAGTGCCGTTGGCAGCTGCTGGCTCTACCCTGGGGAGCCTCGGCCCTGGCAGAGGTTCTGTGGGCTTCAGGCCTGTCCTCAGCCACCTCATCCCACGGACTTTGGACCTTGGAAAATTCCTCCAGAGTTTGTGTCTTTTAAAACTCTGCCTGCTTGGCCTGCAGGGTATTCCTTTTATTTTCTAAAAATTTTTTTCATTTTTTCTTTTGGCTGGTGGTTGGTGATGGTGGGGGGGGGGGGAGTCGGGGGAGGGGAAAGGGGCAGGGGAGGTAGGGAAGGGCACTTCAGTAGTTCTCTTGCTCCTGGCTCTGGGATGCTCAGGGATCACTCCTGGCAGCCTTGAGGGGCTGTATCGGGTGCCTGGGTCAGCTGTGTGCAAGGCAAATGCCCTCCCCACTGTCTTCTGTCTTGCAGGGTATTTTTCTCTAACTGTCTTTGGATCTCTCCTAGTCTCTCAGCCCAGCTTGTTTTGTTGCTTTATTGGATCCTTTTTGATTTCCATCAGCAGTACTGGGGACTAGATCCCAGATCTCACACCGCTGACATGTACTTTGTCACTGAGCACATTCCTGAGCAATAAAATGTGTAGCACTATAACACTATACTCCTGTTGTTTGTCTTTTTTTTTTTTTTTTTTTGCTTTTTGGGTCACACCCAGCTGATGCTCAGGGGTTACTCCTGCCTCTGCACTCAGGAATCACTTCTGTCGGTGCTTGGGGGGACCATATGGGGTGCTGGGAATTGAACCCAGGTCGGCCGCATGCAAGGCAAATGCCCTACCCGCTGGGCTGTTGCTCCAGCCCCCCTCCTGTTGTTTGTTGATTTGCTTGAGTGGGCACCAGTAACATCTCCATTGTGAGACTTCTTGTTACTATGTTTGGCATATCGAATAAGTCATGGGGAGCTTGCCAGGCTTTGCCATGCGGGCAGTATATTTATTTTTGCTCTTTTGGGGGCCATACCTGTTGATGCTCAGGGTTAATACTCTTGGCTCTGCACTCAGATCACTCCTGGCAGTGCTTGGAGGATCTGATGGATGCGGGTACCGAACCTGAGTTGGCCACATGCAAGGCAAATGCCTCCACGTTGTCCCGTCACCCAGGCCTGGGCCCAGGCCAGACCATGTGTTCTGATCCTGTTGGTTCTCTCCTCTCCTTATTCCAGCACTGGGTGGAGGGATGCAATGACTTATGCTGAGTGCACAGCATTGCCAGACCAGTAGACTGGCCGGGAAGCCGGGGAGTCCCTGGGGTCTGGGAGAAAGGCGCCCCGACAGGGCCTGTTGAAACGGCCTGGTAAGGAGGGGCAGCTCTGCCCAGAATCGCAGTGACCTTTGTATAACCCCTGCCAGGGCTACCACCAAACTTGGATTAAATGAGCTTGCAAAAGACTTGGAAGCTTCTGGTGCATCTCTGCATCTAGAAAGCGAGCGCGGGGTCACAGAATCCAGGCTGGGGGAGGCCCAGGCTCATCTTGCTGCTCCCCACCCTCAAGGCTTTATCTCTGTGGAGGGGCCGGATGTGCTGGTCCCCTGTCCGTCCTTAGTGCTCACGGCACCCACGCCCTAGTCCCTTTCTGCAGTGAAGGGGTACTCTGGCTCCCAAGGTACTGACAATTTCCCCATTTGTTCACCATTTGGGAGGTCTGGCGACCCTTTTAGAAACCCTGGCAGAGCACCCCCATGAGATGAGGGCTGCTGATTTGGGGACGAGTCCCCTTCCCCTAGTTCCACAGGTGAGCCTGCACCCTGGGCACGGCCAGGACACCCAGCCCATTAAGAAGTGGGGGTCTAGAGAGAACTAGAGAGAACTATTGACCCAGATGGCTGTTCAAAAATGTTAAATGTGTGGAAATTTCCATCAGGCCCAGTGGTGCTCAGGACTTATTCCTGGCTCTGCACTCAGGGATCTCCCTTGGCAGGCTTGGGGAGCCATATGGAATGCCAGGGATTGAACCTGAGGCAGCTGTGTGCAAGGCAGGTGCCCTTCTGGCAGTACTGTCACTCTGGCCCTGGAAATTACCTTCCAAATATTTTTTTGTCTTGTTTTTGAGCAACACCCAGAGGTACTTAGGGCTTACTCTGGACTATACTCAGATCACTCTGGCAGGGCTCAGAGAACCATCTGGGTTTCCCAGGGTGGAGCTCGGGTTGGCCGTGCACAAGGCAAGTGCCCTCCCCACTGTACTATTTCTCTGAACCTGGAAATTCTCAGCAGTGGAGTGCTGCTTCCAGCCGTGGCCAAACATCCCTGAGCTGCCAGGGACCTTCAGATAGGGGGATGAGGGTTCAGCCCCTCTGCCAACAGTAGAGCACCTATATCCCTGATGGCAGTGTTAGCTTTGAGCCCCGGGCAGGTTAAGACCTGGAGCTCCAGGGCCACGGAGTGATAGTACAGTGGGTTGGGTGTATGTCTTGCACGGAGCTGACATGGGTTTGATCCCCGGCAGCCCAGATGGTCCCCCAAGCACCACCAGGAGCAATCCCTGAGTGAAAAGCCAAGAGTAGTAGGCCCTAGCACTGCTGGATGTGGCCCAAAACACACACAGACCCCCCCCGAAGCAGGCACTCGGGAAATCTTCACTCACTTGGGGACGTTCCTACTTTCTTGATCACAAAACGTTTTGGGGAGCTGGGAGAGAGCCTGGCGCGCGCACCAAGGATCCCAGAGCAGAACCCTGCTGCCTACATGCTGCTGTGCCAAGTGGGGGGACTGATGCCCAGGGCAGCGTGGGTGCCTCTACCCTCGTCAGTTCTGGGGTCACCAGGACCTGGGTGGGGCAGAGGCGGCGGGCACGGGGCGCACCTGTAGTTGTGGAACCAGTTGATGACGGTGCTGGTTTTCAGGTTCAGCTGTGTGGCGAGCTCCTCGATGGTTTTGGGGGACGGGTATGGCTTCTGCTGGTAGGCCCGCTTCAGGGCTTCCTTCTCCTCTGGAGCCAGCACCACGCGCGGCTTCTTCAGCTGGTGCTGGGGCTGGGGGCTGGCCCCCTGGCTGTAGTCGATGCCCACAGCGGGGGGCTCGCAGGGCTGGCTGTCACTCACCGAGCTGTGCCGCCGCTTCATGTAAGCTGTGGAAGGAGAAGACACGGACTGAGGTGACGCCACGAGGGGTCCCCCAGCCCCGCGGGTCCTGGTGTTCACACTGGTGGCAACAGCTGCAGGCGGCGGCCGCCTCACTCTTCCAAGGGCTCTTCTCTGAGCACTTGGATGAGAACGTTCTAGAAGCCCATGTGCCAGCAGAACCTGCTCTAGTGTGCACCGAGGTCCTGGCTGCCCTGCACACTAGTAGTTTAGGGAGGGGCACCGAAGGGTTCTGAGTGATGAGCCCTGCGGATTCCACCGAGGGTACCATGGGGCAGGCATGGAGAGAGCTGGCTCAGGGGGCAGGTGGGGCAGCCCTGGAAACATAAGCAGCAAGGAATGCTTGGTGCAGCTGGTCAGCACCCCCTACCCTGGGGCAAGACCCCCATTCTCCAGGGAGACCGCGCTCAGGGTCCTGGTACCTGCTGACGCAGGAAAATTGCCAAAGGAGCGGACAGGAGGGGCTGGGCAGGGCTGTTGTGGGCGGAGAGAAGCGAACTCCATCTCCATTCTGGAGTTTGCCATAATGTAGTGACTTATGCTCTGGGGGATGTGGTTGCGGCTCCAGGGCTCTGGACAGACTGCACTGCTGGGGAGCCAGGCGGCTGTGTAGTGGGGGGCCCTGCTAGGCCAGCAGGCTAGCCCACAGACGGGCCGAGGAAGGGTGGCGGAGTTGCTCCCTGGGCCCACAGCTCCAGGCCTGCATGTGTGCCCTTCCCACGCCCGCTGCTGCCACCAGGCCGGCCGGGGACACCCAAGCCTGCAGAGCTGGGCCCTGGTGTCTAAGCTGCCGAGATCCCCAGAGGGCCTGCAGACAGGAAGCGTCCCTGATGTGGAATCCGTTCCTGGGGATTAGGTGGCAAATTAGGTGGCTCCAAGATGCCTGGGGACAGGCAGGAGGGACACTGACAGTGTTGGCCGAGGTGACGTGGGGCCATGTCCCTGGGGAGAGCCGGGTGAGAGGCACCGGCTCTGCCTCTGTCCAGGCCAGGAGACCCCAGCGAAGGCCTCGCTGTCCTGACGCCTTTCCTGTCCTGCAGGTGTGACCAGCTCTGTGCTGAGCTGACATGACGGGCATCACGACAGACTCGACCACCAAGTACGCTGTGCTGGCTGGCCGGTGGCCTTGGTCCCCGAGAGAAGAGCGAAGGTCCAGTGCCCAGTGGCTGGGACAATCCACCCAAGGGCTAGTAAGTCTCAGGTTGCCACCCCGGGGCTCCTGGGCACGCCTCCACGGGTGCTCACACCAAGCCCTGGTGCTCTCCATGGGCTGTCACCTCTCCCCTGTTCTGCATAAGGACTTTGGGGGAGAAACGGCGCGTTCCCAGGGGGTACGGTGGGCGCTGGGTGCGTGTGGGGTGAGGTTACCTTTCTTTTCCATCCTCTTCATGTCCATTAGCTTCTCCACGTTGTTGGGGTCGTTCAACCACAGCTGCATGCGAACAAAGGGCTCCCGGCCCTTCAGGCTGAGCTTGTGCCAGGGCTTCGGCCGGGCAAGGAGGTCGGAGACGGAGCCCTGCGTGAGGCCGAGGATGGTCTCCCCGAACAAACGCTGACCTGGGGAAGCAGAACCAAGAGTGAGATCACCGCTGGGGTCCGGGCACCTGGGAGAGGGAAAGGGAGTCCCAGACTGGAAAGCCAGCGCAAGCTTTATTGAGGTTTATTTCATTTTTGGTTTTAGGGCTACACCACGCGTGCTCGGACTGGAGCGATAGCACAGTGGGTAAGGCATTTGCCTTGCATGCAGCCAACCTGAGTTCGATTCCTCTGCCCCTCTCGGAGAGCCCGGCAAGCTACCGAGAGTATCTTGCCCACACGGCAAAGCCTGGCAAGCTCCCCATGGTGTATTCGATATGCCAAAAACAGTAACAACAAGTCTCATGATGGAGATGTTACTGGTGCCCGCCTGAGCAAATCAATGAACAACGGGAGGACAGTGCTACCAAGCCTGCCGGGCTGGAGCAATAGCACAGCGGGTAGGGCGTTTGCCCTGCACGCGGCTGACCTGGGTTCAATTCTTCCGTCCCCCTCAGAGAGCCTGGCAAGCTACCGAGAGTATCCCGCCTGCATAGCAGAACCTGGCAAGCTCCCCGTGGCTATTTGATATGCCAAAGATAGTAACAACACGTTTCATGATGGAGATGTTACTAGTACTCTAGCAAATCGATGAACAACAGGAGGAGAGTGCTACAGTGCTCCCATGCGTGCTGAGGGATCACTCCTGGCAGGCTCGGGGGACCCTATGGGGTGCCTGAGATGGAACCAGGGCTGGCCACATGCCAGGCAAGTGCTATGGCGCTGGCCCCTGATGCAAGGTGTCAATTCCCAGAAGGGCTCAGGGCCCTGGAGGAAGCGAGTACTCTTTTCAGAAACATTTTTGGGGACAAGAGCTGTGTGGACAATTCCAGGTGACGCCGGGCCTGACAGAGGTGGCCTGCGCATTTGGTGTTGGAGCCCCATGAGTCTGTGGGGGGTGGGTGAGCACTGGCTTACAGGCCCCTGACGCCTGCAGACCTTGGGGGCAGCTGGATGTTCTCAGAGGTGTGTGTACCCATCACGGTCCTTTTGGGGGTGCCGGGCCTGTGCGTGGCCAGCGGGATACTTACCAAGGTTGTTGTCGGTCAGCACCTCCTTGACCCTCTTGGTTATGCCGTAGGTGTCGAGCTCGGGGGACACGGCCACCAGTTCCTGGATGCTGAGTGCCGAGTGGCCCGAGAGAGGCAGTGGGGTGCCGGGCTGCGAGTCGGAGGCGGGCGGCTCGCTGGGCTCGGGGGCTTTGCTATCCTTGCTCGTGTCGATGGCGGGGCAAGGCTGCTGCACCAGCTCTGTCAGGCTCTTCACCGACTCACTGGAGCTCATGGGCGACTCGGGTGCAGGGCTGCAGCTGGCTGAGGTCTTGGGAGTGCTTTCTGCAAGAGACCACAGAAGGCTGGGCGTCAGGGATGCTTCCGTTCTGAGCAAGGGGCGCTGCCCGCATGGAAGCAGGCATGTCTAAACCAGACACCCCATGCTTTCGTGAAGCTGACCCGACCCCAATCTCCAGGCGTGATGCCTGTGCACAGACCAGGAGGAGGAAGCCCTGAGCACAGCTGGGTGTGGCCCCCAAACACCACTGTAGAAAATCGACCTGTTACGTGAACAGAGTGAGCACCTCCTGAACTCCTCCGCCCTGCAGGCAGCGTCACCCGCTTTGAAAAAAAACAAAGGGTCTTTTTTTCTTAAAGAATTGAAACCATTTTCACCAAGGTCCCGGGACTTGCGATACTGTTAGCCATGTGTTTCACACATCCGTTGTTCCCACATGGCGCCTGTCCCTGGAGGTGCTTTCTCCTACCAGTGTCCCACGGGCCCCTCCCAAGTGAGCTCAGTTCTAGATACAAACGACCCTGAACGGGCCCTTGAACGGAGCACAACTTCCTGTGTAAGGCAGTGAACATTCACCGGTGGGAAGACGGGTCCATGCAGGTGTCAGGGGGAGCTGGGTATCTGGGAACCCAGCGCTAACTGTGATCTGTGTGGGCTCTTCAGGGCCAGTTTGTGTTGAGCATGCCCTGTCCACAGCTTCAGAAGTGACCCGGAAGCTCTCACTATCGTAAGCCAGGCTGACCCCATGATGAAGCCCACAGGGGGGTGCCCTGAGGCCTGCTGGGGTCTGGTCACAGGGAGGGTCCTGCAAGGACCCCCATGGAGGGGTTTCCAGAAGCCCCCAGGGGTCATCGGCCCTATTCTGAAGTGGGTGATCCCTGCTGGCCCCCCCCCCCATCAGCAGCACCCCCCAGAACCACCGTCTCTCCTGGGGTAACTAAAGAGGTTGCAGGAAACAAAGGAAAACAAACATCTAGCTCAGTGTGTCGGGGGCAGGTGGCACAGGCCGGGTGGTCACAGGGCGTCAGAGCTGCTCTCACAGGACAGCTCCCCCAAACACTTCCCGACTATCCAGGAATAGCACGGAGGGCCCGAGAGATCACTGAGCTTAATCGGGGCCCGTGGCGGGGGATCTCACACGCACTGCACGTAAGAGGGTGGACATGCCCAGGATTCACATCCAGGAGGATGGAAGATGGAGTCCCCAGCACCAGAAGAGTCCAGAGACCCCCCCCCCCCCAACAAGCAGAATCTCAGCTAAATGAGCTGTGCTCCCGTTCACAAGCCCGGCCTCTGGCCCTACCCGCCCTGCTTGCACGAACACAGAAACATGCCTCGCCCTGGAAAATCGGGTTAGAATCCCCCATTGGCCACTGAAAGATGTAAAAGAGACAGATGCAAACGGCAGAAATGGTCCGTATAAATCTTGAAGGCAATATGGAACCTACAAATCGGATTTCTTCTCCCTGCTCACCTCCAGGTCATCAGACAACTGGAAATAAAACCCAGCAAATGTTATTTTTGGCATCGGGCGCGGCAAGAGAATTGTACTGTAAATTTGCCCTGATTCAACCATGCGAGGGCCCGATCCGGCAGCTCATCCATCTTGCTCACTGCAGACTGTCAGGGACCGCACGAATTCCCCGCGTGATAAACCGATTCCTCCCCGGTCCGTGTCCTTTAACCCACAGCAAGGTCATGCTCACGGCTGCCTGGAAGGGACAGGCTTGAAGCCGCTGGCCCGGGCCTCTGGGTACCGGAACAGAGCGTCCCTCTGGTGTTCTTGGGAGCTCAGAAGGTATATTTTTGGCAAGAAGCAGTTGAGGTGCGCCCGAGGCTCTCGCCACACGTTACCAGGGTCCCTCTGTGCTCCTGACCACATCACATAGAAGCATCCCGCCCCCTCCCCAGATTGGAAGCCTGCTGGACCCGCAGTGACTGTCCATGGGAGCGGGGGCCCCGCCTGCCTCTCCCCTCTGAGTCTGGGTCCAAAATGTCAGGGGCCACTGCAAGCTGAGAATTTTTCTTAGGACATGATTTATTCACGGGCAGACACATGCATGCAAGGTGTTGTGGTGTCTAGTTGACAGGAAGCTGCACGGGGGCCCCCACAGACCCACGAGTCACGCTGGGCTGGGACAGTGATTCTCCCAGAGCCTTTTTCTGGGAAAGCCAGAGCACGTGTGGCAGGGTGAGCACAGCAGTGCAGGGGCCCCTGTGGGCTTTCCTGGCCCCCTGGGAGGGGAGGGCTCATGCCACCCAGCTGCCTCGCCATTTCAGCAGAGTCAGAAAGGGAAACGGGGCTGGAGTGATAGCACAGCGGGTAGGGCATTTGCTTGCACGCAGCTGACCCGGGTTCAATTCCCAGCATCCCGTAGGGTCCCCTGAGCACCGCCAGGAGTAATTCCTGAGTCCAGAGCCAGGAGTAACCCTTGAGCATTGCCAAGTATGACCCAAAAAGCAAAAAAAAAAAAAAAAAAGGAAATGAGTGGTTACTGGAGTGCGGGAGGCACCCGCAGCTCTCAGAACACTGTGGGCCGGGCACTCAGATCCAAACCCCGGGGCTGCAATCCAAGTGCAGCCCTGACAGCCACCACAGGGATGGGTTTTGTGCTTTTCTGCAGCAAGGCCCTGGTGGTGCCTGGGAGCGGCTGTTTGCAAGATACAGGGAGCAGAGCCGGTGGCTCTGGCCCCTCTGAAATACATGAGGCGTTCAGAAACCATAAAAGGACGATGAAAAAATACTAGCTTCCAAAAACAGCAGGGAAACAACAGCTGCTGCTAAGTTTTCAATAGAAGCCGATTGCAAATGCACTCACTCCCATCACAAAATTTCCGGGGACAAATCTCTCTCTCTCTCTCTCTCTCTCTCTCGCGCTCTCTCTCTCTCTCTCTCTCTCTCTCTCGCTCATCCACTGTTTACATTTCCATACCCAGCCCTCGATCTGCAGTAATAACAGCCCAAATTCCATTTAGTGTTCATTTGAGCAGTCGGGATAAAGTCATTTCTTATTATCTCCCCACTGGGTAAAAAACAGCTTGAAGGTAGGAAGTCAGTGAGCATTTTCACCAAAAAGTAATTATTGTAAGTGACATTTTTACTGCTGGCATGCCATAAGGCGAGCTGTGTGCTCAAAGGACAAGTTGCTGAAACAAAATGACAGGGTACTCTGTGACATTCTGACAAGAACCCAAACATTATTTAACTGGTGGCGGGGCTCACGCACCACAACGCGGCGAACATAATGGCCCTAGTGGAGGCGCGGGCCGGTGCCAGCCAGGACATTCCAAGGGACTCTGAGGACGGACACGGGCGGGAAGACGGCAGCGAGGAAGGGCCACCAGAGGGGCAACGGGTGTGCGGAGCCGAGGAGCACGTGCACATGTGAGGTGCAGGGAGGAGGCTGCAAAGCCACCCCAGAAGGTTCTGGATCTGTGGGCACCATTGCCAGAGGCAAAACTGAGACTTTTGAAGCTAGAAGGAGGTGGGGAACTGGGTGTGGAGGAGAGAAGGGCCGTGCAGACAAGGCACAGAACTCCCTGCCTGTAAGGTTGGCTCTGGGGGGTCTATTTTCTTCACAGCCACTTGGGCCCACGGGGACCCTAACCCCTGCGCTCTCCCGGCTTCTAACCACTCCGGGATGAAGATGGGCCCTGCGCTCCCCGCCTTCCTTGGCTTCTCATCTCTGAAAATCTCAGCCCTCTGCCCGCCTCTCTCCTCCATTGCACAGGGGCCTGGGGAGGGGCAGGGTGAGCCTAAGGGTGAGCTGGGCAGCTGTGTCCAGCAGGCACTGAGCCACCTAGCTGCCACCCATGGGCGCTCTGACCCTCCGCCCAGGCAGGGAACAGCAAGGGAAGTGGTTACCCGGCACCCAGCCTCCCACCTCCCTGAATCTGAGATGGGGGGAGGGGAGGCGCACCCGCCCTCCGTGGGTCTGGAGGGCGGGGCCTGGCGATCACATACTTCGGGGCCCAGAATAGGGCACATGAGCGCACCCCGGTGTATTTGAGGCCCCGAGGTCCCCCCCTAGACACAGCATTCAGGGAAGGGCCCCTCAATAAAAGAAGGAAGGGTGGGTCCCTAACCAGGTGCAGGGCCATCGTGGGGGGGGAACTCGCAGGCAGTTCCAGCTGCGTGAGGACGGCTATGGGTGGGGAAGGAGTCTGGGTGGAGGGGACAGGAGTTTTTTTTTTTTTTTTTTTTTTTTTTTGCTTTTTTTGGGTCACACCCAGCAATGCACAGGGGTTACTTCTGGCTCTGTACTCAGGAATTACTCCTGGCGATGCTTGCGGGGACCATATGGGATGCTGGGAATGAACCCGGGTTGGCCATGTGCAAGGCAAATGCACTACCCATTGTGCTATCGCTCCAGCCCCTCTCCCCTTTTTTCCCCTTGGGGACAGACAGGAGGGGTTTCTGGTCTCTTTCCTGCTGGCGGTGCCAAGGATCGAACCCAGGGCCCACTCCTGGCCCAGTGTGCCTCCACCCAGACAGCCGTGCCATATACACAACCCGGGCAGTGTCCGTCGGATGGAGGTCGAGGTGCCTGGTTCGGAACTGCATCCCAGCCCCTTCCCGAGCATGGGGGCTGCTTTCCTCCCACAAAGCCCTGGCCCATGGGGGCTGCTGCATGCGTCTCCCCCCACAAGGAAGGTGGGTCCTGCAAGGTACTGGGGGGGGTCCACCTCCTTTTAGAGGCCATTCTATTCTTTGGGCACCATTTCTCAGCGCCCCAGGAAGCGGACTCGCCAAGAGCAGAGTTTGTGGACCTGAAGAGTGAACAGATCCCCTAAAATTCCAATTCAGCTCTGGTGACAAGTGGGGCCTTGGCAGGGTGGTAGAGGTGAGTGGGTGACAGCTGGCCCTGCGTGAGAGGCTTGGCGCGTGCCTGTCGCCAGCTTCCTTCCAGATCCCATGGCTCAGCGCTGACTTAGAAATAACTCTCTCCAGTTCCCTTCAGTAACCTCCTCACCGACCCAGCTGTATGCGTGCACGCTTCCCCGCGTGGCCCTGTGCATTAGCAGAAAATGTATGTCATGCAAACAGCCTAAACATACATTACGGAGATAGGGAGAAACAAACCCTCTGGTTAAATTGCTTTGCTGTAATCACAGATTAATCACCAAGTGAGCGAGCGCTCTCCGTGCCTGCATCCTTCTGCTCCGAGTTCTCTGCTGGCTCTGGGCACAGTGGCTTGTCCCAAGGCCCGCTTGATGTCCAAGAACAGCTCTCCCGGGCCTGAGGCTGGAGCCGATTCTCGTGATCCTTAGGCCTCCACAGAGCTCCTGGCATGCGGCCAACCTAGGTTCGATTCTCGGCACCCCAGAGAGTCCCCCCAGCACTATCAGGAGTCAGGAGTAACCCCCGAGGAGGCTGTGGATGTGGATTTGCTTCTAAGTTTTGGGACTGAGAGACATGCCAGGCCCATGGAAGCCCCGCGAGGAGTCCCTGGCACTGTCCCCAAAGCAGCTGCCCAGGCCCCTTGTTTGGTGTGCAGCGAGGTCTAGCTGGGCTGCGACGGAATGTTCCGAAGGAACCCTCGGGCTGACTGCAGCTGGGGATCATGTGGGTGCGGGGAAGGGGGGGCGCTTCCCACCCTTCCCAAGCAAGATACAGGTGAGCCAGTGACTGCCCACCCCCGGGCCCAGGGCCGCATGGAGCGGAACCGAGTGACAGTTCCGTTGCTGGAGAAGGTATCGGGAAAGCTATTAAGGTCCATTATTGGACGCATCCCCCTAATCTCTCCACACTGCTTTACTTAATTTGTGATGAAATTGTTGAGAAAGGGTACTTAATGTAGGACAGTCAGTAAAAGTAATTTATCATCTTCCCGCTTCAGTGCCCGCGTTATCAAAGAGCTCATTTTCCGCATTCATCATGCAATCAGCCTATTATTTGCATATTAATCAGGCAGTGGACCGTGACAGGGCTGCATCGGCGCCAAGCGCGCGCATCTCAGGAGAAACACTCGTAATTATCATACATCAGTGTTATGATGTGGTAATTGATTACAACATCTTCCTGCCGCCCCTGGGGAGCCCCACCAAGACCCCAGCGCCAGGCGCTTCCTCCCCCCAGTCCACAGGCGTCTGCACTGGGATTCCCATGGGCGGGGCTGCCCATGTAGGTGGCCGTTTCTGTTTTTATCTTTGGGCCGCACCCAGCAGTGCCCAGGGGTTACTCCTGACTCCGTTCTCAGGAATCACTCTTGACAGTGCTTGGGGGACTCTATGGAGTGCCGGGAATCGAACCTAGGTCGGCCGCATGCCAGGTAAGAGCCCTACCCGCTGTACTATTGCTCTGGACCCTCACAAGTCTTTATACCCCAAGTCTTGGGGCCCCAAAGCAATGGGCCCCAAGAGACCAGCAGTCGGGGAGGCCATGCCCCCATTCTGGGCAGCCTCCTTTGGCTTCAGGGGTGTTGCTGTGGCTTTCGAGAAAGTTCCCTCGGCTAGTGAGAAGCTGAGATGTCAGATCCTCCTAATTGCAGAGTTGGTACAGGGGTGGCGCCGGTGGTGGTTCTATTTAGGTGCTAAATGACAGGCTGATTCTGGCCTTTCTGGAGAGGGACAAACCGACACCTGCCAATTGAGACACAGGCTATATTTAGGGCAGTGGAAGACCCTAAATCAAGAGGAGGCTGATGGGGACCCACCCACAGTGGCGAGAGGCAGTGAGTGAGCGAGCGCCAGCCCCGTGGGCACCAGGGCAGGCTCTGTGTGTGGCAGGTTTGCGTTTGATCCCTGGCCCCTAAGGGTCCCCCTGTTATGCTGGGAGCACCTGGGCACTACTGGGTAGAACCCCAAAATAAAAAAGATCCCCTCAACCACCACTACTACCCCGCACACCCCCAGACAGAGCTGGGCTGTAAGAGCTGCCCTTTTCCCTGGGTCCCCCAGCTCCCAGGAGAGTGGAGGGATGGGGAGGGGGGTGGCCTCAGATCACCAGCCACCACGTTCCCTCCTCGGGTCCTGGTGGACTCCCTGCTTTCTATCCTTGTAATGCGGGATCTGCCTGTGCTCTGTGTTTGGGGTGCTGACCCCCTTGCCCGCAGCCACCACACCAGGATGGAGCGGGGGGTGACTGCTGTGTCCGAGGCTGACCTGACTCCCAGAGGGGGTCTTTTGTCTGTCCACTTAAGACCTGGACACAACTGTATTCCTTGCTCTACCCTGTGACCTTGGTTTCCCGTGCAGGCCCCTCTGGCTCTGAGCCCGCAGGCCTCAGGCATCTTTTCCTTTTCTGCTGATGGGGGAGATGCTGCTTCACCTCCTGGGTTTTTGCCGGAGGTGAGTGGGGAGGCACTGGCTCCCTTTTCTGGGAAGGCACGTGTGGGAACTCCTGCACGGGTCCTGTCCCCCTTTTAGGTTGCTCGGAGGTTTCTGCTTCTCTGTCCTCTGGAAGGAGCCACTGAAAGCCAAGCTTGGGTCCCCACTGGCTGCTGGGACTGATTCTGACTTCTTGGACCAAAGGCCCAACGTGCTATGTCAACTGAAGGTCTACAGGGAAGGGCCGGGGGAAAGTGGGCGTCTCTGAGTTGAGGTGCTGCAGGGGGAGGGAACAAGCAGTCACTCATGGAGCCCCATGCATGTTGGTGTTCGGCATGGGATGGCCCCACGTGGCCAAGAGCCCCTCTGGAAGTGGCAGCGGCCGGGTCACCTGGGTGGCAGGCAGGCATTCCCGACTGGACAACTGAGGTCATGTGTGGTGTGGGGTCCCGTGAGCTGAGGCCGGGCCTCTCCTGCCTTCCTGGCCTCCTGGCTACCCCAGGGAAGGTCCAAGAAGCTCCTGCCAGCGTCCTGCTGGATTTTGCTGTTAAAATCACCCTTTTAAGGTGATTTTAAGTTCAAGAGTCAAGGGTGGGATGTCAACTCTGGGCTACTGAGTCCAAGTGCTCTAAGAAGGGACCAAATTCTTGGCTGACTGGCCCAGGAGAGGACAAGAGCAAGGCACCGTGCAGGCCCAATAGTGCCCCTCCCTTGGGGCTGGACACCCCTGAGTAGAGCGGAAAAGCAGCGGCATAGCCCCTCCCCCTCCCCATCATGCCCTTCTCTGTGCGGACAACCACTTCCGGGGCAGTGGTTGCGGGGAGATGACCTGTCTGGTCACGCTTGGGAACCTGCTCCTCCCCCCTCTGCTGTCCCTGCAGCGAAACTCTGAGTTTCCTGCGACATGGAGATGAGTGTAAGAGAGCAAATGTAGAAGGCGTGTGGCGTGGGGCTCCACCTTCTTCCCACTGTACCCACCTGCCGCATCCCTGCCTGGGGGCCTGCAAACACGCCCATACCCGCTTATGGACCTCAGCGAAGATCCGGGCGCTCACATCGTCTGCCGTAGGGGAGAGGCACTAAGGGCACAGCACTGGGCAGAGGGGATGGGCAGGGGTCCCCAGAGGGCAGTCCACTCCGGCCTCAGCAATATGAACTCCGCCTCTCCGTGGCATCTCATTGCTATGGTAACAGAGCACAGAGTTGGGTGCTAGGCCACACCATTGGTCGGAATCAACTGCTTTAACTGAAGGGCTGAGAGGACAGTGGCTGAGCTTTCCTCCCTAATCCTTCCATACTTGGGAGGTAGCTAAGTCAGGCGCCAGCCCGCTGGGCAGCCTGGGCTCTCAGCTGCTCAGCACTGAAGATGATTCAGGAGCCGCCACTTCTACCATCCTGCAGCCATCTGGTCTACCAGGCTGAGCTGCCTTGGGCAGAAACCTGGCAAAGACGACCCCCCCCCCCCCCCCATGGAGGGTCTTGGGGCCCCTTAGGAGGATTCTGTGGTGGCCACAGTGAAAAGAGAAACTCAGATGCCTGAGGGAGGCCCTGGACAGTCTTTCTCTCTGCTGGGGAGAGGACTGTGAGCACTTCCCCAGAGCCTGTGGATGCCCTCTCTGTGCTCACTTGGCCTCAGCTCTAACCTCAGTTTTACACCGGGATGCAGTTCCTCTCCTTGGATCCATGCCTTGAAAGGGTAATGCCAACAGTCAAGAGACTCCAGCCGAGGGAGCGACGCCCACACTCTCGCTCCAGTAGGATCAGGCTTTGCTTTTGTTCTGACAAGCACCTACCAGTGTTCCCTGACGCACAGAAGCATCTCTGCTTAGCGACCCGATACTTAGAATAAACTATTTCTGCCAGTCACTGTAAGCCCTGTTTCAGTGAGAGGCCTTCCTACAGCTGACCTCGGAGGATGGGTGCGTGAGCTCCCAGGAAACCTGCGCTGACCTCCTGCCCTCAGGGGCAGCGTGAAAACACCCCTGGGACAGCGCAAGGTCCAGATGTCACTTCCTCTCCAAAACAGAGGCCACCCACCCCCCGGCCTGGAATCCACAGCACCCTGAGAGTTTATGTCTATTTTACGAAGTGGTTTGGTATCGTTCTCACGGGAACCCTGTGCTTCCTAAGTTGGGCAAGTGGCTATTCCAGCACGTTCCAGCACAGTGGCAACGACCTGCTACAGTAACAAGGAAAAAGCTTTCCTTCTGTTTGGGCTTGTTCGGACACTGGAGGGATCTTGGCATCAATCACCCGCGAGCTGGAACCGTGGTGATTTCCTGTTTTATTTAGGAACAAGGGGTTTGGATCAAAAACGTCTGTCATATTCTGCCAAGTCCAGCTCATTCTGACAGGGCAGCAAATGCTCGGGGAGCAGGAAAGGATGCCAACTTTTGGGGTGGGGGGGCAGGTTTTCCATGCACACTGCACAGCACAAACAATAGCACCCCTGATTTCCCTCCCCAAAGGCGCTCAGGTGGTGAGTGGGGGAGGGGGGGGTCAGGTGCACCCAGGCACTGGCTGAGGATGCGGCCAGGCCACGCCGGAATGTCGAGGGGGTCACCTGCCCTTCCTGCTGGACACGACGCCCGTCGCATGGAGATTTCCCCACAAGCACAGCCACCAAGGAGGCCTGCCTGGGCTGCATCTGCGCTGGGGTGCGGGTGGGGGAGGGTCTGCACCCCCCTCCAGCTGTTCCACACCCCCCTCCCCCAAACTCCCGCAGGCAGCAGGCCCCAGGCGCCTCAGGGCTTTGTCTGTTAGTCAATGAATCAATAGGAAACGGAGTCTCAGCAACACAGTTACAAAAACAAAGACCAGAGCAAAAAGGATGGGCACCAGCGGGGAGCAGGTGGGTGCCCTGCCCTGCCTGGGGCTACCTCCAGCTTCCAGAGGGTCCTGCCACCCACCCCCGCCACTCCTTCAGTGGGGGGGGGGGGGGCAGTGGGTGCTGGACTGCAGCCCCAGCAGGAACCAGGCCCATGAGGCCCCCAGTGGCCCTAATGTCACTTATTCACCTCTGTGAGCCCAGAACGGCCCTGGTGGCCCGTTCAAATGTCCCGGCTTCAGAGCCCACGAAGACTGAGGTGGGGGCACATACCTGAGCTCACGCAGCCCTGGTGCAGCGGGTCCTGGAGCGACGGCACAGAGTGGAGGACTGCAGAGAGAGGGGGACGGTCACTGGACGGCCTTGTGGGAGGGGGCACGGGAACGAGGGATCAGCACAGGGCTTCGCTTCTGAGGAGGGTCAGCGAGGCCTTCAGGGGAGCCAGTGCGTGCTGGGGCTGGGCAGGAGGGTCCCCCGGGCACTGATCTGCCTTCGGGACCCCCTGATTTCACTTCCTGACTCTCTTTATGTCCATCAGCCCTTAGCGATGGAAGCCCATTTTCTGCTTATAAACCCAGCAGGCTCTCTCCCCCTGGGCCCAAGGGCTCTGGGCTGACCCCTGCCTGGAGTGGTGTCCCCTGGGCGGCTGCCCTTACCTGGTCCTTGCTGCTGCCCCTGCACGGGCAGGACACCCTGGCCCAGCTCGCCGTTGAGCCAGAGCTGCATCCGGATGAAGGGCTCGCGGCCTTTCTGCGTCAGCTTGCTCCACGGCTTTGGCCGGGACAGCATGTCGCTGACGCTGCCCTGGGACAGGCCCAGCACCTGCAGGGGCAACAGACACACGGCTCAGTGCTGGCCCTCACGGGCCCACAGGCTTTGGGGGCGCACGCGCCCGTGCACTGGTTCAGGTGGGGGGTGGGACCCACTAGGCTTCCTGGACCATGTCACCACCAGGGGAGGTAGCTGGGCTGGGGGTGGGGGGCGGGGAGCTGAGCTGGGAAGAGAGAGGGTGCCTGCCCCCAGGCTTCACCCTGCCAAGGTCACGAGGATGAAGCACCCCAAGGCCTATGCTCTTGGCCCCGTGGCCCGGAAGGGTGAAGGGGCCGGGGTCCCGGACCCTGGACAAGGCAGGAGCCACGCTCTGTAGTGCCAGGCCCAGGGGCACTGCCACATCCTGCTCGGTGCCGGGGGGAGGGCCCAGAGGTGAACGGGGCGGCCAGGCTGGGAGTGAAATTCGCCGCAGACGGCCGCCACAGTGCCGGCACACGCCACGCTGCCGCTCGCATATGGCCATGCATATGTATGGGCAGACACCCCACCAGGGACGCAGATGCAGCCCCGAGATATTTAGGGGCTGCAGCCCAGCACTCTTTTGAAAAGTTCTCAAGTTCCAGAATAAACTGCACTCGCGGGCCAAACAAGTTCAACACTATTAAGTCTCCGCTAAATTTAAGGCATGAGCACAAATGTCTATTTAAATGTTCTCAAATGGTATTTTTACAACACGGGGCTAGAAATTTCAAGGGACTGAAATGTTCACCCTTGTCTCCATGTCCCTGGCCCTCTGGGCAGAAGGAGGTCACGGAATGCATATATGGGAAGGGCAGGTGTGGACAGGTGGGGGGGGGCACTGGAGGGACAGCGGCCTGGGGGGGGTGACTCGGGTGTTGTTGTGCCCTGGGGGATACTCAGGGGGCATCACTACACCCCAGGGGATACTCAGGGATATCACTGTGCTCTGAGGGGGGCACAAGAGTGTCACTATGCCCTGGGGGGCTACTCAGGGGTACCACTGTGCCCTGGGGGGACTCAGAGGTATCACTATGCCCTGGGGGATATTGGGGGGGTCACTATGCCCTGGGGGATACTCAGGGGCATCACTATGTCCTGGGGGATACTTAGGGATATCACTGTGCCCTGGGGGGATACTCAGGGATATCACTGTGCGGGACACACACACACACACACACACACACACACACACACACACACGACTCAGGGGTATCACTGTGCCTCGGGGGTACTTGGGGTCTCAGCCGGTGGCAGCTCAGTTTTTCACACTGACACCAGCACCAGGCTCTGTTTCACGTTCGCAGCCTGGTAAGGACCGTTACTGGGAATAGGCACGCTGCCTCGCCTCTGAGGGGACAGCACCTGAGCATCTGGGGGATGAGACAGTACAAGTAGCCTCTGTGGCTGGGGGGTGGGGACACACTCAGGGGTGATGCAGTGCCCTTGGGTCAGATTGCTGTCGAATATTTGTTTAATTTTTTTTCGGGGGGGGGGGGGCACAACATGGGTGCTCAGGGATGACTCAGGGATCTGTGCTCAAGGATCACTCCTGGCAGTGCTTGGGGGATACTGTGTGCTGAACCTGAGGTAGCCATGCGCAAGGCCAGCACCCGCCCCGCTCTGCTCTCTCCCACTGCAGGCTGGTGGTCTCCCTGTAACCACATACCACCATCTTGGTGCTGGGGGAGGGGCCCAAATAGCCTGGTGAGGCGCCTCAGGGCTCCACTGGGCAGTGGGGGCAGGACACAAGCTCATTCCTCTGGGCTCTGAGGGCATCGGGCGTGGCCCAGGAAGCCACGTCCAGGCGGTGACAAAGCCGAGCCCGGGGTGGTGGGGCGGGGGGGTGGGGGGATGCTCCGAGGGGGGCTGGGTCTCACCTTCTCCCCGAAGATGCGCTGGCAGATGCCGTTCTTGGCCAGCTTCTCCTTCACCTGCCGCGTGAGCTCGATGGTGTCCACTTCCTGGTACATGTACACCTCGTACTGCTCCGGGGTCAGCGGGGGCACGGCGGGCTTGGTGGGCTTGGCCAGGGGCACGATCGGGGAGGAGGGCAGGGGGCTGTTCTGGGGCGTGTCGCTGCGGCTGGCCCCGGTGACACTCAGCTCCGAGCTCTGGGAGTAGGGCGACTCGGCACTGGGCCACTCCTTCCAGTACTCGGAGGACGAGGGTCCCTGCAGCGGGCCGCGCTCGGCCCGCGCGGTGCCGCCGCCGCCGCCCTTCTCCTTCCCGCCGCCCGCCTCGTCGCCTTTGGGCTCGTCGGGTGCTGTGGCGGCACCCTTCCTGTCGGCAGGGACACTGCTCCACCAGTGCTCCTTCCACGCGCCGCTGCGGCCCAGCTCGTTCTTCACGTGCCGCAGGACGCCCTGCGCTGCCTCGGCCGCCCCTTGTAGGTCCAGCCCGGGCGCATCCGGGGCCTCCTTCTTGAGGGCTGGGGGGGTGGGCAGAGCGGCAGCGCTGGCCTCGGGGGCAGAGGGCGGCTTCTTCAGGGAGATGGCGAGCGGCGAGTAGCTGGGCACGGACGCCAGGGGTGCGGCAGACAGTAACTTGGGCGTCAGGATGGCCATGTCGCTCTGGGCCAGAGGCGTCGGCTTTAAGGCGGGGTCCAGGGCGGCCTGCTGGGCCTCCATCTCCCGGCGGGCTTGCTGCAGGATGGAGCGAATGGCGTCGTCCGAGGTGCCGCTGCTGGCTGCCGAGGACGATGGCGGGGCTGGCTCTGCTGCGTGGACAAGACCGTGGTGAGAAGGGCCTGTGGATGGACGTCCTTCTCCCAGACCCGGGTCCCGCCTGGCCGTGCACCAGCCCCGGCCACTCCTTCCCTGCCCAACACTCAGCTGCCCTCCTAGGACCATTACTGCTGTGTCCCCCCATTCATTATGGGGCCGGTCACAGACATGCCTGTGACACACCACTGCAGGCTTAAATATCTCCCCTGCCCATAACGTCTTTATTTCAATGTTTTGTGTGTGTGTGTGTGTGTGTGTGTGTGTGTGAGAGATGGTCTCCTCAGTGGTACCTAACTCTGCAGGGCAGGGGTGCTCGCATCAGGCCCCAGACCTCTGTGGCTCCTCCCCCATCACTATTCATCTTCCGTCTTGCGTGCTGGATTCCAAACTCTCAGCAGTTCTGACTCGGGAAGTCAGTTTATGTCACGGGCTGCAGTGCAAGGTGAGCGGGCTCCGTGCGTGGTGGCCGGGGGCTCAGCTGGGAGTTGGAGGCATGGGAGGTGTCTACGATATGGCCAACAGAATGAGGTCTGGGTTGGGCCATTCGGGTCTGGGGGCCGAAGCACACACTTGGTGGGGACAGGGCGCTAAACTGATCCCTGGCACCCCTGGACCCCAAGTGGCACAGCTGGGCCAATCATCACAGATCTGAGCACAGAGCCCTCAGGTCTGCAACCGTCGGGCTGAGAATCTCCAGGCCTTGGCCCCAGGGCCCCGACACTGACAGGATCTGCATCAGTTTCCTGCCACAGGTCTAAACTGAGCCTGTGACATGAGCCCTCTCTGCACTGAGGCTGACCCAGGGAGGGCCGAAATGTGGGGGTTCAGAGGGATTGCCCACTGGTCAGGCAGTACTGGCCTGGGAAACTGAGCTGAGAATTAATTTCATGGGTGTGTGTATGTGTGTGTGTGTGTGCGCGCGTGCGTGCGCTTTGAGCAAGTGTGATAATATCTGAGACTCTCAGCCCGAGTAGGGGAGGACATGTCAAAAGACTGGAGACGTCCCGGCATGGGGCACGAGGCCTGGCATGTGTGAAGTCACAGGCTCGATCCCTGGCCCCCCAACCCTTCCCAAAGAGATGGCTGCACCCTGAGAAGCTTCCCCCTGCACTCACCCCGATGCCTGGCAGTGCCTAAAGGGGGGTCCGTACCGGTTTTCTGGACCTGCAGCTCCCTTTTGGCCTGTTCCAGGATTGACTTGATAGCTTCGTCAGAGCCGGTCTCGGCCGCTCGGATCCGGGTGGTGATGCTCCCTGTGGGGGAGAAACCGCGCCCATGAGGCCAAGCTGGCCCGGACCAGCCCTCAGTGTGGCTCGGGGGCATCATTCTGGTCACTCGCTCCCGAGATGGGGGTGGGGGCTGCTGGTGATGGCGAGCAGGCAGGCGCGGCCTCTGACTGCCTGAACCTGCAGGCATCGGGAGCCCTGAGCGGGGAAGGCCATTAGTGAGGGTTTGGCCCGAGCACTGGAGCACGAGTGCTCACACTTCCCCAAGCTGGGCTTCACCCACTGGGGGGGAGGGGCAGGGCGGGGCGGCCATCTCATGCAGTATTGAAAAAAAAAATAACAAAGACACAAAGGCAAATGTTCTCCTGAGGTTTTTGCTTTGGTTTTTGGGCCACACCTGGTGATGCTTAGGAGTCACACCTGGCGGGGCTCGGGGGACTGTGTGGGATGCCGGGGAATCGAACCCAGGTCAGCCACGTGCAAGACAAGCGCCCTACCCTCTGTACTATCTTTCTGGCCCGCTCCTGGGTTACTTAAAAGCACTTCCGTCAAGTGCTTCGGCGTGGGCCGGTGTTCAAGGTCCTGTCCGATTCTTTGAGGCCGGGAACCGAAGCAGGGGATGGGGTTTCCAGAGCTACGATCACACACTCTTGTCTACGAACCCAGAGATGCTACAGACATCCCCTACATGCCAGGATGGTCACTTGGCAGTGCTCTGCCAGTGGCCACATGCCCCGCAGCCGTGACTGAGGCTCCTGCCACCCCAGGGGTGGCCCCAGGCCTTTCTGGGAAGCCCCCCCTCCATGTGTTAATTGCTCTCAGCCTTACTGAACATAAACCGCCCTGTGAAATCACTGAAGACCACCGGGCAAAGCCCCTTTGCAGGGGCAGCCCCCAGGAGCTGGCCAGCCCCGAGGGGCCCAGAGACCCCTAAATGCACGTCCCAAAGTGTCCACATGGGACACCTTTGGCCCCGTTCAGACTTAAAGGAGCACAAGGAAGCAGCAGTATGTCACTGGACTTGGTCACTGGGTTTTGTCTCAGACCAACGGTTGCTATCAACCCTTCCACCTGCCTCTGCGAGTCGAGAGGGAGCGGAACTTGGGTCTGTGGGGAGCTGGTGGGGGGGCGGAGGGCGCTCGGTAGAGCAGAGGCAGCTCAGGAGGGAGGGGCCGTGTGAATCTGAACCCGTGCTTTGTTTTATACTTACTAGCTGTTTTTCCATCAGGGTCCAGGCCAGAAATCACACTGCACAGTTTTGACCCCAGATACACAGCTAAGGACATGCTGCTCCCTAGGTCCCTAACTGCGAAACCGCACCTGCCTGCGACATACCTTCAGCCCCATTTCTTCGTTTCGGTGCTTCCTGAAATAGTCTGTTCAGGCTCTGGCCTGGATTCTCTGTTGAAAAACAAGTGCGGTAAGAACAAAACAATCAGGGGACAGGGATGCTGACGAGATGGGCTTTGTGACCGGAAATCTGAGCCGCCTGGCGCTACAGAAAGGGCGTGGGGCTTCCCCTTGAGACTCAGAGGCTGCTGCAGCCTTGGGGAGACCCGCTCCGCTGCCCGGGGGACCGCCCGGGGCTGAGGAGTGGCCGGTGGCCTCCACAGCCTGAGGGTCAGCCAGGGGAGGCCTGCCGCCCAGCGAGATCGCCCACCAGACCCCCGGGACAAAGCTGGCATTAATCACCCAGAGACAGTCCATTTCCATTGCAGCTACCAGCGCCCTAAAAGGCTCCGTGTTCTCGTGCAAACTGACCCTGCTTGGAACAATTCCCTTCTCTGTTGGTTTGGCGGCTGAATTTCAGGATGTCTCCAACGTGGCTGATAAGGCTCCCTCCCCCGTCCCTCCCTCCCACCCACCCGCTAGCCCTCTCTGTCGATTTATCAGAATGAGCCCTGCGTGTCACAGAGGGAAGGGGATTCTCGCGACCAGGGCTGCGACTGCCTTGCCTGTCCATCTGTCCGCGGACGGTACAGCCCGTGGAGGAGCGGTCTGGATTCAACTTTCCTGCTCCCGGCCCAAGGCAGGCCGGTGGTGCCCCAAACTCAAAGAATCGCTACAGAATCTAAAGGGGGGCGGCGGTGGCGGGGAACAGGGTCACCTTGTTCTGTACAGAGGGCAAGAACACACAAAGGCTCTCTCCCAGGAACCAGCAGTGCGGGAGGGGAGCGGGGGCTGGCGGCGCTGAATGAACCCGGCCCACACGCCCACTGAACTGCCAAGGCCAGGTGGCAGGGGTGAGGTGGGTGGGGGCTGGGAGGCCAGCTCTCCCAAGGCTAACCACGGAGGCCGGCCGGCCCTGGGGCTGCGGAAACGGCAGAAGCCCAGACCAGCCCGTCGGTGGACGCGACGCTCTGCGCCGGCACGCGCCGGTGCCCTCCAGCACGCGCGCCTGGGCACGCGCCTGCACACACCAGCACGCGCCGCACCCTCCAGCACGCACACGCGCACGCAGTCGCCAGCGCCTGCACACTCCAGTACACGCACGCACGCACGCACGCACGCAGCCTCCAGCACGCGCACGCAGCCGCCAGCACGCGCACGCACTCGGGCGACTCTCACCTCTCTGTCTGCCTTGGATGCTGCGCAGTGCTAGGATGTTCTGCTCGTCGGAGAGGAACTGCTTCATCTTGTGGAAAGGCTCCTTGCCGCGCACCGTCAGCTTGTTCCAGGGCTTGGGGCGGGCCAGAATCTCGCTCACGGAGCCCTGGGACAGTCCCAGGACATAGTGTCCGAAAATGCGCTGTCCGATATTGTGCTTGATCAACTGCTCTTTCACCTGCCGGGCGATTTCGGCCGTGTCCATCTCCTCGCCCTCGGACACGCTCCCAGCGCTCTCTGACTGGCTGGGAGACGGGGCCAGGCCATTGACATCCGGGCTCTGTTGTAACGGGCTTTGGGAAGAGATGGAGTTTGTGCTGTATGGACCTGTTGAAAAAATCATGCTTGTGCTTCCTGCTTCCTGCATGGCCTTGGAGTAGAAGGACTGCATGAGCTGTCGTTGGAGGAGAGAGTTTAGTGCAAATTTTCCCGTAGAAGCCAGGGGTAGGCTGGGGCTTGCCAGGGATGTGCTGAAAAAGTCTTGCGTTAACCCCGCTGGTGAGAACTGGTGTGTACCATTAGTATTGGAAGCCTGCTCCCCGGGGTTGCGGGGCAACTGAGAAGGAGGGGAGGCCGGCATGGGTCCAGGGCGCCGACTTTCAGGCTGGTCTTTCCCTTTTCTCCTGGCTGACCCTACAAGGAAGGGCAAACATAATGCATTACGGGGGATTCAAAAGGGAAAAAAAAAAAACCAAGACCAAAATGCCAAGTTTGCCCCACAAAAGGGAAAAAGAAAAACAAAAAGTGCAGGTTTTACAAGGGCCAATGAGGTGTGTTGGTTGGTTTTCATTCAATCGAATCTTTTTTTTTTTTTGTAATCAGCCAAACGAGGCCCCCCGAAACAGCAACATGCATTTCATGTTTGCGCCTTTCTTGTACGTTGCAGCCTGGAGAGTCCCCTTGACATCGATTCAAACCCCTAAGGTGACAGGAGCCGGCAGCACACACAGTAAACGAGTCCACGGGTCGCGCTCTGACCAGGAGGCCCCGCCCAGGAGCGGCCCGCGCTGACCCCCGCAGGTTCCGCTCGCCTTGCGGGCCGGGCGGGCGCGCGCCCCGCACGGCGGCCGCTCGGTGCAAGCGCGCGCGCACGGTTAGGAGACACCAACGGAGCCGGAGACGCGAGGACGCGGTTACCCCAGCCGCCGCCGGACGGAAGCGGGACGTGGCGCACCCCAGGACGACCTGACCAACAGCAGAGCCCCGCGGGGCAGGACCCCCACGGCCCCGAAACACACGAGCCCCCGGCGCACCCCGACCTCCAGCACACACAAGGCGCTCGGCCCGTTACGCACACAGCTCCTCGCGACCGCGACCTGGACGGCGGGCACCAGGGGGTCGGCGGGAGGGTCCAGCACGCGCCGGCGCAGGCTCTCGGCCCCGCCACTCCGGCATGCACCGGCCCAGACTCACGGTTCGCGGCTCCTGTCGCGCGCCGCGCGACCCTGTCAACCTACCGCTCAGGTCGCTGTTGGAGATGCGCAGCGCGGCGTTCTCGGACTGCAGCGAGCGGTTCTTCTCCAGGAGCAGCACCTCCAGGGGCTTGGACGAGTCCTGTGGGGCGCGGGCGGGGAGGGCTCAGCCGGGGCCGCATCTCGCAAGGGCTAAACCCCGACATCCTGAAAGCGCTCCACCCCCAGGGTGCAGGCCGGGCCCCCACGTACCCCAGCCCCAAACCAGCCTCCTCTAGCTTTAGAGGAAAGGGAGGGTCACCCGAGGGGGACTGTGTTGACCTACGTGCTAACGGGCCCAGGTGCTCTCCTCTCTACCTCCAGCAGAGCCACATGTGTGATTTTCTTTTTTTTTTTTTTTTTCAGCTTTTTGGGTCACACCTGGCAATGCTCAGGGGTTACTCCTGGCTCTGCACTCAGGAATTCCTTCTGGCGGTGCTCAGGGGACCATACGGGATGCTGGGAATCGAACCCGGGTTGGCTGGCGTGCAAGGCAAATGCCCTACCCGCTGTGCTTATTGCTCCAGCCCCACATGCGTGCTTCTTGATGGATTTGTGTGTCCGCTATTATTTGGGGGGTTTGGGGCACACCCGACGGTACTCAGGGAAACTCCAGGTTCTGTGCTCAGGGATCTCTCCTGGCGGGGCTGGGGTACCATGTGGGGTTTGGGGGATGGAGCCTGGCGGGCAGGCAGTGTGCGGCCTCTGCCCCTTTGGAATGAAAGGTCACTTGCTCTAACTCTGCTGGCCGCCTGTGGGGAGGTGTGTATGTGGGGGGGGGTCTCAGGAATATGGGGTTCAGGAATGCATGGGGAGAAGCGGGTGCCCCATACCTGGGCCCCAGCGCCCTCGGCCGGGGAGAACTCCATGGACTTGAGGATGCTGCAGAGAGAAGGCAGGGAGGTCACTTCCATGGTCAGCCGGGGACAGCGGGGCCCGTTGCTCCGATGGCTTCCCCCCGCAGCCAGGCCACTGTCTCTAGAAGATTCTGTGAGCAGTGAGGCCAGCCCCAGTTTCTCACCCAGTGTGTGCACCAGGTCTGTGCGGGGCCAAGAGCCGAGGGGCTACTGGCGCAACCTCGCCTGCCCCAACCCACCAGGCGCCAGGCAGACAGACGCGGCCTCCCTGCCCAGGCTGGCAGAGGAGGTTCCACCGCAGCCGCCAGCTTCACCTGTTCTCTCTGGGACCTGGCAGTGGGTGGGGGGCAGGGTGGGGGTCCCCTCCCAGGACATCCGTGGGGTGTGACTGGCAGCTCTCACCAGTGCTGCCCCTGGAGCTCAGATGTGTGTGTTGTGACCCACGGCCCCGGCACGAGGCCCAGAGAGGGAGAGGGTCTGTCTGGCTGTGCGTGGCCCTCCCTGGTGGTCCTGGGGTGACCCCTCGCCCCCCAACAGACACGGCAGGAACGCAGTAATGCTGGGTGGCCTCATCTGTGGAAGCATCTGCTAGGAGAGCATGGCAGGACCTGGTGCTCGTCTGGGGCTTCCTGGAGCTGCGGGGCTGCCCCTTGCCAGCCATTGCGCCCTCTCCAGGGGCTGACATCTCCAGGATGGCGCATCAAGGCCAACTTGGAAGCTGTGCTTCCCACCCAGTCCTGTGATGCACAAGGTGGGAACAGCTGTGGGGGACTAGGGTGGGCACAGAGGCCCTGGAGTGTGGTTTCTGGGGGGCTGGATGGGTTCCAGAAGTTGTTCTTCTGGGGCTGTGAATGTGGAGGTGAGGGCTAGCTCCTGGGAAGTGGGGTGGGCAACAGGGCCCGTGAGGGTGCTTGGGAGGGTACACAGTGCCCCCGAGAGCAGGCTGGCAGCTGGGCCTGGGGCCTGCAGGAAAAGCTGGGCCAGTGGCAGCAGGAGTGGTTCTGGGGTCCATAGTGAGTGAGACCCCCATTTCCTGTCGGTTGCTGAAGGGTGGGCTCCGGGGGAGGGGCCGGAAGGGGAGGAGCTGGCGGCAGGAGGGTCCCTGGCACTGGGAAGAGGGTGAGCAGAGGGCTGGGGGACACAGCCCGGTGGGAACCCACAGCCCCATTTCACACCCTTCCCCATCCTATGGAGGCAGGTGGGACGTCGCCCGGCCATCTCGGGAGAGGCTTGGGGTGTGGGGGGAAGGCGAGCCTAGCCCAGCGGATCCTCACTCACTTCAGTTCCTTCTTCACTTCCTCGTAGTCCGCCTGCCCTTTCAGTTTTTCTTCCAGTTGCTGGAAGCAGAGAGGAGTTTGTTAGTGGGTGCGTGTGAGACAGGCCCGAGGCCCCCCGGAGAGTCCTGCGTTGTGGCTGGCTTTGGGAGGTGACAGTGGAATGGGTGAGAGGATGGCTTCGAGGGGCCCTCTCAGAGCAGCTCTCGGGCCGGACACTCCATCAACCTACTTCCCTGTCCAGCAGCTGGTGGCTGGCACCTGAATGCCCCCATTCCAGGGCAGACGACGTCATGGCCCTTTCTCTGAGCTGGACCCAGGGGATGGTGGTGGATGTGAACTCACATTTACCCCCACAGCAGCGAAAAGCCCCAGAGCATGGAGACCTGGGGGTGGGGAACACCAGCAAGAGGGGGTCAGCTCCTCTGAGGGCGCTGCCCACTGAGCCGCCTGCCCCTGTTGCTGAGCTGCTGTGTCTAGAAAGAGCTGCTGTCCCCCACATGGGGTGGAGGGTCTGGTGGGGGCTGGGGGAGCTGCTGGCCAGTGGCTTCTCTGGGGGACAGTTCTCTGAGCCCTCCAGGTGTGGGGCCACAGCTGTGGTCTTGGCCAGGTCTGGGGGCTTGAACGTGTCTGCAGCCTGAGGGCTCCCGGCTGTGCCAGGCACCATACCTCTACCTCCTGGACCCAGTGGGCTCCCAGTCTGCCTGGGACCCCACTGTCCAGGGACCCGTGTTCAGGGAGCCGCTGGTGCCTGTAGCCTCTGGGACTTCCTGGTTTGTGTGGTTTGGGTCTGGGCCCCACTAGGCGGTCCCAGGGGGCTGTTCCTGGCACCAACCGTGGGGCCATGCAGCACCTGGGATTGAGCCAGTGTCCGAGGGTAGCACGGGGACACTGTGGGAGGTGGGGGAGCCCCCCGAGACTGCGTGTGTTCAGAGGGCACAAGGAAGGTGGAAACCGTCAGAACGCAGCTGGAGGCCACGTCAGCCACTCGGCCCGGCACCTCTGGACATGCAAGTCACCTTTCAGCTGGTGAAGAAACAGGAGCTGAATAGTGACCCCGAAGGGCCTGGCTGGGTGTAGCCTGGGGCCGAGGCGCCTCCCGCAGAGCTCTGTGCTTCAGAGGCCAGGGTTCGGGGTGACAGCCTGCAGCGGCACCAGGACAGCCCTACCCAAGGCAGGCTGTAGGTTCAAGCCCCAAGACAGCAGGTGAACTGCTGGGATTCACTCTCCGAGTGTGTAAAAGTCTGGCTGGGCTGAGTACTAAGGAAAGGGAGTGGAAGATGCAAGTATCTTTTCTGGGGGGCTGCAGCCAGCAGCTCAGGGGTGCTGGGGACTGAACCTGGGTCAGCTGAACTATCTATCCTGGCCCGAAGATGCAGCAAGTGAGGGCTGGGCTGGAGCTTGGTGAAGAGTGTTTGTGGGTGCGCAGTTCTGGCTCCCCCTCCCTGGCCCCACAAAAACAGAAAACCGAACAGAAGGTGCCACATCACCCCACCCTGGCCCAGGCTTCCGGGAGCACGTGTGCCACCAGCTGTGGCAGAGGCCCAGGGGGGAACCAACTTCCTGGGCACAGCTAAGTATCAAGGCGGTCAGCCTCAGGCCAGGGAGGGGCCACGCACCGTGTCCAGGGGCCAGGCCGAGCTGAGCTGCGGGTAGCACTGTCTGAAGGCCAAGAGGGGGGTCAGGAGCCAGATGTCCCCTGCTGTCCTCGTGTGGCCCCTGGACTGGAGTGTGGAACTGGTGGCACCCTGGGGACCTAGCACTGGGCAGCAGGCACCCCTGGCCCACCCTCTGGGGAGCACGGGGACCGCTTGTTGGGGACAGGCCGCTCACGGAGCAGCTCGTCTCCATGACGACGCTCTGTGGCCCAAAACTGGCGGTGGGGCAGCTGCACTGGTGAGATCCGGGATGGTCCCCTACGAGTGACCGATGCTTAAGGTCTCGGACTGGGTCTGATCAGGCGGGAAGGCATAGTTTCTGCCACCGAGCCTGTCTTGAGGCTCACCAGAAGATTCCAAGGCTGTGCCACCGCACTCAGACAGCCTGGGGGACATTTATGGTGACCTTGACTTAAAGGCTGCGCCAAGACAGTGGCTGCTGACACGTGAGCTCATCCGAAAATGCAGAGCTGGGCTGGGGGTGAGTTCGGGGCTGCAGAAGGCCAATCCACCCGCTCCCCATTACAGGAGCCCAGGAACAAAGGGGCCTCCCCGGCCAGCTCGGACCGCTCAGCCTCTGCCCACCTGCAACCCCTGGCAGGGACTGTCCCCTCCCCAGAGGGCAGGGAGACTGGCAGCCGGAAGCGGCTCCAGAGGTGGGTACTGCAGGGGAGGCCCCGGGGACAGGAGTCACTTGCCAGCAAACATGGTCTCATTCATAAACCGGCTCCCTGGCAGCTCTCTGGCTGTGTGGCTCAGGTTTGAGACTATAAACACATTAGGAAAAAAAAAATTGAGCCCCAGGAAGGTATCATTCAATTAACCTTATTCCTTTGGGTTGGAGGGGCCGCTCTTATGAGCGGGGGGTGGTGCCTTCTGCGTGCAGGTTTGGTGGTGGGGAAATCTCTCCTGGCGACAAGGGGGTTACGATGATTAAAATCTGAGAAGTCTTGTTACTAGGGGATATGTTTTGATTATTAGATCAGATGAAGATAAGGGAGCAATAATTTTGGAAGAAGTATGGCCGAATTGTTTCATTAACTGCGGAGCATTAAAGAATTCCCCCAAGATATGGATAAAGAACATTAATTTGTGAAGCTGTGTTTCTTTTCTTTTTTCTCTTTTTCCTTTTTGTTTTGGGGCAGGCAAACACTAAAAAGCTAGGGCGGACTTAGCACAAAATGCTCCGTAATGAGACATGTAAGGCCAGGAGCTGCCCTCTGCCCCACGCACTCAGACACTCCACAGCCCACGGTCACACAGTGCCTGTCGCTGGGACGAGGGAAGGGAAGGCAAATTGGCAAATTAGCTGTGGGGCAGCCGTGGCGGAGACGCTACAACATGCGGGAATCAGAGCTGACCTAGAGATGGAGAAAACGAGGCGGGCCCTTGGCCTTCAAAGATACACCAGGCGGAATTCTCGGTTCTGGGTTAGAAACACGATTATGTTGGAGGAACCCACTCTCTCCCCCAACCATTTTTCGTTTTTTGGGCCATGCCTGGTGGTGCTCACGGCTCACTCCTGGCTCATCACTCAGGAATTACTCCTGGTGAGACTCGGGGGACCCTGTGGGACGCCGGGGACTGGACCCAAATTGGCTGCATGCAGGGCCAGCACCTGCCCCATTGTCCTATCACTCCGGCCCTGGAGAAAATCCCCTTTTACAAAGTTCAAACAGTCCGAGCTTTGTTCTAGACTGAAGCCGGGAGGCCCAGCTCTCCCAACAGCCGCCGCAACTCAGCTCCACGTGTTCGCGGGGCCTCAGGGGCTCAGGTGACAGAGATGTCTCTTGTCATCCAGTAGGACACCTCCGTGGCATCCTGTGTGGTTCTAGGGCGTGGGAATCGGGGTCCCAGGATGACAGTGTGATCCCAGAGCAGCTGGGAAGGACATAAAGGAAACAACTCTGGACTCTGAATCTGGGGCACAAATCTCCCCGAGATTCTCCCCCGAGAACGGGGAACTTCTGACCCACCGCGGCCTGGGATATTAGTGGTGAGTGCTGGGGGAACGCAGGGCGCTGCACAGGCCAAGGGACCTGCCCCCACCTGGACACACAGCTTCATGGGGGTCCGGGCGGCCTGCGGTGCTGCAAGTCTGGGTGCAGCGCACCGAGGACAGGGGCAAGAGCTGGCCTGGTCGGGGGCATCTTCATCTCCACGCCCAGCCCGGCCCCGTGTCTCGGAGAAGGGCTCTGAGGAGCACTTTGGGGGACATGGTGCTGTTACCTGACATACAGGACAGACGGATCCCAGGGGCTGGGCAGTGATGCAAAGGGCCGGAGGGCCCAGGGGGCGCGTGTGAGCACCTGGGTTTGAGCCTGGCCACCACCTGGTCTCAGCACCAGATGGTCCTACCCACTGGCTGTCACGGTGTCCCCCGACACTGACTGGGGGGGTGGTCCCCTGTCCCTCCCAAATGTTCCCCGTGGCCTGCACAGACCACAGGTGACTCCTTGAGGTGTGGGCAGGAGGAGCCGATCACCAGGCCTGTGTGTGTGTGTGTGTGTGTGTGTGTGTGTGTGTGTGTGTGTGTGATGTTGCACCTCCTTCCCCCACCAGCTCCCGGTGCCCTTACTTTCAGGGTGCTGTTCTTGGCGCTCAGCTGCTGCTCCAGCTGGGAGATCTGGCTGGCCGAGTTTTCCCGCAGCTTGGAGAGGCTGGCCTGGAGTCTCTGCACGTCCTCCACCAGCTGGGCAATCTCCCGCTCCTTGGCGGCCAGCTCCACTTCCAGGCTGGAGCGGGTCAGCACCTCAATGGCCTGCTCCTGGGGAAGACAACAGAGTGACCACCGGCACCTCCCCGGGCAGGGGCATGGCACGTCTCTGCTGGGCCTTCTCACACCTCCTTCCTGTCCACGTGGGGAGTTGCCCCCTGCTGACTCTCCCATGTGCCTTTCCTGAGTGACCCCGTGGATCAGACACCCAGTGGACAGGAGGACAGACCTCTGTCCTCACGCGGAGGCGGCCGGGCAGGGCCCGGGCTGGTCCTCATGGGCAGGAGGCACCTTGCCAAGATGGTGGTACTTGGGGACAGACTGAACGGTGGCGACAGATGGAGCCTGGTGAGGGCGTGGGGGGGGGGGGGGCGGGGAAGGTGGAGAGGCACCAGGTTCGCAACCCCCGGGATGGACTGGAGCCCTTTTGGGTCAGCACTGAGTATCCAGGCTTTCACGGGGTTTGGTGAGGAGACTCTGAGCATTTGGAGAGGAGCTAAGGAGGATGAGGCATAATGTGCTTCCTTGGCTTGGGAATATTTTTCTGGTTTTGGGGTTACACCTGGCGGTGCTTGGGGCAGGGCTGGGGAGACCCAGGTGGCACTGGGGGTGGGGATCAAACCTGGGCGGCTGCGTACCAGGCGAGCGCCCCCCCCCCCCATATGATCTCCCTGGCTCCCCAGTTTAGAAATTCTTAGGATTCCAAGTCTTTGATTTGCAAAACTGGGGGAAAATGATACAAGAAAATCAAACTGGAAATTTCACTTCCTGTGGCTAAGGAAGTGCTGCTCCCAGGGCCTGGAGTTCTGTCTCCCACATGGTTCTGGAAGCTTCTCAGCAGTAGCTATTCCAAAGGGCACGGGGCAGTGTGAACTGACAGGCCTGGGGGCAGGAGCTTCCCCCTCCCCTGAGGTGGGCCTCAGCCCCTCCTGACTCAGCCTGCTCTGGGTGGAAGGGGGGACCAAGGAAGGAGGTGACTGTCCTTGAGGGCTCACAGGTGGTCCCTGGAGCACCATTAAGAGTAATTCCTAAGTGCAGAGGCTGGAGTAACCCCTGCGCATCGCCAGGCGTGACCCCAAAACCCCAAACCAAAAAAAAAAAAACCCAAAAACAAAACCCCAAACACACATACACACACACACAAAAGAAAAAAAAGAAGAAAAGAAAAAAAAAAGGTGCAGATTTTGTGTGTCAAGAGGCCACTCCTGGTTTAGTGCCTCCCATCGGGAAACACGTTCTCACGGCTGACGGTGTGGCCTGAGTGTCCTGGGCAGGCACAGGGTGTTCTGTTCAGACCGAGCCCCGCGGAACGGGACGGAGTGGACTCACAAACTTACTGGCACGTGGGGAGGCAAGTGCAGAAATTGAGAGGCCTAGAACTTTTATGGCCACCCGGCACTGCTGTGACACTTTTACAGCCTTTTATAAAAACGTTCAGGCTGCAATAGATTGGAAACTTACATCAGCAAAACAGAATGATCCTTCGCCAAGTTTGGGAAAAGTCACTGCAGGCGGCAGGGGCTGAGCTGAGGGTGGGTGTCGGGGAGAAACAGGCCAGTGTGGGGGTGGGTTTCTGAGCAAGAAGGAATGCTGTGCCGGGGGCAGGGAAGGGACAGAGGTAACATCCAGGGAGGGGAGGGACATGGGGGCTGGGGAATGGCACCGCGGCCCAGCCCGCAGGGCAGGGCCTGCAGGGGTCCACGCAGGTGAGAGAAAGTGAGCAAAATGGGGTCACGGGTTCAAACCCGACTATAAAGCCAGTGACACGGTCAGTGGGCACTGGGTAGGGGCCCAGGGCATGGCAGCCGGCTCCCAGGAACCCGGGCCTCAGACTCTGCATTCCCGGCAAAGCAAGCGGCAGAGGCGAAATAGGAAAACATCCCACAGGCCTTGGAAATGAGAGAGAACATTCCAGGCCGAAACAGGGCTCACGCCCGAGGCCTTTCTCCTGTGCTCCCGATCAGAAGACACAAGACGCAACGGGGCATCCCCAAGCGGGGCGTGTGGCTGCAGGGCCCCGAGGACAGGCAGGCCAGCAGGGTGCAGGGAACCAGGAAGGGTGTGGACCCTGAGGTCCAAGGGCCCTGGCTCCCCTGGGGCTGTCCAGGCCTCCGCTAAGGCACCCAGGTCACGTGGGACTTGAGAATGAACAGACGTGAGACGGCAGCTGGGGGTCCTCTGAACGGAGGGAGACGGGCTGCCTCACACCTCGCCTGGCACTTGGGGTGAGGGCTGGGACATGTATGGCAGGGACAGTCCCAGCCCGGCTTCCAGACCTGGCGGGGCCTCCCTGTTCTGTGTGAGTGAGTGAGCACGCTGGACAGAGAATATGGAACAAGCCGAGGGGCTCCGGAAACTGAGTGGCAGGGAGTTCCCAGAGATGGGGGTGAGAACAAGTAGCTCACCGAGGGCCCAGAATTTGGTCCGTGACCCCTTTGCTCCCCTGGCTGCCCCCTGCCTGGCATCGACTGAGATGGCAGGGTGGGGGGGAGCTGCCAATGGCCCTGCCTGCTGCTCTCTGCCAGGCCAGAGATGCCAGGGCCCGACATGGCACAGGATGAAGGTGCTGTGCTCTGCACGCAGCAGGCCTGGGTGCCCTGAGCCCTGCCATGGGTGATCCCTGAGCACGGAGCCAGGAGTCAGCCCTGAGCAGAGTAGGTTGTGGCCCCTGTCCAATCCTCACCAAAAAAAAAGAAAAAAGTGAAGCAGAGGGAAAGAGTCCATTGGCTGGCCTGGGAGACACCGACTCAAGACAAGATGGGCACGAGAAGCCTGGCTGAACCCACAAACCCATGGGGTGAGGGGGCCTGGCTCGCCTTCGTGTGTCCTGCCCACCCCAGCAACCCGTGGCCATTTGCCTGCCGCCACCACGTGGCCAGAGCAGCTGCATTCAGCGGGGACACTCTCCTGTGAACTGTGCGCTTGTGAAGTTGGGGGCTGGGGGAGGGGGTGGAGTGTCACATGGAGGCCCGGTGTGGTGTGCCTTGCTTGGCTGCGCTAGCGGCAAGGCCATGACAGCATCGATGTCCCTCAGACCGGACTGAGGGTCACCACCAGCAGGTATGTCCTGGGTCAACTTGCCTCAGACTTCCCACCTGTGAGATGTGGGGCACGGAGGCAGAGGGGTGCCCCCGCCTGTCCCTCTCACGCTCGGCTTCTAGCTACACCCAGAGATGGTGCCGTGTCTCTGCCCGCCAACTCCAGTGGGGCGCTCTCAGCGCTGGCCCCGGTTCCCGTGTCTGCTCCACGACTGGTAGGAGATGGCAGGGGGCCGCCTGCTCGTGGGAACGCAGCCCTGGGGAGCGCTGGCAGGGCCGGGCGGGCTGAGCCGCTGCCATGTAAATACCGCACTTAGCCGATGGTGAAGTGCTTAAGCGCCCCTCGGATCCACCACCTCCTCTCCCTGCAAAAACATCCATTTCCTTCTGAAATGTTTTGGTTGCTGCGGTGGGAGACGGTGCCAGAGAGCGTCTCAATCAAGGCAGTTTCCTGCAGAGCCCCACGCAGCCACGGGAGGACGGGTGAGGCCTCCTGAGGCCCCCGGGTGACTAGGAGAGACCTCGGGGGCAGTCCCAGGGGCTGGTGTCGGCACCAGCACCACCCGGACCTGGCCCCTGGGCTGAGAGGATGGGCCAGCTCAGGTAAGAGCAGAGAGTGTCTGCAGGGGGCCAAGAACAGGATGCTTGAAGGAGCTGAGTCCTGAGGATGACAGGGCCAGGGCGGTGGAACAGCCTGGCACAGCTGAACCGGGTGGGGTCTGGCACCCCAAATGTTACCCCAAGCACGGCAGGAGGAAGCCCTTAGCATGGCTGGCTGTGAGCCCCCCCACCCCCAAAACCAAACAGAGGCAAAGCTCCGGTCTAAAGTAGGGGTCTTCTCCCAAGGACGATTCAGAGTCGCTGAGCCCGACTCGGCGCTGAGGCCCTGGTGGCTGTGACAAGACCCTGGAGGAGACAAAGTCTCGCTGGTGAGAACCAGGGTATCGGGCTGTATGTGCCTCTAGCACCAGAGGAGATGCCCAGGATGGGCAAGAACCAGGTTCAGGGAGTCCCGTAGCTGCCAATAGGCCAGCTCTGAACTCGAGGCTGGGACATGGGTACCTTCAGGACATGGGCACCGAAGCCCTTTCTGGACATGGGCATGGAGCCCCTCCCAGACCCGGGCATGAAGCCCCTCCTAAACATACACATGGGCATGAAGCCTCCCTGGCCACGGCATGAAGCTCCTCCCACACACGGGCAGCGAACAGTGTCCCTCAAGCAGAGGAGTTGAGCTAACAGCAGGGTTGTACTGGAGACTTGGGAGGAAAGGGCCGCATCTCAGCACGAGTGTCCTGATTACTGGGTCCTCCTCTGCCCCGGAGGGGGGGTGGGGAGGCGCACATGGTCGGGTGCTGCTGGGGTCTCACACCTGCCACAGCCACCGCCCAGAGCTCCAGGGGTCCCAGACGGGCTGCAGGGATGGTAGCGGCTTGAGGGGCAGCGCCTAACGCCTCCTGGGCCTGTCCCAAACTCTTTTCTTGCTCTCAACGGTCACATCTAGGAGAGACCAAATTGCTGATTTTCTTTCTTCCCGACTGCACTATGCTCCAGCCCCAGGCCAGATCAGGTGTCCTGCCAGCAGCCAGGCACCTGGGGGGGGGGGGGGGGGGGGGCGGGGCTGGTGTGTGTGTGTGTGTGTGAGCGAGAGTGTGTGTGCGTGCGCACTGTTTGCTCTTTGGTGCTGGGATCAACCCTGTTCCCTCTGTTGACCTCAGGGACACTGCATGGGCCACGCTCGGCCTCTGATCCTAACCACTCCCATCCCCAAACCGCCGCGAATGCTCCCCGCCCTGAGAGCAGTGCCCCCCCTGAAGCGGGAGTCAGGAGTCGAGGTGGAGGTGCCCCCTCCAACCCCGGCAGGTTACCCACCACGTCCGGCGCCTTCTGGATCTGCGAGGCCAGCTGGAGGGAGTGGTTGGCCGACGAGAGCTGCTCCCTCAAGGTCTCCGCCTCTCTCTGTGCCACCTCTGCCCTCTGGAGGGCGTGAAAAGGGCGAGGAGAGAAAGTACATTCGGTTTAACAACTGACAATTATTACAGGAACATTCATCAATTCATGCCTGACTGACTATAATTGATTTTCCTAAACAGTCAACCTAATAAATGCTGGGGAAAAAACAGAGAATGTGATGGATTTTTATTTTAAACAGTACAAGGAAGAAATAATTGAGCGATTATGACAGTAATTTAACGCTAGGAGCAAGGACTCCCCTGCTGATACTAATACTCCGGCCCACTGAATTTCCCAGACTGAATAAATACAAGTGGAAATAGAGTCTTTTGATTCAATTTCTTTCTATTCTCATAGACCAAGACGATTTTATTGCAGGATTACTCCTGGGAGTAATTCTCCCGGGTAAACAGTGAATTACAGACACTCGGGTCATTCTCTCCCCAAACCCAGGCACAATGTTGCGGCTGTTCCCTTCAGCAACTATTTCCATAAATGGCCGGGGTGTAAATGCCACTTCTTTTGTGAGGCCTGGCCGACTTCAACATGGTTAACCCTTCAGCCGACGGGGTGTGCCGGCGCTTCCAGTGTGAGGGCAGACGCGGGAGGGCCGCGGGGGTCGATGGAAGAAGAGGCGGCCGGGAGAGGGGGGGACGCTCACGGGAATCGGGCAATTCCCTCTGGACAGGTGCCGGCCAGCTGGGCAGCCTGGCGGCACAGAGGCCAGGAGCGGTACCTGGGAATGGACGGCCCTGGGCAGGCGAGCCCAGCTCAATGCCTTGACAGGTCTCAGGTTCCCTTGCGGAGTGACAGTGACCAGGGTCGGGGTCTGACGGGGCAGTGCTGATCTCACAGTGGCATTCGAGGAAGCGAACGGGCAGTTGCCCCCGGCTGCCCACAGCCCTGTCCTGCTAAAGGGAAGGCCTGGCCCTGCAGGGCAGCCTCGGGCCTTCTCGTCTGGGGGCATGAATGTTTCCCCATCGCTGACGGCGATGGAAGGAGACACGGTGGGACACGTGGGCGGGTCCGGCTGTCTTGTGGCTCTGACCCACACAGGCACACTGGAGCTTTGGGTTGCTTCTTCTGGAGACACTGACTGGCTTCGACCTCACTCATGCATCAGCCCCCGTCTGTACCTCCGGGCAGACTCAGAACCACCTTCGCCAGCAGTGGGTTGGCCGGGCTGGCAGGGGTTTCCAGTTGATCCTGATGGCAGGAAATCTGCTCTCGGGGACAAAGGACGGCCCCTCCAAATGACTTTCAGACCCGGTGCTGAAGGTTTCTGAGGTGTGTCCAGACAGCAGGGAGAGAACGACATCAGCTGGATTCTGGATGTCAAGTCCCCATGGCCTGCCAGGACGCGGCTCTGACCGCCTTCATCGAAGGTCTCAGTTGGGCAGGGTCCGCGTCTGCCAGAGTGGTGACGCAGGTTCAGACCCGCGGGCCACAAACCAGTGGTCTGGGACTGGCATGTCGCGGCACCGGCTTTGTGTGTAGGGTCTCGAGTGGGCACTGGCTGCTCAGGACCGAGGGCGGCGGCTGGGAAGTCAGGAGGCCCCAACGTCTCTCAATGCCCACGTCCAGCCCATTGTCGCTCCATGGTCCATGCCTCGAGTCAACACCTTCAGATACGTCTGGCTCGACTTGGCAATTTAAGTGCAACTTTTTCAAGACCCACGGGGTTTAGGACTGACTGGAGTGGGGCTTATATCCCGGAATGTGAACAAAGTAAAAACCGGAGACGGAGGAGTCGGGGTGGTTTGCGCGGTGCCACATGGTCCAGTGGCTGCTCTGGGCGCAGGCGGTGTCTGTAGCAGGGAGACTTGGTTCCTGGGTGGATCCTGGCATCGTGTGGGGGAGATGCAGCAGGAAGGCCATGTGGGGCCGGGGTGGGCCAGGGCGCTCCAGCTCCCTGTACAGGCCACCCCGCCCGGCCATGCTGATGGTCGAGAGCCCCGGGGTCTGAGACGAGCACGGGGGGGGGGGGGGGCAAGCTCTGAGCCACCTGACACACCCCAGGGGGCATAGCTGCCTGGAGGCCCCCAGAGGCCCCCTCTGAGCTGCTCTTCGGAGCACGCTTAAGTGCGGGGGGGCTGCCACCTTTGTTTTTGCTATGGAACAGTAAACCAAGGCTGGGAGGGGAAGGAGCGCAGCTATGAACTGGGACACAGGAGCCGTGGAGACACAGGAGACAGAGGGCCCCTGTGGGAGCCAAAGATGGCCAGGCGATGACCAAGGCCCCTGGTGCGAGTGGCCTCAGTGGACCGTTATTCTTCTTGGTCTTAAAATTCTTAGCTGGAAATTGGCAGGAGAAAACGTCAAGTCTTCGTGTGTTCTGAGCAGAGCTGGAGGCAGATGTATTGGAGGCTCTGACCGACACCAGGGGACTCTGGCCGCCGAGAGTCCTGGCAGGGCATGGGCTGACGCACTGGTGTGCAAGGATGCTCCACCCCCTGCCTGGAGGGACACGCAACTGTCCTGGGGCTTCACAGTCAGAAGTAGTGAGGCCCACAGGCCCTCCACATCCCTTAGGGCGCCCTCTGACCGACAACCAGGGACACTGGCCGCCAGGATGTCCCTTGGCTCCAGGGCAGCTACCATGTGAGGCTGGGAAAAGCCCCCATCCCAGGGCAACTGTCCCCTAGAGGGAGTGCCATCGGGAAAGGGTGCTGGCAAGGAATCTGACAAGTGCAAACTAGCCAACCTTCTAGCACCTTCCGAGTTTAGGTCCCGGAAAAGTTCGGGTCCTTTCTCTGAAAGCGCCAACAGACTGACACCCAAGGCTTTAGGGTTCTATGGGGTGCCAGGGGCTGCACCAAGGGGCTTTGCCCTGACACTGACGGCCCTCTCTGGAGTTGGGCGGGGGCTACGCTGTCCACTTGGCAGCAGGAAGGACACCACCTGGGAAAAGCCGCCAGGAATTCCGCACCTGCCCCCGCCCCCCCAGCATCATCAAAAGCACCAGGTACAAATGCTCCAGGCATGGGGTGGCGGCGGGGGAAGGCGCCAGCCTGCCGCAAGGTCCTACCTGGTTGGCTCTTTCCAGGTCCGTCATGGTCATCTCCATCTCGTCGGCCCTGGAGGGTGAGAGGAGAGTGTGAGACTCAGGGCCAGGCTGCGGAGGGGCAGGGAGGGCGCATGTCAGCTCCGGTGGGCAGGAGCCATGAAGGAGGATGGTGCGGTGTCGGGACAGAGCCGCTACCGAGGCAGGGGAAGGAAAGAGGAATTCTCCTTGGGGTGGGGATTGCCAGCCCTGTGAATAGGGTTTTGCAGGGCGAGCAGGAGTTTTCCAGCACTGGGAGAGAAAAGTGGGAAGGCAGAGGAGTGGGCAGGTTGTCCAGGAAACTGCCCCAGGGGTACCTACCTCCCCTCGGCAGCCCTGCCCAGGTATGACGCGGGCCCTGTCGCCCAGCCACAGGTCTGAGCTGACCCTTGATGCCTCGCCCCTCACCCCTCCCCCAGGCAGTGCTGGGCATCTGGTGAGAGCCAGTTCTACCTGTCCAGGGAAGCACCGTCACCTGCAGCTCAGGGCCCCGCCCCCCCACCCTAGCACCATGTTGGTGACATGGTGAGTGGCCCTCAGGGCACTGTTTTTTTCTGGTTTTTGAGCCACACCTGGTGACTAGGGGTTTACTCCTGGCTCTGCACTTAGGGATCACTCCTGGCAGTGCTTAGGGGACCCTATTGGATACCAGGAATTGAACCCAGGTCCAACTGAACCCCGGTTCAGGCCGGTGCAAGGCAAGTGCCCTCCCCACTGTCCCATCTCCCTGGCTCTCACGACACTATTTTTGTTTGCTGGGGCCCCTCCCCCTGCAGCCAAGGGCGTTTGTCTAGAAGCACCAACTCCCACAGCACTGTCTGTATTGAAACGCATCCTCCCTCCTGCGTTCCTGAAAGCCCCTCACTCAGCAGCAAGGGGTCCAAGGGCATTTGCCTTGCATGCTGTCCCCCATAGAGTCCCCTGAGCACCGCCAGGAGGAAGCCCTGAGCATCGCCGGGTGTGCCCGCAACCCCTCCAAAATACAAAGAGAGAGCTGGAAGAAACGGGGGTGCTTGGCCAGGGGCAGGTGTGGCTGCTTTTAACTGTGCTGTGGGGGTCCTACCTGGTGGGGGTCGTGCCCATGCAAAGCCTCTCTCTGCCCCTCTCCCTGCTCCGACGAGGCCTGGGGCCACACCCACAGGCAGGTACCTCTGGCCCCCAGCCCGGGTGTGGCCACCTTTTGGGGGTGGGGTCCTCAGGAAAGGCCTCCCCGGCCCTGTGGGCTGAGCTGGTGAGGCTGCCTCTGGGCACAGAAGGGCAAGACCGTCCTGAAGGAAGGTGGCGCCGGCCTGTATGGCCTCTCTGGCCCCAGCGTGGGTTCCAGCCCGAGGGAAGCAGAACCTTCTAGAAGGAATGTGGTGGAAGCCTTTGGGGCCCATGTGGGTTTCTGTGGCAGGCCACGTCCCTCTCTGTGGGAGACAGGCTGACCTTTCTCCTGCCCCCTGGGCCTGGGCACAGTCCCGCTGGCCCTCCCAGAGGCACCTCCCAGGCAGGGGCACGGAGGGGACCCCAAACATCACACCTTTAACGTGTAGCCACTCAGCTCAGAGCTCACTCAGGACTTCTTTCTTTCACCCCCGCTTGTTTTTGGGTCACACCTGGCAGTGCTCTGGACTGACTCCTGGCGGGTTTCTGGGACCATCTGAGGTGCCAGGGCTGGAACCCGGGTCGGTACGGGCAAGGTAGTGCCCTCCCCACTGTCCTGTCACTCTAGCCCCTAACCCTGGGCCCTCCCTGGCCCTGCCTTCGTCTCCTTGATCAGCCGCCTGCAGAGACGGGCTGGTCAGAGACACTCCTTGGTGGCCCTGAGTGCGGATCTCATCAAGCGCCTGGAAACACGGTGGGGGAGCTAACGACACGCCCTTTCTCCTCTGACCTGCCAGCGGGGCCCGATCATGCGTGGTCTCGTTTCTGCCTGCAGAGGAGCTGGTGTCTGAGGCTGGCTGTAGCAGTGGCGACTGGGCAGCTCTGCGTCCTGGACGTGAGCCACTGCCCGCCCGCGTCACAGTCCCCAGGGTTCCCTCTGCAGCTAAACCTCCTCACCCACAGCTGCTGCTTCTTCCTGTTTTGGGGCCCACCCGGCAATGCTCAGGGCTGACTCCTGATTCTGTGCTCGGGACAGTGTTTGGGGGGGGTGCCAGGATCGAACTCAGTTGGCCATGTGTAAGGCAAGCGCCCTCCCTGCTGTGCCCCGCCCCGCTGTGCCCCTGCCCCGGCTTCTCTAAGCCCATCTGTTCCAGGGACGCCCAGGCAAACCCCTATAGCCGCCCCCTCTGCTGGGGCCTCCAGCAAGGTTGCCGACCATCGGGGGCCCATCTCTGCTGGCTGGGCCTTCTCCCCGAGGACCTGGCAGCGCTGACAGCACCGGCCGGCCAACAGGGCAAACTGGCCACCTTCCTGCCCCTGATGTCCGCTCCGTGATGACCATGGGCAACAATGCACCTGCAGCCCATCCCTCTGGTCCAGGTCGCCCGGGGCGGGGTTGGGGAGCAGGGCTGGAGACATGCCAGCTACTGGCTTCTATGTCCCCAGTTATGCCGCACATGGTACTGCCCGGAGACATGAAATACATGAGCAACCACGGTGGGCTTAGTCCAGGGACCCTCAGAGTCAATTCAAGTAACTCAACGGTGACAGCTACAGTCCCTTTCAGGGGTGCCTGCCCCTCCCCGGACCCTGTGGAGGGCCGCTCCTCACCGGGCTCATGGGCTGACCCACCAGCTAAAGGGCACCAATGACATTGCTCGCCCACGTGGGTGGCACATGGGACTGGGCTCGGAGACCCTGCAGCCAAGACCTGCAGGTGCCACTTTCTGGAGTGCGGCCGCTGGCCTCGCGGAGCAGGTGAGGGCACTTTCCTTCCTGGACACTGAATGTTGTGGGGTCAGGACGGGGCTCGGGAGGTGAGCAGAGCAAGGGGAGGGGGAGCAACTGCCTTTCGGTCACTTCAAACTGGAGCTGACCACTGGCCTCTGCAGCCACCTGGAGAGGTGATGGGGCTTGTTCGAACTGTCCCGAAAATCCAACATGAAGCGGATGCTCCTGTGGCGGCAATGGGCCTTTCCTCCCGCCAAACCCTCATGCCCACCCTGTGCCAGGATGTGTGGGCGAGTGCGCCAGGGAGCCCCAGCCAGGGGGGAGTGCTGCCCCTTCCCTGATGAACAAGCGGCATGGAGGGGCAGGAGGGCAGCCTCCTGGCTCCTACTCGAACGTCTCTGAAGCTCAGAACTCCCCTTCCTTTATAGGGAAACGTGTTTATGCACGAGAACCAACAGGCGCTTTGCGCTTGATCTGAGTCTCTGAGAATGGGGCCTGGAATCCAGGAACGGACGATCTGAGCAGACGCCCGATGACAGGCAGTGGGGCCCGGGTGGGCGGGCTCTGGGTCAGGCCGCGGGCCTGTGCTCAGCTGGGAGGAACCGAGGAACCTGAGAGAGGAGACAAGGAGGTCGAGGCCGTGAGGGGAACACGGGCCTGCTGTCCGTGCTGGCAGCCAAGAGGGACCCCCGAGTGCACAGAGCCGAGAACCAACTCCAACACCATGGGCCAAAGACTCCAGCTATCTCAAAACTGGCCCCCAAGGGCACGGGCGGGGAGGCGACTGATCGGGGACCCTGCATTCTCAAGCCCACCCAGAAAAGGGGCTCTCAGGAGCCCCCATGGAGGCTGCGGCTCCCACCCCCACTCCCCGTCCCATGGGCTCCTCTGTGCGCCCCTGGGAGCTGCATGTGGGGCTTGCTGGGCCGGTGCTGCCGTGTGCCCGGCTGGCCAGGCCCCACCCAGGGGTCTGCTTTTCCTGAATTTTATAAAAATGCTTATGGAGGAGCCGCTGTTCTATTATGTACAAATATAGATATATTTTAGAGGTTCCTCTGAGCATTCAGGGTAAAAAAATCTTGTGAGCGCATCTGTGTGGGGCTGAACTAAGGCCGGCCCAGCTGAACTCTGTCTGAACTGTAACCTGGCCCTCAGAGGGTGCAGAGGCCTGCAACCGTCCCGAGCAAAATGGCTTACAGTTCCCAGCTAGGAAAACTGAGGCCAAAGCCACACAGAAGCTCAAGGTTTTTTTTTTTTTCCCCCCTTTTTGGGTTGTACCCAGCGATGCTCAGGGGTTGCTCCTGGCTTTGCACTCAAGAATCACTCCTGGCAGTGCTTGGGGGATTATGTGGGATGCCGGGAATTGAACCCAGGTCGGCTGCATGCAAGGCAAATGCCCTACCAGCTCTGCTATCACTCTAGTTCAAGGTTCTGGCAAGCAGCCGGCCTGGTGTCGGAGCCCGGCCTTCACTCCCAAGTGGAAAGGATTCTGATTACCCCTTTTGGCCCTAAGCACTATTTGGTAGGAACTGCTAATGAAAGGGCTGGAGGCAGTGGGCTCTCCTCCACCAGCACAGTACCCCGTTATCAGCCCCAGCTCTCAAGGCCAGGCCGTCTCCCTGGGCTGTCCCCCAGGGCAGCAGGACACTTCCAGAGCCTCCTTCTGTCCTGCAAGGGTGTGTAAGCCTATTACCTGTGGTCCCATCCAGGTTCCCTCCAGGACCCACCCCTCCCCCGCCCCTCGGCAGTGGCTTCTGGGCCCCCGAAGGGCTGGGAAGTGGAACTAGAGAAGGGAGAGAAGCAGCGGGTTCAGGCCCAGACGACCTTCCCCTTCCTCTCGCTGGCACCGGGAGTCTGCATTTCGGCAGCCTAAGTGCCTTTTTTAGGGCAACTTGAAAATGAATAATTCAGCGGTTCCTGTTCCTCTTGTGAAGTGTTAGACAAACAATCCGCGACGGGGCCAGACTTGCTGGCCCCACCGCGCCCGGCCCTCCCCTCCACTCTGACATCATCGGACTTGGCCGTGAATCTCTCAGAACACCCTCCATCCTGTCGGATCACTAAAATACCACAAAGGAAGTCCACAATACTTAGACCTGGGGGAAAAAAATGAGAAAGGTTCATTGCAACACAAGTTTTCCCTGGTGGCCCAGCATTAGGGTGTCACAGCCGACCCAACTCTCGCGTCGTCTGTGTTGTGTGGGCTGTCCTGGGGGGCCGCAGCGAGCAGACTGGGGCTGGACCCTCGAGCTCCCTGGCCGCCTCCGAAAGCCTCTCGGACTCTGGGTCTCGTATGAAGATGTCAGGTTCAACTGGGAGGTGGAAGGGACCCGAGCAGCACCCCAGACGTGGGTGGGACCCTGGGACCCTGTTCCGTGTGCCTGGCACCTGCGTCACCCCAACGCTGCCCAGGCTTAACCCTTGCATGGGGCTTGGGTCCGTTTCTGAGTTGATACGAGTCACACAATCCGGGGTCAGAGGGCCGGGAGATGGCTTTGCTGGGCAGGTGGCATGAAGCCACGGGACAGGGAAAAGGTCTGGAAAGAACTGGCGTGTGGGAGGGAGGTGGTGAAGGGATCCTGCCTGCGCTGAATCGTGAGCGAGCACGCACAAGAGGGGTAGACCCTGGGAAAGGGCCTCAAAGGGCAGGAGACGGCCCAAGCCAGAGCACAGCAGGGCGGGTGCTAGGCCTTGTGGGTGGCTGACCCGGGTTCGATCCCGGCACACCACAGGGCCCCCTGGATACAGTAGGAGCGATCCCTGGCACAGAGCCAGGAGTCAGCCCTGAGCACCGCTGAGTCTGACCCCAAGACAGAAAAAAAAGAAGGCCTTGAGGACCAGGCCCCTGACTGCGAGTGTCAGTGAAAGGGGAGATGGCTCAGGGCTGGGCGGGGGGCTGGGACCTTGAGCCAATCAAGCTTTCTGGCCCTTAAATAGAAGAGAAAGTGTGTGACAGGCAGACTGTGAGCTGTGAAGAGAAAGTGGGGCGAGAGCCCCCCCGTGGAACCAGGCCAGACTGGGTCCCTAACGACTCGGGCTTTGCTGAGCCTGGCTCTAACATCACACAGCACAAAGATGCTGAGTGAGGCGCAGAGATGGACTCAATTTTCTCTTTCTGTGTGTGCGGGGAGAGGGGGATATGTGTGCCATGCCGGGCAGTGCTCAGGGCTGCTGCGTGCTCTGTGCTCAGGGATCACTCCTGGCAGTTCGTAGTGCCACAGCTCAAACTGGGATTGGCTGCATGTAAGGTCAGTGACTTAAGCCTGTCCTGTCCCTCCAGCCTCACTGACCAGCTCTGCCCAGGCCAGGTGCGGCTAAGGTTAGCCCCATTAGCCGATCTACACAGAGCCCGGAAGCAGGAGGAGAAAGTTGCACCAGAAGACGCGAGAACTAGGAGCACACACAGGCCTGGGCTGGTCTGGGGTCACTGGGACAGTGGCTGTGGCCGCCCTGCAGGGCCAGAGCAGCAACCCGGGACCAAGGGACACACAGGGGGCCCGCAGGGCTTGGGCACCCCAGTGACAAGAAGCCTCAAGCCCCAGGTCAGTTGAACTGAAGTGGGAAATGGGCTCATGGGAGGGTCTGGACAGGGCAGACCTGGACATGGAGAAGTTGCTATGGTGCTTTGGTAGCAGCTGGCTCCAGTGGAAACAGGGCGGCAGAGTCATCACTCCCTGCGGGGACAGGACACAGGCCAAGGTGCCATGGGAGTAAAGGGGAGAGGGGCCAGAGAACCCAGTCGTGGAATCCATCAGCTCCCACAAAAGATCAATATCCATTCATCAGTGATCAATATCCAGAACAGTAAACCCCCATACACCATGATCAATGCCCAGAATAAACTCCCACTTACTGACCAACACCCAGATTAAGTCCCCACCCACCAGTGACCATCTGGAATAAGCCCCCCCACCGATCAACACCCAGAACGGTAAGCTCCCATTCACTAGTAATCAATACTCAGAGCATGAAGCCGAAGATCTATCTCGTCTACAATAGGGACATAAATATTAACAATGCGGGAACTGAAATGATGAGGTATAAATCCCACATAGAGAATCGACTTACAAACGCTTGTGGCGAGAAAGCCACGGATGGCATTGTCTGATCTGCAGTTGCATGCAGGATAAATAAACCTTATCTCCCCAGCTGATCTATAAAACGTGGTAAAATGACAAAGATGCCTACGCAAAAGACAAGGTGCTCAGAACACCCAGGATTAAAACAGAAACAAAACCCAAAGCCGCCTCCCCTGCCCCCAATCTTCTGTAGACTGGTTATAACACTGTAGCACTGTTCTCCCGTTGTTCATCAATTTGCTCGAGCGGGCCCAGTAACGTCTCGTCTTGTTACTGTGTTTGGCATATCGAATACGTCGCGGATAGCTTGCCAGGCTTTGCTGTGCGGGCGAGATACTCTTGGTAGCTTGCCGGGCCCTCTGAGAGGGGCGGAGGAATCGAACCCAGCTCTGCCGGGCCAGCCGCGTGCAAGGCAAACGCCCTACCTCAGACTGGTTGTACAAAATAGAAAAATAGAAAAACAAAGAGAAATGACGAAACAGCACGGTACTTACTAAAACGGAAAGTCAGACCAATGGAACAAAACTGCAGACAGACACCCGGACACCTAAGTAACTCCTGACATCTGATTTGCCAAATGTCCGAATGTCTGATACAGGAGGAAGGAACCTTCAGAGCTACTGGGCAAACTAGGTGCTCCTGAGGAGGACGCCCGGATCTCAGCACTAACGTGCTAGAAGTTAGAATCCAATTACCAGAAAAGAGCAAGAAAATGGAGTGGGAGAGAAGGAACATTTTCTATTACTGAAACCAAAGGGGGGGGGGTGGGCGGAGTGAACAGAAGGTAGCTGGGCTCATGTCACAGATGCTGCTTCCAGGACGAAGGACAACGAGGTTGCTGAAACTCAACGCAAGGCTCAGCGAAAGATGCGAGTCTGAATGCTGGAGGTTCCCAGAATCAGGGGCCACTGCACCCATGTTCAGAGGACAGAAGGAAACAACAAGTAGGAGTAGGAGTCGGGACCGGAGTCCCCGCTGGCGAGGAACAGTGAGACGCTGTGGGTGGTGCAGACCATCCTTCATCTTTTTGACCCAGTCTCTGTCTACCTGTTCCCTCTACCCGGGTCCTCAGGCTTGTCCCCACTCCTACATCACAGGGTCCCTAAACACCCACCCGACCCCTCTCCTGAGGTGGGCTGGTTTTTGTTCAAGATTAGCATTTTATGCACCGACACTGCTTGCATGGACCTCAGCTCTGCCTGCTGGCCCAGACAGAATTATTCTGGCCCTATTGACTGAGAACCCGTTCCCCTTGAAACAAAAGCAATTTTGGTCGCTGAGGCTGCCATGGGGACCGGCCAAAGGTGGTGTGGCGTAGTACGAGGTGCAGGGGTCACACTCAGGACCCCGCACACACCAGGTTGCTGGCAGCTGCGCACGCTGCCTTGGTTTCGGCAATTTCAATTAACTTTGGTTTTGGGGCCACAAGTGATGGTGCTCAGGGCTTACTCCTGGCTCTACACTCGGGGATCACTCCTGGCGGTGCTCAGGGGGTGCTGGGGACCAAACCTGGGTTGGCCGCATGCAAAGGGAATGGCATCCTCTGCCCTGCTGCTCCGGCCCAGCTCAGCAGTTTGTATATGCAGCTTTTCCTTGACCTTTCCCCGTTAAGTGTGAAAACCTTCTCAATGACAGGTTGCAACCAGAGAAAGTCACCACGGAACCGAGTCGACCCCTCAACGCCCAGAGTCGACCCCTCAACGCCCAGGCCCTTTTTCTAGTATCAGTGACGGATTTGTGGATTTTTAATGAGATTCAGGGCTTTCTGTGAACCTGAACCCAGCAATCGTTTATGTTCAGAAAACTCCCTGAGTTACACATTTTAAAAGTTGAAAGATCATCCAGCAATGTAGCAAAGTGATCACGGCCAAGGTCAAGATCAACGGAAAGAGGCAAAACCTCTCCTGGCCCCAAGGCCGGCTGCCCGCCCCTAAGGGTCTCCGGCAGGGGCGTGGAGGGCACAAGCCGCGCAGGTAGGGGTTAATTCTCCCTGATATTGAGTGGCCCAAGTCTTTGCTCTGTTCACTGGAGCATTAAATCTGAAGGCTCAGGAGAGCCATGCAGCGGCCTCACGGGTGCCGCTAGAAAGCCCTGCATTAAAAATGCATGGGGCAGGCCAGCTGCGCAGGCGCGGGCAGGAAGGAGGCCGGCGGGGGCGGGAGGTGCAGGCGACACCCCAGCGTCTTTCTGGCACTGGGAGACATTCCTCAACACACGGCACTTCAGGAAGAGACTCGAAGGGCAGAGGAGGCGGAGGGAAGCAAATGAGCTTGTCACCCGCTCGCAGCCACTCGCAGCCCTCTGCCCCGGGGTTGCTTCGGGACCTGCTTCCTAAAAGTTCACAGAGGACCAAGCAGTGTGGCGGCCTGTGCTGTGCTCCCAGCCAGAGGCTCTCCTGAACGCAGCCGCCCGGGGTGCAAACTGGGGGAGGCCTCCCGGGCACCATGCCTTGGACTTGGAAGCAGCCTTGCCCGCTGGGCACAGGGCACTGCGGTCACTCTGAGCCCAGACCCCCTGCGGGGAAGGTGTCTGCAGGAGACTCGCCCTGGCCAACAGCTTCCTTCGTTTGCAAGCAGCCTGCGGGCAGCATATGCCCTAAACCCGCACAGCTCCTGGCACACAGGCGGCCCGGGACTGACGCGTAACTGTGTTCTCCAACAGGTTTCTACACACGGGCACGGGCAGACATCCTGTGCAGAGTGTAGGGCCCACCCCCGCACCTGTAATGCCTCCGGCCCTGGTGGCCCGTGCACCTGGCATGGTGCCCGCCATCTGAGCATGGGCTGCTTAGGGAGATCAGGTGGCGGAGAGGAGGGGGCACATTCTCCCCGATGCCCTGGAGCTGGAGACAGGCACTCCTGCCCCTCCAGGAAAGGGTGAGGCCCCCCCTGCCCCCTACTTCTTCCTGCGCCGCCCTGGGGCTGGCCAGAACTGAGCTAGGAGACAGCCACCCAGCTGGCCTGGGTGCAAAGGGAAGGTGGGACCCGCAGGGTGGCCTCTGCACGGGGTGGAGGCAGGAAGCAGACACTCGTGTGCGTGTCTGGGGGAGCGTGCGGCCGGCAGTGGACACCCGGAGCCCAGCCACAGGCCGCTGCATCCAATTCTGCCCTGAGCCTTCTGCCTCAGTCAAGGCCAGCCCTGGAAGCCGGCAGCACGGCGGCCTGTCTGCGGGAAGCGACCCCGGCGGGAGGACGGCCGTCCTGACTGGAAACTGATGACTCATCAAAGAGACAGGAAACAGAAAACATGGCTTTGAGGGCGCGGTGGGGGGTGGGGACCAGGAGGTGCCAAGGCATTGAATCCGGGGCTCCTGGTAGTAAAGCGTCAGCTCCGCCCTTTGCACTATCTCCCCGGCCAGATTTTCCAGTTTAGAAGGCACAGCCCAGAGCCAGGCCATGCCGGCCGGGCACGGGGAAGGAGCAGAACCGTGGAAGGGCTGTGCTGTGCGGCTCTCGGGCCCTGGAGGCGGGGCCCCACCTGGCCTGGGTTCCAGATCTTTCCGATGGCCCCGTGAGGAGGCAAACACGGCCCCCTTGAGCCGCCTTCCAGAGGGGCCAGATGGCAAGAGCGGGCGCACGCAGGCAGCAGGGTCCATGTGTTCCTGGACCCTTTCCTGGGCTCTGCTGGAGGTCCCCAAGGCCGTTCTATGCTGCCTGGAGGGCCCGGCACAGAGCACCAGTGCAAAGGGGCCGCTGGCGTGAGTGGGGGCCTCAGACCACCCCCTTTCCAGCCCTGGGGTGCCCAGTCTGCAGGATGGGACTGGGGCTCCCTTCCACGATTCCAGCCACACACATCAAGCACACTTGGGGTGTTTCCCCAGAGCTGGGGGAGAAAAAAATCTGGGTGACAGACAAGAAACAGACTGAAATGAACCCAAGGTCGCCGTCACGCACAGGCCCCCTTGTCTGTCCCCAACATGCGCTGTCTCTCAATGGCCCGGAAAGGGACAGGTTCCCGTGGGTGACCCCGGCTGTGACCCCGGCTGTGGGGGATGCCACTGCTCGGGCTTTTGGGCCCTGGGTGGGCACCTGCCCCCCCGAGCACATCGCCCAACAGCCACCCCCGCTCTGCCAGTCTCTGGGGGGCAACGGGGTGCGCTTCTTTAGCTTAAGCAACGAGGAGCGGAGACGTCCTGCGTTTACTCGGCCCCGGAGCGGTTATCTGCCAGTGCCCGGCCAGGCTCTTATACAACAACCGTTTTGGCAAACCCTCCCCTGCCTCACCCGCCTTGTGCTCCGACAAATATTAAACCGTGCTTGCCATTTGTCTAAGGAATCCTGCATTAATAAACATGAAGAAGAACACTTCTACCTCCCACTCTCCATGACAGGACAAAACAAAGACCAGCTGTAGTCATCAATGGGGCCTTGTTCTGCGCATAAAGGCTAATTACGCTCCACTTCAAGCCTACACATGGAACGCTTTACCGCTGCGTCCCCGCTCAGGCAGCGGGGCCGTCCCAGCTGACGCAGGGGCCGGGACAGCACGCGATCGCCGGGCTTGGGCACCGCCTGGCCGCTCGCCCTCTCTTTTCCCAGGCAGAGGGGTTCCACCCCCACCTTGGGTCCCCGGCCTGCAGAGGCCCTGCGAGCGCCTCCAGCAGCCGCGGCCTGGACCCTGGCCTCCCCCCAGCCCTGCAGTGGGCCTGTTGCTGGGGAAGGTTTGTGCGGGGGACAGAATGGGCGCAGGGATGCCTGGGTCCTGACTGAGGGTCCCTTGGGTGGGGGCGCAGCAGACCCAGTGCCTCCTCCCCCGCCAGGTCTGTCTTCTCCCTGGGTCTCCCCGGAAGCCCTGAGTAAGGAGACGCCCACCCCTGCTCCTCCAGGGAGGGTCTCGGGCTGTGAAATGGTCTCTGATCCGCAGGTCCTAGGGAGGGGCAGGGGCTGGAGGCTGGGCGCGGCAGGTGGCGTCAGGCCTCTGGCAAATGAAGGGGCGAGGAATGCAGGGGGACAGATGCTTCACGTGGGCTCTGCGCGACTGAGGCAAAGTCGTGATTGCCATCTCGGGCCATTCCCGGGCAGTGGCCCGGGACCATCTCCGAGTGCTCAGGAAATGCCCGAGCTCCATCCAAGCGGAAGGCCAGCCCTTTCCTACCCTTCATGCCACCTGGCACTCGGGGGGGCCGGGTGGTCCTAGCAGACCACCCCCACACAGTCACTTGTCCCCTGCCCTAAGCCTCCTGTGATGAGCTTCTTCCCTCCAAGCCCCCCAGGGCTGCCCTCTCACCTCAGCGCCTCCGGTCCGCCCCCCCGCCCCCCATGGCGAAGCTCAGGCCTTTGGACTCTACGGCCTGCAGGCGGCCATCTGGGAGAGGCTGGCCTGGACCGTGTGGCCGCGGGACAGCGTCCCGTTCCCTCTGCCTGGCAGGGGCCCCTCCATCTCAGGTGTGCAGAGGCCAGTCCAGGGCGAGGGGTAGAGGTGGCACCGGGCACTTCCGCCACATTCAGCGTCAGGGCCACTACTGGGCGAGGGGACTTCCTGCTGTGACCACAGGTGGGGGCCCACGCGAGGGTGGCCCTGGCCCTGGCAGTCGCTGACAGGAGCCCCTGTGAGTCAGAACCCTGATGCCCAGCTGCAGGGGCTGGTGCTTCTGCCTGGAGGTGGACAGAAGTCGGCGGGGAAAGTGACTGTCACCTCTTCGTGTTTAGGGAAGCATTTTTCTGGGCTTAGAACTCACCAACTTGATGGAACTGCGAGCCAGAACCATCAAGCAGGAAGATCCAGAGACCCTGGGCAGGAGGAGCCTGAAGCTGCTGTGACCCTGGAGACAGGGCTGACCCCTATAACTGTCTCTCCTAAGGGACGGGGGTGTCCCCTGTGACTGTCTCTCCTGGGGGACGGGGCTCTCTCCCCCCAGTGCTCGATGCCTTGGGCAGGAGCAAGAGACATTCATGAGAATCCTGCTTGTCCCCTCGGACTCCCAGCCCGGCTATGCCCGGCCAGCCTGAGGGGGCAATGGAGAGTAGGGCTCCCCTGCGCCCAGTGTGGACCGGACTGCAGGGAAGGGCCGGGAATTTCCCTTCACTCGATCATCTTCTTCTCTAGGACCCCAGGTGCTGGGTACCTGAGGGAGATGGCACCCAGGGGTCTCCCTGACTGGCTTCCCCAAGCATCCCCCAAAACCATGAGGTGAAGCTTCTGTACAGCTTTTATTTTACTTATAATTTGGTTTTGGGGCTATACCTGGCTGTCCTCAGGGTTGACTCCTGGCTCTGTGCTCAGGGATTATTCCTGGTGGTTCTGGGGGACCCTATGGGGGTACCGGGGATGGAGCTCAGGTCAGCACATGCAGGGGCAAGTGCCCTCCCTGCAGGTCTTAGATGGCCACAGGGGGGAAGGAGCCCGGAGCTCTCCGAGTCCCCTCTGGGGGATGTCTCAGGTTCACAGGCAGCTCCCGTGCCCCGAGGGGAGCAGTTGGCCCCGCATCTCCAGGAGACCGTGGTGGGAGATGGGACGAGCAACATGTCACGGACCTCAGGCTACCATCCACGCATGCGCGCAAACACCAGAGACTACAGACTAGTACCAAGCCCACCGTGTGCCGGGCCCGATGCCCATGAGCAGGTGGACATGCATGACCCTGATCTCACCCCCAAGCAGCCCAGTACCCTGGAAGCCCAAGGGCAAGTATGATTGGACGGGTCAGACACAGCGGCCCACGTCGGCGCGTGTGGACGTCAGCATTCGAGGGGTGACAATGTCTGCGCAGAAGGGCGGGTCCTGGCATAGATTGGGGGGCCTTGGGACAGGGCCTTCGGGAGCTGGCGTCTATCCCAGATTGTCTCAGGAGGGCCCAGGTCTCCTCATGACCACGGAGAGACGTTCCAGAGGGCAGCTGAGGGCCGGAACTGCCGGTCACATGGGGCCGAGCACCGACTGCCATCAGTCCGGGATGGACAGCCAGACGCCCGGAGGAGAGGCAGGGGGAGCCCGGCCAGCTCACCCCGGGGGCACTGGACGGAGGGAGCAGAGGGGGAGCCAGGCCCCCACTTACTTGGCAGTGATTTCTTCATCGTATTTGGTTTTCAGGTCAAATAATTCGGTTCGAGTTTTTTCCAGGGCTGAAAGGCATAAACACAATGTTTAAATTAACTTTCAAAAAGGAGTCAAGAAATGTTTGGGCATTTCCGGAGAGATCAGGAACGCCCGCTCCGACTTCCTGTCGCCCCCCCCCCCCCCCCACTGCCCCAGAGACACCGTGTCACACTTTGCTGTGTGGCTGGCCTGCTCTCAATAGGGTTTTGGGTTTTTGTTTGTTTGGGGGCCACACGTGGCGGTGCTCAGGGCTGACTCCTGGCTCTGCACTCGGGAATCACTCTTGGGGGGGGAGGGGGGAGCTCGGGGCGCCCCGTGGGGTGCCGGGGACCCAACCCTGGTCGATGTGCACAAGGGAAGGTGCTCCCCGCTCTGCTCTCTCTCTCCAGCCCGTTCACTAGACTCACGACTTTAGGCACCATTTCCCTGGAACTGACCTTGTCCCTGAGCCAGAGGACATGAAGGTGCCGCCGAGTCAGGATGTGGGGCTTGGGAGGCGCAGGGTGGGGGGACGGGGGGGCACAGAATCACCTTTAGCAAAGCACCCCCCATTTCTGCTGGGCCCCCGTGGGGCCAGTTCCCCTCCCCGCTGTGGGGGTAATGACTGTCCCCGAGGCTGACACGACGTGTCACCCACGCCCTATATCCAGTGCTCAGACGACTGAGCCATCTCCCCGCTTCTGCTGCTTCTCCCCAGCGGCTCTGCCTGGCGGGCACTTCTTGTTTTGGGGTCCCATCTGGTGGTGCTCAGGGCTGACTCCTGGCTCTGCGCTTGTGGATCACTCCGGGGGACCCTACAGGGTACTAGGAACGGAACCCAGGTGGGCTGCTTGCTTGCAAGGTGAGCGCCCTCCTTGCTGCCCGGTGGCTCCAGCCCCCGCCTGGGCCGTGCGGGTCTCTTCCCTCCATTCTCGGCGCTGCCGGACGGTGCGTCTATTTTTATTGATTTGTGGGAGGGCCTTTCTATTCGGGGAGATTACTCATGTGTCTGTAAATCTGTTGTGATTATTTGCTCCCACTCTGTCATCTGCGTCCTCGCGTGGACCAGGGTGGCTTCCGGTGCTCGGTTCCACATTTAACCCCTGCACGAAGCCGTTTCCCGTTCAGAAATCAAGAAGTTCAAAGAAACCAAAACTTCAGAATAACCATTTTTGGTCTCTTCAATTTGAAAGGTCTGCTATTACCATTCCCCTTAATTTCTCCTAGGGTAGAAATCGGTTTTTTCTTTTTTTTTTTTAACCCCCCTATTATTGTTACAAACGAAATGTCACTGGCTGACAGTTGGGTGATTTAGACGGGTTTGTTGGAACAGGAGCAAGGAGAGAGGCTGGTGGTGGCAGGGATGAAAATGGAATTCATAGCCTCCCACCTCCACGTGGGTGACTGATGAAGCCAAGGTTGGGGGGTGGGGTGCGAGGAGGTACCCAGAGTGTGGGCTTCCTCCAGCTCCCCACCCCACCCCAGCGATCAGCCCTGAGTGAGACAACCCCCCCTCCCCCCCACCCAAAGGCGTCCGAGTCCCCACCTGTCTGCAGACTTTGAACTTTATGCTCGGCTTCCTCCAGCTTGGAGGTGGTAGACATCTGTGTCTCTTGCAGCTTTCTGCAAAGGGAAAGAGCAGAGTGAGGTCAGCCAGGGCCTCCGTCAGTGGCCGGACAGGGCCGGGGAAAGGCCCCGCCCCCTCGCCAGGGGTGCAGCTCTTGGGCACTCGGGGATGCCCGCTTGGGGAGCATTGGGCTCCGTCTGGCCCCACATGTCACACAATGTGAGTCGTGCACGGGGGAGCACCCGCGGGTGGGGACTGAGGTAGCGTGTTCCCGAGATGCCAGCGGTTTGGGGGGGCCGGGGGAGAAGCCATCCGCACGCGCTCATTGTTTCCTGGAGTTAGCCAAGAAGAATGATACATTTACATTTTGCTGACACAATGAAGGAATTTGTTGGAATAAAGGATGTACTAAATAGATATGACAGCTGTTCCATTTCTGTTATAATGGAATGCAAATTCCTCTGCAGCACCTAATGGGGCAAATTCTGAATGTTTGAAAGCACATTCCACATATTTATCTCCCATGATCTCCAGATGAAGTCCCTGGTCAAAGAATAACATGCCTCATGCCTTTCCCCCGATCTGCTGGGGGGTGTGGTGGGGGGGGGGGTGGACACACACACTCTAAAAATAAGCTGATTATTTTTACATCGAATGAATATAACACACGGTCTCATCATAATGAGGCTGGGAAAACAGAAAAGTCGAAATTATACTGTTAAAAAATTTCTGTCACCTATGGAAAAGGACTGCTTGCTTTACCACATATTCCAGTGCTAAAACTAATATCTGCTCCAAGTTAGGGGAAAAAACCCATCACCGTAAAGACTGCAGGGCGCACCCCTTCTCTTCTGGGGAGAGAACACACTCCTGGAGAGACCCTCTGCCACTTTCTAGCGTTTATTCCTACACGCCTGGATATACAATGCAGAGTCCCATTTGCTGTTGCACATCAGGAGTCTCCAGGAAATACACGACCCTAGAACATCCATCTCTGCCTGTTTTCCTGAAGCTGGAAGGGCCCACGGAACACACTCGGTTCCCTCTCCACAGCGCGGCATGGGGCAACAGGCGCGTCCTCATTCTGACTCAGTGATCCATTGACTTAACTTCGAACACTGAACTCACTTGGAGTTTTTTTTTTTTTTTTTTTTTGCTTTTTGGGTCACACCTGGCTATGCACAGGGGTTACTCCTGGCTCTGCACTCAGGAATTACTCCTGACGGTGCTTGGGGGACCCTATGGGATGCTAGGAATCGAACCCGGGTCGGCCGTGTGAAAGGCAAACGCTCTACCCACTGTGCTATTGCTCCAGCCCCTCACTTGGAGTTTCTTACTGAACAATTCTGCAGTGATGATGGCGCAGGGTCTGAACACTGAAGCGTCAACCTGCTGGACAGCCTTCGAGCAAAGTGTAGGGACGGGGCCACGCACAGCAGGGAGGGTGCTGACTCCACATGCCGCTGCCCTGGGCCATTCCTGTCAACGCATAGCGTCCCCTGAGGCATTGCCAGGAGTGATTGCTGGGTGCATAGCCAGAGGTCAGCCCTTAGCATGGCCAGCTGGGTGTGGACACTGACAAAACGAGGCAAACAAACCAAAAATTCTAGCATGGGAATTGTGACGGCGAGGGTAGGAGCTTTTTGGTTTGGCTTAGTCTGACAGATATCGAGCAACTTTCCTGCAAAAACCTTCACCACTAGAAAGTTCTGCCAACAAAATCAGAGAAAAGTTCCCTGCGTGTTATCGGCCTGCATCCATGAGATGGAATTTTATGTGGGTACAGGGGGGCGCTGCTGTCTGCTCCCAGCCTGGGTCCGTGTTTCATAAGGTTCATTTTTTCCCTCATAAATTTGTAAGGATTCCACGCACAGAAAGAAAATGAGCCCCTTTTCCTACATGGTATTTCTTCCCAATTGGTGATGCTTTAGAAAATCATTTAAGCTTCAGCTAGGCCTACCTATGCAACTTTGTTTAGAAACTTCTCTCTTACAAAGTTACTGAAAACAAGACAGCCACTAGTTTTCTGTATGGACATTATTTGACATTAGCACAGAAATGCCAGAGGCTAAGGGTGTGGCTCAGAGGTAGAGCACATACCTCGGATATGAGGCACAGGCTTGGATCCTAGATAACACCAAACCCCAACAACAACAACAGCAAAAACACCAAAACAAACAACCCGCCCCCCCAACAAACTAAAATATCCCAGAACCCAAAAAAACCCAGAACAACCAACAAACCCCATACCCATTGTAGTTTGTTGTTGTAAAAGAATGAGGGCATATCTGACAGGTTTTATCTATATATGTGTATATATATATGTACACATATATATGTATGTGCGTGTGTAGCATTGTAGCACTGTCCTTCCATTGTTCATCGATTTGCTCGAGCAAGCCCAGTAATGTCTCCATTGTGAGACTTTGTTGCTACTGTGTTAGACATATTGAATACATCATGGGGAGCTTGCCAGGCTTTGCCATGCGGGTGAGATAGTCTCGGAAGCTTGCCGGGCTCTACGAGTGTGGCGGAGGAATCAAATTTGGGTCGGCTGGGTTGGCCGCATGCAAGGCAAACGCCCTACCTGCTGTGCTATCGCTCCAGCCCATGTGTATGTGTGCGTGTATATACATATATGTATATATACACATACACACACACATATATATAGCACTGTCCTCCCACTGTTCATCGATTTGCTAGAGCGGGCACCAGTAACGTCTCACAACAAATTGTGAGACTTATTACTGTTTTTGGCATATCGATTACATTACAGGGAGCTTGCCAGGCTTTGCCATGTGGGGTGGAGGAATCGAACTCGGGTCAGCCACGTGCAAGGCAAACGCCCTACCGCTGTGCTATCGCTCCAGCCCGTGTGTGTAGGCTGTGTGTGTACACACACGCACACATAAAATGTGTAATTTTTGTTGTTTGAAAATAAGCGCAGGGCAGGAGTCCCGGGGTGGGCACTAGTGTTCCTGTCCACTCTATCAATCCGTAGGGCAGCACATGTGGTCGGCTACCTAGCTTCTTCTGCCCAGTATTTTCCACTTCTCTCATGCCGGCTACCTTGGTGGCATGTCTGGGTCCCCGAGGGAACCACGGGGAGCTGCGCAGTGCTGGGGCTCGGGGTGACGGTTGTCCAGCAGGCGCCGCCTCTTGTCGGCCTTGTGCCGGGCGTCAGCCCCAGGATCAGTGACCCGGTGAGAACCTTGTGGCCTGGAGGAGGGTTGGAACCCAGCTGGCTCCGAGTCCGCTCCACTTTCAGAGCTTCCATCACTCTCAGGGGGCCCACCCATGAGATGCCGTGGCTGGGGTCTGCACTGGGGACCGGGGGAAGCTAGTGGTTCCTCCAAGGTGCTCCATGTGACCATGTGAGGGGCCTGGATACAGGACGGGGTGCACCCCTTAATAGAGGATCACATGGGTGCTGAGTTCCTTTCTCCCTGGCCAACAGACCTCACTGTGGGCCCCCCAGGGAAGCCTGTCGCCCCCAAGAGTCATGCCCAGGTGTCTACACAGCCCCCGCCACTCCCCTGCAGCCACACACTACCCGTCTCTGTAACCCACACACTCCCCCAGGCCACGACAAACCCCGCCTGGAAGGTCTCGGACACCCAACGTGGGCCCCTGCAGTGCTAGATTGCTGGGTCTCCGGGGAGTGGGAGAAACACACAGGGTCACATCCGTCAGGTCAGGCCCGTGGGGTCGGCGCCCCGCAGGAGAGACGAGCAGAGTCCCGGTCCTGTCCTTGACTGACAGGGAAGGAGCCGATGGGAGGACCCGTGTGAGGCGGAAGACGGGGAAGGGGGAGTGTCCTGCTCCCATCCTCTGCCCTTGGTCCACCTCGCAGACCTGGGAACCCCTCCAGCCCCAGAGAGAATTCCGGCCCCGCCTCCTGGGAGGGGCTGCCCCGCCGGACCACAGGGACGCAGGCTGCCCGGAGCTCACCTCTCCTTTTCTGCAAAATCATTTTGTAACTTTTGTTCTTTTTCGAGTGCGATGGTCTCGGCTTGGTTCTTCAGAGTCTGCTCATATTCTCGGATTTTCTCTTTAAGTGCTTTTATCGTAACCTCTGCGGAGAGAAAAGGGGAAAAAAAAAAAACAAAAAAACGGCCGCGTCAGAGGAGCGAGGGTGCACGGAGCGCCAGACAAGGCCGCGCAGGCGGGCAGCAACGCCCGCGCCCGGCTCTGACACAAAATCAATGCTCACGAGTCCCTTTGGAGACCTTTTACTCCCTAAATGTTAAATTGAACTTTAAGCGCTCGGGTGGCGGGATCAATGGGCTGTGCTGGGAAGGGGGTCCGGCCTTCTCTGAGGCGGCTGGGGGTGGGGTGGGGGCACAGTGGCGAAACAAGGGCCCTAGCCCCGTACTGAGGGGGTTCAGAGGGTCCCGAGACCCTTCTTTCCAGGACACCGGCCCCTATCGTCTGGTGCGTGAGGATGGTGGCAGAGCTGGGTGCCGGGAGGCCCCTCGCCAGTCTGGCACCTGGCAGATGTGGGGGCAGTGCACCATGCTGGAGCCCTGCAGCGCTGGCCCAGGACCCCCCAGGCCCACCCCGGCCTCAGCTGATGCCGCTGCAGGCCTAGGGTTCCTGTCTGCCTCTGGCCCAGGACAGGGAGGCTGAGGCAGATGCAGCAGTGGGCCCGGCCCTGACACAGGCACAGGGGGATGCTCTGGGCCAATGCCTCCCCAACGCCCCTGCATGCCCAGGGGGCTTGGGGAAGGCTCCTGTAGGGTAAGGCCACGACCCAGACAGGGCTATGATGGGGCCCGGGATCTTGTAACCCCATCCGGTGGCCTGTTCCTTGTCCATCCATCTGCCTGTCCTGCCGAAGAGGACCCCCAGCAGGGGCCGAAGACAGAGCCCAGAGACTCCATGCTTAAGGCAGGTGCACCCGTTCGAGCGGCACCACACAGCTGGGCAGGTAAAGCCAAGATCCCCTGGCTGCAGGAAGAAGCCAGCCTTTCCCCTGTGTCCAGCAGCGGCTCTGACTGGGGGATACTGTGGCCTGGCCAGGGCAGGGGCGCAGGGTTACAGCTGGCCAGGATGGGAACGAGGTATCGGGGACAGAACTGAGGCCCTTGCACGTACAACAGAGTCGGGGGCACGAGGGAGACTCCTGTTAGCACCAGTACAGGGACGCGGTTCTGGGTGAGCGGCCGGGGTCGGGGGTGGTGGGGGGTCACGCAGGTCACTGCTGCCCTCGGCCCTGGCTGCCTTCGCCTGGGGACCAAGGAGCCTGTGCCAACACTGACGTCCCCGGGGCCACACGACCGTCTCCCCCAGGATCTTGTCTGCCTTGTCTGTGGGGGTGCCGGCGGGGCTCAGGGGACCATGCTGGGGCCCCAGAGGAGGGAAGGTGACATTTTCCTGGAGGTCCAGAAAACCCTGCAGTGCCCCGGAGAGAAGGGTGGGAAGAATTTTCTGGAAACAGCAGCAGCTCCCCAGGTGGGAGGAGGGGGAGGTCCAGGCCCGCGGGCTGCATGCCTTCGTGTCCGCAACAACTGTGGGTGCTGGGCACCCCCTGGCCCTACGGGGTACACCAACGGCTAAGGGACCCCAAGCCAAGCAGCTGCCAGCCAGAGGGCCCTGGATGAAGCTTCCCTGGGGAGGAGTGGCCCCCAGTGGGCACAGCCGCCAGCAACACCAAATCAAACAGCCCTGACAGGAAGCTGTTCGCGTCTGAGTGCTCCCAGGTCACTCTCACCTGCCTGCTGCCTGTGGGCCACCCACCCGCCCTTCCCAGACTCCGGCATGGGACCCTGAGGTCCTGCCGGGTCCCCGAGGCCCCCGGCTCTGCGGGAGGGTGGAAGGTGCAGGAAGGGGCCCGCAGGCCTCTGAGCACCCTGCCCAGGCCGGTCCTCTCCAGCCCTACCCCTCTCACCCCCTTCCTCAGCCACGGCTGTCTCCAGGGGCCCAGCGCCGTGCAGAAACTCCTTCCTCCCCTGGAGCAGCCAAACGGGGTAAGAAGCCAGCCTGACTCCTGGGGGCAGACTCGGGGGCGTGGTGGTTCTTCGTGGGGGCCCACAAGGAAACAGCGGCCCCTTAGCCCCAGACTCCAGGGCACGCCTGGGCCTTAATGTATCTGCGCAATTACTAAATGACTTACTGATGTGCCCTTTGATGGCAGGCTGGCGCCCGGCGGGTGGCGCCCACAGGCAGCGCATCTGTCTTGTAAGAGGCAGAGACAATCACATGACGAGGGCAGGAAGGAGAAGGGGTTTAAAAGGATCTCTGGCCGGCCTCCCTTGGAGGCCGTAAACCCTGCCTGACTCTGCGCTGTGCTAGACTTGGGCGTTATCATTACCTGCCCCCCCACCCCCCCCTAACGACTGGGGCGCCCCGCCCTGGCCGCAGGACGCCTGTGACAGCCAGAGCGAGTCCTGACAGGACAGGGCAGGACCGCTGGGCCCGCAGAGGCGATTCCAGGAGCCAGCCGGGAGGGCGCGGGGCGGGGGACCGCGCCTCCCACCCACCTTGGTTCTTCACTTCCGCGAACTCCTTGTTGTACTCCTCCAGGGTTTCCCGAAGCTTCTGGTTCTCCGTCTCGATGTCGTGCAGCCGCTGCACCTTGAGCTGGAGCTGCTGCCCGAGGTCCAGGGCCGGTACGGGGTCTGCGCGAGAGGAGACGGGGTCACCCGCGGGACAGGGACACAGGCACAGCATGATAGGTGCACCCCTGGGCCGACAGGAAGCGGGGAGCAGATGGCAAAAGCGGAGGAACCCCAGGAGGCCCCGTGACTGGCAGCTGGGGACGTGCGTGCGGGCAGGGGCCACGACAAGCGTCCCTCCCGCCCCTGCCCTGCACACCCCTCAGGCACGCGCAGCCTCTGTGTCTTCCACAGGATAGACCCAAGTGCAGGGGAGTGGAGGGTGGGGCAGGTTTCCCCAACTGTCTGGGGCAGAGACGGTGGCCTCCGTTCAGGGAAGGTCCCTGGCGCCCCTGGTGCAGGGCCGGAAGCTCCTGGCCAAGGAACTCTCCATCCCTGAGGAGAAGCTGAGTTGGGGTCATCAGCTATACCCCAACACTGCAGAGACCCCACTTTCTGCTTGGGCCCTTCTACCTTTCCCCAGAGGCCAGGGTGCTGAGCTGGTCCCCCCCAGGCCAGTCCAGGCCAGGCCACTACCCCGCTGACTGCCCGTCGCAAGCCGGTGGGGTGGCCTCTCTCTTCACCACGACTGAGCACTGAGTGTAGAGACCGTAACTTCCTTTGGACTCGGACACGGTATCCAGCAGAGCACCTGCAGGCATTCTGGTCCCAGTCTCAGGATCAAGAGAAGACACTAATTTTGGACCACACCTGGCAGTGCTCAGGGACCACTCCTGGCAGGCTAAGGGCACCATACAGAGGACTGAACCTAGGTTGGCTGTCTGCAAGGCAAATGCCCTCCCGGCTGTGCTCTCTCTCGCTCCAGTCCCGTCTGCAGACACTGGTGTCACTGATGAACGTCAAACACTGAGCCCAGGGGCCCCCCCAGGGTCCGTCCGACCACCGTGGCTCCAGGAAGCTTGGGCAGGGCACCCCCCTACCCCATGTAGCTGGCATGTCCCCCGTGAGGCTGACAAGTGGGCCCCGGGGAACATCCAGCCTGCAAGGGGCATCTGCCGGGTGTTTATATAGCTTATGGACACGCCACTTTCTCATCTGGGACTGTTCACTGTTGTTTTAATCTGCACTAAAATATTTACATTAAATTAGATTTCCAAAGCTATTTTGGGTAAACGGGTCCTGGTGAGTTACTAGTAGCAACCAAAGACCAAATGCCTCTGGCCAGTCTGGGGCACGTTTCCTGCTTTAGTTTCATGGTACTTCCTAGGCACCTCCGCTCTGTACCTTGGTCCCCCGACCCGTCCCCTGCCCCAGAACTGCCAACTGAACCTGATGCAGTGGGCGGGGGGGAGCACGAGATGAGCGCTGAACCCCTGGAGTTCACTCTACCGTCATGGGCGCTATGGGCACCCGGCTGGCACGAACCAGGCACGGCCTCCCTCCGTCCTCAAGCTCCCTCCCGGCTGCTCCTCCTGTCTCACTGTGGGCTTCCAAGAGAAGAGCTTCCCCGTGGGGCCCATCCAGGCCTGCCACTGGCCCCGGGAGAGGCTGATGGCCAGGACACAGAATCCGCCCCACGCGCCATGTCGTGCCGTGGCAGACTTCAGGCTACACGGCTGTTGACTGACTAAGCGCCTACAGCATTTGAATACTGTTTTGGATGATGTAAAAGGCATTGCTAAAGTACCTCTTAGGCTTAATTTTTATTACTTGTATTAAAGGAACGGCTAATTACCACATGACAATATAATGACTCTAGCATGTTCGGGCGAAAGCCCAAAACAATGAATTTCAGCATGCCAACCTCCAGCCTGCATGTTAATCTCGGGGGAATCATGGCTTTTTTGTCTCGTAATGGTTTCCAATGCCATCGGTGTGGCTCCTTCTCCACGTCACGGGCTTGCCATCCCGGCAGCTCCCAGAGGGGACCGTCTCAGGGAGGCAGGGGAGGGGGAGCACGGCCCCGGCAGGGTCCCAGCCCACTGGGTCCAGCATCCTCCCCATCAACATGCTTTGCTGCTGCTCGATCCACCCGACAGGACAAACTCGCGAAGTGCTTTACAACCATCTCCCACTTCATTCCCAGAGTGCCTCTGAGGCGGTGTGCGGCTCATGACGCAACGTGGGACTCCGAGAACACGATTAGAGACTCCCCGCCTGCGTTTTCTCAGTGCCTCCCAGGACCATACCCTTTCCGGCCTTCAGGAGGCCGGTGGAGGGGGGCTCTGTAGGGGTCCCCACTGAGGGAGACGTGGGCCAGACAGGCAGGCAGGGAACCTCCTCAGCGAGATCAGTGCTCCCTGGCCCGGCAGCCGGCTATGTCATACCATCTCCTCGGCACGGACATTGCCGAGTTCCCAAAGCTGGGTACCGCACTGGATGGGACACTGAGTTGGGCGGGCCAGGATCAGGCTCTGACAGAGAGAAGCTGCCTAGACAATGGAGACCCCCACAGGGGAGCAAACGAGGAGGAGAGCAGCCCCCGAGGGACAGGTCAATTGTCTTAAACAGGAGACAGGGGGCCGGAGAGAGAGCGTCGTGGGCAGGGTACCCGCGTTGCACACAACCAATTTGGGAGTCATCCCTGCACACTGCCGCTGTGGTCCGGACCTCCACATCCCCACGGAGGAGGCGGGCCCGGCCTGGGGATGAGGCTCAGTGGCCGAGCCTGGCACCACGTGGTGGCAGGAGCAGAGGGATGCGTCTGTACCAGGCACACTAAGGGCGCCGGGCTGTCAGGCACTGGGGGACACAAAGGTGAAGCGGACGCTTTGCTCTCTGAGACACGCCATGCTAAATAAAAATGAAGGAGGCAGGCGAAGCCAGCCCAGCCGCCAGACACGGCCGGCAACGGGAGAGGAGAAAGAGGGTGTGCTGGGAAGGGGCCTCTCCCGGGGTCCACGCTCAGGAACGGGAAGACACCGATGCCGGTAATGACAGACAAGTGGAAGCCGGCAGGGACCAGCGTGAGCCGGGGGCGGAGGCGTGCCGCGGGGTGACTGAGGTTTGGGGAGTGCAGGAAGTGCCAGCAGGGCCAGGCCCTGGAAGCGCGTCTGCAGCGAGCTGTGTCTGGACTTGATCCCACTCTGGAGAGGAACTCGCGCCTGACAGACGGGGACAGGAGATGATCACCTCAGGCGGGGCGGGAGCGACAGCAGCAGGAGGGCGGCCTCCCGCGCAGTGCAGCCCGCCCGGTTCTATCCCCGGCACCCCGCAGAGTCCGGGGAACCCCTGAGCATCGCCGGGTAGGACCCCAGGCCCCCCACCCTCAAAAGAAAGAAAACTTCTGGCTTCTGACCCCAGGAAAGCCCCCCCCCCCCCCCCCCCCCCCCCCAGCGATGTGAGGGCCAGGCCCCTGAGGATTCTGAGCTAGATGGGTGTCACTGTTTTCTCATCTCCGTTCACTCGGTTCTGGGGCGACTCCCGGTGGGTGCAGGTTGGGGTGCTGCCCCCGGTGGTGTTCGGCAGAGCAGGCGGTGTTGCAAAGGGAATCCATTCCCACCCACCCCCACCCCACGACATCCCCTCCTGGCCCCCGCGTCCCATTTTCTTTTAAGAAACGAAGGGTTCCAAGTTGGCCGGCCGGCTGTGCGAGCCTTCGGGTCGCCTCTGAAGCAGACGGCAGGTTTCAGGACTCAGGAGAAGCAGTGCTTCCTGTGAGCCCCCTGACACCCCCTGAGGGGGGAGCCACTCGGGCAGGGCAGAGGCCGTGTCTGTGCAACCGGGGGTCTCCACCCTGCCATCTGTGGGGCCACAGCAGATCCCACCATGCGCGGGTTGAGCTATTAGGGACCCTCTGCACTCGGCCCAGGGCTCAGAGCTGCCATGTGCCCCCGCTTCCGAGGAGGCCACCGGGAACTCCTGCTCGGAAACAGCCCCAACAGGAACCGAGTCAACCCCCAGGAGGCTGTTTACAAAATGTGGTGCCCCAAGTCACTCGCTTTAGAGATCAAATGACAGGGAACGCGAAAGCCCCGCTGGCCACAGTTCTACACGCTACTCAGCGGCACAGGGATTTCAAAGGAGGGCGCCGCCGGATCCGCACAGCCGGCCGGGCTGTGCGTCTGCGTTTCCTCGGGAGCCGCTTTCCGGCCATTTATGGCAGTCGTTAAACCCAAGGGCAAAACCAACACAATCGTGGAGACTCCTGCTCCAGGCCGAGCAGATTAACTGGTACTGGACTTGCCCCTGGCCATAAACAACCACAGCCAAGGGCAGCAGGGAGACCATGGGAGACAGCTCGGACAGGCCTTGCGCAACCACCAGCTGGCCCAGCAACTCTGGGCGAGGCCGGTGGGGCCCAGACTCTCTGCAGGAAGCACTTTCTGGGGGAGTACAGGCGGGAGGGCCTGGCCGGTGCTGAGCAGCACTGCTGGGTGGGGAGAACGGAGGGGAGACGGTCCCCGTCCCCGGCACTTGCAGGGCAAGGCGCCAGGCAGGAGGTAGGGGTGCAGAGTGGGGAGAGAGAAATCTGAGAGGTAACAGCGTCCGAACTCCTGAAAGCGGATGTGAAATAGGTGAATGTGAAAAACTGTTTAGGAATACATTCCTTGGGGGTCAGAGGCTAGGACAGTGGGGAGGGCATTTGCCTTGCATGCGGCAGACCTGGGTTTGATCCCTGGCATCCCAGGGTCCCCCAAGCACCACCAAGAGTGATTTCCCGAGTGCAAGGCCAGGAGAGAGTCCTGAGCATCGCCAAGTGTGGTTCCCCTGCCCTCAAAAATAAATACATTCTGATGGATTATCAGCAACTACGTGCTTGAACTGTGCATCTATTGTCTACAGCTGGGGTCAGGGAAAGGTCCCTCAGAAGAAACGCGGTCACGAGTGGGGGTAGGGCTTGTTAAGGAGTACGGAGCTACAGCCGCGTTTTCTAAGGTGGGTTACACCATCCCCTAGGGGCCGTGAGCCTGGGGTACGCAGAGAGGCGCTCTGTTGGTCCCCGGGGGGCACTAGGTGATGCTTTCTGAAAAGGGGGCACAGGTGAGTCAGTCAGGAGTCTCTGTGTCTGTAGCTCTGAGCAAGGTGTGGACCACAGGCAGACGTCATGAGGCAGGCGAAGGGCCACAGGGCAGGGCTGGAGCCCCAGGACAGCGGGGAGGACACTGGCCTTGCACACATCAACCCGGGTCCCATCCCCGGCATCCCAGAGGGTCCCCGAGCAGGGAGTGAGGCCCAAGTACTAAGCCAGGAGTGACCCTCCCTGGGCACTCAGGTGTGGCCCCACAACCCAACCCAATTCAGTGACAAAGCGCCAGGAGGACAGACCGGCCGAAGAGCAGGGTCCTGGGACAACCACCCAGGCGGGGAGCTAAACTGACCCTGAATTGAAGCCTCTTCCCGCTGGCCTCCCCGCTCCATCACTACTGCAGGACGATGACTGCGTTGGTCCATGGGACGCAGCCGCTGGCCGTCCCAGCCCCAACACTCGGGAACAGCAGCAAGACCCAGCTGGAGACTACACCATACAAACGTGGGCAGGGCACGGGGGGGCAAAAAAAGGCAGGGGAGACGGGGGCCGTCGGTCATGAGAATGATCAGAAATGACAAGAAAAACGGGGCAAGTGGACAGCAACGAAAGCGGCTACTATAAGCACGTGCAAGGATCTAAAGAAAACTCAGAAACAAGGGGAATGAACGAAAACCCACAGGCAGATGGCCTGAAACTCCACAGTGAGTTCAGATCAAACTTCCCTAGACTGAGCAGCACAGATTGGTTACCGGAAAGCAAACAAACAAAAGTGGGGGGCGGGGGGGGGGAGTCAGACACCCCGGAAACCTACGAAGTGATCTCAGACAATCTAGTCCACATAGCCCAGGGAAGGCCACGCTGAGCAAACGGGGGGTTAAGGATTTCCAAATAGGGCCAAAACTGCAGAGCTGAAAATCCAGGGAACACGACACACTGGAGGCAGACACAGGAGAAATACCGCAAAACACACCCGCAGCTGGAAGGAACGAGGAAAGAAAACCTCGGGCAGTGACGGGCCAGAGAAGGCAGCGCTGAAGAGGAATGGCAGGGATCAGTGGACGTGAGCTTTGTGCGGCCAACAGACGGCAGGCCGGGAGCTTTCCTGACTTCTCGTTCTTGGGGTGATACCTGACTCAGAGCTCGGGGTCACGCCCAGCAGTGCCGGGGCTGGATCTGGAAGCTCTTCCCTCCTCCCCTGGACATGGCAGCGGGGTGCTAGGAGATCTGGATTGTCTCATTTTCCTTTTCAAGAGGAGACTGTGGGTGACGCCTTGTCACGTGCGCGGGTCAGCATTGACCGGTCTCCCGCCACCCCCGAACAATGGCCACTGGTGCTGTCATCACATGAGTAGGAGAGAAATGAGAGTAATACCATCCATCGTGCCAAGGACGTGACTCTTGACTCTGCGTGTGAACCCCAACACACTGTCTGCAGGACGGCGGCCCAGACAGAGGGCGTGGGGGTGGGGAGCCCCAAAGGCACCACTTACAAAACAGAGCATTCCAGAAAAATCAACGGACGGGGAGCCTAACTAACACTGTGAAAAAAAGACTTAATTCAAGCGAAAGGAAGTGGGCAAGTCTAACAAAAGAGCACAGAAATACTCAATGGGAGACTCCCAACCCGTTCTACCCATCGCTACAATGAACGCTGGAATCCATCGGCCCTCTGAGGTGGATTGTCAGACAGGAAGAGGCCAGGCACAGCCTTTCTCAGGAAATGCAGTGACGAATCAGACCAACAGTAAAAGATGTAACACGAGAACGAAGATCAAAAGAAAGTTGAAGCACCTACATGAAAGATCAGACGGGCCGAGATGCGCCCGACTCATGCGGGGGTGCGTGTGCTTGTGGGGGGTCATGGGGTGTCAGGGCGTGTGTGGGGCTTGGGGGGTGCATACGGACAGGTGGTATATGGGGTGTGTGTGCGGTGTATGGGACCTGTGTGGGACACGTGTGTGTGTGGGGACGTGAGGGAGGTATGCTGTGTACAGGGGTGTGGGGTACATGAGCAGGAGCTGGGACCCTCACGGAGACCCCTTGCCTGCTGCCACGGGTCAGATGGAGGAGGCAGCCCTACGGAGAGGGGGCTGGAGCGGGGGAGGCACTTTGGAGGCAGGGCTGGGCGACAGACTTTGAGGCGCTTGGACAGGAGAGTGTCCAGGTCCATACGTGTTTGGGGCCGGGGTCACTGCAGGGACGGCCCTGGCAGGGCTCGGGGGAGACCCCATTCCTTTTTTTTTTTTTTTTTTGCTTTTTGGGTCACACCCGGTGATGCACAGGGGCTACTCCTGGCTCTGCGCTCAGGAATTACTCCTGGCGGTGCTCAGGGGACCATAGGGATGCTGGGAATTGAACCCGGGTCGGCTGTGTGCAAGGCAAACGCCCTACCCGCTGTGCTATTGCTCCAGCCCCGAGACCCAACTCTTGAGGTCACTCCCACGTGGCGTCTGGGAACCCCCCCAGGGTGGAGGAGGAAAGGGGTACGTGGGCATGCCTGTTCTCAGGGGTCCCTGACATGACCCTCGCCCTCCAGGCACACCAGCTGCCTGGAGACCAGGACAGGAAGCAGGAGGGGGACAAGTGTCGCCCAGCCATCACCTGGGGTTCCACAGAGGGCTTCCCTGGATCCCAGGCCGTAACATGGGGACCAGGGGGAACCCCCACCCCTCCCCCACCCTGGATGGTCCACGCCCACTGTCACCACCCGAGGGGGCCAGGACCCCGGCAAGGCCATCCCCGCGATGACATCACAGTGCAGACGCGCCTTTGCGCCAGGACCCGCTCGCTAATGCGATCGTGCGATTACATAATTAACCCAGCTGTCTCATTAGGAAAATCAACTGGAATTCAGGGGTAATTAGTCTCCGCGCGATTAGCATGCTGATGAGCGCCTGGTGAGCGGCGTCGAGATCGCGCCTGTGCCAGGACCACCCCAGTCAGGGCCCAGGGGAAGCCTGCAGGAGGGGCAGCAGTCAGAGGCCTGGCTGGTCAGCGCCCATGGCCTTCAGACGTGGGGGAGGGGGGCTGGCCAGGCCCCGAGGGGGCAGGGGTGTGGGGAGGCGGGCAGGGGTGCCCACCATGCGGCCTGGTTGGGGGCACCTCTATCCCTGGCCAGGCTGGGCTCTGCCACGTGAACGAGCCTTTTTCCTGAGGGTGACTGAGACCAGGGTGGGGGTCCTGAGAGGCGCATCCTGAGAGTGTGGGCACCAATGGACGCCGCTGCCAATGCCCTGCGGCCTGGCCGCCAGGAGCTCCCCGTGCCCTTTGCACTGAGTGGGAAGGAGGAGTTTCCTGCAGACTCAGCAGCATCTTCTCCCAGGAGCCCTGAGTAGTGGCCAGGAGGCTGGAGAATCCCAGTGACACGTGTCCCCACCTGGGGCCAGGCGAGTGGCCCAGAGGACCCAGATGCCACCTCCCCCTGGGAGGAAGAGAAGCAGATCTCACACAGAACAAGTCCTGCCAGCAGGGGGGTGGGGTGGCGTGGGGTGGGGTGCGGGGAGTGTGTGTGTGTGTGTGTGTGTGTATACTTCAGCGGGTGTGTGTGTGGTGGTGTTCCTGGGGCCTCAGATGTGTGTGTGTGTGTGTGTGTGTGTGTGTGTGTGTGTGTGTGTGTGAGTCACAGGGCCAGGGTGCAGGACCTGGGCAGGGAGGCCTGCCGTTTGGTCCTCTGAGGGTCCCCTGCAGCTGTGTAGTTCCCTGGGTACCAACACACGGAGCTCTGGGGCAAGTGACAGTCCATCCCGCTGGCCACGGGCTTCCACCGGCCAAACCCTGACCATGCGCTGACTGGTCTTTGCAGGCTTTGGCCTCAAGGACCCCTCAGCAGGAGCTCGGGGCACTGGCGAGAATCTGCAGCCCAACCCACGGCCTGCCCCCGACTCGGTCCCTCTCCACTCTGTGACCTTCCGGAACAGCATTTCTGCTCCCCGGGCGGGAAGGCCGAAACTCCACTCGACATGCTCATCAGCGTGCCCTGCAACCACTCAACCACACTCTGTGCTTCAGCTCCGGACCCATCCGGGGGCCGTGTAGATGGCAAGCTGGACAGTCCACTATGCAGCCCGCCCTATCTGAGGGAAACAAACACAAGCCCATCGTGGAGCCCTGAGGCCAGGGCCACGGCCCCGTGCGGGCACATGGCAGGGATGTGCTCGTGAGCGGCGAGGGACCGTCCTGCCAGCTTAGGTATGACACACTCTCCTCTCCCCCTGTCCCGTTTCCCCTGCATCTGAGGTGATGGCCAGGCCCTGGCTCATAGGGAACCTTATGAGGCGAGGTGACGCATCCCCGGAATCTCTTCCTGGACATGTTGGGCCCCTGACAGTCCTGGACCCCTGCTGTCACAGCACTCAGGAAGGCAGACCCGGGGCCCCACCCGGAGAACCCTGTGCCAAGCTGCCGGCCGACTGCTTCAAGCTGGTTCCTTGTGGGGTTAATCATTAGTGACTTAATAAATACAAACCTCAATTAGACGGGTTGTAAAGCTAAAAAAAAAAAAAATTAAACACCTGCAAGTTTACGATGATCCCTTTATGTGGATTGGACCCAGGGAAAAGGCATCAAGGAGGGAACTGACAGATGGGGCCACCGACAGTGGCGCTGGGAATGAGGCCTCCTCAGGGACCTGCAGGAACCGCTCTCGAGAGCCACAGCCGGGACCAGAAAGGCAGGTGCGGAGCTAGTGCAGCCGTCAGCAAGCTCATGGGCACGGTCAGCTGAAGGCTGCCTCCGGGCGTGTAGCACAGGCTGCTGGCTGGAGTGGAGAGCTGGGATGTGCATGAGGCAGGGGGGCAGGGAGACGGATGTGCCAGAAAAGTCCAGGGGAGCCAAGGCAGGGGACCCAAGCGCGGTATGGTATGTGGCGCTGTGCTGTGGGTCCGAGCCTGGTCGTGGAGTGCCAGTGGTGGCATGTGACCCCGAGAGTTCATCCCTGCTCCTAGCCCTGAAATGTATCAGAGATAGGAGCCAGGGCAAGTTGCGTGTGAGAGCATGTGGGGTCCTGGGGGGGGGGGGGGGGGGGGTCAGGCAAACGCAGAAAACATCTGCGTGTGCATCAAACACGGCCACGAGTCCACTCACGACCGACTATACAGAGGCCACTGTGGGCAGCAGCGGGCAGCCCCTGAGCTCCTTCTTGGGGGCAGGCCCTGATGCCTGGCTCGAACCCGGGTGGAGGGGCCCCTGGGTGCCAGCTGGGTGCTCAGGAATGTCAGGAGGAGGCCGGCCTGGCTGACTGGGGCCCACCTTGCCAGCTCCCAGTGCCCCTGGAGATGCTGCCCACCCCCACCCCTTACCCAAAAAATCTAGGGTCTGACTGTGCATGGAGGGATTGGAGATGATGCACTGAGAGGCCGGACTGAGAACCTTCTGGAATGAAGCCCATCCTGCAGGCGAGTGGTCAGGATGGGGACATGGGCACATTACAGACAGTAGGCACTGGAGATTCTCTGGGTCTCTGGTGAGGGCGGAATGAGCCCAGCCCCTGCAACTAAGTCACGAGGTCCAAGAAAACCCCGGAAAGGCAGAGTGGGGGGATGGGGGTTGGGGGGGGGCTGCTGCCCCAGGCAGGTGGGAGATGTACCCGCCAGGCATCCCTCAGATCATTCACCTGGGGGAGCCTCCAGGAACCCCTGGGTTGATGCAAACTCCAAAAATCAAAAGGCCGGGAACGGGAACTCAGAGCTGGGAAGTGCCCACGACAGGAATAGGCCAGACCCGCTTGAGGGAGACCCTTCTTTAGCCTGAGGCCGGTCCTTTAGTTTAGTTGTGTTCTGGGTCACACCCGGCAATGCTCAGGGGCTGTGGGGGATGGACCTGGGTAGCCTCTGTACAAATCAAGCGCCCTCCCCCCCTCCCCGCAATATTGTGGCTCTGGCCCCTTGGCTGTTTTCTCTTCCAGATGAGCAAACTGAGTCTGGAGAGGAGAGGAACGCGGGACGAGGCTGTCCCCAGCACCAATCTCACGCACGTGCAGCTTCCACTAGCACCACCCCAACAGAATCCCCCAAAGGAGAAGTCGAGGCTTTGTTTTATTCCATTCTGGCAATTCTAGGAAACCCAGGGGAGGGAGGGAGAGACAGACAGACAACACTGCTGGCCAGGGCAGAGTAATCTGCCATCCTTGGACTTAAGTGACCCCTAACTGTGGCTCTAAATCTTTCCGAGCTGACTGGGTAGACGCAGTCACTGTGTCCCTTGCTGTCCCCTGGACTCCAGGCTGGGGACCCAGGAACAGAGGCCAGTGGGCAGGGCCTCAAGACACCTCCGCTCTGCCCTGAACCCAGGAGATGGGAAGGGAGCCTTGTAACTCGCAAGTCTTGTGACCGCAGCTCTGTTACGCCCAAAGCAGAAACTGCCCACATTCTCAGCCACAGTGAATGCAGCCACGATCTGTCCCCTGGTCACAACACTCTAGACAAAGACGCGGGTGGCCGGGTCACCAGGGAGGCCACCCCAGCTGCTCCTGAATGTGGCTGCAAGTCAGCCCAGACCCCTGGCATGTGCAGCCGCTGATGGTCTGGTTCGGTGAAGCCCCCCACCCAACCAGCATCTCTGCGGCTGCAGGCGGCTCACCTGGGACATCGATCAATCTCTTGTAGACATTCAGGAAGGCGGCCTCGGCTTCTTTGCTTCTTTTACTCAGTGCATCAATCTGAAGGGGAATGGAAAGAAAGGAAAAACAGGGGTTAAATGAATCATCATGGCACGTCCACAAGTCTTGGTGCAAATGCAGTTAAATCTCCACGTGAATGCCGAGAAGGGGTGGCAGAGGGGGGTGTCTCCCCCACTCCCCCGTGCTGGGCGAGCAGTGAAGGGAGGAGGCAGGAGCGAGGCCGCTCCCTAACCTCGGGCCTCAGGGTGGGGTGGCCACGGTGGGTGGCCGGGTGCCATCTCCTTTCCCTGACTCAGAGCCGACCCACACGGACGGAGACACAGCTCCAAGGGGCAGGCCTGGCCCTGGGGACCCTGAGAAAGATTATCATAGGACAAGTGAGATCTGAACTGTCCCTTCAAGCGGCTCACGGGGGCTGGGGCAGCCGAGCCAAGCAGAGCTCGTCCCCACGTGGCCCACAAGGTTCTCTGGGAAACCTGACTTCACTCTCGCTGAAACTGGGGGTAACGGGGGGGATGTTTTGGATTAAGTCCAGCCCCAGAGTGTGGTGGACACACAAGCTGGGGAAGAGAGAGGATCTCCTGGTAACCACAGACAGGGCTGCCAGCCCAGGTCATGGACCTGGGTGCGGGGTCAGGGTGCGGGGCGGGAAATGAATGGACTGGAGGCGGCGGCGGCTCGTGTCCTGGTCTGGGCCTGGAGGCCTGGAGTGACAGGAAGACACAGAGAAGACTCGGATACCAAGAGCTCTCATCACTTTTCTTTTTGTGTGTGTGGGCTGACTCAGCTATGCTCAGGGCTGACTCCTGGCTCTGTGCTCAGGGATCACTTCTGCTGGGACTTGAGGGACCATATGGGATGCTGGGGATCGAATTTGGGTCAGCCCTGGGCAAGGCCAGTGTCCTCGCAGCTCGGAAGGGTTTGCCAGACGGCCTTCCAAGAAGTCGGGCCAGGCAGAGGCGTGGGCTGCCGGGGTGCGACGCCTTCCGGCTCCCACTTGCCGGACGCGCTGGCAGAGACAGCAATCCCTTTCGCACCTGAAGACGCAAGATGCAGCACGCACGAGGACCGTACTGGCTCGGGGAAAGGACACCAAATTACACAGTCCTCGGTCCCTCAAGGAATTAACTCTCGTCTCCAATGTTATTAAAGAGGCAAAAGGATGTGGCTTAATTACAGGGCCCCTGGCCCAAGCCAACCAACAATTTGGAAGAGGCCGGGAGAGGCCGGTCCTCGGAACACGACGGGCAGGCCCTCAGGAGGGGACCTGGGGCCAGTGGCAGGAGGGGATGACTTTGGGAACCCGAACTGAGCAAGCAAGCTTGAGCCCTCCCAACGCCAAGAAAGTTACTCTGGGAAACGCCTGTCGGGACACGGGCCTTCCCCCAGCGGCTAAGACTGTGAGATAGGTGCTTGTCAACTTCTCAGGAGCCAGAGAAGGACGATGAGCTATTCAGGACTATTCTCAAATTTTTAAATGCCTCCCCTCCCCCCTTGGTCATTTACGTTCACTGGATGTTTAGAAAAATACCAAAAAGAAAAAGAAACCGTGAAGTCCTGATTTTGCCACTGTCCAGGGGAAGCCGCTGCTGGCCTGTACTTCCCTTCATTGCTTTTTTAGGGGGCTGCGGCGGGGGGGCAGGGGGAAGTTTGGGCTACACCTAGTGGAGCTGGGGTGGGGGTGCATCAGTCCAGGTGTTGCTCAGGGAAACACAGGCAGTGCAGGGGACGGAGCTGGGAACGGCCACCAGCACGGCAAGTGGCCTCACATCGTGACTAGCGCTCCGACCACACAATGTTTTTCGCCTATGACAAAGAATCCTGAAACTTTTAGGAAATGTAGGCCAACTGCAGAGGGCCAGCGCGGGAGGAGGGGTGTGGTGGGCGGACCCAGGGCTTCTGTGGGCGACAGAATGTCTCCAGTGAACGTCGGGGACGGCTGCACACACGGGTTTCACTGACAGTCACTGAGCTGCAGACTTTTGTTTTTGGGGCCACACCCGGCTGTGCTCAGGGCTGACTCCTGGCTCTGCACTCAGCCATCACTCCTGGTCGTGTTAGGGGGATCATATGGGATGCAGGGATTGATCCGGGGTCGGCCTTGTGCAGGGCAAGTGCCCTCCCCCTGGACAATCCTGCCGGCTTCATTCCAAGGGAGCTGTACATCACAGTGCTCACGCCCTCAATAAAGTCATGCCTGTGTTTCGCATCCAGTCACAAACCCTTCTTAGCAAGTACCACCAAACCCAAAGGGTCTGTTAGTGCGGCTTTATCCGCTCTGACCCCTGCATCGGCCGGGTCTTGAGACCAGCGTCTCCCCAGAGCGTCTGTGGCCGCTGCCCGAACCCCCTTGCCCACATGGGCTTCTCTGACACTCGGGATCTGGCGGCACTGGCCTGCAGCAGCCCTGGCTAAGGGTGCAGCGTGAAGGAAGGACGCACAGCCAGCTGGTGACCGGGATGTGGGGGTGCGTCGGGCACTAGCACAGCAGAACGACTCTCTTAGGGCTGAGGTGTGTCCCCAGAACAGCCAAGTCCTGGTGCCTGGTGCCGATGGGGACAGGAGGGCAGAGACTCAGGGAACCCCTCCTTGGCCCCCACACAGGGGTGAATGCTGACTCGCCACGCATCTCCTTACGGACAGGGATGAGGTACCCAGCTGCAGCGTGCAGCGGCAGGCCCGGGTCCAGCATGGCCAAGACACCCCCCCCCCCCAACCAGGAACCAGCCCCCCCAGGCAACTGAGCCCAGGCTTCGGGGCTCGGGACAGGCCGACACACCACCCTGGGTGGGATCTGGCCATGGCACCACAGATTCACACAGGCTGCAAGCCCCTTCCCCATGGCAAAGAGGCCAGGCGAGGCTGGGAGGCTGGGCGGGCGCCCCACGGGGACCCATTCCCACGAGGGGCCTGAGGGTCCTTCTAAGCAGGTCCAAACACAGAAGGACCCGCTGGTCCTGGGAACTGAGATGCCTCAAGTGCCCCCCGCCCCCGCCCACGGATCTGTCAAGGGGCTGGATGGAGCTGTGACAGCCTCCGATGGCCTCTCTGTCCACCGAAGGCCCACCAGGCGTCACCAGGGCAGGGCAGGCAGCGCATGGACACGCGCGTGTGCAGGATGCAGTCTGGCCCCGTCACTCGGGAGGGAGGCAGAGGCGCGGGGGAGTGCCCGGAGGGACGGCAGCCCGGAAGGAAGGGCTGAGGTGGTGTGGGCAGAGGTGGGCCGGCCCGGGGAGAACCTGCTCTGCTCCCCGCAGCCCTGGGCCCGCCCCACGCTCCGCCACACCCGCGACTCCCGCTCCCTGAACACAGAGCAATTTGCCCGCTGCCAGCCGGGAAGGCGCCGCTCTGGAATGCTGATCCCGGGCTCAGCTGATCTCTCAGCCCGGCGCCCCTCCCTGCAAGCAGGGGACGGTCCCCGCGCTCCCAGAGGGCACCAGGTTCAGCAGTGCCTGGCTCCTTGAAAGCCTGCACAAGGCGCTTCCCCAACCTCACCCCACCGCACCGCACCGCACCCCACGCCCCACAGCAGGCAGCACCCGAGGGTGCCTCAGCTGTCTGGTCAACACTGTCCACGTCCAGCACCCTGGGGGGAGGTGCCAGCTGTGCCGAGCCTCCTTCCCCCACGCACCCTGAGTGCCCTTCCGCCCACTCTTCTGGACACCCACAGCACCCCTCGGAGGCCTGAGCACTTGTGTGATCCCGAATGTTCCATAGCAAAGGACTTTCGTGAGAGACGGTCTGTAGGAGGGGCCTCCCTTAGTGCAATAAAACCCTGACACCAGGTCTCGAGCGACAAAGTTCACGGAGACCCCCCAAGAGACCCCCGCCCTTCCCCCAGCCACCTGCCCCACGAGATGCTCAGTCTTGCTGCCCATGACCCAGACACTAATGGTCCAGGCTGAAGGTCCACGCGGTCTCAGGAGGGGGCGACAGGGGGCAGTCAGCTGGCTGAGCAGACTGGGCCGGCCTGAGGTCGTTCAATCCCTGGTGCCGCCTGAACCCCAAAGCACAGAGCTGGGAGCAGCCCCCGAGCACGGCTGGGGGTGGCCCAACAAGGCATGCACACGTGGGCCCACCACACACAGGCACACATGCCTGTGAGTATAAACACACACACACACACACACACACATACATATGCACACATGCACTTGTGACGTGGTTTGGCTGTGGTCTACAGAGAGGTCAGTGGGCGTAGAGAAGACCCCCCCCCCCAGCCCCAGCATGAGACCCCTACTGCCAACGGGAGGCAAGAGTGAGAGCTGGGTGGAGGCTGGGCCGGCTCCCATCCCAGGGCCCAGTGGGCAGCCGACGAGTCACCAGGCCGTCTGCTATGCAGGTGGCTGTCACCTAGCAGCAAGCAGCCAGGCGCGAGGTGGCAGGGAAACTCCGGGTGAAGCCCGCAGCTGCACTACCTGTGTCAGAGAACTCCGGGGCATGGAGGGCGGGCACAGCCCAGGAGGAAGCGCCGTGTGCTCCACCCTGGGTTCTACCCCTGTTCCTCATGGTCCTGGAACACAGCCATGACCTGCCGGGACATGGCATCAGTGGCTGGAGGCTAGCAGGGGCAAGGGGGGGGGGTCCACCGAGTGCTCCCCAGAGAACAGAGCCTGGGCGGGAACGGCTGCCAGCAGGGAGTGCCAAGCGGGCACCTGCAGGTGACACTGAGCCTCACGGAGCCTGGGACTGTGTGCCTGGTGCCTGCACTCCAGCTTGCGATGCATGGGGGTGGGGGTCACTGGTCAGGCAGCAGTGCTGACCTGCTGATGTCCCCGTGGGCATGCCAATGTGAGGACGCTGACACAAGGAAGCCGTGCCATGGGAAAGGCTCATGTGTCCTGGCGCCACCTGGCATCACCTCGCCCTTGCCATGCACAGGTGCAGGGTGGAGGGGGGTGGGGTGAGTGCCAGGGCTGGGGTCCGGGCACCAACATAGAGCGTGGGGGCGCTGGCTTGGCCGCAGAATCCCTCTCGCCGTGCCTCGGGATGTGCTGACAAAGAGAAGAGGCATCGGGTGCCGTTAGAACATAAGCATTATGACCAGGTGGTGCCTGGTATGGTGCGGGGTTGGGGGGGGCAGCAGCACCGTGGACACTGTGGGCTGGGCACACGAACTACCTAGGGCGCCAAAGCCTGTGGCGTAGCTCCACTGGCTGCCGCCCGCTCCCTCAGAGCCGAGCTGTGCAGACAAGAAAATGGGCCCCAAGGCTGGGGCAATAGATAGTTCAGCGGGGAAGGCGTTGGCCTTGCATGCAGCTGACTCTGGTTCGATGCCTGGCACCCCGTCGGGTCCTCTGAGCACCGCCAAGAGTGCTTCCTGAGTGCAGAGCCAGGAGAAACCCCTGAGCACCACCAGATGTGGCCCAAAAAGAAAAAAAAAAACTGAAAAAAAGAGAAAGAAAACGGGGTCTCCCGTGTCCAAAACCCCCCCGAGTGCCCAGCTTTCGAGGTCACAGGAATGTTCAGGAATTAGACCATGGGGATGGCCAAATGAGACCCACTTGATTGTAACTAGAGAAGAAAGACAGAAGGTGGACACTGAGAAGTTGCTCGGCCATGCCCGCCTGCCCGCCGCAGTCCACGCCTGGGGCGCTTGGGGGCCGGTCCGTGCCCTGGGCTGGGCGGCTTCAGGCATCTGAAGGTCACAAGGACTTCTGAGGCCACCTCCCTCCCACACATGGGACTGGTGTAGGGGGCTGGTGCGGGACAGACAAGGGCTGGGCTGGGGGCAGCGTGAGGGGCCCCAGCCCTTGTTGGGCAGCAACTGGGCAGGAGGCCGGGAGAGGTGGGAGGGCACGGGGGCAGCAGGAGGCGAGGCGGGCGCTGGCCCAGTGCCCGGGTCTGCTCACCCTCCTGCGAGGGTCTGAGGCCTAGGGGAGCAGCACCATGGGGTGGTCAGGCCGGAGAGGTCGCACGGTGGGGAGGGCACTTGCTCTGCACATGGTCGACCCGGGTTCGAGTCCCAGCATCCCATAGGGTCTCCTAGGCACCGCCAGGATTGACCCTGAGGGTAGAGCTAGGGGTCTGCCTTGCCTGGGGATGTGGACCCCAAACACAAAAACAAAAAAGAACTAGGGCTGTTGGGGCCTCAGCAGTTATGGACACTGGGTTCACGTCCAGTGGCTGCCTTCCAAACCTGGGGTTTCCTCAGCCATAGGGGGCTGCCCGGCCAGGAAGGAGCCAGGTCTCGGGGACTGCCTACAGCCTTGTGCCCAGTCTGTGCCAGACGAGGGATCTCTGGGCTTCATCCCCCCCATCACAGATGCCCCAATCAGCAATGAGTTTGTAGAGATGAAACCTGGGGGCTGAACCGGAGCTGGACGGCTGTCCCCCCACCCCATGCCCCACGGGAAGCGAGCCCCCCTGGGCAGCACGGGGCCCCGCACCCCCTTCCCAGACTTCCACCAGCCTTTCAGGGTCGGCAGAGTGTGGGGGGAGGCAGGCAGGTGACCCTGCCCCCTCCCTCTCCTGCTGGGCCCTGCAGGTCTCGGTGCCCGGCCAGGGCATGCTCAGAGGGGACCGGCGAGAGGCAGCACGTCTGGTCCCGCCTGTGGCCAGGCCTCCTCCTGGGGTCAGCAGAGTGAGTAGCTGACCGAGTCCTAGCCTGTGGGGATGGGCTACTCTCTCTACTGGCTCCCGCGGCCAGTGGGTCCCTGTGGTCACTGAAGCCTGAGGACACCAGTGGTGTGGGGAGGATGTGGTGATAAGAGGAAGGAGCCACAGAGGGGGCAGGACAAGGCAGGCAGGAGCAGAGCCAAGTGTCTGGCTCAGGCTGTGGGGAGCACTCGGCACCCACCTGCGCCAGGAGTCTGGTTGCAGTGCTGGGAGCCAACAGGAGCAGTGCGTGGGAGCCCAACAGCAGAGTCCAGGTGCTCCATCAGCCCAGAGCTGGGCCTGAGTGCTCCCTCCAGTCCAGAGCTGAGCCTGAGTGCTCCCTCTAGCCCAGAACCAGACCTAAATGCTCCCTCCAGCCCAGAACCGGACCTAAGTGCTCCCTCCAGCCCAGAGCCGGACTTGCATGCTCCCTGCAGCCTAAAGTCTGAGTGTTCCTCCCTCTAGCAGCAGAGCAGAGCCTGAGTGCTCCCAATAGCAGAGCCTGAGGGCTCCTCCACCACAGAGCAAGGGCCCGAGTGCTCCCTCCAGTTCAGAGCAGGGCCCGAGCGCTCCCTCCAGTTCAGAGCAGGGCCTGAGTGTTCCCTCCAGCCCAGAGCGCAGCCACAACTGCAAACAGGCAGGGAAGGAGGAGCGTGGGATCCCCACAGCCAAGTGGGCTGAGGTCAGCCACTCGCTGTTCCGGGTGCCACCCCAGAGCCCGTTCTTGGTCTGCCCTGATCATCTGGTCCCTGGTGTCAGTTCCGTTTCGGGAATTACTGCATTAAATGGATGGAGTTTTAGTGAAACCTAATTAACATCCAGATGGAGTTTTTCCAAGGGAAGGGAGATCTGCAGAAAATAAAATACCCTGATGACTTGAACTCCACGGTATTCAAAGACTCTTATCACCAAGGACCACAGGTTGGAAAATTTATCCTAAAGAAAAACCACCAGTGCCAGTCTATATTCCCAGCGCTACCAATCTTCATCCAAAGCCCCAACAGGAAACAGATATCCACAAGTCAGCTGACCCTGACGGTCAAGGTCACTGGGAAAGCCAGGCCTCAAACTGAAGAGTCCTGAGCCCGGTGCAACAGTTCTCCTGTCCCTCGAACCACAGCTCTCCTGCACCGCCCAGTCCTCCCAACGAGGCCTCTTCCTGTGGAACTGCTTTTTCCATAAGTTCCCCATCCCTCCCCTTACCCTTCCCCTCCCCCTCCCTTCCATCCACCTCTCCATCCATCCATCTGCCTATCATTCATCCTCTTACCCGCCCTCCTATCCACCCACCCTTCCATCCATCCATTCCCCACCTAATCTATTCTCCACCTAATTCAGCCCATCTAATCCATCCACCAACCCACCCACCCACTAAAATTCACTCACCCACCTAATCCATTCATCCACCCACCCACCCATCAATCCCACCTAATCCATCCATCCACCTACCCAACCCATCCATGCATCCATCTGCCCACCTGCCCACCCACCCATCCATCCATCCATCCACCCGCCCACCTGCCTGCCCGCCCATCCATCCATCCATCCATCCATCCATCCATCCATCCATCCATCCGCCCACCCGCCTCACCAGCCATCCAGGCCCTACTCCTGCCAATCACTGCTCCACCTAGAACCATAGACCCCGGTCAAAGGCCCAGCCCCTTGGGTGCGTACCAGCGTCTGTGCCAGCTGCCACTCCCCAGGCAGGTCTAGTTCAGGGTTAGGCTGGCCCTGGGCAGAGCGTCAGCAGAACACCCTGGCTGGCAGGTGAACGTGGGGCTCCTAGTCCCCAAAGCTCCCAGTCTGGGATGGGAGGCTAACACGAGCAACACCTGGGCCTAGCTGGAGCGGAGCCTCGGGGAGCACGGCAGGCAGAGCCATCTGCTCTGGTGGCTGTCCCAGCACATGCTCCAGGACAGACCCAGGGCGAGACCAGGGCTCCTGCGCCCTCCACACACACGGGTTCTGAGCCAGCTCTGCCCGCCCATCCCCGACTCCTCCTCTCGAGGGATCTGTGGCTCCTTCTCCATTTCACTCGGCTCATTTCAACTCAACAGCCACTGCGTGGGGAAACCCGAGCCCCTACCCCCACTCCGCGGTTCAGCAGCCTCCCCGGGGGGCCCATGGTCAGCGGTGCCTGTGTGGGTCCCCTGGGAACCCAAGGCAAGTGAAAGTGCTGGGGTGGGGGGGAAACCCATGGCCACTATCCCAGAACTCTGCTGACGGTTACCAAGAGGATGTGAAAAATAATTATCTACTGAAAATATTAGATTTGCTCTGGATTGTTCATTACATACAATGGCTTAATAGGACTTTTATTGAATAGCTGCAGAGCTCTGGGCCGAAATCAATTTGCCGTGCGCCCGGAATTCTGATGTGTGCTGTTGACTTCTACAACACGGAGCAATTTGTAATCGCTTTGGCTCGCTGTTGCTTGCAAAGCTCCGGCTACATCACAAGCATTTATTTCTGACCACAAAATTACATTTATTCAACGGGAAGCAGCTCCGGGTCTTTAAGAGGTTAACTTCTGGAGTGCTTGGCCGCGCTCCAGCCGGGGAGGCGTGCGGGCGGGCGGGCAGGAGCGGTGGCAGGCGGTGGCGGCAGCGCTGGGCGGGTGATGGATAGACTGCTGAGCGTGGCCCGTCCGCGGCACCGTGCTCCTGCCGCCATAGATCAGGGGCCGCGCCTCAACATATCTGACTGAAATTGAATTTGGCTTCTCCCTCAACCGTTCATTTCCTATGTTATGCAAGGTTAGATCCTTTTCTGCATGAGCAGGACCAAACCAGCTGCAGCTCGGTAGGAGCAAACGTGCTTCCAATTAGGGAGCTGGCCGGGCCGGGAACCACAGGCCCGCTGCACCCCTGATTGAGCCATCACTGGAGCGCACCCCGGGGACACGGTGCGCCTGGGCTGGCGGCTTTCCTGGGAGGCGGTTCCAACGCCCGGGCCCCGGCACCCCCGGTCAGGAAAGGCCAAGCCCAGGGTGGCCCAGGGCTGGGGGGGTGGGGGCGGGGGGAGTGGAAGCAGGGTCAGGGGGGCGGGCCGCTCTCGGGGTCCTCATTGCCAGTGCTCCTGAAATGGCTCTCCGCTTTTCCTGGGAGGGGACCTGGCTTGCCCTGGGAGGGGGGGAGGGGCAGGGAGAAGGCAAGCAGGAGGGGCTTGGGCCTGAGAGAAGGGGTCAGCGCCCCCCCCCCCCCCCAAGGGGCAGGCTTGAGACAGGCCCCGGCGTGAGGAAGAGGACAAGAGCACACGCAGCTGACTGGTCCTGAGGCATGGAAAAGGATTTTCTGCAGCTGAGCAGGCACCCAGGTCAGAGTCACGGAGGCTGGGACGTAAAGAAACGTTCTGAGGGGGGTGGGGGGACACGGCGGGCAGGATGCGGGCGGTCAGGGCAGCCTGACTGAGGTCACTGTGAACCTACCCCAGGCATCCGCACCTAAAGTGACAGACTGGGACTAGGGCCACAGAGAAAGAACAGCCGGGAGGGCGTCTGCCTCGCACACAGCAGACCTGGGCTGGATCCCGGCATCCGGCATGGGTGTGCTCCCCCCCCCCCCCCCCCCCCCATAAAGTAAAGTGATGGAGTCTGGGTGTTGTCCTCCAGGCGGCTGGCCTTGGTTTGGGGTGGGAGGAAGCACTTCCGGGGACATGGGTGATTCTCACACTGCCAACGGGTCCGCCTGAGACCAGCTTTGAGAAGCACGTTTTGAACCAATCTGTTTCAATGGGTGCAGGACAGGCAAGCATGTGCGTGAAGAGACTGCGGGCTTCTGGAATGGGCACCCAGATGGGCAGGAGCACCTCTAAACTCTCGGGGCCGCTGGCAAACAACCTCTTTGGTTCTGCTGGAGACAACCAATCCCACGGAGGCACTCGGGGCTTCTTCAGCTGTGGGAATAGCTGGGGGGATGTTGGGGAAGGCGGGTGCCCCCAGACCACACGGGGTGAGCGCAGTAGCCCAGAGCATGACGGGGCGCCCCCCCCCACCCCGACCTCGCTTCAGCTTGGGCCTGTCTGGGCCATACTGGCACTTATTCTGGTCACGTTTTGGGGAGAGGCTGGCAGGGATGCCATCCCTGCCTTGTTGATCAAAGTCCCATCTTCTGCCCCTAGCGGCTCCACAGAGATGGCGACCTGGGGGTCTGATTCCCACACCCCTTCCCGCAGCTACAGGGGTGACTTCCGGGGGCCTGATCGTTTCTCCTGGGTCTCTCCGAGGGGTGGTGATGCAAAGGATGCGATGACTCTGCCTTATCGATTTTTCACTTAACAGCCTTGTTAAGTAATTGAGGCTCATTTGAAAAATGACAGTTTTGTTTTCTCTGTTGCGATCCTCAGATTTTCTTCCGGTCTCCCACGCAAGCGAGGCCTCCGCAGGCCAGCAAGGAGCAGGGCTGGCGTCCTTCCTGCCTCCTGATTTGCTGGTTTGCTTTTCTGGCCAAGAAGGAGTGTTCTCCTGAAGAGTGTTCCTGGGATAGGTGGAGTTTGATTCAATTCATTAATGGGTTATAAAGACTTAATTTCATTTTACTGTACTGGTCTTCTGGGGTTTGGGTATCAAGGTTATGTGAGTCTCATAAAATGAGTTAGAGTTTTTATTTTGACTTTCTGCAGGAGCGTGCAGATGACAGTGACGTCTGCTCGGGATGCCGACAGGAGCGAGACTGCCCAGACCTCGCGTGGATGTTTCTGGAGAGTCACGGGGCTTCCCATTTCTCCATTAATCAGCTTTGGTTCATTAGTGTGTTTTTGAAATTTGCCCACTTTGTCTAGGTTTAAAGGGTCTACTGGTGTTAAGATCGACTGTTACTCCCACATGCAAAATGACACTGCCCCCCTTTATCCCTAACCTGCCCCACCCCCCAATGGGAAGGTGGCTTTTCGAGGTCAGGAGTCCTTTAAAAAGAATGTACAGTCCAGATGCATTTCGGTAGGGCATTATATTTTGCTTGAATTTTCTCACCACCAATCAAGCCTAAGGCACCATGCTGCCCTGGGAGCAGAAGGTGGGTGTCCCTCTGCCTTTTCCCCCTGGCAGCGGTGACACAGTGGCCGCTATCTTTCAGAGCCTAATGGACAGCCAGGTATGAGACTGCAGTGACAAGGAACACAGGGCCTCATGAGATGGAGGGTGGAACTGGCCCTGTTCCCCGCCCTGACAAGGCCCCGAGTTGCCACCCACGAACGCCTCCTCAGGCTCTTGAACGACCACGATCCCAGAGGCACACCAACCAATCTCAGAATCCAGCGACTTTTGGCAGTAATCCCTTCAGACTTATTACTAGAATATCTGTAGCACTGTCCACCCATTGTTCAGCAATTTGCTCGAGCGGGCCCAGTAATGTCTCCATTGTGAGACTTTGTTGTTACTGTGTTTGGCGAATCGAGTATGTCACGGGGAGCGTGCTAGGCTTTGCCGTGCGGGCGAGATACTCTCAGTAGCTTGCTGGGCTCTCCAAGAGGGGAAGGGAAATTGAACCCGGCTTGGCAAGGCTGACCGCGTGCAATGCAAATGCCCTACTGCTGTGCTGAAATCCAAAATCGTGTGGCCGAGTGACATCATATGCTCTTCATAATCAGCAATAGAAAACGAATGATCTAATGACGTCTTTTAGGCAGGTCTGATTGTTGGGGAAAATTCCAAATAATAATGGTGGGTCTTTTGTCCTAATATTAAATGTGATCAATGTAGAGAGTAAAGTGGAAATCTGCCACATAGGCAGGGGGAGGGTTGGGGTGGAGTATACTGGGGTCCTTGGTGGTGGAAAATGTGCACTTGGTGAAAGGATGGGTGTTTGATTATTGTATGACTGACTTAAACTAAAAGAGAGCACCGCCAGGGGTGATTCCTGAGTGCAGAGCCAGGAGTAACCCCTGGGCATCACTGGGTGTGGCCCAAAAAGCAAAAATAAATAAATAAATAAACCCAGACTTTGGGGGGCTCTCTTGAATCTTGACAGCTTTCTTTTTCATTCATTCCATTCTTATATTTGTTTCAGTAATACTGATTAACTGTATTTCTTATTTCCTTCTTTCTATTATCCTTGACCTTATTCTGTTGTGCTTTTTTAGGGTCACCCCTGGCATTGTTCAAGGGTTACACCTGGCTCTGCACTCAGGAATTACTCCTAGTGATGCTTGGGGGACCCTGTGGGATGCTGGGGATCGAACCCAGGTTGGCGGCATGCAAGGCAAGCGCCCTCCCCACTGCGGCCCCTGTGCTTTGTAGCTGGAACTCTATGCTGAGCTTAGGAACATTCAGGGTTTGGCTTCCCCCGAGGACAGCTGGTCTGAAAATCCAGCTCCCCCGCGGCCATCAGGAGTCAGGCCAAGGCCAGCCCCTTAGCCTCAGCTGCCCACACCAACTGACCCGAGCACATGGGCTCCCTGCTGCTGGACTGTGAAACACACATTTAGGTGGCGCTTTAGTAAGCAAACAGAGCCGGCTCACGGCAAGGACCACGAGGCCCATGCCAGGCGTTATAAAGGGTTATGTGGGACCCTCAGAGGAACAGTATCCCACGCTATGCAAAATCAGGAAATAGCTGCTTGCTACCTTTCCAGAGAGATCTCCCAGGGTCCCCTTCACCTCATTAACAGCACCACATCGCAAAGGAGATGGGAATGCGTTGCCCGGTGGTTCGGCGGCCGGGCCAGGTGGACGGAAGCAGTGGCTGGGAAGGCCTCCCCGAGGACGGTGGTTCTCAGGCCTGAGGCCAAGGGGAATCCGTGGCGAGGTCCTGGGGACGGGTTCTCACAGAAGGTCAGAGGTACTGCCCTGGAGGGGACGGGCAGGAGAGAGGGCTCCCAAGTTGCCCCTCCCAGGTAAGATTTGCTACACCCGTCTTAATTTCCAGCCACACACTTAATAGGGGTAAACCTCAGAGCCGGAGAGAGCGCACAGCGGGGAGGGAGCTGCCCTGGGTTTGATCCCTGGCACCCCACATGGTCCCTAAGCCCAGCCGGGAGCAGCCCGATCCTGGTGATGGGACGGGTGCTGGGAAATTTTATACCTGAAACTTGATGATGAAGAACTTTGTAAATCATGCTCTCTCAAAGTTGTTTTTTTTTTTTTTAAGTGGAGGAGCACACAAATCTGGGCTGGGGATTAGCTCAGAGTGTAGGTACTGGTTTCGCATAGAGTCGTCCCAGGATCTATCCCTGCCACGACATGGTCCCCTGAGCACCACTGGTATGAGCCCAGAACAACAAAGACACGAGGAGGGGGCCGGAGCTCAGGAGCGAGCACTTGGGGGCAGGCGTGAGGGCCTGGGACCCCCCTCCCCCAGGCACTGCTGGCTGGGGAACATAAAACAAATACCAAAGCAACGCCCCTAAGAAAGGTGATTCTTCTCTGTCCTGTGGGGGAGAGAAGCAATGACCCCGACAGAATGAAGGAATGACAGTCTGGCTGCTATGGAGGCAGAGGTAGCAGCAGTCTAAGACGGGGGGGCTGGGGGGGAGGCCCTGCAGCCCTGCTGCGCCCCCCTCAACCTCCACACTCACCAAGTGCTCCAGGTTGTTATTTCTGAAGACTCTAAATCTTATGGATCACCCCATTGTCTGGATGGGGTTACGGCTGGATTCAGAATACATTACATTTGAAATGCCTCCGAGGTGCAGGGCTTCCGACTCTCCCGCTTTCAAGGCTGAGACAGAAACACTGCCCGGGCACCGAGGGCTCGTATCTGCCAGGCCTCTGTCGAGCTGCCCTGCTCACACACAGCCCCTCGCGCCCTCGGGAGGGCAACCCTCACACCAGGGATGCGGCGAGCGGGCAGCGATGCAGGCGGGAGGGACGCCTGGGTTCTGAGAAGCCACGCTCTCGGGCAGAGGCTCCCCTCCACACACTCAGTCTGTGGATTACAGCCCCATCTGTCAAATGTCCTTGCCCACCATTGCCACGGTGCTGGGGTGTCCTCTGGGGTCCGTGAAGGTGTGCCTGGCTGCTGGAAGCCCAGGTCCAGCGTACGCGCCAGGCGCCTGGGGCTCTCTGGGCCTGTGGGACATGCTCGGCCTTCCGGAACTCTCACTCGCGTCTGCTCCTAGCGTTGGCCCGGGCACCCTCTTGGCCTCCAACCTTCGCCCGCTGACCTGCTGGGGTGCTTCCTGCCTTCCACCTCCCGGCAGCCACCGAGGCTTGTGTGTGGCCACAGGATCTTTGCCCCTGAACCAAGCGGCGGATCACACCTCCTGGGCCTAAACGAGCAATGGGGCTGCTGCCCTGTCCCCCTCCACCCTCTCTGGGTGGCCCCGAGCGGTAGTATCTGGGAGAGCATTTCTGCGCAGCCACCACAGCAATCAGGCCTTTCCCTGCCCTCCCCTCAGGTCCTGGGTTCTCCCGGTCTTGCCCGAAGCGTTACGTTCTTACACTCTCAATTCTGACTTCAAGGGGCCGAGTTCTTCACACTGAACTCGGACCATCTGAGTGCAAACCCTTCTTAATGTCAAGAAACACAAGCTTCCCAGGACTCTGCAGCCTTTTCTTAGTCTCCCCTCCAGAGAGAAGGCTGATTTGTACATTCTGACAGCATACAGTTGTGTAGAATTCTGGAAAGATCCATGCTGTTTTTGCTTTTAATGGAGCACATCTGGCAGTGCTGGGGATCAAACTCAGGGTCTCAAATAGTAGGCTGTGCCCTGCTAATGGAGCGCATCCCCCAACCCCTCTTTTTGATTTCTGGGTCATACCTGGCCGTGCTCAGGGATCCCTCCTGGCAGGGACGGGGTGGGGGGGGGCGCTGCATATAGGTGTTGGGGGCTGAACCTGAGTGAGCGGCGTACGAGGCCAGCGCCCTCCCACTGGACTATGGCTCCCGTCCCACAGGACATCAAAGTCACTTTAGCTGGAGACACCAGGTGCAGTGACCTGCAAGGCTGCTCCACGGGAAGGAGCAGAGAACAGGGCAGGGGCGGGCGGTGGGGGCCCCGGCTGCCCGCGGGTCAGGGCTCAGAGCTGCACCCGAGGACAGAGCCCCGTGAAGCGCTGGGACGTGGATTCCTGCTGTGTCCCGCGACAGGGCCGCTTCCTGTGTGTGCCCTGCTGTCCTCACTCATCCTCCCCAGCCTCGCCGCCACGGGGGTCTCCTACCCCGCCCCCACCCCCCTGCCCCTGCCAGCCCTCCCGAGCCCCCGCTACCATGCGCAAGGTAACTGGGGAGCTGCCAGCAGGACGAGCATCCCTGGGGTGCCAGAGCTTCTGGGAGAGCCTCGAGCACCTGCTGCCACCACAGCGTGGGTAAGCGTGGCTTCCTTCTCCCTTGGAAGGAAGCGTGTCCCCCATTCTGGAAGGTTCTAACTCTCGGCAAGGGGCTGAGTGGGCTGCAGGGCCTGCATGCACTCCTGCTATGGGGCTCAGGGGACAGGCTCCCGGGCCCCCAGCTTGCTGGTGCCTCTTTTCCAGAAAGACCCACGAGGAAGGCTGCTCTTGGCGGAGCCCCAGCAGCCCGAGGCCTGGGGCCCCTGGGGGCTGTGCTCTGGGCAGCTGCAGGCACACCGGCTCACACCGGGGCTTTAGGGGGGCGCTCCCCGTGGGTGAGCACCGTCCCTCCAGGGCTCGGACCCCGTGAGGACGGGGCAGCTGGCCACACGTCAGACCGGAAGCCTGCCTGCGGGAGGCGGAAGGAAAGGACGCGCTTACCTCCCCTTGGAAGCTCTTCAGCAGCGGGGCTACCTGCTTGCGTAGATCCTGGGGCGAGGGGGGAGGGTCAGGAAACAGCCGTCCGGGAAGAGAGAAGAGAGAGAAACATTCGTTAGGGCCCCCAGGGAGGGCTCGGAGCTCTGGGTAGGCCCGGGGTGCTGCTCTACCTCCCCAGAAATGGGCACCAAAGCTCCCCGCGCCTCGACAGGCACCAAAGCACTCGGGGAACGGCTGCCCAGGGGCTCCCACCGGTCTGCATCTGGGCTAGAGTTGGGCCACCGCCCAGCCTGGTTTCCGGCTGCCCCCGAGCAGAGAGAGCATGAGGCGCACCTGGAGAGCCCACACCGGATCCCCGTTGCCAGGCCCGCCCCCTACAGGGAACGTCCGGCGCCAACGCTGCCTGCGTGCCCTGTGCGGGCGTCTTTCATGAGGGGATGGGCACTGCCATGCCTGACGCGGGAGCACAAACGTTGAAGTGCTAAGAGACGAGATCGTCACTGTGCCCAGCACGGACAGGAGCTGGGAACTCTGGGTGAGGTAACGGCTCCAACAGTGCCGCGGGGACAACCGCGTCACCACCATCACCGCACCATGCACATGTTCTGGCAACCCTGTCCGCACATGCACCGACTTGGAAAGGTGCTTCTGAACCCCCTGGAAAGGACTCAGCCAGGGCGACTCAGCTCCGCGGGGAAGTGGGGCCGCAGGGGTCTGCCACGGGCCAGACAGACCAGATGCAACAGGTTCAGACCCAGGCCCTGCGCTGGCTGGTGCTGCATGGCTGACAGGTGGGGTCGGTAGACATGCACCCACCATTCGTGACCCTCAAGACCAAGAGCCCATGCCCGGGGATAGACGTGGGGAGGGGCCAGCAACGTTGACTAGGCTCACGCAGGGTTTTCCTTTCTTTTTTTTTTTTTTTTTGAGGGCTGGTGGTGTTTGGGGCCACATCCGGCGGTGCTCAGGGCTCTGCGTGCAGCGATCCTTCCTGGTGGGGCTTGGGGGACTCTATGGGGTGATGGGGAGGGAAGCCGGGATCAGTGACATGGGGTCTAGTCAGAACTGGGGTTGGACTGTGTGTGCTCTCTCTGTGTCGAAACCATGACCCCAGCTCCATCCCTGCGACCACCCTGAAGGACAGGCAGTGAGGGCACGGCTCAAGACGGCCTCACTACCCCCCCCTCCCCCACCAAGTTTTGAGCTCCAGGTTCTGCAGGGCTGTCCGGGCAGTGGCACCACGGGAGCTCCTGTGCCCACAGCCCTGAGCACCACACAGGGCCCCGGAGTGGGCTCCTACCTTTGTGGGGCAGAGAAGAGCCTTGCCGAGAGCACTAGAGCAGAATGGGGGCTGGATCACTAGAGCAAAGGTCCCCCCGCACCTGGCCGTGCCCAGGGCATCAGCACACATGACAGCGTCTGTGCCTTCCGGCTCACAGGCTCGGCTCTCTGGCCCGCCTGCTTCACATCTTCTGAGCTGGACTGGGTGGGAGGGGCGGGAATGGGGAGCTCACCCCCACCGGGCAGTCAGGGGACAGCCCTGGAAATGTCTCTCCACAAGGAGGTGCCCTGCCCCCCGCCAGACAGACCTCGGGCCAACACCCACCCTTTATCTCCAAACAGAGATCTGAAAACGCTTTCGGGCAGATTCGCAGCCCCGCGCAGTGTTGGGCAAAGCGCCGACCTCACAGCTCTGATGGGGAGAAAGTGCTCTGAGCTGATCCTGTGACACTGACATTAGCTGACTCAGAAGATGGCAAAATGCGTCAGAGCAGAGGGTCAGGACCGATAAGCAGGGCGCAGGCAGCAGGGGCGGGAATCCCAGCCGCGGGCCTGGCCACGCGCCCTCTGCCTACCGACAGGGCAGTCCCCGTTGCCAGATAAGACACAAACCCGGCCATCCCTGATGACATGGTCACTGGGACCAGAGCACAGGAGGGATCATTTCCTTTCACACTAGCCAACTGCAAGAGAATTTTCTTTCTTTTGGAGAAGTGGGGCGTGGGGGACTAAGCCCCACCCGGTGATGCTCAGGGCTTATTCCTGGCTCTGCACTTGAAGACAGTATGGGATGCGGGGGATCAAACCCGGAGTTCAAGGCAAATGCCACTGTACTATTTCTCCTCTCTTATATCAGATATAAGATATAATGTGATATAATTTTCTTAAAGAAAAACAGTAAAATTCAATTTATTATCCACACAATAATATCCAGGTGTAGATAGAAGTATCAAGACATAAATAAAAAATTAAAGTAAAAAACTGAACAAAACTGCAGCTTTCCTAAAAGCAATGGCAAACTGATGATTTTTTTCTGGCTCAAGGAGAAAGGAATGACCCTTCCAGACTGGACCAACGATCTGGAGGCCGATTTCCTGAAGCATCCCCTGGGCCGTGGGAACCATCGGATGGGGCCTCCTGGCCAGCCGAGAGACCTGCTCTCTCTCCTAGACGCAATGCCTCAGTCATCTGTCTCGGGTCAGGACCCGGTGGCCTCTCTGGGATGCGCTGAACTAGGTGGGACGCTCAGAACACGGCAGACAGTCCCCGTGTGCTCGCGTTTCTGAGGAAGAGCTTCCCCTATCTTATGTTCTGGTTTTGGGGTGCCCAGCTGTCCTCCAGATGACTCCTGAGGAGAAACAGCTCGGCTCAGTGACCAACCAACTCCTGGTGGTGCCAGAGACCGAACTGGGGTCAACTGCGTGCAAGCCAAGTGCTCCCCGTACAACCCTGTACGATCGCTCTGGCCCTGTTCTGGGTATTTGGGTTCCATCCGGTCCCACCCATGGATCAGGGTCTGTCCTGGACAGTTCTCGGGGGACCACCTGGCACTGGTCATGTACCCTGCGCAAAGATCACACACTCAGCCCAAGCTGTCTCGGGCCCTAAGTCTGCTCTGTTCCAGGATCCTGACCTCTCCTCTCTTCCCTCTCATCCTTGGCAGCTGGTCACTCGCTGTGGAGGGCTACCAGCCACCATGGGCACCTTGGCAGGCAGGCACGCGTGCCTCCAGTCTTTGTGACAGAACAGGGGGTTATTAAATGGCCTCTAAACCAAAGTGTTAAATAAAAATACCTTTCTCTACCACAGCAGACAGGAGTGTGTCCTGCAATTTCTCAAAGACTTTAGTTCACAGATTTGAGAAAATTCCATTAGCTTTAATTATTTATCAGCAGTCAATTTAGATTACTCTTCTTGACCTATTTTTATCATGGGTAGGCCACCCAGCAACGGAATAAATGAATAGTCCTTTTCTACCACGGTTGATTTTCTGAAATAACAGAAATCTAGTTTAAAGAAGGAATGAAACCCCAAACATGTAATTACCACAATACATAACCCGCCACGCCGCCTTTGTAGCTGGATAAAACGCACATCCTTGTGAGTTTTTTTGGTTATTAAATAAGATTATCTTGAAAGGGATAAACTCACTCATGCTATAATTTCTTCCCATTTACATTTCTGTGCTCCATTTACAACATGTTCTGTATCTTGGCAGAAAGTCCCCGATGCTGATGGCTGCGCCCGCAGCTCTTGCCCCCAGAGTGTGGGGCAGGAGGGTGCAGGGCTGGGGCACTGGGGCCTGGTGCAGGCACCCCAGGCAGAGGAGGGCGATCCCAGGAGCCAGGGTGGAGCCCCCCAAGTCCTCCAGAAGAGTGAGGCGGGGACCTGGGGGGCGATGCCGAGTGGCAGGCTGGGTCCGTGGCGATGACCGTCTATGAACAAAGGCAACAGCGGCCGAGAGGCAGAGGGACAGGCTTGAGTCCCGGGAAGCTGCAGCAGCAGGGTTGCTGGGGGTCCTCTGAGCATCTGGAGTCCCAGTTTCCTTACAAGGCCGGCACGACTCGCCTCTCAGATGTGGACTGTGCCACACTTGCATACGTGTGGCCTTAGAGTTTCTGTTGGAGGTGGGCAGGGAGCCAGGGGCCCTGGGAAGTGCGATGACCTTACTTATATAAATGTAAGGAACAGACACTTGGCAGGTTGTGATTTGAGCAGCAGAGGCTCAGCCGGCCGCCCTCACCTGGAGGGAGCAAGAGCCCTGGGTTGCCAGGGCTTGTCTAGGGGGCAGGGGCCCGGGCGGGTGGGGAAGCTCTCAGCCCGGCCCGGGTGTCCAGGCTACTGTCTCAGCAGACACATCCGCCTCAGCTGACCTTCTCCTTCTTCTCTCCTTGTCTGTGTGGGGAGGGCCCATACCCGGCGATCCTCAGGGGCCACTGCTGACTCTATGTTGAGGAATCCCTCCCGGCAGGGTTCAGGGGACCATATGGGGTGCTGGGGAGGGAACCCAGGCGGGCTGCGTGCGAGGCAGGTGCCCGCCCTGCAGTACCATGGCTCGGGCTTCTGCGCTCGTCTTTCATTTACTGGGAACAGGCTGTGGATGGATCTACACAGAAACACATTCAGCATGTGTCTGAGAGGGGAGAGGTAGATTAGAAGCGAATCTTATGGGAGGACCGAGGTTTCTGGGTTACTGACTGGCAGCAGAGTGAAGGGGCTCCCACAACCCACCTCCACCCTGGAAGCTTGGGGAACTCAGTGAAGACTCCAGGACAAAAGGAACAGTTACTGTCCTCAGACACGTCCCAACTGATGCGTGGGGAAGCTTCGGCCAAAGGGCCAAAGGGCTGCCTGGGTTCCGTGCCCCGAGTCTGCTGCAGGGCCAGCAAGTAGCACCCTACTTTGGCCACACCCTCACCCTCTTCCCCCGTAACTTACTCCCAACCCGGGCCTTGCTAACATCTGGACAAATGGGCGACCCTCCTGCAGAATGCGGAGCGAGCTGCAGGACCAGCGGCACCACCCCCAGCTGTTCTCCGCACGGATGAGCCGAGACGAAGGGGGGATGCTCCAGGAGACGGAGCAGCTCGTCCTTGGGTGGGGGGAGAGGGGTCTCAGGGCAGCCTGCAGACAGCCAGGCTGGCAGGGGGCGGTGAGCTAAGTTCAGAAGGCAAGCAGGGGCAACACGCTGGGGGCCAGCCACGGGGCCAGCCACGCCAGAACATGGCAGACAGAGCTCGGCAGACCTGGGACCAGGGTCCACCACCAGCTAGGGTCCCCGTGATCAAAGTGCCAGCCCCGAGAGAACATTCTGGACAGAGAGCCCATGGGGAGGAAGCACATGGCGCCAGGGGCACAGTGAGGTGGAAACTAGCTCAGGACAGCAGGGATGGGGTGGGGCCCTGGTCCCGACCTGGAGAGGGATCAGGGCAGTGCTGGGGTGCGGGAGGAAGCAGGGTCTAGGCTACCGGTGGGAGCTCCGGAAGGCCGGATGCTGGGTGCAAAACACACCGGGCTCCGGGAAGGCCCCAAGCACCTGAAGTGTCCGAAGGCAGAGGATGTGCATGCCACAAAGAGTCTGATCAGGGGGCCGGGGCGATGGTACAGTGCGGAGGGAGGGCGGGGGTGGGGGGGCAGTTTGCCTTGCACACAGCTGACCCAGGTTCGGTCTCTGGCACCCCATAGGGTCTCCCAAGCCTGCCAAGCGCGATCCCTGAGCAACGCTGGTGTAGTTCCAAAACAAGACAAAAAAGAATTTTAGTAAGGGAAGAACAAAGGCCTAGAGGGTTGGTCTCTAGGAGGACGACCCCACGGGAGGGGGCCGGGGACACGCTGGGGCAGGGTGGGGCACTGGAACGTACGAGACCCTCCTCGTGTAAACCCAGGCGCCTAGAATAACACTCGGGAAAGGGCAGATGAGCGGCCACCGGCTCAGGGCGCATGTCTGTGTTTCCCCATCACTTTCTGCCCTACAGCACCAAGGGTGCCTCCGCAAGCTGAGAGGTGGGATCTGGGGGGGCACCTTCTCCGAGTGGACAACCCTCTGGGCTTGCGCCCTGCAGGACAGAATCTCCAGACACAGGGCCAGCCAGGGAGTGGGCACCGGGGGCCAGCCAGTGGACGGCCCGGGCAGCCACACTGCCCTTCACCCCACCAGCGAAGCACCCCCCCCCCGCCCCCCTCCCCCCCCCCCTCCGCTGGCTGCTCTCCACAGAAAACCCCAGGGGCAGCAGGAACCCGTCACACAGCTTACTGCAGACCCCTAGAAGGTCGGGCGAGGACGAGACAGGCTGGGCGGCGCAGTGCTAGGGGCCAGGGAAATCACTACCTGCTCCTGCCTGCACATTTACCCAGCGAAGGTTGGAGTCCCTGAACCAGGCACACACCGGGGAGGGTTCAGGCAGCGCAGATGTAGGAGCGGGACCCACAGCCCAGGTTGGCAGTCCCGGGCACCCACGACTCAGCACACTCGTCCCATCTGCGTCCTTTCTCAGTGGTCCCTGGGGAAGGCCTCCCGGCATCACGCTTGGGTGCAAGCATCCCTAAGGTTAAGCAGCACAGGAAAGGGGGCGCCTTGGTCTCATGGAACAGCGAGCACGTGCTGTTTGCTAGCAGAGCGGCTCCGGGGACAATCTTGGACGAGCAACGGCAACGTCTCCTGCCCTCTGACGCCCACTCTACTGCCCACCGGCGCCCGCTCTGCTGTCCATCAACACCCACCTTACTGCCCACCAGTGTCCATGGTCATCAGCTTTCTCAACTCCTCCAAGGCACCACCACACAGGAGTGACATCCTTGTCACCAGGGTCCAGCCCGGAAGCAGCAAAACAAAGGGCCTGGTGACCCCGACTACAAGCCCCAAAGGGCACTGGGACCCGGGGTCTGGGACAAGATCAAAAGGCTTCACACCTTTTTTTTTTTAATGTTAGAAAAACACAGAAATTAAGGTATTTATTTGGGGGTTTTGGAGCACCCTGGTGAGGCTCGGGGGACCGTCTGGGTGCTGGGGATGGGACCTGGGCTGGCCATGTGCAAGGCCAGGCCCTCCCTACTGTGCTCTCCCTCCAGAGCGCCATTTCTCAGGGGAAGGAGTCCCACATCCCGCAGGAAACCAGACCTGGGCCCCAGAAACGACTGCGATCACTAGGGAAGCAGATACTGTATTCAAAGAGGCTTCTGGGGACCCCAAGCTTCCCACACCTCCCCAAAGGCAGGCCAGGGACGGGGCTGAGAGGACAGTGGGGAGGGCACTCGCCTTGCACGCAGCTGACTCGGGTTCAACTCCCGGCATCCCAGAGGATCCCCCAAACCTGCCAGGAGTGAGCTCTGACTGCAGGGCCAGGAGGAAGCCCTAAGCAACGCCAGCTGTGGCCCCAAAAAGCACAATAAAAACCAAACCAAGTCAGGCAGGCTGTGGAAAGGCGACACCACCTCAGCCCACTGGGACGCCTGTTCCTTCGTGGGACTCCAGAAGCATCTGCTCGGATATGCTCCCAGGCGGGGAGTGCAGGGCTGACTCGTGGGCTCGGACCTGGCCACTCCTCACAGCCCACACCGCCCTAAGGTGTCCCGCCAAGATTTCCTGAGTTTTCACAATTCTGGGGTCCCAAGTCTTTGACCTGGGCCCTGTTCCTGAGGAATCCTGGGAGCTAGCTAGGAAGGGGTGGGTGGGGCTGTGGGCCGGCGACAACACCCCAGCCCGCTGGGACCTTGCCCCCACGGGGGTAACCCACAGCTTCTGAAGTCCCTCAGGCAGCCCCTGTCTTGTGTGGTACCCGTCTCTTCCCGGTCTGCGCCCCAAGGGGTACAAGCAACGGGACAGTGAGACACAGACCGGCCAGTCATGCAGGGCAGGAGGGGACCCAAGGCCGGGCACTATCACCCCATACTGGACACGAAGCCACAGTTCAGCAGAGCTCCCGAAAGGGCTCGGAGGAGGCCAGCGAGTCCAAAGGCCGTCAGAAAGCACCCAGGCACCCATGCATGGCCGGGGTCCATGGGACGCTGCTGCTGCTGCTGCATGGAGCATTTGTGGGTGGTTTGGGGGAACCAAGTGGCTTTGAAATACTCTCGGAAATCCCTTGAGCCCTCCTCCTCGGCCTGCTACCGAGTGTTGGCTTTCCCCTGCGCCCCAAACGCTCTCGTGAAGACTCAGCACGGTGCTCGGCTGCCCAGTCCGTCCAGGAGAGACGGTGGAAGCGGCTCCCTATCCCCTGGCCAAGCGGCCCTAGGGATGATGGGAGAGAAGCCCGTAAATGCCGAGGGCTCTCGCAGGCTCGCCTCTCGAGCCCATATATGGCCACTGCCCCTCTGCTCCCGCCAACCCTCTCCTCTCCACACACGCTACCTGCCGGCTGATCTTAAAGCTGCCTCCCATCTCCTACTCCCCTTGCTCCCTCCTTCCCTCCCTCTCTCCCTCTCACACACGCACACACTCACACACACACCATGCGCACACGCATGCACATGCACGCATCCCAGCGAGGCATGTACTGACATCACAGATGTGGGCGGGGGCCTGATTTTCCCGGGCTAAGGACAGGACGCTTACACCGGGCTACTTACAGTCTAGCTTCAGCTCAGCTGAGCAGGAAGTTCCACCAAAACGGGCTCTCACTCCCAAGGAATCATTTTATTTTTTCCCTCTTTTTTTTTCCCCCTTTAGTTTTGGGCCACACCTAGCAGTGCTCAGGGCACACTCCTAGCTCTGCACTCAGAAATCAGCCCTGGTGGGGTTCATGGGACTGTACGGGGTCCTGGGGATTAAATCTGGCATGGCTGTATGCAAGGCGAGCGCCTGATTGGCTGTGCTCTCTCTCTGGCCCGAGGAATCTTATTTTCTTAGCTCATAGTCAGGAATCAGCTGACAACTGTGGTCAGGGCTGATGCTTTCTTGGCCAGATTCCTCTCTAAAGAGATAAATATCAAAAACAGATACGAGCTTCTAAAAGCCAACTGAAGGCAAATTTCAGGACGGGCTGTGGTTCGTTTTTTGAGTTTCTAGGAAAAACTGCCTGCATTTCCTCCCTCCCTGAGTGGAGAACTGAGCTCCCAGGTGGAGGGGCCCAGGGCAGTCCCACGGCCACGACACCACGGGGACGGAGACAAGGGGGACACAGGACTCTCTGGGTTTCAGCGGGGGCTGGGCACTGGGTACGGGACAAGAAGTGGTGGGGACGAGGAGCGGACAGAACTGACCTGAGCATACCCAGGGGTCGGGGTCTGTCTCAGGGGACCTGAGGTACAGGATGCTAACAGTCCAGCTGGGGTATGGGACATTCACAGTCCAGCTTCCACTCAGCCCACCACTGCCCATGCCCACCCAGTTTCAGACACGACCTCCAGGGGCCAGGGGCTGCAGGAAAGCAAAGACCACGCAGGACATGGAAATCCAAGGGAGAAATGCCCACGGGTGCCGCCCCCCAGGCCCGGGACATGTCATTCCCCACTACCAACTGGCCGACTGCCAACTCCTGTGCACAGGCTGACAGGAGCAGGAGCAGGGACGGGGACGGGGGTCTGTCTGTCTGCCAACACGTGGGCACAGCCACCAGCGTGTCCCCCTCCTGGGGATGTCATTTCAGATGACCCCGTCGGGAGCCCCAAAGCAGCTACAACAAAACACAGGCTGGAAAGTCAGAGGCCAAGTAATGCGGCTGCCCCGTCCCACGGGGTCAGGCCAGCGGCCGGCCTGAGAGGGGCGGCTGGGGGCAGCGGTAGCCGGTCTGGACAGGGGCAGGGCCTTCTGCCAGGAAGGGGAAGGACCGTGACATCCCAGCACCGCCTGCGGGCAGCAATGGCCTGAGTGTAGACAGCAGTGAGCAAGGGCTGACCGCTGCCCACCCAGAGGTCAGCAACAGTGGCATGGTAGAAGCAGACAGAGTCCCAGTGCCTCGTCCAGAGGGGCCCCCAGGGCCCTCACTGCCTCCCCGGTCCCCTGGGACACCGTGCGGCTGCCCCCCAACCCCGCCCCTCCCAGGACAAGGCCTCAGCCCTATGATCACTGGCCCTCTGCAGGGACCCCGACCTGTGTCCTCCCCTGAGGGGTCTGCTGAGAGCTGCTCCCTCGGGGGCCACCCCACCCCGCTCCTCTCTGGATGACGACGGGGACATGCACTGTCTGGGTCTGCGGGGCTTGTATCAGGGGTCCCAGGACTGACTGCCTGGGAGGCTGCTGTCTGCAAGAAACCCGCCATGCCCAGCGGCCGGAACATGGCGCCTTACCTGCGCTGTGACATGTGTCAGGGTGAGACCAGGCTCCATGAGGTCTCGTGCCCGCCATAAAGGCTCCCCGGCTCTCTGCGCACTTATCTTCAAAAAGGTGGGAACTTTACGAGACAAAAACCTCTTGGGGTTCCAAAGCTCCCCCGGCCTGGAAAGCTGAACCTGACAGGAATGCACCAAGATAAAGGGGTTCCAGGAGCTGGTCCAGGCCCGCAGGAGAGGCTGGGGACAGGGGTGAAGCTGGCGCACAGGGAGGGGCCTGCCACTGGCCCTTGCTCCCCCCAGTCCCCCGTGTGCTGGCAGACACAGGTGGTGGGGACACCGGACACTCCTCGCTGGGGGCCACTCTTGTGACCTACACAGGACAGGGTCCGCACTGTCTGGTGCTGATCTGGTCTCCACAAGATACTGCTGAGGGGAGCGGGTCGGACCCACAGTGCCCCAGAAAACCGGGTGCAGAGGCCGCATTTCATGGGGGTCACCGGGTTCCAGTGCAAACTGGGTCGGCTGGTGCCAAAGCTCTGAGTTGAGCCGTTTCCCAGCTCTCGGCGTGTCACCGCCCAGGGACCCCAGTTCAGGTGCCTTCGGAAGACCCCCCCCCAGAGGGGACCATGATGTGTGTCACAGCCTGCTTGGGTGTCGTGGGTGTAGGACTGGGGTATGGCCATCCTCGCTCTGTGGGCCGAGGGCTCTCAAGAGGGAAAGGTGACAGGATGGCCGGATAGAGCATCCACCCTGGGGACAAGCCCCCAATAGGCCATGCCAGTGGGGCGGGGGAGGAGGGTGCTGAGCCTCTGTCCTGCGCCCCGAAGCCTGCGCCTGACCCTGTTTCCACGAGGACCACCCCACCCTTCTGGCAGGTTCTGGCACTCTAGGTGGCAGATTAAGGGAAGGTCCTGTTCAACAGAGACAGACAACAACCTGTACCCAGAAGCAGTTCTCCCTGAGAACAGAAGCCAGCCGGGGACCAGCCCCACACCCCACCTCTGGCTGCCTGTGCGCGCCTCGGGGACCCCCAGTGTCGCCCCACAGGGCATTCGGATTCTGTCAGAGCCAGGCTGGACCCAGGGGGCTACAGCTCTAGGAAATGCTGGGGTGATAGGGTGGCACTGCACCCCATGGCCCGCCCACAGGAAGGGAGGGCCCAACGGTGCCACCCCTCTCCAGACAGAACACGCGAAAGTGGCAACCACACAGGCAAAAATGCCCCATTTTGCATTGTTTTGTGTAGCAGGTCTCTGGTCCCCTTCGCCGAGTTTTGTTGAGTTAGTCACAATTTCCCACTGACACCACCGAAGGATGAATAATGGGCCCCGGGCTTCAGCACATTCAGCAAAGCCGCTAATGAGGGCGCGCATGCGGGCCTCGGGATGGCAGGGCTGTACCCAGCCAGGCCTCGGGGACAGGGACAGGTAAGCGTGGCCATGTGGCACACAGACCTGCGTCGCCGGGACCTAGTGTCCAAGAGGCAGACCAAGCACGGGGTGGGCAGGCCCCAGCCTCGCCGGCAGCCGCCCCATCCAGGAGCACTGACACCCACGGGCTCGAGAGGCCGGACCTGGCCAAATGACAGTTTGATCACGTGTCTGCCACACCCTGGCCCGCCTGAACAAACAGGGTCATCAGCTAAAAGATGGGGGAGGAAGAAGCAAGAGGCCGAGAAGCGGGTGCAGTCCCACCTGTCTCAGCACAGGGGGACAGACCACGCCCCCGCAAAAAACCACAAGTGGCCAGCCAAAGCGGAAACTGGGGGCCCAGCCGGCCGTTCGCAGGCAGGTCCGACAGACAGTGGCCTTGGTGGGGCGGGGGGGGGGGGGGCGCTCCTGAGTGAACCCTCACCCTCGCCTGCAGCTGGCACCGAGATGCTGGAGTAAGGACCCCAACCGTGACTGAAGGCGCCCCGCTTCTGACGGCGGCATTTCTGACAAGGCTCCAAAGTGACGAATCTTGCATGGAAAGACAAGCAAGGACGGAGGAGCCAGTGAGCAGAGCCGACGCTGCCTCTGGCCCGGAAGGGGGCTCAGAGGGGCCTTCTTGGGAGAGTGGCTTAGGGTCCCGACCGTTCAGGCAGAGAGGTGAGAATGGGGGCTGAGGGAGAGGCTGAAGACCCCGCGGATCCAGCCTGATAAAGGCCCATGGCTAGGTTTCCCGGGCACCCACATGGACTGGCCAAGCTTAGCTCTGATGGTCTCCCAGACATTAGAGCGCCACCTTTGGTCACTCTGGGAAGCGGGGGGAGGGGGCGCAGGCTGGCTCCTGGAGGCATCAGGAGAAAGCCCAGAGCAAAGGCTCCCAAAGGAAACTGGCCCATCCAGGCAGTGTGTGGACAGGGAGGAGAGCTAAGGGGCCCAGACTGCTGTGGGGACAGCTCCACGGCCAGGGGTCTCCCCAGGGAGGGGGCCTGGGGCAGTGAGGCAGCTGCAGGGAGGGGGCGGACTGGGGCAAGTGAGGCACAGAGGTGAGAGTGAACAGGACCCTGTGCAGGGGCTGAGGGGGCGGAGGTGCATCTTGAGGCGAGGGGGTGGTGAAGCCGGCAGGGCTGGGGAGGGACTCGGTCAAGCACAGAGCGAGGACAGGCTGCAGCCAACAAGACCAAGCCTGAGGGAGGGGCTCAGAGAGCTCCAGGCACCTGCGAGAGACAAGGCCGAGACAGAGGCAGGAAGCTGAGGAGCTCAGTCGCGGTGCTGGCCAGAGTGGCCTCCTTGTACCCACAGCTCAGACACATGGCAAGGCTGCTGCACCCAGGAGGCCCTGCACCCCGGCACTCCTCCACAAACAGCGCCAGCTCGCAGCCCCTGCTCCCCACTGGGGGCCACTGGTATTCTCCGGATCTTAAGTAGTCTTCCACGTGAACCCAAACACAGGGTGCGAGATGGGTCGGAATGCGAGGAAGTGGGCGCCCTGCTGGGGCCAGAGGGGGTCAGAGGCAGCAGGCTGAACGCCCAGCTCTAGGTGAGACTACAGCTGACCCCTGCGCAAACTGGCCAGTCTGGGTACGGGGAATGACAGGGTGCTGTTCCCCCAAGGACACTGTCACTGCAGGACACACTCCCAGTGCCCCCCCCCCACTGCAACATGAGCTGCGCTGTCGGACATGGACTCCGACGCAAAGGGTACGCATGGGGATCCCACTGCCTGCGGGTTCGAGGGCCAGAGTTCATTATTTTCTCAAGTACGGAATTGCTATAAACTCTAGCCAACACCAGACCCTCCACTGATGCAAGGAAAGAGGCGAGCCCTGGCCGTGCCCAGCCCAGAGAGTCCTTTCCAGCTGCACCTGCACCATCACCTGCTGTGCTTCTCAGGCCAAACAGGGGCTAAGGACTCACTCAGTGCCTCCCCCACGCCAAGGCCACCCATGATAACTCAAGCTCATGCCACCGAATCAGTGCCATCCACCAATCACCTGATGGTGCCCTGACCCCGCGGGCCAGCCCTGCAGGAGAGTGAGCGTGTGCAGACAGATGGTGGGGGTGACCCTAGCAGGGCGAGAGCAGCGGGCTCTGGTGGCTGGGCTGGTCCCAACTTGGTTCCACACAGAAGCAGCAAATCACGAGCTGAGAAGGGTCCAGAGGGGGCCCAGGCAGAGCCAGCACCGTCTCGGGGGAGGAGAGATGGATGGGGTTTCAATCGACCAAGAACGCAAACATTTTCTATTATTTTCATTCCTGGTGGAAAAGAGCTTTTCATTCCTAGTAATAAATAAATGCCTTGAAAGCAGGCTCTTCGCCGCAGCTGAAACAAGGAGCAACGCTGAACTCAGCACGGGCCCCACGAGACCGGCACCGGGTCCTGGTCCATGCGGAACGAAATTGAGTCCACTGCGCTCCAGACCAGGCCCCCCGTTTCCTGCCCCTGCTCAAGAAGGATCTGCCAGGGTTCTGGTGGCAGCACGGGGCCACGGTGGCCATTAGGCCGGCACGAGAGCTATTCTGGAGTGAGTCCCTAGGCCCGATGCCTCCTCCAGGGAAGTCAGTGCCTTTATTTTATTTTTATTATTATTATTATTTTGCTTTTTGGGTCACACCCGGTGATGCTCAGGGGGTTACTCCTGGTTCATCCTGGCGGTGCTCAGGGATGCTGGGAATCGAAGCCAGGTTGGCCGCGTGCAAGGCAAACGCCCTACCCGCTGGGCTATCTATCACTCCAGCCCCCAAGTCAGTGCCTTCGGAACATTCTAGAACATCCATTCCCGCAGTTAGAGAACACAGCAGCGGCCGTGTTCTGTCACGTAACTGAGCAGCCAGCCCCCAGCTGGCTCTGCACGGTTCCCAGGCACCGGGACCAGGTCCACGCACACAGACGTCCCGGGACATCCCCTTGCTCGAGCCTGAGAACCAGGCACGCTTCTGCTGTCATTCCCTCTGCACAAATGAGGAAACTGGGATCAGAACCACCCGCCCAGCTGGCCAGCGGCACTCGGCCCAGGGAGCGGGGCCATCTGGCTGCGGAGTCTAAACTTCCCGTCTCTCCCGTGCAGGGCGCCCACAGCTCGTCCCGGCAGCGCCCCGCCTGGTAAGACGGAACTTCTGCAGGGTGGGTGGCACCCAATAGCCGTGGGCACTGCCAGGGGGGTCGCGGCTGACCTTGGGTGAGCCTCCTCCCGACCCCGGCTGCGGGCAGGCACCTGCGTGCCTGGGGCTCAGAACCGTCCGCTCCCCCCCCCACCCACTCGCATCTGAACTGCAGCTGGACCCTGGGGGTCTGGCCGTGTGCCCCCACCCCCGGCCCTGCAGGAAGCCTCCTCCCCGCGGAGACACTTGGCTCCCTGGCCCGCCGCGGCAGAAGGGAAGGTGCAAGCGTCCCAACGCCAGGACTCCAGACTGCACGCACAGAGCGATTCGTTACTGCACAAAACCATCTGTTTCTCGGTATCACAATCCTCAGAGGGCAAATTATAGCTAGCGTTCAACATAAAACATCAATTTAAACCATCAACTATTCATAATTTCAATTCTTTATTGGAAACCAAGGACATAAATGTCAGGGAATAAAGCAATATTTCTTTTATTAACTGTTCCATTCATCTGGCTATTAAATAAAACCAGGGCTCCAATAAATGGCAGGAGTCCTTGTCTGACAGCCACACCAAATAGCTCTATAATTCTCAGATGGTTTAAAACAACGAAAACTGCATTATCTGAAAAGTTAAAAACTTTAATATATAATAAAATTAAGATTAATGAGACCTTAATACCTTGCAAAGCTGTGTGCGGCGCCCTCATATTCAGATCTATTTCTCCCCGTGCGTTTTATTTTTAACAGTGCTCGTTCTGTAGCGGGAACGTGCGTGTGTTTATGGCCGGGCTCTGCAGATGCCAACCGAAGCGGCATTTTTCACTGACATCTAGTTTTCCCCCCGCAGGCATCACCCGTCCCTGGGGGCAGGGCCTGGGCAGCCGAGAGCCAGGATCCTCCCCCAGGACACTGCACGACCAACCGAGGAGTCAAAGTAACCTGACAAAACAGCAGGCGGGTTCTGGCCACAGAGCAACCGTTCTCGTATTTTTAAAGAGAACAATCTGAGCTTTCGAAAAGGAAAACAGAGGCAAGCCCGGCCTGCCTGTGGGCCAGGGCCGGGAGGACTTGGGTTTTTATTTGCATCGTCTGGAAAGCAGCCCGTAGGGGTGCCGCAGCCAGCACATGACGGAGGAGACAGATTTACACAGGTGACTCAGCCTCCTGCGGGCCCTGCACAGCGCACTCCCCCCAAAATATGGCAACCGAGACAAAGGCCCCCGCCGAGGCCTGCTCCTACCTAGCAGCCCCGGCATTAGGCGGCCCAGGCAGCTTGCCCACGCGGGTGGGGGGCAAAGAGAGCAACAGTGACGGTGGGGGGGTCAAGATGGGCCCCTGGGAGGGACCCTACTCTCGGGTGGGTTCTGGTTTCTGTTCGAGGGCTTCATTTTGGGAGTCGGGGTGGCAGGGTGGGGAGGGTCACACCCAGTGGTGCTCAGGGATTGCTCCTGGAGGGCCTCAGAGGACCATCCGGGCGCCGGGGATGGAGCCCAGGTTGGCCATGTGCGAGGCAAGCACCCTCCCCACTGTGCTCTCGCGCGGCCCCTCCAGGGTTGGATTCTGGCTTTGACATTCAGGTACCCTGAGGCCATCCATCACACACCTATCACTCCCCGAAGAGTCCACACTCTGGTCTCTGGCCCTTGACTTCCCGTCCACACAGGGGCAGCCCGGGGGGGCCACTGGGATCAGGTAGCGGAGAGGTCTCGATTCCGGCGTTTCCTAAATTAATCTTAATTTTATGTGGGGAGCTGTCGGCGCTCCACACGGGCAAAGCCCATCACGGTGGGGTCTCCGCTAGGGAGGGTGAACTGAGTCAGAAATGCCTCCTCCCACCTTCCAACATGGGGTGCAGGGCCAGCTGCCCTCCTGCAGAGCCCAGGGCCTGGGGGAACAGCTGCCGGAAGCAGGTGAGGAGGAGAAAGGAATGGGATAGCAGAGCGTAGAGACCCCAAAGACAGAGAAAGCGCTGACGGGGCCCGCTGGGTATGGACGGCTGCAGGCCACAGTGGGGTCGCGCCCTCCAGCGGAGAGAGGAAATCCAGGCAACCGATAGGCAAGAAGCCACCTGCCAAGACCCCCGGCTCTGGCCTGCTGGCATCCCCCTGCCACTCGGCAGTCCAGGACATCCTGGAGAACTCGGGCAACAAGAGCCTCCCCCCAGCCATGGTTCAAGTGAAACCTCCCTCCCGGCCACGGTTCCTGACGGGCACTCACAGCGCGGGGAGACCCAGAGGACAGGCCATGGCCTGCATGTGCTTGCCCCCTCACTGGACAGGACCCTCCTGGGGACAGCGAGGGAACATGCAGATAAGGTGTCAGCAAGGTGAGGGGGCGGGGCGGGTCCTGTCCCAGACCTCCCCTGCCAGCTCAGGGGGGCAGATGGGCACCCCTGGGCCAGCCTGATGCTTGCATGTTAATTTCCCACGTATTTCCACAATTCCCCAAGGCAGAAAAAAATCGAGGCGCATTAGAAAGCGGGATGAGAAGCTGGATCGGAGGCAGGAGAAGGCCCAGGCGCTGCCCAGTGGGGGAGTTGAGGATGACGGGGTGACCCCCTGGACTGGCTGGCTGAGCCACGGACTCAGTGTGGCTACTGGTGTCCCCACCACTGCAGGGGCCACCTGGGAGTCTGCTGCCAGTGCCCTCTAGCCCGGGCGACCCTCTCCATCAGTCCTCAACCCCATTTCCTCACGGGGCCGAGCCCAGCCAGGCCCTCCTAGCACAGCTCCCACCAGGCCCTGGCCCCTCAACCCGCCCTGGGCACCCGCGGGACCCCAAACAGACCCCTGCATGAACACGGGAACCAGAAGTTCAGACCTCTGGGGTCTCCGTAAGACGTCAGCGTCTACGAGTGGGGTTCTGAAAACAGGCACGGGGGAATCAGATATTTCATCCAGTCGCTCCGTGACTGATCTCAGAGTAACCCAAAGCGAGCAACATCGTTTCTCTACTTCACCAACTTGGCTTCAGTCCAAGGCTCAAATTTTCAAGCACAACCAAACCCAACTCTGGATCTGCCTCTGTGTTTGCTGAAGCCCCCCCACCCCCACCCCGGGCACTTGAGAGGGAGCCAAGTGCCCCCCCCCCCCCCCCCGAGTCTACTTCCAGGCTTCCCAGACCAGGGTACGTCAGTGTCTTTCAAGGTGTCTCCTGGAACGTTTTCTGTATCGTAAAAACGTTGCCCCGGGAGCATCCGCAACAGCCGTCCGGGAGCCTGGATCCTCTGGCCCTCTGGGAGGAAACGGGGGCCAGGGCATCTCTCCAGCATGTGGGCACTTGTCGGAGCCCTTCCACACGACACACTCTCGGCGCCTGCACGCAACACCCAGTACGGCCAGGAGGACGGCCGCAGGGAGCCAAAGGGAAAGGGCCCCCTGAGGCTTCTCGGGCTGGAACCCACTCTGGACTGCTGGGGCCCTGGGCATGCCGAGAAAGCACAGAAGGGTGAGAGCAGATGAGAAAGGGGCAGGCCTTGCTATGGCACGGAGCGTGGGGCATCAGGTCAGGAGGGTAGGAATGGGGGGGCACCATGCCAGGGCGCATGAGGATATGACTTGTGTTTGTCGGGGCAAAGGAAAAGGAAATTTCAGTTCTGGTTTCGGTGCCACCCAAGTGGAACGGCATCGAATTCAGATGCTGGGCTGGGGCTGGGACATGGGTGGTGGGCATTGCGCACCTGGCGGAGGGACGGGTGTGGGGACAGCGGATGGCCGAAACCCAAGTATGAACAACTCCGCAACTGTGTGTCATTGTGATTCAATAAGAGAAAAGAATAACCAATGATCAACTGTGGTGAGAGCTTCGTGCGGAGGCTTCCCCGGTGACGCGGCCCACATGGACACAGGACAGCCCAGACGCTGTCCAGATCCATGCCACACGCACACGCCACACATGCCAGTCTCATGAGCACTGCGGGAAAGGAGAGGACAGAGAAGCGAGGCAGAGGGACAAACAGCCGGGACTCCCGGACGGTTGTTAAAAAGAAATATAGAGGGGCTAGAGTGACAGCACAGCGGACAGGGCATTTGCACTGCTCACAGCCGACCCGGGTTCGATTCCCAGCATCCCATATGGTCCCCTGAGCACCGCCAGGAGTAATTCCTGAGTGCAGAGCCAGGAGTAACCCTGTGCATCGCTGGGTGTGACCCCAAAAGCAAAAAAAAAAAAAAAGCAAAAAAAAGAAAAGAAATATAGAGACATATATATGGTAGATAGCCCCGTCTCTAAAAGACAAAATGCTTGCCTTCATCAGCGTGTCTGTGGATGCCGCATTACAAGGTCAGCTCTCCCCGGGGGCCAGAGCCCTGCGCCTCACCTGTGCAGGTGTGTGTGGGAGAAACAAAACTACCGTCAGATGGGGTAAAACCAAACAGGAACCTGGAAATCAGCAGAGAATGATTTCTGCCTAGGAGACCAAAGACTTGGCAGTGGTGGCGAGACGGTATCTGCAGAAACCGAGGTGCCAACAGAGGCTCCTGTGGCCCCCATCAGCCTGGCTGGCCCTTGGCACAGCCAAGAAAGGCGCCTTCGGTGAACACAGAGAAAATGCCCCCAAACTGCACCCGGCCGAAGCTCCCGTCCTCCCTGGGTGGATCCCAGGTCCATCCTCAGAGGCCAGTACTGCCACAGGCCTGGGCAGAGGACAGCGAGGGCAGAGCAGAGCGCAGGGCGGCAAGGATGGGGGCGGGATGGCGGGGGCGGGGGCAATGGGGTTTCCCAGATGAGCCGCGAGGCAGAGAGAGTGCGGGGTGAGGAGGAGTCCCGGCAGCCAACTGGGGCCGAGGGGACAGACCCTGAAGATCCCCCAATGAGGCCCAGCACCCTCCCACCTGCGTCCACCCTCCCCATGGGGTAGCCCTGTCCTGGGCCCGAGGGCCGGCAGCTGGGAAAGGCGTCACAAGAGATCCCACAGGGCACAGCACCGAGTGGGTCCCCAGAGGGCGCGGGGCAGCAGCTGACCTCTGACGTGTCTGCAGTGGTTTAATTTTTACGAGCACGTATTAACTTCGAAACACAGGTCTTCGTCACATGGCCTCTGTCACACCGGACTGGCTGCAGGGAGTCCCGTGTGCTCCCAGGCGAACAGCCAACACCCACCGAGGTCCCTGTCCCTTCCTGACACCAGCCGAGACATGTTCCCTTGCATGCAGGCTGCAGGCCGCTGGGCTGCGCCGCCTCAGAGCGCGAGGCCCGGGGACGGGGCGGTGCGGACTCGGCCGTGGCCGCCGCTTGCTCTCACGGGCACAAAGGCATTCGTAGGTGGAAGGATCTTCTGCCGAGCCCAAGAGGCCAACCTGTAATAAATCTACATCTATATTTAGACGGAAGCATTAGATCCCAGTATAGCTGACTTTCAGCTCTGAGCGTGTGATGTTCCCCAGGACGGCCTGAATTAGATTTCCCACTAGTTAGAATTTCCTGTGAGCTAAGATTAAAGTGTCCTTTGCTAGTTTCTATCTTAATCATTAGACAATTCTTCAGATTTCTTAAGGGGTTGTGAAAATATTAACAGGGTCCCTCATTTCCCAACAGTCTAACGGGAGAGGGGGAGCCCAGCCACGGCGCGGTGGGGAACTAGTTTGGGGTGACCTGGGGCCTGGGCGCTGCCTGGTGGAGTCTGTGCCCGGGGCCTGGCTCCCTGGCTCCCAGCCTCTGTCCAAGGACGCGTGGAAGGACAGCAAAGGGACCTGGACCCTGAGCTCATCAAGCTTTGGTTCAAATGGCCAAAACACACGACAACCAACCAAGCCTCTCCTGCCCTCCAATTCTGGTGGGCTGAGGTGCAGAAAGGGGCCAACCCTGCCTCCAGGGGCCACGGCTTCTGTTCGGGACCATACCTGGCAGTACTCAGGGAACCAGATGGGGAACGAACCTGGGTTGGCCATGTGAAGGCAGATCCGATCCCTCCCTGCTGTCCTCTCGCCCTGGCTCTGCCTGATGGTTTCCCACAGCTCGCTGGGACAGAAGCCACACCGGGAGCAGAATCTGAGTGTGGTGTGAGGCTCCACTGCAAACCTGCACCCAGGGCTCCAACCCTCACAGACAGACACCGCGGGTCCATCCCCACCCCAACCTAGGAAAGACCCGCAGGCCCCCTGCCCATTGCAGCTGCCATACTCGGGCCTGAAGCACTGACTGGGGACAGTCTGTAACCCGTGGTCCTTCTGCCCCACCAGCGCCCAGTGTCCAGTCTGGGGCAGCTTTTCAGGCCTCACCTGGCCCAAGGTCAGGGAGGCCACAGAGTTGACAGGGCTCTTGGGTGGACGTGGGGCTCCAGGAAAAGCCCCTCCTGCGTTTCCCACCCGAGTGCTGCCCTCTCCCCTCTCCCCGGCGGTCGGGGCACCTGTGAGCCTGGCCCCAGGCTGACCAGAAATGCGTGGATGGGGAGCGCGGCTCACGGCTAACACCCCTGCACCTACTCGGTGACCCTCAATAACCATGCCTGAGTGCCCACCTCTATACCATGCTCACCGCGTGCCCACCCACGGGGCAGGGAGAGGGGGCGAGCAGGGCACTGTCATGGTGGGGCTGCAGAAACATCACAGAGCCCACGGTGCCCAGATGCACTACCTTGGACGCTGCCGGGCCCAGGGAGGGGGGGCAGCGTTTCTGCATGTCTCTCCCGGGAACACTTCTCTGGCTCTGCACTTCTGCCCACTGCCGAGGGTGGGGGACGGCAGCGGGGCCTACCCCAGTGGCACGGTCCACAGTGAGTCTGACAAAGGAGGGGGGTGGTGGGCAGAGCCATCCCCTTCCGGGGGCACGGGTCCCGGCCATGCACGGCACACCAGCGCTGCTCAAGACAGCCACAGCGCTCCAACAGCTAACTGGGTATTTTTAGAAGTTTGGGTTTCTTTGATCTGGCCAAAAGAGGCTTAAAATTCAGCCTCAGACTATTTTAGTCTCCACTTCACAACTTTGAAATAAGTGGTACATACATCTTCAGTCCTTCAGCCACCGAGAGCATATGGTTCTCAGAACCAGTGTGTGGGGGGAGGGGGCGAAAACTCAGAACCAACTGAGTGACTGAATTTCTTCGGTGAAAATCTGAGCTTAAGAAACACAAAAAATAAGGGGGCGATAGGACAGGGGTCAAGGGGCCCGCCCTGCACATGTTCAAGACGAGTCCCACCCACAGCCTCGCCTCCATTTACAGTCTGCCCCCATGCCCCCAAGCACTGCTGGGACTGACCCTTGGGCGAGAGCCAGGAGCAGCCCCAAAGCATCACAAGGGGTGGCCCCGAAACTCAAAATCCCAGCTCCCCACAGCCCCCGGCCTCAAAAGAAAAAAAAAAAGTCCCATCTGGTCTCTTTCGTTTAGAACCATTTCGTTCTTCCTAATCGAAACCCCAGGTTTCACTCTTTGGGGCTCGGGGCGCGGGGGTGCCACCCACAGGTCACAAGTGGTTTCATTCATGTGAGCATCTCTGCCAACACCCCCTCCCCCCAGTTCTGGGTGGCAGAGGAAGGCGTGCCAGCCGGGGGCACCCAGCTTCCAAACAGCCCCCAGGCGTCCCTTCCCTGGGCCATCACCCCCCCCCCCTCCCGCCATGGGTGATGATATGATGATATGGTGATCAAATCAGCCCATCTGCTATGGGCTCCACGAGTGGGGGCTCCGCCCCTGGCATACACCCCGCTTGTTTCATTTTTATGTGAGCAGAGAAGGTGAGGAGACCGATGAGGGCAGAAAGCGTCGCCTTTCTCCCAACAACAGAACCTGCAGACTCCTCAGCCCCAGGGGCTCTGGGTGCCCCGCCCCCCCTCCTCGTTCACAGCTGAGGAAACAGGTAAAGAGAGAGGAAATGACTTGTCTGGGATAAATTCTGATTATCTGTTCCTGGGGACCCCTTACCTATCTTTTCAGAAGGCACTGGCGCACATATTGTCCCTCCTACGGTCTGGATCAGCTCCAGGATGTGGTTTAATTAAACAATCAAGCGAAGAGAATGTGAGTCTGCGGTTTCCCCGTCGTCGGAGACAGGCCCCAGCGAGGCTGGTGGTGCTTTTACTTCTTTAAAGCACTTGCTGGCCGTTATTTGCAAGAGAATTTGTGTTCAATGATCATTACACAAAACAAGCAGCTTTTTGAACAACTTCACGAAGCTGCAGTTTTGAATCTTCCCATTGAATCCAAATTGTCGGCTTGTGGCGGGTCGAGCGTGGTGTTTCAGAAGCTGTTAGGGCTTTATTGGTCTCTGGAAAAGACACTTAGCTAAGTCGCAAAAGTGCTAAACGGAAGCAGGTTCCAAACAGCTCCTTCCTGGAAGCAGCTGCGACCCAGACCACTGGGCGGCTGGGGGTGGGGGAGCCGTGCTGGGCCAGGTGGGCGCAGCCCTGGGCAAGGCCGGCCAGGTCAGAGGTAAGGCGATGCACTCTGGCCACCCACAATGCTGGGCACCCTGACCTCAGCTGTGCACCCTCTCCCGGCACTGCCCCCGGGCCAGACTCGAGGGCCAGGCCAGGTGAGGGGCATCAGCGGCAGGTACAGCAGTGCTGAACACTCTTGGGCTCTGGCCACGCTGGTGGTCATGGGGAGGTGGGGAGGGACCCAGATTCGGGCCACCAGCTCCCCAGGCCCGGGCTAGCCTGGGGCCACTTCCCTTAGACACCACGGAGTGGGGAAGGAGTGCGAGGGCAGGGCTAGCCTGGAGGGCAGCCAGGGCATGGAGGTCTTCCGGGCTGGCCCTGGATACGGGGCGGGGCTTCCACATGCTCTCAGGTACCGCGGGTGCCCGTAGAGATGACCCCCCAAGTCCACACGGCAGCACGCGTGCCTGGAGGGGGCCTCTGCAGGGCCCCGTGTCTTCAGAGCCTGGGTGTGGCATGGCCACCATGCTGGGCACACGGTGCCAGCGTCCGCCTGCAGTCAGGTACCTGGGGCCGGCTCCCGCCACTCTGCCCAGTGTGTTCCAGGCACTCACAGCCAGCAGCCAGGCTGTCCCTGCCGTCCCATCTCCCAGTCTGGTGAGCTGGTCTCACGCAGTGGGGTGACGGGAGAGGCCGCGAGGGCCAGTCAGTGCCCACCCATCCCCGGAGCCAGACCCCAGCAGGCCGCGTGGGAAAGGCCGATCCTGGCTCTGGGAAGAGGCTGACTCGGGCTTATCTCGGCCCTTCCCTGCCGGCAGAGCTCAGAGGCTCTTTTCGAGACTTGACTTCAAAGCCCGAGCAGCTGACACCACGATTAGGAGGCTAAAGTTCATTCTGTCCTGGCACGTCTGTGGGACAGCTCGGGAGCTCTGGGCTTGGGGTGCCTGCGGGTATCCCCAGGGCACTGAGATGCTGGCCCCTGGGCATGGGGAGGGGGGCGGGAGACAGGAGGGCACCGACCCTGTGCCGACACAGGAAGCACCATCCCTCTGGTCTGTCACCCAGACTCTGAGGCGAGCCACGCTCCACCACGGGGCTGGGGAAGGAGAAGCAGGGCAATGGGTGGTGGGAGCCGAGAGGGTGACAAGCAGGGAGCCGGAGCAGCTGGACCAGGGCAGAGACCCAGCGGCATCAAGACGCCAAGTGCCTCAGCCCACCAGAACCCGGCCTGGAAGGATGCGTCACAAGCCATGTCACACCCCGACCCAGGGGTCCTGCGAAACGCTGATCCCAGAGCCCGGGCCAGAGCCCATGGCATGAGTGGGCACACCAGGGGCTCCGGGAACTGCTGTCTCTTGGACAGAGAGGTGGACGCACACCCGCCTGGACTAAACCAAGAGGACGCTCCCCACCAGCGAGGGGAGCAGAGGTTTCGGAAGGGCAAGGCGGCCCTGGCTGCACCGGCTGCGGGACTTCACACCCACGCTCCCACTGCCGGGGGAAACCGTGTCCCGGCCAGGGCAAGGACAGAAAGATTGAGAGGGCGAACTAAATAAAACACATGGTCCCGTCTGTTCTTCCGGTCTCTCTGGCCCACCTGTATTTTCGGGGGGGGGGGGGTAGGGAATGCTGTTGCTGATTGCAGAAATGACGTATGCCGTGTACGATACAGCATCTCCGAGCACCCCCGCCCCCCAGGCACTGCATGTGTTTACAGAGATTCTTCCAGCACTTTTCTGTGCATTTTCAAAAATTGTGACTACGCTCTACGGATATTACCTAAGATGCTCTTGTTAAGTCACTTCAACCTCTCTCTGCAAACATGCTTTAACACGGGAAGAACTCGTCAAAGGCTGGCTGCTTCCGGCTGCTTTTCCAAAGAGCCCATCAGCAGCTGTGGGCCGCGCCCTCCAAATGCTCTGGGCACATGACCTTTGAACCCAGGAGTGAAGACAAAGACAACTGATACTTCTGCCGCGCTCAGAGCTAACAAAGCGTTCCACGGGCATTAAGATCACCCGACCCTCCTGGCATCCTTTACCCGAGTTCTTCACATACCCGTTCTGCAGACAGAGAAAACCAAGCTCTGGGGGAAGGGGATCACATGATCTCCCCATGCAATGACTGCGGGGTGGGGGTGGGCCCACACTGACTCCCATGCCAAAGCCCCCGTCCCAGGGGGCACGTCCCTGTGCTAATGTAACAGGCAATGAAAACCCTCTGCCTGGCAGCACCCGGAGCTGTACCTCACCAGTCTCTGCATCTCCAGCATCTGTGAAGATCTCGAGCTCCCTGAACGCCATCTACTGCTTCGCTAACCCCCAGCCCGAGTCTCCTCAAAGCTGGCCCAACCTGGACATCTCACTTGTCTCCTCTCTCAGAGCTCCCCAGCCTTGGTCCCCACCACAGAAAAGACACGACCCACTCGCCTTCTGCCACCGGGCACACGGACTGGCCCCGAGAAACCCAGGACCGGGGACTCACTGTCCCCTTCCCAGATCCTCATCGTGGAATATACCTTGGGACGAACCCTTCAGCCCCCGGGCCCTCGTTACATGACCAGGCTTCTAACAATGACAAAGGGAACACTGAGTCCGAGGCTTGCTGCAAACGGTCTCCACAGCCCCCAAGAACGAGCCTCACAATTAATCATCCCGCTAATTCTCACTTCTCTACAAAGCGCATCTCATTAGTGAAACCCAAGACAGGGAAGCGGCACCAGAATGGCCTGGCCTGGTCGGGCCAGCAAGGAGGGAAGCTGGCACGTGGACAGGTGGACACTGGGTCTGTGGAAGGCGACCCACGGGCGAAGGACGTGCCACGGCAACTCCTCAGCACTGTCCCCCAGAAACCCACTTGCCGGGATCCTGCTATTAACGGGCATCTGGGCCAACTGGCATCGAGTCTTGGGCGAACAGCGCACCTATTCTTCCGCAGAGAACAATGGCATGCTGGAGAGAAGAGCGTTGCAAAATTAATCCAGTCACCGCCTATAAAGAAGGGCAGCTTGTAACTGAGTTTTAAAGGGTCCACAGGTCGCACCATGTTCAAACAGAGAACGTGTGCGTGGTAAAACCCTCCAAGAACATCTCCCCTTTAATTAGGGGAAGGAAAACAGCAGCCACCTCAAACCAGGCAGGAACAAGCAGGAAAGAAAAGTCACTTCGTGTGAGGGCAGATCGGCGGGGCCGCCGTGAAGGCGCGATCTCTTGGCGGCGGTGGCACGAGAAACCTCCTCGCCGCTGCGTTGTGTCCGGGACACAGAGATAACAAGCCACCAGGGTCGGGCCCACCTGTGCCCACTGCAGAGCCAGGGAGCCCTGCTCTGCCAGGTCACCACTGGGAAGGGCACCCAGGAAAAGAACCCTGTTCTTACCCAGGTGAAGGGGAACACCCCACAGTCCTGGGTGCGTCAAAGAAGGCGGGGAGGGTGGGGGGGCAATGTTGGCAGCCAAGTCGAAGAGGGAACCCACCCCTGTCTAAAACCAGGAGCTAAGAGATGTCTCAGTTAAGTCCCCAGGGACGCCTCTGGCAGCCGCCCATTTAGTCAAGCTCTCCCGATTCTGTCTCCCAAACGCTCCCCAATCCCGCTGCCTCGGCAGTCAGACTGCCGACCCCCCCCCCCTCTGCCTGGGAACCCCAGGCTTGGGCACAAGGACCCTGGGTCACACAGCACTGGGCACTCCGGGGTACACGCGTCCCCTGCCTCTTCCTACAGGCACCCCCGGAACTCTCGGGGTGCCTGCTTCTGAGCCCCCCACTCCCCCCCGACCAAGGGCTGGTCGGCGGCTCGGTGATCGAGAGGCTTTTTGCCTTACAGAGCAGAACAACATTTTCGCCCTTTCCATTCTCCGTTCTCACTCCAGGAAAGTTAGAAACCAGCTGGGACCTGGCTCAGTGGGAGCGTTCAGGGACCACGTGGGTTGATGGGCACTGAACCCTGGTGGGCTGCATGCAAGGCAAACGTCTCCCCGCTGCCCGCACCTCTCCTCAGTGGCGGGGCTCTTGCCTTGCGCGTGTGCGGGCCAGGACCCAGCTCACAGGACAGGGCGGCAGCGAGCATCCCTTCTCCCCGCGCTATGTGCCAGTCTCAGAGACGGCGGGCAGCCCGGCATTGAGCATGCACGTATCTTCCTGCAGGCAGTGATGCTTCTCGTTTCTCTTTCAAACCCACAGGCCACGGCCCCTGGAATTCACACCTGAGGTGGTGGCTGGACCACGCGCCCTGTGAGGAGACTCTCCTGGGTAACAATACCCGTGGCTCTGGGGAGCCAACTATCACGCGACTACTTTCCAATGTGGACACTAAGTTGTTCCCCCACTGTTTTTTGGTGTCTTTTTTTCAAAGACACTAAAGCAAACATTCTTGTTTATAAAGTTTTGTCCGCACTTTTACTGTTTTCCTTAAGGATGAGTTCTTACCGACGGGATTGCTAGGCTAGAGAGAGAGTACAGCAGGTAAGGCACCTACCTTGCAATGGCCCGGAGGGCCCCAAGCACTGCCCAAGATCCAAAATTAAAACAACAACAACAAAATTGGATCTGGGGCCCATGGAGGCCGGGCGGTGACCCTCCTGCAGACCGTGACACCAAGTTCTCTGAGAGAGAAGTTGGCTCCACGGCCCACGTGACTTTAAAACGGATCGTTTTTACCAGCGAGTCCAGAACTGCCTGCGCGGGTGAGTCAGAGGCCCAGTTTGCATGTCTGGTGTCATCTGCAGAAGTTAGCTGCTGATAAATATAACCGCGTGTGCGAGGCCGCGCCCTGCGGAGAAGGCAGTAACCGGGCCGCCACGATGCTTCCTTGCCCTGAGGGGCACCGGGCATGCTCGTGGTTCTGTGGGCAGCGTGGCTGGGGGGCGGCAGCTCTGTCCACAGGCATCTCTGGCACCTGTCCCCTGACCAAACCCATGTCCCTACTCTGCCTCCGGAGGGGGCTGGAACACCTTCCCCACACCACGTGCCAGGTCGGGGCATGGACGTCTGCTCTCTCCCAGGAAGGGCCGGTCCGGGGCCAGCCAGGACTGAGCTGACAGGTGCCCAGTCACCCTGGCCCTGAGCTGAGTGTTGCAGGCAATTCCTCGGTGCCCTCCACTGTCAAGGAGGAGTGGGTGCTGGGAAGTCGAGGCCAGTGGGAATCGCGTCACTGAGACGGGGCCGCTCCACCTCCCTCGCCAGGGCAGGTGGCACGAGCTGACCCAGGAGAGTCGGGCGTGGAGTCCAGTCCTCCCTGGCACGGCACTGAGGAGCCTCCAGCCAAAACACGCACGGTGACACCCAGCTTCCCGGGGAAAGCGCCGGCCCTGCCTGGGGGGGGGGGGGGGGGGCACCGTGGTGCTGGGAGGCCCCCAGGCGCCGGCAGCTGGCCTGTACTGGATTAGGACAGACTGACAAGGGCCGAGTTCACTGGGCCCTTGTTGACCAGCTGAAACGGCTGCTGACGTCACTGCCAAGCTGTCCAGACCCCAGGTCTCAGAGGGCCGGGACAGCTGAAAGCAGAGATCAGAGGCCGGCATGGAGCGCAGTGATAAGCCGCCTGTACCTTCTTCTGTGTGGCTTTCCCAGAGGCCAGGGCAGCATGGCCACTGATGTCATCACGTCGACAGAACAGATGTCGCTCGGCCTGGGCCCGTGGACAGGCAGCTCCCACCCAGCTCCCAGGCCAGCGCCACAGCCCCGTCCACCTGTACTGCCCACACACAGCCTCGCCACTTGGCCCCGGGAAGCTCATTTTGAAATTAGGAAGGTGCGAGGCAACACCTCCCACTTCTGAGTAACGGAGACGTTGCCGAGGGCCATGCGCCTTGCTCCAGAGAGGGGCCACGCACCCTGGGCCCCGAGAAGCTTCGAGCGAGCAGCAGCCCGAGCCCCAGCAACGCCTCCGGCCTTCCCAGCTGCGCCCAGGGCGGGGGGTAGGGGGGACGCCAGCGCCTTTATTTATTACTTATTTGAGAGGGAGGGAGACCGAGAACAAAATTTCCTTTTCCTTCTCTAAACGAGATGAGTCACAATTTCCAAACATCAATCAATCAGTGAGTCAGACTTGGGGCGAAGAGGAAATGAGTGGGGAGCCTTCCTCCGCCCGTGCCGGGGGCCCCCAGGGGCCGACTCGACTCCCTGTCTCAGGCACAGCGGGGGCTGGGGCCCCTGGACAGAACCCTCGCCCCAGACTCCAATGGCAGGTTCTCGCGCTCATTTTGAAGGCAAGGGAAATGGTCCCCCACGAGAAGTTGGGCTAAGTGGGAAGGGAACCGGCCAGTGAGCAGGAAGCAGAGCCCCCTCTTGGGGGATGTGCCCCCCACAGCAGGTCTATCAAGGGGGGAGCCCCCAAAGGCAGGGAGGGATGGGCCTGAGTGACTCCAAACGAACCCCGAAGCCAGGAATCAGGTGCATGGGGTGAGAAGCGACAGTGTGGGTGTAGGACAAAAGGGACGGGAGCCCGTGCAATGCCCAGCGGGGAGATGGCGGAACGTCCCGGATCTACAGGATGTCCCACTGGAACAAATTTCCCAGATGAAAACGCTGCTGGGGCATATCTGTCGCCAGCAGTGACTCCTCTGTAGTGGAACTGCTTTATTGCTTTGTTTTGGTTTGGGGTCACACCCAGTGGTGCTCAGGGGCCCTATGAGATGCCAGGGATTGAACGCAGGTCAGCCACGTGCAAGGCAAACGCCCTCCCTGCTGTACTACCGCACTCCGGCCCAGAATCTGCATTTCTCAAACTGGATTTTGACCACTCGCAGGTGAAGGAATCCACGTAGCTAAAAGGCTTTGTTTTAGGGGCCAGGGAGAGAGCACAGCAGGTAGGCGCTTGCCTTTCACCTGGCTGATCTGGTATCCCATATGGTCCCCCAAGCTCATCAGGAGTGACCCGTTAGCACTGCCAGGTAAGGCCCAAGAAAAACAAAAAATTGTTTTAAAAAGTGTTTTGGAATGAAGTTTGTGAATGACTTACCACCTGCCCACTTTCTTTTTCTTTTCTTTTCGTAGCAGCTATACCTGAGTTATGCAAGTCTTTGGATGAAAGGGGCTGTGAGTGGGCGGGCAGAAGTGGCCCAGGACAGAGGTGTGGTGGCCGACTCTGCCAGTCCCGGCCCAGCTGCCACCCTGGTGTCAGATTCGCTGGTAGCCACGCAGGGCTTTGAGTTTCACTGTGAGTCCAGGGGCGGAGGCTGGCAGAGCCCGTACCCGGCTCTTCCTCCAGGGCCTCTCAGAGCCTCTGACAAAGGACAGGCTGAAGTCAGGAGGCTCGGAGACATGGGAGTCAGCAAACCACTCTGGGAAACCCACAAGTGGGGAGGGGGGTGAAGGCGGGTCCTCGGGGGCCTGGTACGAGTCACCAACTTCCTCTGGAAAGGGCCCCAACGCAGATACTGTGAGCCTGACCCGTCCCAAGTCCGCAGCGGGCTGCACCTGCACAGACGGGCATCAGAGCAGCGTGGATGCAAGGCGCTGGCCCGGAAAGGCCCCTCGCGTGTGGGCTGGGGTCGGCAGACGATGGAAGGAGCTGGGTGTCGGGGCGTCGGGATCGTGCACCCAGAGAGGAACCTGGATTCACGCATTTTCATGTGTCACGAACGAGCTGTGTGGGATGGGAGGGGCCGACCTCAGCAGCTCGCACACGTCACGGGGCAGAGATGGGGGTGTGAGCGCCCCGCACCAGGAGAGGGGCATGCAGGAGCCTGAGGCCTGTCCACACGAGATGGCCCTGACCGGTCCTGGCAGACGTGCTAGACGTGCCTCAATGGAGGGCCTCCCACCTCTCTTTCTTGGGGGATCCCCTCCTTCTGCTTCCAAGAGCCCCAGATTCCAGGACTGCCCTGCAGAAAAAGAAAACGATCTCCCCCGGCTGGTCTGCGACCTGTCCTAGGGGGTTAAAGAGGATGCCCGGGGCCAACTGCGCCCACACAAGGATGTGCCACGCGGCCGTGCTTTTCCGACAGCTGCGAACGGGCACCTCTGTCCGGGACCATGCCCCAAGATGCCCCGGCCACGGGTCGGCAACCATGGCCGGAAGCATCACACTCCAAGCCCAGGATGACACACGGTGGCAAGTCCACCAGGCCAGGGGGAAAGTGCAAGTCCATCCGCCCCTGGCACATTCCACTGGGGCGGAACAGGGTCTCCAGCAGACCCCCAGGGGAGATGAGTGGTTCTGCCAGAGCCCAGCCCCAGTGTCCCCCCCATCACCACAGTCCAACTGTGAAAGTCTACACAAGGGGCAACTGAAACGCTCCCCATTATTACACAACTGCAGGCACTTCAGTCTGGGGCGAGTCTGGGGCAGCGGGGCGCGGCTCACCCGTGGGGCAGACTCGAGCTCTGGCCCGCCAGAGATGCCCCTGCAACTCATCTCCGAGAACCCAACAACTGACTGTCATTATAATACCCGGTTTACAGAGGCAAAATAATGGACAAATATCACCATGTAATAGAAGCACACAAAAATGGTAATTTTACTATGGAAAGTTGGAACTCGCCATTTCAAATTAGCAGAAGCTGTGAAGTGGGCATTACTGACAATGTGAATATAGTAATTGGGGCTGATTTCTTGGCGCCTGGCCGAATCGGGCTGCCTGGCGTCCTGTGAGTTAATTATAGCTCTGGTAACAGAGCAGGAACGCTGAGCAAAAAAAAAAAAAAAAGACGCAGAGATAAAAACTCAGCCCAGGTCTCTTGTACATGAGGCTACAACGTGCGTGTTTGGGCTGGAACTTCTGCACAGCAGACGCTGGTCTCCACTCCTGGGACAGTGGTCCTAGGAAGGGGGGTGCCTTCTTGTTGGGGATCAACAATCCACTCCTTGAGAGGGTGTCCTTGCTTGCTAAACCCAAACTGGCCTTCACGCTTTCCTCACCAGCAACATTTGCAGCAAAGCAAGTGACCTCAGCCTACAGCCCAAATACTTCATTTACTGCTTGCGAAGTTTCTTCTGAGGAAAAAAAAAAAGTCCAAAAATCAAAATACAGAATTCTCTCCCTAAACCAGCTCGATCCGCCAAGTCCGGCGTTTCATGTGTGGCTTTAAGACGTCGCCGCCTTCCAGCTGCAGACAGGCCGAACTTGGAGAGCAAACGTCCTCCCAGGCTCTGCCTCCTGCTGGGCCAGCTGACCCCACTGGGTTCACCACCAGGGTGTCCCTGGGACAGTCCCGTTACCAACAAGACGTTTGGCAAGGGATTTTTTTTTGTGGGGGTGGGGGTCAGTTTGGGCCTCCTCACCCAGTGGTGCTCAGGGCTAACTCCTGTGAAGTGCTCATATGGTTGTGCCTGGTGCCAGGCATGAAACCACCAGGGCTGGTTACAGGCGTGGCGCCAGGGTTTGGTGTTTCCTGGTGTGTTGGGGCCACAACCAGCAATCTCAGGGGTTACTCCTGGCGTGCTTAGGAGACATCTGGGGTGCTGTGTACAGAGCCAGTGCCCTCCCCACTGTGCCACTGCTTGAGCCCCACTGGCACCGAGTTTCAAGGCACTCACCAAAGCAGTGAACCTACTGTTCCTCCCTGGAGACCCAGGGCTGTCACCCGGCCGCCTGCTGTGCCATCAGTGGCTCCCTGCATGTACATCCCCTCCCGCTGCCAACTATCACAGAAGGGACACAGAATGTCGGGGGCTGCCTTGCACAGGCCCCCTCCTTACCACATGGGCTCTGCTCTTCGGTGACCCCCCAGCCCCTCGGCACAACTCCAGACCCTCCAGACACTGGTGTCTCCCCGAGCTGCCCGCTGGCCACTTCACTTCAGGGCTGCTCTTGGGCCCTGGTGCCACTGTGCGGACCACCCCTCATGCCCCTCAGGGGACTCCCACAGCCCCTCCTAAACCCACAGTGTCTGCCCAGATCAGGCAGGAGTGCGAACGTGCTTCGGGGATGCTGGTGTCTCCCTGCCCTCTCCCCTGTTTTGTTTCTGGGCACACCCGGGAGGGTGTGGGGTAAAGCCAGGAGTCTCACGGATGTGCCCCCTCCTCCACGCTAAAGTCCCCAACCATGCCCTGGGCCCACATGCTTCCCACAGGCAAAGGCAGCAGGAGGACAGTAGCTGGCATGGCCCTCCGGGATGCCTGACCGCAGACAGCGGCGTCTGCAGCCCTGACCCCCACCCCTGCCCAGAACTCAACACAAACTGGGCCTGCCCGAGCCCTTGTGCAACTTTAATGGGCAACAGATTAATTCTTGGATATAATTTACAAAATTCAACAGAGAGAACTTTCTTACACTTGAATAAAATTATTAATGACTGGTGTGATCTATGCTATTTTCCCGGCAGTGGGTCCTGAATTCCACCCAAGGGCCTCAGCAATGCTTTTGCTTTCTATAGAGGACGGTGGCCGTGACTGAAAGCAAACGGGTCCTGGGCAGCTGGGTTGGGGTGGCCGAGGCCTTGGGCGCAGGCCCCGCTCTCGGCTTCACACGGAGTCTGGGGGAGCCCCGAGGCAGGCCCGGGGAGCCGGCGCTCACTCTGGCCGCCCGCCTTGCGCTTTGGACTTGGGGATCAGAGCCTACCCTGGCCCACTTGCACGGCCCCTTGCTCCACCCCTCCAGAGTGGTCCCTCGTGGGCAAGTGTGTGACCATGGCAGGTGGCCTGGGGGCTCGACAGTCTGCAGCGATGGCTGGGCTGACCCCTTCCTGGGGGAGAGCCAAGGGGTCTGCAGAGGCCATGCAGCTCCCACCAGGGTCACAGGTCAGTCAAGGTGGGAAGGAGAGGCCCTCCTGACAGTCACTCCCCTCTGCCCCCCCCCCCGCCCCGACTCCCCCTTGGTTCTGGCTGGGGGAGGGAGGTTCTAAGTAAGAGCGAGCAGAGCTTGCGAATGCCCCACTGTCCACGTGCATGCTCGAAGCTGCAGCAGACCTGCGGGGTGCAGATGTGGACCCTTGGCCCTCAGGTCCCCTTTCAGAAAGGAGCCCCCGGGGAGGAGTATGTGGACAGTCCCTCTCCCAGAGGACAGGCCGCTCACCTGCTCACATGGTGGCATGTCATGGCGCTAACAGAGGTGTTGGCAGCCCCCATGCAGGGCTCAGGCTGTTGTGGTGCCCCTGAAAGCCCATCACGTGGGCACCAGGTCACTGCAGCGGGCGAGCGAGTGTGCATGTATACTGGGCCCCCCCGAAGGGTGCCTGTGTGTGGAGAGCCCGTGTGTGGGGAGCCCGTGTGCAGAGAGCCCATGTGTGCCCGTGTGCAGGGAGCCCGTGTCTGCCGGGTCCGGGCACGCTCTCTCCCACTGGCCAGGGCACATCGTGCGTAGCCAACAGCATGAGCAGCCCACGGGCACCCGGGACCTTGGCACCAACGGGCGTTTCTCCCGTAGCACGTACCGGCCAGTAACTGTGGGAAAGGCGGGTGGGGGAAGACACCTTTCCCCCCACTTAGGAAAAGCAAAAGGGTTTCTGCACTAATGACACTACTCTGGATAAGAGATTTCACCCATGAGAATATCTAAGAACCACTGAGATAAAATCAACAACAGACCAGCAGCACCAACCAACACAACCAACGGTGCCCAAAATTCCATTCGGAACCACCCCAAGGTGCCCACAAGCCTGTCTCTTCTCAAGCAAAACTCATACAACTAAGGGGGGGGTCCTGTCCTGCTGTGTCTCTGATCCTGGCTCCTGGCCCCAGCTCTATGAGAGCCCTACTGGCCCAGGAAGCACACGGGGCGGGGGGGGGGGGGGGGGCGTAGCACCCCTGGCCCACTTGGCAGCAGACAGTCCACCTGCCCGGGGCAGGAACATGCTGGTTGCTGAACAGTGGGCGGCCTCGGGGTCATGAGGGAGAGGCGGAAAAGGCACATGTAGTCAGTGGCGGTGAGCCTCGAACCCAGGTCTGTGCTGCTCCTGGAAGGCACATGTGCTTTTGAGCCGGAGGGATAGGACTGAGGGTAGGGCGCTTGCCTTGCACGTGCTGACCTGGGTTCGATCCCTGACACGCCATTTGGTCCCCGGAGCCAGCAGAAGGGAGCCTGAGCACGGAGCGCACCCAATTTTGTACCCAAAGACACACAAGCCACACACACCAGCTCCCAGAGGGGTGGGGAGGCCGGAGGGCTGGGGGGAACTGGGGTGGGAGGAGGAGGAGGGGGAGCAGGTTCGTTGGCTGCTAATGGGCAAAGGAGAAGCACCAGCAGGGGAAGGAAGACAGGCGGCTGGGATCTTTCGGGAACGACGCTGCTCACTTGCTGCCTGGAGACAAGTGGTTGGCAAAGTGATGAGGCGACAGTCTGTCTCGGGTTGGCAGCCAGCGGGCTCCGGCAGGGAGCAGATGCGGCCCACAGGGAAAATCATCTCAGAGGGGACTGAATAGGCGGCCGAGAGCGAGAGGCGCACCTGGGGAAGCTGGGCTTTCTGGAACGAGACTTAAGCCACTCTGGTTCCGTTTCACTTGTTCTGTGAAAGCAAAGCTATGACCCAATGTGTCTGCCTCCCAGACGGGCCGTGGCCCCGCTGGGAATTTTCCGGCGGTGCAAGCTGGGTGCTGCACCCTGTTGAGCTGGGAGTGGCCCTTCTCTCCCTGAGTCAGACTTTTCTGGAAGTCCTCCAGCCCTCCAGCTAAACCCGCGATCCCCTGAGAAGGTCTAGGCGAGAGATGCTTCTAGGCTTCAAGCATCATCCCCCAGCAGCCGGAAATGAAGCCGGGGAGGTGCAGACCCAGACCAAGGCACAGAGCTTGGCGTGTCGGGACACTGAGCTGTCTCAGGTCTCAGAGGAGGGTGGGGAGGCCCGGGCAAACCTTCCCACCCAGCGTTTAACAAGCCGCTCGACACGGTCTCGTCTTTCAAGGTTCGCAATCAATCCTGGCATTCAGCAGCGCGAAAGGCCCTTAGAACCAATGGGCCCGAAGCCTTGGGCCGGGTCATTAAAGAACTCAGGGTCCTTCCGAGTGATCCGCTGCCCAGTAACATCGTAAAGGCCTCACTGCCCCACTGTGCTCCCCGCGTGAAACGAAGCAGACGGGCTCAGGAATGCCGAGGCAGAGGGGCCACGTCCACCCTCCCCACCTCATCCACGGGGATGAGCCGCTTGAGGAAATGCAGTTAGAGACAGAGAGGCCAGTGAGATACTCACTTTCTTTTCTTCTATTTTTTTTTTTCTAAAAGAATTTGCTTGCAGGACTGAAAGCAAAATGCTGGATAATCCTTCTCCTTTTGTCTTTTAGATTCTCCAGGAATAGGAGGAAAGATGAACAACGGTGCCGGGACTCTTAGCAGGGTCCCCCAAGAAGGCACCCGAGAGTTGTGACAAAGCTCAGGGGCAGGGCCGTGCCCAGCCACGCCCCCACCCGGCCCTGTCTTGTGTGGGTCTGAGGCCCAAGGGCCCCTCCCCGGGCCAGTCAGGGGCTGAGCGACAGGAAGGCTCTGCCCTGCGGCTGCTGCCATGGAGACAAGGTGCGACTGGCCCTGGGCCCTGAGTTAGACGGGCCAACTCTCAGAGATGGAGCTGCCCTCCCGCTCTGAGGGAGGAGGGCTGTGGGTAGGCCAGGGGCAGGGGCATCGGCCACGCTGCTTCACGTGTTTCCCCCTCCAGTGCGAGGGTCAGTCGCCAGGTTGGGGACCCTGAGACCATTCACGTTCTCCTCCAGGCCCACCCCGAGGCCCGGGGACCGGCTTGGTGCCAGGCTGTCGAAGCTGCGAACACCTGGAACAGAAGTGAGGACCCTGATGCCCAGCCAGGCTGGGGGAGCTGCTGAGTGAAGCAGCAGCGGGGCTAGACCCACTCAGAGAATGTGCTGGAAAACACAAACTTTGGGGCTGTGGGTGGGGGAAAGGCTGGTGCAGAGAGGAGGGACACGGGGCTGGCTCACCCCTGATGCAACCATGGAGCCCGTAGAAGGCCCCGTGGGCCCGAGGGAGCCCGGCCTGGGAGCCGGCGTTACAGCGCCACAGCCTCTGGGACACAGGACGGGGTGCTCCTGACCCCGGCTCAATAATTCACCCCTCTCCCTGCTGCTCTGGCTGGAGGGGGGAGGATCCCTGCTGTCGACACAGGTCTGCGGGGTCCGTGAGATTCTACACGCAGGTGAGTGGCAGCTGCCTGGCCTCCGCTGTCAGGCTGGGCGGGCCAAGAGTGCCCATTCACTGCCGCCTCAGCCAGACCAAGCCCAGTCCCCTCTCTGCCGCTGGAGGGACAGACCCGGACAGGGGCCCGGCTTGCTGTGAGGAGCAGAGCGGCACGATGCTCTGTCCGAGGCTCGGCTCGCGCAGTGGCTGGGCCCACGCGCCCTGCCTCCAGCAGCCTCCTCAACACCTCCCCCTCCAGGCAGGCAGCCGTCCAGGGCCTGCTGTGGAGGAGGGCATCGGCCCATGGCCCGCACTCCCACCAGGGCACCCCAGGACACACTGGCACCCTCCCCACCACCCAGGGCACAGACAGCTGGAAAAGCCTCGTCTGCGCCAACACCTGGCGATCTGGCCCCGATGAGAGGAAGGACCCTGGGTGGGCCACACGGGCACCTTCCTGCCACCTCCAGGCCCTCTCCCGCACACAGCTCTCTCTGGGGACCTATCTATGCCCGTCCCCCACCCCCCCACCACCGCCAGCACGGCGTGAGCAGACATTAATTGGGGGTTCGGGGCCCAGCGGCCTCTCCGTGGTCCATCCTGCCCACCCCACTCCCCACACACCCCCTTCTGAGAAAGCATTCGGGACACACCTCTAAATGCAAGGTCGGGGGGGTGGGGGTGGACCGATAGCACAGCAAGTATAGGGTGTTTGCCTTGCACGCGACTGACCTAGGTTTGATTCCTGGCATCCCACCGCCAGGAGTGACCCCCGAGCATCGCCAGGTGTGACCCAAACAGCAAAAAAAAAAAAAGCAAGTTCCAGGGCCAGCGGGGCGTGGGGGTAACAGTAAGCCTCCCTGGCCCTGGCCAGCAGGCAGCAAGGCCAAGGCCGTCCTTCAGTGCTGCTGCCCCGTCCTCCCTCCAGCCAAACCCACCAGAACAAATTATATTCTATCTGCCCAAGAAAGCCGATGCTGCTCCCTGAATCCCACCTTCATTCGCAGTCACTTCCTCTGAGACCCGGGCCCCCTCCACCTCCCTTACTGCCCCTCCCTTTCCTCCCACCCTGCCCCCACCCTCTCCCCCTCCCCTTCCCTCACCGCCCACCCCACCCCCACTTCACTTTCCTCCGCTGCTGCCCCGACCCTGCTCTGCCTCCAAGCCCACAGCGTATTTCCTGTGTGGCCAGGACCTGGGAAGGGGGCCCTTCCCGAGGGCCGTGACTTGGGGAGGGGCTGGCTGAGGGCCGATTCCCAGGGGCCAGCCTGCCTGGCCGCGGCATCCCTGCCCTGCAATGAGGATTCGCCTCTGCTCCTGGAAACCCGGCAAACCCAGCTGTACTTTGGCCAGAAGTGACTAGAAACAAGCCCAAAAGTTTACTTTGGAAAGGAGTTAACAATAAAAGTTGGACAGCGTCTTTGGGGCGATAAACACCTCCTTTTCCCTTTCTTCCAGCTTCTGGCACCTTCCCCTGGTGGAAACATTTTCCGGGACACAACCGCAGGCCTTGCACAGACGCCCACCGAGCGTGCGGCCGAGCAGAAGAGCCGGCCCGGTGCCTCCCAAGGTGATTCGCAAGCACGTCGGGCGCTGCCACCATTCCCCAGGGCGGCGCGGGAGAGGCACCTTTCCAGCGAATGAAACGAGTCTCGGCGCAGAGGCTGTCAGAGCAATCCGAGCAGCAGATTTCTTGGTCTCGAATCCAGAAATAGCAATATCATAAAAATAAGGCGCTGTAAGGATTAGCTATGCCTTTAAAATAAACACCAGGGAAACTGTCGTTATTTTAAATCCCCGACTTCAGAAGTGGGGGCCAGACAGGGCCTTCCACGGCGAGAGGCAGAGCCAGACCCCCGGTCACAGGCTGCAAAGGGCCCCCTCGGAGCTGCCCACGGCCACGCTCCACGGACCCATCATCACCGGCCCTGGGCTTTGAAGAGGTGGGAAGCGCTCCCACTCCCTGAGACAAACCTAGGCTCTAGGGGGAGAAACAAGTGTCCTGGTCGCCCCGTGGCGTGAGCCAGACCTGTACTTGGCCTGGCCAGCGTCACTCAAACAGGCTGATGGGGCAGGCCGGTGGGGGAGGCAGGGGCTGCTCATAGCCTTCGAAAGTGGTTTATTTGTTTCAGCTTAATAGAAGAAAAGCAGAAGTAACTTTCCCTCCCCCTCCCCCCAATCTTTTCAGAGTAATGGTCCAAAGTTTTCCTGACTTTGGCCTAAAAGATACATAGGAGTATTTTCCGATCTCTGGTTAAAGATCAGAAAGGGTTGGAGAGGAACACAGCGGGGTAAGACGCCTGTTTGAGAGCCGCTGGGAGTGACTCCTGAGCGCTGAGCCAGGAGGAAGCCCTGAGCACTGCCGGGTGTGGCCCCCAAACCAAAAAAAAAAAAAAAGAGAGAAAATAAATGAATATTCGAAAGGCTCAAAGGTAAGCTGCAAGTATGTAAACTAAACCTCAACATTTCTATTTTTGTTCAAACACCAGCGTTGGCAACGAATGACGATATTAATCCTCACTTTATAACTAAAATAGTTGAGTGCATTGAGGAATTTTTTTAAATACTGAAAACAGCAATGATTTCTGTATCACACAAAACCTAACAGAAATTGTATCAAAATTAATGTCTTACTATCAGGGTAATTCTCCCAGTTTTAATTTTTTCAGGAAAGAAAATCTATCATGAAAACCCAGGACAATGATAATGTGGGAACACAGATTTAACATTGTTTGCTGATGATCTGAAAAGAACAGTTCCAACTGCTCTTTTAAAATCCAATTTTTTCTAAAGGAAAATGTCCACAAAAGCATAAATACTAACAAAGGCTGTTTTTTTCTTTAAAGCCCCTCAGAACCCCTGAAATAATGGCTGCCAACTAAAACACCTACTATGGATTTAGTAATGGGTTACGCAAACATAAATTACAAGGCCAGACGTTTTAAAAGGAAAAAAAGGTGATTTATTGACGTGCTGGAGACACGGCAGGAGAGAAGCACCGTGTCAATGTTCCATATATTCCTCAACATTGCAGATGTGTTCATGCAAAAAGAATTTTTAAATAGGAATGACTCCCAGCTCTTCTGGTTCAAACGTATCAGTTCGCTTACTTAAAAAGGGGTTACGATGGGACTCATTCCCACACTCACAATCAAGAAAACTCAAATAACCAAACATTTCACCATTCCAAGTACAAGTGGATTAGAACAGGGAGGGGGGAGGAATAGAAATATTTCCCTTATCTTAGCGCGGCAACAAGAGTTAAGACCCCAGTTCTGGTTTTGATTGGCCCAACCAGCCCCGGTTGGTTTTTTTTTTTTCTTTAGTCTTTTTTTTTTTCCTAGCCATTTTTGCTTTTATCCACTATCACTGTTGGAAGCAGTAGGGTTTTTTCCCCCTTCATTCTGGAAAAATAATAATTTGAATATATAAGAAACGTTTTTCACGAGTCGTTTGCCTATTACCAAAAACAAGTACAAATATCCCTGTCCTTAATTTCTAAAGTAATTACCGCCCCACTTGGGGGAGGTCATGGGAATGACCCTGAGGAGAGACCCCCCTGAACACAAGCCAACAAAAAAGGCAGCTTCATTTTTTTCCAGGCGGCCAATTGCTGCAGCCCATGAAAGTGCAGCAAAGCCAGCATTAAAAATGAGCCGGGTTAACACATCTGGCCAGGCCGGCACGCTCACAGGCCGGGCTGGCCTGGACCATTGGGGGCTTATTCACGAACACACACTCTCTCACTCCTTCTCTCTCTTTCTCTCTCTCTTTCTCTCTCAAACACACCCCCCCCACACACACACTTTCTCTCTCTCCTACATGCTCACACAGCAGACACACTCCTACACATTCACACACATACTCACATACACTCTCACACACTCACACTCCAACACACAAGACTGGGGTCCTGGCACTTTGAGTATGTGAACACACCTGACCCCAGGGAACGAGGCTCAGACCAGCCCCATATTTCAGACAAACCAAACAGACGATAGACAGTAATGGCTCTAAGCTACTGATGACCTGGGCCAAAAATGAAGAACCACTTAATCTTGTGAAGGAAACTGGAGAGGGGGGAGGCCCGCGGCCGACCTCTCGCCTGATCTTAATCGCAGCCACCTATGATAACAGTGGGGATATGCTCCTGCCAGACTGCAAGGACCAGCCGTATTCTGAACCCTTAAGAAAGAACCCGAGCAAGGGCTGAGTGGGTCGTTCTCCTGGGTCCTCAGTCAGACACAAGGAAATTCACGCAAGAGTAGACCCAAAACAATTCCATCAAAAACACCACACCCTTCCTCAGGTCCCTCCAAATTTATCTACGAACTCAAAGACATTCCAAAGAAACTCACAGGATTTCAAAGATGGGCCTGAACAAATGATTGATTTGGGCTTGGGGACCACAACCAGCAGTGCTCAAGGATCACTCCTGAAAGGCGCTGGGGCCCACATCGGGTGTCGGGGACCGAACCCGGGCCAGCCCCCTGCAAGGCCAGCATCCCACCCTGTGCTATCACTGCAGCCTGGAAGAAACTGTCTCATGCTGCACAGTGCGAAGAAGCAGGGACACAGTGAGGACAGGGGTCCCCAACCACATATCCAGACATGTAACAATCACGATAATAACACGGGACCATCCCCAGAGTCGTGCAGGGGCGTGAGAATGACCCGTTGAGGGATGGCCAGGAAGTCAGGTCTAGGGTGACAGGGACACATGCGGTGCCTACCCCCGTGAAGTCAACACCACACATACAGGGCAGCCGTCTCCAGGGCTTCGGCACAGAGAGGCATTCTGAAAGGAGCTATGGAAACGCCAGTGACCTCAAAGGCTGGGTCAGGTTCACCTGTACGGAAACAAGACGCTCCTGAGGGACCGATGATCCCATGAGCACCGAGCATCGGGTCAGAGGGGCGGCCCGAGCAGACAGGCCCTCGGCACAAAGGACCCAGGCTTGGAATCTCCTGATTTCCTCCAATTTCCAGCACAGTCGTCAGGGAAAAGAGCAGAGGAAGGATCTCATTAGATGGGAGCAGACAGGGCGACAATCTGCGGGCCACAGCGCAGACTGCTGGGCGGGAGCAGGGGCAGGATCCCACCTGGGCAAGGGGGCGACACCTTCGCACACCCCAGAGTCGTCCCCCGGGATGAGGACAATGGCCAGGGATGAGAGCCCACCACGGAAACGCCCCTGGTCTCTCGTCATAGCACGGCATGCTCGGCACATTCACGTGGGACGGAGGGGCAGCGGCAGGGCGTCCAGCAACACCACGTGGCACAGGGGACAGTGCTGAGGTAGCCTGAGGCCCGGCCCCATGCCGTGTGGCCCTAGGGTGACGGTGGGAGCATCCATATGGCTCTGGGTTCAGCAAGCTGCAGCACTACAAAAGTAGTGAACACGCCAGCGGAAAGGCCGTAATGTGCCCCTCCCACAGGGAAGAGGCCGGGTCATAGGTGGGACGTACACCTTCGGGGGAGGGAGAGCCCGGAGACTGCCGTGTCCAGAGCCAGCCTCCTGCCTTGAGGCGGGCCACACATGACCTGGAAGCTTCCTCAGCCTCCCCCTGGCCAGCCCGCTACATGTTCACACCTCGCTGGTCTCCGCCAAGCATCCTGCAGGACTTCCCCACCGGCCTCAGAGGCCTGGGGTCAGTGCCGGGGGTGCTGGTGCCGAGCGCCCTCCCTGCCCAGAGCCCGCCGGCCCGGCCCCGCTGCGTGTCACATCTCTGTGGAAAGGGAGTGGGACAAAGAGGCGCCCGGGACTGTGGCTATTGTCACTCTAGCACGCCCACGGGGCTCTCTGTGGGGACCCAAAAGAATAAGAAAGTAACCCCTGGGTTCATCCACTGGCTGAAACATTTAATTGGTAACAGTTAAAAGTTCTCATTTAATTTTTAAACTTTCTCTAGTTAAAGACTTATTATAACTGAACAGCGGGTGATTCTAGAATGATTAAACTTCCAAGTTGATTATACTTGGGCTTTCCAACCTTGCCAGATTCTGAGGTGGCCCTTTTAAAACCAAGTCGCCGCCGCCAAAATGAGCACCGGAATGTCCCTTCTGTAGGGGTCTCTCAGGGTTCCCAGGGAGGCGCCCTGAAGGGCAAGTCTGTGCTCGGCGCCCACAGCAGTGCGAAGTGACGTTCACACACCACGACATTCCTCTAAAACAGGCCATTATTCCGTGGTGCTGGCAGAGTCACGGAGTTGTGCAACCTCCACCACTACCTAATTCCAGAACATTCCAGCACCCCACAGAAGCCCCACCAGCATCGCCAGGCACCCCGCCCCCCTTCCCCCTGGCAACGGCTAATCTACTTTGTGTCTCCAAGCCCACTCGGGGCACGTCATCAAAACGCCCCCACCGTGCCAACAGGCCACAGGGCGCCTGTCTACTCCTCTGCGGATGGCCGTTTCGCACACACTCTGTGTGGACATGTGTTCACGTAGCTAGGAAGACGGGCTGGTGGGGGCTGGAGGCACTGTGGTCGGCCCCGTGAGGAAGTGCAATGAGGGTACTATCTCAGAGGCTTCTCCCAGCAGAGTGACACCCAGGCATCAACTGGAGACTCGCTCGTTGTCCAGCCTCCTGACTAGTCCCCTTTCCGAGTCGGTGAAGACAGGCTGCAGGAGGCCACAGCACTCCTGCCCATGGGCACGGGGGACAGTGACCCCAGGACTGCCTCCTGGCACAGGTGCCAGGGCTAGATTCCCACCCTCCACTTCAGTAGCTACTTGGTGGGGGCAGGAGGGGGTGTCTGTCTCGCTGGTGCTCCGTCGCCCTCCCCAGAGGCCCAGGCTTGCGGGAGATGCCAAGTGTGCCCCTACTTAGGGCCGCGCTCGGCCAGAGAGGCAGTGACAACCCCCCAGGCTCCCGCAGATCCCAAGCCCCCGGCCTCAGTGTGTGCACCTTTGATTCTAATGGGGTCAGAAGCAACAAGGAATGCCTAGTGGTGACCTGAGGCATCTGGGGTCCCCAGAAGCCATCACTGCCCCCCACACAGAGAACGGCTGGTCGGAGCTGGAACATCTGGACACCGCCATGGGCTGAGAGGCAGGAGGTCTCCGCGAGTGCCCTTTCCCCAGCAGCTCTCGGGTGACCATCCTGCTGGCCACAGTCAGCCAAATCCCCCGGGACCCAGCCTGGTCACCCGGGGCCGCCCAGGGCCACGCCACGCCCAGGCTCCACATGCAGCCAGGCCCCGCGGTTGGGGCGGCCTGAGCAGCCCGTGTCCACTTGAGTGGCAACTTTATTTTCAGTGACTCTCTTTTTCCAGGACTGAGTCACTCCCTGCAGTGCTATATAAAGGCTGAGGCAGTGACTCAACGCACGCGGGCCAGGCCACACCGACACAGCCCCTCCTCCCGCCTGTGGCCTGCCCCGTCCAGGAGCAGGCCCAGGGCACGTCCGCTGAAGGGGGGCAGGGGACTGAGCGGGTCCTGCCTGGGGGTGGGGGAGACAAAGGCAGGCACTGGTCTAATGCGCGCTCCTGCCCAGCCCTGCCGCCACGAAACGCGCGCACCCCCCTCCACCCCCAACAGCCGATTCCACCCAGAGCGGGAGGCTTCCTCCCAAGCTGTACCTCCAGGCACCCCTGTCCTGGACAGCTGTTTCCAAGAACGTAAAGGTCAGGAAGAGGCTCTCGCCCGGCACGGCAGGAAACAAGGGCAGCGGCCCGCACACAGAGAAGTTTCCCCAGGGGAAGCAGGAGGCGGGCCGGGCGTCCACACGGGCACAGCGAGATGGAGCAGCAGAACCCAGCTCAGCCCCGGGGGTAGAGGGGGGTGGTGACACTGGAGCAACCGGTGGGAAACCCAAGCCTCCAGTACAACCAGGGGTCACTAGGGCGGACACGAGAACAAGACACCCACGAGGGAGGGCGGGAACTGTGGCACTGGAGGATGCTGAGCACTGCTTAGGAGCCCCCCCCCCGCCAATATATTACATGGGGCAGGGTTCAGAGGGACGCCCGGTTTGAAGCACAGGAAAGATGTAATCCTCCTTTCCTGGGAAGCATCGTCTGGGGCACGGCAGAGGGATGAGGATTTGGGGCTGATGGATGGGGTCGGGTGAACCCCACGGGGCTGGATGGGGAATCGCTGATCGCAGGCCTCGGTTCTCCTCTCCTCTCCCCGAGAAAGCGGGGTCTGCCTTTTGAGGAAAGAACCAAACCAAATGAACAACCTGTGCCACCCTGGCCGGGAGCCTAGAGCGGTGTGCGGACTCAGCCTGCGTCGAGAGCCAGTTCAGAATCGAACCAGAGTGGCAGGGGGTCAGGTTCTGGCTCAGCCAGAAGCAGCTGGAGATTCTTAGGACAAACTCTGGTCTGAAAAGCAAACAAGAAACCTAACCAGGTGGAAGAGCAGGGGAACGGCACGGGGACCCGTTCTCTCTCATGGTCCCTGAAGTGACTCTGGTTCCAGGAATGAGGAGATGGGCTGCTCTGGGCAACCGCACGTGCACCTCACAGACCTAAGGGGCCCAGGGTCACCAGAGGCAACAATCTGATCAGAGCACGGAAACACAGGAGAGAGCTCAGGGGTGCATACCTCAAACCCTGCCATCACGGGAAAAGAACTGAAACCAAACACCAGGCGTGGCCCCAGCACTAAATCAGCGGCCTGGTCTGCACATTTCACCGGGAGGGTTCCCCAGGCCCTGTGAGCACTGCAGGGAAGGTCCCAAACAAACTCAGGTCTATGGGAAGGGTCACGAGGCCAGTGTTGGAGAGACAGTAGTGCCATGGGGGGCGGTTTGCACTGGGAAGATTCCAGGTATACCGGCATCGGTGGTCTTTAGGCTCGGTGAGAGACAGGGGAAGTTTCCAGAACAGAGATGGGATTTTCTCCAAACAGCTGGACTCTCTAAACCATCAGTATTTTGTGTGTGTGTGTGTGTGTGTGTGTGTGTGTGTGTGTGTGTGTTCACACTCTACACAGTGAAACAAACCTGCGGCATCTAGTGTATCCTAAAGAGCATATTCCAAATTAAAAGACAAGTGCTGGGCTCTAGGGGCCAAGCCTGGGGGGATGTGACAGGGGTGTGTTAGGTGTGTATATAGGTATGTGTACATATAGGAGAGGGTGGGATATACTGTGTATCTGCTGTATTACAGCTCTTATAAACCATACAAACACAAAGCAGTTCTGTGCCATCAGAGCCTGTCATTATACTTTTTTTTTTTGCTTTTTGAGTCACACCCGGCAATGCACAGGGGTTATTCCTGGCTCATGCACTCAGAAACCACTCCTGGCGGTGATCAGGGGACCATATGGGATGCTGGGAATTGAACCCGGGTCGGCCATGTGCAAGACAAACGCCCCGCATGCTGTGCTGTTACACTTTAATGGCTAAGAAACTGGACTTCTGGAGGGTCGTTAATTTTATCCCAGCACCAGTCACAACCCCGCCCGAGGAAATGAACATGGCAAACAATGCCAGGAACAGTCCCACTGTCTTTGGTACCCAACCACGGATAGTGAAGCTCAGCAAGGAATAGGTGTTGTTACAAAATGCAATTTAAAAATCCTTTTCTATGAAGATGATAATTAAATAAAAACAATGGATGAAATTTTATTCCCAAGTAATCACAATCTCCTTCAAATTAGCTGTGACTGGGGTTAAAAGTCACAACACCTGGTCGCCGGCCTTGTCCTGGGGGCAGAGCCCTCTATCAGGGGGCTGGCCTCTAGGCCCACCTCTCACAGTCCACCCCCGGCCTCTCCGTGCTGCCCGATCCTGCCTGTCCATCTCTGTGATACCAACAGTCACTGCCGAGGACTCAGGGGGTGGCCGTGTCCAGCAAAACCCCCACCTGCCCCAGTCTGTCTGGAGTGAGGCCTGATCGTGTGGGGAGTCAGTGCCCTGGGGTCCTGGTCTGCATCTACACCACAGGGCCTGCTCTCACTGGGTCAGAGGCCTGGGGTTCTGGTCTGCGTCTATACCACAGGGCCCACTCTCCCCGGGTGAGGGGTCCTGGTTTGTGTCTATACCGCAGAGCCCACTCTTACCACGTCAGGGGTCCTGGTCTGAGTCTATACCTGCGGGGCCCACTCTCACTGGGTCAGGGGCCTGGGGTCCTGGTCTCTGTCTATACAGATGTCTTTCCCACCCACCTGCTCGGTCTCCTTTGACAGTCTCCCTCCCCGAGAACACAGTTCTAAGCAATCTTCCTCTTACACACACGCCACTTCTAGAACACTCCAGCCACAGAAGGCGTTCTCCTTCCTACTGGTTAAACTTTCCCCGGGGCAGGAGAGTGAGGCCAGTGTGAAGCAGTGGGCAGGCAGCGGCGGGAGCAGGGCTGGGCGTGGCCCAGTGCTGTGAAGGGGTCAGCTGGGGAAACGAAGGTGGATCAGAGCAGGGGCGCACAGAGAGCAGCACCCCAGGCCAGTGCTGGAGACTGAAGCCGGGCAGGGGAGGCCGACCAGGGACGTTCATGACAGCGCGGCCTGAGGACGGGGCTGCTGGAGGCAGGGTCTCATGGGCATGCTAGAGACACGTTATTCTGCCATCAACCAACGCCCAAAGTCCTGGTGGCGACCCTGGGGCTGTGGTCACACATGTGGCCATCACTGACCCAAGCCCACTCTTGGCCCGAGATGCCGTGGGCCCAGACTGTGATAAACACCGCAGCCACCGACTCCGTTCCCAACCCCAGGACGAGCCCCAGGGAGCAACATCACTGTTGGGAGGTGGTTCCGCTCCCTCACCCCTTCCACAGCCAGACGGCCGCTGATGGGCCTGGGACCAGCCTGGGCTGAGGGTGAGGAAGCTTCTGGAAAGAGTTCCCCGTCTGTTCAACTGGCCACCAACCTGTCTTTCCCATGACTGCTCACGCACACTTTGTGAGGGCAGGAAGGGGAACCAAGAAGTCGATCAGGGAAGAAGCGGTCTGGCCGCCCAGTACGGCCTCCCTCGCACGGCCATGAAGAGGGGGCCGTGAGGGGGGACCCTGCAGAGCCCTTTGGAAACCAGTTCAAGCACCCACGTGCTGAGGGACCCTGCCTGCTCGGCTGCGGCAGCCCACCGGGCCCTGTGTACACTCAGGCTCCGTCGGGGACGGCGCCTGTGCAGAGCGTCGGTGAAGGGGCCGGGCGCAGCCCGCTTACCTCTGGAGTGTTCTTCTTGAACTCCCGGCTCTGCTCGATGAGCCGCTTCCGAGACTGCTCGCTTTCATCCTGCCGGTTTGCCAATACTGTTGCGGTGGCATCGAGTTCCCTCTGCATGGAGACACGAGAGGAAAGACAAGATTGTAATTGCTTGGGGACAGGTGGTTGAGGACGGGGCGGGGGCCATGCACCCCCGACGCTGAGGTCCCGGGCTCACACCTATCTCCCCGCCACCACCCCGTGCCCGTTCAGCTGGTCCAGCCCGGGACCCAAGGCCCACACAGCTGCCCTGAGCCTTTCGGTGGGCACAGGCGCTCTTGGGGGCTTTCTGTTTGCATTCCTCCCGTATGCGGGGTGGTGAGGGTAGAGACCTCTCGAGGGAAGAAATGACTTGTTTACGTTCAACAAATATTTACTGTGGGCTTTGGAGAGGATCAGCAACGCGGTACCTCACCCTCAGCCCGTCAGGACCATAAACATTAACTGGCCACTTGCTTCCAGTGGACGCTTTAACAGGCGATTCCAAGAATCACAAGCTCGGGATCTTGCAAACTTTGGAACCCGGGAGCAGTTTTCTGCTCCACCGATTTCCCTTGCACGGACACTCCAAGGAACCCGGGCTGACACCAGCGCATCCATGCAGCCGGCCCGGCCCCGTTCCAAATACGCCTGTGGCTGAGGGTGCGAGGGGCCTCCAGGCCGGCCCTGAGGACGCACTCCGGGTCCTGCTGCTGGTGGCTTCTTGGGGCACTGACTGCAAGGCTGAGGGGGTGCGGAACCTCAGCAACAAGGGCCTCGCCACGACAAGGAGCCCCACGCCGACCCCAGGGGAGCCCACCCGCTCTCCTGGATGAGTGTGGGGGGTGTCTCTGAGCCACACCGGGGGCTTGGCGGGGTGTCCCTGTCAGGCGAGACGGCAGCGTGCTGGGACCGGCAGCCGGCCGGCGGCTGTCGGCTCGGACACGGAGACGGTTTCAAACGGGAAGAGGGAACGGTGGGATGGAGGTGGCCCAGCCCCACCCGCTCCCCTGCTCCCCCTCGTATTCCTGGCACGGCGGTGAATCTCGGGCAGAACAGTCCGGGAGAACATGGGCTGGCATTCCAGAGCAGATGCCAAGGCGCTGCCGTGAAGAGGGAAACACGGCTCGCTCCGACAGACCACATTTGAAACGCGGCCCAGTCGGTGCCGGCGAGGGAAAAAGAGCAGCCGCAACGCATGTGGCGCCGTGGGGCGAGAGGAGGCAAGCAGATAAGCAGAAGGCTCTGCAAACTATAAACAGTCTGCGAGGGAGGAGGGCCGCGCGTCTATATTTAAGCAGCAGGAGCAGAAGTTAAAAAAGGAGCCTCGGAGAAGGGGGAAAAATCCAATAGTGAAAGATGACACAGAAAAGCGGAGCCGACGTGCCGCTCCGATCACGCGGGACAGGTGCGACTTCAGGGGGCCTGGAGGGGGAGGAGCCGCCCACCCAGCAGTCTCCGCTGATCTGACCCAGAGCCCAGATGGACACCTCCCCCATCCCGTGGGAAGCTTGAGGGCAGCAGAGAGAACGTGGGGGTCACCCTCTGCCTACTCGGCTCCCTTCACGCCCCTCGTGCCCTAACGATCACCCCAGCTGAGCGCCGAGAAGCTCCCGGGACCCGCCCCGCCCTTCCTGCACGGGCGGTCAGAGGGGGGTCCCACGCCAGAAGCCAACTGGGTGTCCCCAAGTGTGACGCTGCGCTATCGCTCAGAAGCTCCAAGCCAACACAGCGTTGCTGCCCGGAAGCGGGTGGTCAGGCTCAAGGCCCACGACCCCTGAGCGAGTCCCTAGAAAAAAAATGACCACCAAGTCCTGACACGGGGAGAAGGCGACTCCACAGGGAAATGAACTCAATAGCAATGGGCACAGGCCAGACACCAGGACACAGCGACGAAGAGACTCGGGGCGGGGGTGAGGCCGGGGGATCCCCCCACATCTGAGCCCCCACACGTGAAAGGCAATGACAGGACCAGCCGCGCCACAGCCCCTGGACGGCAGCATGTGCAGGCACGGGCCGGAGCCCACACTGTCTCTCCAGACACAGACCGGGCGGCCATGCCCAGGGCAGGGGACAGGCCACCCCAGACCACACGCTCCAGTCCTGCCAACATGGGGGAGGCACATGGCAGGGCCGGACACATGCTCTGCCGAGGCGTTCCCGAGCTCGGTGGTCTGCAGGGCGATGGCCGGGCACAGGACACTTGATCTCGTCACTCGTCCTGGGGGCTTCCAAAGCAAGCGAGCGAGCATCAGCCAGAACAGCTGCTGCCTGGGCTGGCCAGGTGTGGGAGCACAGGGGATAGTCAGGATCGCTCTCCCCGGGACCTGGAGGGCCTGGCTCTGAACCACGGTGCTCCAACAAGGTGGGAGAGTCGGGGGTTTGGGGGCAGGGGCTTCGGGGGGCAGGTGCCTGCATCAGAGAGGGGTTTTCCCATCACAGAAAACACGGGCTGGTCCAGGTCAGTAGGGGGCCAAGGACAGGGACCTCTGGCCTGGGAGCGCAGGGTCTGTGCACGAAGGTCACCTGTTCTGTCAGCCATAGCGACTGCCGCTGTGGGGGAGAAGGGGGACTGTGGGGATGTGGGGGGACAAATAGGGACTACAGGGGGCCACGGGGGGGGCGGCAGGGCGCTGCACCCTCCCTCCAGCTTGTCTCTGGGAGGGATGCTTTTTCTCCACTCCGACAGAGCCTCACGGACAAAGATTCCTAACATGTTAAGTCTCTCTCTGTTGAACACCAGCCTTCTAGCCAAGTACTAAAGGTTTATAAACACACACAAATATAAAATAAAAAGCAGCCACATAGCTGCCTATGTAAAAGAAACTTGGTGGTGGTGGTGGTGGGGGGGGGATTTTCCAAATATACCCAGTCCCCCCGCAGCGTCAACTCTTGAGGACTGGCTGGCGGGCGTCAGGAACTGCCGGGCGACCCCCCGGCCCCTCCCGCGGCATCAGAGGTGCTAACCAGAGTCCGGGCCGGCGCCCTCCCTGGAGGCCAGCGCCATTTTCAGCAGAAGCATCACTTAGACAGAAACCAAGCTACTCTGGCCAGAAAGCAGCGACAGGCTGAAGCTCACCTCCTGTCTCTATCTGACCCCCCAGATCCCCACAGACCCCAAATCCCAGGCTGCCAGGGGCACCCGGTCGAGTCCAGGCTCCACCCAGCTCTCGGCTGTGCGGTCTGTGGCCTCTACTCTGCTCATGGCTCTGGGCCAGCCCGAGGCTCCGGCAAGGCCTCATCGGCGAGAGCCACACACTGGACACCACAGATGCCACCAGCACTGCAGCCAGGCCTGGAGGTCCAGGGACAAGAGACGGACCCACGGTGAAGTGGCCGAGCCAGACAGGGAAGATTTTCTGCAAGAGCCTCCCGCCTGGGCTGGCGGCACCTTCTGCAGCCGGCATGGCCCATGGCTACAGCGCGGCCCTGTCAGGGCCCAGGCGGGCTCAGAGAAACCAGGTGTGTGGGGCACAGGTCTAGGAAGGGAGATGAGGCTGGCTGGCTGGCACAGGCATGATGGAAGGGGTGCGGAGAGCAGAAGGGGGGCACAGAAAGACCTGGTGTCGTTAGCACAGTCTCCTTCACTCCCCAGACACGGCCTACAGTGACCCAGACATGGCGCCCAGATGCCAGGGGATGCCCGGACACGAGGCATCTCTGCACAGTGCACCAGAGCCGAGCAGGTCCATCCTGGGGGAGTCGTGGGGGTGGCACGGGCGCAGGGCGGGGCGCGCACTTCTCCTCAGTGCCTTCTGAGCGTGCCAGGGCAGCGGCTGCGCCTCAAAAGCAAACATTTCTCGTCCCGCCCCTCCATTCCTTCTGACAAGGGCCCGCGGGCGCCTCGCCTCAGGGAGGTCCCCTGGCCGGGCCCCCTGGGAGGGACGGGCGATCCTGTTTGTGGTGCGTGCACTGGATGGTGGCCTCGGGCTCAGGAGAACCCCACCGAATCCCCCACGCAAAGGAAAACGTTCCCAACACGTCTGTGGGGCTGGAGCACAGGACCGCACCTGGGCCCCTGTCACCTCCACGACTGCCAAACAAGACCCTGAATCTGCCACAGCAGCCTGCTAAGCAGCTGACCCCAGGCCCAGTGGCCAGTTTCCATGCAAGCCTCGGGGCCAGCGGCCAGGAAAGTGGAGGGTGTCACCCTGCCTGCCCCGGGCCGAGTCCCCAGCCCCCGGGATAGCGGCTAGGAGAGCAGAGGCAGGGACGGGGTGAGAAACGCAGGTCATGGGGCATGCATGCAGCTTCCTGCCCATGGAGGTGGCTCGTCCCCAAGTGCATGTCACCACGCGGTGGTGGACACACAGCCCTGGCATAGGCCCGCTCTGGCATAGCATCCCTGCCCAAAGGCCTCCGGTGCGTAGAGTAGTAGTGTGGTGGATAAGGAGCTGGCCTTGCACACAGCCAACCTGGGGTTGGTCGCCGGCATCCCACAAGGTCCCTCCCAGCCCTGCCAGGAGTGACCCCTGAGTACCACCTGGTGCTCCCAAAACAACAGCAACAACAAAGCCTTCAGTGGTGTCCCAGGGGGCTGCGATGACCCCCATGCCCACCCAACCAGCACCGGACTCTAACTTCCGAGTGTGCCCAGAGTAGGGGTCCCCCCCTTGCCCCTCAGGCCCTGGCCCAGCAACCTGTTCTCTTTCTTCCCGACTCCCCAAGCCCCACATGCTGCCTCCCCCAAAGGCTGTGTGTGTGCCTCAGGCCCTGGCCAGTCCCTACAGAGGGACCCTAGCCTGCCTGTGCGGCCACGCGGGGGCAGTGGGCCGGCCAGAGGTGCTGCTCACCAGGGGATCCCGTAACTGGGAGCAGGAAGGAAGCGTTACACACATCTGTGTCGCTTTGTGAAATGAGAGGAGGAGTGTGGAAAGAGAAAGAAAGGCAAAATCTGTGACAGGCTACCACAACATGAGGGGGAGGAACGCAGCAGGGGTTCAGGACTCTACCTGCTCTGGACAAAGCCAGAGCAGCCAGGAACGGGGCAGGGAGGTGGGGGTCCATCAGCGCTGGTAAGGCTGGGGACAAGCGAGCACTCTGGGTCACTCCTTCCTTCCACGTCACCATCTGACTCTGGGAATGAGCCCTATTCCCGTTTCCCGCTCTCCAGAGCAGGGGTGAAGGCGGCCATCTAGAAAGCCCTGTCCCCGCAGCAGTCGGGTCACCTCCGCCCGGCCAGTTCGCACAGAGCTCAGGCACCTGCTGAAAGCCTGGGACCCCGGGAAAGTGGGTCCTCTTCCCCGGGATCCGGGCCCCAAGTGGGCACCACACTTCAGGGCAGTGCTCAGTCAGATCCGCATCCCCCCAGCTGCCCAACCAAAAAGGCGGCCACCATAGGCCCGAAACATCCCACACAGCCGCCTCAAGGTCCAGTCCGCCTGTCCTCTTGCTCTGGGGCTGACTGGCACATGGGATTTTTCTTTTTATTGGAAGGTGGGATCTTGATGTTAATTCCTAGTATCGGAAATTCGATCAAAACTCCGTACTCGGGACCTGCCCCACTTAGTGCCACCTCCGAGGGTGGCGCTGGGACGGACGGGAGGCGCTGGGGAGAAGGGCCAGGGTCCCGGGGCTCCCCGAGACTGGAGTCTGTTCGGAAGCTGAGATGGAACTGAAAACAAACAACACGGGCCTTTGTGACTCATTTAGCTCCGAGTACAAAGTTTTCAGACAAGCCCTTTTGTGAATTCCTCGGAATTGAGAGATTTCAATAGAGACTCGCGATTTTGCTTCTTGTTGTTTTTCACCCGTTGGAAACCCACTATGCAAAGACAGTGCCAGCTGCACCCCAGAAGCGCCGTGCTACATATAATACTTGCCAGACTCTCGTTTAAACAGCGAGACGTGAGAGACGGCGTCTGGGGCGCATAATGAAACACAGGCGGATCAGACGCCCCGAGCGAGCGCACTAGAGTGGGGCGTGTGCCCGGGGCCGGCCAGGAGCAGGCGGGTGGCAGGACCCGGCTCCGTCGCGCCAGGCGGTTACTTGGCTGCGTGGTTCCGGGTAAGGCCGCAGGCTCGGGCAGCTCCTCCCGAGGATTCCTGCCACACTGCACAACAAACGCCTGGGTGTGGGGGCTTCACGCCTCTCTTGGGGGCCCCTTTCTCCAGGAGTCCCCGGACCCTTGGCCGTCCCAAGAGTCTGTCTCCCGGCCAATGTGACCTGCTTATGCGTTTGCGGGAGTGCTCTGGCTCTCCCTGTCTCGTTCCTGAGCTGCAGAGGGGCCCTGGCTGGGTGGGCCCCTTCTCTCCCGCTCCCTGTGTTCCCCGAGGCAGTCGCCCTCACCTTCCCCAGCTGGACCTGCACTGCAGGGCAGGAGGGGCTGACCTCTAACTGGGGGCGCCGGGGAGACTCAGACCCAGGGGAGGAGACAGGGCAGGCCCCGGAGTGATTCCAGGGACGGGATACCCCACTGCTGGCCTTTCCCCTTCTCTCTACACCTACATCCACTAGCACACAACTTTTTAAAACCTAGTGGGAACTTGTTTTGGGGTCACCAGGCAGCGTGCTCAGAGGTCACTCCTGGCCGTGCCTGGGAGGCCACGCAGGGCTGGACACTGACCGGGCCCTGCTCTGCACGGAGCACGTGTTCGGCCCTTAGGGCATCTCTCCACCCCGGTTCTAAGATCTCAACCCACGCCTGAAGGCTGATCTGGGCATTTTGGCTGAAACACACATTGCCCTGCCTGGCTGTAGAGAACGGCTTCGCAGCTCCGGCTACAGGACGGGAAATGATGTTGGGGGGCAACCAGGGTTTGAGGCAAGCTGCAAGGACCAACCGGTAACTCACAGCCCACTCATAGGGGTGCGGGAAGCTTCACAGGACCCCACCAACCACCAACACGAGAACTTCCACTCGGGGCCAGGGAGGGAGCTGGCGGCAGAGCCCAGCAGGCAGGGGCACAGCCCTGCTCTGTCGGGCCACACCCATCGGCCACCCTGCGGGGAGGGGCCCTGGACGCTGCCGGACCAGTCTCTCAGAAAGCCTTTTTCTAAAAATTCCACTTCTCGGTCACAGTGGCGACTCACTCTGTCTGAAGCGGCAGACACCGAGGGCCAGTGCAGGGCACGTTTGACAGAGCAGGAAGGGGGTCCCCACTCAGCCACGACAGGACTGAGCAGGCTTGGACCCTGGTCTGGGCAAGTCATCCTGCGCAAGGGGCGCTCCTGGCTGCGACCCCGCTGCCACCTCCTCCTGGTTCTGACTCGGGCTAGGACATGGCCTCCACAGACCGCACAGACAGGGAGCAGGCATCTCAGTCTCAAAATTAATCATGCCACTGCCAAAATAACTCTGATCTCATCTACACTGGCAAACATTCCCAGCCCCCCCACCCAAGTATTTGTTTCAGAAATAAGCCTTTAATTTGACTATTTTAGGTGCCAAGCGTGCTGTCTGTTGAAAATATTTATTTCTATTGTTTGGCAGGAATCGATTTGCTAGGGCACCAGCCTCGCTGGCAAAGTTTTCCTTCCGCTTCTCTGGGAAAACGCTTGGCGGCAAAACCGCCACATCCCCGGAGCCTGCTCGGGGACGGCCCCCCGCCACACACGGCTGCTGGCGCAGGCGGACTGGGAAGCAGCCTGGCCGCCCCGAAGCACACGCCTGGATGCCTGCTCTGAACATAGCCCACCCGGGTTCGATCCCTGAGCTCCGCCAGGGTGATCCCTGCACGCAGAGCCAGGAGCCAGTCCCGAGTACCGCCAGGTATGGCCTAAAAACAGAAAAGAATCAAGAGGCAACTGGAACTCAGTGACCACACTGGTGCTGGCCTGACCCCAGAGTGGGCAGCATCTCTGTCCGGGGGCACCGGGAACGGCCGTGGCGCAGGCGAGCACCCTGGAATGTGGACCCCCCGCCCCGCTCCTGGCTGTGGGGGTTGGGTTTCCTCATCGATCACACTGACCGCCTGCACAGGTTCGCAGGCTGGAAAAGGAAGATACGTGGCCGAAGAAACAAGACTCTTCTAAGAGGGAAAAGTTGCGGGGAGATGGCAGCTGTCTCTGCAAGGAGAAAGTTCTCTCCAACTTCCGCCCCTCCCTCTTACACAGCACGGGGGGGAGCGGGAGGGGGCGAGGGCGGTCAGAGCCCTCCCAGGCACAGGTGAAGTGCTAATAACTCCATTTGGAAACTGTCAGGTTCGGATTTTTTAAGTCACAGCTGTGCTCGCACTCCACTTCGAGCTGTAGCGGCCTTCTCTTCGCACATTTTAATTAGCACATAAAAACTCCAAAAAGCTCTCCACATGTTTTTTGTCTGGAATTTCTAAGTGAAAGTTCAAAGCTGCCCTGAGGTTCCCAGGGAAAAGCAAACCAGTAACGGGCACCTCTCAACCAGGTGGCCCGGGCGCCTCGGAACCACTCGTGCTGGGCCCGGGGTTGTGGTCTCTGCACCAGCTGGGTTGTGAGTCCCAGCTCACTCGGCGCTCGAGGTGCCCACCCTGGTCACGAGCTGAGCACCCCGCTTGCCAGAAGACCCTGCAGTGACCTCACGTGACACTGCAGGAGGGCAGAGAGAGCCCCTGCAGCAGCCCTGGCAGCGCATACGTGAGGGGCTGGTGAGCTACCCAGAATCCGGCCTACCCAGATGGCACTGGGGGCATCCCTGCACTCCAGCCCTCGAGGGAGCTGGACCCACACAGTAGCGAGAAGTCAGAGGGAGGAGACGGAGCTGACAAACACGGTGACCGAGTGCGATACCACACAGGCACCCCTGCGACTGCACCCCGTGCCCTCACCCTCTTCGGCCCCAGTTTCCATTCCGTGGTCCCGTGGGATCCTGGAGGGTGGGGGAGAGGGGTGGGCGGGAGGAGTTCTTGAGGCGCGTCCCAGCCCGGCTCTAAGCTGCCCCCAGTGCGGGTGCTGAGGCCACACCCAGCAGTGCGCAGGGGACCGTACCAGGTCCCAGGGATCAAACCAAGGCCGCAGTCTAGGAAGCATCTCTGGCCAGAGGCCTGGGGCACCCACCTGGGCTCTCTCCGCCGACATCTGCCCCAGGCCTGAAGCCGGGGCAACGGTGCTGGGACAGAGGAGCCGCCTTCTAGAACACGGAAGAAAGAACCACGCCAGGATGACACAAGGGGGCCTGCCACAGACCCGACAGGACCATCAAGCTCCGCAATCACCAGCAGAGACGATCACGCGTGTTCGTGCCCCGGACCCCACTTGCCAACTGTGGGGCGCTCACCCATGCGTTTGCTTCAGTGAATCCCAGCGGAAGCTCCCAAAGGCCAGCCTGGTCGGCCAGGGTGTTCCCAGCGCTCCTGCCTCCCTCCTCCCTGCACCCCGCTCAGGAAACGGGCACATCTCCGAAGGGAAACGGTTCTGCAGACATGGCAGCTGGGGGAACACCGGGACCAGAATCTGCGCCCAAGGACCCTCTGGAGAGGCTCCCAGCACCCAGAACCGCCGGGTGCTGAGGACACTCTTGGGAGCATCAGGGAGGATGGCCCCCAGGAGAAGCAAGACGTGGCGGGAGGGTGCAGAGAGGGGAGGGGTGGGTGTGGGAGGGGGTCAGGGAAGCAGCTGTGGGTCTAACTCGCCCTGCACAGTCCTGTCGCTGGTTTAGGGGTCAGACCCAGCCTTGGGTCCAAAAAAGCATGAGCCCGACCCCTTCCCCTTGAAGGGCCCCAGTGAGGACCTGCTGGACAGATCCCAAAGAGGACCGACCGGTGAACCCTTGGGGGCCATGATTCCAGCTGCAGGATCTGCCCCTTCCATGACACGGTCCCTTGGCATGGCCTGCAGGGACGGCTCCCGGGGTTCACTCAGGAAAACGCAGGGGGGGGGCCGGGGGGGGTCATCAACGGGAAGGGGAAGTGTGGACTGACTGGGCAGCGGTCAGCTCTCTGGGCTGTGCTTCCTTAGACAGACGGCCTAGCAGTGACTCCTCATGGGGAGAACGGCTTGGAGGCGGCGGCCGCCACGCTCCGAGCTGACGACGCCGTGGGACTGAGCCTGCGGGGAGAGCAGCAGCCGGGACGGCCCCACGGAACCCTGAGCCGGGAGCACGCTGGGGAGCGGGCGCAGCTCTGCCCTCACGGGGTACCAGGCCTGCCAGAGGGGCCCGTCAGGCCTGACTGAGGGAATAAACATGGGAGCGAGTGGCAGCCGGAACATGGAATTTCCTTGTTTTTATTAGTTTAAGGCTCTTAAAGAGCAACTCTGACACTGGGGAAAACTTCTCAAATATGTACTACTTGCTGCTTAGATCCAGTTACCTCTCACATGTTTCCAATCAGCCCGCTTGCCAGCGCCGCTAGTTATCACGGGGCGGCGGGGACGGGCTTCCCTCCCGCCGGCCTCAGCCGCCGGGGCCCAACGCGGCCAGCTGCTCGGGGGGGGGGGGGGGGGGCGCACGGAGCTCTCACAGCTTCAACCCTGCACTGACAGCTGCTGAAGGGCTTTCATTTCCCTTGACAGAGACCACCGCCAACAGGCCGGGCCACTGAGGCGAGCGCAGGAAGTGCCCCCCCAGAGAAGCACACACCCCGCCCAGCCATCCAGGTCCCCATCGGGGAAGACGAGGGCTGAACCTCTACACACTCAGGGCTCTGGCGGGCTGCTCTGTGACCCCGTGTGTCACGCAGACTGCAGCGGGTCTCTGGCCCAGTGTGACCATCAGCTAACCCAAGAAAGCCCAACTGGTTCCCCAAATTCTTTTTTTTTTGAGGGGGACACATCTGGCAGTGCTCAGGGCGTCCCCTGGCTCTGCACTCAGGAATCATCCTGGAGGTGCTCAGGGGACATTACGGGGTGTTGTGGATCGACCAGACCAGGCCTGCACAAGGCAAGGAGGTCAACCCTACACTCTCTCCAGCCCCTGGCAACTCAGACTGTGAATGGAGATTCCCACGCTCTCTTGCTGTGAACCGCACACAGCCAAGAGGCCACACGGTCCCAGGCATCAGACCTGACTGTCCGGCAGGTACACCCACACGGGAGTGTGCTAGGGACAGAGCACGTGGGGGGGGGGGGGGGAACCACAACTTAGAGACTCTTGTGAACCAAAGGAAGCCCACCTGGCTGTCCCGGGTGAGGGAGAAATGTGAACTCAGAGCAAAGGGGGTGACGTTGAGAGAGGGTATCTTTCCTGGTCAGCGGTACTGGTGCAGGTGACCATGTGTCCCTCTGGTCTCCCAATGGCCTGGGCAGGGGCTAGTAGCCCTGCTGGGCTGTGGGGCACACTGTCCCCCATCCCCTCACAAACCAAGCGCTTGAAGCGGCAGGGACAGGCTCCAGATTTCCTGCATAAACATTTATTTTTAATTGAGCTTTTTTTTTTTTTCCATTTGAAACCTGTTAATTCCATGACTGAGAATTCATCAAGCTTCAGACTGGAATTAATTTTAGCAACTGCCTTATACAAAAATATTAGTGGCTGTGGTTGTGTGACCGGCCTCCCTTCACACACTGTCATTGAGAAGTCTGCGCCTCCGCCTGCTCCCCACGAGGAGCGGCGGGGGAGCGGGAGGGCTCCCCAGCACCTGCCCACGGCCCCTGCATGGGGAGAGGCCCTGTGCCAGGGTCTCTGCCCCCACCCCGCATTCACGACGGCAAACTGGGAGTCGGGGCTGCCGAAGACTGGTCAGCTCTGCATTCAGCTTTCTCGCGATGGCCCCAAGGTCATCGTTACAGCCCCTTCCACTGTCCCCATTCTCACCAGGATCGAGACCACCGTGGCCACTGCTCTACCGAGCCTTAAAGTCGCAGGTCACAGCAGGAGGCCACCAGAGGCACCCCCACCCCAAAGGGTCTGCGTGTCAGCTCCTACCCCAAACTCTAAGGATGCGAGTTTCCTTGATGGGTCAGCCCCCAGCAAGCCCCGACACCTCCCACATGGGCTCAGGCCCCCTGTCCAGGGGAGAGCAACCCATCCTGGTGTCATCCACCCCACGCCTCTAAAACCGTGACTCCTGGACACTCGGGTCATCTGCAAGTGGCCAGCACCTGGGCAGGCTCAATCCTCCAGGGCCCCCGAACCCCGCAGGCCCATCTCCAGACAAAGACCTACCCCACCATCCCTGGAACGGCCAGCACCAAGGAGCCTGGAGGCCGTCCTGGGCTCCTCCTGGTCCCAGCAGCCTGGCCCAGCCCTCAGGGTGGCCAGGCCAGGGCAGACAGCCTCGAGAAGCCCGGCTCCAGTCCAACTATCCCACCAGGCAGGGTCTCTGCGTCCCTGGGGTCCTTCAGAAGACGCCCGCCAACCATACCGAAGGTTTCCAAGCATTCCTGTTCAGCCACGAGTACCCCGAGCAGCCACAGCTGATGACAAGCTGAGACTGCAGTGCTTGTCCCCAGCCCTCGCTGCGGCCTGAGGCACCACGGCTCATCTGGCCAGAGGCCATTCACGCCGTGTCTCACAGCCTCCCAGCAGAGGCGACACTCCTGGGCCTGGGAGGAGCCCACACCCTGATTCGGGCATCACCTGCCCACCCCCAGCAACCCTGTGGCTGTGAGCTGCCCTCTGGGCGAGCCCGGGAGCTCCGAGGTGGCCGGTCCGGGGCTGGGAGCAGAGTCGTGCCAACTTATTTACGGCGTCGCCAAAGCCGCACGGAGCCTAACTGGAATATATATTTCACACAGTACCAAAACTTTTAAATATCCACAAGAAGATTTCATTTTTATAGGCAATAAACATTAAATCTAAAGGACTGGAACATAAAAAGTGTTTTAATACCATATAAATCACCTTTCCCTAGACAGACTAAATCTCCGAAGGTTTTAAGGACTGCAATATAAATTTTTATGGCAAATTATCTACATAGAAATTATCTGCATGAGATGCACTTTCACTTCTCATTTGCATAGTGCTGACAATCTTCTCCATCACAGGAGTTGATCCGCTGTGGGGATCCACCAGAAGAGACGCGTAGGCCAGGGTGGGCGTCCCAAGCATCCCCCGCCTCCCTCCTCCTCCTTTACCTGCTGCCCGAGGTCCTGAGACTAACCCATACCCTGCACTGCACCCCCCCCCCCCAGTGGAGGGAGCCCCCAGGCCAGGCCCCAGTCTGCCAGCCAGTTCAGTCCCATGGCCCGGGGTGTTTGAACCTCTCTGGTGTCTGCCTTCGAGGTTAAGATTCATCAAGAATCTCAAGGAGTAGAAGTCACAGTTGTACTCTCAGAGGGAGAATATGATAGTGTCTGACAATCATTTTATTTTACTAGTGAGTTACCAAAGTTACAGTCCAGCCTGCACATATAAGGAGCCTCAAATTGCTCTTCCCCGTGCGAAGAGTTATTTTTCTAGTAGAAGAACACGAAGAGGGAGCAAACACGCCTGTTCTCAGCCCAGCGATTAATAATCCCAGCAGCCTTCTGAAGAAGGAAAGTGAGGAAAGCATCTTCAATTACCTCCCTACACGTTTCAGTCACACAACGCACACTGAAGTGAAGCTTTGGAGCTGGCCTCTAGCGCAGGCCAGGTTCAAACACTGCACAACAGCTCGCCTTCACTTTCTGGCAGGATCTAATTAAGAGAAAGTAGATCAAGCACTTCAAAACTCTGCACCAAAATAAGAAGTATTTCCGTAAAGGGGCACCAATCTTTCTGCTGGGTTGGTTTGGGGGGCCACACCCAGCGGGGCTTAGGGCTAACTAACTCCTGGGCAGTGCTTGGGGGACCACAAGTGGTTCCGGGGATCAACCAGGGGCTGGGGAGGTACAAGGCCAGCACCCGAACCCCTGCATCACTCTCTGATTCCGTCGCGTTAGCTTGGCGATGAAGCATGAAGGCCAGACTTGGCGGGGTGGGGGTGGGGGGGGGGGAGCGCCTCGACAGCAGTTCCCGGTTAGCAGGCAGTTGAGCAGCAATCGTGACGACCCTCTCTCCGACAGGCTCGCTGCGAACCATTCCTGTCGAACTGGCGATTCTACCCTCGGTGTGGGCATGAGTGTCCCACGGGGCCCCAGGCCCTAAGTTCTGAGATCAAGTTGCTCGCAGACACTAGGACAGGCGGCCGGAGGTGCCGCTTCACGAGTGAGAAGGGGGCCATTTTTTCTCCAGATTACAAGGACACTTGGTGCCAGCCAACAACAGCTTGTACGGTCGGACTTAAACGTGCTCAAGCCCACACCACCAAGCGGGAGGCAGAGGGCCTAAGGGAACTGAGCCGGGCTTTGCAGGGCACTGGCCCAGGTTCAATCCCCACAGCAAGCTCCCCACAGCACCACTGGCCTTAGAAGCCCAGCACCACAATGAGAGAGAAGGGTCCTTCCTGTGCTCGGATCAAGTCGGGGCCCTATGTCAGGCACAGCTCCAGGCACTGAGCCCCCCACAACACCCGCATGCCCCACCTCTACTGACCTAACTGGTGGGACAAAGAAAAGTGGACACCAGGACCCCCATCCACAGTGCTTCAGGTCTGCCGGGAAGCGGGCGTAGCAGCCAGGAGCACTGAAAGTGGAGTCCAGCAACCTGCACTATGGCGGGCGAGGTCGGGTAGGCCAGGAAGAGGGGAGCCAGGTAGCCTTCTCCCAGAAACTCAACACTCACCCAACAGCTCCCTGAAAGACCTGAGGCTCACCATGTCTCTGAAGTTGGAGCAAATATAAAGGATAAACACACACACACACACACACACACACACACACACACACACACACCTGTAATCCCTGCCTGTTCCCATCTGGCCAGGACTTTCTCCCTCCTCACGTGTCCCCTCAGAGGGTCTCTCAACTGTGCACAGCCGGTTCAGTGACCACGGACCAAGTCAGAAGGGAAAAACCCTACACAGGCGTAAGCCAAGTCAAACTCGCCTCTGAGTTCCCAAGATTCCACTCCTTCATGTGGGGTGACTTGGGGCTTGGGGGTCAGGTACAGCCCGGACAACACTCAAAGTTGGATGGCCCAGTGCGGCAGGCAAGGAGTGTCAGGATAAGGAGGTTCAGGTAGTGTAGGGAACTGGGTTCCAAGCATTGCCGCCCACCTCCTGGTGGGCATTTCACTGCGACCCCGCGAACCTGGGAACACCAGGGACAGAGGGATGGCAGGCTCTCCAGACACCGAGGAGAGGGGAGAGGGGCTCTGGCAGATATTGTGGTCGCCAGGCACTCCAGCCCCTTGTGATCATGGTCCAGGGTTCCAGGATGTCTGGGACTCCCTGTCGCCCTGGTCACACCGTCCTTGACTGCCCTTCCGTCTGCACTGCCACCCACTGCGGGGCTTGAGGACAGGACAGATTCGCTCTTCTCTGGCCTGTCCATTGACTCCCGGAAAACTCACGGTACGAACCCAAGAAGGGAGACGCCCTGGCCGCCGTAGACCTGGAGACACAGCTGCGGAGTGCCCAGGAGGAGCGGCCTGCATCTCCCCAACCATCCTCTCGGTTACCAACTCTTAGGTCGCATCGCTGGGTCTCATGAGTAAGCTGCAGCCAAGGTGACAGCCAGAAAAGCCGGGTCCCTGGCCGAGGAGCCAGGCACGTCCCCACCCGTCTATTCGATTCATTCATGCATGTACCCACACAGCTTAGGAAGCAACGTGACCAGTACAAACAGAAAGATGAGCCCATGTGAAAAATACCACGTTACTTATCAGTAAGTGTGAAGACAAGCTGTTTACCTGCGTCTAGAGACAACCAGAACTTTGGGGGAGGGCTGGGGGGCTGGGTTTCTGGGCCACGCCCTGCAATGCTCAGGGTTACTCCTGGCTCTGCACTCAGGAATTGCTCCTGGCGGTGGTGCTCAAGGGACCATATGGGATGCCGGGGATCAAACCCAGGTGGGCCCCAAGGCAAGCGCCCTCCCGGCTGTGCTACTGCTTGGGCCCAAAGAACTGTTTTTGGTTTGGTTTGGTTTGGTTTGGTTTGATTTCGAGGCCACACCAGGCGGTTCTCTGAGCTCACTCCTAGCTCTGCACTCAGGGATCAGTCCTGGCAGGTATCAAAGCCAGGCCGGCTATGCGCAAGGCAAATGCCCTCCCCACTCTGGCCCCAAATAGGAATTTTCCTTCCTGTTTCTTGAGCAGCAGTAACGGGACTCAGTCGTGGTACCAGCAGCCCAGGTGGGGCCTCATCCACCAGGCAGCCTCTGGGTTCTGGAGTGTAAGAGCCTGTGGCCACCGAGCCACACACAGACCAAAGGCCGCTGAGACCTGCAGCTTCCAGCAACCAGATGCCTTGTGTCCCCGGGTCCCAGGCAGGTACAAAAGGACAAGAGCCCTCGAGGACCCACAGGCTCACAAGGCCACGGCAGCCTGGGGTTTCAGTGCGTCTGACTCCCTCCCACCTGCTCACACCATCCTTCTGATGGCGACAGGCCCTCGCACCTCCTCTCTGCACTGCTGGGGGGGGGGGGCGGTGGGAGTGGACACGCGGGGAACTGGTAACTGGAAAGGACCTGCTGGCACTGGACTGTGAGTTCCAGGGCGAGAACACCAAGAAGCATCACCCCACCCCCGTCCCGGGAGCATGGCCAGCCGCAGAGTAGGCTCCAAGGGCCCCTTCCCAGTGTCCACGGCGGGCTGGGACAGGCGCTCAGGAGGCTCATCTACAGTGACTCATCATGGCATGGACACTGGGCTCAGCTCAGGGCACCACAGACGCGGGAACCCCAGAGCCAGACCTGCTGAGGGCAATGACAAATGCATGAGAAGGGTCAAGGGGCTGGGGGCTGGGGTCCTGCCTGAATGGCAGCCCCCGAACAGGACCGACAGCCTGGACACGCAGCGGTGTCGCTGGACAGGCCTTCAGGCTGGGGTTTCCTGCGGCTCCCTGCGGCTGCTCCTGGCTCTTCCCTGGCCTGCAGTGGCTGGGCACACCTGGCCAGCAGCCCTGACCAAAGGCCTCTGCACCTTCCTGCCACCGAATACAGCTGTGGGGAAAGCAAAGGTGGGGAGAGGTCCCAGGGCGGGCACCCCTCCACTTGCAGCGCCCACCACTCGAGAGAACCAGAGGATTTCTCCCAGCCTCCGGCCAGAGGAAACAGACCTCAAGATGCTGGCCACATGAAAGGCTCATGTGTAAAAATAATTCAGTTCAACAAATATTTCCGCTCCATGCAAATCACAGGCATAGGCGCTGCAGAGGACGAGGGGAGGGGCCGGGGAGGAAGCGGGTGCTTCAAAGAGCCCGTAGCCCGGTGACGCGGCAGGAGACGCCGGGGCACAACAACCAGCTCAAGAGCTGCTTAAAGCAGCCAGCAAGCACCGGGCGCCGTGCGAACACCCATGAGCACACCCCGTCCAGTCTCACGCCGGGCATGTCAAAGCTGAGCAACGCCCACAGCACGCTACACAGAATCACCCCTACCCCACGGGCGGGTGGCCCAAGCAGGTACTTGGGTCTCCAAGTTCCACTTGCTGGGGGGCCTCCACTAGTATCTGTCCAAACAGGTACCAGAACTTGGGACAGAGGCACCCTGCATACACCGCCCCTCCCCCCAGAGAGAAAAGCAGGTTCCCAGCCTAGGGAGGAGAGCGAGTCCTGGACTCAGATGCATCGGAGAGCCCGCCAAGAGGTCTCTGGCTACAGACGAGGCAAGAACTGATGGGGGTCCCGGCTAGGAACGCCCCACCCCGTCTTCTCCAAGTGCATCTGGCCCGCTGTGGGGGCTCAGTCACATTAGCTAATGAACGCACAACAATAAATAGAAGTGGCCTTCTGAACGAACGCCAGCTTCGTCTGTATGTACACAGAGAAAGCTGGCGCAAGCCAACAATTTCTATATTATGTTCATTTCATCCCCGTATAATTCTCAATCGCTCATTGTAAACAGAAATTACTGGCAGGGTTCTGATTAAGGATGGCAACATTCTGTATTCAGCCCGAGTGACAGACTCGCCCCACAAGTATAAATAACTTGATTAAAAAAAAAACACACCAGGGTGATGAGCGCCACTCCCACGTATGAAGTATCGATGAAATATGAAGATGAAATGAGCATGCACCCCCTCCACGGACTAGAATTTAGAAATGAGTCAGCAAAGCTGAACTCGGGTCAGTCTCAAGGTGGAGCCTCTGGTCCCCCGTGGCCACAGAGGCAGCCCCCAAGGACAGAGACGCTGGAGCACAGGATGGAGGGGTGGAAAAAGTGACTTTTTTGTGTCTTTGCTGTCACTTGTCCATCCACCCCACTTTGTCCATCCACCTAGGTGGGAAATGCAGGCTTCAGCGGCCACACAGACCAAGAAGCCCGCACAAGGCCAGCCACAGTCCCACCAGCCATTCTGTGCACCTCGACGCCAGGTGCTGGGGAGGCCGGAGGTTTGGGGTGTGGTCACAAGAGGACACTGGACACCGTCCTCTTTCCCCACGTGATTTCCAGAGTGATTTCTATCCTGCATCTGAGACCAAGTGGCCACACCGCACAAATCTTCCCTTACTCCAATTTGCTTTTCTGGTGCCAGGGACCGAGGGAGGGTCCCGCACAGGCAAGGCAGAAAGCTCTGCAGCCCACCCTCGCCCTCTCACTTCAGAAGAATGGGATTCTGGAAAGAGGTGCTCTGCTGGGCAGCGGGCTCACGGGGGCTCCTGATGGCCGGTCACCTTCACGCCGCTGAGTTGCGCTTCTGGATGCCTTCCCGGTCTCCTCGAGAAGTTCAGCAAGGCTCTGTGGTCCTCACAAGCGCCATCCCCCGCACCCACTCCCCCAGCCCCCGTGGAGGAAGTACAGACTCGCTGCCAGCCAGGCAGGTACCAGAGCTGCTGCCCCCAGATGAGACATAGGCCCCGGAACGGACTTTCAAAGGTGCCCATCGAAAGCTGAGACGGGGCGACACCAGTGCCCGAGGGCCGCAGCCAAAGCCCAGCTCTGCCAGGCTTGGGATCACCTGCTCTGACTCTAGCCAGAGGCCTCCCCAGGGAAAGACAGGACTCTGGTCTGGATGCAGCAGGTGCTGTCCCAGAGCTCTCTGCAGAGACCCGCCCCCTACAGAGGGTGGGGGCAGGGGTCTCTGTCTCTCGCCCAGCCCGGGGCCTGAATAGGGATGGAGGCAGCCGTGGCCCCTTTTCTTGGGCCAGAGACCCAGACCGGGTTGGAGTCATCTCTGGCAGCTGTGCAGGGAGCGGCAGGACCCAGGTGTGCCCCCTTCCAGGCGTGCAGGCTGCCCCCGCAGTCAAGAGACCCAATCACAGGAGCCGACAGCCCAACGGGTCTGTCAAATCCTGGCCAAGGCAGAAGAAATTCTTGACAAATCGGTGGCGTCAGAAAATCAATTCCCAAATGCCATGTAATTCACTGACAAGCCCACCGGGGCATTAGCTGTAAATGGGAAGGGATTTCTTTTCTTTAAAAGGACCAAGATAAGAGCGAGAAACATCTTTGCGTTTTGTCTGCGGCCCAGGCGAGCGCGCGTCACACACACACACACACACCGGCCTGCCTGCCAGCCCTGGAGATCCACGGGAAGGTAAAGGCTTCTTCTGGGCTGGAAAGTCTCCAGTACAAACTGGTCTGGACACGGGAACACGGTGTCAGACCGAGGCAGCAGCAGCTTGTCTGACTTGTGGTTTTCTTGACAACATTCATCTTCTCTTGGCCTGATACAGGGCAATTAGTGCTTGTCAGCTGAATCATGTGTTATTAAGATCATTCAGGCATTTTTTAATTACGGTTAGCGAGACAGACAGTAATGAGATCTCCAGCAAGTCCAACTTTCCACTTCCTTTTCAGATAAATCTTAAGCTGCCTTTCCCCTCCACTGCACCCCCCCCACCCCCCACCACCCCCCACCCTCAACAATGTCTCAAAAGAATTGTTTATTCCTGCAGGTAGATACATGTAACCCGTCCTGGCTTCCCCTACCTTCACATGCATCAACGGCCGGGGGCCAGGGCCATCGCCAAATCAATCACAGGCCTCTCTTGGGAAGCAGCCGGCCCTCTGGTCGCACGGGCAATCTCTGCTCCCCGAAACACTCTGAACCACCACGAAGGCCGTTCTGGAACTGGACTTCAGGGCTCCCATCCAGGGGCACCTGCCAGGCACTCCTCCCGCTCACAGGGCCTGGCCGGTGTTCAAGCCCCAGGCCGCTCCAGAGCCTTCTCCCCCTCTCCACAATCATGTGACCGCCCCTCCAGGCCCAGGAAACGACAAATGATCTGATCTGATCTGCTCTCAGAGTCCATTTTTTTTTCCCTTGGCTTCTAATCCCTGAGGAAGGCCAAAGGACCTGATGCGAGGCCATCGGAATCGGGGCTCGGCGCGGGGCTGTTTCACACGCGGGGCAGCTCCTCGACCAGGAAGGACACTTGCAGCTTTTCTGTTCCCAGTGCTCCCGCTCCCTCTCCCTGCAGCCAGGAGCCAGCATGACTTCTGAGCTATTCCTGGTGCACCATCTGTTCTCTGGCGAGGCCGCCACAAGGGTCTGGGGGCTGCGTGATAAGGAGGCGAGGCCCCCTCAGCCCCACGCTGCAAGCACGGCCTCCCCATGAACCCCCTGTGCAGTCATCTCCTGTGAGCTGCCTCCCGAGAACCTGCATTGCTGCACTTGCCATGGGCTTGCAGGCCCGCCGGCACTCAGAAATCTCGGAAGGCTCCAAACCCTGTGACCCAGTGCTGGGGTATTTTTACAAAAGCCGTTTTTAAAGCGCCTTTTCTTGCACTCACTCCACATGTTCCTGCCGCTCGGTGCGGCACGTTACATAACGCATCCTGGCTATTCTTGGGTTCCGAGTCCTGCCTGCCGTGGCGCTCTCTAAAGCAAGCCTGTTCCCGCAGGCTTTTATACAACTCGGACACCGCACTGCAGCCCAGAAACGCACCCTTCTCTCCCGAAACCCCTGCGGAAGGCAATTGGCCCCTTCAACTCCTGGTCACTCGGGCTTCTCGCCATCAGCCATCACAGTGCCCCAAGTGCAGGAAGATGAGAGCAGGCCCTTGAATCACCTACACACGCGCCCACACACAATAACAAGCTGCCCTGGGCCTGGAGACCAGGAGTGGCCACGGTTCACCCGAGCGAGCACATTTCTGGACCCACCGTGTGGACTCCAGACAGGAGGTGAGCCTAGAGAGACCACCATGCACCCTCTGGAGTCACCAGGGACCCTACAAGCCAACCACTAAGCACCCTGGGAGATACTCACCTCTCCCCACGGGGAGGAGAGAGACCACCTAGGGCAGAATAAAGTCAGCCCCTGGCTGCACGCTGACCAGGGAACACAATGGTTGGGGTGTCACGTGCCTCAGGAGGCAGGTCCTTGGAACAGCAAGTCAGAGAAGAATGCTCAAAACTGCCACCGTCACACTGACACCAGACTCACGAGATGAGGCTGGCCTCCAACCTGTCAAGGTGGTGGCCCCCAGGAAACTGTCACTGGCCACCTTCTATTCCCCAGAGAGACAAAAAGCTGATTCCAGTAGTGGCCTCACGGCCGCAAATCTGAAAGAGCACTGGGTGTACCCAGACGCCACCGGCCCACGCGGCTCTGAAGGCCTGTCCCTGGAGGAACACCGGGGGCTCCGTGTGCCCCCCAACGCAGCCTCACCCAGCAGTGCTCAGGGGCCATCTGGGTACTGGGGTTCTATAGAACCAGGGTCGCTGTGTGCAAGGAAGCATCTCGCCCACTATAAGAGCTCTCCGGCGCCAAGAACATACTTGTATCTTGAATGAAAAAGCAGAAAGCCAGGGCTTGAAATCAGAAAGAAGCAGGGAGGAGAGGGAATGAACCCACCCTAGCTACAAAGTGATGTAAAGGCCGTAGACCCCAGGGTAGGGGGCTTGTCTTTTCCGGCGCCATCTGAAAGGGGACCAGAGGGAAGGGAGGAGTGCCAAGGTCGCCTGCAGCCAGGAATTGTGCGGTCAAGAGCCCCAGACTCCCTGACAATGGGGCAGGTGATGCTGCACCACAGGCCAGCAGGCGGCCAGCGCCCCCTGCCACACAGCCTCCCAAGCCTGTTAGTAGGTGGCTCATCTTTTTCCTTTCAACAGCATTCTTTTTTAAATTGTGTTCCAAAGGATCAGTTTGCTTCTAGGGTATGGAATGCATGAGGGTGGGCTGGCGAGGTAGATAGAGAGCTGCACTGCCCGCTCTGCAGGCCTAACCCAGGATTCGGCCGAGAGAGCCGCTGCTCCTCCCCTCGGCCCCCCACCCGCATTTCATTGGTTCCCAGGCGCTTTTCGTTGTCGAAAGTTCTTGAGCTAGCTCTGAGGCCTGCTGCCATGAGGACTCATTGCTTTTCTGGTCGCACACACCGAGAGCCACTGCCCGGTTCATGAAAGGAAGTGGCATGATTTCAGGGGGCCCCTGGGGGAGGTCTCCCTGCCCATCTGCCCTCTCTCCTGGCCGCCTGCTTCACAGAGCCCCGAGACACTGGCCCACAGCATAGGGTAGCTAGCTGGCCTTTGGTCTGCAGCCCTGCTGCTGGCATGATCTGCGCCATCACGAAAGAACAGGGATGAAAGTGGAGTCAGGGGCAGGGCAGGGTGCTGGAGGAGGTGCGGCAGGGGCACGGGGCTGGGTGGGCGGGCGCCTGGAGACCCCCAGTGCTCCTCCAGGGACAGACCCGCAGATCCACGTGGGACAGCGGCACCGGGGTGCGCCCAATGCTCTTTCAGACGTTGTGGTCATAAGGCCACCACTGGAAGCAGCTTCCTGTCTCCCTGGGAAGCAGAAAGTGACCAGCGTGTCACAGAGCACTGGCTGCCTGGACCAGAAAGGAGGAGAGTCTGGCAGGGAGGGTTCTACTGAGCCTCATCTGACACTGAAAGATGCAGAAGGAGGCGGAGCATATCGGGGGATGGGACATGATGACACACAGGGACACACATCTGCCTCCATGTACATGTGCACAAATGACCTCCAGAGAGCCGCCAAGAAGCCGGCAGGGACAGGCTGAGAATAGCCGAGAAAGGAAAACAGAGACTGAAAACCCCTCTCTGCTGGCCCAGGAGCCTGCTGCGTCCCCTGCTCAGAGACAGGCAGGGGAACCGAAGCGACGTTTGCTAGGAACTGCCCACCCTTCCCGGGAAGGCACGTAGGACCCAGACACATCCAGACCACAGTGCAGTCTCCCCAGGGCCCGGCCTTGGCGGCAATCACATACTCCAAATGGCCGTGAGATACGTGCCCTGACACACAGGGACACCCATCCCAGTGTTTCAGGGAATCAAATACTGGAAAAGGACAGCGGCATTCACAGTGGGCTCCACTGCACATGCCAGGGCTCGGGGCTCAATGGCCTGAGACATTTGTCTGGGGTTGTTGTGGGGGGCCCACCTGGCTATGCTTAGGAGTCACTCCTGGAGGTGCCAGGGATTAAAATCCATGCCAGTCACGTGCAGGGTAAACGCACGACCTGCCATCCTATCTCTCCAGCCTGGCCTGAGATATTCCCACCAGCACCCCAGGCCCTAGTAGGGAAAATCGTTTACCAGAGTCTACCGTGTAATTCCCCTCACCTAGTTCTACGAGGGGGTTGGAACAGAAGGCTATATTCCCAGAGAGTAATTGGATTAATGGGGCTTTTTATTTGACTTTTTTTTTTTTTTGCAGTTTCTCCCTCCTTGGGGAAAGGTGGGAGGGTTGGAACGTACCTGGCAATCTTTGGCTCTGTGCTCAAGGAACCACGTGGTGCCAGGGATCAAACCAGGGTTGGCTGCACGCAAGGCAAGCACTTGAACCTCTGCCCTCTCTCCAGCCTCTGGAGTTTCATCATGGGAGGAAGACAGCGGGGAGGGCGCCTCTCTGCTCAGGGATCACGCCTGGTAGGGCTCCAGGGACTGCTCAATCCTATGTGGTGCCAGGGATCGAACCCGGGTCGTCTGTGTGCCAAGCGAGCGCCTCCCCTCTGTACTATGTTTCCGGTCGCAGAATTTCCTCATTTCTAACATGCACTTTGAAAAATCGGTGGTTTTAGTTCTCGGTGGGCTGGGGAGGGGGCTCCTTTCCCAGGCCCCACAGCAGCAAATGAAAGAGAGAGCAGAGCAGTCGGGCCACGCGGCCCCCTCCCACCCGGGAGCCCCCTCCCCGTTTCCGGGCCAGGCAGCACGGGGGTCTGTGCGGCGTTCGGTGTGAGGCAGAAATGATCAACAGAAACTGGAACGAAAAGAGCAAACAGCACCACAGGCTCGGCCGGCGCTGCGGCGGCAGAATGCGCTCGTCCTCCCTTCTCATTCCTTCTATGTTTGGCACAAACAGTTCTTTGGCTTATTATAGGGCAGTGTGACAAAAATACATTCTAACAGCAATTAAACACCAGGCCTAACAGCCAAGTGTTTTCAGTTAATAAAGAGCTCTGCTTAAGAGAGAAATCATTGTCTAACTCACAGCAGCTGAAACCTAGCCCGCATCCTCGCCACTCGTGAGTGACGAGCGGCATGATTTAAAACCCGCCCGACACCTCACGGCCCCAGGAACCCTGCACCCGTGGCGAGGATGCGGCCCCCGCAGCAGCTGCGCCGGCCCTCCGGGGAACTGTCAGGAATGACGGTCCCCAGGCACCAGGGGGCGGCATCACTGGTGCAGCACCCCCCGGGGTGGGGGCCAGGGTCCCCTCCATGCCTTCACCTAGCTCCATGACAGTGGCTCTGGGGCATACGCTCCCTCAGTCCGGGACTCCCGCCCCAGCGGACCCCGAGTCTGACGGCCCAGGCCCACCCGGGCTCTCTGCGGGGAGCCTCCCCACCTCGCAGGAGTGTTCAGGGGATCCGACGAGGTGCAGACCCAGCAGTGCCCATGGCGCTGGGCACGGAGGCGGGTGCCAGCCCTTCCTGCCTCCTCTGCGCTGGCCTGACAGGTACTTAGAGAAAAGGCGGAGGCCCCTGGGGAGCCCAGAGTCACCGTGCTCCAGCTGCTTTTTAAGTAAAATGGAGCTAATACTACCTGCCTTCGAGTCACCTTTAAGGATGTTGTCAGGATTAATTGAATGGGGCATATTAAGCTCTGATTTCCTCAGAGAGAGACACCGAGTAAGTACAGGATATTACTCTATCAGCGGCCTGCTTCGCCATCACCCCCCCACCGGCACGACAGGAATGCACCGGCCCACTCCCAGCCCACTGCAATAATCCGAATTCAATTAAAGCTCAGAGCTCACTGCAGAAGCGGCTCTTGTTGCAGGGACAATGTGAAACCACCCCAGACTCAGGGCTTGGATGAGACTAAATCCTGTTTCCAGTTGACTTCATCGACACTTCCTGAAGGTCCCGGACAGCAAGCCAGGAAAGGCGGGCCTAGAGCGTCCCCTCCTTCCACGGCTCTCCTGTCCCGTCTTCAGGTAGAAAGTTCACAGTCACTTAGCACACACAGGCGCGACCACACAGGCGCAACCGTCACCCGAATGAGAAAGCACACCTTCAAACTGTATTCTTCAAAGGCAGAGGAGCCAGGGGCCAGAGCACTGATACAGAGGGAAGGGCACTTGCCTGGCATGCAGCCAACCAGGGTTCGATCCTCAGCACCCCATATGGTCCCCCAAGCACCATCAGGAGTGATTCCTGAGCACAGAGCCAGGAGTAACTCTTGAGCATCACCAGTTGTGATTTCCACCCCCCACCCCCCCCCCCCACACACAAAAAATGTAGAAAATCCTGGGCTGGAGCAACAGTGCAGCGGGTAGGGCACCTGCCTTACATGTGCCCGAGCCTGGTTCAATCCCCAAGCCCTACCAAGAGTGACGCCTGAGCACAGATCCAAGAGTAAGCCTGAGCACCAACAGGTGTAGCCCCAAAACAAAATACACACACACATGCGTGCGCGCGCACCCCCACAACGCTTCACCCACCTTTCGAAATCTAAAACAAGAACGTGACAGAGCATCAACAGGCAGAATAAAAGTCAGCAGAACTTTAGTACTGAGGAAATGGAGAGATATAGATGTGTGACACCCCCCCCCATGGAACACTCAACCAGGGAGATGCCCACTATGCACAAAGCAGATCGGTGGTCTTCGGTCAACACCCACAGGCAGGGGCGGCCTGGGGAAGCACCGATGCCACCTTGGCTGAAGGGATCTCAGCTGCAAGTGTCAAAGGACACAGATCGCAGTGACGGTGCCACTGAGTCAGAGGGCTCTCGCAGCCAGGGCCCTGCTCACGGGCGGCTGCTCAGGGGTGCCCTGGAGGTGCCCAAGCTCAACCCCAGGGCTGGGAGTATGCCCACGTGCTCTGCCGGAGCACATCCATCCCCCATGCCTGCACGTCCACGTGCCCCATTCCCAAGGCCTCTCCAGCCGCCCCTTCCCCATCTTCCCCCAAATCATCCCAGACCCCATCACTGATCTCGCCCCCTAAACCCACGCTTCCTGATTACTGGCGGTCACCGCTGTGATACTCAACCCCACAGAGGCAGGACAAAGAAGCTCACGGCGCCTGCCACCTCCTATGCTGTGCTGTCTGGAAAACAGGGCAGTGATTTCCTGGACGGGACACGGCCAGAAACCCCATCAGGTGGGCAACATCGCTGAGCAGCCGGCACCCCCTCGACCCTCACCTCACTGCCCCAAAGTGGGTGCCGTTCCCCCTCCAGAACCAGAGTAGGGGGGTGGGGCTCAGACCCGGCACCTGCGCACAGGAACCTACAGCCACCCTTGTCTGGGTCACAGCCACACCCAGGAACTGCCGGCCCGATCCCCTAGGGAGAAGCCCACAAGCCAGTCAGGGGCAGCGCCAGGCGCAGGGCGCCCCCAGAGACCAGGCACGCTCGGTCCCGGCCCTGAAACACCAACTCCCAGGACGGGGGGGGGGGGGGGGGGGGCGTCAAAGGGGGCTGCAGGGCAGGAGACCGCAAGGCGGCCCAGGCACAGCTGGGGCAACAGCTCCTGGGGTACACACCAAAGGGAAGCCTGCCCCAGCCGTGACGCCCTGAGGTGCTCAGCCAGGGCACGGGAGAGGAGCAGCGGGGTCATGCCCACTGCCCCACGCTGAGACCTGCGGAGCCACAGCCCTGAGCCCCTCGGCTCACAGCAACTCCAGGGCATCTGACCTTTGACCCTGCTCATCCTGGCCGGTGACCCCCCACATCCTGACTGCAGTGCCCCCACTAGAGCTTGGCATGGTCCTCTTCGACTGAAGCCACCCCACGGGGCCCATTCGTGCCCAGGGAAGGGGCAGCGAGAGCCCCCAAACTCTGGAAACCGGGGCCAACTCTGAGCTCCCCACCTCACCACAGGCGCGCGTTAACTAAGCAGCTGCTACGTGTCAAATGCACGCGGGAGCTGACACTACTGAGCCCCATCTCTGGGGCGCTTCTCCTTGTTGGGGAGGTTGGCAAGGCAGCAGACTGGCCCCACTCTCCCAAGGACTGGCCCCCCAACATCTCGACAGCACCTGTGACTCCCCCTGCTCGCCCTCGAAGAGCAGTTGCCACTGGCGTTCCTGCTCGTCCAGGCCGTGGACACCCGCCACGGGCTTCAGACCCTAAGTCCAAGCTGCCGGCTCTGACGCACCGCCCCAGCACGTCCCTGCAGCCGGCACCACACCGGGTCCTTCCTGGTGTGGCCACAAGAGAAGTACAAGACGGAGATGATGACAACCCTGAGGGCAACCCCGAGAACCCAAGTTGATTCGGCCAGCCCGGCAGCTCCAAGGCTGCGTTTAGCAGGCCGGGGGAAGCCAGAAGCTGCCCCAGAGTGAGCTGGTTCCACTGAAGGCAAGCAACTGGCATGACCGCACATGGGACGCCACGACATCTGGTGATAGGGTCACAAGTTCTACAGAAGCAGCTGGGTGAGAGAAGGGAAAAGAGAGCAGGACTTCTGGAGACTTCCAGGCACCCGGGTGAGAACAGTTGACCCCCAGGAGGCGACCCTCCAGCTGTGGCCTGTGGCCGGACCACCAGGATACCGCTGAGCTGCCTCTACTACACAGTCTCCAGAAAGTTCCACCAGCCACAGTGGCTGAATCTCCACTTGGCAAAATTAAGCAATGTCGGAGAAAGCAGAAAGAAAATCTGTGTGATGACACGGGACATGGGGAAAATCAAGTCACACTGAATCTTCCTATGACTAGCAAACAGGGACCCCTCCCCCCCAAAGGGCCTCAGGGGAGCCCCGCCGTCCCCGTCCCCGAGAGATCTACAGCCAAATGCCAAGAGGACAGAGCAGGAGCACCTTAGACTCGCTGTTTCATGACTCGTTTTGTTTTGAGTATCTCAGGGTTGAAATTCTCATTATTCCATTTGTTACCAACAATTTAATGAGTTGTTCATTATATCAACCATGAATGATCAGCAAACAACTCTGCCTGCTCATTTATCTACTCTAGTTTAATTTGAGTCCTTAAAACAAATGTTCATGTCTGCAATAAAGGGTCTGATATGATTCCTTTGTCTGGAGACTGTAAAACAGGCATTCCAACTCTCTCTCCTCCCCAGGGAGATCTCAAGGTCGTCTACTTGGCCAAGGGCTCTGAAAAACAAGTGTGGCTTTCCCTGGACACCACGAGAGGATCTGTCTCCAGAGGGCCCGGGGCAGAGGGGCTGTCTGCGCCCTGGCCCCCCCCCCACCCTCTCGCCACCCCGGGGGGCTCCCGTCTCTGTACTTCCGGGTGCAGGGACACGTGCAGACACTGAGCAGACAACACACAGCCAGGACACGCCTGTGACCCAGGGACGGCCAGCGCCCCCACCCCCACCCCTCCCCTCCATCCCACACCCGCAGCCCCCTGTGTTGCGGACCATGACAAGGAGTTAGGTAAGGTTTAACCAGCAGCAGACAAGGAGCTTGTCAGCACCCCCCTCCCCCGCCCCCGTGTCATCTGACAATAATACACCGAGTTGGAGAGGATCACTAAGAAACAGTTAACAACAAGAGGAGCACAGAGACTGTCCAGTGACCACTCCCCCCCCCCCTTAAAGGGACAGAGCAGTGATTTCAGCTGGGAGAAACACAGATTTCATCTGGCTAATGGCATGAACACCAGGGCCTCTGCAGCATCCAGAAATATGCTCTCCAAAGGCCATGTGCATAAGCACCGACTGTGAAGAATGAAAACAGTTGTTCTGGGTTTCTTGACAAATAAGAATAACCACTCTATAATAAGAACAACTGCCGGGCATGTGCGGGCAGACAGTGGGGCTTTGTGTACCTGGCCCCCCATGAAGAACCCCGGGGCCAGGGGGGACAAGGTCAGGCAGCCAGGCCTGAGGGGACATAGATGGCCCCCTGCCCCCTCCCGACCCCCATTTCTCAGGGATGTCACCACAACCACAGCTTGGCCTTGCTAGGTTTCGGGTTCTTCGTGATTAGCTGAAATGCGGGTTGGTCCAATCAGGGTGGCTTATCTTAATGTTCGGAACAAAGGGTCTATACATCATGCCTGCGTATGAGAAACAGTATCCTCTACTTTCATTTAGGAAAAGTCAGGGGGGCTCGCTAAATATATTTCCCATCTTGAAGCACCGGTGAGGGAAATATAAAGTTCAAACAAATTATTAAAAGTAGCTGCTCTCATTAGGAAAACACAAATCCGAACTACAATGAAATACTACTCCACGCCCATTAGAACGGCCTCTATCAAAAGGAAAGAAAAAAGAAAAGAAAAACAGAAAATCACAAGTGTTGGCCAGGATAGCACTGTAGCACTGTCCTCCTGTTGTTCACCGATTTGCTCGAGCGGGCCCAGTGACATCTCCATCGTGAGACTTGTTACTGTGTTTGGCATATCGAATACGGCACGGGGAGCTCGCCAGGCTTTGCTGTGCGGGCGAGATACTCTCGTTGCTTGCCGGGCTCTCTGAGAGGGACAGAGGAATCGAATGCGGGTTGGACCGGCCAGCCGTATGCAAGGCAAACGCCCTACCACTGTGCTATCACTCCTCAGCGCGGAAGTGGGAAAGAAAACGCCACGGCTGCTGCGGACCACAGCATGGGCCCGCGCTGAGCCGGTCCGCGGGGGTCGCCGACTGCCAGGCTCGGTCACAAGCTTTTGAGGCGCGAGAAACAAAGGAGCTACCAAGTTTCCCTCCGTGGATGAGTGATTGGGCCAACTGTGATCCTTGGCCCACGTGACAGCAGGGACGAATCTGCAGGATGCTCAGCTGGGGAAGACAGACCCAGCACAGAGCTGTCCAAACTCTGGCCCCACCTCCACGAGACCCCGTGAGCACCTGAGTGCACAGAGACCAAGAGTGAAAGCACTAGCGAAGGGGACCGGAACGGAGAAGCCTCGATATGGCGAAACAAGAATGACTGGTGGCTGCTGACACAAACAGCAACCCCAAGGTTCTTGGTACTAAGGAAAAATACACTTAAAGGTGGTAAAACCCAGGCCCCAGAGGTGGCTTCAAGGGCTGGCATGATGCTCTGCGTGCAGGCGCCCCAGGTTCAAGGCCCACCACTGCCTGTCCTGTGCAAGGAAGGAAGGGAGGGAGGGGTTAAGCTCACACATTTCATATGCGTTTTACAATCAGAAAAGCATTGGCAGAACACCCCTGCCACCACACGCCGCCAGCCCACCTTCCGACAGAGCTCGGACCATCTCTGGGAAGGGGCTGAGGAAAAAGCAACTTGACCTCTGCAGTATAAGGAGAGAGACAAACGGGCCCTAAAGAGGAGAAGAGTCCCATCACAGTGGAAGGCTTGCCCCTGGATTCGGAACCAAAACAGTTTTGAGTTACGACATTTGTGGGAAAACAGAAATGTGAGTACTGACTGGAAAGGTAATATTAAAGAACTTCTGTCATTCTGAGGGGGGAATACAATAACGTATTGTGGCGTGTAGAAGTGTTTGTGTGTGTGTGTGCGTGTGTTTTAAGCCCCTATCATTTAGAAGGGCTGGAGCGAAAGCACAGCGGTAGGGCATTTGCCTTGCACGCAGCCAACATGGCCGACCCGAGTTCGATTCCTCCGCCCCCTCGGAGAGCCCGGCAAGCTACCGAGAGTATCTCGCCCGCATGGCAGAGCCTGGCAAGCTCCCCGTGACGTATTCGATATGCCAGACACAGTAACAACAGAGTCTCCAATGGAGACGTTACTGGGCCCGCTCGAGCAAATCGATGAACAACGGGAGGGCCTTTACTTATCATTTAGAAACACAAATATTTATGAATATAGGTAAAGTGCCAGCTGGGATGTCTTTCCAAATGAAGTTGGACTGGAGACCAAGTGGGCAGGGTGGAACCAGAACCGGGCTGGCGCTGGGCCAGCCAGCAACTGCCAAAGTGGGGAGCCAGGCCCAGCACGTGCCCTTTGTATCGGAGCCCCATTTTCCAGACACGTTTCGCAGGAAAAGGTCTTTATCCTCGCTGAGTGTTCAACCCAGACCTTCCCTCTCCAAAGACACGCTGAGCACCTGGAACCTGGGAGAGAAGCTGCGTGACCACCCTCCCGACACGGCCCTCGCTGCCCCCAGCAGCAAGACAAAGGCAGGGCCAGGCCCTGGCAGCCGGGCCCAGCACAAAGTCCTCTGCAGCCCCTGGGCCGCCGGGGCAGGGGTCACATTTCACAGGCAGCTGCTTGCGGTCAGCTGAAGGGCAAGGGCGGGCGGGACTCCTGAGGACGGCCTGGTGTGAGCGGGGGCAGCGGTCAGCTCCTCCAAGATACCCGTTGGGGTCTTGGCTGGCTTGAGGGCGAGAATCCTCCTGAGCTCCCCGGTCCCCAGAGCCAAGGACAGGCGTCAGCCATGGCCAGTCTCTGCGGCCACTGCCTGCCTGGAGGGAGCGTGGAGAAAAACTCCTGTGAAGTGCGGTCTGGGGGGACTGGAGCCCCAGCAGCGGGCAGCCCAGCCAAGTGGGGGCCACTCATGCTCCCCGGCCTGGCGGTACTGTTACCACCACACCAGGTGCTCAGGGGGTCCCCCCCAGCACCAAGCCTCCTCACTCCTGTCCTCCCCCCCACCCCCAGTTCTCGGCACTGGGACAGCCTGCCCAAGCAACTGGAACATTTCAGCTAAGATTGGGCCGAAATTGGGTTGCTGGCCCAACACCTGTCCCGGACACAGGCTCCCCGGCCCCCGGGCCCAGCAGAAGCTCGTCTCAGAGCAGGGGCAGGGTGGGGGCCCAGAGCAGGTACTCCACCATGGGGTGGGAGACCAGAAAAGACCTCCCCCCACTGGTGCCCCCGGCAGGAAGCAGGCTGACGCGGCCAGGGGGCTGGGGCAGACCAGCTCTGAGGGCAACATGTCCAGCGGGGGTCACGGGGCTGACCACTTCCAGAGTCCGTCCAAACTTCTCACACTGAAAGACCAGAGGAAGTCCTGGCCAACTCCTGGCTTTGTAGCTGAGGACACCCAAGAGGCCCGCCCGGTAGCAGGGTCCCACCGCCCTCACGGGGCCGTCAGAGACACAGATGCTTCCAGAAACCTTGAGGGGCCTCAGAAGCTCCGGGCAGAGAGGCCAGTGCGGGACCCGGCTCAGCCTGGGCCTGGTCTGCTGCACCCCAGGAGGGAATGTGCTCCTCTGTGGCTCTGCGCGGCACTGCCAGGTCGGGGGAGGGAGGAGGAGGAGGAGGAGGAGGAGGGGAGGATGAGGAGGAGGAGGAGGAGGAGGAGGAGGAGGAGGAGGAGGGGGGAGGAGGAGGGGGGAGGAGGAGGAGGAAAAGGAGGAGGAGAGGGGTAAGGGGAGGGAATGAAGGGGGAGGGGAGGGGGGAGGAGGAAGGGGGAGGTGAGGGGGAGGAAAAGAAAGTTCTACCACAGCCTTTTCCACAAAGCAGGGCAGGAGAGGGCAGAGGGAAGGGGGGGCCCCGGCTTGGCGTGAGGGGAGTTTATTGAACAAGTTATCAAGTCAGCAGAGAAAACAAGCCGTGTCGGTATTAGATCATTAAATCAGCATTCTGGCAAAAAACAGTATTTCCAAACATTCTGATGACAGCTGGATCAAACCCGCCAATACTTGACAGTAATAAATAGAGTTATTTGGGAAGAAAAATAGGGAGTGACCTTCCAGTTCCACTGAAATATGCCAAATAAGGCAAGCTCGAAGCTGTAGGAAATGGAAAAGAACGGCTAATATTTGGCAAGCTTCCTTTATGATCAACAAATTAAAATGTTAAGGAAGCAATTTGTTGAGAAAAGATATTTTTAAAAGGAGCTGAATCATGCAGGTTCAGCCCCGGATATGGTCAATTGGTAATTTTAAATCTTTTTTTTTTTTAAATGAATGTTTTCAGCCCCCAGAAACTGCCCCAAGATGGGGCCAGGTTAACCATAAAGCACCTCTCCCGCCCTCCAGCTGGGGGGGCTGTGGGGTGGCGGCTCCCCATCTCTGCAGCTCCGCTCACCCCCCACTCCCAGCCCACCACGGACAGGAGAGAAACAGGCCCGCAGCGTCCGTCCCCCTGCGCGTCGCCCACCCACTCCCGTCACCAGCCATCTGACCTACTTTACATCCAGAAAGCCCAACGTGACTGGATCCCTCCACGCCAGAGAGCAGCGCGCCGGTTTTCTGAGTCCATGAGCAAATCGGAGGATGTTCTTGTGATTCAACGGCCATCCCAGGCAAGGGGACAGGAGGACCTTCATTAAGTGGCCACAGTGGCCAGGTGGGGGGAGGGCAGGCAGCTGTTAAAAACAGCAGCTCACGTGACGCCATCAGCGAAGAGATGGTGCCGGAGGGGGGCTTGTTCCCTCACCTTCACGGGGGCGCAGGAAAGGGGCCATGGGGGCTCCAGCCAGACCCGCGTCCAGCCTTGGACAGGGAGCACAGAGTCACGGCTGCTGTCCACCTGCTGGTTTCCAGAAGCTCCCGCTCCCTCAGAACTTTTATGGACACTAGATCCGACGTGGAGAATCGCGGCCCACACCCCACTGGCCACGTCAGCCAGCACGTGGCCTTCTAGCTCAAGGTTGAGAAGGGCTGGGGGGGTCGGACCCATATTCCACCCCATAGGCAGCACCATCCAGAACCACCACCAGAGGGGACAGGTCTGACCCAAGAAAACACTAAGGAACGTAGGTTCAGCGATTCAGCCTGGGCCCAGAATCGGCCGGGTTCATTCCACCTCCCCAGCCTGAGGGTTCACTGGAGAGCACTTGCCTGGACCCTTTGGCCAATTTCGAGGTCAGACAGCACCAAAGGGAGGCTCTGGGAGTTGGGAAGGGCACAAATACATGTCAGGAAGTAGCCAGGGGACAACTCCGGCCCCCTGGCCCCAATCCCAGGACACCCTAATGGGTAAATCAATTGGATGAAGCAGAGCTAAGGCATGGAGTGATAGCACAGTGGTAGGGCTTTTGCCTTGCATGTGGCCGACCCGGGTTTGATTCCTCTGCCCCTCTCGGAGACCCCGGCAAGCTACTGAGAGTATCTCACCTGCACAGCAAAGCCTGACAAGTTCCCCATGACATATTCAATATGCCAAACACAGTGACAACAAGTCTCACAATGGAGGCGTTACTGGGCCCACTTGAGCAAATCTATGAACAATAGGAGGACAGTGCTCCAGTGCTCCAGATCCAAGGCAAACAAAAACATCTAAAGAAGGGCTGGTTGGGGGCAGGGGGGCGGTCCCTGAAAAAAAAAAAAAAACACCGTATCTTGTAATTATTGCAAAAGGAGAGGAGGGTCCAGCAGCTCAGACCTAAGTCCTGGTCAGGGCAGGACTGGGGGTGACACAACTGCCCCCCGCCCAGACAGTTCCTGCGAGCTGAAGGCCCCCTGAGTACTGGTCCTCAGCCGGCTGCGGCCCTGCCTCTCACTTCACCTGTTCGCAGCCTCACTCTGCGTAATTCCAAACAGCTGACTCCAGAGCGCTGCTGCTCATTCCTCATTCTAGTCCACATCACCCCAAAGCCGTCTATTAAGTAAGAGCGGTGAAAGGCCCTTGTGTGTTGAAAACATCTTTTATGTGGTGAAAGTGGATGAGAGCCATGCATTTTGTGCGGGGGGTGGGGGGGTAGCTTTTTGTTTTTTTTTAAATTTCTACAGATACTTAAAAAAACGGACTGGAGCAATAGCACAGCGGGTAGGGTGTCTGCTTTGCATGTGGCCAACCAGGGTTCGATTCCTCCACCCCTCTCGGAGGGCCCAGCAAGCTACCGAGAGTATCCCACCCACACGGCAGAGCCTGGCAATCTCCCAGTGTCGTGTTCGATATGCCAAACACAGTGACAACAAGTCTCACAATGGAGATGCTACCGGTGCCCGCTCGAGCAAATCGATGATCAACGGGAGGACAGCACTACTTCAAAAATGTTTCTTGAATGCTCCACCTACTATGCGCAATACTGAGAGAGGCCAGCCCCTGCCTGGGTCAGCCGCTCCCAGGAGAAGGGAGGAGACGGTCCCCAGACGCGCGTAGGGAGGGCATTCCCACAGAAACGGGGGGGGGGGGGGCGGGAGGGGAAGCGCAGAGGTGGGGCGCTGAGGGCAGCAGCCAGTGCTCGCGCCCAGGGCTTTGGGATGTGGCACATGGGCGAGGCCAGCGGGCAAAGGGACACGGGAGGTGAGCGCGGCATGAGCTGGGCCTTAGTGGAGAAGGAGCGCACCTGCTCCCTCGCCCGGAGGGGTGGCCAGGAGCGGGAGAAGCGAGCAGCGGCTGAACGCCCCCACCGGGCAATTTCTGAAGTCACTGACCACAAGGAGGAAGCGTCCCCTCAGGCCTGCAGGAAGCAGATTGCCCGGCTGTGTGGTGAAGCTCGCTGGGGGTCCCCAAAAGAGGGAGCACGGTGTCCCCCCACCACTTCGTCCCCACTTCCTTCCTTCAAGTCTCCAGTGGCAGAAAGCACAGCTGTGGGGGGAAAGGAGGCGGGCTGCGCCCGGGGGGCCCAAGGACCCCCAGCTCCGGTGGGCACACTCCCACTCCCAGCAAGCCCAGAGAGCCGTGAGTGAACTCGGGAGACACCCCCGAGGCCACCGGATTACAGGCTGCTCCCCCAGGTCCCCTCGGTTAGCCCGAGGCTCCGTGCGCATCAACAGCCGAGAAGCCACTGTGAAGCGCAGCCCACTCCTTCCAGGGCGGTCCCCAAGGGAGGGACATGGGCTGTGACGCTGGCCCACAAGCCTCTAGCCACCTTCTAACTGGCCTGGGGTCTGGGCCCAGCTGGCTTCGGACAGCACCGGTCACACCTACTCCAGAAGTCCTGTCCTGTCCTGTCTGACACCTCCCACCCTGAGGGCGTCCTGCAGGAAGCCGGGGGCTCTTTCTCCCTGGTCATGCCAAGACTGCTCTGCCGGTGTCCTCGGCATCCTCACTGACCCAGACTCTCAGCTCTGTGTAGCCACTCGAAGGGGCTAAGGAGACAGGACAGCGGGGAGGGCCTGGGTTCGGTCCCCGGCCCCCCACAGGGTCCTCTGAGCCCCACCAGGAGTGATTCCTGAGCACAGAGCCAGGAGTCAGCCCCGAGCACCGTCGAGTGGCAGGCCCTAGGGACACCAGCCGCTCCTCAGCCCCTCTCCACTCACCTTCAGAAAGGAACAGAGCCACCTCCCGCCAGGAGCCGAACCTGCGGCCAAGGAAGGAGCATCAGTGGGGAGAGAGCCCTCGAGGTCTTGGCAAGAAAAGTGCCCGTGCGAGCCAGTGGCGAGCGACAGAGGCCTGAGCCGCTTCCCCTGGCCCACATGGCCACCACAGAGGCGTCCCAGCAACGCTCTGCAGCCAGCCCACGTCCCTTCTCTGCCACACATTTGAAAGGCTACTAGAAATTTTGTTGGGGGGAAGAAACTGTGTTCAGGAGGCCACGGGCCACGTGGCGCAGGAACCTATCCGGGTCTACTGCATGGAAAACATGTGTCCGGCCCACTGAACTTTCTCTCCACCCCGCTAGAACTTGGGTGGAGGATTCCGAGTCATGCCCACTGGTGTTCCGGGCTCACTCGTGGCGGTGCTTAGGGAACCACACGTGGTGCAGGGGGTCGCAAAGGGGCAAGAGGTATGCAAGGTAAGCACCTTAAAGGGAGGCTTTTGCCTTAAAATACATGATTCAAAGCATGGTGGGTTTAAGCAGATCGGGCTAATTGGGGGGGGGGGGGGAACGGATGGCGTGTGATCTAACAGGGAATAGCTTAAGTTAAAGAAACAGGGGCCCGAGAGACAGGACAGGCTGAGGCAGGGACCCTGGCGGGATCCCTGCACCACAGATGACCCCCACAGGGCACCCGGAGGAGTGAGCTTGAGTACCACTGGGATGGCCCCAAAACATACAGAATACCTCGAAACACAGCAAATATAAGAGCCCGACAGCGCCAGGTACCACCAGGACAGACAGAGGGACAGAGGGAAAGAGAGATGGCACTTCAGGACAGACAGGGACAGAGAGAGAGAAACAGCACTTCAGCCCCACCACGGGCAAGGGACAGCCACCCGCTGCCCCACTTCCCTGCCAGAGCCAGTCCCTTGTGGCACCATCCCAGCCACCAAGGAACCCCCAGGGCACACAGCTAGAAAGGAAGGCACCAGCACCCAGACGGCAGCGCCCCACTTACTTGCACACCAGAAGCCACCACTGACAGGTGAGCACAATGACACGAGGAGGGGTGCCCCCCAACCCTTCCCAAAGCTCCTTTCAGACTCGGCCCTGCTGCCGGCTGCATCCTCAGTGGATGTCCAATCTTCCCCTGGGGATGGTCACAGCAGGGTGTGCTGAAGCTGACCAGACGCAGGCCCACGCTGACAGAGACTCTGACTTGTGGGGCTTGGGGCGGGGCCCTCAGGGCAGCTAACAGGTTCTCGGGTGAGGCCAGCACTGCAGGCTCGGGGAACAGCAGTCGGAGCAGAACACGCTGCCAAAGGCAAGCGCCAGCCAAACCCAAGTCCTTCCAGGCCTGGCCACTCCTCCCACCTCTGCCCCACTCCACACGGAACCTCAGAGCGTGAGGAGGGGAAAGGGCCATCACGCTGCACATTGCGCGGCCAGTTGCCACCAGGCCCCCCAGCATACCAATGCTAGGTGGAGGGTAGCCCTCCGCCCAAGAGAGGAGGGCAGTGACCACCTGAGGAACCCGGGGCTGAGCAGGGGCACCAGCACAGAGAAGGGGACATTTTCCATACCCCACTGCAGTTCTCTGGCCTGCGGCATGCCCCTTGCCACCAAATTCCTAGATGACTGATAAGCTGGCTGATAACACGCACCCCCAGTGATCAGCTGATCCCGGGGACTTAGGGGGGCACAGGTCAGGGGGAAACGGGCTGGGAAGAGCCGCACACCGGCTGGAAGGGACCAACCAGTCCAACCACCTGCAGGGAGAAGCAGAGTTAATGAACCAGATGGAACAGACTCGGCAAGAGCCACCGAACCAGCCCGGAGCGAGGAGCGCAGCTGGGAGCGTGAACGGGACGGAGACGTGGGCAGACCCGGGATCGCTGGCAGGAAAGCAAACACGGGAATGGGGCCACACTTCCAGGAATGATCCATATTCCCAGTTACAGAATGAAACAAATGGAGCTTTAAATAAAATCCGGAAGAGGAAAATGTGACCCAAGAAAACATTTCAAGAAATGAAAAAAAAAAGCACCCCCAAAAAAGGCATGGTAAGAGAAAACACGGACACAAGTGCTGACGCCCTAATACAGCCACGAGCACTGTCCACAGAGAGCACCTCAGTCACTCACCACACTCTCCCCCTGGCTGAAAAGCTCCTACGCTGTCTTTAACTCTTTGACACATTAATGTCACGGGATATAGAGAGACTGAAAACCGAAGAAAAGGATTTTTAAAAGGTAAATATGAACCAAAAAAAAAATGAATTCTATTACTGGCAACACCAAAAACCTATTTAAAAAAACAAAGTCTTCATGTCCAAGCAAATCAGAATTTAAGGTGGGAAATCTCATAAAGAATTAAGAGTCCAGAACTTGAGGGACAGTTCGAGTCCTGAGCACAGGCCCAGGTTCGAATCCCCAGTATCACACGGCCCTGCGCACCACCAGGAACGACCCCCCAACAGAGCCCGGAGCAAGCACTCCCACACCCCAGAACCACTGAGAACTTCCCCACCGACTCAGAAAAGCAATGAGGGTCAGAGCAATAGTACAGCATGTAGGGTGCTGGCCTTGCACACGGCTGGCCCAGGTTCGATCCCCAGAACCCCATATGGTCCCCTAAGCACAGCCAGGAGTGATTCCTGAGTGCAGAACCAGGAGTCAGCCCTGAGGAGTGCCGGGTGCGACCCAAAACCTTCAAAAAGTATTGGGTCTCCACCAACACCGATTCAGGGAGACATAAAAACCATCTCTATGTACACCTGATCTAACAGAATGTCTGCCAAAACTGCAGCATCAACAGTAAAGACCTAGAAGAATTAAGTAACACGAACAAGTCCAAAATGATACAGAGAGCAACAGACAGGCCAACAAAACACTGTCTTTCGAAGCACTTATAGAACATTCTTGAAATCCACCACACACACCATGAAGATTTCAAAGACTGAAGAATCGGCATTTTCGCGCTCACTCGGTTCCCATCCTCCACCATGAAAGCAGACATCGAAGACTTAAGTCATTAAGGAAAAATGTCAAAGATTTAAAATACAGACTTTATTTGCCCTTGGGGTAGAGAGGAAATTATAAGGGAAATTACAAACTGTATAAAATTGAACACTGCATGTCAAAATTCGTGGAAGCCAGATAAGGTAATTCTTAGACGAAATACTAGTCTGAATACACTTACCAAAAAAGTGAGGGGGGGGGAAGCCAAACTAAAAATCCAAGCACACGAAAAGAGAAATTAGTAAGAGTGACCTGGAATAGACAGGGAGGGAGCGGGGCAGGCAGACAACAGGAAGCAAACTGGGGGAATTGTCTCCAGTTTTCTGGGTTTGGGGCCACGCCTAACAGAGCACTGAGGCTGTTGGTTCAGTGCTTGGGGGACCATGTGGTTCCTGGGATCAAACCAGAAGCCCTCACAGCAAAACACGCACCCCAGCCTTCTCGGCCATCTTCCTGGCCCTCGGACTGTTCTGTTTCATTGTTTTGGTTTTTTAAGATTGAGTGAAATTCTGAGGCTGAAAAAGAAGGTTTTTAGACAAAGTCAGAAATTTAGAATGTAGAGAGAAAAAGAGAAAGAACTACAGATAAGAAGAGATTTATAAAAAAATAAATAAATAAAAATTAAAGAGAAGGAACATTTACACAAGAATCGATTTCAAAACCTAGAAAAGAATGGAGATACATTTCCAGGAAACGATAAAACATCCCAACCGGCATCAGAGATAAAACACCTGTAACAAAACGAAGGTGCCGTCTCTGGGCCTGAGGCTCAGATGGTGGGGTGAATTCTGCCGAATGTGAGACCCTCCCCCACCATCCTCATGGCAGATATAGAACTTGGAACCGTGAGCCCTGTTTCCTGGGACTAGAATAGCCTCCACTCCAACCAGGTGAGAAGGAAACCAAAGGCCAATCTCGTGTCTTATCACTCTTGTGAAAACTGCACTGAACCCAACAATACTTCAAAACCCCAAGACGAGCTGGAGTCGATCCAGGAACGCCACAGCTCGGCATGGCTCCGGGGTGGGGGGCGCACAGCCAGGCTGGAGAGGACCGAGGGTCTGGAATGGTCTGGCTGAGCCTCTCTTTCTGGGGCAGGGGGATTCATCTATGTCCCCACTGGAAACCTGCCTTTTCTTTTTCTTTTCTGGGGGGCGGGGGGGGCGCACAAGGTAGAGCTCAGAGTTTACTGCCCACTCTGTGGTGCTCAGAGATCACTCCCAGGGGTGCTCGAGGGACCTAGGCAGTGTCAGGGTTCAGGCTAGGGCTGGCCACGTGCGAGGGGAGCACATCGCCCCTGCACCACCTCTCCGGCTGCAACCTGCCTTCTCTAAGAAAACCAACAGAAAGCACCCGCAACTGCATGGGGGGAACTACAGCTGCCCCACCCACGGGAATGAACTGCAGGGAAAAGGAGGGGCTCAGACCCACGTCGGCAGCCCGTCTGCAAGGGAAGTCGGTGGACTTAAGACTGTTCCTGAACCTAGTCAAAGCTCCCCCAAGTTCCCTGTCCCCCAGTCCCAGCCAGCACCACTGCAAGTGACAGGGTCTTTGAGGCTCTGGCCACAGAGGCAGACAACCTGACAGCTCCAGAGTCAGCAAAGCAAAGACAGGCGCGGCTTTCTCTACTCCACCACATCAGAGGGGAGAGTGGAAGCAACGAGACACAGTGCTCAGGGTCACAAGAACACGAAACATCCCGAATCTGGCAAAGGTATAAAACTTGTAAGGAGAGAAAGGAGCCCCAAGGAAATGGAGAAACCTCCCGATGCCCCTGCTCAGGGCGGGACAACCAGGAGTCCTCAATTTCCCCCCCCCCAAGTCATCTGCAAGTGGCGGGGGGGGGGGGGGGGGGAGGACGGACACGTGTAGGGGCTGGAGTGCTGGAGAGCGTCCACCAGAACCAGAGGGGAGGGGCTCAGCTAACCCAAGAGGGAGACCATTTTTTAATACAAGGTTGAAATGACACAGAGCACAAGGTATAAAACTGGTATCTCTGACTTCCTCAAAAGGCAATTCTGGCGCTGAACCAAAGGACACCAGGGACAGGTCAGCAAGTGAGGGCCTGGCGGGCGAGGGAGCAGCAGGTGGGACTACCACAAACCCTAAAAAAAAAAATCCAAGAGGACAAATGGTGCCCATTCCCAACGGGAAAACGTGAACATTTAACAAGTACCAACGGAGGTTTGAAACGGGGAAACTGCACTGATGATCAGAGAAAACGCGTGGACACTCAAGTGCCACTTTAAAGCCATCAGCATGGCAGGGCTTCTCCGCCACGTGCTGAGGATCTTGGGGGAGAGGGGGGGCGCGGGGGAACTGCACACAGCCCTGGGACGCAAGCGGGTGTGCCCTGTGCCACCAAGCTGGAACTCAGAACCCGTGCCCAGAGAAATAGACACGCATACTCAGGGCTGCTGCTGACCAAACTATGAACGCCCCAAACTCCTATGCGGAAGCCCACGGCGTCACCCGGGAGGGAGGGTCTTCAGGAGGGGCTTGGGGGAGCAGTGGGCGGGGATGGGGGCCCCATGGGGGGGATCAGCACCTGCGAGAGGAGAGACCCCAGGCAACGCCATGGCCTCTTCCTCCAGGAAACTGGTTCTCCCCGCCCCCTGGGTGTGCGAGTGTGGGGCGCTCCTCCAGGCCGTCCCTCTGGATAAACGAGGGAGACCCCCAGCCCCGTCAGGGCTTCGGTAACATCGGTAGTTTCCAACCTTCTGTCACTCCCCCATCCAGAGGCTGAAGCCTGCTGTTCCACGGGGGTCGACCATGGGCTCCTCAGTGACGCGCAGCGCTCCCAGCGAGGAACCAGCACACCGCAGGGATGGTGAGGAGAGCCGAGGGAAGGAAGACAGACGAGCGTACAGGGCTAGCCCGGGAGACCGAACTGCTGCTACACACTAGCAGCCAGCACCTCACAAGGGTCGTGACAAAGACGGGGGGTGAGAAATGGGAGAGGGGAAGGAGAGGGGCGAGACTGGTGACGTCCGATGCCCTGTGGGGCAGGGGCAGCCCCAAGTGTGCCAGCACACACACACCCGGTGGGCAGCACTGCAGGGGACCGCAAGACAGTGGGACGTGACCGCAAACAAGGCGTCTAAATGTGCTCACCAGTCTCATGGGGGTGGGGGTGTCCCCAAACCCAGGGGCACACAGGGGACAGGGGCTCTACTGTGTCCCAGCCCGGCCCCGACAGTCCTCATTTCTGTTCCATCAGGAGGCAAGGCAACAGACTTCTCTGAAGAGAGAGGCCTAGGACGTATACACAGATACGCATCCACAACTAGAGATAGCCCTACTACGTACACACTCACTGAGGAGACAGACCTACTATGTACTACACACAGACACGCACGCCTGGAGAGACAGACCTACTGTGCGTGCGCACAGACACACATGCCTGGAGAGACAGACCTACTACGTGCACACACATACCTGGAGAGACAGAACTGCTACATGTGCACTGCACACAGGAAGATTTGGTATTTTGCTGAAACTTACGGAATCTGTCAATTTCATTTGCGATTTACATCGACTTCTAATTACACTTAACTGAATATTAACCATCCTAATTGCTTAATGCTTTATTGGCTAGAGCTTGAGCACTGAGCCAGCCGGCCGGCTTGGCGAATGGAATCCGGCTCCCTACCAGAAAGGAGAGCTTGGAGCCCCCAGTTTGCTCCCGCCCCGGTTCTACTCCAACCAGAACCCAGACCCAGTCACCGGGGCCCTGGGGCCCAGGAGTGGGCACAGGTTCCTCCCACAGGCCCCTCTGTGCCACATGAGGGCTCCCGGCCGGCCCAGGGTAGCGAGAACAGCCCATAGCACAGGCCTGTCCAGGGCAGAAGACAGCAGCTGGCCCTGCCCGTCTTCCTTTGTCAGAGATGCGGCTCCGCCTCCTGGGACACCTCACCTGGCCATGGAAGGGCAGATGAGGGTGGGTCCTGCCCGCCTCTCTGATGCTTGGCTCTGCACCCTCCACGATCCCAATGGCAGGAACAGAGATGCCAAGGAGGGACCCCACCACACGAGGCGCCCCAGGGGCCAGGAGGAAGCGCAGAGCAGAACAGGGTGTGGCAAGAGTGCCCCCCTGGACTCAGGAGGGAAGAGCAGTCGCCAGAGCCCATCAACAAGTACAGACACGTGCCACAAGTGGTGGCCCTAAGGGTACCACCAAGTGTGCCTCTGATACTGGGGCAGGGACAAAAGATGCGCTTTAGGAAGGGCTAGTGAAGGTGTGGTCAGAGGCACGGTACTGGGCAGGAGATCCTTCCCAGGACTCAGCAGCAGCTCAGCGCCCCTGCCTGAAGACATCAAACCAGCTGACGCTCAAGTGCCCCAAGCCTCACTCCAATGGCTTTGAAACTAGACAACCCACCAGCCGTGGCGTGCCCTTGGGCCCTTGCTGCCCAAGCTCAGCTGAGCCACGAAACAAGGGCCTCAAAGCCCCAGGCCAGACTCAAGCACTAACCGCGCCCCTACGCCTCCGCCAGGACAGACACACCAACACCTCGCAGGACACTGAGGCCGCGCCAGGGCCACCATTTTAAAGCAGAGCCAGGAGATGGCCAGGAGGCAGGCGTGTCCCCAGACACCCCATCTGGGACAGGCTTGCAGCCTCGCCAAGGGAGACAGCCATGCCCAGCTCAAGGGCAACGTCAGCAGGTGAAGACTTCTCCGTCGGACTGACCCCCCTCTGCCCCAAAGACACCCACGGCAGTGAAGACGGTGGAGGGACGGAGGATCTGGGGAGGCGGTGACACACACGGCCTGGGGGCAGGGAAGTGGTCGGTGCCCTGTGACCCGGGCCCCCAGCTTCCCCACCACACCCCGTCATGTCCGTGCAAGAACCCTTCGCCAAACTCGGACTCGCCCGGCTCCTGCATCCCAGAGAAAATAATCCTGCAACGACACCCTCAGCTTCCCGCCTGACACCCCAAATGTGCTTTCCCAGCACAACTCCCTCTTCAGCCTGCAAGCCTTTGCACCCTAAAAACACCCGTTCCCACACCCTGTCACCCTCCCTGCACTTCCCACTCACTGTCTCACACCTCCACGTGTCCCAGGGAGCTGCCGGGGCTGGAGGGGGGTTCAAGGAGGCACCTGGGCAGCCCGAGAGCCAGCGGGCCTGCACCGGGCCTGAGCGAGGCTGACGGGAGGTGGCGGGTCTGCACAGCCAGCAGGCAGGAGCCCCCTGCCCCCCACCCTCGATGTACCTGACTTGCCACCAGGTAGCACACTACAATTAGTCATTGTAATTGAAGCCGAACATAACTAATTACATAATTTTGGAGTGTTCACGTTAATTCCATGAAAATTACATCATGAAACTGGGGGATTACAAAGGCTTTCGGACCAGAAGCAACTGGAGACGGAGACACTCCAGGCTGCACTCCAGGCTGAGTCACCCCGAGCCCAGGTGCCAGGCCAGCACCACCCTGCCTGCTCCCAGGGGTCTCGCAAGGAAGAGGGGCAGCGGCTGAGGTCAGGGCACCTTCCCAGCTTGACCCACGGTTGACCATGCCCACAGCACTCACCTGAGCACCAAGTCCTCACCGAGTCCTCCCCAAAGTTTAAGAGGCTGCAGGACACGGGGGGGGGGGGGGGGGGTGTTCTGGCACCTGAGTGACTGACTCCCCATCTTCCCTGAGGGCAGGGACGCAGGCAAACCTCAGAGGCCTCCCCACAGGCCCAGCCCCTCACCCCTGCAGCAGGGAGATGACCAGGCGCACAGACACTGGCAGGAATCACAGATGCGGAGGAATGAGTGATGGCCCCGAGGTTCGTGACAAACTCAGTGGGCCCACAGTAATGCTGCCAGACGCTCCCCAAGCAGCCGGGCAGCCACCTTCTCGCAGCGTCTTTCTTACATCTCCATCCCAACATAAGCGACACTGTGGCAGAAGCAGGCACAAGAACGCAGGAGAGCCTAGAAGCGCCGCGGCCTGCAGAATCCCACAGGGCAGATCCGCTCTGCTCACGGACATGTTGGGGGCTAAAGGCCTGTTTCAGGACAGAGGTGCGGGCTAACAGCCCAGCTCCCTGCCTCAGCTGAGGCCTGTGGTGGCACCTGCCAACAGACCCTCCCCCCACCCTCGACCATTGCCACAAACTATTCCAACCCCCATGTTGGGTGGGAGACGGAGTCACATGCTGTCCCTCGACCCCAAATGAGCATGGTACTAGCAAGGGGGAACTGTCCGTGGGGGCATCGCTGAAGCCTGCTCCCTGGTGCTCGGGCACCAGCAGCGGACTGAGAAAGCTCAGGTCCAGCTTAGGCCCACGCCAGCCCCGCCAGCCCAGCCATCTTCGTGCCCACCCGCCAGGTTTACTTCTGGCCTGAAGCTGCTCACACCGAGTCACCCACCCACCCCCTGCCCCGCCAGGCTCATCTCAGACGTCCTAGGACCGGGCCCCCCCGATTCTGGGCCCACCACGACCGCTCCACTGCCTGAGGGTCAGCAGGAAGGGCAGGTACCAGGGGATTCATACCCAAAGGGGAGCTTGTCTCCTTCCCTGGGAGTGACCAGGGGATTCATACCCAACGGGGAGCTTGTCTCCTTCCCTGGGAGTGACCCCTGGGCGGACGGCAGGAAGGACGGCAAGAGCCCATGGCAGCAGTGTCCGTGGCCAGCGTCAGGGAACTACGGCTGGAGACATTAAAACCTGTTTATGGCCCAAGACACGGTGCAGCCTAGAGCAGGCACTATCCTGGCCTTGGACGTGGCTGACCCAAGCTGACCCCCAGCACTGAGCACCACTGCGTGTGGCCCAAAGCCCGAACAGAAAAGAGACACAGCGGGCAATGAGGGAAGGGAAATGTCCCTTTAGTTTAGTTCAACACATACACCCCCTTCAAATTCCCCAAATCAGCCTGGCTTCCACACCGTCCCCTGGGCTCAGTCCCTGAATTTCAGTGGTCCCCCAAATCCTGCAGTTCCCAGTCAAAAAGTCCACCCTCTCCCTTCTCCCCGTCCGTCTGTCCCTGTGGGTTCTGGGCCCCATCCCCCCACAGATGCTCTGGCTCCCCCCTCACCCCACCCTCCACGGCCCTCTGGGTGAAGCCCTGGCTGCCCTCACTTCCCCAAATCCAGGCAAGAGCCCATGCAGCCAGACAGTGATGTCACGGGACAAAAATACCCGAGGTAGCTCTCTGCAAAGGAAGCGGAGCAGCGGGCCAGGAAGGCGCTGCCACCGCCCGGAGGGAGCTCCGCGGGCCTGGACGCACCTGAGGGGGGGGAGGGGGGATGTTTCTCGGGGCGACACAAAGACACGGGGCACCTGCTCGTCCACGTCCAGATCCTCACAATCCAAACTGGTCCTGTCCCAGGGGCGGGAATGTCAGGCTGTAGCAGAGCCAAAGCACACATGCCTGTCAGAGAATCCAGGCTGCCCAGTTTTGTTTTCTCGACCGTGTGCTTTTCCCAAGGTTTTCCGTCCGGCAAAGACAGTGTTGTACGTTGGGGCCAACGAGTTATGCCGTTTTGTAGAACGGAGGAAGGGAAGTTGTTGCCGCGCGCTCTGGCACACCCCGCCAGACACTCGCCAGGACATGCGGGCCAAAGGTGTGCCTTCCCGGGTTCATGTGCAACATCCGGGGCCAGCCAGGCTTGCTGGGGCCCCCACAGTGATAGGAGGGCAGGGTGCGGGACAGCTGAACAGCCAGACCACAGTCACCCCAACCACCTCCTCTTGGGGGCTCGTCCCACCCTGACACCCATGCCTGCCACTGCTCTACCCCATCCGGTGCCGCCGCCCACCACGCTGCCCTTCGAGGCGCCCCCACTGCCAGCCGCAGCACAGGAGCGGAGGGAGCGAGTGCTGAGGAGCACTGCGGGAGTGAGCAGGGCAGGGGGCAGGGACAACGGCCAGGAGCGGCCCCGCCTGCCACCACAGGAATACAGTCTCTGTCCACACCAAGGCAAGCTGCACGGGTGTCTGGGGACAGGAAGGACATGATGGATGGTTCGGGACGGCCCATTTGGCTGCCTCTGCCAACGGATGGTGACCTCCTTCCAACGGGCAAGTCTGAAGTAAGTCAAGAAAAGAGCTCTGCGCACTCACACATGTGTGTGTGTGTGTCCTGTGTGAGACTTGGCTATGTGCAGGCAGCCCACGAACACACAGACAGCGGAGTGACAGTACAGCAAGAGACCCGGGGAACTGGCACCGCAGCACCTGGCCCCCCTTCCTCCCCCTCCTATGCCCGGCTGACCCGCCTGAGCCCAGGGCCAAGGCCTGGCAACCCCGCATCACCCCTAGGATGGTCAGCTCTCTGTGCCCACTGCCGGCCCTCTCCCTGCTCCCAGGCCACCTCACCGGTCATCCGCGCACAGCCCACTACGAGGCAGGAGACACAGCCGCTGGGACAAGGTGCCTGGTGGCAACCCAGCTTCCGGTGTGGGCCGTGGGTTCCAAACACGCTCCCAGCCGCAGAGTCTGCACCTGACCTTGTCTCCTACTTGGCCGAGGGCTGCAGCAGCGCGGGCCTTATGTAAGCCAGGCGCTGAGGTGCGGCTGAAATGAAGCAACTCGGGGAAATGAACGTTTCCACGAGGGCTGGCAGAGACACTCCTGAGAGCCTGTTTCTGCGTCAAAGCCAGACGCCAAGGACGGTCCCCATGCGTGGCTGGGAAGGGCGCTTGGAGTCTGCCGCGTGCCTGTCCCAGCTGGGATCCCTGCAGGACGCTGCCTCAAAGCCTCTCCCCTCGGAAAGGTCTGTGCGCTGGGGAAAGCTGCTATCTGCACGGCGAGGACGGAGCAGAACAATGTGAAACAGAAATAATTCACTGTACAGAGAACTGTACGGGGTCAAGTTCTAGGTCAACTCCTGTGGCGACAAACAGAAAATAAAGGACACCACCACGAACGGCCCCACCTTTCAGAACGATGCAAAAGCGGTGATCGGGGCAACAGAAGTTCCTATTTTCAGGGGGGGAGAAAAAAAAAAAGTCCTTTCCAAATCTAATCCAAAAAAAAAAATTAAATATACAATTCCCTCCAGCAAGAATCTTATTTTTGATTTTCATTTACATAGTATCTTTCTTCCAAGAATCTCAAAATAATGGAGCGCCACAAATACTTTGGGGGGGGGGAGACCAGTTGTCGCAACAAAGGAGGGGACAAGCTTGGCAGGGGCGGGCGCTCAGAAGAGGGGCCAGAAATGGCATGTAGTGGCGACAGCAGGCGCCTGGGGCGGGCGGTGCCTGCCAGGGCAGAAGGCGACTCCATGGGCCCCTCAGCGTCCCCGGCCAGGACTCAGCCTCACCTTCCAGGCCCCCCCCCCCCCCCCCCAATCGCAGGCCAGGTGCCATGAGTGAACCCACTGCCTCTTCAAAACATGAAACTAATGTTAAAAAATAAAATGCTCTTAATATTTAGGGAGAAAGACCTAATCTGAGAAAAACTGTCTTGTTTTTAAGGAGGAAGCTGAGACGCTTGAATTGGCTTTTTTTTTAACAGCTGGGTGGACAAGATCGGAATGTCTTACATTTAGCAGAAAGCTGTCAACACCCAAATAAAATTTGAATGACAGTAAGAACAGCATTCTATTCCTCCACTGTCGCAATGCTCGCTGAAGAAAGAGCTAATTTGTCGATGTGTTTTTCCCTTACCAAACTTGGAACACCTAACAACCATATATAACTTTACCCAAAAAACACATTAGCTGATAGAAATTTAACTGCTTTTACCAACTGAACAAGTATGGTCAGAGAGCTGCCTTTAAAAAACAGCATTCGAGAAAAGACGGGGGGAAGAGCCTCCACGCTGGTCCGAGCACTGGAGGCCAGAGGCCAGGAAGGCCCCAGCCACCCTCCACACTTGCCTGACCACCCGTGGTCTCAGGGTGGACTCAGGCAGGACCACTCCTCTCACAGCGGAAGGAAGCCGAATCCAGGCCGTCAGCATAAGCCTCCTGCAGGCTCCTTTCCAGATGCTCTGCAGTGTGAGGTGAATTCCTCGGAGGAATGAGGCCTCCCAACCTCATTCCTTTCCAGTCACCTGTCTGCTGGTGTTTCCAAGGAACAATTTCAGGGTGCAACCCTTAATCCCTTTTAAGGAACTTCTGGGGTTGCTGAGAGCCCAGGGCTGTAATAAACACAGAAATCTGCGACTGCCCTGGGCATGGCCAATAAGGTGCTGCCTTCAGAACAGACCAAGAACCTGATATTTATTTGGGGCAAGATTCCCTATCAGGATCTGCTCCCAGTAAGAAGTGGAATTATTTTTCTTACAGAATTGTTTCCTTTTTTTAAAGGAAAGATTCTTGGTGGGTTTTGCGACAGATCAGGTTCTTTCCCAAAGAGTCAGTCTTCCTTTAGTGATGTCTGTGTCACGTTAAGTGATGGGGGGCTGGGGGGGGGGGCCTCCGAGGATGCGTCACAGGCACTTGGGAAAATTTATAAGTCACAGCCCAGGTGCTGCCAAACCCCTTTCAGGTACCTCGCCTGCCCGCATCACAGGTGGTCTCCATTCCCTGTCAATAACTGCTCCTGCACTAACTTACCCAGAAGCCAGCCGAGAAGAAGCAGGGCTGATTACAAACCCCTAAGTGTGGCAGGACCAACCGTTCAATACAAATCTTAGCTGTCTTCTTCAATAAAATCTACTACTCGACACCAACCCCAACGTGGTTTCTGAACACACAGCAAAGCCACGGCTTTGAGGAACACCAGCTCAAAGTGTTCTTAAGTTTCAAACTAAGAACTTAAAACCATTCGGAGGCCGCGCCATTAATAGTTCATTCAAAGGGATCCCAAACCCAGTAGGGTTTGCATGTCGTTGTGTGTATGCGTTGTTTATCTCTGGATGGGGGAGGTTGCTAATTAAGCTTATATTTCTAGACATAGAACTTTGGGGGAAAGTAATTTCTCTCTTAATTCTCAATCATTGTCTGGGTGTATTAAAATGTACCCAAATGCTCCTGTCAATAAATGTTTATTAAATCAGAAATCACAAATGAATTCACAACTTCTTTGCTATGAAAGCGATATAATGCAGATATTAAATCACCGCTCTAATTACACCATTAAAATTCCCTTTTGCTCACGAGCCCCTCTCGCTGCAGCCCTCCCGGGGCCCAGATGTGCAGACAGTCCGTTCCTAACCCTCCTGGCACACCCTCCGGGGCCGTCCAGGTAAACAGTAGTGGGGTAAGAGGTCATGGGGCCCCCCTCTTCAAACTGCTTCTACAAAAATCAATGGCCATAAGGGAAAAAAGTCTCTGAGCTTCGCTATAATAAGATTCAAACACAGGATTCCAAGAATTCCACCTGTTTCCAATTAGATACCAGAATTGCTTTGAGTGTTTAAACTACATTCACTTGCTACTTATACAAAACAATTCTTCCGGGTTTTTTGAACATTTTAAGTATGTTAAAATAAGATTAAGGGTCTGGTTTAAACAATCAGAGGCAGGGGAATTTCAGCTGAAACCAAAACTATCTCTCGGCAGCCATAACGGCAGAGCTTCAGACAAAACAACAGGACGGAGACAATCGAATTCCTATCTGTGACAATTACTTGTAAAAATCGGACCTTTCCTGGCAAAACAAAAATCTATTCGATGTGACACATTAAATAACTTTAAATAGGGCTTTCAGTGTACAAAATTTAAAGAACTAAACCTGTCTACTCGAATCACCTTTAAAGCCACAAGCCGCGCTCACTGCAGACGCCCCATCACGTACACCTGGGGAGACGTAGAATTGGATCCGGGACCAAATGCGAGGGGAGGCAGCGGGATGCGGCCGAACTCGGGGCAGGGGCTGCTTCACACCAGGAATCCCGCTTTTTAAGAACAATCAAGTTTTCTTCTAACGAATCTGCTCTGCCTTCATTTTACAGTGGATGCTAACTCTGGCTTTAAAATGAGCTGGAAAAAAAAAAAGGTTTTTTCCCCTTCTACTTTCCAGCCTTGTTTTCTTTCTGAAGACGTAGAATGTGGGTACCACCCGCCCGGGAGCAGTTCCGACTGCTGACTGCTCCAGGGAGCGCCGGAGGGGATGGGGGCGGTGGGACGCACAGGCCCCAGAGAGAAGGGGGGGGGGGGATATAGAGGAAGGGAGGACAGTTGGAATCCTACATGCCAGGCAGCCACGCTTCCCTCAGCCAGGAAGGGCTGGTGCTCAGTCAGCTCACGGCAAGTTTAAGGCAAGCTCCAGGATCACAAAACACCTCACAAAACCTCCGGGGGAAATGTCTGACATTGAGGAGGTGGGGAAAGGGGTTCTCTCTGGATCTGGAGGGATCAGGGCTCTTTCTAGGCTTGTCCCTTCACAGGCTAGTACCTTTTAAAAAGGATCTACCTAGTTTCACACAGGGAAAAAGAAAAACCACTCTAACTGCGATAACTGCCTCCTCCAACTCTCAATCTCATAGAGACAGAGCAGCATGAAAATAAGACACCCCAGATTTGTCCAAGTGGGATTTCATAATGGAAACAAATTTGAAATCGAAATGATACACTTGCAGGGAATGGTCCTGAGCACAGTAACATAGTGGCTTCTGTCCTGGGAGAAAACAAAATACAAGCAACCAGAAGATGGATTTTCTGCCCAACAGAAATCGTTCCCTTAATGTGAAAAAGAGGAGAGTGTTTAAAGTGGACTTCTGCAGAAGTTCCTTTCGGGAGACACTGCCCTCCAGGATGGCCAGTCAGGGCAGGGAGGGCCCCCAAGCTGTGCTCTGGGGACCTCTTAGCAACCTGTACTTCAAAGGTAAGTTGAGGAAAGGGTGTTTTTCTTACTGGGTCTTTGGTGATTTTTTTTTTAATTTGGGGGCTTTTTTTCTTTCTTTTTAATGGTTGTTTTTTTTACAAGACTGAGAGAAGATAAAAACTTGTCCAACTAGTCCTCGCAACGTCAAAGCAGCGAAACCTCCACACCACAAGTCTTTGGAATTGAAAAGAAAACGAAATGTTGCCTGATCTTCAGACACACTCTGGCCCAAGCAGCTCCAGGCAGAGCCCACGCGCAGAGGGGCCGGAAGGCAACCCAGGCTCACTGTAGCCGGGAGTGGTGCCCAGCCAAGAGTGAGCAGCGTCCTTCCTGCCCATGGCCTCTCCAGGGGCAGTGGGCCACAGGCAACCCCATCACCCGAGTGAGAGGTTCTGGGAAGACGAGAAGGGTCTGAATCGAATGAATCAAATGAGTTCTGCAAACTGCTGTCTCATTGGCTCACAACTGTCTGTGGGAACGGATGACGCTCAAGCAGATATCGACTCCAAAAGGCCTCTCCGGGGGCCCAAGAAAGAACCAGATGGGCCTGACACTTGAACTCTGGCATTCCACGGTCCACTGAAGTTAGCAAAAAATAACAGGAGGAGGCAACAGGAGATCCTCAAAGGCCGTTTCCTACCATCCAAAGTCAAGGGGGCCGGGGACGGCAAAGCATGCCCAGATAAAAACCATTTTTTCCCATTTTTTTATTCGAGACCAACATCTTGAAAGTTCGCTCACAGAAACTGACCCGGGAAAACTGCAAGCCAGTCCTAGAGCCCCACATATCCTGGTACTGGAACCAGCAGCTATGGGGGATGGCGGGTGTCAGCAAGGTCATAAACCAAATCCATAGCCCTGGCACCAGGAAGACCCAGAGAGAAACCTCGGTGCGCGGTGCCATGAAGCTAGAATGTCACATCTGGGGAGACCTGGGGGGGGGGGGGGGATTAGGGTTTGTCGCTTAAAACTCCACAACGGGTTTTACAGTAAGCACAGGAATTAAATTATGGTAAAAGGGAGCTATTTTTACTAAAACCGGGTAGACCCATTTATCAAAAATGCCATTCGCCTGCGTTCATTACAGCCAGGAATCTAATTTACACAATAGACACTTTGGAGTAATCTATTTTCGTCAATAAGTGCTCCAACTCCTTTAAGTTTTAATCTTATCGGAAAGACATATTTCACATAGTCTCCTTCCTCGCTGAGCGCGAAATCCGCGGAAAACGTCCTGGGGACCGCGAGCCGGCCTTTCTCGCGCCGTCGTCGGCCCGCCCGGGCGGAAAAGCGACACGCGCGATTCGCGTCGTCGGGCTCCACGTCGCCGGGGTCTGACTCCGACCCGCGGCGGCCTCCCGCGAGCCCGCAGCTGGAGCTCCCAGCACCGCAGGTCCCTCTCCGCGGTGCCTCCCGGCGAGGAAAAAAGTTCAGCCGAGTTTACTCCCGCACACTCAGGGGCCGGCGACAGTCGCCGGCCCCGGGGAGGGGGCGCCCGAAGGACAAGCCCCCCCGCCCGCCCGCGCCCGCACCCGCACCCGCTCACCTTCAGCTTGGCTCCGGCCACGCACACCATCCACCTGGCGGGGTCCCGGGGCGCGCGGGCGCTCCGGGACTCAGGCCCCGGCCCCGGGGCTCCGGCGCGACGCCCCGGCGGCGCCCTCGGGGCTCTGCTTTCGAGAAGCCGCGCCGGGCGGGCACTTCCGAGCGGCCCCGCCGCCGGCTCCATGGCGCCCGCGGGCCGGGCCCCGGGGGAGACGCGCCGACCGACGGCCGCGGGCGCGTCCCCCCCCCCCGCGACCCCCACCCCCACCCCGCGCACCGGCGCGCGCGCGCGCGCGGGGCCTGCGCCCGGGCAAAGTTGCCCGCGGCGGCCGCGGGGCGCTCCGGGGCCGCCCCCGACCCTCGGCGTCCGGCTCGCGCGGGGCCGCCCCCGCCGCGCGTCTTCTCAAGTTTCCCCCGGAGCGTCCCGGGCCGGCTCCGAGGCTGCGGCGGAGAGAGAGTGCGGGTGGGGGGGGGGGGGACGGGACGGTTCGAACGCGCCACACAAAAGAGTCGGGCGGCGGCGGGGGGTCCCCGGGGCGCCCGGCCGGCCGGACGTAAACAAACGCCGGGGTCCGCGCGCGGCGCGGCGCGGTGCCCCCAGCCCGGCCGCGGCGGAGCGGAGCGCGGAGCGGGGGCGCGGCCCCGGCCCGTGACAGCCGCGGGCCCCCGGCCGGCCGCCCGGCAGCCCGCCTGGCCGGAGCCGGAGCCGGAGCCGGGCCGCGCCGCCGCCGCCGCCGCCGCCGCCGCCGGTGGCCGCTCTGACCCTCCCCCGGGCCGGCGGCACCACAGCGCCACCAGCCCCGGCTCCGCCGCGCCGGCGGCAGTGGCGGCGGCGGCTCCTCGGGAGCGGCAGCGCCTCACCCCCCGCAGCAACTCCCCACAAACTTTCCCCGGGAAGGCGCGGGGCGCGCGGCCGCCGCCGCCGCGCCGCCACCGCCGGGCCGCAGCCCCCTCGCGGCGCGGCGCCCGTCGCCGCCGCCGCCGCCCGCGCCCCGCCGCGCGCGCGCCCCGCGGGCCCCGCGCCGCCGCCGCCGCCGCCGCCCCCTCCCGGGTCCCGGGCCGCGGTGGCGGCGGGCGGCGGGCCGGTGGGGGCGGCGGGCGGGCGGGCGGCCGGCGCGGGGGGCCGGCGACCGGGGGCAGCGGTGGCGGCGGCGGCGGCGGCTCCCGGCGCCATCTTGGGCTGATCGATGAATTGAACAAAGAGGATCAATTTCCGATCGGGCGACTTATCGATGGGCGCCGGGGCGCGCGGGGCCGCTCGGCCCCGACTCGGCCCCGCGGTCCCCCGGCGCCCCCGCCTCCCCGCCGCCGCGGCCCCCTCGGCGGCCGGGGCCGCCCGGGGCCGCCCGGGGGAGGCCGCGCCCGCCCGCAGCCCCCGGCCCCGGCGCGAGGCCGGGCGGGGAGAAGCCTGACCTGCAGCTGCTGTAAATCAAAGCGCTTCCAATATTGAAACATCGATCCCACATTGGCCGCCATCTTGAGACATATTGAGACGGAGTGAGCGGCTGATAGAGAGGGGGCTGGAGTTCAGGAGCCGCCAGGAGGCAGCAGGCGGGCGGCGCCAAAACCCGGCCTGGAGCCGGCCGCCGCCGCCGCCACCGAGGACGCGGACTCCGCCTCACGGCGCCGCCGCCGCCGCCGCCGCCGCCGAGCCCGAGCCCGGCGGGAGCCCGAGGGCGCGGCGGCGGCCGCCGCCCCGGCGCGCCCGGCCCCGCCCCGCCCCGCCGCCGCCGCCGCCGCCGCCGCCGCCGCCCGCGCGCGGCCCGCGACCCCCGGCCGCCCCGGGCCCCCCGACCCAGCGCGCCGCGGCGGCCCGCGGGGCCCGGCCCCGAGGGGGCGCTGGAGGGCGCCGGGCGCTCGCGGGGCTCCGGCCCAACGCCCGTGGCCACGCGCGCGCGCGCGCGCCCGCGAGCACCTGGGGCGCCCGCCCGGGGCTCCCGGCCCGCGCGGTCGCCCCGAGCCGCCGCGACCACCTGCCCGGCCCCCCCCGCGCGAGGCTGCCCCCGCCCGGGATAGGGCCCCCTCCCCCAGACCCAGCCGGGCCGGCCCGCCGCGCCGTGTCGCGTCGCGCACCGTGGAGCTGGGCCGCGCCGTTAGGGCCCCACGCCGGGGCCCCGCCGTCCCCGCGCCCGGGAAGGGAGCCCCGCGAGGCCCGATGCCGGCCACGACGGGGGGGACACCCGTGCGCCCGCGGGGCTTCCCAAGGGCCGGAGAAACTCGGTCTCCGCTCCCCCCGGGGTGCAGCAACTTGGGAAGCAGGGGAGAGGGCGGAGGGCTCCTCGAACGGAAAACTTAGCCCCTACTTGGCAGGCGCAGCTGTCAGCCCTCCTCCCCCCGCCCCCCGCCAAGAAAAAAGTAGTGATAATCTAGAAGTCGAGTCTCTTGTGATTTCTGTCTTCGCGGAAACCCGGCCGGCGCGCCCGACCCGGGTCCAGCATCTCACTGATGGTCCCGCCTGTGCGTTTGCCGCTCCAGTAGGAATACTGGCCGCGCACTCTTCCCGCACTTCATTTAACGTGTAATTAGTGAAAACAAATCCCCCAATTCCTTAATCTTGACAATTAGATGTAAATAAAAATCTGTATGGAATACAAAATGAGACGTGCGAGCGGATGGTGACTGCTTTTGCAAACTGACTCCGAGGGTTGCGCGCGGAGGGCGGGGGGTGAATCGGGGTTGGGGGAGGCAGAGACGTTGGAAAGGAACGCCCGCGAGCTGAGCGGACGGACGCGCGTGTCCCCCCGCCCCGGGCCTCGCTCTGGCCACCACGAGCCTCCTCGGACGTGAGGACGGACGGCGCCGGAGTCTAGAAAGCGTCTCCCTCCGAGTCCCCATCGCCGTCTTAACTAGCAAAAAGGGACCGCAGGCAGCAGAGCGTGGGAAACCCGGGGCGCCGAGGGCGGCGGGGGCGCGCGGCGGAGGGCAAAGTCCCCTGACGCCCGGCGGCCGCTCGCCGACCTCGGGCCGCCCAGTCCGGCCTCCCGTGCAGGGCGCCCGGGCCCGCGCGCGCGTCTGTCCGGCGGCCGCCCGGCAGCTCCGACCGCGCTGCCCGGTAGAGGGCAGCGGCGCCCCGACACTCGCGTCCTCGGGGCCCTGGGCACGTGCCCCCCGTGCGCCCCGACCCCCGCGCCTGGCCACGCCCTGTCCCGAGGCCAGACCGCTGGCGGGAAACGACGTTGCCCCTGGGGGCCATTCCAGTGGCGGCGGAAAAGTCCCCGCCAACGTCTCGGTCCTCTCCGAGCCCACCCCGGGGGTGACCTCTGCCCGCGCCCCTCCAGTTTGCGCGGTGGCCGGCGGCAGGCGAGACCTCGGAACTGCCCTCGAGGTGGCTAGACAAATAGAATGTGCAGGGGCTTTGCCAAAATCCCTCCCGTGGGGAAGCCTCGAGGAAGGATCAGGGAAATGGTTTGGATTTGGTGCAGATGTTCTCAATCTAATTATCGTGTCTATCCCCTGGGTCTGAACCCGAAAAGTGAAATATATATGACCTGTGTAATACTCCGGAAGTACATCTGGTTGGAATTCAGGGTTCTGAATCCACGGCAGTATTTTAGAAATGAATTTGATGAGTATTAAGTACCCCTTGTTACATTCCTGGTTACATTCACGTACTAACTTGACTGCGAATAGAAACATCACATACACTGACCCAGAGGTTAAGCTCTAGTTACATAAAATTTAGATTTCTACTAAAGTTTTGCATTGTACAAGGTTGCTCTCTTAGGGGGGAAAAAAAGTTGAGAATAAATTTGTCAGTGCTACCAAAAAAAAAAGTGTTTTTTTTTCTTAAACGAAAAGCATTCAAGATAAACTACAGATCAAAAGCTGCAAACCAGCAGCAGCGACCTAAAAAAATCTGAAAAGCACATTTTATTTTATTTTCTGTTTGCTTTGGGTCACACCCACTGGGGAGTGAGGTCTTCCCCCATCTTGGTTGGGGATCACTCCCTGCATTCAGCTTATAACTGGGCCTCCGCCATGCAAAGCTTGCTACGTTTTTTGAATCATTTTGTGACTCCTCAAAGTACATTTTCTTTTCCTTAAGGATAGGCATAGAATAAAAATTAATTACATTGATTTCTCAAGGGGCTGGAGCGGTAGGGCACTTGCCTTGCACGCAGCCAACATGGCCCACCCAAGTTCGATTCCTCCGCCCCTCTGGGAGAGCCCGGCAAGCTACCTAGAGTATCTCACCCGCATGGCAGAGCCTGGCAAGCTACCCATGATGTATTCGATATGCCAAACACAGTAACAACAAAGTCTCCAATGGAGACGTTACTGGGCCTGCTCCAGCAAATCGATGAACAACGGGAGGACAGTGGTGGTGACAGTGGTGGTGGATTTCTCAAAGTTAAATTTTAATTTCTTTTGGGGGACACCTCCAGTGATGCTCAGGGGTTACTCCTGGCTCTGCACTCAGGGATCACTTTGGTGGGCTGGAGGGGTGCCAGGGATCCAACCTGGTCAACATCCTGCATGGCAAACACCTTAGCCACTGTACTGTGGTTCTGACCCCAAAACTTTTTAAATTTCTTTCTCCCCTCATTCCCAAGGACTTTCAGCCGCAATGCCATAGGTCAGGAGGAATTGTAACACCCTGAATATAGTGGCTCTCATAAACTGTGTACTGTAGAAGATATTCAGGAAACGGAAAGGTTTTTGTTCATTTTGTTTTGGGACGCTCCTGGCTCTTCACCCAGGAAATCACTCCTGGAGGTGCTCAGATGACCATATGAGATGCTGTGGGAGCCTAGCGAGTGCGAAGCAAGCACCTTACCCACTGGCTCCCAGGAAACAGAAAGTTTTCAGAATGGCCAGTAGCACCCCTCAGGCAGAGGAGTGTGACTCTAATCCCCTAGCACCTATATGAGAAAAATGCAGGTGACGTGGGACTCAGGACCAGAAAGCCACTCAACCTACAGAACTGGTAATAGGTATGACTGAGAAAGAAAAACAATGCAGGGGCCGGAGAGATAGTACCAGAGGTAAGATGCCAGCTTGTATATGGCCCAGCCAGATTCAATCCCTGGCACCCCATGTGGTCCCTCAGCACTGCCAGGAACAATCCCTAAGCACAAAGTCTGGAATAAGCCCTGAGCACTGTAGGATATGACTCACTGTAGCACTGCACTGTCCTCCCATTGTTCATTGATTTGCTCGAGCGGGCCCAGTAACATCTCCATTGTAAGAGTTGTTGTTACTGTTTTTTGGCATATCGAATACATCATGGGTAGCTTGCCAGGCTTTGCCGTGCAGGCAAAAATACTCTCAGTAGCTTGCCAGGCTCTCGGAGAGGGGCAGAGGAATCGAACCCCGGTCAACTGCGTGCCAGGCAAACGCCCTACCCGCTGTGCTATCACTCCAGCCCATGACCACTAACTCAAAAAAAAAAAAAAAAACACCAGAAGCGTTATTTTCACTTTATAACCTTGAGACTCTCCTCTAGGGAAAGAAAGTTATTGGTGCCCAAATATCTGAGTAATTGGCTATACCAAGATTTCAACAATACAATCACAAATCACAAGTAACCAGATTTGGGGAAGACTGGTGAAAAGAATAATTATTTAGGGGATGTTTAAATGAAGTACAGATTAGCACAAAATAAGGTTATTAAATAACTAATACAGGCCAGGAAGGCCTCAATTTCTCTTCTGACCATTTTATTTTGCCTAAGAAAAGCTCAGGGACCTTACTGGAAATAGGAAGATACTAATGAATGTTCCAGAAAATTGTAAAGCACTTTCACAAGCAGACTTGCCTACCCTCCTGGTAGACAATCTTCTCTTAAGACATTTCCATGTGCTCGGTTCATCCATGAAGGAGAAAATTGGCAAATTCTCTAAAATACAGGAGGTGCTGATTATTGGTGAATCGTCCCCCACTGGTAGCCCCAAGAAATGAAAATATTTTGGGTTGTGTTTTAAAGATTCGAAAGTATTCATTGTTCGGATGCGCTTATTCCTTAAAGGACCATCAAGAATTGCTTCCAAACTGAGAAACGCCTCACCATGTAGGGTATTACATTTAAGAGGAAGGCCATCCTCGTTCTTACAAAAACATCTTTATGTGCTGCCGTCTCATTTCTAATGAACACACAAAATTAAGTTTTGTCCAGAAACTTTATCTCCAGAAAAATTTGGAGAGCAGTCTAGAGTTTTTTCAAATCAATTCCAAGAATCATGGGGGGGGGGGGGGGGAAATTCAGCACTCTCCTGTCCTGCGTGATTTGCTTCAAAGGAGAATTCAAGAGTCTAAGACCTAAGCGCATTTTTTTAATATCATTGCATCCATATTAGAACAGGGTGTGAATACCCTGCAATAAGAACTATTACCCCTTGCGGCCAAAGTGATAGTACAGCGGGTAGAGGATTCGCTTTGCTCGCTGCAGACCTGGAGTTCAGTGCCCAGCACCAGCCAGGTGTGAACCAAAAACCAAAAAAAGAGAAAAAAGGGGGGAAAAAAAGAAATATCTCCCTTAACCAGTGCCAATACTTAACTTTATGCTAAATAATCCCACCACACTTTATTCACTAATAAAGACACGATCACTTTGTAAAACTTGGTACAGACAGGAATCTCAATGTTACAGATGTCAAAGTTGAAAATTATATCAAAGTACTCGTTCCAGCTGCCTGAATTTGTCAATGTTTTTAATTTAGGAAAATCCGAGGCCAGACAGAAGTTTTAAGACACTTTGAAATTGAAAAGGCCTTTTCCTAAAATCAAAAGATTAAGAAAAACAGAGGGAAATCACGTTCTCTTCCTTGTGTCTGTGGTGACTGCCTTCCAGAATGATTTGGCAAAGTCTCCTGGAATAAATGAAAGGAAGATTCCAGAATTTTTTTTTTCCCTTTTGGAGTTCAAGGAAACCAAACTACTTTTAATTGTTTTGTTTTTAAAATAATACTTTATGTTAATTATTTCTAAGTACACTATTCACTGCACTATGTAAATACCCACCAAATAAAAGTACACATTTTGCTACATGTAATTACATGCATAGTACATAATTCATCTCTATACGCCAAATGTATGTGTAGTTATATAATTGTACCAAGAACCTGCCAAACTTGTAAGAACAAACTATAATGATTTCTAAACAGTAGACTCCTGTTCCCCACCCTCTCCGCCTTTCCCTGGTGACAGCATCACTCAGGCTCCAAGACCCTTTCTGGAATCTTCAAAGGCTTTGTTGCTGCCCCCCCCACCCCCATTTCACTCGGCTTCCACTTGTGGGCTGCACATGTTTCTGTCACTAGCTCTAGGTATCTGTCTACACCTCTAATGATTACGTTCTGTTCGTTCTGCTCTCCTTCGTCTGCCTTGCGAGGAAGCTCGCAGCTGGCCGGTGCATATGGAAGGGGGCTTGCAGGCAGCAGCTACATCTGGCTTAATAAACTCAGCAGTGCACGCTCTGGGATTTCCAGACCTTAAAGAGGAACCTGGAGCTTCTCATCACGCTCCGGACCCCAAACCCGCCTCGCCAGCCCCCCACCCCGAGGCCCCACTCCCTTCTCACGGAATCTGTTTTCTCCTAGAAATGCTCTCAAAAATTTGAATCCTTCTCCCCGATTCCCAATTCACTTCCCCGCTTTGAACCTCTCTCTTCACCATCAGATGCCCACGTAGCTGTCAGATTACACATTTCCTGGACACTCCTGAAACAAACGCCGTTCTCGATGACTCTCCCTGATGTCATGCTGAATCACTAGAAATTAATACTGTTCATAGCAGCAGCTTGAAAGCACTCGAAATATGTAAAGCACTATATAAATATTATTATTATCTCGCTGGATGTAAAGTTCAACTTCTGTGCTAAGGTCTGATATTAATTCCCTTTCTTGCCTCCTAAGAGTCCTGAGTCCCGTGCATTCTATTTATATGGACCTTTCATTCTGACTCCTGTATTATCAGTTTGCCATCTGCTATTTTAAACAGACATCCTGGGATGGGAGAGGTGGGATCTGGAGATATAATGAGATCTAGGTTGTTTTATTTAAAGGGTTTTTTGTTGTTGTTGTTGCTTTTTAAAAAGAGGTGTGTGTGTGTGTGTGTGTGTGTGTGTGTGTGTGTGTGTGTGTGTGTGTGTTTGAGTCTTCCCAACAGGAAGTGCTTTTGTTCCTCCACAAAAATCTTTTATGACACATCTGGGCAGTGGGTACCGTTGCAGTTGAATGAAGATTTGTTCTCGTAAAGTACAGTTAGATTTTCTTTTGTCATCAGCACTGGCAGACTGTATGTTCCACCACCCCACCACAGCCTGCAGTAAGTGTGGTTAGTACAATTTAAGAGCTTGTTCCTGTGGAAAATAGGAAAGTTGGTATTTGCAGCAAGAAGCAGAAAGCCTTTGTCAATTCCTCTGATTCCATTCACATTCAGTTTGGGATCTGTTTTTTTTTTGTTGTTGTTGTTGTTCATTTGTTTGGGGCTAGACCCAGGGGTTACTCCTGACTCTGCACTACTCAGGGATCACACCTGGAGGGGCTCCGGGAACCCTTTGGGATGCTGGGGATCAAACCCGGGTCAGCTGCATGCAAGGCAAATGCCCTCCCTGCTGTACTATCACTCTGGCCCTGGCGTCAGTTTTTGAGAGATTCTATTAACATCGCTTCCAAGTTCTCAGGAGCAAGTAGAACCTCAGAGCATGTCGATGGGCAGTAGGAGGTTCAGACCTAGGGCGCCTCACGTCTAACCACGGCCACTCCTCTCTGAAGACTCAGGCACTTATGCAATGCCAGGAGCAAAAATGTCCCGGGAAAGAATGAAATGTGAATCTCTACCCCCCGCGGAGGTCCTTCTGGTAACAGAAAAACAGACCCAAAAAGAACAAACCCAGGCAGCCTCAAGGTGTAGCAAGGCAGGGATCATTACACAAATGATGAAATATTGTGCAACCATGAAAAATTGCGTTTGAGAAACTGAACAGTGGCCCGGGGGAATGTGGGATCTACTCGAGGAAAACAGGCCGGGTGTGAAGTCAAGTGTAAAGTGGAGAAGTCCAGGGTGGTCTCCTTGGGGGAGGGATGCCTGGGTACGCCCCCTCCTCCCTGACGTCTTTGCTTTGGCCTGCCATGTCTGCCTGTGCAGAGCTGCCTCTCGAATGCAAGAAGAGATAAACGTGCCTTCAAACAAGGATGGGAATCAAGTCCTGCGGCATTGCTCTTAGTGTCTTTTCGCCCTGACCTAGAAGGGGTGGTGAGATCCGGTGATCATAACAGACCATTGACAAGAGAGGGGGAGAAAGTGTGTCCTAAGGTCGGCACTGACTCACTGTTGGACTTTGCCTCAGGTTTCCTGCCTGTAAAATGGGAATAATTAATACTTTCTTGTAAAACGCTTTTGAGCTCTCCAAGGAAAGCTCCTGGAAAGGGACAAAGTGTTGTTTTATTAACGCTAATTGAAGCAAACATAAAATACAAAAGCATTTGAGAGGACGGGAAGACCTGCCCGCCGCCTTGTGGGAGAGAGCGGGGACAGAAACGAGATTGAGAAGGAGCGTCCCATGCGGTCACTAGGTTTCTCGGGTTGGAGGGCGGTGGGGCGGGGGGGGCAGACCAGAGTGTCACCCACAATGCTAGAACCAGCTTCCCGCTCCCCAAGCGCTATGTCAGGCCCGACAAGGACACAGAAGCAGCGGGCAAGGTCCCTGCCCTCACAGCTGACAACCTCACTGGGAAAAGGACAGTAACACGCGGGAGAGGAAAATGATCCCGCTTCAAACTGTAGCACGGGGCAGCCCCAGTCCGGGCAAGGCGGCGATCAAAGGCTGCTCGGCCCCCAGCATCAGCGTCGATCTGAACGACGAAGTGAGATTTCATCTCTGAGTGAAATATTTCACAAGGGATGATTTCACGGCGTTGGTGCCGCCAGGACGGAAGGTGGAGGGTATCTGGGGTCAGGGGAAAGCATGCGCGATGGGGCGCGGCCTCGGGCCATGCAAAGGAAGGAAAGTGTGAGTGGGCTCGCTGGCTGGCAGCCCGGGGGGGTGGGGGCAGACGGGCATCTGCCATCTGCCGGGAAGAGGCTGGCGGCTCATCTGGAGGGACACACGGACTCCATCACTGGGGGGGTCTGTGTGGCCACCACGAGTGACCTTTCTCGTGTGAGGGTCCCCTTCTCACTGGCTATGTCAGGAAGGCCTCTGAGTGACCGTCCCATGAATACTTAACCCAGAATGCCAAGGAGAGGGGCTTTGCCCTGGAGCCCAAACCGCGAGCTCAGATGTGGGTTCAGAGTCTGGTGCAAGAGGGCCTGACCCTGTCTGTGACTCTTCCTACACTTGTGTGCTGTGGGGATCACATGAGAAAATGCACATGAAAATGTGGAGTGCTCATCCTGCACCCAGGAAGCACCTCAATAAAAGTCCTGTTGTTATTTCATCTAGGTCACCTGCCCTCCACCCACATCCCCTAATGTGACCTCTCACCACCCCAGGTGATTTCTCAACGCCATTTTACACACAAGACAACCAAGGTTCTTTTTCCTTTTTGGTTTTGAGGCTACATTCGGCGATACTCAAGGGTTACTCCTGTCTCTGTGCTCAGGAACTACTCCTAGTGGTGCTCAGGGGACCATCTGGGATGGCGGGGATAGAACCCGGGTTGGCCGCATGCAAGGCAAATGCCCGCCTCATTGAACTATCACTCTGGCCCCACCAATCAAGTTTCTGAGTCCCAGAAAGTTGTTGATGGAAATTGAATGGCTCAGTCACGCTCCTGCTTGACTTTCTGAACAACCCGTTCTCCGTGGCTGGTTCCCAAAATGCCTTTCGGGAGCAACTGGTGCCTTTATTTGCTTTTTCCTCCAGCAAATATTTCTTGAGGACCTACTGGGTGTCAGGCTCAGAGCCTAGGGGCAATTGTTCCTGCTCCATCAGAGAACCCGGTAATGTAGGAAGAAATCCCCAAGTGACAGGATCAACCCATAGATTTGCTCCTCCTGGTCAATGTCACTGGGCTTGACATGCATGCCATGTCCCTAACATACTTCCTCAGGCTACCAAGCCTGGCAGTTCTCAGCCTATTTTCTGGGCACTTATTCCACGAAGATGTAGGGAATGAACTTGGTAAGAGGTAGATGCACCTTCAACTTTCAGGCCAGAGACCCTGGACCATTCAGTCTAGAAATCAGGGTCAAGACCACTAACAGGGGCTGGAGCGATAGCACAGCAGGGAGTTTGCCTTGCACGCAGCTGACACGGGTTCAATTCCCAGCATCCCATATGGTCCCCTGAGCACCGCCAAGAGTAATTCCTGAGTGCAGAGCCAGGAGTAACCCCTGTGCATTGCAGGGTGTGACCCAAAAAGCAAAAAAAAAAAAAAAAAAGACCACTAACAAAGAAACATAGTTGGTGGTCTTTGTTTCAGGAAATGAAACGGACTCAAGCTCCAAGTGCTCTCAGAGCCTGTCGCAGGGACATGTGTGTGTGCCTGAGTGGTGTGCGTGTGCATGTGTGTGCACATGTGTGGGCCTGTGTATGTATGTGCCTGTGCATGGCATACCCTGGGGACGAGTGGGAAAGGAAGGGGTGGAGATATCAGAATCAGCTAAGATGCGTCAGCGCCTGCCCTGGAGAAAGGGGAAAATCTGGCAGAGAAGTTACTGGAACACATCCTGGGCCCCATCATCTCAGTTATTAGATGTGCCCAAGAAAATTACATGTGACGCAGAGGTCAAGGTGCTACAAAACCCCAACCCCCCCAGGCCATTGCTCTGCCTGACAGACCTCGGGGTCCTGGGCACCCTGCCCACTCTGCTCAGCCTGCGCCTCCTTAACTTCTCTCCTTGTGGCGGAGGGCCGGGGGCTCTTCTGCTGAGACCAGGCTTCCCCCAAGTCAAAGATATTTACGGAAACTCTTGCAATGAGAAAAAAGACTGATCCAGAGAGGGCACCCCTTGATCTACAGGTGTCCTGAGCACAGAGGCCAGACTGAAAGCGCCACCCCCACCCCGCACTTTGCTGGTCAAGTTGCTTCAGTTACAACCATCATTATTGCCCGTGGTGTGTCCACCCGCCTGCAGCCTAGCCCTGATTCCCAGCTCCAGGCTCAGGCAGGAAGCCAGGGAGACTGGGACTGGCAGAGCACTTTCCAAAGTGGCTTCCCACAGCGCTTGTTCTGCCCCAGCAGGGCCCTAACCTGGGGGCCCTCCCGACCCAGGATGCCTAAAGCCAGCCTCTCCCCTCCCGCCCTCCCGGAAGGCCCGTGCTGCGCCCGGAGCCTTACCTTACAGCAGCCTCCCGGCCAGCCGTCCTTCCCCGGGGAGCTTTTGTCTCCAGACATTTCTCTGCAGCAGTGGAGGCTCCAGACGCCCGGGTCCAGGGCATCTATAATAAAGATTGATAACCTGACCTTGGTCTGGAATGAGACATCGATTACCAAGGAGAGCCAGTGGGGAGGGCCCGGAGGCCCCCTTCAGTTACTCGGAGACGGGACTGCGGGAGAGTTAAGCCGAGGGAGAGTGTGTCATCATTGGGAATCTACTTGCTAATTGCCCCGGGTTCTTCCTCCTTCACTTGAGGGGCGTCTGGTCTAATGGACTGTCTGGGGAAGTATCTGATTAACAATCGCATTCTGGCTACCAGGCAGCCAGAGGGTGGGGTCACGGATACCTATCAGAGGGAAAGGCGTGCAGTTCAGCAAAGCACAAGCGAGGGATTCCAAGTTGGGGATCTCACCCGCGCTCATTCCTGAAGTTAAGACTGAGTGGGAGGTAGGATTAGTTTACACAAGCTCCGTTTATCCGATAGCATTTTATTACCAGCCCAGGTGGTGGCGTTGGATTTGGTTTCCTTTTGGAACTGCCAAGCCCAGGTCCCCCACCCCCACCTCGCAATGCTCAGTTTTCCTTCCCCCAAACGGGTTCCTTTAGGGGAAAAAAAAAACAAAGAAAGATGGAAAGAGAAAGAAAGAAAGAAAGAAAGAAAGAAAGAGAGAAAGAAAAGAAGAAAGGAAGGAAGGAAGGAAGGAAGGAAGGAAGGAAGGAAGGAAGGAAGGGGAAGAAGGAAAGAAAGAAAGAAAGAAAGAAAGAGAGAGAAAAGAAGAAGGAAGGAAGGAAGGAAGGAAGGAAGGAAGGAAGGAAGGAAGGGGAAGAAGGAAAGAAAGAAAGAAAGAAAGGAAAAGAAAGAGAGAGAGAAAGGGAAAGAAAGAGAGGAAGAGAAAGGGAAAGAAAGAAAGAAAGAAAGAAAGAAAGAAAGAAAGAAAGAAGGGAGGGAGGGAGGAAATGAAAGAAAGAGAAAGAGAGAAAGGGAAAGAAAGGAAGAAAAAGAAAAAAGGAAGAAGGGAGGGAAGGAAAGAAAGGGAGGGAAGGAAGGAAGGAAAGAAAGAGAAAGGGGAAGGAAGGAAGAAGAAAGAAAGAAAGAAAGAAAGAAAGAAGAGGGAGGGAAGGAGAGAGAGAGAGAGAGAGAGAGAGAGAGAGAGAGCAGTTCTCCTGCTGGTCCCCGTTCTGCCCTGTCACCTGATCTTTTTAAGACACATTCTCCTCAAACAAATCCTGTCCCAGTTTCTCCCAGGCCGCCTTGGGCCCCCAGCCTCCGCCAGCCCGCCAGCCCGGTGCATTCGACACCAGCCCAGCTCGAGAATCCGTAGCTTCTCGCCTTTCCCTTCCCGACAGAATCTGTTATTCAGCACTTCAAAGTAGGGACTTGTTTGCACCTCTAGTTTCAAACAATAGACCAAATTTCCTGTCGCTGGAGTCTCTTAAAAACCACCAGCTCGCTCGCAGCTCCTGGAACAATGGCCCCAGCCGGTGCTCAGACAGAGGAAAGGGGGAACCGCTCGCCCACCCTCCCCGGCACAGAAGGTCACAGCCCTGTGTGCCACCCCTTGGGCTCTCTCTGCTGGGCGGCTGGGGGCCGGTTCCTAAACCTTTCTGAGCCCCCATGTCTGCCCGAGGCTCATCAGCACCAGAAAGGACCTGTCCCAGCTGGTGGGGAATGAACTGAAATACTGGGGGATGCGAGCACATTCCACAGAGCCAGGCTGCCAGGATTCGACTCCCAATGCCAGCCCATTCCTTCCTGGGTCCTCGGGCTTCCATCCTCTCAACTCTGAGCCTGCGCTTCCCTTTCTGGATCCTGGAGTGAATCACCATGGACACAGTCTCCTAGAAGGAGTTAATGCACAGAGTGGGGGCGTGGCCACACCGGTCTTGGTGAACTTGCGGCTTCTTACTCCTTCCAGTCCCCAGCCACCAGCCCCCTCACCAGGGCTCTTGGGGGGGCCGCCACCCCCCTAAGTGGCTTTTGGCATCTCTTTTCTTCGTTCTCTCTATTTGTGTGCACCAGCCCAGAACCACGTCACAGAACGCCGCCAGCCCGTCAGGCTTGTGATGATCGTGCAGACTTTCTTGCCCCAGAAGTTGTGGCTTTGGCTTAACTTCTGAAACTGCTGGTGGGAAAAGGATCTTCCGGTTTGGGGAGAGAAGGTGCTCCCCAAGACCCATCCTATGCACCCCACAGGGAAGCCCAATGTAGGCTCGGGTCTTTAATTAGTAGTTACTGACAGGATATTAACTCTGCTGATCATTGGTTATCAATATGGGTCATTAATCGTAATAAATGCGGCATGCCCGCACAGGCTGCTGGTATAGGAGGGTCCGGGGAGTGGAGGAGCCATCTCTGTGGATTTCTCTGTACGTCTTAAACTGTTCTGGAAAAGTAGATTAATCTTTTCCTATTTATTTTTTATGATTTTGTGGGCCACACTCAGTGGTGCTCGGGGGCCTGGGTTACTCCTGGTTTGGTGCTCGGGGGAGTGAAGGAGTCTGGGGCTCAGGTCCTCATCCTTGCTTGAGATGTTCTGACCTAGCACTCCACTCCCTCCCCCTCCACCGCCCCAGCATATTTATTTTGTCTGGTTTTGGTTTGGGAGCCATAGTCACCCAGAAGTGTTCAGGTTTTACTCCTGGCTCTGCACTCAGGGAACACCCCTAGCGGGGATTAAGGGACCCTATGGGGTGCCAGGGATCGGATCCGGGTCGGCCAGGTGTAAGTAAGTGCCCTACCCACTGTACTACTTTCCTCCCCACTCACCGGCTATACTATCTTTTCTCAAGAAGAGAAACGGAAGGGCTGGAACAATAGCACAGTGGGTAGAGCGTTTGCCTTGCACGCGGCCGACCCGGGTTCGATTCTCAGCATCCCATATGGTCCCCTGAGCACCGCCAGGGGTAATTCTTGAGTGCAGAGCCAGGAGTAACCCCTGTGCATCGCTGGGTATGACCCAAAAGGCAGGAAAAAAAAGGGGGAGAGAAACGAAGGGAATAGCAGAAAGGGTCTTTGCCTTGCATGCAGCTGACCCAGAATCAATCCCCAGCACCCTATATGGTTCCCTGAGCCCACCAGGAGTGATCCCCGAGCACAGAGTCAGGATTCAGCCCTGTGCACCACTGGAGTGTGACCCAAAAACAGAAAGAGAGAGGCAGGGGGCTGAGAAACCATTCATTCTCCTAAAGCACAGGAAGTGGCCACATTCCCTTGGGAGAGCAATGACCGCCTGTCCATCAAGGCCCCCAGGAAGCCGTCTTGCTAGTGGAGGCGGTGAGGCAGACAGGGGCAGACAGGGGCCCACCACAGGCCAGGCTAGGGGTCTCTGGCCAAGGTGGCTTCAGTGACTTCCTCAGTTCTGAAGCAGCTAACACAGACCTTGAACACTCTCCTCTCCTCGTCTCGGCACAGGAGAGTCATTCCCACCAGCCCCTCGCACCAGCAGAGACCAGTGTGTGTGCTCTCCCAGGCTCCTGGTCCTCACTTGCTGGCTAGGATGGGGTTATGGAGTGAATCTCGAAGCTTCTCGCTGAGCCCATAGGCTCAGTGAATGAAGTAATGGGTCACCTGGAACTAAACTCTCCTTCCCTCTACCCCAATGCAAATCCCACCCAACCATGAAGGTCTGATTCTGTGGGGGGGTCCCCAGGTCAAGACAGCAACACCCATCCAGAAGAAAACATCTCCAATGTTTAACAGACACCTCAAAAAACTTTTGGGGGCTTTTGAGCCATGCCCAGCAATGCTCAGGGGTTACTCCTGGCTCTGCGCTCAGGAATCACTCCTGGTGGGCTCGGAGACCCTACGGGGTGCTGGGGATTGAGCCTGGGTTGGCCCCGTGCAAGGCACGTACTGTACTATCTCTCCAGCCCCCCCAAAACACATTTTCAACTTGCCACGTGGTTTCCAAATCCCACCATGACCCTGCGGGGCTGAATGGTGGCCTGCCCATCCTTTCTGACCCTTTCACACTACGTAGAAAAGAAGTGGAGACTCAGCCATGGTCAAATATTTGGATTCATCCAAGGCCCACACACAGGATGATGAAATTTGATGAGAGCCACAGATGGTAGCAACTGTGGTTGTCATCTGGGGCCTTAATAGTGTGAATTTGTGTAAAAGGCACAAAATGGCGAAACAGAGCCTAGTGGGACCAGCCCTTGAACCTCAGTTCTCATCTGTGAAATGGGACCGAAGATCCCCCGGAGGCTGTTTGCAGAGAGGAATTCATGGGCACGTGGGTCACATTCCCAGGTTATGAACTCCGCTGTGGTCCTTTCTGGATGATGCTTCTTGAAAATGAGCCTCGGTTCAAAAAGACAGCGAGGGTGAAGAATAAACAGAAAGGCAGGCCTCGGTGACATGACTCTTTTCTCCCCCCTGCTCTGCTACGTTCCCCAGCGTCTGATGTAAATAATTTACCGTGTTAAAAATGAGTTTGCGGTGGGTCTTTGAGGGACAGAAGAAAATCCTTTCTAAAGATGAGGGATCGTCTTCATAATGAGGGACTGCCGAGCGGAAGAGAAATTTAGAATCGAGACCAGCATCTTTTACACAGTTATGAATCTGGTTGGATAGGATTTTTAATAATTAAATGGCACGACTGCAACATAAATGCAGTTTTATTAAGCCAAAATGAAATGTACATTTAGGAACTTAATTTGAAACATTGCCTACTTGGTGATTCTCGTCTTCATAATTGCACATGTTTAGAAACTATTTTTTTCCCCTTCTGCCTTGTATTTCCTGCCCACAAACTCACCCTTTTGCTTTATTTATAGGAATGTTGTTTCTTGCAGTTCAAGGAAATTGATAGGGAAAGCTTTCGATGACAAGTTCCAATGCGCGTCTCCAAAGTTTCTGACTCAATCGCTCATGAAATATCCATAATAGATGAGGAGCAGAGCCTGGTGCGCGATGAAGCACCGCTTCAGTGCCTGATGCCTCGTGTTTGTCTGACAGCTTGGAAAACTTTGCTTGTCATTTTGAAAATCAATACAAAACGCAGCTAAACACCAGACTTTGCCGCTCAGCCTGAGACAAAATACAAGATTGAAAGTTCCTCTATCACCAGCTGCTGATTGCTAAAGATCAGACTGCTGAAGGCGATCATTTATTTTTTTTTTCCTTCCTTCCCCCTCTGTCCAAACATCACTGGGCGTCCCGACTCACCCCCTCCTCGGGCCCAGATGCACAGACATTCTGGTGGCAAATTCACAGCACGAAGGGAGGGGACAGCTGGTGGTTATCAGATTGGCTGATCAATACAGACAAGTTGGGGACTAGCCAGACTCATCACTCCCCCCCTCCCGCCCCTGCCTTTTGACTGCTAAATTATGCGGCTGGCTCTCAGCTACTCAGAGGCACCCGCCAGCCTAACTCGGCTCTTCTTCCTTGGCCCACATCTTGGGCTTCCAGCACCGTTCTCTGCTGAGGGAGGATGTCATCTGGCTCCTCAAATGTCCTTGCCCCTGTAACTGTCGCCTGGCCCCTGAGCTCTGAGTCCGTCTCTGGTCCTGTCTTCACGAACTGCAGGGCATGCTTGAGTCTAGCGTCCCCCACCACCTGCGTCCCCTGGTGGTCCTCATGGTCCCCCCTCGCTCACTGGAGACCGCAGATGGGGAGACTGGGCTGGCTCCCGCCCCCCCTCCCCCCCCGCTGCTCTGTCACTGGAAGAAATCCTTACACTGTCCCTTGGCTTCTGTAGGGATGCTAAGGGACAGTCCCATCCTGGGCACTTGGCACCCCTCAACAGGCCGGGCTCTGACAACAAACACTCTCTCTCTTTTTTTTTTTTTTTTGGATCACACCCAGCAATGCTCAGGAGTTATTCCTGGCTCATGCACTCAGGAATTACTCCCGGCGGTGCTCGGGAGACCATATGGGATGCTGGGAATCGAACCCGGGTTGGCCGCGTGCAAGGCAAACACCCTACCGGCTGTGCTATGGCTCCAGCCCCCAACAAACACTCTGCCTTGGCCCCGGGGCTGTTGCTGATGCGGGAGGCTCCCCTTGCACCCCTCCCCCAGTCAACCTGCACCTCCTTTCAGACCTGTGGGAACTTCTCTCGAACTCTCTATTGGATCTTGGCTCCCCCAAGCCCTTGATAGGAGCAGCAGGAATTTTAAAGTAGAGATATCGTGTTTGTCTCCATGAATGAAGGTAACTGTGACTCAGCAGAGAGGGATCCTGGGGGTTGCGTCTAACCCCACATCCACCCCCGCCATTTGTGGGCAGAACACAGAGTTTTGGCACGGTCCCTGGTTTGAGTCTCCTCTCTGTTCCCCTCCAAGGCCAACTCTGTCCTCCTGCTCTGGCCATGAAGATGTGGGGGGGGGGGGGGCGCAGGGATCTGGCTGTCCCATTTCACCCAGTGTCCATTCTCTTGCCAGGGTGCAAGCCCTGGGCAGTGCTGAGTGGTGGGCACTGGGCTCCATACAAGAAGGGAGAAGCAACTCAAGCCACATGCTCAGGATGGGGCAACTGGATCCCCAACATCCCCCCACCACACACACACACACACACACACACACACACCCGCACACACACACACACACACCCGCACAGGGTGGCTCGCAAGAGAGGAGAGGGCAGTGAAGGGCTGTCCACCCTTGCTGCTGGCTCTCCAGCATGTTCAGATGCCTTCAGGAGATGCAGAATGGGGTTCCCCAGAGCACGTCAGTCATTTTGAACTGAGGCCACTGAGGTCCCGCGGGCTCGAGTGATGGAGCCCTGAGCCCTCTCTCTTTTTCTTTTTAAAAATGTTTTTTTATTTTCTAAAGTAGTTCACAATATTTGATCCCCAATACTCTCTAATTTTGGGCTTTCGCGGCCGCGCAACACATCATAAGACACTCCCTACCCATTTTCCATAATTACCACACTATATTTAATGGGGTTCAGACCGTAGGTAACAAATTATATATATATATATATGCCTCTCGGAGAGCCCGGCAAGCTATCGAGAGTATCCCACCTGCAAGGGCAGAGCCTGGCAAGCTCCCCCTGGTGTATTCGATATGCCAAAACCAGTAACTGTAACAGGTCTCATTCCCCTGACCCTGAAAGAGCCTCCAATTGTTGGGAAAGACGAGTAAGGAGAGGCTGCTAAAATCTCAGGACTGGGATGAATGGAGACATTACTGGTGCCCATGACAATGATACAGTGATATAGTGATTCAAACATCAGTCTCACCACCATTATACCTTCCCACCACTATATTTCAGGTGTTTCCATCCCAAACCCCAATCCCTGCCCCAAAACAATACCAAAATAATATAACATTTTCCTCTAAGGTTGGTTGCCGCCTACTCTGAATTCCATCAAATGTAGTACGGTACTCTTGGAATACGGGTAACGTGTGTCCTAGGAAGTGTCGTGTGGTCCAGGAAAAGGTTCACTCAGGGGTGAGGCTCAGCCCGAGCGTGTGGAGAGCAGCCGTGAGCATGGCAGTGGTTGAGTTCTGGAGGTTTTCCGCTGCTGGGGCTGGGTCCCTTGGGGTGGGGAGGGGTCTCACCCATCCCCCTCTGGGGCGCCCCGAGTGAAACAACTTGGTGCGGGGTCCAGCAGCATGGTTATCTGAGCCCTCTCTTAACCATCTAAAGAAAGAAAATCTCCATAATGGAGAATTTTTTTTTTAACAAGAAATAACCTTCCTACAGGAAAAAAGAGGTCCTTGTGGCAGGACAAACACCCCGACTCACCTCAGGCCTCCGGCCTGTCTTCCTGAAACCTCAGACCCCTACCCAGCCCTGAGCCCAGATGCAGCCTCATCTCTGCCCACCAGCCTGTGATTCCGTGTGGATTGCCCGCACCTATGTAATTAAATGTGCTCTTTCCTCCTACTGATCTGTCTGATGTTAATTTGATTGCTTGACCAGCTTGAGATGGGAGGGGTGAGTGGCGGGGTAGGAGGCTCTCCTCTCTGTGATACGGAGGCTCCTGCAGAAATGCTTGACTTTTAAGTCTCGGTGCTTTTTGGGGGGAGTGGGAAGCGGAACCCCTCCCGGGAAGCAGAGACCGGTCTGTAGCCCCCTTGAGACATGTGGGGCTGGCACTCAGCCTAGTGGGATCACGGTGTCCCGAAGGCAAGGCAGGCTCCTGCAAGGTATTTGGTCTGACCTAACTTTTCTTTTTCTTTCTTTTGTTTATTGGGCCATAATCAGCAAATTACTCTGGGTCCTGCACTCAGGGATCACTCCTGGTGACACTCAGGGGAGCAGATGGGATTAAACCCAGGTCCGGTCAGCCGTGTGCAAGGCAGGCGCCCTACCTGCTGTACTGTCTCTCCGGTCCTCTCACCTTTCTTTCTCCAGCAGTTCTGGGAGGTGTGAGGGGCAGTCCTGATGGTGCTCAGCCTGGCGAGATGGTGCTGCCGGGCCCAGGGTTCCAGCCTTGTCCCAGCCGGGACCCGACTTGGACAGTCCCTTTCGGAGGAGAACATGCTGCAGCTCCAGTGAACTCAGAGAGGGTCCACACCTAGGGGATACCTGGGGTCAACTGCTGAGCCCCGTACTGGCATCTCCTCATCTCCTCAAAGTGGGGTGACCCCATGACCCCTCAGCCCCAGCTGCATGAAGGCTCCAGGGTTGGGAAGTGGCCCAAAGGTGCCCCGCTAGGGTTTGTCTGCAATCTGCTGGCAGGCACGGGCAGAGGGGCACTGCTCATGGGCACAGAGGGTCCTGAGACGTGGTCGGGCATTTGGGGAGGGGCTTTAGTCACTACTTGGTCCCTGTTTGGAGGGGAGAGGGGCCATACTATAAGGTGGGTTGTGACATTGTAATTTGATAGACGGATGGAGGGTGACCCTGGTGACCCAGATTCAGTCATCAGTACCTCATGGTCCCCTAAGCACCGCCCGGAGTGACATCTGAGCACAGAGCTGGGACTAAGCACTTCTCAGTGTAGTTTCCAACCTAAACTCTCTCTCTCTGTCTCACACACACACACACACACACACACACAAGCCCAGAGGTGGCGGGAACAGCCTCTGGTCAGAGGAAGAGCTCAGACTCTTGGAGCCTTTATACCTTCAGGGAATGCTGATGGTCCACCTGCTGATACTCAGGGACCCCGCAGGGTGGGCACTGAACACAGGGGCCCTCACTTCCATCCTGGCCTCTGGCCCTCGAACTCTCTTCCCACCCACCTAAACTGAGAGTTGGGGGGGGGAGGGGTTATTGTCATTTCTGTACGTTCAGGGGCCATGCCTGTGTTGCTTGGGGACACACTCTGTGCCTGGGGCCATACCCACAACGACTGGGGAAAAATGTCAAGGACGCTGCACTTGGTCCTTCCCCAGCCCGGTCGCCAGCCTAGATTGAGTGCCTCGGCGATGGCAGGAGTTTGCCCTGGTGTGCCCTCGGGCCCGAGCCTGAGTGAAGGCTGCTGGGCTGGGCTGCCCAGGTGGTGGGTGGAGCAGGGGAAAAAGAGGGCTGGAAGAAGGTGCTAGAAAAAGGTCTGCCCCACCACAATCCTGCTCTCAGCTTCCTGCTCATGGACCACACCACACCAGCTGGCCAGATGTCGTTGTCCCCGAGGACACAGGGCAGGGATGAGATTGCGCACCTGACCCTCCACTGATCACCTGGGGGAACCCCCAGATGTTCTTGTCAGGCCTCTCAGGCTGGCCCTCGGCCACACCCAGGCTGTTTCTGAGTGTCCGCTGACTCTTCTCATTCCAGCCCCCTCTCCATGCCCCACGGGTGCGCCCCTGTCTCACAAGACTCTTCCTGGTTCCTGGTTCCCGACACACCAAACTGGCCTGATCGGCTACTCTCATTGGTCAGGCCTGTCCGGCCTGATAGGCCACTTGCTTGTTTTCTAGTCCAAGGCCGTTTCTTGTCCCTGACTTTGGGTTTTGGCCCAGTTTTTACTACACTCCATGCAGGGGCCAGGCAGGCCGTCCCTCGTACCTTCTGTTCCCAGGTTACCACCCTGGACAGCCAGAGTAGCGCCCCCCCTCCAGGACCCTCGCAGATCAAAGTCATCTTTTGTCTGTCCCTCCACCCCACCCAGTGCCCATCACACAGATTCTGCCCTCCCTGGATTCCTGCCTGCTGTCTGTCTGTCTGTCTGTCTGACCTCATCTTAGTTATCTTCCCGTTCTGACCACCACATGAAGGCCTCGTCTGATTTCTCTTTGCCTCCCCGTCTCCACAGCTCAACATGGAGAGGGTTTAATTAGCATTTGTTGACCAATAGAAAAGGAGGATCCAGGTTTGTTTCTCAGGTAAAACTCAAAGGTGGGGGGCCGGAGTGATAGCACAGCGGGTAGGGTGTTTGCCTTGCACACGGCCCGACCCAGGTTCGATTCCCAGCAACCCATATGGTCCCTCGAGCACCTCCAGGTGTAATTCCTGAGTGCATGAACCATCTCTGGGTGTGACCCAAAAAGCAAAAAAACAAAAACAAAAACTCCAAAGTGGTCCAGGGTCAAAGAGCGAGGACGGGGGTGAAGGCACTTCCCTTGCATCCCGAAGGCCCCCACTTAGAATCCCTGGCCCCAATCACAAATGTACCCCCAAGCACCCCCTGAGCCCAGAGCCAGGGGTAGCCCCTGAGCACCGCCGGGTCTGGCCCCCAATTTCAACAACACCAAGACTCAAAGTTTAGGGGGCCAAAGAGATAGCTCAATGGGCTGCGTTCATGCTTGGGCTCACAGCCCCTTCAGCCCAAGTGTAAGGTTCACTGAGTGACACCAAGAACGAGGCCCCATCAAGACGCCAAACACAGCCAGGATGTCCCCCAGTCTGCCCCTCTACCCCAATTGAAATGCAGTGACTCAAAGGTCAGGCTAGGAGGAAGTGTCTCAAGGGATGGCGTGCATGACTGCCATGTGCAAGTTCCCAAGTTTGATCCGCAGCCCACCCAGCCCCCTTCTGCTGCGTGTGGCCCCTATGAAAAATAAAGGAGGAGGGGGCTGGAGCTATAGTACAGTGGGGAGGGCGTTTGCCTTGCACGCGGCCAACCCGGGTTCAAACCCCAGCATCCCATATGCATATGGTCCCGCGAGCACCGCCAGGAGTAAGTCCTGAATGCAGAGCCAAGAGTAACCCCTGTGCACCGCCGGGTGTGACTCCAAAAAGCAAAAATAAAGTAAAATAAAACTAAAGGAGGAGCTAGAGCAGCTCTAGTAGGCTCGCCTCACCCACCACAGACCGGGTTTAATCCCCAGCCTCCCCGAGCACCGCCAGGAGGAAACCCCATGTGCAGAGCCAGGAGCAACTCCTGAGCATAGCTGGGTGTGGCCCCCGAACCATAAATAAATAAATAAATAAAAGAAACACCGAAAGAGCCAAAGCTGGAGAATCCTCCTGCCGCGCCCTTCACGCTCAGGCGACCTCCCGGTATTTCAGAGCCAGGCGGAGGACCGACCCCAGGCCGTGAGCACCGTCCCTGGAGCGCAGGCCAGGCGCTTTCCCAACATCTGGCGCCTGAGTGCGTGGAGCCGGGCGCGTCTGGAGCCAGCGTTGGGCCATCAGCGAGCTCTGAACCTGATAAAATCCTGCCGGTCGCAGAAGCCAAGCCGGCCCCGAGCGTGAGATCACCAGATGCCTGACATACTTGAATCAACTTGTTCTCAGCTTCCCCCAGTCATGTTTTTCATAATTCATGATTCACAGGAGATTTCTAACAACAAAAACACTCAGATTAAATTTTTATACGAGATGTTTTTCGCTCCTTATACAAGCGTTATCAACCATTTTGATCACCAAGGAAAAAATTATATTTATATATATATATATACACACATATATATATATATATCTGCCCGCTTCCATAATTATTTAAGAACTTTTTTTTTTAAACTTGTTTTTCTACCGAACTTGATTTGGAGATAAGGGGCCTGGGGATTGGAAGGTGGCATTAAATTGTGGCTTCCCAGGTGAGTCAAACCATCTGATGATCCAATTTACTTTCATTCGTGGGACAGTACATCATGTATTATTAAAAAAAAAAAAAGTTGCAACCATGCTTAGTGGGTCCCCTGCCCCGCCGTTTCTGCTGGGAAGATGTTCAAAAGAAGAAGAATCTCCTCTTCTATCACGAGGTTCCTTCAGGGCTCCTGAGCGATGGTGGCTCTACTGGGAGCCCCCGTCTCTGCATCTACTGTGACGCCCCCAACTCTCCAGTGCCTGGCATCGAGTCTGCCTGGGGATTGTGTTTCTGAGCCCCACGAGGCTGCTTGCTGCTTCAGGGGTGAGTCCCGAAGAGCAGAGGAGAGAAGAAAATCATTAGGGAGCAGAAGGAAAGAATTGTAGATGACATCGATTTTAGCTGCACTTGGAAAAAAAAAAAAAACAAAAAAGAAAAAGGAAGAGGAGACAGTTCCAGGCTGGGAATGATGGGGCCCGAGAGTGCAACTATTTATTTATTTTTTTATATCGTTTGGGGGTTTTAGCTGCATCCACTGATGTTCAGGGGCTACTTCTGACCCAGCCCTCAGGTCACTTCCTGGGAGGTTGCGGCGGCTGGGGTCGAACCAGACCTCCTGCGTTCATGGCAAACAGTTCTTCGAGTTAATACTTGACACCTGATGTTTTAGAGACAATCCGGGTGACAGCGAACGTGCTTTGAAAGTCAGTGCAGCCTACCTGGCCGCTAGGTCGGAGGTCAAGGCGGGTCGTGCTTGGGGGTGAGGCTTCTGTGCCAAGCAGGAGGGGCCAGGGGTGTCAGGCCAGCCTTTAGGAGCAGCCAGAGTCCTCCCGCCAGCACCCTCTGTCCCTCTCCGTGCGCAGGGCTGGCAGCTGCCCGGCTCAGGGTCACCCTCCTCCCCAGAAGGAGCCACCCCATGGATGTTAACGAAGGGTGTCAAAGGGGGTGCAGGCCCCTGGCCTCGAGGTGCCACCACGGTGGGACTGGAGAGGCAGTCCAGGCACTGGGCCCTAGCCCCATTGGACACTCGTCAAACAGTGGGGACCCTTGCGGGAGACCGAGGGAACACAGTGCACAGAGCCCCCGGGGGAGGCAGCCAGAGCCCTGGGTAGGTGCCCTTCAGAGCCGGGTGCCAACAAAGGCAAATTTGGCCTCGTGCAGGTGTTTGGAAGAAAACCAGACACCCACTTGGCCTCCCATCCTGAGGCTGTGAAGTTCCTTCACAAAGACATTAGAGGCAAACGCTCTCTGAAAGGACGAATTAGAGGCAAGCACTCTCTGAAAGGATGAACAACCCTGTACCCATTTTACAGACCTATAAAAGGAAACCCAGAGGCTAAAGTGCTCCGTCAAGGCGGCCGAGGCTGGGCTGGAGCCGGAGTCCTGGCCTCTGAGGGCCCCGGCCACGGATGGCTGCCGAGACACTTGTGGGCACCAAGCAGCCCAGACAGATCCTAAAACCCAGCAACTTCCCCGAGCAGGGGCGCCCAGCCACCTCCACGGGCAGGGGAGGTGGAAGTTGGGCGGCGCGGGAGTCTCTGGGAGGCGACACGTTTCCGCGGCTGGGATTTACATCGCTCTTTATTCATGAAATTATGAACAGCTGCTATTTTGCTGCTTCCCCGAGAAGAGTTGAAAAGGCAGCGCGAAGAGAACAGACACGCTAGGCAAACTCCATCTGGGCCTCGCGTCTAACACCTTCCTCCTGCAGATAGCAGACAGTGGGGTTACCAGATGTCATTGCCTGCTCGGGAAGGACCCAGAAACCGTGTGTGACCGCGCGCCAGCCCGGTGCCAGCAACGCCTCGTTTCCCATCCCGTCCTCTCCCCGCGGCTGCCCCGAGGAAGCCAAGGCTGGTGGGGCTGGGGACGCGGCCGGAATATCACCTAGTCCAGGCCCGCCGCTGTGTCTCCTGCCGTGTCCTGGCCAGGAAGAGGCTTCCAGGGCGGTGAGCCTGTCCATCACGCACTGGGGCCCGCAGAGGACTCTGGAAGCCCAGTTTTCATCTCTTTTTGGGGTGCTGCTTGGGGACAGACTCCTGGCTAGGTCACTCCTGGCACTGCTGGGGACCGAGCCAGAGGCCACATGCAAACAAGGAAAGCGCCTTACCCTCCTGCGCTCTCTCAGGCCCTGGTTACTGTTTTTTTTGGGGGGGGATGGTGCTTCTGGGGGTGCTAAGGGTTACTCCTGGGTCTGTGCTCAGGGATCACTCCTGGTGGCTCAGGGGAACCCTATGAGATGCCGGGGATGACCCGGGTCACCCACATACAGCAAGCACCTTACTCACTGTTCTATGGCTCTGGTCCCAGCTGGGTAGAGCCCCTTGTCACAGAGCCAGCATCAAGCAGATACTCGATGTTGTGTGCACGAGACAGAGCCACAAGGGCCCGACGTCCAGCCTCTCCACTGCTTTGACCGTGCCCAGCACCCACCTCATCTGCTTCTCTTTTTTTTTTTCTTTTTGGGTCACACCTGGCGATGCACAGGGGTTACTCCTGGCTCTGCACTCAGGAGTTACCCCTGGCGGTGTTCAGGGGACCATATGGCATGCTGGGAATCGAACCCGGGTCGGCCACGTGCAAGGCAAATGCCCTACCCGCTGTGCTATCGCTCCAGCCCCGTCATCCGCTTCTCTTAGCAAAGCCACAGGGCCCCTGCATGCTCCTTCCAATGGGATCAGCCATGTTCCTCTGGGAAATTGGGGGGTGCCTCTTCCTCACGCCCAGCGGACACAGAGGAAAGGTAGAGGCGGTCCCACGCACCCCACCCCTCAGCTGCCTCTCCCTGACCCGCAGGTCTCCAGCCTAGAAGGGCCCTTAGGTAGGCAGCAGCTGGGCAGGCCCCAGTGCACTGCCCCAGGGAGCCGGCAGGTCCTCTTGGTGGCTGGTAGTGCCATGGGAAATGCCGATGGCCATTTGTACACCCGGTAACAGAAGTGTGTGTTTTTCTCCTTTTTTTTTTTTTCCCCAGAGCCAGCTAGCTTCTGCGCACCTCCGGGCTGAAATTAAAGCAGGGAGGGGCGCATTCTGGGAGGTGTCGTAAGGGAGTGCCCTTACCACCCCCTGCCTTGCCAAGGCAGGCGCTGGGCGGCCATGTCCAGACGTCACCATACCAGGCGGGTGACCAGAGCGGAACGTCTTATCTCTGCAGTGGGGCTGGGCCTCACCCCCCACCCCGCTGCTCTCTGGCCCAGGAGCAGGGGAGGGAGATCAGGAGGAACAGCCCCCAGACACGCTCCCCCCTCACGTGGGGCCCGGGCTGCCCCCAGAGCAGGACGCTGCTCTCGCTGCAGGGGCTGGTGGCCACGGACGTGGCCTTGGTGACTTTGCGGACCATTGAAGAGCCAGGAAGAAGCGCTGGAGAGAATTTCAATTCCGTGTCTGGGGACTGGAGCAATAGCACAGCGGGTAGGGTGTTTGCCTTGCACGCTGCCGACCGGGTTCGATTCCCAGCATCCCATATGGTCCCCTGAGCACCGCCAGGGGTAATTCCTGAGTGCATTCAGAGCCAGGAGTAACCCCTGTGCATCTCCGGGTGTGACCCCCAAAAAAGAAAAAAAGAAAATTCTGTGTCTGGTTCTGGTGGTTTAAGGCCACAGGCCTCCCAGGTGGCCACCCTTTGGTCACCCTGGGGCGAGCATCCGACTCATCCAGCCAGAGTCTTTCAGGTCATGGGGGAGGAAGGGACATGGGCCAGGACCCGGACTCAAGCTGGTAGCTCTGAGAATCGTGTCCACCAAGAAGGCACCAGGCCGGCACATGCCCGCTCCCATGCTTAGTTTCAGCCCCTGGAAGCAGGAATCGGCCTGGCCTTCTGTGTGGTGAGGAAAGCGCTTTGCAAACGGCCCCTCCCGTATCGGGGCTCCAGATCACTGCAGCTCCCCACCCCCCGCCTCATCCCTTACCCCAGCAGCCCCGGGAGGACGCTGTCACCAGGGAGAGGGGCCTGGTTTCCTGTGGGTGACCCGCCTGAGAGAGAGTCAGCCCGCGGGGCCGTGGCTCCCCCACCTTGGGGACCCCTCTGGTAGCTGATGAGGAGGTGTGGGGGTGACACACCACACCTGCTCCTCACTGTCCCACACCTCCGTCAGGAGGCCCCCACGCTGGCCAGCCCGGCCTGACCCCACCACACGCTGAGGCGTGGAGGTGCCCGATCACCGTGGCATGGAGAACACCTCTCTGATGCCCGAGGCCTGCGAACAGACCCTCTCAGGATATTCCAGAGAGAGAGCCTTGGCTCCCTGGCCTCGGGGGAGGGGAGAAAAACCTGCACGAGGCAGGGGGGTCTGGGTGGGGGTGTCTGGTGCGACTGCTGCAGGTGGACCTTCGGGGCTCAGCCAGGCAGACCCCTCTGAGAAGAGAGGTCAAGTCCTGCGCTGGAGGCCCCAGGAGCCGGGTACGAGTCTGCATGGACCTTGGAGCAGAAGCCACGGCTGGGGAACTACAGACACCCAGCCCCCAGCCCTGAGCCCCCTCTCCCCACACCCCTACCTGCTCCTTGGGGTGGAAGAGGCAGAAAGTGAGTGGAGAGAAAGGGGGAGGGTGGGCAGGAGTGGGGGTTGTGTCTCGGGTGGCTGTGGCCGGCCCACTGTGACGCCTTCATTTCTGCCCCTTGGGGGGCCAACCCTGCGTCTGCCACAGCCCCCAGCTTGCCAGGGCTCCCCTGCACCCCTGCTCCCGCCGGCCCAGCGGCCACCCTGCCCCCGCCCGTCGTGTTCTTCTCTGGAGCTTCCATTCAGAGGCTGTGGCACAGACGCCTCGTACCTCAGCCAATGCTGAAAAGACGCAGCGAGTGAAATTCTTGCCATATGTTAATACACATGTTTGAGTTTCCATAAATGCTCAGCGTGGTTTTTTTACGGTACTCGAAATGGTGGTGTTTATACGGGTTTGAGGGGCTTTGAATTCAAATGTGCAAATGATTTCTTACAAGATGTGAGCCCAGGACGAGCCTCCGTTGGGGTGGCCTGCCAGCCAGATGGAGGAGGCTCTGGGAGAACTGGGAGCCAGTCGGGATGAGGGTGGAGCCCGGTACTGCCAGGCCCTGGCTGCATCCATGCGGGATCCCGCTGACCATGCGGGAACCCCCAGACCCTCACGTGCCAGAGTGACCAGGCGGGGCCCAGGTGCTCAGGAAGAACCCAAGCGAGGGGAGACACAGGGAGGGGGGGCACAGAGGGACACTGGGAACTGGGCTGGCAGAGAAAGGCTGACAGAGTGAGGGGAGGAAGGGGACGCTCCTTGGGGTCCCCTGAGTAGAGGCTCATCTGAGACAGGTCAGGCCAAGCGGGGCGGGGGGGGGGGTCCTGACCTCTAACCCAGGCTCCTCTCTCCACTGCCCGAATAGCCTGACTTGTGCTCACCCTGCATTTCACACCTGCGCTCTGTCTGTCTGTCCTTCCGCCCAGCGTCCCCTCGGAAGGTTCCCCACGGCAGTTCCCTGGTGATTGCTTTCCCGGCTGTCCCCTGCTGTCCCGCCCCTGAGCCTGGAGTCACCTTGGGTCAGAGCTGGTGTCTCTGGGTCCCTCTGAGATCCCCGAGGACAGGCCGCTGCTTCTCTGTCCGTGAGTCTGACCGGGAGCCGAAAGGAGCTGGGGGCACTGCCCCAGGAGCCCACCCCTTCCGGCCTGTGTCTGGCTGCCCAGGTCCCTCGGGCAGCTGATCTGGGATCAGGGACATGAAACTTCCTGCCATCCACCAGTTACGGCCCCTGGTCACCCTGAGTCCCACCAGGAACGCCCGGGACTGGGCGGGGGGTGTTGGTGGTGCTGTAGCCAAAGCAGTGCCTGTGGGTGGGACACACTACAGGGCCTCACTCTCAGCCCTGGAACTGAGGGTCCTTGGGGGAGGGGGGCAACCTTGAGGGTCCATCTGGGCTCCCCTCTTGCGGGCTGGACGCCAGGCCTCCCCCTGCGAGGGCTCCTCTCTCTGGGTGCCCCCAAGCCCCGGGGTTTGCCCTCACATGCCCAGGTTGGCTCCTGCCAACACTTCGGGCCCCGCGCGGCGTGTGGGGGAGCAGGGAGGTTGGGGGCGCCCGGGGGTGTGGGCGTGCGGGGCTGGGAGGGGGTGTCTGTGTTGTTTTAAGCCAGCGTCGGAGCGATTTGGAAATAGCCCTGCGCCTTTTCCCAGGGCCGAGGGGCGCGGGCGCGTAATCTGGGAGCCTCTGTCTCCTTCAGGGGGGTTCACATGTGCTGCCTGTAATTACAGGTCAATAATGATATAGTTTATAGTATGTACATCATCATTTGTGAGTGGCTGGACAAGCTGGCGGGTGTGAAGGGTGCAACCGTGTCATAAGCTCGTAAAAAGGTAATTATGTTTCTTTCTGATCTAGCTTTCGCCTACCCGGCCAGGCCGGGGTGTTGTGAAACTGGCGATGACGGGGCGGGCAGGACTCGTTGGAGGTTCAATAACTGCAGGGAGTCGGAGCTGGGGCCGAGCCACCCTCCCTGCGTCTGGAGGGAGGGTCCAACACGGGGCTGGGGACACTGTGACTCTCCAAGCCACCCGCTGCCTCACCCCACGCAAGAGCGGCTGTCAAGGTGCCCGGCTGGCCGGGGAGGGGGCTCGCCTCCAGCCGAGTCCAGACCGGCCCCTGTTCGCCTGGGACCCCCCAGGACTCTCACTTTCTGGAACAGACACTCTCTGCCCGTCTCTCTGCCTCCGGGGGAGTCCCTGCTGGAGACGCCCGTCAGGTTTCCAAGCCTGATGGAATCTCGGGGTGTTTAGATCTGGACGGAGTTTGGTTGGGTTTGGAGCGATGGTGGGGGGAGATTGGACTTTATCTGGCCCCCATCGGCCACCCTCAGTAATGAGCCAAGCTGCAGAAAGCCCTTGGCCTGAGATAGAATAGTGTAATGTAATTACAGTAATGATACTTGGAGCTCTGCGCCGCTTTCATCTGCGAATCTCCAGGCCCTTTATAAACATTAATTAATTCTCATAACTCGGCGATGAGGTAGGTAAGTATCATCATCCCCATTTTACGGATGAGAAAGCCAGCACCCCAAGTTGGGATGTGACCAGCCCACTGAACCACCCAGCCCCTTGCCTCGGCGGGCCATGGCGGGGAGCCGGGGACCAGGGTGCCTCAGTACAGAGGGAGGGGGGCTGATGCCCTGGGGTGACCTCTCAGGTGAAGAGGGAGGGGGCTGTGCTTTGCAGGGAGGGACAGGCAAATGCACCCTGGTCAGACCACAGTGGTTCTGAGGCGCTGAGTTCAGTGGGGTTCTCAGCAGTCCTGGACACCGGATACTGCTCTGATGCCTCAGCTTGCCCCCGACCCCGGCCAGGCCCACAGTGATTCCACGAGAGCCTGCTGGGACTGGAGGGATGACGGGGACAGATGGAATGGAAAGACTCTGTGCTGAAAGTTCCAGAGACGCGGGGTGAGGGGCCAGGGATAGGAGAGCGGGAAGGGCGCTAACTTACATATGGCTGACCTGGGTTCAATCCCCAGCGCCCCATCATGTCCCCCAAGCAATGCCAGGAGTGATCCCTGAGTGCCGAGTCAGGACTGAGCCCGCAGCACTGCCAGGTGTGACCCAAAAACAAACAAGCAAAAATCCAGCACGGCAGGGACAGCAGTGGGGGTTGGAGGGACTTTGGGGTGCAGCACTTGGAGCAGTTTAACACTACTGTGACCATAATGCCTAGACTGTCACTGTCACTGTCACTATCACTGTCACTGTCCTCCAGTTGTTCATGGATTTGCTCGAGCGGGCCCAGTAATGTCTCCATTGTGAGACTTGTTGTTACTGTGTTTGGCACATCGAATATGCCACGGGGAGCTTGCCAGGCTCTGTCATGCGGACGGGATACTCTCGGTAGCTTGCCGGGCTCTAGACTGTATAAGATTTAAATAATCGCACAAATAAAATACAATCAGGTCTGGTTCATATCCTGTTTCTTGTTCTGTCACCTTGGTAAGTTCCTCTCTCCCACCTCTCTCTCCCTCTCTCTCCCTGTCTCGCCCTCCCTCTCTTCCCCCCCTCCCCCCTTCTCTCCTCTCTCTCCCTCTCTCTCTTTTTCTCTTTTCCTCTCTCCTCCTCTCTCTTCCTTCCTCTCTCTCTCCCCCTCCTCGCTCTCTCTCCTTCCCTTTTTCTTTCTCCCTCTCTCTCCCTCCCTTTCCTCTCTCTCGTCCTCTCTCTTCACTCTCTCCCTTCCTCTCCTTCCTCCTCTCTCCTTCCCTCTTTCTCCCTCTCTCTGTCCTCACTCCCTCTCCTCCCTCTCTCCCTCTCCCTCTCTCTTCCTCTCCCCCCTCCCCCCAGGATCCTGACTTTCTTACCATGGAGGAGGGAGCCGTGATGCCTACTCTTCCCGAGGCCCCTCTGTGGACCAAGCGAGCCGCCCTGTGCAAACTCCTTCTCTCATCCCCACCCCTGGGTCCTTCCCAGAAACTTTCTAACTAAAGGCCTTCAACGCCCCTTTGTCAAAGAACTTTTGGGGGCTGGAGTAATAGCACAACCGGGAGGGCATTTGCCTTGCCCACAGCCCACCTGGGTTCTATCCCCGGCACCCCATACGCGAGTACTGTGAGTACAGAGCCCGGAGTAACACCTGAGCATCGCCAGATGTCATCGTCCCCCCTCCCCCTGGCAAATAAAGAACCTTCACTCAGTTCCTGGGACCCATAGAGTTCAACCCCACACGCTGCTCCTCCAGCTGGGAGCTGGGGACTCAGCCGGCCTCGCTTCTACCACTGTTGGGGTCTCAGTAGCCGGCCTGAGACTTTGACTAAATCCCCTGCCCCTGAAAGAAAGAACTGGCCCTGTTTACAGGGGCCCAGGGCCTTGCTCCAGCACTCGGCATGCACGTGGGCACTCTGGTTGAGGATGAGGGATGTAACAGTTCCCTGGCCCTGAGAGCGGAAGATGTAAACCATTAACTCACATCTGTATTGAGCCTGACAGGGTAAACGTGATACGCGTGGATTGCCCCTGAAATGGATATATGAAAACCCCTGCGTGTGCGCTAATAAACGGATTGCTGCTTGACCACCAGCCTTCCTCCCTCCGCGTGGTTCTTTCTTGGTGGCGGTGGGAGTCCGTGGTACGTGGAGAACCAGGGCAGAGGCTTTCCCCCTTCCAACTGCCTCTCCCATAGGGAGTAAGTTCGGTGACCAGGGGGATCATACTCCAGAGTGCTGGGGTCGACTGGCCAGGACCCCGACATCTGGCGCCCTGAACAGGGACAGTGTGGACGTGAACAGCGCGGACGTCGCTGGAGCACTGAATCCATGCAGTAAAATAGGCGACTGCATTGGAGATACCCGGCTGGTAATTCAGGTAGGAGAATGAACGGGCGCTCAAGCTCTGCCCTCTGATAATAAGGCAGAACTCTCAGAAGAGCCCTCCTTGAGTTAGGACTGTTTCGGTCAGTTCCCACTTTTGTTTTCGTTCCTCCCTCCTGCCTATGGGGTGCCTAGCATCTATCCTGTTTTGACGTCTTGCCTCATTCTTGCTGTGTGTCTTTTCGACCTCTGTGCTCTTTCTTCTGCCTCGGTGGTCTTTTAGAAGAACCACCATCCATCCTGACCTTCTCAAACCCACTCGACTGAGTTTCCCAGATGAGGTTGTACGGCCGATGTCCGGTGGCATCCCCAGAAACCGCAAGGAGTGTCATGATCCAGAAGGGGACTGCGATCTATAAGTTAAACAGAAGGGATATCCTCTTCAAGGGTATCATCATACCCCTGGGTACTGTCAGGATCTACATATTTGAGGGCCCTTGCGGGCACCCAGATAGGTTGGGGTTCAGAAATAGGGAACACACACCCAAAGCCTCGACCAGAGGTAATGGGTGGAACTGGGCCTCTCCATTGCCCTGTGGAGGGATCTTTCCACTGGACCAGGATTTCTGGTTGTGCCTCCTGCTGCTGCCAGTGCCGGTGAAAAGGCATGCAAGAATAACTGCTGGTGGGGACTAATTCCCTCTTTTTCTTTTAAAAGCTGGGCCTTCAGGGTTTGATTACATTGCTCTAAAACTGCTTGGCCCTGTGGGTTGTGTGGGATACCGGTAGAATGCTGGATATCCCTTTTTATTCCTGTCCCCCCTACCCCAGGAAATCCTGAAGTGTTGTATTAGTGAAACAAGGGCCATTATCAGTTTTAACTCTAGCTGGTAACCCCAGGGTGGCAAAGCACTGTAAGTAGTGGGAGATGGCGTGATTTGCCCTTTCTCCGTCGTGGGCAGTAGCCCAGTAGGCCTCAGAGTCCGGGATGGTAGCCTGCTGGAGGCCTGTGCTCCACTGATCATGCAGGTAAGTTTGTAGAAATGAGCTCTTCACGCCGGGGAACGTTGAAAGAAAGCTCCAGAGTGGATGTGAAGAGCAGCCCCTGCTTCCAGATGGCATCTGCAGCTCACAGTGGGCTTAGCACTGGAACCGAGTAGAGAACTTGGGAGACACAGGCACAGTCAGAGGCTGGTCCCTTGACTTTATCTCCATACTCTGGTACTTCCATATTGGATTAGTTTTGGGCATCGGTGCTTTCCGTATCCTAGCCAGCTCTTCCTTCTCTCGCTCTTCCTCCTCTTTTCTGGCCTCCAACTGCTGGGCATTTATGGCTTCAACCTCTGCCATTTTTCTTCAGTTCCTGTCACTCCTTCGCTCTCCTCTCCGTGGCCAGCTGAAATGGTTTTTGAACAGAAAGTTGTTTTTTTTTTTCTCTTTCTTGGGAACAGAAGGGCTCCTGGGAGGTGACATTATTTGGCAGAGCCTTGAAGCAGGTTGATTTCTTTCTGCTGTTTCAGTTCTTCTTCCAGCTGATGTTTCCAAGTCTACCTTCAGAGCACCTTTTTTGTCCGTCTCCAGAGAGAAAGGCTCAATCTGAATCACCTTCTTCCCCACCTTCTCTGGTAGGTGAACGGTATCAAAATGAGGCACAGGAAGTGCCTGGAACTTGGGCTTCTCCTTCCCGCAAGCGACAGATTGGTGGTCTCAATCACAGAACAATATCCGGCTTGGAACCTGGTTCCTGACGATCAAATTTGATCTAGAGCATGAGTGGGATATGTCACTATGGATATCAAGGTCCAGAATCTAAAGTGTGGATCCAAAGACATTATTTTTTATGTGTGCCCAGGAACAAGAAACTATGGGAAATGTGGAGGTGTATCAGACTATTTTTGTAAGAGCTTGGACTGGACTTTATTGTTGCAGCAAGATGGGGGGGGGTGCCGCATTAGGGGAGGAGTGTTGCTTTTCTGCTTACCACACTTGTGTCTGCCTTGGCCGGGTCCTTCGTTTTGCTATTGTTACTTGTACCACTTGGGCCATGTATTGCAAGTTGCCTTGTTCAGATGATAAGAACCCGATTTGGGGCCGTGGTGATGCTCAGCCATGCGGTAGATAAACTTGCAGACCCTCGACCAGGAGACGCGGCCTGGGTGCGTGTGGCCATGAAAGAAGTGCGAGAAAGTGTAATATAGCCGCCACGCGGGGAGAGACACTGGGTCAGAGAGCCAGAGACGGGTACGACCTCAGAGAAGGCAACCTAAGACAGGCCCGACCCCTACGGCCTCAGTGTGAGGCTGCCGGGTGGCCCTCGGCAGCTGGCTCCTATATAAATCAAAAAGAGGGAGATGTTGGGGTCTCAGTGGTCAGCCTGAGACTTTGACTAAATCCCCTGCCGCTGAAAGAAAGAATTGGCCCTGCTTACAGGGGCCCAGGGGCTTGCTCCAGCACTCCGCACGTACCTGGGCACTCCGGTTGAGGATGAGGGATGTAACAGTTCCCACCTGCTTGAGCTAATACACCTGGCCCTGAGAGCGGAAGATGTAAACCATTAACTCACATCTGTATTGAGCCTGACAAGGTAAACGTGATACGCGTGGATTGGCCCCTGAAATGGATGTATAAAAGCTCCTGTGTGAGCGCTAATAAACGGATTGCTGCTTGACCACCATCTTTCCCCCTCCACTGGTTCTTTCTCCGTGGCGGGAGGAGTTTGTGGTGAGCAGAGGGCCAGGGCAGAGGCTCCGCCCCTTCCCACTCCCTCTCCCATAGGGAGTAAGTCTGGCAACCAGGGGGATCATACTCCAGAATGCTGGGGTCGACTGGCCAGGACCCTGACACCCCAAGTCTCTGTTTCGACCTCACAGGCTTCCTGCCTGTTTCCTATGGACCAGCAGACAGCACGCACCTCCCCGCTCGCCACACTGATGGGCTCAAGTCCAGCCATTTTCCAGAGTGTGGACCACTCTCCTCACGTGTGAAGACGGGGCCACTAAGAAGCAAGTGTGAATCCAGGCCACATTACTAGAGGCCTTCCTATGTGATATCGGGGAGGTGATAGCCCTCTAGAGTACTTCTTAGATAAGGCGCAGTCATGGGTGGCACCCTCCTCCCCACTGGGAAGACCCATCACGTCCGCTCTGCCCCTGAGAACTGGGATCGGGTTCCCCCTGGTGCGGTGCCCTGGCAGCAGCCAGCAGGGCCTCCCTGGGCAGTCTAAGCCCCAGGTGGGTTTTCTAAAGCAGGGACCAGGGGGGTTGCCTGACCTGTCGGACCACATTCCGAGAGCACAGACTCCGGAGCAGAGGGCTGTCTGGGTTTTCAGTTGGCCCTCCAGAGTGCCAGCTCCTGGTTTAGAAGTCGCCTGTATCACCGGGGCCGGGGGCGGGGGGTGATCAGGGTTGGCACGGTGCCCTCGAGGCCTGAGCCCAGGGCTGGCATAATCCGGGGCCGACACCAGCCCCCGAATGGGGGTCTTCATCTGGAGGGCGCTTCTCTGAGCTAGGAGCCCCAGGCCGGCACTGACCTCTCTCTGGGAGGAATAGTCTCTGGCACTGGTGTCTGGGGGGTGCTGGGGAATAACCTGGGAGACAGGACCATACTCCCTGACCCTCTCCCCCCCGCCAGGAGCAGCAGGGGCGTCTTGATGGGTCTGGAAGGGGCAGCGTGAGACCCGCCATCTAGGGAGGAGGGCGAGAGGCAGCACTGTGCTGGGCTGGGAGGAGGGAGGAGACCGTCAGGATGTGGGACAGGAGGCTGAGGGTCCGAGCCCTCCGCCCTTCCAGCCGCTGGCGGCTGAACCCTCTGCTCACTCGCGGGGAAGGGCCACTCACAAAGCGAAGCCCCAGCCACTCAGCCTGGCATGGGCAGGAATGGGACGGGGAGAGGACATGACACGAAGGCGGGGTCGGCACACGACACCCTCTATGGAGGCAAGAGTCCACTCAGAGGGCACAGCAAGAAGAGGCCCCTGAGGCAGTGTGTGGGGCCAGTACCCCCAGGGTCCTTTGGCTGGGCAGGCCCTGAGACTGCTGTGTGAGTGACCAAGCTGGTCTGTCACTCAGAGATCCAGGGTGGGCGTCTCCACATGGGACCTGGGGAGCAGCAGTGGGGTTGGGGAGGTGGGATTGGTGGTGGGGGGAGAGTGAACCAGCTCCCCAGTATCCCCCGTAGCTGTCCCCCTATTCCTGTACGTGCAGACAGCACGTACCTCCCCAACAAGTGTGATGAAGAACCCGAGGCTGTCCGCCCTCTAATACCCGCAGGCCTCTGGCAAGAGGAGAAATAGTTCACAGGCTATTCAGGCAGGAAAAAAAAAAAGAGAAAACGTTTGGTTTGGTTTGGTTTGGTTTGGTTCCGGGACCCTGCCTGGCAGTGCTTAGGGGTTGCTCCTGGCCCTGTTCTGGGGCCTGTGCAAGGCCGAGAGTGGACACTCAGCCCGTGGAACATCTCCCAGGCCAAAACCATGATTATATTATCTAAGATCCCGTAGATTTGCTCTCAAATCTAATCCTTTCGTTTACACACTTACAACTTTATAAACGAAAAGAGCAGATTTCACCAGCCGGCTGGAAACCATGTGTTAAGTGGCAGTCCTGTGCAAAGCACCGCCCTCGAGACCTCTGGGCCCAGTTGGGCACTGGGGGAGCAGAGCTGGGGGTCCCAGAAACAGCCAGCCGGAAGGAAGGCCGCGGGGCAGGTGGGTGTTCTGCGAGGGACCAGGCTGAGCCAGGCTTGCAGGACACAGTGGAGACCAGAAGCCCCACCTCTCGGCTTTGTCCAGGAGGTCTCGGGAATGGGGGCTGCAGTCTCCTAGCTGGCATCCCCTACCCTCAATCCCACACCCCCAAGCCCTCATCCCACCCTTGTCTCAGAGATCAAATGTCTTCAGTTTAAAAGCAAACATTCACTGGGGCCAAAGAGATAGTACAGTGGGGAGGGCACTGGCTTTACCTGTGGCGGACCCGGTTCCCACCCCCAGCGACCTACAGAGTCCCCTGAGCCCTTGAGTTTAGAGCCAGGAGTCTGCCCTGAGCACCGCTGGGTGTAGGCCCCCCCAAAAAAAAATTCTTGGGGCTGGAGTGATAGCACAGCGGGTAGGGCGTTTGCCTCGCACGCGATCAATCCGGGTTCGATTCCCAGCATCCCATATGGTCCCCCGAGCACCGCCAGGAGTAATTCTTGAGTGCAGAACCAGGAGTAACCCCTGAGCATCGCCGGGTGTGACCCAAAAAGCAAAAAACTAAAACAAAAACAAAAAAAAATTCTTGTTCCAAAGAAAGACAGGTGGGAGGTGTCCTTCGTGGGGCTCTTAGACTAGGGGTGACTGTCATCATCCAGGTGGCCCACAGGAGGAGACTGGATTCAGTTTGGACAGCAGCGAAGGGGGACCTGTGGGCCGAGAGTCGGCAGTGGGGTCGTGGGAGGGGGGGTGGTTAGGGGCAGGATGGCTGGTCATGCTGCCCTGAATGGTGGGTTGAACTGCCCGAGCAGGATTCCTGCTGAGGGAAGGTGGGAGATAGCATCGGCAGGGATGTGGGGGGGGAGGGGGGCCAAGTCCTGCCAGACAGAGAGGCTGCACAGATGCGGGGATGGGGGATATGGGTGAGGCTGACTCGGCAGGATTCCTGCTAGTGTTGACGGTGGCAGAAACGAACACGAGAACCCAGAATCGGCTCCGGGTGGAGGAACCCTTCACGGCGACTGAGCCAAGTTTGGTTATGAAGGAAAAAAGTCTTTGGGCTGAAGTGATAGTAAAACGGGGAGGGCATTTGCCTTGTACGCGGCCGACCCAGATTCGATTCCCGGCATCCCACATGGTCCCCCGAGCACTGCCAGGAGTAATTACTGAGCATTGCCGGGTGTGACCCAAAAAGCCAAAATAAAAGAAGAAAAATCTTTGTCTTCTGGTACCCATGACCTGGGGTCCAGGACCCCCTCCTGGCTGACATCTGGCGGGTGTTTTCAGAGGTTACTATGGGGCTCCAGCGTCATTCCAGGAGGTGCTGAGGGGCCAAGAGGGGGTCAGGGCTTGAACCTGGGCCTCCCGCGTGCCGAACTTGCATGGCCGCTGCTAGGACCCCTCTGTCAGGACTCCTCCGCTGCTGGGAGCCAAGTCAGCACCTTCCGCCATGCACACTCACTCCTGCCCAGCCCTGAGACCCCCAGTGTGCTGGCAGCACCCCGTCCTCTGCCTCCCAGGATCAAGGGAAAAGCACAATATGATCAGGGTACCATTGGCCTGCAATGAAACAGACGCAGGGTCAGTGCATTTTGACAGTTCTACACATCCCTGGAGGCCTCACCACCCCCACAAACCTTCCCTTATTGAACTCTAGAACTATCCATAACCCTATGACCTTTTCAGGTTTTTTCTTTTTTCTTTTTTTTTTTTTTGCCATACTTGGTGATGCTCAGGGGTTACTCCTGGCTCTGCACTCAGGAATCACTCCTGGTGGTGCTCAGGGGATCATACAAGATGCTGGGGATCGAACCCAGGTCAGCCCAGTGCAAGGCGAACACCCTCCCCTCTGTGCTATTCGCCCTGGCCCTGACCCTTTAGCTGCCTGCTTCCCTCCGCCCCCAGCCAATCTTCTTCATGATTTGCTCCCAATTTCTCCAATTTCTCTCCTCTCCCCTTCTATGTCTGGCACTCTGGGGTACAAACAGACTGGAGGGGCACCCCAGCCTTGACCCCCAACATTTTTCCATCAGAGCTGGAGCAGATGCGGCCTATTGGTGCCTCTGTAGGTGGGGCCTGAGCTGTTCACCCTCCGTCACAGCAAAAGCACCCTGAGGAGGGCACCCAGGCGGTGCCGGCCCCTCGGAGCTGCAGAGAAGGCCAGAGGAAGACACTGGTGTCTCCGTGGGGGCGCACCCATCTGTTCCCATAGAAACGTGATCATCATGACTAATTAAGCAAAAAAAGCGTTATATGAATAAAAGACAGTTCTACCTTTTATCCAACTGCTCTAATCTTTCTTCTTTCTGGAAACCTCCACCACCTTTTGGGGCCATAAAAATGATTGCCCATACCTCTGAGATAAATCAGAAGGCAGGGCAGGCTTTGCATGCAGGGGGCCTGGGTTCGATCCCCAGCACTTCATGGTACCCTGAGGACAGCTGAGAGTGACCCCATACCTGGAACTGGGTCCTGGAGCCCCTCTGGATGTGACCCCCACGCCACACACGTGTGTGCAGATGCACATATGCACACATGTGCGCATGTGCGTGCGTGCACACACACACACACACAGACATATTGCCTCATTGGAAAGCAGGCTTTTCCTGGCCTTTGGCACTGATTCTCAGGAGGATACGGACAATCATTGACCATCACCATTTCTGAAATATTTCTCCTCCGTTCAGCTCACCAGCCCTGTGGGCCATGCGGGTGGGTGAGGAGGCCCAGGGGAGGTGAACAAGTGAACTTGGGGGCCTGAGTGCAGGCCGCTTCTGAGAGGGCGGGGCCCCTGCAGAGAGGAATGTGGCCCAGGGAGCGAGACCCCAGTGGAGTCAGGGCTGGGGGGGGGGGCTTGGAGGAGGGGCCTCTGCCGTTGGACTTGATGTTTTGTTTTGGGGGCTCCCAAAAAATCACGAGGGGCTTAAGGGGAAGGGGCAACCTGATTGGGGAGACTCTGAGAGCGAATCATTGAGAGGTGCTTGGAGAGACGCCACCCCCTTGAAGCCCTCACTCCCAGCAACTCCCAGAGCTTGACCTTTGCCCTGGGCTAATAGCTCGTTCAGCTCCTCGCTCAGATCCCCGCGTCCCCTGAACCCACTGGCCTTGTATGACCCGACCTGCCTTCGTGGGTTCGGGGCACAGTCCTGCCGACTCTGGTGCTGTGGAAGTGTGCGGTGTGCAGGGGTGAGTAGGGATACGGGGCCTGGGGTCCTCGAAGACTTGGAAGGGCCTGGAGAATTCTGGAACTGCTCCCGTGTCTGGCTGGAGGAGTTTGGACATCACTGGGGAGACGGACGTCACCTAAGGATTTGATGGGGAGACTGAGGCATCTGTACAGGGACCTGGGGGCTAGAGGCAGCTCGAAGGGGCTGGGCACTGACGTTGCTCACAGGAGGCCCCAGTCGGATCCTGAGCGCTGCTGGGAGGGACCCTGAGCACCCCCACTAAATCAAACAAATAACATCACCTGTCCAGGGGACCGAGGCCATTTTTTTCCTGCAGGCCCAGGGAGGACCAGCACTTGTGTTATAGACATGTTCAGCTACATGCACAGCCTGTAGCCTCTGTGCTCGCTCCCTCTGGCCCAGACCTGGAATTGTTTGTTTTGCTTTTGAGTCACACCTGGTTGTGGTCACAGCTGACTCTTGGCTCTGCCCTCAGCAATCACTCTTGTTGGTACCTGATGGGAATCAAGTGATTCCAGGGATCAAACCCAGGCCGGCTGCACACAAAGCAAGTGCCCCTTCCCACTGGACTGAAATATGGGACTGTTGGGGGCTCCTGGCACTCTGCAAGGGTGGGAAGTGGCGTGGTTGAGCCCCCACTGTCCTCACCAGCTGGGCGGAGGTGTTGTCGATGAAACAGACTCACAGGGGAAAGTCCTTCACAAAGCACAAGGTATTTCCACTGGGGCAAAACACCAAAAACACCAGGGGCCGGAGTGATAGCACAGTGGGTGTGCTTGAATGCGGCCAACCCAGGTTCGATTTCCAACATCCCTTATGGTCCCCTGAGCACTGCCAAGAGTAATTCCTGAGTGCAGAGCCAGGAGTAACCCCTGAGTATCGCCGGGTGTGACCCAAAAAGCAAAGAAAGAAAGAAAGGAAGAAAGAAAGAAAGAAAGAAAGAAAGAAAGAAAGAAAGAAAGAAAATGCCAAATAAATCCCCTGAAGCTCTCCAAAAGGCCAAGGATCTCAAATGCATCTGAAATCACTGTGTTTGGGGGGAGCAGGGACGGATTTCCTGGGGAAACTGTCACCAGCAAAATCATCTCTGCTCACTCATAGCAGCATGAGGAAACTCAAACAGACATGAAACTCGGGGTTAAATAAGTCTGATGCCTCAGAAAACAGTGTTTATCGTGAAGAAGTCATGACAAGTATATTTCATCGGCGAATAAAAGCAATTTGAAGGGAGTTGCAGGGAGAGACGAAGGGAGGTTTCCGGCTTGTGGAACTGTGGCTGTCACAGATGTTTGTGAGCTCACCCCAGAGTCACAGGCAGATCAAATCGTGGAGGGCAGGGACAATGTGAGGCCAGCGCGAGGTCCAGCTCAAAATGGGGCCCAGGCCATGGCCAGAGAGAGAACCACTGTAGCATCACTACAGCTTCCCGTCCAGGCCACTCATGGGGGATCTGGAGAATGACCAGTCTCAGAAGACTCCATGTGGGGCTGGAGAGATAGCACAGCGGGTAGGGCGTTTGCCTTGCACGCGGCCGACCCAGCTTCAATTCCCAGCATCCCATATGGTCCCCTGAGCACCGCCAGGAGTAACTCCTGAGTGCAGAGCCAGGAGTAACCCCATGTGCATTGCCAGGTGTGACCCAAAAAAGCAAAAAAAAAAAAAAGAAGACTCCATGTGCCTCCGCAGACCTAGATCTCCAACGGGCAAGAGTGGGGAGAGTTCTTTCCTTGCACGCGACCAACCCCTGTTCACTCCTCGGCATCCCGTATGATCCTTCCAGCCCCACCAGGGGTAAATACTAAGCACTGCCAGGTGTGAGCCCAGAACAAAATAAATAAATAAATAAATAAATACCAATTTCAACAACGGGGGGAGAAGTCTTGCAGGTTATGGCGCTTGCCTTTTGTGCATTTGGTCCCCAGCACCACATATAGCCCTCCAATTATGAAGGCCAGGAGTGATCGCTGAGGACAGAGTCAGGGAGTAGTCCCTGAGCACCACCAGCTATGGCCTAAACCACTCCTCTATGCAAAAGAAAGAAAGAAAGAAAGAAAGAAAGAAAGAAGAGAACATAGAGAGAGAAAGAAAGAAAGAAAGAAAGAAGAGAAAATAGAGAAAGAAAGAAAGAAAGAAAGAAGAGAAAATAGAGAAAGAAAGAAAGAAAGAAGAGAAAATAGAGAAAGAAAGGAAAGAAAGAAAGAAAGAAAGAAAGAAAGAAAGAAAGAAAGAAAGAGCTCTCTTTACAGGTGCCACGGAGATGGCTCAGTGGTTAGGACACAAGTTTAGCCTTGGGGTCCCCTGAGCACCGCAGCGCCTGGACATTGAACCCTGCCACCCTCCCTGCTGGCTGAGGATTGCTGAGTGACCCCCAGGACGCCCTGAACACCACTTGGGAATCCCCCCCACCCCAAGACACCTTTGCAGTGAACCAAAGTGGTGCTTGGGACCTGCCCCCAACAGAGGGAGTGTCAGTGTGGAGGGAAGTTTGACAGTGTAGCATGCAGAGGAAGCCCCGAGCCTGAGGCCAGAGGATCATGCTGTTCCCTGGACTTCCTGAGGCTGTGGCCTTTGCAGAAAAGGGACCCAGGACTCTGGAACTACGCTAACTCCCATACTGCTTGGCCCTCTGCTAGAACAGCGCCTGGGACAGTTCCTGGAGCGGGTCCTCGGCCCCACAGAGACCCTGCAAACTGCAATGCTCGACCCGCGGTGAGGAGACCCACTGGGAGCACCCAGGCCCGGGGTTCCGGACATGGGCGGAGGGGAACATAGGTTGCTTCCAGGCCATGGTGGGTCTCCAGCCTCTGAGGGGAACACAAGTGTGCCTCAGTGTACCGGCTTTGCTTAGGGAGTTTGGGTTCTGATAGGTCCAAGGGGAGCAAGGGAGAAGTGCCAAAAAGTCATCTCTGAAGTAAAAAGAAGGCAAAAACGACACATGGCAAGACCCCTTCCTTTAGAGGAGGGGGATTCCGGCTCTGGGCTGCGCCCGTGTGTGATGGCGCAGGGCTCGTGTGAATTCACAAAGACGAGTCTCTAATAGTTCTGCGGACACAGCTATGCTGATGACGAAAGAAATGGTACTTTAATGCTGCTTTTGGTTTTAGTTGTTGGGCCATACCTGGCGGTGCTCGGAGCTTACTCCTGGCTCTGCACTCAGGGATCCCTTCTGGCGGGGCTCTGGGAACCACATGGGGTGCTGGGATCAGCTGCGTGTCAGGCTGGTGTTTAGTCTGCTGTACTACCTCTCTGGCCCCTGGAATTTTAATTGCTTCATTTGGTGTGTGTGTGTGGGGGGGGGTTATTTGGGGCCAGACCTGGTGATACTTGAGGGATGCTCCCAACCAACTTGGTGCTCAGAGGTCACTCCTATCGGGGACTGAACCTGGGGCTCTCACACGTAAGTGGGCACTCTGCCCTTTGAGTCACCTTTTCAGCCCCCGAGAACAGTGTTTTAAAGAATGGTTGGCGGTGGCTGGAGAGACCAGTGGCGAGCAGGTGGGGCAAGTTTGCAGGTCTGGTGTAGAAAGCCTAGGGTTGGGGTCTCCGAGACTCAGAGCTCAGCCACTGTGGATGGGGCGGAGCTCTCCGGGGGTGGGGGAGTGGGGCTCCGTGAGCCCAGTGGGCGCTGGCTCTGGAAGCGCCGAGCAGACCCTGGTTCCCAGACGGGGAGAAGGCGGGCCTGGGTGGTGCCTTGGAGCCTCCTCCGGCCGGGCGGTGAGGAGCTTTACGAGTTCCATCTCACCTCTGAGAAGCTGGCCCGGGGTGAAACCCTGCAGCCTTCACTCCAGGTCCCCAAACTGGCTGCCCCAGTTTCAACCGAATGAGGTGTGGTGTGGGAATGACACAATAGAAATAACCATGTTATTTGTGAAAACGTTCACAGGTTATTAAACAGTAAATAAGCCTTTGCCCAAGGATGAGCCGGGACATTGTGGCGGCCTCTTGCCAGGCTTGGGGGGCGGGGGGGGGGGGGAGAAGGCGGTAAGTCCTGGGGACAGGAAGGGCTTCCCTCACCGCCACTGACACCAGGGACGAGTGGATGGGGGGAGAGCAAGTGAATGAGTGAGTGGATAAGTGAGCGAGTGAAGGGAGGAGTGAGTGATGTGGCAAGTGAGTTAATGAATAAGAGGACAGTGAATAAATGAATGGGTGAAATGAACAATTGGTGAGAGAATGAACCATGAGCGAGTAAATGAATGAACAAATGAGCGTGAAAGTGAATGAGTTAGTGAAGGCATGAGTTAGTGAGTGAATGAATGAAAGGTGAGTGAGCAAATGAGTGAGTAAGTGAGCAAGCCAGTGAGTGGGCGAGGGACTGAGTGTGTGAGTGAGTAAATGAATGAAGGAGTGAAAAAATGAACGAGGGAGCAGATGAGTGAATGAATAAATGAATGAGTGAGCGGGCGAGTGAATGAATGAGTGAGCGGGCGAGTGAGTGAGTGACTGTGTGAGCAGGTGAGTGAGTGGATAGGGAGGCTGGAGTCCAAAGCATGGTGGGAGATGGCGCAGGGAAGGCCGGGACCCGGAGCACTGTAGGAGACAGGTCAGGGAGCACTACTGCAGGCAGATGGGGCAGAGAGCACTGTGGGAGATGAGGCAGGGAGCACGGGGGCATACGGGGCAAGCAGCCGAGAGTAAGACCCAGCCAGGTGCAGAGGTGGAGGGCCCCAGGTGTGCCCCCACTGTGTGATGGGGGGTGGGGAGTTGGGGCAGGACAGGGGCTGGAGGAAGATCTCAGCTGGTGGGAGCAGCCCTGAGCGCTGCTGGGGTGGCGTAAACTCCAAGGGTTTGGCGAGGGCAGTCTCGAAGTACCCACCGGCCAGCACGCCTCGGCCGGGTCAGCTATGCCCGAGCTGGCTGCCACCCTCAGCCCAGGCCACCTCTAGCAGTGCTGGGGACAGCCCGCACAGTGTCCCCTTCGTGGGTCCCTGGCAGCTCCCTGGATAGTGGGGCAACAGAAACGAGGGGTCAGTGAAGGACTCGTGTCCAGAGGAGTAGCGCCGCGAGGGTCTGGGCAGGAAGGAATGACAGGAACCGCTCCAGTGGCCAGCCAGCTCTGGGCAGGCCGGTGACCAGAGAGACAAGGAGAGTAAGAGTGAGTGTGAGCGGGTGGGGGGGGGGGTGGGGAGGCGGGAGGGCAGCAGCTCCTAGATGTGTCTTCCCTTCTGTTCCATCTGGGCCCTTGGGGCCCCACCTGATGCCCACCCACCTTCGGGAGAGCCTGTGGCTGCTCAGATTTCTGCCCTAAACGCAGCTGCCACACCCCGACGTATTCCAAAGCCCAAGGCCTGGGTGCAGGTCCTGCCGGAGGCTGCTAGGGCCTCCTGGGCTGGACACCTGTGAGATCTCAAGGAAGGGGAGACCCTCCCCTCCCCTCCCCCACCCCAGAAAACAGCTCAGACCTTGCTAAGCCTCAGCTCCCACTCTGGTAGGGTGGAATCGGTGAGATGCTGCAGGAACGTGGGGTGAATGACAAGAGCCCCCCCCACCCCGCTTCTCCGAGACTTGGAAACCCCAAACTGCATCCCGTCTCCTGGCGGATGGACGTCTCCATCGGCCACCCCATGAGCCCCTCACTTTCTCCCACCTTCCAAAGCACAATGTTGCATAAAGTTGCTGGACACAGACAGAATTACCCCCCCCCCCCCCCCAGGTATTGTCTAGGACAGAGTTTTGCTCAAAAGGTAGATATGGCTGGAGTGACGGTCCAGCCGGGAGGGCGCTGGCCTTGCATGCAACCAACTTGGGCTCGATCCCCCAGGTTAGAGCCAGGAGTTATCCCTGAGTGCAGTGTCAGGAGTAAGCCCTGAGCATCACCGGATGTGACCTAAACAATCAAATAATACAATAAAGGAGCATGCGTCTTCAGAAGTCCCCACGCAGACTGGGTGGCCTCATGTTCCTGAATCCTGGGCCAGCTGAAAGCAGGCAAGCCCGAATCCGGGCACTGGGAGATGGAGGTACTTACACCTCATTATCCCTGTCACCTAGATGGAACTCAGGAGCACCACCCTCTCCCTGAATGACAGGAAGGAGGGACAGAGGCGTCTTCTCTCCGGGTCAGGCCAGCCTCTGGCCTCCGGGAGCAATTAATTCAGATCCCCTGCCCTGTTGCAGTGTCAGGGGAAGAGCTACTTTGGGCTGCAGTGTCCTGGAAAGGCAGGAGGAGGCTGTCGGCTCAGGGGGTTTGTGCTCTGCCTGTGGGAGACCCAAGTTCAATCCCCCGTGTGCCCAGTTCCCTGGGCACTGAGCCAGGACTAGATGAGATGCCAGGGGCCTCCAAGTTCCTTCCTCTCCCCCCAAAGTGCGGAAGGAACCAAAGAAGGGGTGTGTGAGTGGACAGAGGAAGCCCAGGATGGAGACGGTCTAATAAAACATGGCAGCAGGACCTTGCAGCAGGGAAGTTCTCTGATGCTGAGCAGACTGGACCAGTGAAAAGCTCCTGGGACACACTGTTGCATCTGGGGACAGACAAACTTTCGTCTCTTGCCTCAAGCTGTACTGTTGGGTTCTGTGCTGCCCCTTCTGGGGGACTCCAAGGTTGCTATGCTTCATCAAATTGGGATCTTTTCCTCTTTTTTTTCCTTCCATCTCTGTGTAATCATGCACAGCCTGATCCCCAGAGTGAGTGAGGGGTCAGGACACCTGCCCTGATCCCAGCCGCTGTCGGCTGCACCCCGGACGGAACGAGACCCCCAACACTGGGTTACTCATCTCGGACTGGAGTTGAAGTTGCTGCTCACTTTCACCCCATGAAAGTCGAACTTCTGGAGCATTCTCTGCTCTGTGTTCATGCGCATCCTCCTGCTGCCGCCATCGGCTTCCTACTCTGGGTATATCTCAGATTTCCCCCCCCCCCCAGACACGGGCACCTGCCCCTTTGCTCCCTGGCACCACGTGGGTGACTCCACAGTGCCCGAGCACGTGTGTATGTGAGCCCCGGAACTGAGCGTAGGGCCCCGGAACAAAGGGAGGGTGAGTGGGGGATGGCAGAGGCTCCTGCAGCTCCGGTGACTCTGCTCCTCCAGAGAAAACAAATGACTCAGGAGCTGCCGTCACCTGCACCCGAGCCTTCTGGGCTGCCTCTTGGGCCCTTTGGGGACTGGAGGAATTTACTAAGTCAGTCTCTGCCCCCCCCCCCCCCAAACTGACGTCCCAGCCCAGGGAGGGACAGAGCCACACCCAGCACCAAGACAGCTCAGGCACACCCCAGGACTGTCTCAGACAGGTCGCGATGACACTGAGGCTCAGGAAGCACGACCAGGGGCCACAGCAACAGCACCAAGCGGAAAGGAAGCAGCCGACAGCCTGGCGGGACTGTCAGCCCCTCTCCAGAGCCTCCACCCTGGAGGATATGCCAGTGCCCTGCACTCCTGCAGACCCCACTGTCCACGCCCCTCCCACCCCAGGAGACCCTCTACCCCACCCCAGCAGAACTATGTGTACATATAGCCTATGTGTGCATGTGTGTGCATGTCTGTGTGTGCTTGTCTGTGTCTGCATGTCTGTGTTTGTATGTCTGTGTATGCATGAATTTTTGTGCATGTCTGTGTCTACATGTTTGTGTCTCTGTGTGCATGTCTCATGTGTGCATGTCTGTGTGTGCTTGTCTGTGTGTGCATGTCTGTGTCTGCAGGTCTTTGTGTGCATGTCTCTGTGTGCATGTCTCATGTGTGCATGTCTGTGTGTGCTTGTCTGTGTGTGCATGTCTGTGTCTGCAGGTCTTTGTGTGCATGTCTGTGTGTGCATGTCTCATGTGTGCATGTCTGTGTGTGCATGTCTGTGTGTGCATGTCTGTGTGTGCTTGTCTGTGTGTGCATGTCTGTGTCTGCAGGTCTTTGTGTGCATGTCTCTGTGTGCATGTCTCATGTGTGCATGTCTGTGTGTGCTTGTCTGTGTGCATGTCTGTGTCTGCAGGTCTTTGTGTGCATGTCTGTGTGTGCATGTCTCATGTGTGCATGTCTGTGTGTGCATGCCTATGTCTGCATGTCTGTGTGTGCATGTCTGTGTGTGCTTGTCTGTGTGTGCATGTCTATGTGTGCTTGTCTGTGTCTGCATGTCCATGTCTTAGACCTTCTCCTATAGAATTGCAAAAAGTGAGAAAATGTAAAATGCCACAATAGAAAAACCAATCTGAGAGTTGTTTATTTTTTTTCAACTCTCGGTTGAAGTCATTTTTCATAGCTAACGAATCAGACATGCTGGTGTTATTAAGTTGATATAAAATGTTAAGGAGCCACAAAATGGCCTTCATGTGACTATGTACACACAGTGATGGGTGCAGAATCTTGTCCTGCCCCCAGCACCAGATAAATAAATAATAAAATCGAATGGGTGGCTGTCCAGGGCTGGTGCGGAAGGCACTGGGTCTGCTTGGGCACCGTCAAGCACAGCCTGCTGGCCTCCAGCACTGTTGGGGAGGGTCCCTCTAAACAAAGCAAGACAGAGTCTGTGCAATAAACTGGGGTCATTGCACTATTTGACATTAGCAGGGAGTGGTGGAGGGGACAGGGGAGCAGTTGGGCCCAACTCTGTCCAGGGGCCCCGTGATCCCGAAGGCATCAGTTCTTCCCTCTGAGCTTCAGTTTCCCCATCTGTAAAGCAATGCTGCCTGTTCCCCACCAAAGCCAGAGGCAGAGCTGATGCAGACAAAGGGGTACGTGAGGCCAGCACCACAGTGACCCCTTGGCAGGGGAGCCCGGTGTGGGGGCCTGACTCCAGGCCGGGCCCCCGGGTCCCCTGACACACTTCCCCGAACCTGCTGGAATGTTTTCTCTCCCTCCGCCTCCCGGCCCCCCTCTTCCTGTTGGGTCTGTGGGCTCCCAAGGCTCCGACTGTTTCTAATTTGGACCCCATGCATCTTGCCCCTTCAGATCCCAGCCGCCTCTTTGATGGGACTAATGATGATGTAGGGCCGGGGGCCCCCGGACCTCCCCAAACTGAGATAAATCCTGCTGCTGTGCAGACAGGGCTCCTCAGCCCCGCCGCTGACCCCCCCAGGCAGCGGGGACAGGGCTCGGGGGGTGGGGGGAGCAGACTGGAGGAATCTCTCCAAGTCCCAAAGGGCTCCCAGCACTGGTGCTGCTGGGGTTTGAAGGGCCTCTGGGCCCCCTTATCCCAACAAGATTCGCTTGTGCACAAAGAGCAGGAGGGGCCTTCGTGGGGCCATTGGTCAGGCTCAGTCCCACAGGGAGGGGAGGCCTACTTTCTGCTCTCAGGGGCGGGGGAGAGCCCAGAAGGCTTCCTGGAGGGGGTAGCCCTGAGTTGGGTGTTACGAGGACTCACAGTGGGGTAGAGGGTGTGCCTGGTTGCCCAGAGAGGGTTGAAAGAGAAAAGAGAGGGTTTTTTGCATTTAGAAAGCCTCCTGCATGCTAGGGAGGAAAGCCAACTTCACTCACTGGAGCGAGGCTGGTGCTCTGCCGCTGGCTATGCGCTCAGGCCCTGTGGAGTCTCTGGTGACTAAGTTCCCATCAGTGAACCTTCTCTCTTCGTCGGGGCTGGGGAGGGTTTGTCATGCTAATGCCACAGGCTTTTGAGTGTGAGAGTGTGTGTGTGTGTGTGTGTGTGTGTGTGTGTGTGTGTGACTGTGACTGTGTGTATGTATGACTGTGTGTGACTCTGTATGTGTGACTGTGTGACTGTAAGTGTGTGTGTGTGACTGTGTGTAAGTGGATATGCGTGACTGTGTGTATGAGACTGTGTATGTGTGTGTTTCTGTGTATGTAACTGTGTGTATGTGTAAATGTAAGTATGTGTGCTCTGTGAGCATGTATATATGTGAGTCTGTGGTTTGCATGAAAATATGTGTGAATGTATACGTGTGAGTGTGTGCATGTGTGTGTGTGTGTATACAGGAGTGTATGTGTGAGAGCGTATAAGCATGTGTGAATATGTTACAAATATGTGTGCATGTGTCAGTATATGTGGGGGAGAGTGTGTATGTGTGTGAACACATGTGTAAGTGTATGTGTGTGAGCATGTGTGTATATGTGTGAGTGGGTGTATGAGAGTGTGTGCATGTGAATATATATATGAGTGAGTGTGGGAGAGTGCATGTGAACATGTGTGAGTGTATGTGTGAGTGTGGGAGGGTGTATGTGAGCATGTGTGAGTGCATGTGAGTGTATGTGTGTGTATGTGAGCATTTGAGGTGTGTATGCAGGAATGTGGGAGAGTGCGTGAGCATATGTGTGACTGTGTGTGTCATGTGTGAGTGTATGTGTGTGGAGTGTGTGTGTACATGGCTCCCCAGCAGTTTGAGAGCAGGTACTGGGTTGTCCGCGCTGGATGGCTGCATGTGTGGGTGATGGAATTGGGGGTGCGTGTGTCAGGCCGGGGTGCCACTCGGTGGTAGCTGACTTGGCCTTCTGTGATCTTCTCAGAACACAGAGTGGCTGTGGGCAGGGAGCATGTCACATGCTCTGCCAGGTCAGTCCCGGGGAAGAAGCGAACATCTGTTCTAGGGGCCTTACGAGGTGAAGATGAGGCACCTCGGCATGTGGGGGCGCCCAGGAACTCCCCCTTGACCCCAGGGCGCTGCGATGCCTCCACTGTACTGGGGGCGGGAGGGGGGGGAGGGTGTCTGGGGGGAAAAGCAGTGGAGGTGGGGGGGCGGGCATCAGCCTTGCTCCCCGCCAGCCCCCCCCCCCGGGGGGAGACCAACAGAGCCCACTCCCTCGAGAAAGAGGCAAACTGCCTTTGGCCCCTGCGCCCAGCGCCCCTTTCACAGATAAGATGGAGGCTGGTCTCGTGGCGGAGACGCAAGGTGTGTGCCAGCGAGCTTGGCAGAGAAGCGGATGTGTGCGCGTCTGGCAGCGGGCAGCCGTGTGCTCGCTTGGCAGAAAATGGGACGCGCGACGCGGGGATCAATGAGGAGCGGAGCCTGGTGCTGACTTCTCAGCCCCCACATCAATCAGCTGTTTAACTTCTCTCGCGACTCTGCTTTAATGTTTGTTTTCCTATTGCTCAATTCTCTTATCTTTGGTTTCTTAGTTTTGGGGAGTTTCGATAGTAATCAATGAATTGTTTACCTATTGTCCTACTAATACTCCTATGTTGTCCTCAATAGGATTGCTTTGCTAACACTTATCTTTGGCTCTGCATCCAGCTTGCTCGCTCTCTTAGTTGGGGAGTGGAACCAGGTCCATGAAGCGCTCTGGGAGACAGTCTGGGGGTGCTCTCCTGTTCAGATTCTGGGCACACGGAGAACAGTCGCTGATCAGCTAATGAAGCGCTCCTGGCTTAGGCTTTGCCCAAAGCGCCTCCCCCCTCCGCTTTTGTTGTGTTCTGTTTGGGAGCCACACCTGGCAGTATTCAGGGGCTACTCCCAGCTCTGTGCTCAGAGGACCCTGTGGGGCTGGGACCTGAGGGTCTCCCACTTGCAAAGCCGTGCTCGAGCCCTTTGGTCTCTCATCAGCCCCCTCCCCACCTCTGTTCCAAACAAGGGACCAGAGTCATAGTTGGGGGAGGGGGGGAGGATCTGCCTTGCACGAGTCCAAGTCAGGTTCAATCCCTGGCATTCCATTTGCTCCCTGGAAACTCACCAGGAGTGATCCCTGAGCACAGAGCCGGGAATCAGCCCTGAGGACCTCCTGGTGTGGCCCCAAATCCAAACAACAACAAACAAACAAAAACCCTGGAAATTGACACAGGTGTGTTCGGCGGAGATAAGGGTCACCCCATGAGGACCCTTCCTCAAATCTGAGTGGAAACGGACAGGGGCCTTTCTGTGGGGAGCAGGACTTGCCTCAGTGGACCCCCACCTGCGGCCTTGTGGCTTCTGGCAGAGGCTTAGCGGGAGCAGACCAACCTTGACAGGCCCAGAGGAGGGAGGAAAGTTTTGAGTGTGTTGAGGGGGATGGGTGGGGGCATTGTAAAGGGTGGTTTAGATGTGCTGGTGGGCCCAGCACCCCGTATATATTGGAAGTATCCCTCATCCTGGCAGACAAGACCTCATCCAGGTCTGGGAGCCCCCAGTTTCTGGAGGTCTGCTCGGAGCTCCTGGACCCCAGGAGCAAGCAGGTGCCGGAAACGTTGGCAGCGTGGACTCTGCACAGCCCAGGCTCTCTGTTCCATCACCTTCCAGACAGCGGCCCGCGGGTGGGGGCGGGGGTCTCTGGGGGAGGTGGGACGTGTGTCTGTAGGTGAGGGTGGGCCTGTGCGTGGGGGGCGCGGGGGGGGGGATCGTCCTGCCCGAGGGGGCCGGGCCAGACACGAGCCCTCAACCTTGACTTTGCAGTAGGCGCCTGGGCTGCGGCTTCTTAGCCCCGGGCGCCCGGAGGAGGCGGCGGCGTCTGCCGGCTGTGCCATCACCTGAGCTGCACCGGGCGGGGAGGATAACAATTATTGGGAGAGGTTAAAAAAAAAATCATTATCAAATAACTACAGCTTGGAAAAGTTGGCGGGCGGGCCGGAAAACGCGGCCTGGATCGCGCCGGGACGGCTCCCAGGCGCCGCGCGGCCGCCGACGGGGGAGGACGCGCCTCTGCGCGCACCTGGGAGCCCGGGCGCGGGGGGGTGGGGGGCGCACCGGGCGGGGTGGGGGGAGGTCTACCGGGTGGGGGGGGCACACCGGGAGGAGGAGCGCACCGGGCGGCGGGGGTGCATCCAGCTTCAGGGACGCACCGGGCGGGGGGCATCGGCTTCAGGGGCGCACCGGGCGGGGGGACGCACCGGGCGACTGGGGTGCATCCGGCTTCGGGGGGCGCACCAAGGGGCGCACGGGGGGGACACACTGGGCGGGGGATTGCGCCGGGCGGGGGGCATCGGCTTCAGGGGCGCACCGGGCAGGGGGATCGCGCCGGGGCGGGGGGCATCGGCTTCAGAGGCGCACCGGGCTGGGGGGGTCGCACCGGGTGGCAGTGGTGCATCCAGCTTCGGGGGGCGCACCGGGCGGGGGTGGCATCGGCTTCAGGGGCGCACCGGGCAGGGGGCGCACGGGGCGGCAGGGGTGCGTCCGGCATCGGGGGCGCACCGGGCGGGGGTCCGCGTCTGCGTTCGGGTGCGCACCGCGCGCGTGTACCCCCGTACCTGCCCAAGCCAATTGTCCAGGCGCACTTGCCTCCCAGACCTCCCAGCCGGGGCGGCCGAGGTCCCGGTCCCGGCGCGGGGCAGGGCGCCCCCTCCTGGTTGCCTGGTTCCCAGGAGAGGCCGCCGCTCTGAGCCTCAGTTTCCCAGTATGTACTACCGAGGTCACCTGGCGGTGGGGACCTGCCGGTGGGAATATTGAGTCCCCTCGCGCCATTTGCGAAGGAGGGGGCCAGCCCCTGGGGACCGTGGCGCTGGAGGGTGGATGTGGCCTTGGCGGCCAGGTCTGCACCCAGGAGGCGGAGGGGGTCGCGCACGGGTGACTTTGGAACCGCTCATAAGTCGCTGCCCTCCCTCTCCCTCCGCACCCCCATTCCCACCCTCCCAGCACAGAAGCCCTCGTGTGTGTCTGACGGGTGCTGGTGGAGGAACCTCAACACTGCTTTTTCAGCTGCTCTGAGGTTATTCCCTGACCCTTCCCCAGCTCTGGAGCCCTCCATTCTGGTCTGTGGGTCCCTGGCACCCCACCCCCACCCCACTGCACGTGGCAGTGTCTCTGGTCAGAAGTACGGTGCCCTTGGTCGCTCTGCTCGCGGGGTCTGACTGTGCCTGAATTTCTCCCTGGCCCGCTCAAGCCAGCTTAGCTGTTGGTCCCAGCAGTGTTTTCCTCCTAAGGCCAGGGTGGCACCAGCCAGGAGCACGGAGGGCTTCATGGGAGTCCTTCTGGGGCAGGCCCCCGGAGAGGAGGGTGACCAGCAGAACCATATTTGCTCAGGAGGTAACATCCACCAGGCCAACAACATCGGGGGGCAAGTGTATGAGATCCGGACTCTGGGCCGGTGCTGATGGGAAAGTGTCGAGGGCGAAGTGGGGCCCTGGAGGGTGGGATCTGAAACCCCATGGCGTGGGGGGGGTGGCCGGGGGCAGAAGAAGGGCCCTTATTAGAACGGAGCCCTGACTCTTGCCCGGGGCATTAGGTCTCTGCATGTGGAGAACTGGGAGTGAGTGTGTGTGTGTGTGTGTGTGTGTGTGTGTGTGTGTGTGTGTGTGTGTTGGGAGGACAGGCTGACCTCTACAGTTGCCCATGTCCCAGCTTAAACAGGGGTCGAGACCTGGTGGCTGGGCGGGCAGGTGGGTGCTGCCTCATCTCTGCTCCACGACGTGGCTGGAGGAAGGGACCGGCCTTGCGGACTCCTGACCTTGGCTTTGGCCCTTGCCCCCATCCTCCTGTGCCCCTCCACCTTGCTGGCCTCCATCGGGTTTTTCCCTGGAGTTGGTTCTGACACCAACTGTCACCAAACGGTGAACAAGAGCTGCAGATAAGAGGCAGCCCTGCGGGGAAGGAAGAAAACAGCCCAACAGGAAGTCGAGTGGGTAAACCGTCAGCGTGGAGCTGAGGGTGCATCTCACCCGGCTGCCAGACCCTGTCTCTGGCTCCCAGGCTGGGGGCGGGGCGGGGGGATGGTCACAGAGGGGGGCATCTCTGCACCTGGGAGGGGGCCCTCCTTGGGCTCAGAACCCCAGCTCTGTCATTTTCTCCCATGATGCTCTGCCCCACCCCTGATGGTTTTTTGGTTTTGTTTTTGTATGGGTTTGGTTTGGGGGCCTCGCCTGGTGGTGCTCAGGGGTTACTCCTGACTCTGTGCTCAGGGATCACTCCCAGCAGGCTCTTGGGGACCACATGGGGCACTGAGGATCGAGCCTGGCTCACTCAAGTGCAAGGCGAGTATCCTCCCCGCTGTCCTACGGTTCTGGCTCCGGGTCCTGTTGAGGCCCCTGAGTGGGCCTGCCCCACCCCCACCCCAGGGCCTTTGAAGAGGCAGTCAGGAGGCAGAGGGACCTGGCAGAGATGCAGAGGTCAGACAGATCACCCCTGCCTGTGACACTGCTGAGCCCCCCACCCTTCAATCTTCCTGAGCCCCCAAACTTTTCCAAGAGTGGCACCTATCTCTGCCCAGGGATCCGTGTGGCCATACGTGGGCTCACTGGCATGTTTGTGCCTGGCATGTTTGTGGTCCTGGGTCTATCCTAGCGCCACCTGCCTCCCCCACAAAAAAATGCCCAGGAGAAGGGGGTCACAGAGGGAGCCCCCGACATCATGAATACAGCACAGGCACAGCAGGGCCCCTGCCCAGGGCAAGCCGGGAAAGCGGGTCCTCTATGGGTGTGTGTGTGTGGGGGGGGAATGGAACTAATCAGAGTGCCTAGGCCTGGGGAGAAGGAATGTCTAGAACTCTCTAGAGTTGGGCCCCAGCCTGAGCAGAGAGTGAGACAGAGAGACAGATGACTGATGGACAGAGAGAGAGAGAGACAGAGAAAGACACGCAGAAAGAAAGAGTAAAAGAGAAAGAGGAGAGAGAGAGAGAAAGGAGAGGAGAGAGAAGAGAGAGGAAAGAGAGAGAGAGCGAGCGAGAGAGAGAGAAAGAGAGAGGCAGGCTCACCCATAGCTTGAGAACCTCAAACCCTGACCTCTCAGACTGTGAGTGGGGACAGGCTTAAGGGGGCAGCGGAGGTGGGGGTGTGGCTGCAAACAGGTGCTGGAATACAGACTGAGACTGAGAGGGGGGAGGGGGAGAAGGGCCCCTGCGCCCCCAGCCAGAACCCCTTAGAGGTGGGGAGGTGAGTTACGAGGCAGTGACTCACTGGGTCCCGCTGGGCCTGGGCAGCTGTGCAAACAGACGGAGGAGGGGGTGTCAGGCCATCCCCGCCCCCCTCCCTCTCCCTTCTCCCCGTGTTATAAGAAGCCCCCAGGATTCAAGAGGGTTTGAAGTAACTGTGGGGGGAATATCCGGGTCCTGGGAGGGGTTGCCCCTAGCAGAACTGCTCACTCCCACACTCGGCAGAAGAGCGACCCCAGTAGGAGCCCTTCCTTGGCATGTTCCTGTCCCTGACTGTCCCCCAGCGTGAGCCCTGAGTCCAGACCCACGTCCCTGCTGGCCAGCCCCTCTGCCCGGGGAGTCCAGCCACCCCACAGGTCCCATCTCTCTCTGCTCAGTAATTCTCCTCAACCTCCTTGCAGTGCTCCAGCTAGTAAAGGGGGGTGTTCTGGACGCCCCTCCCCCCTCCCACTCCCAACTTGACTTTCGGTGACCACACCCAGCGCCAGAGTGATCAGGAATACCAACGGCGGGGCGGGGGCAGGGCCTGGGCTCTGGCACACGTGCTGTCTGGCCAGCCAGCCTCAGCTTGCTTATTGGGGGGAGGAGGGGTGACACCAATCTTTGCTCGGGGGACCGCACCCAAGCAAAGGGATGCTCAGGAGACTGTATGGTGCTAGGGCTTGAGCCCAGGGTTCCCCCAAGCAAAGCCTGCACTCAGCTCTGAGTCACCTCCCCAACCCCGGCTTTCACCCCAGACTGAAAACAACAAACCACCCCATTCCTTTTGATGACAACTCTGCGCATGAACCTACTTTCTCGAAGTTTCTAGAAGGCAGTGGTGGTGTCTGATGCCCTCCTCTCTGGCATCTTGCCAGAAAGAGAGAAGCAGCCCAAGAAGAAAGCCGCTGCCACCCCCCTTATGTCTCAGAGACGCTGGGGAGGGCAGGTCATACTGAGCCGGCCTCCCCACTGTGCCCTGCTCTGCCCTTGCGTCTCCAGGCCAGCTGAGGTCACCTGGCCTCAGTGTCCTGGTCTCTAAACTGGGAACAATGACATTCATAACCTCCCGCCCCAGTGTGGGAGGATAATTACACGGTGCGTGTTGTGGAAGCTTCTAGAGGCCAATAAACCCCACTGCCAAGGTCACAGCCAGGCCCCTGAGAGAGTTGCAGAAATGGGCCTCTGTGGGTGGGCAGCCGTGAGGGCACGTGGCCAGGGGCCAAGCTGCCCTGGGTCACTTCCTTCTCCCACATTCACCAATCCCGCCGCGGGAGAGCTGCCCGGATGAGCTCAGCGTGGCCTGGCTCTGGCCGCCACATGCCTGGCCCTGCTCAGCCTCCTGGTACCCCAGGGGAAGGGGATGCTGCCACCTGTGTCCCCCCGGGCTGTGTGCAGAGGTGAGGCGAGGAGGTGCCGTTTCCAGCCCTGCTGAGTGTCTCGGAGCCTCTCAGCAACGGGCTGTCCCTCACTCGCGGGTGTGTGTGTGTGTGTGTGTGTGTGTGTGTGTGTGTGTGTGTGTGTGCAGCCTGGGGTGGGGTGCAGGCTGGCATGGCTCTATGGGGCGGGGTCAAATCTCAAATTCTCCGTTTCTCAGCCAGAAATGCAACCAGGGTTTCCAGCTGCCTCCCGGGACCGGGCTGGCCAGGTGCACCCTTGGTCCTGGCTCCGTGGGTCTCTCGTGTTCTGCTCTAGCAGCCTGAAAGAACTAAGAGGCGGGGCTGGAGCGATAGCACAGCGGGGAGGGCGTTTGCCTTGCACGCGGCCGACCCGGGTTCGATCCCCAGCATCCCATATAGTCCCCTGAGCATTGCCAGGAGTAATTCCTGAGTGCAAAGACAGGAGTAATCCCTGAGCATTGCTGGGTGTGACTCAAAAAGAAAGGAAAAAAATAAAAATAAAAAAGAACCTAGATGCGTTCTTGGTGGAGATGCTCAAGGCACAGAGCAAACCACATCCCTGGGAGGAAGAAGTGTCCGGGGCGGCTGGCTGCCCCGCGCCCATGATTTCCTTCTCTCAGGTGCATTTCTGCCAGCCGCTCGTGATTGGTCTGCGGGGTGGTCACATGACTCAGTCTGGGCCAATCACGCCCCTTCCCTGGGAGTTTTTCATCTGGAGGGCAGGGCAAGCAAACCCGTTTTGATGATCATCTATTAATGTTGAAGAAGTGGTTCCGAGCTGCCAGTGGCCATCTGTCCAGAGTGGGGAGAAAGTTTTTGGAGAGAGGAGTGGGAGGGGCAGGGAATGAGTGGCCACACCAGGCAGAACTTGAGATAATGCAGGAACCTAGGGCCAGCACCTGCCCTGCCCCGCTGACATTGGGGTCACTGAGGTCACCAGCTCCTCCCTTCTGAGCTTGTCCCAGTTGTTTCTGTCAAAGGCATCCAGAGTCCTAATCACTACCCCCGGGAAGTGCCTGGCCTTGTCCCCTGTATCACCTCCGTGCCCACACAACCTCCCTCTCTGATTTCTCTTGCTGGAACGTTGTTGCCTGGTCCCCCCATCCTTGCAGGGATTCTGCAGCTGCCCCAACTGCCTGTTCGCATGCAACATTGGCCAGTTTGGGCAGAGGTAGGCGGGAAATCCGAGTGTCAGCGTGAAACCCAGACACAGAGCCGGGCTCAGGAAGAGCAATGCCTCAGGGTCAGCGCCAGAGGCATCCTCCATCAGGGGGGGTGGGGACCCCTGCACAAAGACGGGGAAGGGCTGGGGGTGATGTGGGCGACCACCACTGAGGCACAGACAGTTGGAAGGTAGTTGGGGGAGCTGAGTTCTTAGGAGGCGGCCTGTGAGGTCGGAGGTATATTCTTGGAGGAGGGTCTCTCTCTCTCTCTCTCTTTCTCTCTCTCTCTAAAGTTTTACTTACTGAATCACCGTGAGAACAGTCACAAAACCTTTCAGTTTAAGTGTCGGTCGGTCATACGATGATCAAACACCCATCCCTTCACCAGTGAACATTTTCCACCACCAAGAACACCAGTATACCCCCTGGGGGAGGGGTTTCTCTATCTGTCTGTCCAGAAGCCTCAAGGCCTCGTCGTGATGGGGAGCTCAGCCCTGTGCTGGGGGATCTTTTCCTGGAATCATTCCGGAGTCTTTACCTGGGAGAACAGGCCCTGGCTTGGGACCCTGTCTCCACAGCATCCCCCGAGTGCCAGGAGTTACTATTGAGCACCACCAGGTAATAATAATAATAATAATAACAATAATAATAATAATAATAATAGAAAGAAAGAAAGAAAGAAAGAAAGAAAGAAAGGAAAAAGTAAAGTGAAAACAGGGAGGTTGTCCAAAGGACTGACAGCGAGAGGGATCAGGGGGCTTGGAGAAGTTGAAATAAAGCCAGTGTGCTTGGGGATGAAAGGACCACATGTGGCCATGAGCCACAGACGTGACACCCAGGGGTGGCCAGCCAGGGAACGACCCCAAGCTAAACTCAGGAGATTTGACTTCATCCTAGGAAGGCACCCCAGGCTTTAACCTAAAGGAAAGCACCCCAAGAAATCATTGACTTATCACTGGATTGTCGGCCTCTCCTTTCTCATCACTGGATTAGTTTTGTGCTGTTCATTTTTGCCACACCTGGTGGTGCTCAGGGCCTACTCCTGGCTCTGTGCTCAGGGAATCACTCCTGCTGGGCTGGGCGGGACTCTCAATGGTGCCGGGGATTTGAACAGGGATGGGCTGCGTGCCGGCATGTGCCTTAACTCTGTGCCCTCTCTCCGGCCTATCCCGTTCATTTTAGGTGCGCTACGCAACGCTTCGATATTTGTATGTGACCAAAATGGCCGTAGCAATAATCCTTTCCATCCTGTTGTCTTCTGATAGAAGCTGTCCAGACCTTCTTTCACAGCCCTTTGACAGGGACTCCCCTCCAGGGTCGGCCACGGTCCTCCACTATAACTGTCGTCTGTTATTTTGTTTTTGTTTGGGGCACACCTGGCAGTGCTCAGGGCTTACTCCTGGCTCTGCACTCAGGGATCACTCCTGGCGGTGTTGGGGGACCCTATGGGATGCTGGGGATTGAATCCGGTCTACTGCGTGCAAGGCAAACGCCCTACCCGCTGTACTATGGCTCTGGCACCAAGGGAGTTTGGACTTTTCAACCTTCCACCATTCTGCCCACGCCCCACTCCCTCAGGAACTGTGGTTTACAACATAACGCCAACTTGAGCAGAAAACCCCAGGAAAAAGCAAATGAGTAGTCTGGGAGCCTGGGATGTGTATGTGTGTGGGGGGGGGGGGTGGGGGGGGGTGGGTTGGGGGAGGGTGTTGAGCTGGAATAACCACCAGGAGTCCCAGGCTGACCAGCCAGGAACAGAGCACTGGCTCCCAGTATGGCCCATGGCCTGGGGTGGTGCATGAGACTCCACCAGGCCCTGTGGATACTGACCCCAAGGGGCCCCAGGGTGCAGTGGCCTTCTGGTGTCAAGGTGTCGAGGCATGAATTTTTTCCCCTCTACACAGCTGTTGCCTTCACTCTTGGGCTTCAAGTCACAAAACCAGAGTCTGAGGGCCAGAGAGACAGGAGGCAGGGAGGGCACTTGCCTTGCACACCGCTGGCCTGGGTTTCATCCTGCAGAGGGTTCCCTCGGCCCCCCACCCCAGGAGTGATCCCTGAACACAGAGCCAGGAGTGCCAAGGATCCTGCAGAGGGTGCCGAGGATCACAGCTGGGTGAGGCCCCCAAAACACAAACCAAAAAATGCATAGGCTCGTTCAGGCCTTCTCACTGGGGAGGGGAGAGGACAGCTTGGGATGGCCGGACTCAGGAGAGGAACAGGGCAGCACCTGGCCTGAGGCAGCCAGGCCCAGTGGTGCAGATGCTCTCATCTAGAGAAAGCCGGGATGAGCAGCGGCGCAGATGCCTCCCGCTCACAGCAGCCCTGGGAGCATCATGGACACACACACACACACACACACACACACACACACACACACACGTTTGTTTATATGTGTATAGATTCTTAAATTGCAGCTTTGTGAAGATCCAATTCACATATTAAACTGTTCCCCCTTTAAGGTACCTAATTCAACCACTTTTAGGATAATCACAGATTCCGGAGTCTCATCCCAGTTCCAGGACATTTTCATCACAACCCGCCACCGAACCCCTAAGCATGAAGTCACCGTCCACTCCGCCCTGTCCCTGTCACCTGCTCTCCGAACTGCCATCTCCGTGCCCTGGATGTCCCATAGACTGGTGGCCCACACGTGGCTAGTCCTGCATCTTCCATAGGGCTTGGTGCCACCTGTAGCCTCCGCGATGGCCAGTGTGTCCCTGGTGACTGTCCCATGGTGTGCACAGATCACCGCTCACATGTCCAATTGTCACTGGCTGGCCCAGGGCTGGACCCACTGACCGGCAGAAAGAAAGCTGCCGTGAACATCGGGTGTCCTGGAGAGGACACACACCATTTAGTTTCCTGGGTCTGCGTCCAAGGGTGCTCTGGGTTAGGCCAGGTGGTGACCGGACATCTGGGCATTTGTGAGAAGATCACACACTCTCAGAACAGTGATGACGCTCCCACAACCCCGCCGCCCCGCCCCGGTGCCAATGAGAACCCCAAGATGCCACATTCTCACTGACGGGGACAGCAGTTGTGCATGCGGCCCTGAAGTCACAGCAGGTCGTCAAGGACTCATGATGTTTCGGCTGCTTCTCAGGTGCTGCTGGGTCATTTGTAAGAGTTTTTAACAGGGAAATATCTGCACAGATCCTTTTTATTTGGGGAGCCCTTTTTATTATTACTGAGCTGCAGGCGCTCTTCTTAGATTCCAGAAACATGGGGTTCACTGTATCCTAGGCAGGCTATGTCAGCCCTTGCATAACATGGGTGGGGGGCTCTTCTGCTCTCTTCCCCCTTACTGAGGGGTTCCCCATAAGGGGACGAAGGATGAGGGGTCACTCGAGGTCAAGAGCCTCAGGAAGACATAGTATGAGGCAGCATCAAGCCAGAACAAAGATTCACCTGGATGGGCAGACAGCAGGTGGAGATAACAAGACCCCCTCATGGGGAGAAAGAGCCCCCCTTTTCCTGAGCAGAGATCATCAAGGGTGGGGCCAGAGAGATGGCACAGGGGGCAGGCACTTGCCCAGCAGGCAGCCAAACCCAGTTCAATCCCCAAAGTGTCCCGAGCACCACTGCGTGTGGTCAGTCTCGAGCAATTCCTGCACCCGCAGGGCTGGGCAGCTTCGGGCACCCTCGCACTGAACTGCAGATTCGATTGGCTGATGCTTGGGAGGACCCTCCGGCCCCCAGTCATAGGAGTGTCTGTCCCCCCCCCCCCCCGCCCTGCCTTCTGGTGTGGCACCCCAGGAATATACAAACCCATGGGGTCCTCCCTCTAAAACCACGTGCTCGGAATTGAATGGCCAGGAAGGTTAGGTGGAACCACCCAGAAAACAACTGACCCGGCAGCAGCAATCAGAAGCATCAAGGCGGGGATGGACACGGCACTGCCTTACACGCAGCTGACCCGGGTTCAATCCCCAGCACCCCAGAGGGCTCCGTGAGCCCCTCCAGGAGTGACACCCCCCCCCCAGCACAGAGCCAGGAGTTAGCCCTGAGCACCGCCAATGTGGCCTCAAAACCAAAACGGCAAAACAAAATCAGTCAAAAGTGCGTGCACACCGGGGCGCCTTGTTCCGGGAAATCGATGAGTCGCTCTGGAGGGAACAGAGACCGCGGGGGTGGGGCTGCTCTGCTTTGACAGGAGCCAGGATTTGGGGGGCGGAAGGAGGAAGGAGGAGGGGGAGGGCTGCGGCAGGGAGGAGGAGAAGGACGTTAATAGGCCCTGTAATTGCTGAGCGGATCCGCTGCCTCTCCAGCCTTCAGAGAGCCCGCCCACACGGGGAGCGCAACGGAAGGGACCGCCACGTCGGGGGAGGGAGGCCCGGGCGGCTGGAGCCCCACGCAGGGCTGACAGCTGTGGCCCTGGTCCCGTCCTCCCCCGGAGAGCTGGCAGATGCCCCTGCCCCAACCCCTCGGACCCTGGCACTCCGGAGCGGGGCGGGGAAGAGAAGGACTCCCGCATTTCCCCCTGAACGCCTCCGCTGCGCTGTCCCGACCGACCGCCACGGCCACCGCCTTGTTCTGGGCATCTGCTGGACATGGGGCCCTGCAGATGCAATTCAGAGGCGCCTGGTATGGGTGCTCCGACCCTCCTGGGAAACGCCTCTCCAGCCTTGGGGTGTGCTTAGCTCACACACTAGCTGGGTAGGCTGTTGCTGGCTGGGGGACAGGGGCACAAGCCCCAGCTCTGCGGGCATCTGTAATGCCTCTCCCATGTCCCAAACTTCCCTGCTTCTTGCACGGACACGTGTTCTATCATCCACTTTCCCTGGTCACTCTCCGTCTCCCCCCAAGCTGATTGATTACCAGTCTGCTCAGGGGACCAGTTAGGAGCCACTCATCCTGTCCCCATCATCCAGCTGACCTCTGAGGGACGTGGCAGTGCGTGGTCACCAGCCAGACGGGGTGGGAGGTGGTGGGCTGGGACCATATGGGATGCTGGGAATCGAACCTGGGTCGGTCGTGTGCAAGGCAAACGGCCCTCCCTGAGGCGCTATCTCTCTCTAGCCCCAAGAGACGCTGCATTTAAAGGATGTTGAGGGGCCAGAGAGACAGGATGGTGGTGAGACACCTGGCCAGGTTGGATCCCAGGCACCATACATGGTCTCAGAGCACTGCCAGGAGTGATTCTGGGTGTGGCCCAAGCACCAAAAAATAAATAAATAGATACATTTTTTTTGTGTTTAGCCACACCCAGCAGTGCTCAGGGATTACTCCTGACCCTACATTCAGAACACTGAGGCCAGAGCAATGGCACAGCGGGGAGGGCATTTGTCTTGCATGTGGCCAACACGGGTTTGATTCCCGGCATCCCATATGGTCCCCAGAGCACCAACAGGAGTGATTCCTGAGTGCAGAGCCAGGAGTAACCCCTAAGCATCGCTGGTGTGACATATCCCCCCCCCCAAAAAAAAACACTCAGAAATCACTCCTGGTGGGTTCAGGGAGCTATATGGGATGCAGGGAATGGGACCCCCGCTTAGCCGGGTGCCAGGCAAGTGCCCTCCCCGCTGTACGATCTCTTGGGTCCCTAATTTTATTTTCAAAAGGACGATGAGCAGTTAGGTTGGGGTAAGGTGAGCAGGGCAAAGTCTCAGAAAGGGGAGCCTGGCGCCTGCTCAGATAGCAAGAACCCGGGGCAGCTCGGGCGTGGCTGCGTCTGCTCCCACAGCAGGGAGCCGTGCAGAAGTGCATTATGCAACTCCATAGCCCTCCCCGCAACACACATGCCCCCGTGGGGTCCCACATGCGTCCCAGCACAGCCTCCAAAAAGATCTAGGAGCCCATCTGGACCTCTGCTCTGCAGGGGGGTGGGGCTGGAAAGAAGTGATTGGTGGAAAGCGGTCACGTGACAGAGCGCGGGCTGCCTCACCTTCATTCACGAAGGAAGATGAACCGGCTGAGGGGTTTCGACTTCCCCAGGCTAAGAAGGAGCGATCAGAGGCCCTGGCCAGGCAAGGAATGGGGGCTTCGCACAGCAGGCTCTGGACTCTGCGGTCCCCTACTGCGCACCCCTCGCGGGGCTAGCCCCAGCAGGAACACCGCCTGGTGCAAGACCAGGAGGCAGAGAGGGACCCTGGCTCGCGGTGTACAAGGGAACAGTCCCTTTGGTTGTGTGTGAGGGGCAGAATCTAAACTGGGGGTTGGAATACAGGGGAGACCTGGATATGAGGGCAATATAGAGGGCGGAATGGGGGCAATGGGTGGGTTGATGGAGGGGTGGATGGGTGGGTGGGTGGATGGACGGATGGGTGGGTGTATAGATGGATGGATGGATGGATGGATGGATGGATGGATGGATGGATGGATGGATGGACGGGTGGATGGATGGGTGGGTGAATGGATGGGTGGCTGAGTGGGTGAATGAATGTATGGGTAGGTGGGTGGGTAGGTGGGTGGATGGGTAGGTGGGTGGATGGGTGGGTAAGTGGGTGGGTGGGTAAATGGATGAATGGGTGAGGGGATGGATGGGTGGGTAGATTGATGGGTATATAGATGGATGAGTAGGTGGACTTGGGACAGGTCTGGAAGGAATCTCCTGAGACTGAGGTCCTGGAGGGCAGGGACTAGGGTGTGCTCAACACTGGGGATAGTGAGGAAAATGGGGTCTCTTTGGCCAAAGACAAGAGTAGACGAGTGGGATTGAAGAGGAGGGGACAGGTGGGTGCCTCTGTGACCCATAGCAGTCACCCCTGAGAGAAAGCATCTCCCCGAGGCTTCGAGCCAATGGCAGCTTTATTTGGAGCCAGTGGCTGTGGGCCTGACACTGCCCCAGCCACGGGTCCCAGACCCCAGGGTCGCAGCCTGTGGGAATGGGAGGGAGCCAGGTCCGGAGCTAGAAGCCTCTGTCTGAGAGCTCTTAAGCATCTCTGTCACTGTCCCTAGCATGAGGTCCCAGTGGCTTGTCCCTGCCCCTGTGTGCGCCCCACTTTGGGGCAGATCTTGGGGTGGGCCAGATCCTGCTGTCTCTCAGGCTGCTACACGGCAGACTGGATTTTCTTCCTTTGTCACGGTGACAGCTGTTGCTGGTCCTGACAGTCCAGGAAATGCCAATCCACCGGAAATCACTGGAAATCACCGGAAAATACCAGAACTCACCGGAAATCACTGGCAAATACTGGAACTCACCAGCTCCTTGGAGGAAGGGCCAGGGCAGGGAGAGCCCTACACCCTCCTGCACCCCTAACCCCAGCCTGGGGTGCCCAATGCAGGGACTGAGGGGGTTGGGCCTCTGGGGGGGGGGGAACAAAGGCAGGTCCCCTTCCCAGCTTTGAGGTTTCCCAGCTGCAAAATGGCAGCTTTCCTGGAGATGTGCCACGGCTGAGTGGTTCCTGTTGGTTCCTGGGTTCGGGTGAACAGACGATCAGGTCCCCCACTTCTGCGTTCGTGTCTCCTTCCCCCAGGCCAAGTCCTGGAGAGCAGGCAGGAGGCATTGCTGCCGCCCGCCTCCGAGTCTGGGCCTTCCTGTGTGAGGGGCTGAGCGCAGGGCTGGAGAGGGGGTGCCCGAAGAACTGGAGGCCCCAGGGGCTTGTCCATGTCCCTGAACTCTGGGACCATGACCTTCAGTGCCCAGAGGAAGCCGTCCTGGGCAGGGCTGGCCCCGGTCCTGTCCAGGGGCTCCAGCACACATAAGCCCTGGGGCACGCCAACCCCCCTGCCCACCCGCAGGGCAGGGACAGCCTCATCGATCTGCCGAGCTCCCCAAGAGAGCAGCAGCGTCTCCGCCTGCGAGCCGGAGGAGTTGGGAGAGAAAACGTGGACCCAAAATAGCTCTTTTCCATAAACAAAGCTGCTCAGGCCGGGGAATGTAAAGCAGCAGATGCAGCGGGACCCGGTACCAGCCGGCGGGTCTGCGGGGGCGGCACTTGCTGGCCGGGGCCGGGCAGGAGGCCGGGCAGCAAGGCCACGGCAGTACCCAGAAACGGGGCAGATGCCCCCCTGCCCCCGACTCCCCAGGCACCCCAGCTCCACGTTCTGCCCGATGAGCCTCACTCATATGGCGTTGGGTGCCGCTGCTCCGGAAGCCCCAGGGGAGCTAACAGTGGGGCCTCCAATGTGGGTGGGACGGGGAAACAGGGCTGTCCTGACCACTGCTATCCCTGCCGCCCCCACCTCCTCCCCGACCCACCCACCCCCCACCTTGCTCTGCATTTGGTTTGCCCACCCTGGGAAGTAGCCCCAGCCCTTAGAAGGGTCTCACGGGTGGGAGAGCCTCAGCCGGCCGAGCGCCTGCTTTGTCCACAGAAGCCCCAGGTTCGATTCCCAGCACCGGCCTGGTCCCAACATGGGTCCCCAAGAAAGGAGAGGGGAAGGAGCCTAGCGTTGAGGGGCCACGTGTTGCTGGAGGACCCCCTTGGGTAGGGCACCTTGACAGGAGGAGCAGGAGCGGGGGAGGTGGGGGGTCCGCGTGTGCGCTGGCTTCTGGCTTCTGCTTGGCTGGACGGTACTGGCCGGGGCACCTTAGGAGGATGGAGCACCCTCAGAACCCCCACAGGTCCAACTCCCGGAGCTCGGGGTTGGGGCAGGGCTCTAGCTTCTTTCTGGGCTTATGGTTTGGCTTTCTGGAGTCCCCAGAGCTGCGTGGTGGAGGCAGCCTCAGAGCGATGGGCCATGCCCAGGTCAGCTTGTCTGCTGGTTCTAGAACCTCACGGAATCTGGACTCAGCCGGGCGGTGACTGCAAAGCTGAGGAGAGCTACACTCGGAGGAGAAAACCAGGCCTGGAGTGTGGGGTGCAGCGCTGGGGGCCAAGCTGCCTGCCTCCTGCCCCCGCCCCCAGCACAGCAGTCCTTCCCCACTCAGGGCCAGAGACCAGGGCACAAATGTGCCGTGACAACAGTCAGACTGTCACCCCAGGCCCACCCTGTCCCCTGTGTTACAGGGTCTGGGAACAGGTACCCCATACTGGCATCTCCCCGTGGCCTGGGACTGCTGGTGCCCGCTGTCCAGAGGCTCCACTCAGTCTCCCAAAGCGACACTTGGGGCTGCATAGAAGGAAGGACCCAGCCCTGTCCTGACTTCGATGGGGAGTCTGTGGAGGGGGGCGCGGGCCCACTCCAGGGGGAGCAGGAACAGGGCTGTGAGTCACGCAGCCACCCCTGTGAGGTCACCCGCGGGGACTGCCCTGTGCGTACTGCAGGGCTCCCCTTAGCCGGGCAAGAGGACGGAGGCGTGGGCAGGGTGGACTGTCCAGTCCCGCCATCATCTGACCGCCCAGCGAGGTCCTGGCTCTGGGTTTTCTCTGACACCTTTGGTTTCCCTCCAGGGTCTCCCGCGGGGAGCCCCGAGCTCCCGAGGAGGCTGCGGGGCCCCCAGAACGAGGCCAACGGCTCCACCCCGCTCCGTGCCGCAGCCCCGCCGTGACGTGCCCGAGCTCTGACACAGCCTGACTTTATGACAGTCCCATTATGTTTCTTGCACAAGCCCCGAGTGTTGAAATACCCAACGGATGATGACAGTGTTGAAATAACCCGTCGCCTCAGCACTTTCCCCACCATTAGCCAGACGCACCAGCCCTTCGCGGCGTGGCAGACTCCGGCGGGAGGAGGGGTGCCAGGCGCGGTGGGGGGAGGGGGGCGGGCAGGGCACCCTGGGGGTGGGGCAGCCGGACAGGAGCAGAGGTTTGTCTCCTGGTCCGGGTCCCTGCGCAGGAACCTGAGTGGACTGCGGGATGGCCTGGGAGGGGACACCTTTGCGGGGTGGAGTCGGGATGAGGCCAGGAGGGATACCCTGAGTCCCAAAAACCTGCAGAGGTAGGAGCCTCACTTAGAATCAGGACTGTGACTTCAACTCTGCCCCCGCACCATGCCGTCTCCCACATCCCCAGTTGTGCCAGCCCCCGGGACCCCATACTCAGATGGGGGAGACTTTGGTGGTGACAGGCCTGGGCCCCCTGCTCCCTCTTTCATGCATCAGGCCTGAACCGATTCATCAGAGCTGCTAGATGCCCCACGGGGGATCCCACGGGAAAGAGCACCCTTGCAGCCGACCAGGACCACCAGCACCGTGATAAGCGCCAGGCACCCAGGAGGGGGTGGACGGCCATGGAGCACGGGGACCTGCTTTAGCGCAGGTGGGCACAGCCCAGCTCCTCCTCTGTGGTGAGTGGGAGAGCAGTTCCAAGGCTGAGTCAGGGGACTGGAGCAATAGCATAGCGGGTAGGGCGTTTGCCTTGCCTGGGGCCAACTCGGGTTCAATTCCCAGCATCCCATATGGCCCCCCGAGCACTCAGGAGTGATTCCTGAGTGCAGAACCAGGAGTAACCCCTGTGCACTGCCGGGTGTGACCCCAAAAGCAAAGAAAACAACAACAACAACAAAAACATAGCTTCCTGTTTGTTCTAGAGCTGATGCTTTTCCCTGTCTCCCCCGAACCCAGCGCAGACCCCGCGCACTTCCCCCTTTCTGGAGTGGAGCAGACTGGCTCTGTCATTCACACGTTTGTGCATCCCTTGGAGTTGCCTGGAGCCCCTGCTGGGAGCAATGCCCCCTGCAGGCTGAGTCTCCTTGCGCTGAACAACGGTTTCCCCCACTAACTCCAGAAACCGTTATGGGGTAGAAGTGTTGGGGGAGGGAGTGAGGGGGTCTCATGCTATGTCCCACAGGACAGGGCTGGGGGCTGCAGGGCGTGACAGTGGTCCCTCCTGAGCCAAAGCTGGTCAGCCGCTCACCTCCTCAATCTTTCATCTGTCTCCTGGACAGAGATCGGTCACTCCCGACAGGTCCTCACTGGTCAGCGCCAGCAGGTGATGAGCCCGCATCCAGGGTGTGTGAAAATCCTAAAGTGGGGGGCTAGAGCAGTAGCACAGCGGGGAGGGCATTTGCCTTGCACGCGGCTGACCCGGGTTCGATTCCCAGCATCCCATATGGTCCCCTGAGCAACACCAGGCGTAATTCCTGAGTGCAGAGCCAGGAGTAACCCCTGAGCATCGCCGGGTGTGACCCAAAAAGCAAAAAAAAAAAAAAAAAAAAAAAAAAAAGAAAATCCTAAAGTGTATAAAAGAGCACAGAGACCTTGCACATGAAATAAAATGCAAGCTCGGCATGGTACCCCTCTCCCTCCCCTGCCAAAAATCTTGGGGTGTCTTAGAACCCTGTATCAAGTGCTCCCTCAGTCCTGTCTCTTTCCTTGAATCCTTCTTTCTCTCACTGGGGTGAAGGGTTAGCTTTACATCACCTCCTCCAGGGAGGACTCCTGGACTCCATTTTAGCAGAGCTCCCCCCACCCTCCCCCAGCTCCCTGCCATGGCTTGATTTCCCCTGGAGCAGGACATAGCTCATCTCACCCCCACATCCTGGTGCTGTCCCTTCGCTCCACGTCTATGTCCCTGCAGAGGGTCGGACTGTCTTTCTGCCGCTCTGTGGCGCTGTGTGCAAATCAGTGTCACACAGACACATGGTGCTGTCCAGTGACCTCCCGCATACGGGGGACGGCGACACGATGATGCCGTGCGAGGCAGGCGACTCAGATACAGTAAAAATTTTAAATCAATAGGTGATTCCAAAGTGGCTCCAGGGCGGGAGATGGCTCGGTGGGCTGAGGCGTGCATTCTGTACCCAGGCACCCACGACCCCAGAGCACCAAGCTGGGAGGCGTGCCCCGAACCAAGACCAGAAACAGATGGGTCCAAGGGTGAGAATCTCCCAGAGATTTGTTTATTTATTTTTTGGCTTTTTTTGGGGGGGGGGTCACATCCGGCAGTGCTCATGGGTTACTCCTGGTTCTGCACTCAAGAATTACTCCTGGTAGTGCTCAGGGGACCATATGGGATGCCGGTGATTGAAATCAGGTTGGCTGTGTGCGAGGCAAATGCCCTCTCCACTGTGCTATCGCTTTGGCCCCTAGATTTATTTGTTTGTTTGTTTGCTTGTGCCACTCAGACAGGGCTCAGGGGTCACTCCTGGCCCTGCAGTCTGGGATCACTCTTGGTGAACTCAGGGACCATACGTGGTGCCGGGATTGGACTCACTGTACTAATGCTCTGGTCCCAAGAATCACTCATATGTTTATTTTTTTAAAACCTTTCTGTTTTGGGGGCTGGAGCAATAGCACAGCGGGTAGGGCGTTTGCCTTGCACGCGGCCAACCGGGGTTCGATTCCCAGCATCCCATAGGGTCCCCTGAGCAGCACCAGGAGTAATTCCTGAGTGCAGAGCCAGGAGTAACCCCTGACCATCATTGGGTGCAACCCAGAAAGCAAAAAACAAAACGAAACAAAACAAAAAAACCTTTCTGTTTAAAGCTGAAACTTTATTTTTGGTAGTTGGGGCCACACTCCGGATGGTGCTCGGGGGATCCTATGAGGTGCTAGGGATCGAACCCAGGTCAGCTGTGTGTGCAAGGCAAATGCCACAGCCCTGTACCATCTCTATCCTCTCGCAGAAGTGTTCTTTTAGGCCAATTGGCGACAATTAGCACAAAGAGTTGCAGCCCTGGGCTCCGCCGTGCCTGGGGCTGGTGGCTCTGAGCTGACCCAGCCCTTCTCCACCTTTCATTCCAGGCCTTGTTTGTTGGGGTTTGGGGCCACACCCAGCAGTGCTCAGATCTTACTCCTAATTCTGTGCTCCGGAGTAACTCCTAGATGGCTTGGGAGACCACACGGGATGCTGGGAATCAAACCCAGGTGGACCATGGTTAAGGCAAACGCCCTCCCTGCTGTCCTGTGGCTCCTGTCTCGAAGGTCTTAAGAGGATGAGCCTTGGTCTTTCCCACCATCCTCCACTCTCCCTCTCCCCCCCAAAAGGGCCTTCACCCCCCCGTCTTTCCCTTTCCCTTTCTCTCTGTTCCCCGAAGTTCCTTCCTTCCTTCCTTCCTTCCTTCCTTCCTTCCTTCCTTCCTTCCTTCTTTCCTTCCCTCTCTCTCTTTTTCTTTTTTGGCTATTGGGCCACAGCCGGCTGTGCTCAAGGTTACTCCTGGCTCTGCACTCAGGAATTACTCCTGGCAGTGCTCAGGGGACCCTATCAGATGCCGGGGATAGAACCCAGGTCGGCCGCATGCAAGACAAATGCCCAGGGCGCTGAACTATCACTACACCCCCCCCCCCCCCGACAATCTTTTCTAACCTTGAAGCACCAAAAAAATTATTTTGTGGCACTGCCCTCGGCTGACTCAGACCAGACAAGCCCCTTCCGGGTCCTGGTCCGCTGTGAGGCAGCTGCCCATCAGCATCAGCTGACACCCCTGGGCGACGTTTGAGAACGAACCTTCCCACCTTAGACTCTTCAGACCGTCTCCTCAGACTCCCGCCCCTCCATGCCCCCCCACCCCCATCCCGCGGTTGGGCGCTATCGCAAAGGGCCATCTTGCTATTTCCCAGCTCCAGTCTCTGCTGGGAGTGTTTGGGCTCGAGGGCCTTCTTCCTTGTGTTTATCCACCCAAACCTTCATGTCCTTCCGTGTCTGTTCGTGCTGTCCCTGGGAACGGAGGCAGCTCGGGAGCGGGGCTCTCACGTCAGCTCTCTGTGCCGTAAGTGGCTTCGCATGGGGTCACTCACCCTGATGGAGCCTCTTCTGCCTGGCTCGCCGCAACCTCTGCCCATCCCGTGCCCTCCCTTGGCCTTTTGGTTCCCATAATACACCCACCACCCCCACCCCCATCTCCATCCCCACCCAGAAGACGGAAATTCTTCCAAGGGTGAAGGAGCTCCAACTTCTTTTATTTTATTTTATTTTGTTTTTTTTTTTTCCCTTTCAGGCCACACCCGGAGATGCTCAGGGCTGACTCCCAGCTCTGTGCTCAAGGCTCACTCCTGGTTCTGTGCTCAGGCATCACTCCTGGTGGTGCTCAGGGGCAATTCTCGACTCTGCACTCAGGGATTTCTCCAGGGGAGCTCGGGGGACCACATGGGATGGCGGGGATTGAACCTGATCCTGCTGCGTGCAAGGCAGATGCCCTCCCCTCTGTACTATTGCTTCATCCACGTGACTTCCTTCTTCAAAAGAAGTCTGTTTTACTAATACCTTGGGGCCATGCCCGACAGTGCCCAGGGCAGCTCTGTACTGCAGGGGGAGACGAGTCACTTCTGGCTGAGCTCAGGAGACCATGTGGTAACAGGGCAGGAGGAACCAGGGCCTCCTCAAGCAAAGCATGTACTTGACCTGTTCAACCACATCCGGGCCCTGTGAGAAGCTCCAGCTTCTTAGCTGATGCCTCGGGATGGTTCCTCAGGCCTCACCTCCATCCTTTCCTTCCCTGCTCCCAGCCAGCCCGCGGACCTTTGCACGTGCTCACCACCCCCAACCCCCACCTTATACTCCCCCTCCTGAACCAGCTCTCCCTTCACTCCAGCTCTGTCTCCTGTGCTCTCAGGCCAGGCCGGGGCCTGTGGGGTGGGGGCTCATCCTGGGCTTCCCACGGTGGTGGGGACCCACGTCACCTGCCTGCTTATGCCACCCGAATTCGATCCCCAGCATCCCACAGGGTCCCCTGAAACCTGCCAGGAGTGATCCCTGAGAGCAGAGCCAGGAGTAAGCCTGAGTACCACTGGGTGTGACCCCAAAACAAAAATGAACCAAAACCCCAGGAAGGGGTGTGAAATCCGAGGTAGAAGCAGCTGAGCTCAGCGCTTCTGCGGGACTCACGGCGGGTCTGCAGACAGACTCGGCACCGCCATGCTCCGCTCGGCCAGGGAGATGACTCCGAGCCGGGGTCCATCCCTGGCCCTACGTGGCCCCATAAACACTGTCAGGACAAGCCCTCTGCACGGCCAGGTCAGGCCGGGCCAAACCCAGGCGAAACACAGCGGCCACTCAGTTCTCACCTGTGCCCCCAGTATTGTCTGTAGAAAGAGCCCTGGGGGCTCAGGATGGACGGGGACTTGGTCGGGGTCGCGGGGTGGAGACTCGTGTCAGGAGCGAGCGCCAGACCCGCAGACACCCTTTTCCACGTGTCTCGCTGATGGCTCCAGTTGCTGCCGTGGCTCGTGTCTCTGCGGGCAAAAAGAGCAATCAAACAGCAAGACGAGAGACAAAGGCGAGTCCCCCCCAGCCGGTGCCGGTAACTGGGGTGTGATCCTGCTGTGACTCACGCAGAGAAATTACAGCCTCCACACAGGTGTGTACAAGCCGCTGGGCGGGACGTGAGCAAACAGAGCATTTAACGTGGACAGTAAACTCGGGCCCCCGTGAGGAGCCACTCAGACGGCCGCACCCCAGGGAGACGCGCAGGGCCCAGCCCTGGAGACTGCAGAGTGCTCCTCGGGGAGCACGGATGGAGCCAGGCAGTGGGGGCTGGGTGCTCAGGGCAGGGGACCAGCATGCCTACAGCGAGGAAGGTGTGTGTGTGTGCATGTGTGAGAGTATGTGAGGGTGTATGTGTGCATGTGTGAGTGTGCCTGTGTACGAGTGTGTGTACGTGTGTGAGGGTGTGTGCGTGTGTGCGGGTGTGTGAAAATGTGTGTGTGCGTGAGTGAATGTGTAAGCGTGTATGTGCATGTGTAAGTCTGTGAGGGCGTGTGTGTGCATAAGTGTGTGTATGTGCATGTGTGTGCATGTGTGTGCTTGTGTATATATATATATCAATGTGTGCATGTGTGAGTACATGTGAATGTGTGTGCTTGTGTGAGTACACGCATATGTGCACATGTGTGCTTGTGGACACGTTTTCGTGTGTGCATGTGTGTGAGCATATGTGACACGCATATATGTGTATACATGTACATGTATGTGTGTATGTGATTGCACAACTGTGTATATGTGTGAGTGTGCACGTGGGCGTGGTTTAGCGGGTATACATGTGCTTGTGTGAGTGTGTGCATGTGTATGTGTGTGCATTTCTGAGGGATCGGGGGTCCTGGCCCAGCAGAGGGGGTCAGAAGAGGTTCCCCACCATCCTGATGGCTTCTGGAGGGCTTCCTGAAATAGGAGGGGTGTGGAGCACCATCTGGGACCCCCTGGAGGGCTTCCTGAAGGAGGAGGGGAGTGGAGCACTGTTCAGCTCTGACAGAGGAGGAGAGAAAGACCAGAGCTGTAGGTTGGGGTTGTGCGAGGTTCTTGGTCAGCTCTGCCCTGGGCACAGGCCCAGAGCTGGTTCTCAGGGTCAGCTTCTCCCCCAACACCATGAGAACCCCTCCTGATGCAGAAGGCCCAGACACAAGCCAGGAGCTGGGGACGAGCCTTGGGCCTTGGTCTTGGGGGTATGAGAGGTGTCCTCTTGGCCCCCAGGGCACCCCACGGGGCCCCGTTCCCTGAAGGAACCCCCAGGTTGGAAAGGGAAGCTTCCTATGAGTCTCCAACTTGGCATTCAAGGATAAACAAACCAGCAGATAAACATCAATGTTTACTGGCAATTTATTTAATAGCGTTATCAGTTGAGCCACGCAACATGTTCACATGACCTGCAACCCGAATACTCTTGCAGGCAGCTGGCTTAGAGCTGTGTGCCCGCCCTTCCCTCGTGGAAGCGCTTAGCCCGTTTCTCATGCATCCTTCCGGTATTTATGGAAATGTGTGAGATAAGCATTTGCAAACAGACGCACAATTCCCCTTTTCTTCTGTGTTTTCACCTAACAGCAGCTCGTCCTGGACGCCAGGAGCTGCCTTGTCCCCCTCCCCCTCTCCTCCGTCCCTCCTTCTCCCTCCTGCCGGCTGCATAATATTTCTCTGTGCAAAGCTGCTGGCTTCACGGGTCCTGGGGTGGCCACTGCAGCCTCCCGCTCCTCCCCGAGTGGGGCAAGCAGGCTGGACACCCAATCACCCATTAATCTGTTCTCATGTGTTCAATGTGTACCAGTCGAGTGGATTCCCAGAAGCGGGGTGGTGGGTCCCAGGGATGTGTGTCTGGGGTGGCGATTAGGCGGACTCACGCCCTTTCATCGCCTTGTAGTTTTTTGCATTCCCACCAGCACCCCGGGGCAGGGCCTGTTTCACAACACAGCCTGGCCGTGGGCCGTGTCGTCATGCTTCTGGAAGGTTGCCTGTCGGATAAGCAGATGGGAAATGGCATCCTGGTGGGGCCTCAACGCCCGTTTCTCTTCATGCACAGGATGGGTGCTGCCTCCCCTCCACGTCCAAGTCTTCTGTGAATGCACTCATTATGTCTTAAACCTGCTTTTCTTTGGGGTCGTTAGTCTTTCTCTTCTTGTTTTTCAGGAACTCTTTACATATGAGGGTTGACACATTGGACCCAAAGCGAGGGTGCGAATTGCTTATCCTTTCCCCTTCTGGGACTTTGCTGATGAACTTCTTTATCATGTAGACGCTTGTCTTATCAGTGATTATAACACTGACTTAATTGGTAAATTTGCCATCCATTTCTTCTTTAATGATTGAAGCTTTCGAATAATTGCGGGAGTGTTCCCCAGGTCATGGTTACACAGGAACTTGCTTGGGTATATACATATTTTTTTCTGACTCTTTCATTTTTTTAAATTTATTTATGTTTTGGGGGGGCGGCACACCCAGCGATGCTCAGGGCTTACTCCTGGCTCTGCACTCAGAAATCACTCCTGGAGGTGCTCAGAGGACCATAGAGGATGCCTGGGGTCGAATCTGGTTCGGCTGTATTCAAGGCAAGCACCCTCCCCCTTGAACCATCTCCTCAGTCCCTCAATGCTGGTTTTGATGTCTACCTCTCAACCATGGCCTTGTTGGGAATTGGTCCTGAGTCCCGGGGGCAGGGAGGGTAGATTCAGTGTTACCGGTTTCCAGGTGAATTTCTGGTTGGCACCTTTGGCTGTGATTTTCTTGTTTACTCCCAGCTATGAGAGGGAACCACTCCCGGCATTAAATTCCCATGAGTTTGGAGGTGTCTGAGCTTGGCTTCTTCTTATGAACTGCTTGCTCCAGAGTTTGGTCATTTGCAAGTTTTGGTTTTCTGTAAAATGTTAATGTGGGGGGGGGAGGGATACTGGGATTGGTGGGGGTGGAGAATGGGCACTGGTGGTGGGATGGGTACTCGATCATTGCATAACTGAAACCCAAGCACAACAACTTGTAAGTCTACAACTGTACCTCATAGTGTTTCACTAATAAAAAAATTTTTTTAAATGTTAATGTATACATCTCTGATAGAGCAGAATGCTATATTGGCATGATTCTTGAGATAAACCACAAAACCCTAAAGAGATTCTGAGCTAGGTACCACTCTATACCCCCTTCCCCTTCTTCGCCTTCAGCATTGCAGCCCCTGGGCCTCTCTCTCATAGTCAGTAGCTGAGTGGCTCCCTCCTCCAGGAAGTCTTCCTACTCCCTGATCCTAGGCCGTTCGTTGGTCACTGCTTTGCTTTGCAGTCTTTGGTCCCGTTTTATTTATTTATTTATTTATTTTTTTAATTTTCTCTGGGCTCCTGATAGAGTTATGAGGCTGCATCACCCTCGCCTGGATACTTGTCTGGGCCTCATCCCTCCTCACGGGCAACCAGTGACAGGCTCTTACTCATTTATGGGGCAATCACGGTCTGCAGTTCGGAGTGCCACGTGCTGTGCCGAGCTTGTAAAGTGCCAATCAACCTGTGGGCATCTACAGTTCCCTCCAGGTGGGGATTTGTCACCTCCTCCCTCACCCTGCTCCTCCCCCATGGACCTGTGTGCCCCCTGGAGAGAAGACGGGCCCAGCGGCAGATGAAGGCTGGGACCCCCTCTCCTTCTGACCCATGGGGACCACCAAAGCTGTTTCTGGACCATCCCAGGGTTCTGGGGTCCAGTCTCCCCCACCCCACCCCAGACCTACACAGCCACGGACTCCAGGTCCTAAAGGGCTTCTGCAGAGGCGCCTACTGGGCTGCAGCGTGTCGGGGCCCGGGGAGCCCCTTCTTCCTCCTGACAGAAAGGGGAGAAGAACGGGGGGTCTGTGGCCAGCTGGGCCGTGCAGATGTCCCGCTCCCCGTGATTTCCCAGGTCTGGGGAGAGCACGGTCAGAAGGCCTGGTCTGGACCCTTGGCAGGAACTCAGGGTGGGGCCCCCAGGACATCTTGGGAAGTACATCAGAGAATGTCTTGGGGGTACATTCTCGTCCCTCGGGATGTCTTGGGGAGTACATCAGAGTCATGGGGAGTCCAGAGATGGACACTGGGGGCTGGAGAGAGAGCAGAGAGGGGAAGGCGCTGACCTTGCATCCCGCTGGCCCTGGCTCGATCCCCGGCATCCCATAGGGTTCCCCGAGCCCCTCAGGTGATCCCTGAGCACAGAGCATACTGCCAAGTGTGGCCCCAAACCCTATCCCCTTCAAATGACTGAATGAGGTAGTAAGTTCCCCGTCCAAGGAAGTAAGCAAAGGTCAAAGGTTTCCCTGGACTGGGAGGGAAGGAACAGGCACCAGTGTGTATGGGTGTGTATGTGTGTGTGTGTGTGTGGGGGGGGTGTCTTCCCCCATATTTGTTTGCTTATGAGGGAAGTCGCTCCCAGCTGTGCTCAGGGATTGCTCCCGGCTCTGCACTCAGGAACCACTTTTGGCTGTCCCCGGGACTGTGTGGGATGCTGGGGATCGAACCCGCATCAGTTGCATGCAAGGAAAGCGCCTCCAGGCTGCACTATTGCTTCAGCCCTAATATTTGTTGCTTTTAAGACTCATTCTTTTTTAACCACACCACAACTGTGCCCCGTGCCCTAAGGGACAGGCCGCCCCTCTTCCTGATGGCAGAGCTGGGCTGGGGGCCGCAGAGGGGGAGGTGAAGCCCCCTGCTTAATACCTGTGTCTGACACCTGAGACATCTCAGGCACAGCCACTGAGTGTGGCCCCTGCGGTCCCCTAGCTCCAGCTGGCCTCTGCTTGGGGACCTGGAAGGGGCCCACGCCAGCCCTTTCTTGCCCGCCTCCCCCGTGTGTCCCCCCTGTGCCCTCCTGGGCCTCTGGCTGCTGCCTGCGTGCCTTGCTGAGCCAGAAGTGGCCCGGGAGACGCTTTATCAACATCGGGGGTCGACTCAGGACCTCGGGCAGGCCCCCCGCCTGCCACAGGAACCGTGGGGCAGAGACATCAGGACAGACGCCCGCGATCTAATCCACAGGGAGGGTGAAGGCTTGTGAGGGGCCACACCCTGCGGTGCTTGGGACTTACTCCTGGCTCTGTGCTCGGGGCTCACCTGGCAGGGCTAATCGGGGCCTTCCGTCTGTGCTCTCTGTCCAGCCCAGGCGAGGCCTCTCTCTGGCTCTGGATCAAGGCCACAGGGTGGAAAAACTTTTCTCCTGCCAGCTAACCCCTGACACCAGGAGTGCATCCCTGGATAGGATGGATCTGCTGGTGGGTAACTAGTTAGCATAACGCCCAGGGAGGTAGGGATTCCTGCCACGCCCTACTCACGGACCCCAGGTAGTACCCCCAGACCCAGCGCAGAAAGAGCTTCCTTAGACCCTGTCCATCAGAAGGAGGCGGGAGGAGCAGATTCTCCCGCCCGGGATGGCCTGTGAGGCTACACACGGGCTGGGAGGCAGCGGGGAGCACTGGGCCGGGAGCATGTGGGGGACCCGGAACCTGGGCTTCTGCCCGCCACAGGCCCATCAGGGTGGGGCAGATCCCTGGGGCAGAGCATTGGGCGGAGAGAGGGGCTGGGGGCTCTCCTGCTCCCCCTTCTCTGAACCGAGAGGCCACAGCTCTAGGCGAAAGCCCCATGTAGTGAATCTCGGAGTAACGAAGCTCAGGACGTGGGTTGTGAACCAAGACGAGTGCTTGTCGCTCAGAAGGTGCCGGGTGCTGAGGAGAGGCCGTTGTCAGGAAGCCCAGAGTGTGGCCAGACGCGGGAAGGAAGGAGCTGCCCCATTTCCACACACGTTTCTTGGTCATCTAGATCAAGAAGTGGTCAGGGGCTGGAGAGAGAGAGAGCACAGAGAATAGGACACGTGACTTGCATGTGGCTTCATGCCTCTTTGGTCCTGTGGCTTTGTGACTCTGTGATTTTGTCTCTGTAGCTCTGTATCTCTGTGTCTCTGTGTCACCGTGCCTCCGTGGCTCTGTGACTCTGTAACTTTGTGGCTCCATGGCTCCATAAATTTGTGGCTCTGTGGTTCCATGACCCCTCGTGGTTCCGTGGCTCCGTGGTTCCGTGGCTCGCTGCTCTAATGAGCTCCGTTGCCAGGTGCAAGTCCCTCAGCCTCTCAGTGTCTTCCGGGCAGTTGGATGGGGGTGGGGTTCCTACTCCCAGAATAAGGCTGGGGCTCAGCCTTCTAGAACCCAGCCCCCAGCCTTCTAGAATCCAGACCCCAGCCTCGATCCTTCCGTCCGTGCCTCCCTACGTTCGAGTTTGCTTCGTGGCTCCAGACCACAGGCCCCTGTTCCCAAGGCGCGAACCCTCCAGGGGAGAGAGGTCTGTGACATCTTTAGTGGCGACATTTGGGTGAAAAATTCCCAGCCTGACAGTTCCGTGGCTGGAGGAAGGGGGGGCCGAGCCCTTCTCGCCACTGGAGAACTCGCTCTCCTGGCTGCGGGTCCACAAATCTCTTTTATGTGATGAGATCTCCAGTCTAATAGAAGAGCTGATCACGGACTTAAGAGAAACTGCGCAGTAACACAGCCGCTCACTAGCGCCCAGCCCGCGGGGCGCCCTCTGCGGAGAGACTCAGTGGAGGCCACAGAGAGTTCACGGCCCCCCGGGCACGGCCCTGACTTCATTCCACTTCTCTGCAGCCGCTCCCCCTCCTCATCACTATTCAGGGCCCCCTGGACCCCCTCTCCTAAGCAGCGCCCACCCGTCTGACCATATGTCTGCCTGTCTGTCTGTCTGGGGAAGCCTCTTCCTCCTGTGGCTCTTGCCCAGGGGAAGGGGCACCAGGCTGTGTCTGAGCCCAGGGCTCAGGGGCCCGGGACAGCTTTGAAGGAGGGGCTTGGTGGCCAGGGAAGGGGGGGTGTTGCAGAGCAATTTGGACCCAGGTAGGAGATTACTCTGCTGGGGAGAGGGGACCCCGGTTCCTAGGGGCCAGGGAGATTGTCCAGGCCCATCCCTCTGCCCCCAGTCCCCGCCAATCAAGGTCGCAGGCCGGGGCTGGGGTTCTGCTCCCAAGCCCTCTCCCTGAGATTCTGCACTTGAGCTGAGCAGATCAGGCCTGCTGGGGTGAGTTTGCTGAGAAGTTGGGAGTTCCCCGGGAGTCCTCACTGGGCCCGACACCCCACCTTTAGGTTAAGAAGGACCTGACTCAGCTCTGGGGTTGCCATGGGTGTGGGTTTGGCTGGTGGCACCCACCTGGCTCAGAACGGGGTTTCCTGCACCCCAGGATTGTGTGCAGACAGCAAGAAGAGGAGAGGATGAGGCCCAGAGGAAGTGGGGGGCTTCCTGCAGGAAGCAGGAGGGGGTGCTCCTGGACGAGGCCCACAAACTTCCATGAGCTCGTCTGGAGGGTGGGGTGCCAGTGCTTGAGCACAGGTGTAGACGGGGGAGGGGGTGCCCAGAGCACACGGCCAGAATCTCTGCTGCCCCGACCCAGGCCATGTGCTGGGGGACACGCTGGGCTTGGGAGGAGCCCCATGGCCTCTGCGGCATGGAGGAGGGTCCACACGTTAGGAGGTGTCCCCAAAGTGCTGGAAGGGCCCCCACGGTCCTGCTCCCATGTGGCTTCGTAACCTCGGAGCTCCAAGAGTGGCCTCAGAGAGTCCCACAGGGACCCCCCCTAGCAGGCATCCCCTTCTCAGAACCCCCCCGCCCTGCTCTCCCCGTGACACCAGAGGACACTGGGGTGCTGTGGCCTTCCTGGCCAGGTGGTCGGGTCAGTGGGAGCAAAGACCCGGGCCATGCAGAGTGGCACATGACAGGGGGCACAGGGGGAGGGGGGGACCCCCAGGCCTGAAGGTGAAGGATTCAGTTGGGGGGGTCTGGGGGGTAGAGAAAGGGAGGAGGAGCCAAGGGCTGCTCCCTAGGGTGTGACGCAGGGGGGGCTGCCCGGGCTCCCGACACTGTCCTGTGTCTCTCCCTGTGTCTCTGTCTCTCCATGTGTCTCTGTCTCTCTGTCTCTCTCCCTGTGTCTCTGTCTCCCTGTGTCTCTCTCTCCCTATGTCTCTGTCTCTCCCTGTGTCTCTGTCTCTCTCCCTATGTCTCTGTCTCTCCCTGTGCCTCTGTCTCTCTGTGTGTGTGTCTCTCTCTGTGTCTCTGTCTCTCAGTTTCTCCATGTGTCTTTCTCTGTCTCTATCTCTCCCATGTCTCTGTCTTTGTGTCTCTCTATATCTACGTCTCTCCCTGTGTTTGTCTCTGTCTGTCTATCTCTCTCACTGTTTCTGTATTTGTCTCTTCCTGTGTCTCTGTCTCTCTGTCTTTGTCTCTGTCTCTCTCTCTCTCTCTCTCTCTCTCTCTCTCTCTCTCTCTGTCTCTGTCTCCATCTTTCCACCCATGCTCAACTCCTGCCCGCCTCAGCCCAGCCGGGAGCTGGGACCCCAAGGCGGCCAGGACCCTCGGCAGGGACGGAGAGTCTCGGGCTGACTGCCTAGCCCCTGTGCAGCTGACCACCTCGCACTGCACCCGGCGAGCTGGGCCGTGGTGGGCCTGGCGGGGGGTCCCGCTGTGCGGAGCCCAGCGTTAGCCCCGGGCGTGGAGGAGTCCGCGGGCCGAGGCCTTGGTGCCCTGGACCGTGGTGCCCTGGACCTTGGTCCCCTGGACCCGCGACCGCGCGGGAAGGTCCGGCCGCTCCAGCAGATCCTCGTTAGCGCAGCGCCACCTAGCGGCACGCGGGGAAAGCACAGCGCGACCTGGACTCTGCTGGTGGGTGCGCGACGCCCCCTTTCTGGCCACCCAGACAGGCAAGCAGAGGGGACAGTAGGGCAGGAGGTGACACCTGGCACGGAAGGGACGGAAGGGCGGAGGCAGAGGCTGGAGGAAGGCCGGTGGGCCAACTGGGACGTTGCCAGGTTCCACTCTGCCTCTGACCATGGCCGTGTCTGGACCCTGTGTCGAGGGGCCTGCAGGGAGCCGCAGGGGTGGGAGTGCAGTGGGGAGGGGGCCTGGGTGCCCAGGAGGGGGTCCGACCCTTCCCTCCTCTCCTGTCCGCTGGCCCCTCCACCTCCCCCACGCTGGACACCATAATTTCCTCAGTGAGGCAGATGCCCCTTCCCCAGGCTGGGGGCGGGAGGGGCTGGGGTCTCTGGGCCCAGGAACGGTGAGGGACCCCCAAGTTTCTGTTCCAGGGTGGGGGGTTCTTGCATATCTCTGGGGCACCTGTGGGCCCGGCTGGGATCCTGTGAGGATAAGGCTCTGGTAGGGTGGGAGTTAGTGTGGCCGTGTCTGTGGTGTCCGTGTGCAGGACACGTGTGTATGGATCTGTGTGAGGTGTAAAGCATATCTAAACCTCTGCACATGTGAGTCTGTGTTTGTGTCTCCGTGTGAGTCTGTGTGTGTCTGCGTGTGTGCCTGTGAGTCTGTGTCTATCTGTGTATGTCTGTGAGTCTGTATGTGTCCCTATCCGTGTGTGTCTCTTTGTCAGTGTGTCTGTGTGTGTGCCTGTCTGTGTGTGTGTATTTGTGTGTGCGTCTGTGAGTCTGTGTCTGTCTCTGTGAGTGTGTGTCCGCACGCGTGTGTGTGTCTGTGGGTGTCTTCGTGTGTGTGCGCGTCTGGGTCTGTGTGTCTCTGAAGCACCAGGCAGTCTCTGGCATACTTGGGGGTGGCTTTAGCTCCCTGGAGCCCTGTGCCCCATCGTGGGGCATCTGTGTGCTCTCTGCCCCAGGGCACCCCTCTCTGCTCTTCCCAGCCCCTCCCCAGGGACACCCCCTTGCACTGGAGTTGGCCCCCCAGAGTGATAGGCCCCAGGGGTTCAGAGGGCAATGTGAGGTCATTCACTGCCTCTGGCCAGCACCTTGAGGGACTGCGGGAACTCAGGTCCGTTACGGACTCAGAACCTGCCGCACAAACCCAAACATGGCTCAGGGGATCCTCGGGGCAGCCGCTCCTGACTCCCGGGAGTTGATGGCCAGTGTCCAGGTGGGCCCCGGGGCCATGTGGAAGGGTGGATGTTGGGGGTCTCAAACCTGCTGCTGGTGACTGGACGCGGCTTGGGGCTGGGGTTCACAGGCTCTGCAGGTGCCCTTGGCAGGTACACCCCAAAAGCAAGCCTGGGGCCCACCATGTGTCAGAATGAGCAGCAGGGCCTGTCCCCAGAGCCGGGAGAGGTCGAGGTGGCCGTCACTCTGGGCCTGGGCACTGGGCCCCAACTCGAGGCAGGAACTGGGGTAAGATTTTGCCCTTTGGGCCAACCAGGAAGCATTTTCAGGGTCATCTGGGGTCGCCACATGCTTTCCCCAGCCTGGGTCCCTTGTGAACCAGATTGAAAAATAAAGGTTGAGAGCATTAGTGTGAAGAGACAGGAAGGGAAACTGAGGCCTGGGAGGAAAATATGAACCTGAGAGTGAGTTGCACCAGCACCCAGACCCTAGGCCACCCCACCCCCTTGCCGGGATGACTGGGTACGGGTTCTAGTGACCCTCTTTCCTCCTGGCCCCAATGATGCCCTCCAAATGGCCTTCAAGTGCTCTAGGTGTGAAATCTGACGCTTTAAAAGAAAACAACAGCGAATTTGCTTCTCTCCCACACGACAAACTGAACTGATGGCCAGAAGCGACCCCGTCTCAGGCTACAACTCCACATCACCAGAAGTACACTTCTGCCTGCCTTGACATTCTGCTCTTCATCCCATGCGTGTCCAGATGATTTTAACCTCTGAGTCCAAAGAGGCTGCTCCGACTCCTGCCATCATTTCTGCATCCCACAAGTGGCAAGAAGAGAAATGTTGGCTTGTTTGTTTGTTTTTTTTTTTCCAATTAAACAAAATTGTGGCGACTGGGGCCTGAGAGATAGCACGGGCGTTAAGTCCCCTGCCTTGCCTGTGGCCAACCCCAGTTAGATCCCTGGCACTGCAGATGGCCCTGTGAGCACCAACATGAGTGATCCTTGAGCGCTGAGCCAGGAGAGAACCCTGAGAACAGTCAGTTGGGCCAAAGGAGACATGAATATTTTTATCTTCCGCTGTAAGCTCAGTGGCATTCAATGCATTCATGCAATCGTGCAGATGATAAAGACATTTTACCAGCACAACAGACAGACAGACAGGCCCAGAGAGGGTGCGAGTCCAGTTCAAAGTCACACAGTGCCAACCTGACAAAACTGGCCCCTGATTCTGGGCCCCCCGTGTGGGCTCCTGCTCAGTCAGCATGGCCAGGCGTGGGGATCCCCAGTGCTCCCTTCACCCCGAGTAGACCACGCAGCACGTCTGGTGGGTGCTGGCTGGAGACCACAACAGCGCGCGGGGGCTGGGGAGCGCAAGCCACTGGGGCGGGGGGGTTCCCAGGACTGGAATGCGGACGGGTCGCTGATGTACCGAGTCGTCCCGCCGGCTGGCCAGCTCTGTTGTCATGTCCCAACTGCGTGTGTGCGTGTGTGCGTGTGTGCGTGACTTTCAGAGGCTCTTCAGACAGCTCTTTATCCCCAGTGCCCCCCCGCCCCGCCCCCATCCTCCCGGGAGAGCAGCGGCTGCAGGCGCAGGGGCCGCCCGCGGGGCCACGAGGAGGCTGTCTGGGACGGTGTGTTGTAACTGGCAGCCCGACACATGAGTCAGCGGCCAAATTAACTCCAGTTTCCTTTGAGGGAAAAATGTAATCAGTTATTGCGCTCTGCTCCATTTTAGCGAATTAACTCACCCCGTCTTTTTCCTTCTCTTTATTTTTTATTTTAAATTAGGGGGTGGGGGCGTAGGGGGTGGGAGGGAGGAGGCCGGTGGGGGCTGCTGGACGGGAGGGGGGGTCTGGCGGAAGCAGGGCTCCTCCTGGGGTGACTGGACTCAGGTTCCTGCGGGGACCTGGAAGCCCCCAGAACCCCACTGCCCACCCATCCCTTTTCCTTGCAACCCCAACTGAACAGGCCCTCCTGAACAGGACGGCGAGTGTCCCTGAACTCTGGCCCTTTTCTGGGAGGCGCCTTCTGGAATGTTCCTCCAGCCTGTGTGTGAGACACAGCCGGGACCATCGCTGGCTCCGGGCATTCCCACTCTCTCCACGCCCCCGGCTCTGTCTGTCCCTCAGTGGGGGCTAGCGCAGGCCCCTGGGCTCAGGAGTGAGGGGGACCCTGCACCCCTCTTTGTTCCCTCCCCTGAGGTGTTTCTTCGGAGAACGTAGCATTCTGTCGAGTCACCCCTTGGGGGAACCTCTTCTTTTGTGGGGGCATTAGGCTATTTCTTTCTGATGTTTCAGGTTCTGTTTTTCCAGGATGTTGGGTGTGGAGAGATAGTCCAGTGGGTAGGGCACTTGCCTTGCATGCAGTTGACCCACGTTCAATCCCCAGCACCCAATAGGGATCCCCTGCCTTGCCAATGATCCCTGAGTGCAAAGCCAGGACTAATCCGTGAGCATCACCAGGTATAGCTCTAAAACAAAAGAGAAAGCTTCCAGAATGTTCCCAGGCCTTGCACCCTCCCATCTCAGCTCCCAGGAGTCTCTGACCGGGGGTGCAGGGTGCTGATATGTGTCCACTTAGGAAGACCTGCCTGCGTGGGATGAAGGGGTCCCCGCTGAGGGGGCTGTGCTCACCAGGAGGATGCAGGTTGGTGTGGGGTGCTGGGGATCTGGGGGGGGGTCTGGCAGAAGGGAGCGGGGGATCTGGGTGCCTGACCATCTGCCCAGAGCCTGGGAGGCAATGGGGCTCCACAGAGTTGGAGAGCACCCCCTGGGCTAGGACGGACCTTCTCAGTGGGGGTCCCGCCCAGGCAGGGTCTCATTCTTGGGGGTCTCAGGGGGGACAATGTGCCACGTAGGGCACCTCCAGATGCTGCAGAGGCTTGGGGGTGGTGGCCCCTCTGTCCCTGGGAATGGGCAGATGCAGAGGGACGGTTCCAAGTGGGAGCCCAGGACGACCAGCCCTGCAGTTCACAGCCGCACCTCACCTGCTCTGTTTGAAGTGCTCAGCCTGTTCGTCCATTCTCAGGATGGACACACTGAGGCTTGGAGCACAGCCAGTGGGTGGGGGGGGGGGGGCAGAGGCTGCCTGCAGGCAGGCCCTACGTAGGTCACCTCGGTGGGCAGGTCGTACTGTGGTCACCCCACAGCCATATAGGCAGGCCCCTCCCTATGACACAGAGGTCCCTGGCCGGGGGCGGACCTCTGGGTCCGGGCAGGCAGCTCCAAAGTGGCTGGAGAGGCTCAGGCCCACCCTGATTCCCCTAGTTGGCCCCCGTGTCCCTGCAAGGGCGGGCATGGGGACAGTGCTCTATCCTTTGCCCAGGACGCTGTAAAGAACAAGCCCTGCTGGCCCCCAGCAGGCCCCAGGAATCATGCAGCCCCCAGCCAACACACCAAGTTTCTTGGGGGTCTCTGAGCCCTCCACCTCCCCCACACACTGAGGTCCCATCCCTGCTGTGAGCCCTCAATCCCGGGGCCCTCCTGGGTGAGTGTCTCCCCCTGAGCTGGGAGCTGGGGCCCCGGGTTCTAGACACACAAATGACAAATGACAAAGGTCCCTCCCACCTGTTTGCTCCTGAGAGCGGGAGCAGCCTGAGACTGTGCAGGCCGCAAACTCGCATGCGCGCGCGCGCGCGCACACACGTACACCCCAAAGGGAGACCCACGCATCACCCTGACTTCCCCCTTAGACTTCTCGACATGTCTGACACTCTGACTTTACTCTGAGCGGGTGCTGGAAATCGGACCCCCAAATCACTCAGCCACCGATGGGGGAGGGGGCGAGTAGGGACACAGTGACGATGCTTAGGGGCCACCCCAGCACAGTGCTGCGGGTGGGGTCTGCCTCTCCTCTTGCAGAGCCTTCTCCGGGCCTGGCACCCCTCACTCCCTCTCCCTGGACCCGGAAGTGTTTTTTGGGGTGAACACTGATACAGTCCTCAGCATTTATGCTCTGGCCTGGAGGTTGGTGGGTGGGGTGGGAGGGGTCTGTGGCTGAAATGTGGGCTGCGGGATTTTGGGGGAGGACTCCACAGCTCCCTGGCCCTTTGGGGACCGTATTTATTGCCTTCAAGGTGATCAACTCACCATCTAACTGTTGCTCCTTCCGCAGCTCCCCAGAGGCAGGAAAGGGTTAAGAGGGGCCAAGGCGGGGCCTGAGCGACAGTACAGAGGGGAGGGCAGTGGCCTTGCCTGAGGGCACCCAGATTTGATCCCTGGCACTCCATACAGTCCCTGAGCCTCTCCAGGAGTGATTCCTGAGCACAGAGCCAGGAGTAAGCCCTGAGCACTGCTGGGTGTGGCCCCCAAACAAAACAAAGACCGTGGTCAGACACTCACCCTGGTGGAAGAGAGTGGGGGTGAGTCGGGTCCCCCTCCCACATGTGGACACTCTCTCCGCTGTATCCCATGCCCTGTTGCATGGGCCTGGCACACACGGGAGCTTTAAACGTGTCTACTCTGCTTGTGACTCAGGGGACACTTATGCAAAGCCGGGGGGCCCCCCCGGGTGTGGGGAATCTGGGCTCTCGCTGGTGTCCTGTGCCTCTCCCCACTGGCCTGGGCTGTCCTTCCGGCCAGACTCCCCGGAGGCCAGGCCGGAGACGAGGGGCAGGCCCAGATGACCCCCGTGACCCCTCTAGCTGGGGGAACTGCAATTTCTCCTCCTAGAGATTGTTTTTCCCAGCATGGAGAGAAACCGAGGGGCACCGTCTATCCTTTCAATGACTACCTTTCAACTCAAGTTATGGTTTTATGAATAATATATACGGTGAGTTGGTGCTGGGGAAGGGACGTTCATTTCACGCTGAAATATTTATGGCCCAGAGTGTCTGCTTACTTTTTCCTTGGAGTCATTTTTTAGCTCGGCGTGCCAGAGAGCCCTTCCAGCCGTGCCGCGGGGCCCATTCATCCCGCTGCCCACAGGGAGGGGGGCCCCTGAACCCAGGATCCTTGAGGCCCTTGGGAAAGGCTGGTCGTGGGGACGAAGGTCGTGTTGTGCCTGCCTGGGACTCAGTCCTACTTCCCCAAGCATGTGTTGCAGACCAGCGAGCAAGACGCTATTCTTCTTGGATATGATCTTGAATCCCAAGGCCTTCCTGGGAAGTCTCGCCCCACACCCCCATCTCACAGATGGGGAAGCAGAGACTCAGAGAAGCTGAGGAGGTCTCCAGTCTGGACCCCACCCTAGCAGGAAAGCCTGGATTCTGACCAGCCTGGCAGATTCTGTAGCTCAGTTGCTTCTACCCCACACCTCGCCTAGACTGGATCTCCAGTCAGCTGTAGCCAGGAACTAGGGACTGGTTTTCCGATGGGTTCCTGGAGCCATGCCAGGCTGTCTGCGTGATTGGGCAAGCCGGGAGGCTGAGATGTGAGGATAATAATGTGTGCAGAATAGAGCAAGATGGTGGTGGTACCCTCTTGGACATCCAAAATAGACCAGGCAGGAGCCTGAGCTGGAGGAGGATTGGGCTGGGAGCACCCCGAGAGTCCTCTCGTTGTGCTCCCAAGTTTCAGGTGGGGGAGATTGAGAGCCTAACATATGTAGAGACTTACCCAAGGGCACAGATGTCATTGGGACTCATTGGCAAGAAGATGGTTCTTGAAGTCTGGCCATCTGGTCAACCACATCTTCCCTCCCCTATCCGCCTCCCCCTCGCCCCCCTCCATCTGGTCTACCTCATCTCTCTCCAGCCATCTGGTCTACCTCATCTCTGTCCTGTAAACCCTCTTCTCGTAGAAGAAGCCCAAGAATTGGCAATGGAGGAGCTTGATCAGATTCAATGCATGGAGAAGCATCCGGGTCCCTTGGTCCCATGGTGACTGCCCTCATGAGTCATTTATTCTGAGACCATAGAGGTGAACTATAGAGAAAGACAAATATGCAGTCAGTGATCCAGGCCAGAAATGTCACTGTTTCTCCACCAGGAAGAACAACTTCCTACAGGCAGAAGGCAACTCTGGGAAGGTATTTCTAAGAGCAGGTGAATGGGCTCCCAGGGGCAGGGCTGGGCTGAGTCATCCATGCCAGGAGGCAGGGAACCCTGTGACATCAATAAAAGATGACATTCCTGGGGGAAAAAGTCCAGCCCGATCCTGAGCCAGAGGGAACGCTTAACTATCCACTCTCCTCGATCTTGTTCTTCCTTGCCCCTAGGAAGGTCCTTCTGGAAGAAAGTCTGTGAAGAGGCTTGCCATGAGCCGTACTGCCTGGCACGCATGTCCTTATATGCCTGCTCCTCTTGAACATGGGCTGGCTCTGTGGCGCCAATACAGGGCATAGCTGTGTGACTTCCAAGTTCACCGCAGAAGCTACCTTTGCAGACCCCACTACCTGCCCTGGCGCTGGAGTCGGAGGCCACCAGTTCTGGGGGATGCCAGCCACTACGGTGGACTCAACTGTTCCGTTCACATGTCTGAGCCAATCTGTCTCTAGGTCAATCCCCAAAACCATCCCCCCACCAAATATTGCTGAATAGAATTGACTAGCCAACACCACTATGTTTTGTTTTGTTTTTGTTTGGGGCCACACTCAGCAGTGCCCAGGGCTTACTGCTTCTCTATGCTCAGGAATCACTGCTGGCAGGTGCTCAGGACCGTGTAGGGTACCAGGGATCGAACCTGGGTCAGCCACATGCAAAGCAAACTCCCTCCCGCTGAATTATGGCACCAGCCCCAACACCATCGTGTTCTAAAAAGCCCAAGGCAGCCGCACAGCCAAGTCGGGGGGTGCAGGAAGAAGCCCTGTGGCCCGGCCTTAGCGACACAATCATTGTAGCAGAGGCACCCAACACGTGAGTGGAAGAGACTGTCCTGGCATTCCGGACCCCTGAGCCCTGGGTGCCACCCGGCTGCTACCTACACGTCTGCAGGACCCACTCCGGGCCAGACCACGGCAGTGGAAGATGGTTGGTTCCATGAAGCCCCGAGATCGTCACAGACAGGAAGCTGTTCCGATTGGGAGAGACTGTTCCGACAGCAACTCGTGAACAAGACGTTTTGCTGTTGGGTCACTGGGCGTGGGCAGATGTGGAGTTTCCCACAGCCCCTTCTCTCCCACAGGACACCCCCAAACAGCCTCTTTGAGCCAGAGAGCCGGCTTCTCCCCTCGCTCCCCACCCCAGCTGCTCGAGGACATGAGTGTCTGCGTGGGCCTTGCCTCTGTGTGGACCCTCTGGGCGGGGTGTGTGTTTAGGGGCCCTCGGGCTCTCTCTGTGCCCCTGGCGGCCACCACTGTGTCCCACTCATGTTTTCTCTCCTCTGGGGAAATACCGAGAGGCGACGTTGCCTGGGCTCGCATGCAGTGTTCCTCCCCGGTAAGGCTGCCTGCGTGCACTCGGCACCCGCCTGCCCCAGGCTCCCTCACGCTCCCTGCCAGCCCTGCGTGTGCCCATTTCCCGGACAGCCATAGGAGAGGCTGTGGTGTGGGCTTGCGTTTCCCCGAAACTGTTTTTCACGTCCACAGCCCATTGACATCCTGAGATCCGCAGGCACCCGGCACACCAGTGGCCCCTCCACGTGCGCCCCCAGCCCTGCCCGCAAAGTCCCTGGGGGTGGGAGCTGGACAGGGGCCCCTCTAGCCCCCTGTGACTGTGCCCAGCTTGTGACTTCACTCTGGAGAGTCAGTGGGGGTGTGGCAGCCACAATGTCCACACAGGGTCCTCTGGGCGCAGAAGGCCAGAGCCACAGCCTGACCTCCCCCAGGGCTGCCACGGAGCATGGGCCAGGTAGGGAGCTGGGATGGGGCGGTCATGGCGCATGGACAACATTCCCCTGGAAACACCCAGAAGGGAAGGGGGACTTACGGGGCTCAGTGAGGGCCCACCGGAGTTCAGCACCCCCAGGTAAGACGTGTCTCCGTGGGGATCAGAGAAACTGAGGAACCTGCCCAGAGGGCACAGCACTGGCGCTCACTGTCAGATCCGCCGGCTTCCAGGCTCTCTCCTGCTGGCATCTGAGAGGCCTTGGAGTGTGTGTGAGTGTATGTATGTGTGTATGCGTGTGTGCATGTGTGTATGTGTGTATGTATGTGTATGTATTTGTATGTGTATGTATGTGTGTATGTGTATATTGTATATGTGTATATGTGTGTATGTGTATATTGTATACGTGTGTATCTGTTATCTGTGTGTATATGTGTATGTGAGTATGTATGTATGTGTGTATGTGCACATGTGTGTGTATGTTTGTGTATGTGTACATGTGTGAATCTCTGTGTGAGTGTGTTTGTGTATGTGTACATGTGTGTATGTGTACGTGTGTATATGTGCACATGTGTGTATGTATGTGTGTATGTTTGTGTACGTGTGTATGTGTGTATGTGTATGTGTGTATGCGTGTGTATGTGCATGTGTGTATATGTGTATGTGTTTGTGTGTGTATGTGTGTGTGTGTGTGTGTGTGTGTGTGTGTGTTTAGGGCACCCAGAGAGGAGTCAGGACTCTGTGGCTCCAGCTCCATTGCCTCAGGACAGGCCTGCCCAGGGTGCTGTGGGGGTCCCTGGGGCTGCTGAGGGCCTCTGCCTCCTGGGGGCACCCCCAGAGTGGGGAGGCAGGTTGGACACCCCCACCAGATACCCCCACCCTGGGAGTAGCACTGACCTCTGGGAACCCCGACTTTCTCAAGGACAAGAAGGGTCAGGGCCGCTCCCAGGGGCGCAGCTCTCCCCACCAAGGCCCTCGGTCTCACCCTCCCATCCTGGTCCCCTAGGCACGGCCCCCACTTCTCTCACCCGGCGTTTTGTCTCTCCTGGTCAGCTTCTGCTCCCCCTCCCATCTCGGGGCCCTCCCTCTGCAGAGAAGAGCCCAGAGTCTGGTCCAGTGGCAGGAGGCGCGGTGGGGGGAGGCCCCCCACCAGGTCGGCCAGGTGGCTGCTGACTCGGGTTCCCAGGAGGGCAGCGCTGGAAGCTCCCCGGGGGCCAGGCGGGAGGCGGGAAGCCAAGGAGTCAGGCCCACAGGAATCTGCTGGGAGCATGGCGGGGGGGGGGGGACGCCCCTTCATGTGGGGCAGGGCGGCTGCCAGCAGGCCCAGCCAAGAGCCGCGGGCACTTCCCTTCCCAGGAGGCCCCGCGGTCAGGGCCCGGCAGGCCACCCAGCAGGGCGAGCCCGACAAGCTGGGCTCCAGTGGGCACCGCCCCCCCACCCCCGCCTTCGGGGATGGGGCCCTATCAGCCCCCTCCCCCAGGACCCTTGGGGGCGGGCCCTCTGCTCAGATCTGCCCAAGGGCCTGAGTTCCTGGTGACCCCTGCACCCTCTCCTTCCCCATGGGTACGGAGGAGGGGATCCTTCCCCCCCCCCACTCACCTGCCTGAGCCTGGCTCCCACGCCCCTTCACCCTGAGCACTCAGCATCACCTGCTCCGGCTGCCAGGCCCATCTTGTCATATGCCTCCTGTCAGGGAGTGCCAGGGAGTGCCAAGGAATGCCGGAGGGTGCCAGAGTGCCAGAGAGTTTCAGTGAGTGCCAATGAGTGCCAGCGAGTCCCAGAGGGTGCCAGTGAGTACCAGTGAACACTAAAGGGCGCCAGAAAGCACCTGTGAGTGCCAGAGAGTGCCTGTGAGTACCAAAGGGTGCCAGAGAGTGCCAGTTTCCTGGAGACAGGACTCTGTCCCTCACCACTGTGCTCCATTCACCACGTGGTGCGGGGCCAGGTGGGTGCTCATAGCAACTTCGCCCAGTGAGTAATTTAGGGCAGGACTGAAGAATGAGGGAGGGAATGAAATAGTGAGCGAATGAGTGAATGAGGGAGGGGATGAACAAATGAGTGAGTGAATGAGGAAGGGAATGAATGAATGAGTGAGTGAATGAGGGAGAGAATGAATGAATGAGTGAGTGAACGAGGGAGGGAATGAATAATGAGTGAGGGCAGGAATGAAGGAATAAGTGAATGAATGAGGAGGGAATGAACAAATGAGTGAGTGACCAAGGGAGAGAATGAAGGAATGAATGAGAGAAGGGAGTGAATGAATGAGTGAGTGTGGGGCTGAGTGGCTGAATGGGTGAGTGGGTAAGCCCTTCATTCCCAGGCTGCCCTCTGCATCATCAGTGAGTTAGCTTCCGCCCAGGAGAGGGTCTGGGGGTCTCAGGCCTGGGAGGGAGCAGACACTTCCCCCTGGAGTGGGTGGCACAGTGCCTTGCGTGACATGCCCCGGGGTGCCATGCTCGCAGACTGGGAGAAGCCGGGGTGGGAGCAGATGGGGTACAGAGGGCCTAGGGCTCAGGACGGAGGTGGAACTGTGGCATCCTAAGGGAGGGAAGGTTCTAGAAGGTTCTGGAGAGCCAGGCTGGTGAGAGCAAGTACAGGAGGCAAGGAGGGGGCTACCAGGGAGGAGGGGGAGCCAGGCCTGAGAGCCCACGCCCCTGCCCACGCCCCTGCTCTTGGGGGCCTGGGGGGCTCTCCGCAGGGGAGGGGAGAGAAGGGGGCAGGTGACCCTGCAGGCCTTAAGGGAGCTTTGGGTGGGCCTGGGACAGTGCCCTTCATGGCCTTGCCCCGGTGCCCGCCCTCACCCTCTCCTGTGGCACCCGGAGGCCAGGGTGAGGAGCGGCGCGGGGTAACAGGGAGAGCACGGGGGTCCAGCCAGTGGCATGACCCGCCGCAGTTCTGTCGCCGTGGCCACGTGTCCCCGACATAGTTCCCTGCCCCCAACTACCAGCTTGCTTCATGGGAGGATGTCAGGGCTGATTTGGACAACATGGAACGGACACTGTCATGCCAGTCATTGTCACACATGACAATGCATGTAGGGACGCACCCCCCCCCTCCGGGCTCTGGGCCTCTGCCCCCTCCTGGGGTGCTGGGAGGAGGCCCAAGCCCTGAGGTGAGGGTGAGGAAGAGCTTTGTCAGAGCCAAGCCCAGGAAACACAAGCCCCGTCGGTCCCCCAAGGCCCCCCAAGGCCCCCACAGCCGCCTGGGCTGGTGAAAACAGCAATTACAAGCCGTGTTATTAAAGACGGCGGGATTTTAATTAACAATGGAATTACCTGGTGGTGGGGCTGGGGGAGGGGAGGACAATGATGAATTGCCGGTTGCAGCCTCTCTCAGCCCCCGGGAGCTGGGGGGCTGGGGCCCCCACTTTCCAGCTGCTCATAAGGGGTGTCCAGGCACAGCAGCAAGGCCCGGGGGCAGCTCAGAGGCACGTTCATGCAGAGGGGGATGCTTGCAGGCAGGGCCGGGAGGGGGTGCCTGGCTACAAGGCCCACGGTCAGTTCACCAGTGACCCCATGCTCTAGGCCGTTCTATTTGTTTCCTTCCAGTCTCAGCCACCTTTGCCCACCCCAGAATCATTCCAGGAGGCCCCTGCAGGGCCAGGGGTGTGGGCCCCTCCCCCTTCCTTCTCAGGGTGACGAGTGAGAGCCAGGGTCAGTGCGGGAGAGGCCTGGGCTGCCCTCGTTCCCCGGTCTTCAGTGCCCACTAGGACAAGTGGATGGCTTCTGTCATTGGAGGGACGGAGCGATAGGACAGCAGGGAGGGTGACCTGGGCTCAATCCTGGCATCCCATAAGTTCCCCTGAGCACCGCCACAAGTGATTCTTCAGTGCAGAGCCAGGAGGAAGCCCTGAGCATCACGGGGTGTGACCCCTCTCCCCAACAAAACAAAACAAAGTTATAATGTGAGGTTTGTGTGTCTTTGAGTGTCTTTGAGTGTCTGTGTGTGTCTTGTGCATCTGTGTGTATATGTGTTTGTGTCTGTGCATGAGTGTATCTGTGTGTGTCTATGCATCTGAGTGTATATCTATATATGTCTGAGTGTCTATGTTATGTAACTGAGTATGTATTTCTGTGTTTGTATGTTTGTCTGTGTGTATCTCTATGTGTATCTATGTGTGCATGTGTGCTTCTGTGTGTTTCTGTGTGTGTGAGTGTGTCTGTGTTTGTCAGTGTGTGCATGTGTGTCTAAGTGTGTATGTCTATACATCTGTGTGTCTGTGTGTGTGCCTCTATATGTCTCTGTGTGTTTCTCTGTGTGTATATCTCTATGTGTGTCTGTGTGGTGTCTGTGCATCTGAGTGAGTGTTTCTGTGTGTGTCTGTGTGTGTCTATATATCTGAGTGTGTGTGTGTCTGGGTGCAAGTGCCCTCCCCACTGTACTATAGCTCCAGCCCAAACCATAGTGCGGTTTCTGAAAATCACCACCACCAGGCCAGAGAGATGGGAGAAAGGTTAAGGCACGTGCCTGTCATGTGACTGTGACTTGGCCCCTGGTTCGAATGTGGCCCCACTTAAGATTCCCTGAATACCACAGATCTGGCCCCTGAACAGAGGTGCCAGGTGTGCAACCCCTCCCCAGAGACAGTCATCATGATTCAAAATAAGGCAAATCTGTGTTCATAAATGAAGAGGAACTAGGTACAGCTGAAAAGAAAAAGAAGCACAAACTGGGAGAGTTGGTGAAGGAAAGTATTCAGAGCATATTGCAAGGGGGCAAGAGGGCATGAAAATCTAAAGAGGACAGATGCCTGCATAGCCAGAGTCAAGAGAGTTCTGGAAGGAGGAGGCCGAGAGTCAGGAGAGTTCTGGAAGGAAGAGGCCGGGAAGCCGGGGAGTTCTCGGAGGAGAGCGGAGGCGTCTTGGCCAATCCACGAGACTCCAACCTGCAGATGTCCAGGATTTCGAGTGAGCTGTAAGCAAGAACAAGGCCTGGACATTTTCATTCGGACACGTTCTAGGACATTGGAGGACGACAAAGAGAAAGCTTCAGGCCCCCAAAGATAGCGGACAAAGACTGAGTGCCCCTAAACGGAGAGTGGTCAGTAGGCAGCAGCTGGCATCTCCGGGGCAATAAGAAAAGCCAGAGCTGGGGGGAGGGGGGAATAAAGACTCAAGAAGCCAAAATGAAATAACGAGGACGATTCCCGAAGCCTCCAGCCTGGAAGTTGGTCGTCACTCTTGATTTTGCTCCCGGTTATTTATTGCACCGGAGTCAGTCTTGGGCTGTCCCCACTGCTTCTTTCCTTTCCCTCCCACAGATGAGTTCGAATCCATTCTCTATGTGCTGTGGGTGAGAAAAGGACATTTTAAAAAAGATAAATAAAAGAAAGCAGATCTGCGTGAAGAGAAATTTGGTTGCATTCAGGGGTGAAGATGCTTGCTGGTGCAGAGACTGAAATGCAAATGGAACAAGAAGCAAGAATAATGGAGAAAGTTCAGGTCAAGCAGAACTTGACTGCCACTGGGCAGTTTAGATAGTTACTGTCTAAAATGACAACGTATGGGGGGGAGAGTTTGCCACTAAAACACTGGCCAAAAGCAGTAGGTCAAAAAAAAAAAAGCAGTAGGTTAGAGGCCAGAGCGATAGCACAGTGGGGAGGGCATTTGCCTTGCACGTGGCCAAGCCTGGTTCGATTCCTGACACCCCAGATGGTCCCCTGGGCCTCACCAAGAGTGATTCCTAAGTGACTCCTGAGCACAGAGCCAGAGCCAGGCGTAATCCCTGAGCACTGCCAGCTGTGGCCCCCAAAAAGCAAAGGAAAAGCAGCATGTCAATTGGAAGGAGTAATTTAAGTGAAAAAGTTCTAGGATTCTCTATATGTCAGGAGGAAGAAACGAAATTAGAATTGATTAGGGCTATGCAGGAAAAGCACCTAATAGCGAAGACAGTGACCCATAAAATAAGCGCAGACTTATTTTATGGGAATAGATGAAAAGAAAAGACAGCCACTTCCTCCAACCCCGAAACTTAAAACCTAATCACTCAGGAGGGGTCCTCCAAGAAACTTCCACCTCCAGGGAGGGGTATCATCCTGTCCCCCTGTTGCTGGCTAGCTTGATCATGTGACCTGCCGTAGCCAACACTGAGGCCAGCTTCCGTGTCTCACCTGCTCTGCCTTTGTTGCCTTTCCTGATGCTGCCGAGGGCACCCCCACCCCCACCCCAACCTCTGCAGCTTCTAACTGGTCCCCATGAGAAAATCCGTGGCAGCAGCCCACCTGCGGAATAAAGGGGGGACCTGGCAACGGTCACTAAGGCAGGGCCAGAGGGAGAAGTTCGTTGTTGTTGTTGTTAGTCACGGGGGCTCGGGGCACGGGGGAGTCTTCTGTTCTGCCACAGGATCGCAGTAGTATCTAATTAGCACACAGATCAAAAGGAGGAAGAAGAAAGGGGGGGATGAGGCAGGAGAAAGGAGAAAGCATGCTGGGCTGGCAGGAAGAACCTCAGAGTGGCCGCGCATGACTAAGACGTAAACGGACTAAAATCTTAGTTAAAAGACAGAGACCACGGAACCTCCAAACCAAACCCGACCACGTGCGGTTCACAAAAGGCAGATGAGCCTTTCGATGGCCCAGTCACCGGGATGAGCCGCTCCGGGCCCCATGTGGCAGGTTGAGCCTGACGCCATCCAGAGAGGCTTTCTAGGAAATACCTGGAGGCTGCTGAAGGATTCTCCGAGCACCCCTGGGAGTGACTCCTGAGCACAGAGTCACGAGTTGCCCCCAAAGCATATTTGATGGACCTAAGTGTCTTCACCTCCAAAGCAGCAAACAAAACTCACCAAAGCCCAAGCCAGGAGCCCCCGAAAGACTGAAAGAGTAGAAGCATCCATTCTAAAAACAGTTTTAAGAAGAAAAAGAGAAAGGATGGATGAATTAATCCCGGGGGGCTTGAGGGGCGGGTGTTAAAATCACTTGAAGGCTAAAAGCATTCCTTGAAATTAGAGCCCCTGAAACAGAATAAATTCTATTTCAAATGCGGCTTCAACTCTTCCAAAAAAAAATTGACCGGTCAGGGTCAGAGAGATAGTCCAGTGGGTAGGACATTTGTCTTGTACTCGGTCGACCCACATTCGATCCCCAGCATCCCATATGGCCCCCCATCACCACCAGGAGTGATGCCTGAGCGCAGAACCAAGAATTAGCCCTGAGCATTGCCAGATGTGACCTCCTCCCCCGACAAAAAGCATAAAAAATTGACCGGCTGAAAGGAAGAATATTGGATGAGTAAATGAATTGCTCTCGTTCCTTCTAATTCAAGTAGACATAAGTGAGAAAGCACCGACAAGCTAAGAGCACAACGCTGCAACTTGGTGTGAGGAGCAGAGAACATTAGAAAGAAAATGTTGTTTTTTTTTTCCGAGGATGCATGAACATTCATATGGAAAACGAGCCATGCATGCGTTCTCATGCTCGCTTCAATACATTTCAAAGGACTTGTTTCCTAACTCTCCACTCTCCACCCAGAAGAATATTAATTTAATAGCCAATCATGCTTTGGAATTGGCTGGAAAATTTGACTTTACCGAGAGCTAGACACATAAAATGCATCTGGAAATTTTAAACAAACTTGTCCAGGGGCCTGAGAAATAGCACAGTGGGGAGGGCATTCGCCTTGCACGTGACCAGCCCAGGTTCGATCCCCAGCATCCCATATGGTCCCCCAAGCACAGCCAGGAATAATTCCCGAGTGCAGAGCCAGGAGTAACCCCTGAATATCACCAGGTATGACCCCAAAAGCAAACAAACAAGCAAATAAATGAACTTATCCATCTGGGACCCAGGGGATGGCACAGTGGGCTATGGTACTTGCCTTGCAAATACCCACAGGTGCTGCTTATCTGTCTGGGACACACACCCCCACCCTGGGCGCCACACAGTCAGATGTGCTGAGCCCTGCAATACAATTGTGCAGCCCTCACAGGCAGAGCAACAAAGCTGTGTGATCCCCAGGGTGCCTGTGTCTGAATGTCTTAACCAAGGGCATGTGGCCCCAGGTCACCAAAACAGCACTGGCCCCAAAGGCAAGGGGGAAAGATGAGAAAATCAAACGATTTCTTGATCCCCAAGTCCATCCAAAAACATCCCTAATCCTCCGGCTGGCTGAATATTCTCGCTGGAGACTGGAACGGGGGCTGAGTAAAATCAGAGAGGGGAAAGTCTGCCCTACACATGTGTCGTGAATGATCACTATCACTATCACTATCACCCCGTTGTTCATCGATTTGCTCAAGTGGGCGCCAGTGACATCTCCTTTCGTCCCTGTCACGTGCTAGAATAGCCCAATGACATATTGGGGGCTCTTTCAGGGTCAGGGGAGTGAGAACCATCATTGTTACTGTTTTGGGCATATCGAGTATGCCACGGGGAGCTTGCCAGGCTCTGCTGTGCGGGCGGGATACTCTCGGTAGCTTGCCGGGCTCTCCGAGAGGGATAGAGGCTTTTGGGGCATCCTCTAATCACCTTTACAGCTGTTCCCAGTCAGGCATATATGCGTGCATGATATTCTCAGTAGCCTGCCGGGTTCTTTGAGAGCCAGAATTAGAGACTAAGAGGAGAATAAGAGAATAAGCTTCCGGGAGCTTGGTTTTATACCTCTGGATCCTGGCCGTTGATGAGGTTACACGGCAGTTGGTGGGTGTAACTATCTAGCTACTAGAAGATGGGGGATCTGGGTGGAGGAGGCCCGGTGAATGATGTCATACAATATTGACTATCCGCAAAGTAGCCTGGCACACACCCTGACTGAGCAACAGCAAAGGAGGCAAGCAGAGAACGTCTGAGGCCTGAACGCACTGACTAGGGGTCTCAGACAGACAGAATGAAGCCATGTACTATCCCGGGCTCTATGTGGGTGATTTTAAAGAAAAAAACAGCTTGTGGGGGCCCGAACAATAGTATAGCCGGGAGGACGACTTATCTTGCACGTGCCCGACCTGGGTTTGATCCCTGGAATCCCATAGGGTCCCCTGGGCACCCACAGGGGTAATTCCTGAATGCGGAGTCAGGAGTAACCCCTGAGTATTGCTGGGTGTGACCCAAAATGAAAAAACATGTTCTGTGCTATCCTCCCATTGTTCATCGATTTGCTCAAGTGGGCCCAGTAACGTCTCCATCATGAGACTTGTTACTGTGTTTGGCATATTGAATACGTCACAGGGAGCTTGCCAGGCTTTGCCGTGCGGGCGAGATACTCCTCGGTAGCTTGCCAGGCTCTCCAAGAGGGGGCTGGAGTGATAGCATAGCCAGTGAGGCATTCGCTTGCACACGGCCAACCCGGGTTCAATTTCCAGTATCCCATATGGTCCCCTGAGCACCGCCAGGAGTAATTCCTGAGTGCAGAGTCAGGAATAACCCCTGTGCTCACCAGGTGTGTCCCAAAAAGGAAAAAAAAAAGACCCAGCTTGTGATTAACCTTAAGTTGGGAACAGTGCTGACCCCAGGGGCACACAAAGGGCGTCTGAGGTTCTATTAACTCACAGCCAGGGGCTGGGTCTTGGGTGTGGAGTCTGTGGTGAGCATCACCCAGGCCAGTCCTTCATTCCACTGTGCAGAGCAGAGATGTTCCAGAGCCAACGGCATTGGCAGGACCCTCTAGCCTGGCACCCGCCCTTGCCTGCAGCCTCCTCCTGCTTCTCCAAGACAGACGCACTGCCTGCCAGGTCACTGTTCATGGGGCCCTCGCCGGGCGTCGCTCAGACCCTACAGCCGGCATCATCCCTTCCCATTGCTGTGTCCCCACACCCCGTCACACACAGCTGACCTGGCGTAGATGCCTCCACTGTGGGCGCTGGGCTCCCTGGCACAGTGCCCACCTCGCCCGAGTGAGGCCCAGGGTTCGATCCTTGGCTCCAGCAAGGGGATGGAGATTTCCGCCCCTCCCCTGTTTTGCTGGCCGGCAGATTGTGTGGTCGATGGAGCCCCCACAGCCTGCATGGGCCCCCATGCCTCCTCGCATCTGCAGGCGTCTGTCGGCCCTTATTTCTGTGTGAGTCTCTCCATGCTATTCATTACAGCATTGGTTGGACCTGTAGGTTCGCTGGCGGTCCAAGGCGGGGTTATTGTCAAATCTGTGGCATTCCCCACTTCCCCTGAGTCTTTCTCATCCTACTCAGCCCTCCTCTGTTCCGTTGGGTATGGCACCCCTCTTCACGTCCCACGGCTGGAACCAACCATGCCTGCAACCCTTTGCTTTCTCTTTCTTGGTTTAATTACATTTCTCCCTATGCCTGTGGCACGGGCATGTGTGTATGTGTGCATGTATGTGTGTACATGTATGTGTGCATGTGTACACGTGTGTGCATGTATGTATGTACGTGTATTGTGTGTACACAAGTGTGCGTGCATGTGTGTGCATGTATGCACGTACAGGTATGTGTGCATGTGTACACAAGTGTGTGTGTGTGTGTGTGTGTGTGTAGGGGTGGGGTGGAGAGAGGACAGCCCCTCCAAGGTGTTGCACAGCTGGAAACAGACCAGATGGCCAAGAGAGATGTCTCCAAGGGCTGCAGCACACGTGTGCATACGGGAGTCCCAGGTTTGACCCTCAGCATCACCTGGTCCCCAGCAAAGCCAGGAACTACCTCTGAGCACTGAGCCAAGAGTAGTGCCTGGGCACTGCAGGGTGTGACCCCCCTCCCCCAACTCAACCCAACCAAACCTGATGTGGTCAGGCTTGATTGAGAGTGAATTTGATTGCGTCTAGAACTAAAAGTTGGGCCTTATTTCTGATGCGCCCGCCCCCCTCCAGCGGGCACAGGGCTGAAGCGCTCAGGGCCCTCGTTCCCCTGAGGGGTGCCCTGTCGGGAACTGTGTTTGCTCCCGAGGGTCCTTGGGATGTTCCTGTGGTTGTCAGACAGTTGGACCGGTTGTCTCTGAGCCTGGACTCAGCAGTGATGGGGACCAAGGTCCCCCAGCAATGGGAGTGTCGGGGTCACAGTGGGAAGTGTGTCCCCTGACCCCTGCACTCTCCCTTCCTGCTGGGAGCTGCATGGGCAGGTCAGACCTGGAGCCTGGTGGCGCCCTGTTCTGGAAACTTCTCCTGAGGTGTCTTTGATCATTGATCCACTCTGCTGCCCTCTGGGATGGAGAGGCCACAAGAGGCCTGGCTCTCTCGAGTGGCCCCTGGTTAGTGCTGAGTCTCCCATCTCACCCCCTGAGCCCAGTCCCGGCATCTCCCTGATGTCACGCGCCCTGGGGCATGGCTCCTTCTGGTCACTGCGGCTGGCGGCTGCTGCGGGCACCAGCGCCCAGGGGAGGGAGCCTCGGTCAGTTCCTCAGTGGGTCCCGAGTTCCTGCACGTGCTGTGCTCCCTGCCAGGTCAGCCCTGGGCAGTGCTCAACGCAGGGCAGGGGGGGGGGAGGGCACTGGCCTCAACACCCCCATTGCCCTGAGCCCCACCAGGCCTGACTCCAGAGTGCAGAGCCACGAGCAACCATTGGCTGTAGCCCCAAAACCAAACCAAACAAACCCAGAGCACAGGAAAAGGGCCAGCGGCCAGCAGGGGACACGGGGCTGGACAGGGAGGAGGTGGCCAACTATCAGCTCCCGAACTTGGGGTTCACTCCCGGGGTCTCAGCTGCATGAGCAGAGAGATCTTGTGAACTGCTCCAGCGGGAGAGTGGGGGGTACTTGGATTAATTTCTCTGCCCTTTATTTGTGGGAGCATCGTGCCCAGCAGTGCTCAGGGGCTGTGCCTGGCTCCGTGCTCAGGAATGACCCTTGGGAGTGCTCAGGGATCATCTGTGGGGCTGGGGATGGAAGCGGAGTCAGCTGTGTGCTGGGCAAGTGCCCTCCCTGCTGTCCAGTCCCCCGCTGTCCTGTCCCCCACTGTCCTGTCCCACCTCTGCTCTGCCCTACCTGCTGGCTTCTCTCCTCACCTGCGCCCAGATCTGTCCCCTGGTTCCGTGCCCGGCACTGCAGTTCTACAGGCCGGAGAGCAGCCGCTGACCTTCTGGTCCAGGACCCCCACCTGGAGACAGCTCCAGTCTCCGGAGCAGGAAGCACCCCTCGCTCCCCCAGTCTGGGCCAAGTCTGTGGAGGGCTTCGTGCACCCCGTCCCCCCGTCCTCAGGGAGTGCCCTGTGTCCGATTCCCTGAGCCTCTCTCAAGCCCATAAGCCTAAAAAGCCTGGTAACTTCTCCCCTCTGCCAGCCAGGGCTCCCAGCTCCCTTGAGAAACGTGACAGCCACCCAGAAGCAGGAGATGCCGGCTTCAGAGCAGAAGCATGAGGACATGGAGGGCAGCAGAAGAGTGGACAACGGGAACCAGGTTGATCCACACGGTGGGACCCCATGACCCCGACAGGAGTCGCTCTGACCCTGCGGGCCCCATGACCCTGACAGGAGCCGCTCTGATCCTGCAGGGCCCCATGACCCTGACAGGAGCCGCTATGGCCCTGCGGGGCCCCATCATCCCAACAGGAACCACTCTGACCCTGCGGGGCCCCATGACCCTGACAGGAGCCACTGTGGCCCTGTGTGGTCCCGAGACCCCGACAGGAACCGCTGTGGCCCTGTGTACCATGATGAGTGAGCCCAGTGCGGCCCAGAGCAGCTTTCTAGGAAACGCCCGACCCGGCAGGGCCAGAGGCTGACAGCAGACTTGGGCTTGCCAGGTTCTGGGCGGAGGCAGCGGCAGAGGGAGGGTGACGGCCCACAGCGTGGTTTCCCTTGGGGTGATGGACGCCATCGAAGGTTGAGGGGTGTCTCTGCTGCAGCTCCAGGAGAAGCCCAGAGCTGAGGAAACGCGTTTCCCAAGGGTGTCTGGGGAAAGCACTGGAGAAAGCCCCTGCCAAAGCCAAGGACTGGAGCCGGGGTGGGGGGATGGGCAGCACCCTGCCCCCTCTGGGCCTCAGTCTCCCCAGAGCGCTGAGAAGCTGGGACAGGGCAGGGTGCAGAAGGCGGCCGGACCCCCGCTCAGAGCCCCGGGGTTTGGCTCTGAATCCAGCAAATGACAGAGTGGAAGCCGGGGACTTCGGCGGCACCTCGGATCCTGAAGGGTTCTGCCAGGAGCTTTTTTTAGACGGTGTTTTCTTAACAACCTACTGAGAACTCCAGTCCCCTCCCTGCCTAATCCCCTGCTTTGCACAAACATGAAATTAATCTTCTGAATACCGAAGACTGGTTCCCAAAGAACTGAGCAGGGAGAGAGGGAGGGGCAGTCTGGGGGTGCGGGAGCCCCCTGTCTCTAGTCCCAGAGGTCAGCTCAGGTCACGGCCCAGCAGCTGACCTGCCACCGGACACTTCCGCTCACCTGCCTCTGTTCGCACACCTCCTGGGGTGGGGCGCTCAGCTCCATCTGACCCGGCTCTCCCCAGCCCCCCAGCACCCTTTGGGCCCCGGCCCTGGCCCTGGGGAGTGGCCCCATCACCTTGGGCAGCGTCAGCTCTTCTCCCGGAGACGGTGCCCAGCCCAGCGAGCGGGATTCAGCCACAGAATTAGGGACAAGCTCCTCTCAGGCCAGCAGCCGCAGTGCACCCGTGTACCCCACCCCCGGCTCTAAGAGAAGTTCTGGTGGGGGACAGCTAGAGAAGGATGACCCCACCCCCCCGGGGAATGCGTGTGGGCAGCCACTGATCTGCAGACCCCCCAGGAGACCCGCACAGGGACATGCCCTGCCCGGGACAGTCTCGCTGTGTGAAGCAAGTTGGCCTGCCCCCTAGAACCCCTCTTCCTCAGATATCCAGGTGCTGAGGGGCTCAGACACAGCGGTGCCCACGCTCTGGGTGGCCCGCGATGGCCCCTCTGTGCGTCCATGTCCTGAACCCCGACCCGTGCTGCCTCATTTCCCCTCAAACCTCTGTGACCCACGGCCACCTCTGGCCCCTCAAGCACTGGCTGTGAGTCACAGAGGACAGGGCTGCACCCTGGACAGCCGGGCCTCCTGGCTTCAGCGCCACAGGGCCAGCTAGCGACAGTCCTGGGGGCCCCACACGTCTCTCTCCACGACCCCTTCCTCCTTGACGCTCCCCAAGGCTGAAAGCTGGGCCTTGGTCTCTGGTCCAACCTCCCACCCCAGATCACAGGGCACCCATCAGGCGGCCCCAAAGGCTCCCACCTGGACCTGAGCTCCGCCCTGCCCCCAGCCCAGCCACGCCCCCAGCCACGCCCAGCCCCAGCCACATCCCAGCCCAGCTACAGTCCTGCCCCCCCACACCCCTCCCCCGCCCTGCCACAGCCCCGCCCCCTCTGCCACAGCCCCGCCCTGCCCTGCCCCAGCCCCGCCCCTGCCCTGCCCCAGCCCCTCCCCTGCCCCGCCACAGCCCCGCCCCTTCCCGGCCCTGCCCCACCACAGCCCAGCACCGCCCCTGCCCTGCCCTGCCGCAGACCCCGCCCAGTCCCGACCCGCTCCACCCCACCCCTACCCCTCCTTCACGTCCCCCTCCCCAGCCTCAGACTCTCCACCCTGTCTGTTGGCCACTTCCATGCTGTCCAGCTCTGAGCTGCTGACCACTTCACTTCCTCTCCACCCAACCTCCTCCCCCCCACCCCAGGCTTCCAGCTCTGCCAAGGGTGGAGACACTCCCCTGGGCACAGGCCCCTGCCCCGTGCCTGCCCTGCTACCTGCCATGTCTACAGCCTTAACCCGTTGGTGTGTGGGACTGGGATCTCACCTGCGAGGCGAGCACTCCACTGCAAGTCAGAGCTTCAGTGGCAGCAAATCCCTGCCATCCTCCTGTGCTAACTGTTCTGTGTGTCCCCACGCCAAGCCAGGGGCTGTGGTGAGGTTCTGTGAACCAAGAGAGGGATGTCTGAATGGCCCTCCCCTTGGTCTGCGAACTTCTACTCGCCCTGCAAAACCTCAGCAGCAGTGCCCTCTGCTCACTTGCTCCTTTAACTGCCTTTGAGCTCCCAGGCCCCAGCTCCCACTCTCCTGGAGGCAGACTCCCTGCCGGGCCTGCGTAGGCCAGAAGAGGCAAGTAGGAAGGGCCAGGCACCCTCTGTGTGTCTGCTAACGTCGCCTCCCCCACCCTGCAGCCACCCTGCCCACAGCTGTCCTCGTGTGAAGGGTCACACCTAGCAACTCCGGGAGCCCTCCTGGCCTGCACTGGGGCTCATCTGGCTGTGCACAGGAAACCTCGCGGTGCCCAGAATGGAGCCCGAGAGTCCCGTGTGCAGAGCCTGGGCCCCTTTGCCTGACCCCTGGCCCCTGCGTGCAGAGCTGGGTCTGGGATTCTGTGCTTTGAGCTTCTTCCAAGTTCCTGAGCTTCTCTGGGGCAGCAGTAGTGCCGGCCAGTCTCAGCTATCGGGGAAGAAGGCAAGATGGGGACCAACAAAGGCCCCCTTAAATGTGCTCTGGGTCCCCAAAGGCTCCGGCAGCTGGGTGTGGGGTCTGTGAGGGCGGGGCAGAGTAGAGCCATCACCGCTTTTTCTCTTGCCCACCCCCCCCCCCCCAGAAGTGAGTGACCACAGCTGCTCAGGACTCTGTATTCATGTATTTGGGGAAGGGACTGACCATGAGGGAGTTCTCATGCCTCAGTTTCCCTGGTTGCCCTCATCCCACAGGCAGATGCTGGTGACCGTAGGTGGGGGGAGGTAGCCCTGGGACTCGCATGGGGTGGGGGAAGTGCGGAAGTCCCCACACAGAGAGAAAGGGGCTGAGGTCTGGCCTGGGGGCGTGGCTGGCACAGTGGCCAGAGCTGCTGGGGACCCCCATGTGCATCATGAGGACCAGCCTGGACACTGGGCCACACCCTGCTGCGTGCCCTCGGCTGCCCACTGGCCTCTGTTTGCCCCTTGGGACAAAGGGGCCCCAGCCGCCCTCCAGCCTCTTCCCCGCGTCTTCTGCAGGGACCTGGGCTCGTTCGTTCGCCATGGGCTTCCCACCCCCCACTCCAAGGAGCCATCGTAGTTTCCTGGGTTCCCGGCACCCCCTCAGGGACTCGAGTCCGGAAGCCCCACATCGTGGTGCCCCCACCAGGTCCCGCGGAACCGCCTCGCACAGGCTCCATCGGAATCAACAGGTTTTTGTGCATTTCATTCACAGCCTGCGCGTCTCGAAGTTATCACACGACACGTTGGAGAGGAGTTAGCGTGTACTTAATTAATTTGATGAAAATAGTTCAACAACTGTAAACACTGTGGAAATGTGCTTGCTGGGTAACAGCGCCCAACTCCCCGGGCCTGGGGAGGGGTGCAGCTGGAGGCTGTGCAGTCCTGGGGGACAGTGGTGGCTGGGCTCTCTGCTGGGATGCAGGGTCACAGGCTGTGTGGGGGCGGGGTGAGGTGGGACGGCTGGGGACAGAGAAATCCCAGGCCCCCAGGGTGCCTGCTGGCCCAACTCACCCATCCTGCTCCCCGCTGGGCGGGCAGGGACATTGGCAGGGTCCACAGAAGAGAGACTACCCATGCCTGGACAGGTGCTAAGTGCCCAGCTGCCAGCTGCCCAGAGGCCTTGTTCTTGGAGGTGAAGCTCAGCTGTCACCTCTTCCCAAGAGCACTGTGTGTCTCCTAGGGATTGAAAGTAATGGACCCTCTCTCCCAAACATGGAGCAAAGAAACTCGGGGTCCACCACGAGACTAACAGGAAGCGCATGGTGGCAGTAGAGCTCTGGGGTATTTTCCCCCTTGCTCCTGGTTTCTTTTCTTCTCTTCTCCATCCTTGGGGGGCAGGCCTTCTATTTTCAGACTTCTCTCCTGGCCTCAGGGTAGCTGCAACAGCACCAGCCATCACATCCACATCCTTGTCAGTGCCACAGCAATGGAAGAGGGATGTGCAGAAGGGCAAAAAAGTGTAAAAGCCCTCTGAGTCTCCCTCCTGGCTAAAGGAGCTTTCCGAGAAAAGCTCCCGGTGCCTGTCCCACAACAGGGGAAGATCTGGCTGTGCTCCTGTGTGGCAGAGCCCTGGGCGGGAAGAGTTCTGAGTAGCTGCCAGGAGGGAAAGGAAAAGCAGGGGGAAACAGAGGCAAATTCTTCTCCTTGGGCCTCCGTTTCCCCCAGAGAAGCAGGGGGTGGGTTGGGGACACAGGGGTCCTCTGTCTCGCTGCGGCATCAGAGTTGGGTTTGGAGCTCGGCCTTGGTAGTGGGAGCTTCCACACTGAGGGCCACAGCAGAAGCTGCATGCGGGCCCAGACCAGGATCCGGAGGACTCTTGCGGGGCTGAGAGGGTGGGCACATGTGAGTGCACTAGTGTGCGTGTTTGCGCATGTACACAAGGGTGAGTGTGTGCGTGTGCGTGGAGATGTGTGTTGTTTGTGAGAACGTGTAAAAGAGGGTGAGTGTGTGTCTGAGTATGGGTCAGTGTGAGTTTGTGTGAGTGCATGAGTGTGTAAATGTGAATGCATGAAAATGTGTGTGTCTGTGTGTGACTGCATGAGCATGTGTGTGAGTGTGTAACTATGCCTGTGGCTAAAAATGTGAGCACATGAATGTGTGTGGGTACTTGTATGTGAGTGTGTAATGCGTAAATGTGAACGTACGAGTTTGAGTATGTGTGTGTGTGAGTGCATGAGTGTCTGTGAGTGTGTGTGTGATTACATATGAATGTGTGAGTGCATGTGTGAATGCCAATGTGTGTGAGTGTGGGGTGATTGTGAGTGTGTGAGTGCACGAGTGTGTGAATGCGTGAGTGTGGGGTTATGGGTATGTGAGTGTGCGAGTGTAAGTGTGTGACTGTGTAACTATGATTGTGTGTGAATGTGTGAGTGTGTGAATGTGTGTGTGATTGTGTGAGTGTGTGAATGTGTGCAAGTGTGTGTGGATATGTGAATATGTGAGTGTGTGAGTGTATGTGTGTGAGTGTGTGTGTGACTGTGTAAATGTGTGATTGTGAATGTGTCTAAATGTGTGACTGTGTGAGTGTGTGTGAGTGTGAGTATATGTGAGTGTGAGTGTGTCTGACATCAGCCACGCAGGATGACCGAGTGCCCCGCACACCTGCAGGCCGTTCTCGGGTCCCCCTGGTCCCCATCCTGCCTGTCCATCCTGGGCAGGGCGTGAGTCTCCCCACCCTGCTTTCCCCTTCCCTTCCCAGATGTGACCCCTCTTGAGACCTGGCCCCCCGCAGCCCGGTCTCAGCCTCTCCGGGGCCTGACCTGGGCTACCCCTCTGGGTTGAGGGCTGCTCCTTCTCCTTTTGAAGCAAACGGGGCAGGTCCTGAGGGTCCCCAGGATTTCTGCCTCCTGCTGTCCACATTCTGTGTGATCCCACCCCAAGGACGGTGTGACCTGTGACCTGATGGGCCCGTCGTCTGCTGTGGATGCGCTCGTGGCAGCCAGAGGCAACTCTGGGGCATCCGGGAGAAGGCGGCTGGGTGAGCAGACACCCCCACTTCCATCCCGGGATCTGAGATCCTCGCCTGGACAGATAAAGATCTGATGAGATCAGAGCCCCCGAGTCTGGCCGCTGCCCCAGGCCGGGGCCCGACAGGACAGTTAGATGCTGTCACCCTCTGGACCCGGTGAGAAGCGGGAGCTCTGCGCTCCCCTGCCTGTCCCTCTGTTCTTGGGGTGCGGCGGCTCCCGACATTGGGGCCCGGGGGTGCACCTCGGGAACAGCAAGGATGAGGCCGGGGCTCTCTCGACGGCTCCCCATTTCCCACGGGCCCTCCCAGAGAAGGGAGACGCCGTTACGCCAAGTCCCAACGGGCCCCAGCTTGCCGGCTGCACACGCTGCTCACGGATGGGGTGTGGGGGTGCGGGCATCTGCCGGGGCGCCTGGCTCTCCGGCTGGATGTGGGGGGCTCGGGAAAGGCCCGGGAGGGTATGGGTGAGGAATGTACCCCGAGGCCCCTACTCCTTCTAGGGCAGATGCCAGGGTTCTGGGGAGCAGGGACCCCTGATTCCGAGGTGGGGGTTCTGTCCCCTTAGGCCACTGGGACTCATACAGGGACCCCCAGTGATACCTGCTGTCAGCACTGGGAGGGGGTCCCAGGCAGGCGCTGCCTTGCTCACGGCCGTACCCCAAAACCCCCGAGGTGACCTGTGATGTGAAAAGTGTGAGGGAGCCACTGGCCAGCCACCTGCACAGGGACCCCCGGTATGGGGCATGTGGGGTGCCCCTTCGAGCCAAGCAGCCCCCCATGGTTCCCTGCCCCCCTCCCGCCAGGCGCTGGGTGTGAGCAGCCTCCCCGCCGGGGCTAGGGGCAGGAGTGCAGACCCTACTTGGCCCGGCTCTGACTCAGGCTGGCCGCGGGCCACGGGGCCCACCCAGGAGGCCTCCCCAGACCTTCCTGTTTCGAAGAACCTCCCTAATGGCCCTAATTGGTGACCCCTCCGCCTCCTCCCCCGTGCGGGCCGTGCGCCGCTCATTAGCCGGATCCTTAGAAGGCGGCATGACTTCAAAGCTGCCCCGGTTCAGGGGCGCCGCTCCGGCTCCCCACGGCGAGGCCAGGTCAGCGTCTGCCGCACCTCCGGGCCCGGGGCACAGCTGGGGAGGCCCGCCGGGAACCCCATGAGCCCAGCCTTGCTCGGGCCCCTTAGGGGTGGGGTAGGGAGAAGGCCGGTCTGTCTCTGTCTGTCTGTCCTTTAGTCCACAGAGAGGTGGGTCCCGGGGTAGGGGCCCTACCCAACTCACACTCGGGGCCGGGGTGGACTCACTTGTCTCCCCACGAGCAGCTCTGGGTCCCCACACCTACCCAAGACAGGCAGAATCAGAGACAGAGACAGTGAGAGAGACAGAGATGGAGACGTGAGAGCCGGGAGCTTCACGCAAAGCAGGCGGCACTTCAACAGGTGGCAGCTGTGTGTGGAGAGAGACAGACAGAGACCGAGAGAGACAGAGACAGAGAGACAGTGAGAGACAGAAGGGCAGAGAGAGATAGAGGGACAGTGAGAGACAGAGACACACAGAGAGACCGACACACAGAGACAGTCTTACTTTTCCAAGCTGATAGGAGGGGTCAGTACAAAATCTGTCACTTAGGCCAGCAGGTGGGGCCAAGAGGATCCCCAAGGCCACCCCCTGGGAGACACTCCTCCCGCTCCGGGGAGTCAGAGGTCACTCCTTATTCCACCAGCGCTGTCCACTGCTTGGACATGGCCCACCACCTATTGAAGTGCCGACTGCTTTGTGGGAAGCTCCGGCGTACAGCCACTGCGCTCACGTTCCTAAAGTCCTGGTCCACGTTTCCCCGACTCCAGAGTCATCCCAGGGTCTGGGGGGACACGAGGTGGGAGCAGACAGGCCAGGCTCAAGGCAAGCCGTGGGTGTGGAGGGACAGAGCCCTGGGCCCGGGGCGTCTCCCTGTGCATCTCTCCCTGTCGTCTCCAGGCAGAGCAGGGCCCTCAGCGCCCCCACGTCCAGGGGCTGGAACGGGGAGCCCGGCCGGCCCCAGGGGCACTGGCTTGGCTGCAGGAGTTGGACAGCCTTGGGCGCTCCAGGCTGGCTGGGCAGCAGGTGAGACGGCCCCAGGCTGGACGCGTGTCCCTGGCCAGTGTCTTCACACCCGCTTCCCTCCAGGAAGGTGGTGGTATGCTAACAGCCCACAGTGGGGTCCCGCCACCCCGCGTCACTTCACCTTGATGGCCTCGGTGAGGCCGTGCCTTCAGGGACTGTCATGGTCTCTGAGACGGGGCACAGGGCAGAATCTGACACGCCCTTCTGGGGCGGGGGGACATGTGTGTCACTTCCAAGGAGGCTCTGAGAGGCCTTGGCAACCGTCTGACCCCGCCCCAGATGTGCCCTTCCAGGCGGGCACCCGCTGAGCCCCCTGAGCAGGAGCCGGGGAGGGCTGCGGGCACACTCTGGCCCTCTCCACCACTGTCCTCACCTGCAAGGCCTCACCTCCAAGTCTCCAGCGGTGGCGGGTGGTTGTCTCGGGGCTCAGCTGCTGGAGGCGAGCTGACAGATCCCATGGGCGCCGCCTGGCCTGGCCCGGTGCCACTGCTCAGCACCCTCAGGCCCAAGGACTCAACAATGCCATTCAAAACTGGCCCCAGGCAGAATCACAACCACCCCAGCTGGAGGCTCCGACAGCTGCATTGTGCCCCCCAGGCTGAGGGGAGCGAAGGACCCTCAGGGACAATGTGGTTGTCTCTAGATGCACGCACACAGAGTGTGCATCCACACAGCACACAGACACACCACACACACTCAGCACACCCGCGCATTCACACAGCACACACAACACACACACCACACACACATACCACACAGCACACACACACCACACACACACCACACAGTACACACACCACACATATACACCACAGACACAGCACTCAGCACACCTGTGTATTCACAGCACACACACAGCAACACACAGCACACACAAGGACACACACAGCACACACACCCACACACAGCACACACACCACACATACCCCCTACACATACACACCACAGACACAGCACTCAGCACACCCCTGTGTATTCACACAACACACACAGCACACACACAACACACACCACACACATCACACACCACACACACACCATACACATACACACTACAGACACACATCAAAGACACAGCATTCACATAAACCCCACAGACACCCCCATACATACATCACAAACACACCACAGACACACATAACAGACTTACCACAGACATACGACACACACATCACAAACACACAAAGACACAGCACTCAAACACCACCACCACACACACACACACACGGACACACCATAGACACAGCACTCACCACATCTGCACGTCACACAGCATACACATTCCACACATACCACAGAAACATCAAACACACACACACACACCCCAAAAATCACAGACACAGCACACACATAACAGACACAGAACTCACCACACCTGTGCATTCACACAGCACACACAGCATACATGCTACACACACACACACCACAAACTCACCACAAACACAGCACACACATACACACACACACATAGGGTAACAATGGTTTGTCCTTTCTGCCTTGCCACAGGAAGCTTAGGTTTATTGGATTACTCTCACCACAGTGCTCCCATTCCTCTGTATTTACTTGTATCTTCTTTCTTTGTGCTCTGTTAACTTGTAAATATTGCTTTTCTCTTCTCCTTAAAGTCCTTTGCATAAGAGCAATGTCCTTTCTGTGTGGACACAGGAAGACAGTTAATGCTATGCTTCTGTAACTTGGGAGTAAATTGACTCTGAATGATATTCACTCCCGGGCATTTGTTCACTCGACTTAAGCCCCAGTTGCCCTTACTTCCTAGCACCCCAAAAGCAGGGTCACAACAAGGGACTGGATGGACCCAGGGCAAGCCGTGAGCTACCCTGACATCAAAATGGGCCAGGCCAAAACGCCATAATACTTAACTGTAAGTTAAGAGCATGCTCATGGACAAATTCTGTCTTGATCCAAAAAGTAACAACTAGATTAGGACCCTGCTAGGGTTAGGAAAGACTAACCTGGCCTGAGCACTGTAGTCTGAGATCTATAGCGAGATGTCCCCAGGAGAGCCGCCCTACAAACTCACTGTATCTCTTCCTGTATCTACACAAAAAGGACATTGCTCTGAATTAACTATGCAGAGGACTTTACAAGTTAACAGAGCACAAAGAAAGAAGTTACAAGTCAATACAGAGTTACAAGTCAATCAGAGGAATGGGAGCACTGTGATGGGAGCAACCCAATAAACCTAAGCTCCCTGTGGCAAGACAGAAAGGGCAAACCGATGTTATTCTACACCCCCACACACCTCCATCGCACCCACACACTACAGACATCACAGACCACATGATCACACACATCACATACGTAGACCACATACATCATTACCACACACACACCACACACATTACACAACACATTCCCAACATTTACCGCACACATTTCACATACAACGTAGACCATGCAATCGATCGACACACACCACATGCATCACACACACACGTGCAATGACACATGCACACACACCACGCAATATGCGTTCACACATGCACCCAAACATGCACGCACACATGAACCCACACACGCACATACAGGCACACACTCATACACCTACACCACGCACACACACATGCACATATGCACACACGTTTGCACACATGCACACACACATGCATACACACAGAGCATGCACGTGTGTGGACTGACCCTCAGGCCCCCACTGCCCTGTGCCCACCCCCCTTCCCTGGCCAGATGGGCTGACCAGCTGCTCCCACACAACTGGGACGAACACGAGGCGGGTCGACCCTGGAGCAAAGGCAGTTGCTGGGCAAGCCTGGCTGAGCCGCATTTGCGGAAGGGCTGACCAGGACAGAGCCCACAAATGCTGGCAGGCCCCGAAGGCACCCCAACAGCTCTGGCAGAGCACAGAGGGGTCTGGGGAGCACAGCAGGGTCAAGGGCCCGTGGTCCAGGGCCGGACAGATCTGCGGACATGTGAGACCGCTCCAGAGTCTGCAACTGTCTGAGCTGGAGCCACAGGACAGCGGGGAGGGCGCTGGCCCTGCACAGTCAGCCCACTCCATCCCCAGCACGCCACGGGGCACCCCGAGCACGGCCAACAGGGACTCCTGAGGACAGAGCCACGAGTGGGCCACAGCAGCGCTGGGTGTGACTGAAAAACAAAAACAGAAGGAAGAAAAGAAGGGAGGAAGGAAGAAAGGAAGAAAGAAGGAAGGAAGAAAGGAGGGAAGGAAGGAAAGAAGGAGGGAAGGAAGGAGGGAAGGAGGAAGGAAGGAAGGAAGGAAGGAGGGAAGGAGGGAAGGAGGGAAGGAGGGAAGGAGGGAAGGAAGGGAGGAAGGGAGGAAGGGAGGAAGGGAGGAAGGAAGGAAGGAGGGAGGGAGGGAGGGAAGGAGGGAGGGAGGGAGGGAGGGAAGGAAGGAAGGAAGGAAGGAAGGAGGGAGGGAGGGAGGGAGGGAGGGAAGGAAGGAAGGAAGGAGGGAGGGAGGGAGGGAGGGAGTGAGGGAAGGAGGGAGGGAGGGAGGGAGGGAGGGAGGGAAGGAAGGAAGGAAGGAAGGAGGGAGGGAGGGAGGGAGGGAAGGAAGGAAGGAAGGAAGGAAGGAAGGAAGGAAGGAGGGAGGGAGGGAGGGAGGGAGGGAGGGAAGGAAGGAAGGAAGGAAGGAGGGAGGGAGGGAGGGAGGGAGGGAGGGAAGGAAGGAAGGAGGGAGGGAGGGAGGGAGGGAAGGAAGGAAGGAAGGAAGGAGGGAGGGAGGGAGGGAAGGAAGGAAGGAAGGAAGGAAGGAAGGAAGGAAGGAAGGAGGGAGGGAGGGAGGGAGGGAGGGAGGGAAGGAAGGAGGGAAGGAGGGAGGGAAGGAGGGAGGGAGGGAGGGAAGGAAGGAGGAAGGAAGGAAGGAAGGAAGGAAGGAAGGAAGGAAGGAAGGAAGGAAGGACAGACCTGCTACTGTCTGAGTGGGAGGAACCGAGACCAGGCAGGGCCATGGGGTGGCCACTGTGGCCAGAGGACAGCGCAGGTTGTGTCGTCTGTCACAGTAAAGGTGAGGGTTTGAGGTCCAGGATTAGGGCTAGGCACTGTTTCTTTAAGGACATGTTAAGGTTATGGGTTAAGTTCAGAATTGAGGGACTGGACAGGGGCTGGGGCAGTAGCCCAGCTCGAGGGCACCTGCTGGCATGCTGCCAACTGAGGTTGGGTCCTGGAGGGCAACTCAGGCCCGTGCCCTGGGCTGCAGGGTGAGGCTGGGGAGCCCGGGGGGGTCAGGACCTCCCCGCTGGGCTGACACGTCGGAATCACAGAGAGCTTACGTCGGGGGGCAGTGTGGGAAGAGACCCCCGGCCATCGCAGCATCAGAGTGACTGTGCCCCCGAGGAGGTGGGGTGCTTGCGGGCAGCTGCAGCGGGCAGCAGGGCCGGGCTGAGGCCCCCGGCAGCAGGAAGCTCACATCAGCGTAGCAGATAGGGCTGACCCAGCAGCCTCGGGGGCCCCAGGTAGCCCCTAGACCCAGCACACGTGGGACGGCATCTGCCGTGGGGGGCCCTAGCCTTGGGGGAGGGAGCCCCAGACATGTCTCCCTGGCACCCATCAGTCTCCAGGGACCTGGGCAGCCCTTCCTCCACTTCCTGGCTGTCCTGGCCTCCAGAGGGAAAGGAGGGACATACTCAGTAAACTGGGACTTGGTCCCTGCTAGGCACCATGATCCTGTTTGATCTCCCTCCTCCAGGATGGCCCCCTGGATTCTTCGCACCCCAGATTTTTCCTGCTTGGATCCATGCAGCCCCACAGTGCAGTAAACTTAAGCACCATAGACTGTGGCTCAAAAACAAACACACGCGGCCGACCCGGGTTCGATCCCCGGCATCCCATATGGTCCCCTGAGCACTGCCAGGAGTAATACCTGAGTGCAGAGCCAGGAGTAAACCCGGTACATCGCCGGGTGTGACCCAAAGAGAAAAAAAATCAAAAAGAAACACACTCCTTAACTTTACGTATTTATTTATTTATTGCTTTTTGGGTCACACCCAGTGATGCACAAGGGTTCCTCCTGACTCTGCACTCAGGAATTACTCCTGGCAGTGCTCGGGGGACCATATGGGATGCTGGGAATCGAACTCGGGTTGGCCATGTTCAAGGCAAACACCCTACCCGCTGTGCTATCATTTTCCAGCCACCTCGCTTCATTTATTTTATGTGGGGGCCACAAGTGACAGTGCTCAGGGCTTTCTCCTGTCTCTGTACTCAGGGACTACGTGGGGTTCCGGGCCTCAAACTCGGGTTGGCAGCAAGTAAGCGGGTGCTGTAGCCACTGGACCATCGCCCTGGCCCCAATCCAGCCCTTAATTTTATTTATTTATTTATTTTTTGCTTTTTGGGTCACACCCGGCGATGCACAGGGGTTCCTCCTGGCGGTGCTCAGGGGACCATATGGGATGCTGGGAATCAAACCCGGGTCGGCCGCGTGCAAGGCAAACACCCTACCCGCTGTGCTATTTCTCCAGCCCCACCAACCCTTAATTTTAAACTTAACCCATAACCTTCAACTTATCCTTAACAAAAACCTCCAACTTAATGCAACCCTAACCAGCCCTTAACCCTGAACCTTAACCTTAACTCTTTTTTTTTTCTTTTTGGGTCGCACCTTGCGATGCTCAGGGGTTACTCCTGGCTCTGCACTCAGGAATTACTCCAGGCAGTGCTCAGGGGACCATATGGGATGCTGGGAATCGAACCCGGGTCATCTGCATGCAAGGCAAACACCCTACCTGCTGTGCTATTGCTCCAGCCCCCTTAACTTTAACTCAATATCAATTTTAATTTTAACCAATAAATCTTAATAATAGTATAAGGATAGGACGTTTGCCTTGCACACGGCCAACCTGGGTTTGATTCCTCCGTCCCTCTCCGAGAACCAGGTAAACCGCCGAAAGTATTTCGCCCGCACGGCAAAGCCTGGCAAGCTCCCTGTGGCATATTTGATATGCCAAAAACAGTAATAAAAAGTCTCACAATAGAGACGTTACTGGTGCCCGCTCAAGCAAATCGATGAACAAGGGGAGGACAGTGCTATAGTGCTAAATATAACCTTAACCACCAGCTTAAAACTTAACCATAAAATGTAAATTAACCTTAACCATAATCAACCATAACCTTAACCCTTCACTGTAGCTTGTGACCTTAAGCGTTGCCTTCTCCTAAGCAAAAGTATGAGGTGACCCTTAAGGAAATACCCTTAACTCTTTGTGTTTGTTTATTTGGGGGGTCACACCCATCAGTGCTCAGGGGTAACTTCTGGCTCTGCTCTCAGGAATCACTCCTGGAAGGCACAGGGGACCGTACAGGGTGCTGGGGCTTGAGCCTGGGTCGGCCACGTGCATTAGAATGCCCTCCCCGCTGCCCGGCTCTCAGACCCCAAGAGCCTTCATTGCTCTTACCCACAACTTTTCTCTGAACTCATTGTTTTGATATTTTTTAAAATTTTTTTTTTTGCTTTTTTGGGTCACGCCCGGTGATGTACAGGGGTTACTCCTGGCTCTGCACTCAGGAATTAACCCTAGCAGTGCTCAGGGGACCATATGGGATGCTGGGAATTGAACTCGGGCCGGTCGTGTGCAAGGCAAAGGCCCTACCGGCTGTGCTATCGCTCCAGCCCCTCATTGTTTTGATCTTAACACAAAACTTTTTGCTAGTTTGATGCGTTGGGGGGCCCCACACGGTGAGCGCGCAGGGCTGACTCAGAGATCACTCCTGGTGGGGCTCAGGGGACCTTACGGGGTACGGAGATGGAACTGGGGTCAGCTACTTGCAAGGCCAGACCCTCCCAGCTGTACTGCTCTCGGGTCACTCCTAAGCTTTTAGCCTTGACCTCAACCCACAGCCTAGCCTGAGCCTGGGCCAGAACACGAGCCCGAAGCCTTCACTCCGCCCTATCCGCGCATCACCTCACAACCGTCTCCCCGTCAGCCGCGCCTGCTCGTAGGCTGAGGGTCAGCGACACTGGCCGGTGTAGGGAACCCCCCACCCAGGCTGCTCCGGGGTGTGGGACCCGCCTCCCCCTGCTGTGACCCGGCACTTCCGACAGTCCGGGCAGAGCTCCCGGGGGGCCTCCTAGGCTGGGCAGAGCACTATCCCATGAGTCTCAAACTGTGTGGTGGGCGGGCACCGCTCCTCCGTGACCCCCCTCCTCGCTGCTGGGCGGGCTCTGTTGCTCCCACAGCAAAAGTGCCTCAGCCCCTTCTCCCCGCCCCTCTGAGCATTGGTCACTGCTTGCCGGGCCTTGAGTGCCACAGCCCCGGGTTCCGGTTGGACCTGGGGGGAGCCGGCAGCCCACCCCACGGCACCCCGGAGAACAGGAGGTTGGGGCTCCTGCCTGGGTGAAAATTCTGCACATGGGCTGGAGCAATAGCACAGCGGGTAGGGCGTTTGCCTTGCACGCGACCAACCCGGGTTCGATTCCCAGCATCCCATATGGCCACATGAGCACCACCGGGGGTAATTCCTGAGTGCAGAGCCAGGAGTAACCCCTGTGCATCACCGGGTGTGACCCAAAACGAAAAAAAGAAAAACTCTACACAGCTGCGCAGAGCCAGGCCTGGGTGGGGGCCAGCGGAGGCCCCCAGAAAGCCCAGCCCAGAGGACCCAGGGTCACCCCGGTTCCCAGTGCTGAGACTATGGGACACACAGATTAGGGGTACACAAACACCCCAGGCCTTGTACCCTCCACCCCAGATGAGGTGGACCTCTGGCCCTGGAGTGTGTGGCTGTCAGCCCAGGTCTGGTTTGTGGAGGACCTGTTGGGGGTCGCACTATTTCCTCCCTAGATAGAGACCCCTACCTCTGTTGATAGGACCCTTGCCTGGTGGAACCAAGAGCGGCCCTCATGCCGAGGGGGCTCCTGGGCGGCTGGAAACCCTAAAAGTCACACATAGTGCCAGGCCTGCTCTGTGGCTTCATCCCTTCCCGGGGACAGGGTCGGGGAGAGCCCATCTGCGCCCACACCAGGATCCCGGGTGCCCCCACCTCTCCACCCACTCAGCTCCGGGGGCCTGAACAGGCACCAAGTTCTCCCGGGCCCCAGCCCCCCCGAGCTGGGGATTGGCAGTGTGGGCGCCCAGCCTGTCCCCCCACACTGCAGGAGGCCCCTAATAATCAGGCTGCTGAGAGCAGGGAGGGGCGCGCCCGAGACCACCCACCCCACCCAAATCCCCACCCGGAAATCTGGCCTGCTGGCACCGAGGGCCTTGCCCGCCGCAGAGGCAGCAGCCACACGCCCACTTCCGGGGGACAGGAAAGCCGGGTTGGCCTGTCCGGGGCGGGGTGGGGGGGTGACTCGGCTCCTGGGGTCCACCCACGACTCCCCCCAGTGGCCAGACCCGGGCTCAGGCAGGGCCCGACAGCTGGCCCCAGAACGGGAACCCAGCCGGATCAGGATCAGCTCACGGGCCGCCTCTCCCAGCCCAGACTCTAATCGCCCCAGGAATGCTTGAGCTCACAATACAGGCCCCCCCCACACCTCCTCACACCCCGCCTGGAGCCCCCTTTCATTTGGGGCTTAGGGAAGACATGCGGGAAAAGCTCCGGAGAAAGTCGGGGTCTCAGGGAAGGGGGCGGCGTCCTGGCGCCCAGCTGGGCCGCCCCTGGGTGGACGTGGGCCTGAGCAGCTTCACCAAGACTTGGCGGCGGTGGTGCTCTGGGTAGACTGAGTGTCCAGGTGTCTGGGGGGGACAGGGACCCCAAGCCAGGTGTGGTGCTCCCCTGGGGCCTGCTCAGCTCTGGACGCTCCTGCTGCTCCTCCAGTGTCCTGGTCCCCTCTGCCCTCTCCCACCTGACCCCGGACCCTCTCTCTAGGCTGCCGGGAGCCCACCCCGTCTGTCTCACCTGTGAGGCTAGTATCCTTCCCATGGACGCTCACCTCTGCTCTCGGGCCTGGACATCCGGCGCAGGGCCATAGCAGGCAGCAGAGGAGTTCTCTTCGCCAAGGGGCACTCACGTTGGGGAGGCCGCGCCCTGGGGGGGGGTGGGCAGAGTCCAGTGGTGAACCCCCTCAGGCCAAGGAAAGGCCAGTTCTGCAGGGGTGAGGAGGGAAGGGACGCTGGGGGTTGGGGAGAAGGGACGAAGGCCGTGGCTGGAAGCCCCCGGGGAAGCAGAGGTCAGAGATGGCACCGGGGTAGGGGACAGGGGCTGAAGCTTGGGGTGAGGCTGGCAGTAGTGCCTGGTCCAGCCTGCTCCAGAGTGGCCGTAAGGGCCCCACCCCCATCCCCTCTCTCCTCCCTCTGGCACCCAGCTGTCCCGCTGGACCGTGGGGTCCCTTCCCCTGGGGGTAAGTGCTCCTCTGAGTCAGGCCAGCCTGGAGCTCGGAGAGAGACCTCTGTCGCCCAGGGCTGACTGCTGCCTTGGGTGGGCCAAACGGGGTGACCCAGAGCCGTGCCCCCTCCCCACCCCTGTCGGACCCATGGGCACTGTATTCGCTGGGCCCTGCACCCCGACCCTGGACTGGTGACCCCAGAGCCTACTGCTTTTCACAGTGCAGGGCTGCAAGGCTTACTGACCCCATTGACAGATGGGGAGACTGAGTTGCTGCATCGGAGAGCGAGGGACGGGGTCCCCACCAGCCCCCCTCCCCCGCTCCGGGACCCAAGATGAGTGATTCCTCCCAGGTCCTGGGGGGCTTTCACCAGATTTCAGCCCATGGCTTCTCCTCCTTATGTTTGCTTTCGCTTTGGGGTCTCACCAGGCATTACCGGTGTGTGTGTGGGGGGAGCTACTCCCTGTCTGGTGCTCAGGAGGCACTCCTGGCAGTGCTGGAGGTTGACCCTCTGTTCCTGCCCTGACCTGCTTCCAGGACATGGGGTGCGGGGAGGGCGCAGGAGGAGAACAGGACACGGGTTTGCAGAGCACCTGGACTTTGGGGGTACCTCCATCCCTACGGGAACCACGCTCATGCTCCCCTGTTCCAGGCTGGAGGGGGTCCTCTGCCGTGCAGGACTGCCTGGTCTTAACACCCCTGTGTCCTGGGTGGGGAGCTCGGGCGCTCGGCTGGGTGAGGTGGCTGCAGGTGGGAAGGAAGCGGGTGGGATCGTCCCAGAGGCGGGACAGACCCCCAGGGACAGGCTCCACCATCCTCACACGGCTCCGGTCCAGCAGCAGGTGGGTTTCAGGCCCTGCCAGAGTCATTTCCCCTCCCCTGGACAGGGTTCCTGTCTGGGGCTTCAGCCCGCAGGAATGCAGGGGCCAACCCAGGACTCAGGGGAGGCATCAGGCAGGCTGTCCAGAGGGCCTGGAGGGAGCTTTCCCTTGGGGAAGGACAGGAGAGGGGAGCATTTGAATAGGCAGAACCTTCTAGAAGTTTCCAGAAGCTTCCTTCTGGAAATATGAAGAAAAGGAGGGTTCCTTCCTGGTTCTATTGACTATCAGTCTATGAAGTGCCTTGACCTGTGTGTGTGCACCTCAGTTTCTTCATCTGGACCATGGCGGCTCTAATGTACCCTGAGAACAGTATTCTGGAACACAGGCCCTCAGCCTCCAGCTCCAGGTCTCTGTGTTTGGGAAAGGTCAACTCTCCTCTCAGTCACTCCGGCCTGGCGTGGCCTCCCCTAGGCAGGGATGAGCTGTACCAGGGGCCCAAGGTCAGCCGCGGGGACAGTTAAGCTGCCAGGCACCCGGACACACGGTGGGCATGGCTGGGGCTCAGCACTGCCGGCCCTGGCAGCCTGTCAGACGCGGCGGCCCCCGCGGGAGCTGACTTGGCAGGGGCCGCCGGCCTGCCCCGGACACATGGGGGGCCCCCGGCGGCAGGTGCGGGCTCAGCTGAGGGCACCTCCCGGGAATGTGGGGGCCGGGCCAGGTCGGGTGGGTTCAGGCGTCTCCGGGGATCGTGAAGCCGGGCTAGGGTGGGCTCAGCCCTGTCTCCTGCACCCCCTGTCCCCTGATTCAGCCCCTGGGACTCTGCCAGTGCCCTTGGAGGGGTTGGCCCAGGCGTGGGCACACCGTGGCCTGCTGGGGAGCTGGAACAACAGTGGCTTGTTCCTAAGCCAGGCGGGTTGTTCTAGGTTGCCCAGTGCGTGTCCTCAGCCCCCCACCCCGTCCCCGTCTTCCAGGTGAAGAAACGCAAACATGCTCAGGATTCCAGTTCCAGAGGAAGTTTCTAGAAAGACCTAGAAACGTTCCCTGCCCACTCCTCTCCCTCTGCGCCCAATGCCTGTGGGCAGAGAGTGGGTGTCAGGCCTGGGCGGGCCCCCATTCAGGCACTCTCCTGCGTGGGCCGGCCCAGCTCCCCCCGCAGGCAGGGCTCCTCTCCTTGCGCTCAGTCCAGCTCCCTGCTGGCCGGGCCCTGGCCACAGGGATCTGCCTGGCCCGGCGTGGGAGAGACTGGCACTTGGCCGCCGCTGGACCGTGGGTTTGGCCCACAGGTGCCCGGCAGTGACGCCAGCCTGTCCTTTGTCACTTCGTGAGCTGTCGGGGCCCCGGGACTACTTAAAGGGCCGTGTCGGTGCTGGCCAGGCCTGCAGCGACTCGGGACCCCGCAGACGATGGTAGGCTGGGCTGCCCCACCCCGGCCTCTTTCCCTCTCACCCTTGCCTGGCCGTGGCATCCTTTGTGATGCCCTCCCCCACCCTGGCCTTGACCTCGCTCCTCTCTCTGACATCCTTGACCTTGACCTCACGTGGCCCTGACCTTTCCTTCTCCTTTCGTGACACATCCTGACCTGCCCCTTCCCAGTGATCCATTGACCCGTGTGGGCCCTAGTTTGAGGGTTTGGGGTCCTGGTTTGGGGGGCTGGAGACCCTGGTTTGGGGGCCCTGATTTGGGGGGGCTTAGGGGTCCTGGTTTGGGGAAACTGGAGACCCTGGTTTGGGGGGTTTTGGGGTCCTCGTTTGGGTTTCTGGTCTTCAGGATGTGGGGCTAACGGGGGGGGAGGGCAAGGAGGATTCAGTCTTGGAGGCCACAGCAGTGTGACCCCGCAGGGTGTGTGAGGTCAGATTTGGGGTGTGTGGGGTCAAGATCAGGACTCCAGACTGGGGTTCATCAACTTTGTTGGGGGATCCTCAACCACTCGGACCTCTGGGGGCCTTCCTAGCCCAGGACTGCTGCCGAGGTTTCTCTGCAGCCCCTCAACGTTCTAATGCATCAGTGTCCACCCTCCTCCATCCTACTGGCCTGAGGACTCTTCCCTGGTGGCTAATCTCAGCTCAGAGGCACCTCCTCCAGGAAGTCTGCCCTGAGTGGCAGCAGGGGTCTCAGATGCCGTCCCCTCCTTCACACCCCTCTCCCGATCATTCTTGAAGGAGGCTGACTCAGCCCTGGGTCCTCAGGGCCTGGCTGGAGGTCAGCCAGGGCCCTCATGCTAATTCTGAAACTTTGAGTTTTATACGTGAGCACTGAGGCTCCGAGCAGTCTTGATTCAGAGCTCGGGAGCACCCAGCGGGGACCCGGCTAATGTGGGGTGAGACGTCACCTCTGCCCACAGCGGGGCCTGTGGGGGAGTTTTTCTTTTGGGAGACACAGGGCAGCTGGCTGGAAGAGTCCCGACTCGAGGCAGGGCACTGGGCCTCAGTTTCCCCTGGAAGGCCAGAGAAAACCACCCCTCCTCTCTGGCGGGTGCTGGGGTGGGGGGGCGGCGCCCAGGAGGGACGGAGGGAGGCTGGGAGGCGCCCGACTCGCCAGCAGCACCTGAAGGACGGGGCGAGGCTGGGTGGGGGGCAAGGAGGCCGAGGGCAGGTCTGAGGGGAGAGGAGCCGAAGGGCCCCCCAGACGGAAGTGAGGGATTTTTATTAATCAGCGGGAAATGTATATGTAATTACGCGAGATGAACTCGGCGGGGAGGCTCTCTCCTTTATGATGTCTGAGGGGATTTATAAATATTACAGAGGCTTTACAGCATCTCCCAGCCCGGCCCTGCCAGCTCCTTTCAAAGGATTAGCGCAGACAAAGCGCCCACTGAAAGCTAATTATAAGTCAGCGATGCCTCTGCTGCGGGGTGCCAGCCCGGGAGGGGGGCCGTGCGGGGGTGGGGGAAGTTGGGGGGACAGGAGTGAGCCCGGCGGGGGAGGGGGACCACACAGGCACTGGGGGGCAGGAGAAGCTGGGCTCAGGGGCTGGGGTGGGGGCAGGGAGCGGGGCAGGGGCACCCACGCAGCAGCCCATTCGGAGAGCCGTCCCCCAGGGGGGCCGGGAGGTGACCCCCAGAGTATTCCCTGAGACCCCCGCTTCTTGGCAGAAACTGCAGCCCGGGAGGGTCAGGAGACCCTCGGGACACCAAGTGGCTGCCCACTCCCAGGCAGGGCTGTGGGGGCGGGGTTTTGGGGGGGTCGCGGCTTGCTCGGACCCCCACAGCTATTTCCAACTCCGCCCCACCCTGACCCCTGCAGCGGCTGCAGCTGGGGGGTCTCCAAGTTGGGGGGAGGGTCAGGGCTGCCTTTGCAGGTGGGACCCCAGGAACTGAGCATGAGGACAGGGTGGGGTTATGGGCGCAGTAGATCAGGGGTCGGAGGCTGTGGCCCCAGCAAGTCCCCCCCCCAACCTCCCCTTGTGCCCACAGGCTCCCCGAAGGGCCCGGAAGCGTGTGGAAGGCGGCGCCAGCTCCAACGTCTTCTCCATGTTCGACCAGAACCAGATCCAGGAGTTTAAGGAGGTGTCAGGCCTGGGGGCAGCCCAGCCTGGAGGGGTGGGGGGAGACTGGGGCCAAGGGTGTCCCCAGGAGCCCCCCTGCTCTCCCTGGGGAGTATGAGCTGCACACGAAGTCCCACTCTGCCGTGCATGACCACCTGCCCCAGCTAGTCCCCGGGGGTCTGTGGGCACGTTGGCTGGGCCAGGGGGCTCACTCGCCACCCCCCACCCCGTCTTCGCAGGCCTTCACCATCATGGACCAGAACCGTGATGGCTTCATCGACAAGGAGGACCTGAGGGACACCTTCGCTGCCCTGGGTGGGTGGCGGGCCGGGTGGCTGTCCCAGTGCACCGGGGAGCTCAGAGCAGGGGCACCCCAGTCTGGGAGCCCAGCAGAGACCCCTGGGGTCAGCCGATCCCGCAGGAGACAGGGTGTGGGGGCAGGAAGGTCCATGCACTAATAGGGGAGCCAAGGGGGGGGCGGTCCCTGGGAGCAGGGAAGGGTCTCCCCGGGACCCCAGGCTGCTGCCGGCACAGTGGGTCCACCCGTCTTGGGGTGCTGGAGGCTCCCTGTGATCTTCAGCTTCTGCTGCTTTGGCCTCAGTTTCCCCTCTGGGCCACAGCTGTTTTGCTGCCTTCGGAGAGGTGGGGGTGGCTTGCTAACGGGGGTGGGGGTCCAGCAGGCGGGAAGGCGGAGGCGGCGCCCTGTGCCCAGCTGGGCCTCCTGACTGTGGGCAGCGGTGGGGCCTCTGGCTCACTGTCCCCCACCCCCAGGCCGCATCAACGTGAGGAACGAGGAGCTGGAGGCCATGGTGCGGGAGGCCCCGGGGCCCATCAACTTCACCGTCTTCCTGACCATGTTTGGGGAGAAGCTGAAGGGTGAGGGGCCTGGGGCCCCGGGGAATGGGCTTGGGGGTGGTCAGGACCTGCCCCACCGGCCCTGTGGACACCAGGAGGAAGGTTCTGGAAGCCACTGTGACCCAGTCCGGGCAGGACATGGACCAGGGGAGGGTTGGGGGGGTCCCCACGCCCTGCCTCAGGCTTCCCTGTCCCGGGCTGCTGCAAAGGGACCCCAATTCGGCAATTTGTAGGGTCTGGAGGGCTTTGCTCCCAGCCAAGGAACCTCCTGCCAGGATCCGAGAGGAAAAGAGAACCCCCTCTTTGCCTCGCTCAGTGCTGGGGGCTTCCTCCAGCCTGTCCCTGGATTTAGTGACCCCCATGCCAGGCAGTCCAGAAAGATTTAGCCCGGGCCCTCCCTTCACCCACCAAGGCCCCCCATGCAGGAGAGACGGAGCTCCCTGGCAGTGTGTTGGAATGATCCCACCTAACAGCGTGGGTTCGGCTTGATGAAAATCCTAACACCCTCCTGGGGGCGGGGGGGCTGAACGAGCACCCCAGCCAGGGCCTCCTGTCCTGGGGATGACCGTGGCCTTGGGGCTCCCCGACCCCTGGGCAGCAGGTGGAGGGGGGCCCTGCAGCGAGGCGCGGAGGTTCTGGCCAGGCCGGGAGCCGGTCCCCCAGGAGACTGCGCTAGCTCCAGGCACCTCACTTCACTGGGGCGGTTATGGGGGACCCACACCTGGCAGGGCTTCGGGGGCATGCAGGACTGTAACCCAGAGCCTCGCAGGGGACGGGGGCGGGGGGACACACGGCCCTAGTCAAGGCACCCCCAGACCATCTCTGGGGTGAAGGAGAATCTGTGGGGGCGATCTCAGAGAGCAGTGCAGTTCCTCTTCCCGGCCCTGACAGGCCTCTGAGACCCCAGGAGGCCAACTGCCCCCAGCCCACCTGCTCTCTGGCCGGGCAGACCGGGAGCACTGTCCGCAGAGCCCTGGGCGGCCTCCAGTGGCTCCTGGCCTGCAGTTAGACGCTGGTGAGGTGACCTAGGCACCATCCCGTCCCACACAAGGTGACAACTAGGGAGGACACAGCTGACCGAACCCAATCTGATGGGGGAGTCCTAACTAGCCCTGATCCAGACTGATGGGGAGGCAAGCTGGCCTGACAGTCAGAGGGAGAGGGAAACACTTATGCGTCTATGGGGCAGACAGAGGTGCTCTAGTCTGATGGGGGAGGCAGGGGAGAGGGAGCACCTAACCAGAGGGAGGAGCCGGATTGTGGCAGACAAGGGGGGGGGGGCTCTTGGGAGGTCCCATAATCTTGGCCTCACACCTGCCCCTTATTAGTGGAGGCTTGTAGGCAGACAGAGCCTGTTTCTGGGCAGGGGAGCGGCGGGGGGGGGGGGGCGGTCTGGGCCAGAGCACCAGGCCTGATGGTGGCAGACCCATGCCTGGGCGTGGCCCCAAGCCTGTCCTCCTGCATGCCCCCAGGAACAGACCCCGAGGAGACCATCCTCCACGCCTTCAAGGTCTTCGACGCGGAGGGGAAGGGCTTCGTCAAGGCCGACTTGTGAGTGCCAAGCGTCCAGCTGCAGGAGCGTCCCCCCCCCCCCCTCAGGGCCCCAGGGTCCTCGTGAGCGGGTGTCAGGCCTGCAGGGGACAGAGCGGGTAGGGCCCCGAGGTGGGGGGGGGGGGGTGGGAGCAGACCTCGAAGGGTGACCGGGGAGCATTTGAGCAGGAGCGCAGGTGAGGAGAGGGTGGGTGGAAGGGGGCAGTGCAGACAGGTGGACAGGACACGGAGTGGGAGCCCCTTTCTACCCTGCGGCTGAGAGGTTGGAGAAGGGTCAAGCAGCGGCACCCTGGAGGCCAGCCTGGAGGGGGTGAGAAGCTGCAGTGCCAGGAGGTCGCGGTGGGGGCAGAGGTCTACAGGCAGGTTGGTGGGCTCAGGGTGGGGACAGGAAGCACTGACAGGACCAGAGTTGGGGGGCAGGAAGGTCCCAGACTGACAGAGGGTGGAGGCAGGGCCATGGAAATGGGGGGTTGAGGGGGGGGCTCTGGGCCATCTGGCACGGGGCACGGCTGGGGGACTGGAGAGACACCCACCCCAGCCGCTCCCATGGGCCCCCAGAAAGCCTCTCGACCCCACCCGGGACACCCCTCCACTGCAGCCCTCCCCATCTCGGAGGTCAGTAGGGTCAGGGGAACACAGGACTCTGGCCTGGGGGCCGGCACCTGCAACCCCCCCACCTACTCCATCCCGCACAGCATCAAGGAGAAGCTCATGACCCAGGCTGACCGCTTCAGCGAGGATGAGGCAAGTGGTCACTTCTCAGGAGGGGTCTTCCGGGGTGCAGCCTGCCCAGCCCTCCTTGCCCCCCCCCCCCGAGTCAAAGATCCCCCTTGCGTCCTGCCTTGAGGTCAGGGCACTGCCTTTCAGCTGCAAAGAGTGGGGCCCTGGCTGTGGCCCCCGGGAGCCAGGCCCTGCTGAGACCCCGCTCCCCCACACCCCACCACCAGATCAAGCAGATGTTCGCGGCGTTCCCTCCAGACGTATGCGGCAATGTGGACTACCGGAGCCTGTGTTACATCATCACGCACGGCGAGGAGAAGGACTAGCACACCTGGCGGGACCCCCGTGGGGGGCCGAACACAGGACGCACCTCTCACCCCAGAGATCTGGGGCCGCAGCAAAATAAACCTTGCGAAGAGTTCTGAGCATCTGTGATTTGCGTTGTTTGTGAGGCAATGGGGGGGGGGGGGGGGGGAACCCGGGGAACATTCCCAAGCGGGTGGTTTTTCCAAAACCGCTTTTCTTCCCTGGCTTGTTTCGAATGTTCCCGGCTGATGAGCTGCTGCTTGGAACTAGCCGGCAGCAGGGACGGACTCCAGCTGGCCCAGGACACGGCTGGCACCAGGAAACTTTTATTGAGCACCTACTGAGAGTCGGAACCAACATCTCTGAGGAGGAGGACGAGCGAGCGTCAAGCCTGGGGCCGTCCTGCAGGGGAGGGGGGTGGCCATCAAGGAGGTTTGGGAGCAAAACAAAACACTCCTGCTTGGCCTTTAAGGACAGGCATGACAGGCGGGCCAGCAGGCAGTGACCGGGCAGACCCTGACAGAGCTGGGCGGGAACACAGCAGCTTCAGCGCTGGGTGGCATGTGGCCAACCCGGGTGTGATTCCCAACTCCCTAAATGATTAACACAAACAAACACAAAAGTTCCCCACTCTTCAAGGATACCCTTAAAAAATGCTTTCCAGGGACCAGAGAGATAACACAGCCGTAGGACACTCACCTGACACACAGTCAACCCAGGTTCTATCCCCGGCACCTCAAACAGCACCCTGAGCACCTCCAGGAGTGACCCCTGAGCGGAGAGCCAGGAATAACCCCTGAGCACTGCAGGGTGTGGCCCCCAAACCAGGGAGAAAAAAAAACCCTTCCCATTGACAACGAAAACAAGCAAACAGCCCCACAGAGTTGCCTGGTGGAAGGAAGCGGTAGAGAAAGCTCTGGAAGCTACTGGGATTCTCATTCCCCCAGAAACAGGAAAAGAACATCCTTAAGGCACCTCCTGCCCTAAATCACTCGAAAAAAGCCACAGGGCCAAGGGTCCGCAGGGACGTGTGAATTCCTGGGTGCTAGGAGGGTGAAGGGGGCAGCGGGAGTCCAGGGGTTGCTCCATCCCCAGCCCAGCAGCAGGACAGAGAGCCATGGAAGCACCCCAGGAGGGGCAACTTCACAGGACAGTGGCCTCAGGGGTCTCAGACGCGTGCCACACACGGAGGCCACGAAGGGCCGGACGCAGAGCGCACCCCGCCGAGCTGCTTGGCCATGTCATCAGGATTGGTGACATGGTCAACAGGTTTGCCACGTGCAAGGCCAGACAGTCCCCGGGAGCCACCACCTCGGGGCACATGCTCGGGTGTGTCCCCGTCAGCTCGGTCTAGGATGTTCTCTGCAGCCCCCATGGATTTCACTGGTGTCTCATCACGCTCACGTCACACCCCTGCACCCAGGCCTGGCCTGCTCCCGTCTGGGAATTCGCCTTCCATTTCCAAGGGAAATCAGCATCCTATGCCTGGATTCTTTTTCTTTTTTTCCCCTGGAGAAGGTGGGGAGTGTTGAGCCACTCCTGACAGTGCTCAGGCTGACTCCTGGAATTGTGCTCAGGGATGACTGCTGGCAGTGCTCAGGGGACCCTGTGGGATTCTGGGGAGTGAACTCAGGGCAGCCCTCATGGAAGGCAAACTCCCTCCTTGCTGTACTGGCCCCAGAAACTTGCTTACTTGCAGTTTTTCTTTTTTTTTTTTCTTCCTTCCTTCTTTCTTTCCTTTCTTCTTTCCTTCTTTTCTTTCTTTTATTGGGTCATACCCAGCAATGCTCAAGTCTTACTCCTGGCGCTGCACTCAGGAATTACCTCTGGTGGTGCTGAGGAGATGCTATGGGATGCCGGGGATCAAACCCAGGTTTGCCGTGTGCAAGGCAAACACACTCTGGGCCCTACACTCGTTTTCCAGCAGGCATTTGCCAACCTCTCCCATTCTGCCGGCTGCCTGCCTTGTCGCAGCAAGTTGATTAATGCCTGGATTCATGTCTAAAGGGGGGTGGTTTGGGGCCGAAGGACAGCACAGTGGGGAGGGTGTTTGCCTTTCATGCGGCTGACCCGAATTCAATCCCCAGCATCCCATATGGTCCCCTGAGCACCACCAGGAGTAATTCCTGAGTGCAGAGCCAGGAGTAACTCCTGAGCATTGTAGGGTATGACCCAAAAAGCAAATAAGTAAATAAATTTAAAACTTTAAAAAAAAAATTAAAGGGGGGGGGGTGGTTTTCGTTTTCAAAACCAGGACTCGAGTCCTTTTGAGCACTTCTCTGTCAAACATGGTGTGAGGTAGGGATCTAACTTCTTTTTCTTTCTTTTTTTTTCTGCTGTTCCAGTTCCCTCCCATCACTGCTCCCTGAGTCCTTAACATCACTGACCAGGGAGGTGCATCAGCTTGTTCCTAGTCCCCTGAGCTCTCTGTCTTGAATGGCATACTTCAGGATCCATTTACACAGCTGCGTTCAAAAGTGGTGGAAGTCACGGGGTTAGGCTGAATAACGGTCACCTCAGGGGTCACCTCGAGGAGGAGGAGGGCTGAGAGAAACAGGCACTTCGAATCTTGGTCTAGATGGTGGGTGCTCAGGCAGAGACACTCATCTTGGTGGGGAACGGAGGGTGGAGGGAGAGGAGGGAAGGAGAGAGGGAGAGGAGGAAGGGGAAGAGAGGAAGGAAGGAGGAGGAAGGGAAGAGAGACAAGGGAGGAGGAAGGGAGGGAAATGAGGGAGGTAAGGAGGGACAGAATGATGAGGGACAGATGGGAAGGGAGGAGGGTGGGGAGGAGGGAGCAGAGAGGAGACAGGAGAGCCACGTCAGTGGTGGGGGGCAGGTAGATGGGGTGGGAGTCTTTGGGGTCGGGGGGACTCTGGGAAGTGGGGATTGACTCTGGGAGCATCTGTGCTCACCTTGGGCTTTGCTGACCATGATGGGGAGTCCCGGGCCCCCCTGGCTGCAAAGCCAGACCTGGGGGAGCCTGTCGGGGCCCGGCAGGTTGGGTGAGGAGAGTTGGAGCTGGAGACCTCGGAGCTAGGGGGCCCGGGACAGGGAGAGGTGGGCACGGAGGGCGGAAGGCTAGGTGGGGGCAGGACCAGGAGGAGAGAGGCCCGGTGTTGGTCGAGTGCCCAGGCCTTGCTGCCATGGAGGAAGCAGGAGGCCCCAGGGAAGCCTGGGCACTTCCTACAGCCACGGGCACGGAGGGCGGCCCTGGGCTCAGTGCCCCTCGGGGGAGGGCCCCCACCTCAGGACTCGAGGGGCAAAGTCTGCGAGGATGGGTGGCTGGCTGGGATGCTGGTGGGTCCCCACCCCGCCTGGCTCCTTATTGCTCTCCGATCACTCAGAGATCCTTCCTGGAAAGACGCTGCCGGAACCTGCCAGACCTGTTAGCGGCAAAGACCCAGGGTCAGGACAGAAGGTGACACCAGGCAGCTGCTCCCACACCCCCCGGAACCCTGCAGGGACCCCCAGGGGAGGTTCATGCAGCTGTAGTCTAGGTAGTCTGGGTCCTTTCCACGGGCCTCATGAAGAAAGACGGGTGTCTCCCCGGAAGCGCCAGCAGGTCTCACAGGGGCCCCTTCCTCCACTGATGCCCTGGAGGTCTTCATTCCCCTTCCTGCAGCCGCCTTCAGCACCCACAACCTCCCAAGGAGACAGGAATACCCAGGAGCATCCACAGAGCCCCCCATCCTGGGTGCAGGCAGAGGGCACCGAGAGCACGAGGAAGATGTATACAGGCCTCTCAGGAGCCAGCAGTCACTGCAGGGCTGCAGGAAGGTCAGGGCCTCCTGGCACAGCTGCAGCCACAAACCTCAGTGCCCATGGCCACAGGAACTTTGCATAGGCTCCTGCAGACCAATACCCCTGTATGATCCCCAGACCCGTCAATAGATACCTAGAACCCTGAGTATGATGCCCAGAACCCTGAGTATGAAGCTTAGAACCCTGTGTATGATGTCCAGAACCCCAGAATGATGCCCAGAACCCTACGGATGATGCCCCAAGCCCCCCAGTATGATGCCCAGAATCCTAGGATGATGCCCAGAATCTCAGGAAGATGCTCAGAACCCCAGGGTGAACCCCAGAACCCCAGGATGATGCCCAGAACCCCGAGTATGATGCCCAAAACCCCGAGTATGATGCCCAGAACCCCAGGATGATGCCCAAAATCACCCAGTATGATGCCCAGAATTCTAGGATGATGCCCAGAACCCCAGGATGATACCCAGAACCATCCAGGATGATGCCCAGAACCCCGAGTATGATGCCCCGAACCCCAGGATGATGCCCAGAACCCTGAGTACGAAGCTTAGAACCCCATGTATGATGTCCAGAACCCCAGAATGATGCCCAGAACCCCAAGGTGATGCCTAGAACCCTAGGATGATGTCCAGAACCCCAGAATGATGTCCAGAACCCTACGGATGATGCCCCAAGCCCCCCAGTATGATGCCCAGAATCCTAGGATGATGCCCAAAATCTCAGGATGATGCTCAGAACCCCAGGGTGAACCCCAGAACCCCAGGATGATGCCCAGAACTCCAAGTATGATGCCCAAAACCCCAGGATGATGCCCAGAACCCCAGGATGATGCCCAGAACCCCCCAGTATGATGCCCAGAATTCTAGGATGATGCCCAGAACCCCAGGATGATACCCAGAACCACCCAGGATGATGCCCAGAACCCTGAGTATGAAGCTTAGAACCCCGTATACGATGTCCAGAACCCCAGGATGATGCCCAGAACCCCAGGATGATGCCCAGAACCCCCCAGTATGATGCCCAGAATTCTAGGATGATGCCCAGAACCCCAGGATGATACCCAGAACCACCCAGGATGATGCCCAGAACCCTGAGTATGAAGCTTAGAACCCCGTATACGATGTCCAGAACCCCAGGATGATGCCCAAAACCCCAGGATGATGCCCAGAACCACCCAGTATGATGCCCAAAATTCTAGGATGATGCCCAGAACCCCAGGGCGATGCCCAGAACCCCAGGATGATACCCAGAACCCCAGGATGATGCCCAGAACCCCAAGTATGATGCTCAGAACCCCAGGACGAAACCCAGAACCCCAGGATGATACCCAGAACCCTGAGTATGATGCCCAGAACCCCAGGATGATGCCCAGAACCCCAGGATGATGCTCAGAACCCCCCAGTATGATGCCCAGAACCCCAGGATGATGCTCAGAACCCACGGCTAGGGAACGCAGAGACCAGGTCTCTCCTGCATGTGCTGCCGTCCTGCAGTTCTCAGTGACCTTCGTGTCCCCACTGGAGGACGGCGGCTCCTGCAACCAGCTGGGCCTCATTGAGGCCAATTACCCAGCAGGCTGCTGGCTCGAGCAGCGCTTTTTCCACTGGACGGACAGTGGCCTCCATATAAATCACGAGGGGGTCACTGTTAAGAGAAACGGCAAATTCCTTCCAACCCTGTGACTGGTTAAACGGGCCCCGAGGGCAGAGCCTCTTGGCGCCCGCTGCAAAGCCCAACACTGTGAAGGGCACCCCCCCCAACCCAGCTGGACAGGCAATGTCCCTGGGGAGCCTCTGCCAACCCTGAGGGGGCCCCAGGGACCCTGCGGGCAGGCTTCACCCTCACACTACATTTTCATGGCAAATGAGGGACCCTGGACCTTTTCCACAGCCAGGAAGTAGCCCCGCTGGGGGGACCCAGATGCCAGGGCAATGAGATACCCCGAGGAATTTCTGCCTGGGGTGGGTTCCGAGGTCACCCCAGACCCCGGCCAGTTTTGGGAGGAGGCTCTCTGCTCCTGCTGCAGCCCCTGCTTGGGTCTGAGCTTTGTCCGCCTCTCCAGGGACACCCCAAGTGAGTGTCAGTCTCTTCCTGTCGTGCACAGAATTCACATGTGACGAAAGCAGAGAAAAATCTGGCAAGGGAGAGGGTTGAAGGTCAGAGGCTGCTCTTGCCCGCCCGGAGGCCCGATTTGTTCCTTTCCTCTTTCTCGAGGGAGCACTCTGGGTAAGTAAGCCTGGGGCCCAGTGGGCGGGGCTTCGGGCTGACGGACAGGCTGATGGACCTATGTGTTTGCGCCCCGCCCCCACGCTGCAGGTCAGGGAGCCCCTGTCTCCCTTCTCTCTGTGGGGATGGGACCCCACTGGACTTGCTCTGGCTGCGAGACCCGGGCACTGGGACACCAGATGTTCTGGAGCCGCGGGAGTGTGTGTGTGTGTGGGGGGGGGGGGGGGGGCAGGGCAGAGCCCACGTGACTTAGAGGGGGTGTGACTTCGCCCAGCATTGCTGGGAGGGGGCTTGGGGGCTGGTCCTGCCCACCTGAAGCTCTGCTTTGGGAATTAAGTCAAGGGCAAGCCCGAGAGAAAGGCGAGGGAGGGCAGTGGGGAGGCTGGGTGTTGGGCGAGCCTCGGGGCATTGGGGTGGGGGCTTGGGATGGGGCAGAAGGCGGGGAGGCCGCGGTTGTCCCAGGGCTGATCAGGCTGCAGGAGGGGAGGGTCCAGCCTTGACTCCTTTGGAGGGGCGCTGGGCCCCCCAGGAACGGGCGTTGAGAGACGTGGGGTGGCAGGAGGGACTGAGCTGGCACCTATGAGTGGGGACGGAGCAGGCAGCCTCTCCCAGGGATGTGGGGGGCAAAGAAGCACGCAGGGGCGTCCCCATCCTGCACCTGTCGGGAGCCCCAGAACCTGAGGACCCTGAAATCCCGGGGGGGCACCTCAGGTGTGAGCAAACGAGACACCCACAGGCACTCGGACCTCCCCAGTTCCAGCGTCCCACATGCTCCCCTTCTCCAGCTGCATCCCCGCTTATGTCCTGGTAGGGGGTGATGGTGCAAGAGTGTTGGGGCCAGGGGTTCAGAGTGGCCCCTCAGGCCTGGGCCAGAGCCCTGCATTAGCTGGGGGTGCACAGGAGGAGCAGCAGGGCTGTCTCCCACCCAGGGGCCCCCCTCCCCCAGGCCACTGGGGGGGCCGTGGCACGGCCTGGCGGGGCGGGAGAGGCCGGCCTGGAGCCACCCTAATCCTCGATTAGCTCTGACTTCAAAGCAGTGGCTTCGGCAATGCTGGAATGTCCAGCCCTGTGGGGGTGGACGGGGGACGCCTGGTTCCCATCAAGCTCCAGAGAGGAGCTGTGACCGCTGGGGGCCGTGGGGTGGCATTGGGTGGGGCTGGACTCAGGGGGCCTCTGCGGTGCCCACGCCCCACTCCATGACCCCAGGCAGGGGACTATGTCAGCAGTGGAGGGTGATGACTCCTCCTGGGGCAGACCTGGTGGGACCCCGCTGGTGCCTGCCTGAGTGGGAGCTGCCCGACCCCACAGCGCCACCTACTGTCGCCTCTAGGGCTCTGCGGCTCCAGCCGCTGACTGATTTTTCTGGGCTCCCTCCCTATGGGGTCGAATCACGCTTCCTCCTCTGGGGGCTGACCCCAGGAAAAGCTCTTTGCGGTCGGTTTCGGCAGCAAGGTTTGGTCATCACCCCCTCTATTGCCTGCCCAGTGCACTGCACTCTCTGTGACCGGACGCCGCCATGGGACACGACCAGAGAGGGTGGGGCGCCAGCCTGGGCTGCACAGCCCGAGCCCTCACAGCTGAGACGCAGAGGGAAGCTCTGCCTGCAGGGCTGCCACCCCTGCAACCCCCACGAGGACATAGATGAAGCTGGAAGGGATACGCGGCATCTGCCCCAGAGAGCCTTCCATGGTCCCGTCTTGGTCCTGCTGGGCTCCGCTGGGCCCACGAGCCTGGGATGGTCGAGACCATCCAACCGAGCTAGACTCTGATAGGGTGCTGGGTGCTCAAGGAACAGGGATCTCCAAATTCTTCTCAGTTTTCTCTCCTTGGGATGTCTGGGGTGTCCTGAGGGGGGACAACACCACCACCCCCTGCCCTGGGGCCCATGACGTGAGGTCTGGCTACTCCTCCTCTGCTTCTGGTCGGCATCACTTCTGGGACCGGGGCCGGGACCATCTCCCCCGTTTCCTTCACCACACTCAGCAGGATAAGCGTTGGTGTTGGATTAGCCAAGGACCCTGGTGCCTCTGTGGGGGTTGTTGCTTCAACCCATCACCCCTCACTAAAGGGCTCAGCAAGTTCCCCGGCGGCCCGGTGTGGGCCACAGGTCTCAGCCCAGCAGAGGCCACTGGTCCCCATCCTTGTCTGCGTGGCCCCTGCTCAGAGCACTGGTCCCCAGTCCTCCAAGCTCTCCCCAGCACCTATAATGATGTCCTCCTCCCTCACCCCCACCTCCATGGACCACAAAAGTACATCAAACTATACAGTGCAAAGGGGGCGGTATCCCAGAAGCCCCCAGTTCAGCTGAGATAACTCTGGGAGGGGTCTCGGGTCAAGCAGGGTGCAGAGGGAGTCTGGGCCCTGGGGCACCCTGGTTTTCTGCACAAGCCATCCCGTGAGGGGTTGCATGCCCAGGCACAGGGAAGGGTCCACCCCTGTCATGGAGAGAGGAACCTGTGTCATCTCAGGGAGAGGCACAGCCTCCGGAGTGAGGCCATGACGTCTGCACGTGGTTTTCCCAGAGGTCGGGAGATCCCAGAGTTCGCGCTGCCCATGGTGCGGTCTCTGGACCTTCCTCTGGTCTGTTCCTCACGGGACCCCACAGAGCACTCCAGGTGGGGAGCGGCTGAGCCCCAGGATCAGGATGAAGGCCCAGCAAGGCGTGTCTAGATTGGGTGTCCCTTAGATTTCTGCTCACACCCGGGAGCTCCCGCTTCCCGTCACATCTGAAGATTCGCTTTCGGTCCCTGTGTGTTCAGACGCCTCTTCCCGTGGCCCCGAGCTTGCCACGTGTGTGGATGATGGAGCGTAGCTGGTATTAGGACCCACAGTTTGATGAGCTGGGGGTGGGGTGGAGGGGCAGGGAGACAGGAGCTGGAGAAGGAGGGACGTTTCCCAGGTGCCGTGCGCAGGGCTGAGCACGGGTCCATCTCTTGGAATTCACGGTAACCTCAGACCCGGACAGAGATCTTTCGCTTCAAACAGACTTGCTTTTCTGTTGCTGTTCTTTGTTTCGAGGTCACAGCCGGGGAGTGGCCAGGGCTTCCTCCTGGTTCTGTGCTCAGGGGTCACTCCTGGTGCGTCTCAGGGGGCCATATGGGGCGCTGGGGATTGAAGTCAGGTCGGTCACGTGCAAGGCAAAGGCCCTCCCCCTTGTACTACCTCTTTGGTCCCACCCTTACCCCAACTACTATTAAATAATCCTAAAATACGCAGAGGGCTGAACACAAGCTTCGGGATTCAATTCTCAGGTCTTCATGGTACCCTGAGCAGCTCCAGGAGTGACCCCAACAATCAAACGAGAAAGTCTGTCTCTGTAGCACCCAGATGGTTCTGGGATCAGGGACCAGAAGGCAGGACGGGGTGACTGTCAATGTCGCCTCTGCTCTGGGTCCCCGCTGCCACGGCCTCGGGACCAGCGAACATGCCCCAGGCAGCCTGGGCGGCAGGTCTGCAGGACGGGGGGCTTCGAGGAGGTGGCCTGGGGTGGCTGCCCTATCCCCTCCAACTCCCTACCCAGCCCTTTCCATCCTCTTTGTCCACGAAGCAGCCCTGGGGGGCCCATGTCCCGCTCAGCGGCCATCAAAGACTTTACGAGGCCCCTGGCAGGCAGCTGGGTGCGGGCCAAGTGACGTCATCCACCTGGGAGCGGGCCCGGCCGCCCTGCGCCCTGAAAGCGCTTCTTGTTCTCCAGGCCGCAGCCGGCCAGGGGAGGCCCAAGAAGGAGGGTGGAGGCCGCTTAGCACCAGGGTCTCAGAGGACATGGCCTGGTGAGGGGGAGCACCCTGAGCCCACTCAGCACCCTGAGTTTTGGACACCTGTGCCCCGCCATCCTCAGGGCTATGGCCTCTTCACCCGGCAGCCCGGCTTGCTGTCCTCCTGCCAGTCGGGGAACCAGATGTGTCCAGTTCCACCATGGCCCTTGAGGCTCAGGGAGGAGCAGGGACAGTTCAGAAGGCATCAGAGAGGGACATCCTGGCAGCTGGAGGTGGGGGGGTCGTACTAGACAAGCCCAGGCATGTAGCAGAAAGGGGGGGGGGGATGAAGGCAGGGGAAGAAATCCCTGCAGGGCGGGAGCACTCCAGGCCCTGCGGGGACAGGGGTGGAAGCAGACAGGAAAGGAGTGGGGGTGACAACTGGACAAAGGGGGGAATGGGGCCCCAGGCCCCAGCAGGACTTGGGGAGAGGACTGGAGGCCAGGAGGCAGCTGCACCATGCGAAGGACCCCTTTCTGCCCTCCTCTCCCACAGCCTCGGTTTCGATGACTCGCCCTCAAGTGCTCTCTCTCGGCATGCTTCGCGTCATTAGACAAATCCCTGCGCTTTTTAGGTCTTCAAACTCTCAAACTTCTAAACAAACAAATAAGCAACAGCAATAAAAATTTTTAAATCCAGGTGTTTCCCCCCCTCCCCCCGGTGAGTATTTTTTGTTTTTAATTAGTCAACACAGAAAAACACATGCTCAGAACCACTTCAGATCCTTGTTCGCAGAGTTAAGTTCCAAACAGGGGTACAGCACTGGCAACTGGCTGCCCATCGGAGTGGGGGGCATGGGTCTGCAAGTCCTTGCTCGTGAAAGGGCACCGTGGACAGTCTGGCCAGTACACAGAGGCATGTGCCAATCATATAGAACTGGAATCTCTTCTTTGTCACACATCTGCCACAAAATAGCATATCCCAGGCATTTCCACTGGGGAAAGATTCTTGCAGATTGACAAAGAAAACAGGCACCTGACCATTTTTTTCCATAGCTTTCTGACTCCTGTTCTCGTAAGCTTAATAATAATAATAATAATAATGTGGGTCAGAGAGATAGCAGAGCGGGTCAGACACTTGCCTTGCATGTGGCTAATCTGGGTTCGATCCCCAGCACCCCATGGGGTCCCCCGAGCCTGCCAGGAGTGATCACTGAGCACAGAGCCAGGAGTAAGCCCTGAACATAGTGGAGTTACCCACCCTCCCCCCGCCAAAAAAAAAAAATCAGTTGCGAAAAGATTCCTAGAAACACACACCATATTTGGGTCACCCTGTCTGAAGATGGCCCCGCTTAGAGCAGGGATTGCTGTCCCCTGCGGGAGGGGTCTGTCTCTACTTGTGGGTGCCCACCGGGCTGCAGCCAGAGGACCCACCCCATGGCTCCTCCTGTGACTGACAGCTAATGTGGCATGAGGCCTGGGAGTTGAAAGGCCAGCCTGAATGTGGCTCTCCACGTGCGTGGGGATGTCCTTCTTTCCAGAGGACAGTGCCCAGGGGAGGAGGCAGGGATGCCTTCCGGGAGGCCTGGACTGGCACCACGGCTCCCAGCCTGGTTTGTTGGTCAGACGTCTGCGAGGCCAGTCTAGACTCTCAGGCAAAGGACATGCCTCTTGATGGGGTGGCACGCCATGGCACGCCGTGGCCCATCACACACAAACTGGTGACCTGGGGATGGACAAGGTGGCTTGAAGTGGGCTTCGAGTGACCAGCGCATGGCGGAAGGTCTGTGGGGACAGCAGGCACGTGGTCCTGGTAGCATTAACTTTCAGTTCACCTGCGATGGACTCAAGAGGCAGGTGATGCGCTGGTCTCTCCCTGGTCCTAGAAGAAAGGGCTCTGCTGTCCTACAGATAAGGAAGCACAAGCCTGGGACCCAGCTCCCCCAAGACGGAGTGGCAGGGTTGCTGGGGCAGGGGTGGGGCAGACGGAGGTGAGACAGACACTAGGAGCAGAATGACCTGGAGGACGAGAACCCACTTGTCCCAAGTCATCCTCATCCCGGCTTCGTGAGCAGAACGAAGACAAGAACCCAGGGTTCAGGGGACAGAGCCATAGGACAGCAGACAGGGCACTTGCCTTGTACATGGCCAACTGGGTCCCCAGCACCCCGTATGGTCTTTGGCACCCACCAGATCAAGGTGGGTCTGGGGACTGGCACAGCCTGAACTGTTCGTGGGCAACTGGGATGTGCACTGCAGAATCCAAGTACACAGGTAGGGATGTTACCAGGACTGTGAGCCTGCACCCGCATTGAGAAGCCCCGCTCAGGTGGGCGGGGCCAGAAGATCCTACCACTACCTGGTCCGAGCCCTGGAGTAGACCAGAAGTAGCCCAACCTAGGCTCCCTCCATGACTTCCTGCAACATCTCAGAGACTGCAGTGAAAGTCCAGGGAGTTCCCTGGGCAGCCCGTCTGCCCAGGCTCTGCTCTGTCCCACTGCCGGGAGCTCCTGACGAGGGAAGATGGGCAGGTTCAGGTGTGTGCTGGAGAGTGGGCGGAAGCCTCACCTGGTGGACCCCCGCTCTCACCAGACACCCCATAGCAGCCTCTGGTCTAACAGCTCCCACGAGATCGGAGGCCCCAGGACTGCTCTCCGAGAATCTGGGCCATTCAGGCAGCAGGCCCCAGTTCAATGTGAGAGCATAGAGGTGCAGGGCTGGGGGTTACTCAGGACACCCCCTGCTTGGGAGCTTCTTGGGCTGCACATGGTGGTGCTGGGGATTGAACTGGGGTCAGCTTCCTGCACCCTAACCATTGTGTCATCACCCTGACTCTATCTATCATTTAAATCTCTATTCTTTCCCCCAAATAGAATCCTTGCACGTTGACATACAGGGCTGATGGAAGTCCTCGTTAGAAAGGAATGGGGGCCACGGTGAGGTGAACACCCAAGCTTCATGCCAGAAGGTGCTTCACGGCAGGTGCAGTAAAGGTGGGAAGGAGAGGCGGGCTTGGGGCGCATTAGCCTAAGATGAGCTCAGCACCCTCCTAGCCACCTCCTCCCCAAGCCACCCTGACCAATGAGGTGACTCTCTGGGTGGGGGTCCTAGAGGCAGGTGTCACCATGACCAGCTCTGTCCTCTGGGTCTCAACAGGCTTTTTACACAGAAGGCTCAGTAAATGAACAGTATGGAAGGAGGGTGGATGTATGGGTGGATGGGTAAGTGGATGGATGGATGATGGGTGGATGGGCAGGTGGATGGGTGGATGGATGGGTGGATGGATGGATGGATGGATGGATGGGTGGGTGGGTGGATGGATGGATGGATGGGTGGATGGGTGGGTGGGTGGGTGGATGGGTGGATGGATGGGTGGATGGGTGGATGACTGATGGGTGTATATACGATGGATGATGGGTGCATGTACATATTATGGGTGGATGATGGCTGGACAAATGGACAAACTGGATTGGTAAACAGATGAGAGTGAGTGTAAGAAAATGAGAGGTATATGGGTAGATGGATGGATAATGAACTGGAGGTGGATGAATGGATGGATGAGCGAATGAATCACTAGGAGGTGGAGGACGGGGAGACAGTCAGAGCTCCTAGAATAGTCCTGAAGCATCTTCAACTTCTTAGGTCTCCCCACTGCATGGCTCTGAAGCTGGGCTGGAGCTACAGAGCTGAGCCAGGCTGGGGGTGTAAAGCAGCAGCTGATCTGCCCAGAACAGGGAAGAAGCGACACAGACCCAGGCCGGACGCTTCACTGCTGGCGTGTTTTCCAGTATGTTCCTTCCACCCGCCCTCGCCTGCCCCTCCACCACTAGGAGCTCGTGGGTGGCAGAGGGGACAGCACAAACAGACGCTAACTGAGGCCCACCCAGACCCTGGAACAAAACTCCCAGCTGCTCCTGGGGGATCAGGCCACGGACAGTCCCAGGGGGTGGGACAGATGCTGGGAGCAAGGATCGGGCACCAGCTGTCCCAGGCCACAGCCGGTGAGACTGACCGCAGATCAAGGCTGGGTAGCTTTCCAGCCCCAGCCAGCCAGGGACAGCTGCAGCGGAGGACAGGTGGCATCAGGGGACAGGGGCAAGGCCAGGGGAGCAGGGCAGGGAGCTGGTGCGGGGGAGGGGCTTGGGGGGTCTCCCGCTGAGACAGGAGGGCTGCCACCACCTTCCCAAAGCCGCCTCTCCAGCCCTTTCCGGCCTGCCTGGGCATCGTGCCACTGCGGACGCCCTGACCTCAGCCAGGCCTGGGCCCCAGTGACACCCCCCTGGGGCGGCGGAAAAGCCAGCCAAAGCAGAGGCCCACCCACAACTGCCCGCCATGGAGGGAAGACCCCCAGGCTGGCTCTGGGCGAGGGCCGGGGGCTGGCGGCGGCAGGCCAGGTGCGCTGGGCCGCGCTCATTAGGCCGAGGTGCGCGGGCCCGGCTGCCCGAGTCTTTCTGAGAATCCCCGAAGAAGACGAAATCAAAGGCTGGGGATTGAAAAACAAGGCTGAGGAGATATAAAACAAGATTTCTATCTAAATAATTTCCTCTAATTGCTGGTAAGAGACATTAATTTTCCTTTTGAAGCTCCCCGCGGCCCCGGGCGCCTCGGGACGTGCCAGGATGGCAGCCGTCTGGCCGGATTATCTCACCGCCCGCCGGCGGGGCTGGCACAGCACCCACGCAGGGGCGGGCAGGCTGGGTGCTGCTCAGCGCTGGGGGGAGGGAGCCCGGGACCGGGGACTGCCGGCTCCGCGTCCCAAGGGGCCTGGGCCTGGAACACCACCACGGCGGGTGTCAGGGGCACCCCCAGCCCCCTCCCCCAGACCCAGTTTCCTTTCTCCGTGGGAGCTGAGGGCTTATGCACCCTCCAGGCCTGGCAAGGCTGGGGCCCAGGAGACCGTTTTCTCGTCTCTCCTGCCCCCGACGGTGACCCTGGGGCCAGAGCGTGGGGTCTGGGTCCCCCTGGCTCGTGGGGAGGCTGCCAGCCCCAGCTCCTCTCATTTCCCAGTTCCCAGGGTGTGGGGGGCGAGCTTCCTTCTTAGACCCATTTCCCAGATAAGGTGTTGCGGGTCTCACCACCCTGATTTCTCAGGGCTGTGGGGAACTGCAAGCTTCTCGACCTTGCACCCTGGCGGGCCCACCCCTCCCGCCCCTCCTCACCCCTGCAGTCCTATTTGCACCGCTTATCTCTCCTCACCCCTGCAGACCCACGTCTCTTGTCTCCCCTCACCCCTGCAAAGCCCACATCTCTTGTCTCTCCTCACCCTTGCAGGCCAGCGCCTCCTGCAGATTTGCACCTCTCATCTCTCCTCACCCTTGCAGTCCTATTTGCACCTCCCACCTCCTCACCCCTGCAGGCCTGCCTCTTTTATCTCTCCTTAACCCCTGCTGGCCCGCACCTCCCATCTTCCCGTATCTCCTCACCCTTGCAGACCTACACGCGCCTCCTGTCCCCTCACCCGTGCATGCCCACACTGCTCGTCTCTCCTCACCCCTGCAGGCCTGCACCATCCCTCTCTTCTCACCTCCCTCGGCCTGAACTGTCTGCCTCTCCTCTCCCCTGCCCCAGACACTCTCCCCAAGGGACTGCCAGAGATTCTGTGCTCACCTGCCACACTTGGGTTCTGGGATGCCCCAGTTCCCCCTCTTCATCCCTCACCCGCCCTGAGGACACAGCAGTGGGATGCAGAGGAGATGGTGGGGAGAAGGGGGGGAGGCACCCCCAGCCCCTGCACCCCTGCGAATGGACTGCCTCGCTGCAGGATGGAACTCACATTGTCTTTTAGCCTAAGAGCTTTTTCCTTCCCTTTTGATCCCTGCAGTTTATGAAAAATGGAACGCATGTGTTCCTCGTTAATTTCTGCCCCATCACGGAAATGGGGACGTTTTTTCAAGAGGGATTTTATGTGGAAGCTTCTTTTAGATTCTTTCAAGACAGCCTTCTCTGGGGAAATTGAGTGGGGAGAGGAGAAGGGCCACCCCACCCTGTTGGGTCCTCCCCCGGGGCTTCCATAGTCCTCAGGAGAGGGGCCCCCACGCAGCTGCCACCCCTGCAGGCACCACGCCAGCCTACCTGGTCGCATTTCCCATCCTTGCCCCCACCCGGCTCCTCTGAGGGGAATGGTCTCCCCGACTTTCCTCCCCATCTGATGAACTTCTACTCATCCTTCAAAACCCAGGCTCCGTGTTCTTCATCTGTTCAGCATATGCCACCTCCCCCAGGCAGCCCTCTCAGCTTCGTTCCACCCCCACATTCCAGAAACAAGCCTTCATTTGACCCAAGAGTCCCGGACATAGCCTGTGACCTGCCTTCCAGGTCACCGAGCGAGGGAAGATGAAAGGCCGCAGTGGCGTGGTAAGAAGTAATAAAAGGGGAGAGACAAATTGTCCCCAAATGAAAGCCATGCATGGTGTTTATTTTTGGTGCTTTATGGGGTGCGTCTGAGGATGGGAGATGGAAAAAGAGAGCACTACCACGGACAGGCAGATTTCCCCCCATGGGTAGGGCAATGACACCCTTCTCGGTGGTGGGGGAAAGCAGGAGTCGGCTGCAAGCAGGATCTGACATCCTAAAAAGGGGTCCCTCTGGCTCCCACTCCTCCACCCCACACCCCCACGAGGCCCCTCGTGTACTTGGTAGCTAACCTGTTAGTAGGCAGGAGTATGGTCCCATTGGACAGATGAACAAACTGAGGCCAGGATGAAAGGTTCATCCTTCAGGCTGCATGCTGGCTGAGAACCCCCTGGTTTAGGCTGGATGTTCCTAGCACAGCTGTCTCTGAATAAGGGAGAGAGGCCAGAGTCTTGGCCTCCTGGGGTGAGAGCAAAGGGCCCCCAAAAGTGTAGTTCCTGCCACCTCCCCAACCCCCTTTCCCATCTCCCAACTCCCTGCCTCCTCCTGCCCCCACTACTAAGCTTGATCCCCTGGAGGAATCCCAGCCCAGGGGTAGGACTTATCCAGTGGGTGGTGGGCACCAGACGCCGAGGCCAGGGCCAACTCTACCCTGTTGCCTCAGCCCAGAGCTCTGCCAGCAGCGGCCCTCTCCCCCAACAGGCAAATCACAGAGGGCTTCCTGCAAGAAGGGCCCAGCTGGGGACAAGCCCGCAAGCGTGGCTCTTCAGTTAAGAGGCTGAAGCCATGTCAGGGTTGGCAAAGGCCCTGGGTGCAGCCTGGTGCCAGGGAGCGGCGAGTGGGTGGTTGGAAGGAGAGAGAACTCAGCGGGAGCCGGTGTGAGCACCCCGGGATGAACCCCGCTTCCTGAGCAATATATCTATGTATATATGTCAGCTCTGGTCCCTTTATAGCCCTCATGAAATTTTCATAGTGACCTCATTTCTCCTTGTTTTACGTAGAAGAAAACTGAGCAGGCCACGTTCCCCCAGGGTGCAGAGTGAGTCACGAGCAGACATGGGCCTGTCGCCCGCCAGCGTGACCTCAGCCTGCACCCTGACCCACAGGCAGGATCTCTGGGGCACCCAGGGCCCTCCGCCAGGGCCAGGACTAGGCCTGCCCCAGGAGACCTCCCAGGCATGTGGTCTGGCACTGCCCGGCCAGGCCCAGGGTCCGTAAACACGCCCACCCCCTGCGGCTATCACCTGGGTCCAGGCACTAGTCACCCGGTGCTGACTATAAGCCCTGCTGCTAGAACCTTCCTTTGTCCTCACTCACAAAATGCCACGAACCAGAAGCCACATGCCCCGTTGGCAGGAACAGAATCGCCAACGGGCCTTCTTGGCCTGCGTCCAGGGCCAGGTGACGCAGAAGGGGGTCTTCCTCACGCCCTGGGGAAGCAGCCACTAGCCACGTGCTCCCTCTGGCTCCCTTCTCTGGGCTGCAGCAATCTTGGGGTGGGGGGAGTCCAGGTGAGTGACAGAGCTGGGCACCACTTACCAGGTAACAAAGGTAGCAGATGAGAAAGGAGGACAGGTCAGACCTGCAGGGGTGAGGGGCGAGGTGAGGGGGGCGGGGCACGGCATAAAAGGGCAGGGTAACATGTGAGGGGCGGGGCTATTTGTAAGTGGCGGGGGTGGGGGGGAAGAGGGCGGGACTATGTGAGGGGAGGGGCACGGTGGGAGAGGAGTGGGAGCTGAGGGAGGGTGGGGCAGGGCTGTTAGGGGCAGGGCTGTGAAGGGGAGGGGAGGGACTTGTGAGGGGCGGGGCGAGGCTGTGGGAGGGGAGGGGCGGGGCTTGAGGGATGAGGCGGGGCTTGAGGGGCAGGGCTGTGAGAAGGATGGGGTGGGGCTGTGTAAGGGGCGGGGTTGAGGCGGGGCTTGCGAGGTGGTGCTGGGCGGGGCTTAGGGGGCAGGCTGTGAAGACGGGGCGGGGCTGTGGGAGGGAAGGGCGGGGCAAGGCTTAAAGGGCGGTGCCGTGGGAGGGTGGGACTTGTGAGGGGCGGGGCGAGGCTTTGGGGGGCAGGGCTGTGGGTGGGGCGGGGCTTGAGAGGCAGCGCTATGAGAAGGAAGGGGCGGGGCTGCTAAGGGAGGCGGGGCTGTGGGAGGGTGGGACTTGTGAGGGGCGGGGCGAGACTTTGAGGGGCGGGGCTGTGGGTGGGGCGGGGCTTGAGAGGCAGCGCTATGAGGAGAAGGGGCGGGGCTGCTAAGGGAGGCGGGGCTGTGGGAGGGTGGGACTTGTGAGGGGCGGGGCGAGACTTTGAGGGGCGGGGCTGTGGGTGGGGCGGGGCTTGAGAGGCAGCGCTATGAGGAGAAGGGGCGGGGCTGCTAAGGGAGGCGGGGCTGTGTAAGGGGCGGGGTCAGGCGGGGCTTGCGAGGTGGGATGGGCTTAGGGGCAGAACTGTGAGAAGGATGGGGCGGGGCTGTGGGAGGGGTGGTCCTTCTTGCTGCAGTGACCGTCTCTTCCCCCCTGAGCCGGCCTGTCCGCGCCCCTCCATCTAGCCTGTGATCAGCCGGAAGCCAGAGAAGGGGCTTGGTAGAAATCTCCAGGGTCAGAGCCGCCTCCCGCCTTGCTGTGCGCGGGTGCGGCGGAGTCTCAGGGAGGGGCGCCCGGGAGCGACCCAGCTCTCAGACCCACCCCGACCCATTTCTGAGAAGCTGCAGCTCTGGCCCCCCCACCCCCTGCGGTTCCCCAGGCGCCGCGGAGCCCTCCAAGCGCGGTGGCGGGTGCGTGCAGGGCACTGGGCACCGGCAGCGGGGAGCTGAATGTCGGCCGGTTCCACCTGCAGCAGAATGGATGGCACGTGGGCCCCAGGACGGCGGCGGGGAGGCAGCGAGCGCGCCTGATTTACAGGCTCCAGGGAAGAAAACTCAGCCAAGATTTATGGGGGCTCAAGTGACTCGTTGGAGCCAAGTTTATTATCCATCAGTGCATCTGAATGTGTATTTATTGCTCTCCCAACAATCCTGTCTCACTGGAAATTATGTCCCAGCCACGGTCATTGCAGCCCATCCACTCGGGCTGGGATGCAGTGATCCCAAGTGGGATTCGCGGCCTCTCCTGCCACCCAGCGAGCCAGGGCACACTCTGATCCAGATCCTGTCCTGGAGGAAGTGTGCAGAGACACAGCTATCCCTCGGGGTCCTGCCTGTACCTGGTCACTCCAGATTCCAACTGTTACTAACTGCTGTGTAGTCCTGGGTAAGCCATTCAACCTGTCTGACCCTGTTTCTTCGTCGAGAAGATGGGACCAAGGGCTGAAGAGAGCACAGGGATAGGTGCCTGCTTTGCATGGTCCAGACCCTGGTTTGAGCCCCAGCACCACGTGACCCCTTGAGCATGGCTAGGTATGACCATGAAGACTTGCCAAAGGCTGCCAGGTTTGGCTGTGGGGGTGCTGGCAGCCCCTAGCACTGTAGGACTTGGTCATCACCACCCTAGCCCTGAACCATCTGTCCAGGCTGGCCCAGACCCACAGGAGTAATATCCAAGCCCTGTGAGAGGGAGGGAGGGAGGGAGGGAGGGAGGGAGGGAGGGAGGGAGAAGGAAGAAAGGAAGGAAGGAGGGAGGGAGTGAGGGAGGGGAGGGAGGGAGGGAAGGGAGGGAGGGAGGAAGGAAGGAAGCAAGGAAGGCAGGCAGGCAGGAAGGAGAAAAGAATAATAGAAGGGAAGGAAGGGGAAGGGAAGGGAGGTAAGAGAAGGGAGAGATAACATAGCTGGTAGAGTGCTTGCCCTGCACACAGCTGATTAGCGTTCGATCCCCCACTCCCCACCAGGAGTGATTCCTAAAACAGGGTCAGAAGTAAATCCTGAGCACAACTGAGTGTGTCATCCCCCCCTAAAAAAAAATGGGTAGAGTGCTTGCCATGGACATGGCCGACCCAGGTTCAATCCCCAGCACCCCAGTATGGTCCCCTGAACCTGGTGAGGCGTGACCCCTGAGCACAGAGTCAGGAGCCCTAATAAGCACTTCCGGGTGAAACCCAAACTCAAACAAACAGGCACTCTGAGAGGAGACCTGCCACCAGCAAAAAAAAAAAAAGGGGAGGAATGTCCCACTCTGTCCCTCGGGAGGATCCTGCTTGTGTGTGCTCAGCACGGCACCCGGCTCTCAGCGATGCCCCCTCCAGGCTGTCCTCCTGAGTGCTCTGTGATGGTTGCTCCCAGCGTCACACTGACCGTTTGCACCACGGCCCCTCTAGGGGGATGTCCAGCTACAGCCCACACTGGTCCTGTCTGCTCCCACTCGCCAGAGAGCAGAGCAGTACCCACTGGCCAGATTACCCCGCAGAAGGAACAGAAGGCATGGAGGGCGTCATCGTGGGCCTCCAACCCTGGAGCTGACCTTCACTGAGGGGCCCACGCCCCAATCTCGCCACCGCCTCTGTGCTGGGTGGGGGAAGCAACCTCCCAGACGCTGGGCAGCTCTCCCGCGGCCCCCTCACCCCTGCACGGGGGTCTCTGACAGCAGCATCTGATCACAGATACACAGACACAGACAGAAACACAGACACAGACAGAGACACAGACAGACAGAGATACAGACACAGAGACAAAGATGCAGACAGAGACAGACAGAGACACAGACACAGACAGACAGAGACCCGGACACAGAGAACCAGAGACTCCGATGGAGACCGAGAGAACCCCCACCCCAGCAGAAGGACCCGCACCCCACAGGGACAGAGGGTTGCGAAGACCCTTATATCTCCCCCTCTCTCCCCACTTGATTCCCCTGCGGGCGACAGACGCTGAGGATGGAAAAGGCCCCGAGAGCGCACGGAAGGCAGACAGCGAGCCATCCTGGGAGACACAGACGAGTCTGAGAAGTCCTTCCTTCTCCGAAGGGTGTTTGGACAGAGACAGCAGCAACGGATTAAAAAAAGAAAAAAAAAAAAACAATTAAAAATAACCGGGAAGAGGGGAGGGCGCCACGGGGAGGAGAGAGAAATACCAAGCAAGCCCCAGGGAAGTGGGAAAAGTTGATTTCCAGAGTCACCACTTAATTAGAGTCAAATGTCTAATTGAAAAAAAAATCGGGGACAGGAGCAATAGTGCAGTGGGTAGGTGCTTGCCTTACAGGAACGATCCCTGAGCACAGGGCAAAGAGTAATCCCTGGGCATTGCCAGGTGTAGCCCCAAACAAACCAACAATCAATCAATCAATCAATCAATAAATCCCAGAGCCAGGAAGACCATTAAAGGGCTGGAGAATCTGTCTTGTATATACAGGGTCTGCCCCCACACCAGCTCAATCCTCAGCATCACAGCGCCACCCCCCCCCCCCATCAAGCACCGACAGGAAGAGCCCCCCGGGATCAGCAGGTGTGAGCTCTGAAGACCGGGCTGAGCTATGTCCAGCATCCCTCACGGGCCCTCATGAGCACCCTGGGAAGTGCCAACATCCCAGTGAAAAATGAGCTAAGAAGCCCGATCAACATTTTCATAGCTATTTAGGACCAATAAGCAATAAAAAGATGTTCCACAGTATTTAGCTTCAAGAAAATGCAAAGCAAAAACAAGATGCTACTTTCACGCCGCTAGGAAGACGGCAACAGAAAGGACAGACAGGAGTGCTACAGGGACAGAGACATTCACGTCTATAAGTTGCTTCTTTGATGCTGCAACAGGACCAGTTTTTCTTGTCTCTTTGTTTGTTTCAGGGAGGCCACCCCCAGCAGAGCTCAGGACTCACTCCTGGCTCTGTGCTCGGGGATCACTCCTGGTGGGGCGCAGATCAGCATATATGGCTCCGGGGATTGAACCCGGGTGAGCCAGGTGAAAGGCAAAGGTCTTATCCACCGTCCTATCTCTCCAAACCAAAAATGGGGTAAATTTGGCGATGTGGCAGATTTTCAAAATGTTACCAGATGAAACCCAGGGTTCCACTTAATATTAATAAATATTGATATTAAGATGGGCTGGAGCGATAGCACAGCGAGTAGGGCATTTGCCTTGCATGCAGCCAACATGGCCGACCCGAGTTCGATTCCTCCGCCCCTCTGAGAGCCCGGCAAGCTACCGAGAGTATCTCGCCCGCACGGCAAAGCCTGGCAAACTACCCGTGATGTATTCAATATGTCAAACACAGTAACAACAAAGTCTCCAATGGAGACGTTACTGGGCCTGCTCGAGCAAATCGATGAACAACGGGAGGACAGTGACAGTGACAGTTATGGGCTGGAGTGATAGCACAGTGTGTAAGCTGCCTTGCGTGCAGCTAGCCTGGCTGAGCCGGGTTCGATTCCTCCTCCCCTCTCGGAGAGCCTGGCAAGCTACCGAGAGTATCTCGCCCGCACGGCAGAGCCTGGCAAGCTCCCCGTGGTGTATCCGATATGCCAAACACAGTAACAAGTCTCACAATGTTACTGGGCCCGCTCGAGCAAATCGATGAACAACGGGAGGACAGTGACAGTGATATTAAGATACATCTCCAAGAGAAAATTTGAAAGCAGAAGTCATAGTGTGAAATGTAGTTATGTAACCAAACCCTGAATAAGCTGCTCAGAATTCAGATTTGGGATCCTTGTCAAGATTCCACTGCGTTGGGTGAGACTCGGACCCTAGCTCGAGCTAGCAATAAAGAGCGTCTCACATTTTGCACCCTCATATCTGGTCTGGTCAGTGTGTGAGCGCAGCCTCCTTCCTGGGTCGTAACAACGGTAAAAAAGGTACAAGTTCTGCTTGCTAGGAATCCCCTTCCGGGCTGCAGACCCCATATTCTCTCGGGATGGTCGCTCATGGCATTCCCTTCTTCTCTCCAACACCCCCACCAGCCCCTTGTCTTTGGGGGGGGGGATGGAGGTGTCCACAGTAAAGGGTTTCATTTCATTCCCAGAGCAGACAAAAGACGGCCACCTTTTCCGTGCCTGTTGAACACAACTTGCGTCAAGAGTCTTTTCGACTGAGATACCTGATCCCCAATGCCACTGATGGGCGAGATGTCATCCCTCGCACCCTCGGAATGCTCCAGAACTCAGGCCCCGCGGGTGCCGAAGACACTGGTCTCTGGCACCTGACTCTTCTTCCCTTCCATCCATCAAGGGTCTATCCATTTTTCTTACTCTTGAATCCTTCCAAAAAACAACAGCTTTTGGATGTTCTTATTGGGGACCACAGCTGGGGGTGCTCAGGGCTTCCTCCTGACTCTGCTCTCAGGAATCGCACCTGGCAGACCAGGGAACCATACAGGGCCCCAGGGATCAACCCTGGGTCGGCCGCATGCCAGGCAAATGCCCTCCCCTGTCCTGTCGCTCTGGTTCCCCATCCAGCTCCCTAAATACTGCGGCTGCCCAGGGCCCAGGCCCTGCCGCCATGTCCTCCCTCCCAGAGGCCCGGCGCGTGCTGTGTGTGGAGAACGGGCTGGGAAAGAGGCCGTTCCTTCAAATGTTTCTCCAGCCCGAGGTCTCTCAGGAAGGGGAGACGGAGCAAACACACTGGGGCAGGCGGCTTCTGTGAGCCATAGACAGACAGACAGACAGACAGATAGACAGATGGCAGCTGCCGGCACCTGGCCTTGACCTCGCTGCCTCAGGAGGGGAGAGATGTCCGCGGTGTGAGTCTGCAGGTGCCTGGACAAGCTGATATATCATGCTGAAGTCCATCGTTTCTCTTTTCTCTTTTTTTGCTTTTTGGGTCACACCCGGCAATGCACAGGGGTTACTCCTGGCTCTGCACTCAGGAATCACTCCTGGCGGTGCTCAGGGGACCATATGGGATGCTGGGAATTGAACCTGGGTCGGCTGTGTGCAAGGCAAACGCCCTACCTACTGTGCTATCACTCCAGCCCCTCATTTATTTTCTTTACCTTTTCTCCCTCCCTCCCTTCCTTCCTTCCTTCCTTCCTTCCTTCCTTCCTTCCTTCTTCCCTCCCTCCCTTCCTTCCTTCTTTCCTTCCCTCCCCTCTCTCATTACTACCATCTTTTTTATTCCATCCCTTCCCTCTTCCTTCCTCTTTCCCTCCCTCCCTCCTTCCTTTCTTCTTTTCCTCCCTCCCTTTTTTCCTCTTTTCCTTCTTTCTTAAAATAATATTGCCATTTAAAGTTATGCATTTCCTTCCTGTTTTAAGAGGCTAACAGCTTTTCACTGTACTATTTTTACTATCTGCCATGAACTTATTTTCATAAACTCAGAACACTTTCTAATTTTTCTTTGGCCTATGGATGATCTAAGTGGGTCTCCCACCCCCCGCCTTTTGGGTGCTTGTTTGCTCCCTTTCTCTCCCTCTCTTTCTCTTTCTTTCCTTCTTTCTTGTCCCTAATTTGGTTGTTCTCTTTCCCTGTCTTCCTTCCTTCCTTCTATCCCTCCCTCCCTTCCTTCCTTCCTTCCTTCCTTCCTTCCTTCCTCCCTCCCTTCCTCCTTCTATCCCTCCCTTCCTCCCTCCCTTCTGTCCTCTTTCTATCCCTTCTTCCCTCTTTGCCTTCCTTCCTTCCTCCCTCCCTTCCTCCTTGTATCCCTCCCTCTCTTCCTTCCTTCCTTCCTTCCTTCCTTCCTTCCTTCCTTCCTCCTTCTATCCCTTCCTTCCTTCTTTCCTTCCTTCCTTCCTTCCTTCCTTCCTTCCTTCCTCCCTCCCTCCCTCCCTCCCTCCCTCCCTCCCTCCCTCCCTCCTTCCTTCCTTCCTTCCTTCCTTCCTTCCTTCCTTCCTCCCTCCCTCCCTCTTGCCCATTACTGATGTCTCGCTCATTTCTCTGCAGGTGGAACCCTCAGGACCGCCCTCTGTCATGTATCCGATGACACAGGAATTGGAGACTTTGTCTTTGCTATTATTAACTTTGGCCTCCTTGGGGTGGGGGGAGGATAATCTCAACCCATTGGGCATTTTAAAGTGGCTGGGAGAGCTTAAGGGTTCCCATCACGAGAAAGAAACATTGCAGCTGTGCGTGGTGCCCAGCACAAGCCAGACTAACTGTGCTGATCGTTTCTCCCTGTATACAAACATGGAATTTGTGCGACGTGCGCTCGAAATGAACAGAATATGTCAATTATTACCTCGTTAAAAAAATAGCGGTTCAAAATCTCAAAACGTGGGGCTGGAGCGATAGCACAGCAGGTAGGGCATTTGCCTTGCACTCGGCCAACCCGGGTTCGATTCCCAGCATCCCATATGGTCCCCCGAGCACTGCCAGGGGTAATTCCTGGAGTGCAGAGCCAGGAGTAACCCCTGAGCATTGCCTGGCGTGACCCCCCCCCAAAAAAAAAACCTCAAACCGTGAGTGCATCTTTCTCCATCCCTGTCACCCTTTCTCTGCCCGGTCCGCGGCCGAGGGTGGGGCTGGGAAGTTGCTTCCTGCTGGAGTCTGTCTTCCGGCCGCTGCTGCTGCTTCAGGCCCCGTTTGCCACCCGGCTCTGCTGCACCCACCTTGGCGCCTGGTGTTAGCGTGGTCTGTAGTTTCTGTTATTTTTTCCTCGGCTCCAGGCTTTGTCCAAAGCTGCCCTCTCATAGTGGCCTCTAAGCTGGACCCTGCTGCCCCCCCACCCCCCGCCGGGATGTCCCCAGCTCCCTGCGCCCTCCCTTCCTGTTCTCTACGCTGTCCACACCTTTAAAAATAGTCGCCTTGGAATGAAATTGCCTTCAAATCCAAGAGCGCCATCTGTTTGCTGCTGGGGCCCAGCTGACCCACTTCCTCGGGGGCCCCCCCAGCCCGGCTGCAGGTGAGCTGGGGTCACGGGGCTGCTCCTGGCCAGAGGGTAGAGGCAGATGGCCGCCACCTCCTGCGGGGCCCGTTCCCTCCCTCCCGTGACCACAGCTCGAGGCCACCTGCTCCTGTGGGCGAAGTCAAGGCTGCCCCACGCGAGCGAGGAAGGGACAGACGCGGAGTGGGTGAGATGCTGGACCCGGGGCGAATGGTCGCGCCTGCTAGGCTGCAGCCTGGGCTCAGAGTCCAACAGCGCGTCCACCTTGTATCCTGGTGACGCAAATGTGCCCGTCTGTCTGTCTGTCTGTCAGTCTTCCTTCCCTCCCTCCCTCCTTCCCCTCCTCCCTCCCCCTTCATTTCTTCCTTCTTTCCTATGTTTCTTTTCTCATATCTTCTTCCACCCATCCATCTTTCCTTCCTTCTTCCTATCCTCCTCCCTCCCTTCTTCCCTCCCTCCCTCCCTCCCTCCTTCCTTTCCTCCCCGGGCACATGACTTGATTCCACCAATCAAGGCGGCCCGGGCAGACAGTACAGCCACTGAACCCCGTGTAACTTCCTCCCGAAACGTTTCTGCCTGGGGCCTCCCAGCTCCCCAGTGGCTTTCCCTTCCCTGCCCCGCCCCGAGGTTCCTGTGGATTCTCAACCCTTGCACATTCCCGCAGTGATGTTTTTTTCTGTTCTACTCATCTACTCTACTCATTATGACATCTTATTATCTTATTATCTCATTCCTACTTTGGACAAACTTGCAGGCTATCGAATGTAGCCTGCCCACAGGGCAGAGTCTGGCAAACTCCCCGTGGCGTACCAAATATGCCAAATACCAGTAACAATGATGGGTCTCATTCTCCTAAAGAGCCTTGAATATAATCTCAGGGCTAGGATGAAAGAGACGTTACTGGGGCCTGCTCGAGGCAATCGACGAATAACAGGATGATGAATGAATGAATTAATGAATGAACTCATCAGTCAGTGAATGGGGCTATAGCCTCAAAGAATTCATCGACACCCTGGTTTCCGATGACATCACGATCGGATTTCCACGCTGTTCAATATTCCTCCGAGCACTGCCTTAATAGCTGTGAAGTATTTCCTCACGTTCATGTGCCATGATTTGCTGAGCTGAAATACTTAGTAGACGTCTGCTAAATACTTATTTACTGTGCTGAAATACTTAGTAGATGTCTGCTAAACACTAGCACGGAACATTATCGCACTCTTGGTTCTCGCCTACATTCCAGCCAGCCCCTTGGGATACCTTCACTTGATGAGAATCAAGTGATCAGTGGAAATATTTCTAAAGCTTTTATGGTGCAAAGCCATTTTTTCCAACGTAAAATTCCCATCTGTACCCTTGACGATAAGAACGTTGCTTCACTCCACTCAGGATGGCTGAGGAAATGATTTTCAACAATCTGCTGGGGCCCAATCTCAGTAGTGTTGTAATGAGCATTTCTTTGATTAGTATTGAATCTGGAAACCTTAAAAATACACTGACTATGCCCGGTTATTCCTCCTTCCACACCCTTCTTCTGACCATTTTCCTATCGGGACGCTTTTGTTGATTTGTGATTGCTTTTTATTTATTTATTTTTTTTGTGAAACACCATGAGGTACAGTTGTAGATTTACAATTTTTTGTGCTTGGGTTTCGATTATACAATGATCAGATACCCATCCCTCCACCAGTGCCCATTTTCCACCCCCATTCCCCCATCCCCCCCTGCCTCTGTGGCAGGGCAATCCCCTGTGTTCTCTCTCTCCTTTTGGGTGTTGTGGTCTGCAAAAGAGGCATTGAGTGGCAAACATGTTCAGTCCATAGTCTACTTTCGACATGCATCTCCCCTCCTGGGAGGATCCTCCAAACACCCTTTATTTGGTGCTCCCTTCTCTATCTGAACTGCCCTTTCCTCTAGGATACCCGGCTGGCCTCTAAGTTATGGAGTAATCCTCCTGGTGCTGATCTCAGCTATTCTTGGATATTAATCTCATACTTTGTTACTTTATATCCCCCAGATGAATGCAATCTTTCTATGTCTATCCCTCTCTTTCTGACCATTTCGCTTAGCATGATACTTTCCATGTTGTACCACTTGTATGTAAATTTCATGACTTCATCTTTTCTAAGCTACATAGTACTCCATTGTGTAGATGTATCAAAGTTTCTTTAACCAGTCATCTGTTCTTGGGCATTCAGGTTTCTTCCAGTTTCTGGCTATTGTAAAGAGTGCTGCAATGAACAAACAAGTGCAGATGTCACTTTGACTATACATTTTTGCCTCTCTGGGATATATTCCCAGGAGTGGTATTGCTGGGTCAAATGGGAGCTCAATTTCTAATTTTTTGAGAATCGTCCATACTGTTTTCCAGAAGGGCTGAACCAGTCGACATTCCCACCAACAGTGAAGGAGTGTCCCTTTCTCGCCACATCCACGCCAGTTGCTTTTGTTCTTTTGAATGCGGGCCAGTCTCTGAGGTGTGAGATGGTATCTCATTGTGGTTTTGATCTGCATCTCCCTGATGATTAATGATGTAGAGCATTTTCTTGTGATTGCTTTTTATATATTAGAGGTGACCACCTCTTGTTATGTTTGTTACAACCATGCCTTTGTCCTTCCCCAGTGAATTCAATAAAATGGTCTTTGAACATTAATGACCACAAAATATCATTCCCTTTTTGCATCACAGTTTTGCTCTATCATAACCCGCCTCTATCATAACCTCCCTCCCCTTGCCGCTGATTCCCTATTTAGAAAGTTTCTACTCACTTCAAGATCAAATATTTGTCTCTTCTGGGTTTTGATGAGTTCCCTGTTTTACATTTAATTCTTTAAAATCCTCTGGAATTTATTTTGGCGTGTGGTGTGAAGGAAGGAGCTAATTTTATTTCTTTCCAAATAGCTAAGCAAATGTCCCGGCATCATTTATTGAATAATCTGCACTCCCCCCCCGCCCCATTTGCACTGCCACCTCGGGGAGCGGAGATGTGGGGGTCTCCATAGCAACGGAGATGCAGGAGCACGGCTGTTCTCGGGCAGGCACTGCTGCCCAGCTGGGGCTGCGGCTTCCTTAATGAAGATGCACCTTTCGGCTTCGCCGTTTCCCAAACCCTCCCTGGATGGCAACGCTGCAGAAAGGAAATCAAGTCCAAGGCTAAATCTGCCCAGGTGGCTGGGTTAGAGGCAGGGAGAAACGGGGTGCCCTGGGGTGAGAGAGGAGAGCTTTTCGCTCCTGGTGCTTGTCCAGAACCTGATGGTGGGGCAGGATGGTTGGGTCCAAGGAAAGCTCAGAGGGCAAGAAATCAGCAGATGTGGTGGGAATGACGACTGGTTCAGCCCTTTTGGAAAACGGTATGGACGATTCTCAAAAAATTAGAATTTGAGCTCCCATTTGACCCAGCAATATCACTCCTGGGAATATATCCCAGAGAGGCAAAAAAGTATAGTCGAAGTGACATCTGCACTTGTTTGTTCATTGCAGCACTCTTTACAATAGCCAGAATCTGGAAAAAACCTGAGTGCCCGAGAACAGATGACTGGTTAAAGAAACTTTGGTACATTTACACAACGGAGTACTATGTAGCTGTTAGAAAAGATGAAGTCATGAAATTTACAAACAAGTGGTACCACATGGAAAGTATCATGTTAAGCGAAATGAATCAGAAAGAGAGGGATAGACATGGAAAGATTGCATTCATCTGGGGAACATAAAGTAACATAATGGGAGACTAACACCCAGGAGTGACCGAGATTAGCACCAGGAATTTTGCTCCACGACTTGGAGGCCAACCACACGTGCTAGGGGAAAAGGAAGCTCAGATAGAGAAGGGAGCACCAAATAAAGGGTATTGGGAGGATCCTCCCAGGGTGGGAGAAGCATGCTGAAAGTAGACTATAGACCAAACATGATTGCCACTCAATGCCTCTCTTGCAAACCACAGAACCCAAAAGGAGAGAGAGAACAAAAGGGAATGACCTGCCACAGAGGCAGGGTGTGATGGGGGGGGGGACGGGGGGTGGGAGGGATGCTGGGACCCGTGGTGGTGGAGGATGGGCGCTGGTGAGGGATGGGTACTTGATCATTGTATAACTGGAACTCAAGCACAAAAATTTGTAAGTCTACAACTGTACCTCATGGTGTTTCACTAATAAAAAAAATAAAAAAAGGCCCTCCCGTTGATCGTCGATTTGCTCGAGCGGGCCCAGTAACGTCTCCATTGGAGACTTTGTTGTTACTGTGTCTGGCATATCGAATACTCTCGGTAGCTTGCCGGGCTCTCCGAGAGGGGCGGAGGAATCGAACTCGGGTCGGCCATGTTGGCCGCTTGTAAGGCGAACGCCCTACCCGCTGTGCTATCACTCCAGCCCCCAAAAAAATAAATAATAAAAAAAAAAGAAATCAGCAGACGGGGGTACAGTGCCGCCTAACAAGTCAGCCTGTTGTGCCTGCGAATCTACCAGCAGCCTGATGGTGCTTTCAGGCTTCCTGATACCCCAAAATTGCCACTTTGTCTTTGGCCAGACCCCAGCCACTTGGGACCAAGTTTCCCAAGAAATTAAACAGCCAAAATTTAGGTATGTGGAAGACAAACCTCCTCTGATTCAGCTATACAAGCTCATTTATCGGCCTTTGCTTCAGAGACCATAAATGAATCCCGAAAGAGATCAAAATCAGAGACGCACGAATGAATCTCAGAGGAGAGCAGCACACTGCAGAGGTGTCTCCCCACCCCGCGCCAGGCTGATTTCACTGGGGCACCTCAGAGGGGGCAGATGTGTTCCTCCACCTGCCCCAAATACACCCCCACAGCCACAAACCTCCAGAACCCAATCGCCGCCACACTCCCGGCCAACCTTCATAGGCTCATCCCAAGCCCTCCACGCATGAGAATGAATTCGTTAAAAAACCCAGGTTTGTGGGACCAGTGACTGAAAACTCTAGACTTCACGGAACTGGGGATGGGCAACCTCCCCCCGTGTCCCCATCCTTCTGGCTCCCTGGCAGTCACGCCCACGAACTGCCTCTGGGCGCCATTTAAGTGCATTAACGGCCATGATTCAGAGAGTCACATATGAATCTCGGAAGAGTGTAGGATGCCACAGAAATGCCTCTGGACCCCAAATATTTTTTAAAAATTTTAGAATTCCAGGAGTGCACGACAGCTCATACTCTTCATAACAAACAATACAAAATAAATTATTTAGCATCTGCCTATGAGGCAGGCTTGGAGGGTGGTGGGAAAATTCGAAATAATAGAGGTGGAATTGGTGTTGAAATGTTGAATATAAACAATTATTGTGGACAACTTTATGAAAATAAAATTTAAAAATGTCTCAAAAAGTAATGTGAAGCTCATGCCTGCTTCAGTCAGCTTAAGAAGTGGCTGAGTGAATAGCAGGACTCCTACATTAAAAGAAAAGAAAAAAATAGAGAAGAAAAGAAAAAAATGAAAGAAAGCAGCAGGGGGGCTGCGGGGATAGGACGGGAACGGGGGTCCTTGTCTTGCCCACCACAGAACCGTCCAAATGCCCAACACTGAGCCCCACTAAGGGTGATCCCTGAGCACCACCAGATGTGGCTCAAACATCCGAATAAAAACCACCACTAGTGCAAAGTAGACAGTGTAGGCTGTGCGGCAGACAGCCGGAGTTTGGGGTTCTGGTCCTTCCACCCGGGCTCTGGGCACCTGGGCAGGTCATGTGACCTCCTTTGCCTCGGTTTGCTCATGGGCACTGTGAGGCTGACGGTGGCCACCGTGGAAGGTGGAGGGGCGGGGTCAGAGGGAGCCATCGCTTCTCTTCCTGGTCTCTGTCTAGTCATTGTCCCAGGAGGGAGTCTGGCCCTCCAAACGCCTATCTAGCCTTATTCTGCTCTCAGGAATCTCTTGTGGGACTCAGGGAACCATATGAAGTGCTGGGGACCAAATCTGAGTTGGCTGGGTGCAAGGCCAGCGCCATCCCCTGTACTATGTCTCCTGTCTCCATGGGATGACCCGGGGACATGCCCTGGAGAGAATGCTATGGGGAGACAGTTTCTCAAGGTATCAGAAGGTCCAGGAGACTAACCAGCCTCCTGGCTGCCTCATTGTGCTGGTCAGATGGCAGAGGCCCTGGCTGCCTCACTGTGCTGTTCAGATGGCAGAGGCCCTGGCTGCCTCACTGTGCTGGTCAGATGGCAGAGGCCCTGGCTGCCTCACTGTGCTGGTCAGATGGCAGAGGCACTGGCTGCCTCACTGTGCTGGTCAGATGGCAGAGGCACTTGCTGCCTCACTGTGCCGGTCAGATGGCAGAGGCATTGGCTACCTCACTGTGCTAGTCAGATGGCAGAGGCATTGGCTACCTCACCATGCCAGCCAAATGGCAAAGGCACTGGAGGCTGACACTACGACCCACATGAGGTTCTGCCAACAAAGGGGCTACTCAGGGGTGGGGTGGGGGGGCAGGGCGGCAGTGAGCTGAGGATGTGGCCTGGAGAGAAAGGAGGGCTCAGACCTCTGCTCCGCATCCCTGTGTGTGGCCGAGTACCCCTTGTCTTTCTGGGGGCTCAGCCCGCCGCACCCTGCCCAGACAGCAGCACTGCAGCCCCATGGGAAGAGCACCTTTATTGTCAGGGGATACAGATGTCCTGCTCCGACCCCTGCCCGTCCCCCCAGGAACCAGACAGGCTGCAGGACACCCTGGGAGCACCCGGGATGGCCACCGCCTCCCAGGACTGGGCAAGAGGGGGTGCGCCTTGGGGTGGCGCCAGCACCTGGGGCGGGCACTGAGCCCAGCCCGCCAAGAGGAGCAGCAGGGACCCTGTGTCCGTGGGAAGAGTCTGGGCACGGGCCAGCAGCCGCCCTCCTGCCGCCTCCAGAGACCAGGGTAGGGGCAGGGGCCTCAGGCTGGCAGGAGGGGCCCGGCAGAGGCGCCCCCATCTCCCAACCCGCAGCCCGCCCTGTGAGCGTCAGCGGCCCCAGGGGCGCTGAGCCCCACGGCCCTGGGGCGCTCCAGAGCGCGGGGCTGGAAGATCGGGTGGGAACCAGGAACAAGGGCTGGTCCTCGGCCCGGGGATCTGCGTATTGCTGGGCATCGCGGGCCTCACTCGGACCCACGCACGCGCTTCTGCCCAGGCTCGGAGCCCAGCAGGGCCGCCAGGGAGCCGTCAGGGGTCGGGCCGCCGCGCTTTGTCTTGAGGCCGGCACGCAGGGCCGCGTCCTGGCCAGAGCCGCCGTCCGGAGAGGCCAGGGGGTCTGGAAGGAGAGGGGAGGGCGGGCGGTCAGCGTCGGGGGTCCTCAGGCACTGGCCAGAGACAGAGCATGTGTCTGGGAGGGCGAAGGAGCAGCCACCGTCTGCTATGACCCCCCCCTCACACCCCCACCCTGCTCATCTCCGTTCATTCCATCCAATTCCTTCATTCCTTGGGCTGGAGCGATAGCACAGCGGGTAGGGCGTTTGCCTTGCACGCGGTCGACCCGGGTTCGATTCCCAGCATCCCATATAGGGTACCCTGAGCACTGCCAGGAGTAACTCCTTGAGTGCAGAGCCAGGAGTAACCCCTATGCATTGCCGGGTGTGACCCAAAAAGCAAAAAAACAAAACAACAATTCTTTGATTCATTTTCCATTCTTTCATTCATCATTTCACCTATCCATTCATTCATTCACTCTTTTTTGGGGGGAGGGCACCACATCCAGTGGCACTCCGAGCTTACTCCTGGTTCTGTGCTCAGGAGTCCCTCCTGGTCGTGCCCAGGGACCGTCAGAGGTGCACGCAAGGCCAGTGCCCTCCCTGCTGTGCTGTTGCTCAGGGCCCTCCAGTCCTTCCTTGCCCTGGCCCCTCCTCACCAATCCTTCATCCCTCCATTCCCACACCCCTCCCCCTCCTTCCCGCCTCCTCCCCCTCCCCCTTTCCTCCCCCATCTCCCCGGGTTCACTCACACACTCATTCATCCATTCAGTTTCCAACAAACGCTGAACCAGACTCGAGCACAGGCCCTGAGGGTGTCAGTCCCCCCCCAGCCCCGCCCCCGCCTCCACACCCCACACCCAACCACTGGAGACAGCTGGAAATCTCCGTGGTGTGCCTCGCGGGGCAGGCAGGCTTCCTGGAGGAGGAGGGCTCCGAGCCGGGTGCCAGTGTCGGAGGTTGGCACCACCGGGGCCCAGCGCTCACCGTGGATCCCGATCATGTGCTCCAGGATCAGTACTCGCTCCGCCAGGATCTTCAGTGCCTCCCGTAGCTGCTGCACTCCCTCACCCTGGCGGAGAGAGGGGCCCCTAGGGTCAGGGGGGGCAGGCAGGGCCCTCCTGAGCCCAGATGGTGGGGCCACTTCCGCCTCCTCCCTCCCTCTAGCACAGTCAGGGCGGGGTTTAGACTGACAACCTGGAGCTCAGAGAGGGCAGTGAGTGGCCTGGGGTGGCACAGCCTAGCACCAACTGGCTTCACCCCAAAGCTACTTTCCGGGGGAGGGCTGAGTCACCCCTTCTTGGCTCTGCCCAACTGCGGGAAGGGAGGGAGCACCATACCCGCCCATGCACGGGCTGGGCCAGGAGCACCGGGAGACACACGGCTGTCCTCAGAGCAAAGCTGCCCGGCGACTCTGAGCACTGGGCCCAGGGCACCTCCGAGGGCGCCTCTGTCTGAGGGGAGGCAGCTCTTGTGAGGACATTGAACAGACTCAGCTCAAATTAAGACCCGGGAAACCAGGGCGGAGCGACCAGACATCGGGGAAAGTGTCTGCCTGGCACCTCATATGGGCCAGGGGTCACTGCCAGGAGTGATCCCTGAGCACAGAGCCAGGAGTAACCCCTGAGCACTGCCAGGTGTGGTCCGATATGCCAAAAAAAAAAAAAAAGACAAAGGAGACCCAAAGGCCTCATGGAGGCCCCCAGCCCACCCCAGGGCCCTGCCACCGAGGCCATTTTCATGTGAAGGCCCCAGCCAAGCCCCTGCCCCTGGGTGCTCTTGGGAACTGGGGGGTAGGTCACCAGTGCTGGCTCAGTCTTCCCCGGGATCTGCTCCAGCCGCCTGCTGCCTCCTGAGCCCATCCCAGCTCTGTGGCACCAGCCTCCTCGCCCAGCTCCAATCCCACAGGGGCCTCTCAGATGCCTCTCGCTGCCTCCTCAGCACCAATCTCCACTGACCTTCTCTGGGAAGCCCCTCTGAGCACAACACTCCTGCCCTCCCACCCCCACCTCGGGAGTCCCCACGGCCATATCCTCCCTTTGCCCCCTTCTTGCGGGCCCCTGTGGGTGCCAGGCCTCACCAGCCACCCCCAAGCAGGGAAACCCCCTATCTGAGACCCTTTCCAGCCTCTCGGGCATGGTACCCCTTAAAGCCCCCCAATGTCCCCGGGCCAGGACCCCCTTATTCCCACACAGGATGAGGGGCGTCGGGGCCCAGGGCGTCACCTCTGCAGCCGCCTTCTCCTCTTCCTCCCCTTTCGTGCCAGGCTCCCCCTGCAGAAGGAAGGAGAGTCCAGTTAGGTATCGCCCGGCAGGGGGCAGACTCGGGTTTTGTGTGTGTGTGTGGGGGGGGGGGGACCGGGCCTGAATGGCGGGACAGGCCCAGACCCTAGCACACAGGGCATGGCTGGGGGTCCCCGAGAGTCAGAGCTCGCCAAGACTGAGTGGGAAGCGGTGGCACCAAGGATGGAGGAAGTTGGTCTTGGGCTCCTCCAGGTGTGGCTTGGGGGCTCACAGGCCAAGGCCTGGCCGGCTGTGTGACTGCAGGCAGACGACTTAGCCTCTCTGGGCCCTGACGCCTGACACGGCCCAGAGGGACATGGGTGTCTACAGGAGCACAGCCAGGCCCCTCCCGCTGGGCCTCCAACTGCGCTGGAGCACAGAGCGGGAGCCTGCACCCCCAGGGGCCTCCGGTGAGGGGGGCTCCAGGTCACTCAGGATGTGAGCCCCAGCCCCTTGCCACCACCACAGGCCTCAGGACCCCCCACTTCCTGGGGGTGCTGTCCACCCCCTGCCCTGTCAGCCTGGACCCCCCGGCTCCCCTGGGCCCCCAGCTCCCCCTGGGCCCCCCTCCCTGCCCGGGGCCCCAGATCCCCCACACTCACAGCCAGGGCCGTCACGCTTTGCTCTGCAGCCGGGCCCTGTGGGAAAGCGCGCCCAGAGGGTCAGTGCTCCCCTCCCTCCTCCCCCTCCACTGTGCTCCGGGTCCCCCAAACAGGCGGAGAGGGACACTGGGGGGGCCCTTCCCTGTGAGCCCACTAGGACACGGCAGGACTCACAGACGGATGAAAAGGGAGGGGATCAAAGCAGGCCCAGTGAACCCCGACATGGAGGCACCCCCAGGAGAAGCTGAGGTACCACCCGGGATCCCTGGGACCCCCACCCCAACCAGAGGCACCCCAGATGCCATCAGCGGACAGAACCCAGCCCGGGGCCCACCCAGCCCCCGCTGTCCCCGTCAGAGCCCCCTGCAGCCTGCATGCAGGCACAGAGGGGCACGGGGATCCTGAGGGCAGAGACCACCCACCACACCCCACTGCCCGCCCCTTGTTCTCCTCTGTGCCCAGAACCACCCAGGGGTGCCCCCACGAGGTCACACAGCTCCGTGCAAGACAGGATTCGGGGTTCGGGGTTCGGGAACTGGAGTGCCCATCAGGCCCCTGGGAGCCGCAGGTAAAGGGTCTGTGGGTCAGGGGTGCATCACTGCAGGGCCTTACCTGGGACCCGGGCGCCCCAGGGGGTCCTGGGGGTCCGTGTGGGCCGGGGGGACCTGTCGGCAGAGTCAGAGCAGTCACGGGCCAGGACCCCCGACACTGCCCCAGCCCCACCTGCTGCACCGAGGGCCGCCCCGCAAGGCCCCCTCCTGCTGACCCCACCCCACACCCCAGCCCCCTGCTCCCTCTGCTCTCACCTGGCGGACCTGGGGGGCCCCGGGGCCCCGGGACCCCTGCCAGCACCGTGTCCACGGCGGCCGAGGCCAGCTGTGTGTCTGCATCTGCGGGCAGAGCAGAGCCACCCTGTGAGGGCTCAGCATGGGGAAAGTGCGCTCCCACTGGGTGAGGGTTGCGGGGACCAGGCCACAGTGCCACATCGGGCACCAACTCCTTCCGGAACCTTCCAGGCCCTCCACAGTGCCCAGCCCCTTCTAGGCTACAACCCACATGCCGGCTCTGTGCCTGCTAGGTTCACTCTGTGTCACCTCCTCCAAGAAGTCCACTGGAACACCCCCCCCCACAGAGTCCTTCAGCCTCCATCAGGGCCTCTGGGCAGAGGGGGGTGTCTGTCTAATGACCCCCCCCCATGGTCTGGGTGTTCCACGGGGAGCCAATAGGACAGTCAAGTCCATAGGCCCCCAAAATGGGGGGAAGTCCTTCCAGAGACACTGGCAGGGGACCCGGAGCCCTGGGGGTGGTCAGAGGCCTTGTCTGAGGGGGGCTCTGAGCCCCCAAAGCTCTTCATAAGCACAGTCTGCCCTGCCCTGGCATCCCCCAGCCCCAACATCCTGTCTCAGAACTGAGGTTAATCCAGCAGCTTCCAGAACCTTCCCCCGACAAGCATCATGCACCAGCCCCTAGGGAACCCTGGAGCAGTGGTGAGTGGGGGTCCCTGCCCCATGCAGACCCCCACCGGGCAGGCCGGCCAGGTGTAGGAGATATGGGGCCTGGCAACCACCTTGGGGAACCCCCAGACTGACGGTGCCCCAGGCCCAGAGGACCGACCCCCACACTCACTGGCCTTGTCCGCCGGCTGCAGGGAGTAGAGGACACCGTGGGGGCTGCCCGCGGGGCCAGGGGGGCCAGGGGGCCCGGGGCGCCCCATCTCCCCAGGAAGTCCGCGGGGCCCAGGTGGCCCCAAGAGGCCTGTAAGGGGGAGAAGAGACATGAGGCGGGGCTGCAGCACGAGGGATATGGGGGGGCACGGGATGAGATATGGGGTGTGGGAATTTGAGGTGTGGGGCAGGGTGGGGGTGTGTGGACTGGGGGGCACAGGCTGTGGGCACGAGGTGTGGGGGGGTTCAGAGGACAGGACCCGAGAGGGGGTCGCAGGTGCGACTCCTGAGGGGTCACAGACCCCCTGAGTGTGAGAATACGGGGATCTGGGTTTGAGGGAAGCAGGGAGTCCCCCAGCTCTCAGGACCCAGGGGGGACACTGCACCCCATGACTAGACATGTCAGCAGGTCCTACCAGGGTGTCAGCCAAAGCCTGAGACCAGGGGATCCTCCAGGGACCAGCGGATCCCACTGTGATCAGGGGATCCCTCGGGGATCAGGGACCCCTCAGGACCCAGCAGCGTGGGTGTGGCTGGCAGGGAGGTCTGTGCCCCTGGCTGGCAGTCCCCTCCCAGCTTTCGAGGGGTGCAGGGCCGCCCCCTCCCCAGGGGCAGAGTCCAGGGAGGGTCTCCCTCCTTACCTGGTGGCCCCGCGGGGCCTTTCTCCCCCGCCTGGCCCCGATCCCCCTTGGAGCCGGGGGGACCAGCAGGCCCTGGAGCTCCTGTCTGCCCGGGGGGCCCTGGGGAAAGATGAGGCAGGCTGAGAACCGCCCCTAGCCCCCAGTTCCACAAAGGGGGAAACTGAGGTTCAGAAAGGGCAGCTCCTGCTCTCCACATCCTGCTGCCTGAGAAAAGGCCGGGAGAATCAGAGGGGCATCGGGACGGGGACCGACGGGAGGGGGGGTGGGGTCCCGAGAGGGGAACCGGGCGGGGACACGTCCACCCCCCTAGCCTTGTCCGCGGCGCGCAAGGCTCCATTTGTGTGGAGCGAGCGCCACCCGGTGGCCACTCCCTGGAACTACACGTTCCCTCCGTAATCCTGACGGGAGCCGGCGCAACTTGACCTCACGCCTGACCTCTCCGAGGCTGCAAAGGTCTGAAGCCCCTGCACCAAGCTCCGTGACCCGTATACGATCACAGGGACCCCCTATACCTCTCCCCTGGACCCCCACCACGGCGCCGAGTAGACTCTGGGCCGGGGCTCAGCTGCGCTGGACAAAAGCTGCAGACCCGGTGACCAGCACAAGCAGGTGACCAGCACAAGCCCGTGACAGCCCCGTCTGTCCCCGCCCTGCAGGTGCAGCTGTCCCTCCCGCGCCCCGCCCGCCCTCCCCTCTCCCCTCTCCTCTCTCTCCCTCTTTCTCTCCCCCTCCCTCTCCCCCTCTAAACGCTAGCAGTGGAAGGGAGTGTCAGTGTGCGAGCAGGATTCTGGGGTTCCCAGAACAGGCCTGGAGTGGGGGTGGCCACGGCCCAGCCTTCATAGTATGGGGTCAGGAGACCCTGTCCTCCCCATCCGGGAGCCAAGTGAGGCTGGGCAGGGCTGGGGGCCAACATGTGGGGGCAGCGGTAGACCCAGGGCGACAACAGGTTCCAGCGAGCACTGTGTACAGAGCCTGCCCAGCACACTGCCTCGGGTCAGTCCTGCTCACCTGCCGGGCCCGTGGGCCTCCTGCGGGGCTGTGCCAGGGGGATGGCGTCGGGGAGGAAGTCCTCGTTCCAGGGCGGGGGGCTGCCCTGCGGGGCCGGCAGGTCGTTGTCAGGGCCCGAGGGTGGAGCGGCTGCCTCCAGCAGGATCACCTGCGCCAGGGAGACAGGCGGGCAGGGGTGAAGCGGGGTAGGGAGGGCACCCCTGCTGCAGGTCACCCCAGGACCCTTCCTATACCAGGGCCTTGTGGGGGTGGCCATCCTCATCTCTGTATTCTTCTGAGGACCCCTCACTGGCTCCTTCCCAGACCCTCCACAAGAACCCTTGCAGGGAACAGACAGAACCAGTGGGAGGAAGGAAGGGAGGGAGGGAGGGAGGGAGGGAGGAAGGGAGGGAGGGAGGGAGGGGGGGAGAGAGAAAAGGAGGGAGGGAGGGACGGAGGAAGAAAGGAAGGAAGGAAGGAAGGAAGGAAGGAAGGAAGGAAGGAAGGGAGGGAGGGAGGGAGGAAGGAAGGAAGGGAGGGAGGCAGGGGGAAGAGAGAAAAGGAGAGAGGGAGGGACGGAGGAAGGAAGGAAGGAAGGAAGGAAGGAAGGAAGGAAGGGAGGGAGGGAGGGGGAAGAGAGAAAAGGAGGGAGGGAGGGACGGAGGAAGGAAGGAAGGAAGGAAGGAAGGAAGGAAGGGAGGGAGGGAGGGAGGGAAGAAGGAAGGAAGGAAGGAAGGAAGGAAGGAAGGAAGGAAGGAAGGAAGGGAGGAAGGAAGAAAGGGAGGGAGGGAGAAGGGAGGGAGGGAGGGAGGGAAGGAGGGAGGGAGGGAGGCAGGGAGGGAGGAGGCAGAGGCAGAGGAAGGTGGGAGGGGCAGGGGCGGGAGGGGCTGCGTCCCCCCACTGCATGTCCCTCCCACCTGGGCTGCTCTGGTCAGTGATGCTTCTGCTGCTGCAGCACGACCCAGCCTGATGGAGGAGGCTCCCAGCTGGCTGGGAGGAGTGCGGGGGCAGGGGCAGCCGTTCCCTCCCTCCTCTGAGACTGGCCTCTGTCTGCCCTTCCCACCAACCCCAGAGAAGCCCCAGCCCCGGGTTCCGGGTGCGCCTGACCTTGGCCTCCAGTGTGCTCAGCCTCTGGCTCATGTCCCTGAGGCGGGTGCAGTTCATGCATTCTGAAAGAGAAGGGCGGGAGCAGAGCATGACGGGGCACCCAGACAGACCTCGAGCTCCAACACATGCTTCAGGGCCTCATCCTCAACGCCCCCTCCTCCAGCCAGCTTGCCTGGACTCAGCACTTTGGAGCCAAAGTCCGCTTTGTGCAGCTGCAGCTCCTGGGGCGCCTTGTCAAAGGCCCTGGAGCAGCTCAGGGCAAGGGCCCACAGACCTCAGGAAGGGGTCTGAAGCTGTCCAGGTGTCCACAACAGCGCCCTGACCTTGGGGACCAGGGCATGGGCTGGTAAGGGTTACGCTGGGGCTCTACAGTCATCCTGGGACACCAGAGCCAGTCAGGCTGGGTGCAGTCAGGGAAGGCTGCTTGGAGGCAGTGGCATGGGAGGGAGGGAAGGGATGCACTGTGATTGGCCAGGTTGGTGGAACAGAGGGAGCACTGAGGCCAGAAGAGGAAGAGAATAGGTGAGGGCTGCTGAGGCTGGGGCCCCCTCCCCCCCAACTCCCCTCCCCCACTTTGACCTCCGACCTTTCCCCAACCATCCCCTCACCCATGGGGACACGCCTGGTCCTCTCGCCTGGTCGCCTGGTCTTCTCGTGAGCCCCTTAGGGACGTGGTATGACACTGCTGAGCTCGGCCCTCCTCCCTCTCCCTCCTCCCTCCTCCTCCCCCCACTCACCCCTCCTGGGGGCACATAGGAGTAGGAGGGAGCCCACCCCACCCAGGGAACATCTGGCCTGTCGGGGGATTGTTGGGGAGGTGGGCAGAGGGTCCCTGGGCTCCCGGGAGCTGTTTCTGGAAAGCGCTGGCCCAGCCCAGTGTGCTCTGGCACTGGGCGCCCGTGGCAGGAGGTGTGAGGGGGGAGCGAGGCCGTTGCCCTCCTTCCTGCACCCTTCCTGGCTGGCACTCACTTGGGGCCGGGAAGTCTTGTGGCTTCCGGGACCCCCTGACGCTTGTTCAACATTCTCCACCCCTGGCACCGGCTGGCCCTGGGAGCCACATTTCCTGCACAGATGCCGAGTCAGGAAACCGAGGCCCAGGGGAGGCACGGGAGCTGGGCGGCATGTGGGCGCCTACGCGCGCCCGTATGTGCATGTCTGCCTGTGTGTGCACGAGGGCTGGTGTTCACGCATGTTGACATGCGTGTACATGTGTGTATGTGTGTGTGCCTATGTATGCATCTGTGAGCGTGTATATGCATGTCTGCCTTGTGCACGAGGGCTGGTGTTCACACATGTTGACACGTGTGTGCCTATGTATGCATGTGTGAGCATGTATGTGCGTGCCTGCCTTGTGTAAGAGGGCTGGTGTTCACGCATGTTGACACATGTGTACGTGTGTGTGCCTGTGTGGGCACGTCTGCATGGATGGACATGCCTGTGTGCACGTCTGTGTGGGCTTATGAGTTATGTCTGTGTAAGTATACCTGTGTGCATTTCCATGTTGCACAGTGTGTGTGTGTGTGTGTGTGTGTGTGTATTGGGCATGCATTGCTGTGTGTCTGTGATCACATGTGTGCACACATAGGTGTGCATGGGAGTGCCTGTGTGTTACCCATGAGTGTCTATATGTGGCCTGTGGAAAGACAAGTGTCCATCAGTAACTCATGTGACCTGAGAGGGTCCCCATGCCTCAGTTTCCCCATCTGCCAGAGGGCTGACACTGGATCAGCCTGTGACTCTCTGGACCACGCACTGAGTCTCGGATCCCCCAGGGGCTCTGGGTTCGGGGGGGGTGCTGGACACAGGTGAGCCCAGGGCCCAGCTCCCTCCGACAGTGGTCTCGGGGGGATGTGTGGGGTCCCCAGCAGACCAGGTGTCCCGAGGAGCCCCCAAAGTCAGTGTAGACCAAGCCTGGCGGGGCTTGGCGGACCCTCTGGGGGCAGAACCAGAGTCAGTTGTGTCAGGGCAAGCGCCTTCACCCCTGCACCATCTCTCCTGGCCCAGGATACACTTTTCTTTGGCCGGGAGTGGGGAAGGGAGCGGAACGCCCCGTGGTGCTCTGGAGCTCCTCCTGGCTCTGCACCAGGAATCATTCCTGGGTGGGGGGCTTGGGGTCTCTGTAGCATCCTGGGGATCAGACCCAGCGGCCATCAGGCAACCTCCCTCCCGGGGCTCTGCGGCTCTGGCCCAGGAGACACTTTTGTTTGTTGGTTGGTTGGTTTCGGGTCACACAGAGGTTGCTCTTGGCTCTGCACTCGGGAATTACTCCTGTGATTCCTGACGGTGCTCCATACGGATACTGGGGAGCAAACCGGGTTCTCTCGGACCCCAGAAGACACTTTGATAGAAGCAGAATGGGGCCCGGCGGTCTCAGGAGCAACATGGGGACTGTCCACCAGGGGGAGCCAGCAGAAAGACAGAGACAGCAACGTTGGGGCAGGATCAGCAGGGCGCCGGGCAGGTCCCCCAGGGTCCCCCCTCCCCGTCCCGTGCCCCACCTTGCCCTGACCCTGTCTAGTGCGTGAGATGAGACGGTTTCCAACTCGGGACTGATCCCCAACATTGCCTTGGAACCCCGAGCAGCCAGGAGTGATGTGAAGTAACTGGGCACCACCAGGTGTGACCCCCCCAAACCAAGTAAAATAAAATGTATAGGCAATGCAAGGGCCACAGAATAACCAAGGCAGCCTGGAAGAAAAACAAAGAATAACCAAGGCAGCCTGGAAGGAAAACAAAAGCAGAAGGCTAATGCTTGCAGAATGAAGACCCATTGTAGAACTGTAATGGTACGTAGTATTAGAACTATGTTATATATTAGGCACTCAGAGTGTAAGGACAGACAGACAGACCCACACGGGCAGTCAGCTGAGTGATAAGACCCAGGCGCAGTTTTGTCAGGTGAGGATAAGTATTTTCCGAAAAGGTGCTGGGCTCTCCCCATGGGAAAGAAAGATGCAGGAATCGGCCCCGACCATGGTGACCGGAGTCCAATTCTAGAGGGAAAGTAAAATTAAACGTGGAACCAACACAGCACTCAGAGGAAGGGGAGACAGAAGTCAGGCGGCTGACTCCCTCGCCTGAGAATAAATAAGGGCTTCTCAGGACACAAAAACGTACCAACACCAACAAAAACTGTCCATGGCATAGGGCACATTCGAGCTAATTTCCTGGGGTGGAGTGCTAGTCTGGCAAAGAAGGCGTTTGCCTTACACGCAGCCCACCCCGGTTTGAACCCCGACATCCCACACATAGGGCCCCCAAGCACCACCAGGAATGATTCTCGAGTGCAGAGAGCCAGGAAGAACCCCTGAGCATCGCCAGGTGTGGACCCCAAAGTAAAAAAAATAATAATAAAACTAAATTAACTTAGTTTTACCCAGGACACATTAAGCGTGTGTCAGCGAGCAGACGATTCTAGAATACACACCCATAAAATGACACATTCGTGGACAAATTCTCTGCAGAGAGGCGCAACTCAGGACAGGGGGGTGTGGAACGCAGCAATGCCAAAGGTGCCAGTGCCCAGGGCTGCTTGTGGGCAGCGGCGAGCCCCTTCCCCCAGGGCCCAGCGGTTGCCTGGCATTGACACCCACACTTTAAGCGGTTCCGCTTCTCTGCGCTGAGCTTCACAGTGGGCGCCGCTGGGCTCACGGGTGACCCCTGGTGGTGCTCACTGACCGGATATGGAACCGGCACTGACCAGGCCCCAGGGAACAGACCTGAGCCCTGACTCTGCAAGCCGACACACACTTTTTTGTTCTATTGTATTTGTGTATCATTCCCGGCGATGCTCAGGGGTTACTCCTTTCTCTGCGTTCAGGAATCACTCCTGGTGCTGATCAGGAGGCCACCTGGGGTGGCGGGGATCGAAGCCGGGTCAGCCATGTGCCAGGGAAACACCCTCCCTGCCCCACACATGCACTTTTCAGACAATTCTGGGGGTCCAGGGCATGCCTCTGTGAGGGCAGGACACGGTACGATCGGAGCCCCGGTGGGTCTCTGGCACTGTGGGTCCCGACACCACCTGGTCTACCGCTCACAATAATCTTACTAAAGAAAAAGGAGTGAGGGTCTGGAGCAATAGCACAGCGGGTAGGGCGTTTGCCTTGCACGCAATTGACCCGGGTTCGATTCCCAGCACCCCATATGGTCTCCTGAGCACCACCAAGGGTTATTCCTGAGCGCAGAGCCAGGAGTAACCCCTGTGCATCGCCGGGTGTGACCCCCCCCCAAAAAAAGAAAAAGGAGTGAGTGACCGTGAGGTGGCCCTGGAGAAGCTGACCAGAAGCTCACTGCCCACCCAATCTGGCACCAGGAAAGAGCCGGCTTCACCAGACGGGCCTGGCTGGGAACGGGGTGCTGACCCCAAATCAAACCACAGTTTCCCACCAACGGCATGGCAGGTGGCAGGCACACAGGGTGGGGCAGCCCAGGCTGCCAGGATGGTATGGCCTCGTGAGAGACCCAGAGGATGCCCGGCTATGCACTGCTGGTGCCAAAATTACTGTCCAGGTAGGTCTCGCACACAGGTGGGGCAGTGTATGGGAAATGTGCCCAGGCCCCCAGACCAAGGGGCCTGCAGCTGGTCACCCCATGGAGCAGCCCTGCCTGAACCCTTCTCAAATGCCAGAGCAGATGGCAGGCCGACTCCTGGCTTCTCATTTTGTTGTTTGTCCGCTTCTGGGCAGTGCTCAGGGCTGACTCCCGGCTCTGTGCTCAGGGACCACTCCGGGGAGTGCTCAGGGCTGACTCCTGGCTCTGTGCTCAGGGACCACTCCAGGGAGTGCTCAGGGCTGACTCCTGGCTCTGTGCTCGGGGCCACTCCGGGGAGTGCTCGGGGCTGACTCTTGGCTCTGTGCTTGGGGACCACTCCGGGGAGTGCTCAGGGCTGACTCCTGGCTCTGTGCTGAGGGGCTACTCCTGGGAGTGCTCGGGGCTGACTCCTGACTCTGTGCTCAGGGACCACTCCGGGGAGTGCTCAGGGCTGACTCCTGGCTCTGTGCTCAGGGACCACTCCGGGGAGTGCTCAGGGCTGACTCCCAGCTCTGTGCTCAGGGACCAGTCCTGGGAGTGCTCGGGCTGACTCCTAGCTCTGTGCTCAGGGACCATTCCGGGGAATGCTAGAGGCTGACTCCTGGCTCTGTGCTCAGGGACCACTCCTGGGAGTGATCAGGGCACCCTGTGGGGCACCAGGGATCAAACCCAGGCTAGCCACGTGCAAGGCAAGACCCCTCCCCGCCGTACTCACTTTAGCCCCTGTTTGTTTGGGGGCCACCCCAGTGGTGCTCCCGGCTCTCTCACTCCTCTTCCCTGGTTGCTGGTGCCAAAGTCCCGGGGGTCTGGAGGAGGAGATGACCCCTCTGAGGACAGGGGTCAGTTCCCCCAAAGTCGCAGACAGCCACAACCCAGCGGGGCGGGGTGCAGGAGTTGATGGCGGGGCTGGCCAGCTGGACCGGGAATCCCAACCCAGTGCTCCCACCGTCCCCTTCTCTTTCAGCTCCTGGGGGCTCTGGTCCTGGCAGACACGCACCCTGACAGCCGCTCACCTCGGGAGCCCAGAGTGTCCGTGAGCAGATGGCAGTGGCAGGGGGAGGGCAGGGGGGGTGCCCCGAGGTCCTGCCAAGCAGCACGGGCGCTGGGTGTGGCCTCAACAGACACGGATGGAGTTTTAAGGGGTGCAGGTGTGCAGGGGAGGGGGGTCGGGGACCTTTTCTGGAAGGTTCCTTTGACACCAAGAGAGGAGCCCAGGGACTCACAGACCCACCTGCTCGGTCAGGTCCAGCCGGCCCGGGCTGCCAACGGCCCTTCTCTAGCAAAGCCCCAAGGGCCAGCGGGCCTGACCACAGCCAAGTCTGAGCTCCTGGGCTGCGTTAAACTGCGGTACTGAGGGGCACCTTGCTGACGGCTCTATGGAGGTGTCGGGGGGACGGGGGGATGTGTTGGTACCGCCAGGAGCCCCTAAACGTGCAGGTCGGTTCCCCTGGCAGCGTACCACCTCGCCGTTCTTGGGGAGAAAGTTACAGCGGGAGTTTGTGCAGGGATGGGGGTGGGGGTCTTAGCTCCTGGCAGGCTCCCAGGAGCGGGCGTCCAGGAAGACCTGTGGCAGGGGCGGGATCAGCCCTTCCCTTTGGGGACCATGACAGCTGGGCCCGGAGGCGGAGGCCTAAGGCCGAGGCATGTCCCGGGGAAAGGTGGGGTCCAGAGCCCCAACCCGCCCCACGCTCCCCCTGCCCCATCTCATCCCTGGCTGTGGAGTAATGATGGAAGGGTTTGGGGGGCTGAGGCAGCTGCCCAGCACGCGGATTGGACTAAATGCCACGGAAGACTCATCCAAAAATGGTTCACTTGGAGCCAGAGCGTAGGGCAGCGAGCGGGGAGGGGGGGAGGGAGTGCTCTGGGTCCAGCCCCGACTTATACTTTTATTCTTTTGGGGTCTCACTGACGATGCTCAGGAATCGCTCCTGGTGGGCCTGGGGGACCATGTGGGATGCCAGGGATTGAAACCAGGTCAGCGACGTGCAAGGCAAACACCTTCGCCACTGTCCTATGGCTCCGACCCAACATTTTACAAACGTGAGCTCCATCTCAGCAGCAGCGTGAGATAAGCCCAGGGAAGCCCAATCCACAGACGGCAGTCAGCGAGGCACACATTGGCACGTTCCAGGGCCTGTCTGCGGCCCTCGAGACCTGGGGAGTCCTTGAAGAGCCAGGACCTGGGGAGGGCTGGAACCCGGGAATGCTGGAACCCGGGAATGCTGGATCCCGGGAATACTGGATCCTGGGAATGCTGGGACCCAAGAATGCTGGGACCTGGGAATGCTGGGACCCGGGAATGCTGGATCCCAGGAATGCGGGATCCTGGGAATGCTGGATCCCAGGAATGCTGGGACCCGGAAATGCTGGGACCCGGGAATGCTGGATCCCAGGAATGCTGGATCCCAGGAATGCTGGGACCCGGGAATGCTGGGACCCGGGAATGCCGAGACTCAGGGAATACTGGAACCCCGGGAACACCAGGACTCAGGGAATTCTGGATCCTGGGACTGCTTGGACCTGGGGAATGCCAGGATCCCGGGAATGCTGGGACCCAAGAATGCTGGATCCCAGGAATGCCAGGATCCTGGGAATTCTGGTACCCGGTCTCTGTCTGCACAACCCTGACGTCCATCCAGGGCGCTGGTGGTTATTACAGCCGGGCTCCAGCAGGTGGCAGTCGAGCGCCTCGAGGAAGGGCGGCTTCTGGGCACAGACGTGAGCACCGCGGGGGACGGGGCTGCGGTCACGCAGGGGGCGGCGGGGAGAGGCGGATGAGGTGTCCGCAGAGACACGAGCAGAGAAGAGGGGCTGGGGGGCTCTATCTGGCACCGTGGGGCGGAAGGATCCGGAGCTGGGGGGGGGGGCCTTGAAGGAGGGCTGCAGAGTTGCACGCTGGTCCTTCCCGGCGCAGGGAGACTGCTAGGGGAAACTGGGGGGTGGGGCGGGGCGGGGGTGAGGGTCGGGGGAATCCAGGCGAGGTTCCTGGGGGTGTCTGGACCTAAAAGAATCCCCAGAGCATGACCTCCACTGGAGTGGCCAGCACTCAGCCCCGGGAACCCCACAGACTCTGCGGTGTCTTGGAGGGCGACGGTGAGAACTGGGAGAGCACCCTCCTTGCAGGGAGGTTGTGAGGCCAGCATGCACCCAGCCCTCTGCCGGGACGACACCCCAAGTCCTGTGCGCCCCCCCCCAAAACCTTTAAATACCCTCCTTCTCCCCACACCCGGGGAAACAGAGCTCCTTTCTAGAGGGAAGAAGTTTATGTTTCTGGCTGGACACAGGTCCTGCTACCCACAACCCTGAATGCATTTGCAGTCTGAATCCCAACTAGTGCAGTGAAAGAAGGGAGCCGGAGCGACAAGACAGGGGAAGGGCACTTGCCTTGCACGCAGCCAACCCGGGTTGGATCCCTCAGCACCCCATTTGGTCCCCCGAGCACTGCCAGGAGGGATCCTGGAGCACAGAGCCAGGAGTAACCCCTGAGCAGGGCCGGGTGTGGCCCCCAAAAACTGAAGGAAGAAGAGAGGCCGGGGCCCTGCAGGCTGGAGGCGGAGACCCCGCGCCAGTCCCAGGCGGTCCAGCACAGACCGCCCAATCTGGAGACCCCTTCTCAGCTCCCTGGAGCGGAGGCCCGAGGCGGGGGCCGGGCGGTCGTGTTCTGAGAGCCCCCACCCCCACACCAGCTTTGATTCGCAGCCAACACATGCTTCTCTCCAAGTCGAAAATAAAATAAAATAAAGCCTGTTACAGAGCGAGGCCCTCTCCTCCGGCTCATTTTAATGTGGTTTTCGGTGCGGCCGCTCCGCGCAGGCCTCGCGCGAACATGTGCTTGCAACATGCGGGTCCAGGGGGGAGCCCTCAGGCGGGGCTCAGATCGGGGGAGGGGACAGGCTGCGTCTCGGGTCGGCCAGAAAAGCAGCACCCTAAGCTGATTCTCCTGACTTGGGGGGTCCTTGGAAGTGGGATTGGGAGGGAGGTAGGGTCCCGCGGGGGATCAGCGAGGGTCAGGCCTGACCAATCAATGCCCTGTGGTCTCAGGAGAGTCTCTCTCTCAGGCCTCGGGGCTCCTCCCCTCCATGAGAAAGTGCCTGCACTGTGGCCCCCAAGGCCACTGGCCTCCCGTCTCAGACACAAGCTTCCCTGGAGATTGTGATGTCGGTGCCACTGAGTGGGGTCCGAGGGGTCTGCCCATCCCAGTCTGCTGTTGGGCTCAGCCCTGCTGTGTCCCCCACCCCCAAGTCCACTCACTGGGGACCTGACATCAGTGCCATCAGTGCCCTCTCCTCTGCCCTCTGGGCCCATCCGCGGTCTGGGAGCAAGTCCTGGGCCCCGAGCTCCACCCTCAGAGGCTGGATCCCACCATCCCGAGCCCCCCCCACCCCCCGCCCTGTCTGTGCCCAGGGCCGAAGCCCCTGCTCCTCCAAGGGTCACAAAAGCCTGCGGTCCCAGGGACCAGCCCCAGACCTCGCAGCCAGGGAGCCCCACTCAGCTCCCACTCTTCCCATATCCACCTTCCTTTTGCTTGTGGGTGCCCTATCCATCAGGGCCTCCTGGGCGGGTGCCAGGGGAGCTCCGCGGTTCAGGGATGCCAGAAAGGCCCTGGGGGGGGGGGAGGGACAGGGCACGGACCAGGCAAAGCAAACACAGCATTAGTGGTTTCCCAGAATCAACAGCCTCTGTGCGGCTCTGAATGGGGGTGGGAGGGCGGGGGGACAACAGGCGCACAGGCGTGTCCAGACACGGACATGCACATACATGTCTGCACACATGTACCTGCACGTGTCCACATACTCACACACACACGCGCGCATTCACACACTCATGAACACACACACTTCTCTGCACACATGCCTGCATGTGTCGCACACATGTTCACACATTTACACATGCGTTCACACACTCATGAACATGCACAGTGTGTGAACCCACAGCTGCACATGTCCACACACATGTCCTCATGTTTGTGCATACATACACATGCCCACGTACACCCACATACTCATGCACATGCCCACGCGTATCCACACAGAGAAACACAAGCCCCTGAGTCCACACTTACACACATGTCTGCACACTCGTACAGACATGCTCCCGCATGTGTCCACGCACTTCCACACACAGGCCTGTGTGTTTACATGCATGTGTTCACACCCTTACCCACACACTCATGTACACACTCACATTGGCACGTGTGTGTCAGAACAAAGCCATGTCCAAATACTCCCATAGAGGTGCACATGCATCTCACACTTGTTCTCATGCCTGCACACACACGCACACACACACACACACCAGACGCTGACAGTGGCCTCCTCCCAAGAGGGGTCTCGGACCCTGGGCCCAGCCGGGTACCCAGGCTCTAGGGCCAAGTGGCTGAGGAAAGTCAGTCACTGAAGTCCTCTGCGAGTGAGGTCTCATGGGAAAGTGATAAGCGCCCTCAAATCATAAAATTTCTCCCTGTGGCCTGGAGATAAGGTGGGGGGTGTTTGAGACTCAGCCCCCCACCCTCAGTACCCAGCACCATGACGCCCCACCTCAGACAAGTTCTGGAGGGACTGTCTGGACTCAGCACCCCTGCAGTTCACAGAGATCCTGGCGGCGGGTGAGGCTGCAGCCCCTGATCCCGAAACCTGAAAGAACAGGGGTCCCTGGAGGCAGAGCAGAGGAGGTGGGGTCTGAGCCCCTCCAGAACCTCACCTGAGGTCCCTTCCGGAGATCCCCAGGAGCAAGAAAGAACAGAACGTGAAAGGAAGTGGAGGCCGTGGCCAGCCAGGCCGGCTCTCACACAACCACCCCAAGAGGGTCTTATCAACAAAGGGCTCCCCAGGACCAGCAACGCACATGCTCAGGCCAGCAGGCCTGAGAACGTGGGGTTCCCAGGGCCCCAGACACGCCTTCGACCAGCAGGAGCAGAAGGGACCCTGCAGGGTCTGAGAGTGCCTGGGAGCCAATGGAGGGCCCAGGGATGAAGCCATATTTTTCTGAGAGTAAAAAAAAACATGGAAAATGATTCATAAGAGCCCCCCTCCCACCCCCACTATTTGTGCCTGGCCCAGTCTTAGGGGTGTAGGCAAACTGGGTGGTCCTGTGGAGAGCAAGCAGACTGGGAGGTGCAGGGCCAGGGGTCTGGGGAGCAGGTGGGAAGGGGGTGTCATGGGCAGGAGAAGCACACGGACCCTACTGGGAACAGTCAGCGCCCAGATCCCACAAAGGGCCTGAGCCCTGGGATGGAGGGCAGAACCCAAGAAAGGGTGGGCGTGCCGAGGGGATGAACCGAGGGCTCCCACATCAGCTTGGACAGGGGCTCCCCATCCACATGCCCTCTGGCTGCAGCTACACAGCACCCCCAGGAGACCTGAGCACCCCAAAGCCCAACCACAGGGCCAAGATCTTCCTCCCGTTCCTGTCCCGTGTCCTTCCCTCCCTCAGGGAACCCAACTGCACAGAAGTGGCTCAGGGAGAAGTCTGACGCCATCCGCCCAGCAGCGCTCAGAGTGTGCTTCCCAGCAAGAGAGCTGCAGGCCTGAGTAGTGAGTCCGCTCCCTCTGCTGGCCTTCAGCCCCACCTTACACCGAGAAGGACAGAACAGGCAGGGAAGGGAACACTGTCCCCTGCCCCCTCCCAGGCAGGAGCCAGCTGGGAAGGGAGGAATTTCCCTCTCAATCATATTAAGCTTGGAGTTTTGGGTTTTGTTGGTTTTGGTTTGGGGGACACACCCAGCAATGCTCAGGGCTTACTCATGGCTCTGTGCTCAGGGGTCACTCCTGGAAGTCTCAGGGGACGCTATGGGAGGCTGGGAATTGAACCCGCATCAGCCATGTGCAAGGCAAGCATCCTACCGGCTGTACTATTGCTCTGGCCCCCTAAGCTAGGAGTTTTGATTATCTCCTGGACCCAGAACTGAACTGAGAATGGGTTTTTGACTGTCCAGTGTTTTATTACCTGCCGAGGGCACAGAATACTCATGGGCTGTGGTTTTTTTTTAATCAATAATGGGCACAGGATGCCCCCCCCAAAAAAAAGAGAGAGAGAGAAGAAAATTGTCTGCCGTAGAGGCAGGCTTGGTGTATGGGGGGTGGAAGGGAAACTGGGGGAGTTGATGGTGGGAAAAGCATACCGGTGGAGACAGGTGCTAAGACATAGTATTACTGAACCAATCATGAACAACTTTGTAACACTGTATCTCAGTGATTCAATTAAAAATAAATAAACTGCTGGGCACAGGACAGCCCAGGATGCCTGTTAAAGGGAACCCCTGGAGAGAGAATTAAGATGCCTCCTGACCCCCACCCACCTGTCCTTCCTGCTGTTCACACACCTTCCTCCAGGGCTGAGTGCCACCCCAGAGAAGCCATCTCTCCTTGTTTGCCACCTCCCCACCCATCTCTTTTCAGGGACAATCTTCATTGTGCAGTCTCTGAAAGTCTCAGGCAAGTGGGCAGACATGGAGGAGCCAATCAGAATCCTTCCCTGGGAGCAGTTCCTTCAAGGGCTGGGCCAATCAGAATCCTTCCCTGGGAGCTTTGTCAAGGGCTGGGCCAATCAGAATCCTTCCCTGGGATCTTTTTCTTCAAGGGCTGGGCCAATCAGAATCCTTCCCTGGGAGCTTTTTCTTCAAGGGCTGGGCCAATCAGAATTCTTCCCTGGGAGCTTTTTTTTTCCCAAGGGATAGGCCAATCAGAATCCTTCCTTGGGAGCTTTCTCTTTAAGGACTGGGCAAATCAGAATCCTTCCTTGGGAGCTTTTTTTCTTTAAGGTTGAGCCAATCAGAACCCTTCCCTGGGAGCTTTTCCTTCAAGGGATGAACCAATCAGAAGTCTTCGATGAACCAATCAGAAGTCTTCCCTGAGTTTTTTCTTCAAAGGCTAGGCCAATCAGAGTACTCCTCTGGGAACTTTCACTTCCCTGACTCAGGAAAATCTCTTTCCTCTGGGACCTCCACATTAGGCTCGGCTGGATTTAATCACTGGTGACTGTGTCCTGTGCCTTGGAAAGGCTCTGAGGGATGCAGAAGCCCTGCTGGACGGCAAGCCCCAAAGATAAGACAGAGAAAAGTGCCCAGCAGGAAGGTGGGTGTGCAGGGACAGGGTTGGGGGTAATTCCCACATTCCTGTACATATCCAGGTTGGCTCAAAGATGCCCCTTTACAGTGGTCGTGAGACTCCACTGGTAGCCGTAGGTCTATGTAGATGAGGCCGGCTGTCTGGGCAATCCCCCGACAATCACTCCGTGCCAATGACCCCCTCCACATCCTTAAAGCCAACCATGGCTGAGCTGTCTCACGTGCTTGGTGTCATTCTGTCCTTCCCAGAGCCCTTCAGACAAAGCATGCGTGTCCCAGCTCAGAAGCAAGACGGTGGATGGGTCTGTGCCCACTCATGCTGCCTGGGCTTGGACCCAGGCTGATCCCCCAGAGCCCCCCCATCCTGCCTCATACCAAGGGCTCTGTGGGACATTGATGCTGAGATCCCACTAGACAATTCCTGAGAGCTTGGTTCTTCCTCACTCACTGAACCTCAGCTTCCCTACTGCCAGTTTCCAAGCCCAGTGGAGCACAGGAGGGCACCTGGGAGCCAGGCCTCGCCCCAAGCAGTGTCAGGGAGCAGCAAAGTCCAGGTGTGTGGGTCCCCCAGGTCCTGAGGGCCCAGCTCTGGGGGATGGGCATTGCCCAGGAGAAGATACCTGGGAGGGGGTGGGGCCCCCATCTTGCTCCCACTCTGAGCCCCGACAGCCCCAGCAGGAGCTGACCACAGCTGGGGGCTGGGAGGGGGCCGCTTCCTCGGCCGACGGGAAGGAACAGACCTCTGTTTCCCCAATCTGGAAAGCATTGAGGTTGGATGGCTCCGTTTCAAGCAGGATTATTACCAACCCTTCAGGGAATGCGCGCTCCGAAATGAAATCTCTCTGTCAAACTTGCATTAATGCGCCGTTGCCGGCTGGATCGGCTTTCTCCTGTGCCTGCAAGCGCACAGCCGAGACCAGATTCCTGGGGGAGTCGCACCTCCCGCGCACACTGAGGATCTGTCTCCAGCCCGGGACTCGGGAACGCACCCACTGCGGAGACCCGTGTCAGGGTGCGCGCACGGCTCCCTCCTGCCCTCGGCATGTCCCAGACCAGGAACGAGGCAAAGACCAAGGGGCACCGGGAGGCTGGGGGCACAAGACTCCCCCCAGGGTCCCCCCATGTTGTCCCGGCTCTCACCCAACCCAACTCAGGACATGCCCCACTTCTGGTCGGGACTTCATGGGGGGCCGGATACCTGCACCCAGAGGCTCGTGTGGGAGGGGTCAAGGGGGAGCAACAGAGCGCACCCCCAACAGCCCCCAGTCCCCTCGTTTCCCTAGAGAGGCCCATACAAGGCCGGGTCCAGCTGAGGCCGCATCTCGGCACTAACCTTGGCACTTCCTCAGGGCGGGTCGGGCGAGCCGCAGCATGGTCACCGGGGCTGGGGCTGTGCCCTTCCGAATACCAGGCAGCTCTTCCCAATCCTTTCACAGGACCGATCCCTCCTCATGACTCCAGGTCAGCCTCCTCTGAGAAGCCCTCCTGGACCACAGGGGAACTGGCACCCCACTTCCGAGCACCTACAGCCAGTGTCTCCCCAAGCCCGTCCCCTCTCTGCCTGGTGTGAGGCCCTGGGACAAGGACTGGACTTGTGGCCATAGAATCTGCCACCCTTAGCAGGATGCGCCCTTAGCAGGACCTCACGCAGTCGGTCCAGCCCCAGCTGGCTCAGCCACCGTCTCCCTCTCCTGGAGGGTTTCTGCACCTATGAAACACTCATGGGCCTGGGATGTGACTTAAGCAGCTCCTGCATAAGGTTCTGGGTTCGAGCCCCGGCACCACTGACCCAAGGGTCCCACGAATGCCTGGACACAGAATCGAGGACCACAATGACCACGAAGCGATGACCATCTCTAATGAAAGGGATTCGAGAGTCAAGTGTTTTGGGTAGCCCCTAGAGCCTGGGCCACCTCGCACCCCCAGCACAGGTGACCCCCCCAAGGAACAGCAGGAGGCAGACGCACCAGGCCGGCAGCCCTTGCGCTGGCTGAGGCCCGGCTTGGCTTCCCCGCTCCCTGCCCGCCGAGGCAGTGTGACAGAACCATCAAAGGGAGAAAGGAACAGGCACCCCTAGGCGAGGTCTCCAAGTCACCAGCCCCACGAGCCCCGGGGGTCTCCCTCCGGCCGTTGTCTGTCCGAACCCTGCTGCTTATGCCAGCGCTTCCTGTGCTACCGTCCGCCCCTGGCGTGGCCACAGCCTGTGGCTCAGTGTCCGCTGCTTTCAACCCAACAGAAAAATGACTCTACTCTGCACAGTGCAAGTGACCTTGGCCGTGGCGGTCAAGTGCAAGTGACCGGCCGTGCCGGTCCCTTTGCAACCAATCCTGCACCCTCAGCCTAAGAACTTGGAGAAAGAGACAGCTTCTCCGGGGAAGAAAGGGAAATCGAGGCTGAAGATTCCGGAAAGCTCCTCGTGCCAGGGGCTTGGGTGCAGGAAGGAGGGTGGTGGGCGCAGCTGACACGGCTGTATTGGGTGGCGATGACTGGAGCCGATGGGCCCCTCGACCCTACGGCCCCCTCCCCGCCAGAGCCAGGCGTTCCTGGGGGAGTGGGGACAATGCATTCAGGTATGTTCATTTCCCTGCATACTCCTTCAGGCCGCTGCTGGAAACTGGGGCGCAACAAGGCCCACCCCCTTGGGCTGCATGTGAGAAACCCAGATTTTGTGGCGGGCATGGGGCTGGGGTTCGTTTGCAACCTGCAGGGCTCCGGGTAGCTCGTGCTTGGTCTGGGGGGCTGGCCAAGGCACGTTCATGCCATTAAGCCTGCAGCACAGCTGGGGGACCCGCAACCCCCCCCCCCCACGACCTCACTTAATTCACTTCCTCCACCCCTCACTCATTCAGCAAACCTGCTGCGGGCTGTGTTCTGCACGTCTGCCCCGGGCACAGCTCCAAGTACTGGAAACGCAGACAAAACCCCGTTCTGACCCCCCCCCCCCCAGGAATCCCTGTGGAGGGCACAGGGTCTAAGCCAGGGGCCACAGACAGAAATTGGCAGTTGGGGTGATGGGAGTCCAATGGCAGTCTGTGCTCACCACCCCGACGCCACCGAGCGTTCCTTCCCATTTAAGCGCACAGGACCCACAAGTCTTGGTTCCCATGGAATCCAGACCTCACAGGCCAGGGGCTGCCATTCTAGAAACATCCTCAATCCTCAGCACTGCTCTGACACTCGGAGCTGCTGGGCCCCCGGCTAAACCTTGCTCCTTAAATGCCCGAGGAAAGTGGGGGCGTTATTCTATGTCATTCGTTACGCATTTAAAAACATCTTTGCAGGGCTAGAGCGATAGCACAGCAAGTAGGGCGTTTGCCTTGCACGTGGCAGACCCAGGTTCGATTCCCAGCATCCCATATGGTCCCCTGAGCAGCGCCAGGGGTGGTTTCTGAGTGCAGAGCCAGGAGTAACCCCTGTGCAATGCCAGGTGTGACCCAAAAATGCAAAAAAAAAAATCTTTGCAGACAGCCCAAAGTGGGAGGGAGGGGGTGGGCGTCCCAAGTGTGGACATGTTGGCCTTACATGGCTGGGCCACCAGACTAGTGGGTGGAAGCAAACCAGCACCTTCTCTGTGAAGTTCAGGGGGGGCTTCATAAAAACGGTGACCCCAGAACTGGGCCTTTGTAGGCAAGGAGAGTCTGTTGGGCAATTAGGGAGGGGACAGGGTCAGAGCATCCTAAAATGGAGAGAAGGAGGGACGAGGAGGGGCAGGTTAGGGAGAAGGAGGGGGACCCAGGGTGCGTGGAGGGAAGGGCCAGGCCAGCCTGGTCCGTCCCAGTGAGGTTCCCTGTGCAGAGGGGCACACTCCAGGTCTGCCTGCACCCTGGCCTCAGCCACCCACAGAGACCCCTGGGCCTGGAGACGGCCCCCCACTGGGAATCAGACACAAAGGCCAGGCTCTGCGGGCTGCCTGCTTCCAGGGGCACCAACCATCCACATGCTTTGGTGCTGGTGGTTTTGGGATCCCACCCAGAGTGCTGGGGGCATGCCTGTGTGCTGAGTGCCCGTTGGAGCTTCTCCAGCCCCGTTATTCCCCCTGCCTCAGCGCCATCCCCCATAGTGCTAAGCTCCTCACACCCCAGTGGGGGTGAGTGTCCAGGCGGCCATTGCCCCCCCCCCGAGGCTGATCTCAGGGACGCTGAGGCTGTGCAGTCCCACTGCACAGGGAGGGAAACGGGGCTCAGAGGCGTCACGCGTGCCCAAGCCCCCCCCCCAGACAGGTCCTGCTCGTCCATGATGGCCGGAGTACTGGCTGAAGGACAGATGGACACACTGACGCCCCAACAGCTCCCCAGCCCCCAAGGGAAGTATTTCCACGTTCCCTGCATATGTTTTTATTGCTTTGGTTTCCCTTCAGCGCCAAACAAAAGCCCATTGTCTGAGCAGCTCCAGGACCCTAGAATGTTGTTTGTCCCACTGGGGGACCCCTGGAGTCCCTCTGCCTCCCGAGCCCCCACCTTCCTGGGTAGGTGGCCTGGAGGCCTTGAGTGGGTTCCCCCACCCCGTCTGCAGTGCGGTCTTGTAGCTGGGCCTTCCTGAAGCAGGGGTGAGGTGGGTGGCACAGCCCAGGGGACCCCCAGATCACGGGAAAGCTCCAGCTGGCTAAGAGCAGAGGTGCCTCTGTAGGGGGGACACAGGGGGACACTGGTGGCGTGAGCGAGGGGTGGACATAGTAGTGGACATAGTGGCATGCTGGGCAGCCAGAGGAAAGACAATGACCAGGGGCTGGAGCGATAGCACAGCAGGTAGGGCATTTGCCTTGCATGCAGTCGACCCGGGTTCGATTCCCAGCATCCCATATAGTCCCCTGAGCACTGCTAGGAGTAATTCCTGAGTGCACGAGCCAGATATAACCCCTGTGCATCGCTGGGTGTGACCCAAAAAGCAAAAAAAAAAAAAAAAAAAAAAAAAGGAAGGAAGGAAGGAAGGAAGGAAGGAAGGACGGCCACCCACACACACCTCTTTGGAGTCTGCTTTACCCCACCCCCTGGACCTAGAGAAGGTCCCCCCACCTGAAACCCCTGGGGATGGGGCGAGTGTGGGGCGGAGCCAGGGGCGTGTCTGCAGCGGCCGCCGGCGGCTGAGTGTGGAGCCGGACTCATACCAGGCTTGGTGGCTCTGAACTCACATCTGTGTGGACACGGGACCACTGCATCTAGCGTTAACAACAGTGAGAAGGAGGGGCAGCAGGGAGGGGGCGCTGGGGAGACCCTGAGGGGGCTGCGCTAATCTACTCCGCCAGGTGAGGGCGCTGGCGAGACAGAAGGGGCTTTTCCCGTCCCTTGTAAAAATCTGTATTTCCTTTATTTCCTTTTGGTTTGAAGGCCACACCCGCGGTGCTCAGGGATGACTCCTGGCTCTGTGCTCAAGGATGACTTTTGGCGTGGGCTTGGGAATCATATGGGATGTCGGGAATCGAATCCCTATCAGCCACGAGCAAGGCAAACGTTCTCACTTTGGTCCCAGATTGCATTTTCATTGGCCCCAGCGGTGTTGGACCATTGTCCAGCAAAGCAAACATCCTTAGAACCACGAAGGGCTGGAGAACTGGCTTTGCTTTCAAAGAACCCCTGGTTCCATACCCATCTACTAGACCTCTAGACCCTAAGCACTCCTGGGCAATCCCCGCCCTCTCCTCCCTCCCCCCTCCCCAAGGGGGGAAAAAATACAAAAAAACAGTAAAAAATACTGCAACAAGCCCAGCACTGACATGAGGGTTAACTTTAAGGTCCCCTAGATCAGAGCGGGGGGGGGGGGGGCTCTAAGCCTGTGACCCCAGGTGGGGAGTCTACCCTGGCCAGCCCACACACCCAGAGCCAGGTCACCCCAAGTCCCTGTCCCCAAGGTCAGGCTGCTCCCAGGCCCTGCAGTCTGGCAGCAGGAAGAGAAGGGCAGAAGCCCCTGCCTCCTCCTCAGCATCTCCCTGCCAACCGCCCAGGTGGGGTCCCCTGTCCAGAGGGGACCAGAGTCTGCACCCTAATTTACCTGCCTCACGAACAGTATCCCTGCCTGCTGTTAGAAATAAACTAGTGTGTGGGGGGGGGAGGGCGGAGCTATAGCACAACTGGTAGGCCTTGCAAGTGGCTGACCCGGGTTCGATCCCCAACCCCCCATAGGGTCCCTTCGAGCACCACCTGGAATGATTCCTGAGTACAGAGCCAGGAGCAAACACTGAGCACTGCTGGGTTTCGCCCCCAATAAAAAATAAATAAGCAGGGGCCCAGGGAGATAGTAGAGTGGCTAGGGCGCTTGCCTTGCACATGGCTGACCTGGGTTCCCATAGGGTCCTCCAAACACCGTTCAAGGGTGATTCCTGAGCGCAGAGCCAGGACTGCACCGAGCCCTGAGCACTGCTGGGTGTGGCCCCAGAACAACAACGACAACAACAACAAAACCCACAAAAACAAATAAATGAACTGCTGGGGGTACCCTCCTTGGGCACCTCCCAGTGGTGTCAGGGGCGTTTCCTTTCCAGGACTTGTGGGCGCTGAGCAGCCCACTGGGGCTTCAGAACCTCAGTCCCTGCCGTCCCCCGCACCCCTCCACCCTGCACCTCTCCTCTTCCTTTGTCTCCCGCGCCTGCCTGGAATTCCCCCCTCCCGCCGCTGGGGGTCCGGGTGTCTGTCTGCCTTCCACAGGGGGCAGATGAAGGGCTCAGCTTCTCTGAAGCTTGCTCGAGGCCCAGCACGCGGAGCTGGATTCCCAAACAGCATAAATTACATCCTGGAATCCATTACGTCCTGCCCGGCCAGGCGGAGGAAACGTGGTCTCGAGCAAAATAAAAGACATCCTGGCCCCGGTGATGGCTCCGGGAGGGACTGAGGCAGCAGAAAAGGACATTATGGGATGGACGTGCCTAATAAACGATGTGTTGGCACCCCCCCCCCTCCGCCGGCCTGGGGATTAACAACAGATGTACTACACTAATGTCGGTTTGTATGCTAATCGAAAGCAACTGCATGGCCTTTGCAGACAGGAATTCTATAAATGCGGGGGCCGTTCCCCTGCAGCGGCTGGTGGCAGCGGTGGGCGGGTGGGCGGGCCCTGTCTCCAGCCTCCCCCCTGCCAAGCCGCCTGTGGGGACCCCCGGCTCAGGGTCAGGCATCCACCAGGGCCCTCCTCCAAGCCTGCTGCACTCACAACTCCCCCCCAAGCCATCCCCCTGGGGTCAAACATGGGAGGGAAGACTGAGAACACAGGGGGTCCCCACCCCACCCTGCCTGGTCTAACACCCTGCCCCCAAATCCCAGAGCCCAGAGAAGAGGCGTTCCCCAGTCCCACAGATCTTCAGGTTTGTGCCTGAGACGGCTTTGCCCACCTCTAGTCCGTGGGACAAGATTGGGGGCAGAGAGGCCGCAGCCTGGTCCCCCCCCCTTCACTCCCCTCTTCAGCCCTCAGGCAAGCATAAAGTCTAAGTTCTGTTCCCACATCAAAGAACCTTCCTGGATTATGGGGGACAAAGACCCGGTAAGGACCCCAACATGCTGGCCGGATCAGCCTTGTAATCCAAGCCAGCTCAGGTCTGGCGACAAGCCACAGAGTGGCAGAGAGCAGAACGTGACACTGACCACGAGGGCGTTGGCCTTGTGGGTCCATCAGCTCCAACTGTATATTCTTGGGGAGCCTCAGCCCCCCCCCAACAGTACAACAGCCTGTGACCCACCCCCTCACCCCCATGCAACCCCCAGATCTGGTCTGGAGACGTTGTCTCCTCCCTGGCACTGCCAGTCTCTGCAATCGTGGGGTGAAGCCCTCACAGCGTGAATGGAGAGCAGGTCACCCCAGCTCCCGGGGAGCCCGGTGATGCATCATCTCTCTGCCCCAACACGTTCAGAGGGGGTCCCCAGCCCCCACATGCCTCTGGATCTTTCTCCTCATAGAAAGATACCACCTGGAAGGAAGCAGAACCTGTAGCTTCAAATGCCCACCTGTTTGCTGCCTTCCATGGCCCACCAATAGTGGAAGATGCAGCAGCATGGTGGTGGAACTTTCTGGAACCAAAAGGGCTACATCGACATGTAGATGGAATTAAGAGGGGAACTTCCATGAAGAGACCTCATCCTGAGATCTCAGGGCTGCTTGTCGGCCAAGTGTCCTTGGACATATCCCGAAGGAGACAGTATCGGACACCATGAGGGGGTCAGAGGGTGGCCAGGAGGCACATGTGTGGCAGTGTGGCCCATGTAATAGACCAACATGAACTTTCACTCCAGTCTTTACCCCCTAACCTTTATCTCTGGATAGACTGGGCACAATTTAAGGTCACAATTGGAAGTGAGTTTAATATTTCAAAGGGCAGGGGGGCTGGAACGATAGCACAGTGGGTAGAGCATTTGCCTTGCACGCGGCGGACCCGGGTTCAATTCCCAGCATCCCATATGATCCCCTGAGCACCATCAGGAGTGATTCCTGAGTGCAGAGCCAGGATTAACCCCTGAGCATCGCAAGGTGTGATTCAAAAAGAAAAAATTCAAAGGACAACAGTTTAGTCTCTCTGTCTCTGTCTGTCTGTCTGTCTGTCTGTCTGTCTGTCTGTCTCTCTCTCACACACACACACACACACACACACACACACACACACACACACACCACCACCACCCCCACTAACGAGGCAGAGAGGAAGGGCCCTGTATCAGTCCAAGATGGCGACTGTTCTCCTGTACTGAGTCCTCCACGGTGAGGTGGTTTGCGACCACTTGCCCAAGCTAAAGTCTGCAAATGCCAACATTATTCCCACCCTAGAGAGGATGGGGCCAAGATCTTTGGTTCTAACAAAAGATGCTGAGAACAACTTCTTGCCACAAACTGAAGAAATACTTCAGGCCACATGAGAAACTTGACATTAATCAAAGTAGCTTAAATTTTTCAACTTCTTGTTGTTTCTGAACCACACCCAGAGAGCATCAGGGCTTACTCTTTGCTCCGTGCTCAGGGATCACTCCTGAAGCTCCGGGAGATCAAACTCAGTTCAGCCGCGTACAAGGCAAACGCCCCTGCCTGCTCTTTTATGGCTCCAGCCTTTAAATATATTTAAAAGGAGAAACTGGACTCCCCAGCCAGAAAGGAAGTACACATTCGATAAAGATGAAAGTAAAAGGGTGTCAACAGTGTAGAGCCAGGAGTGATCCCTGAGCATTGCCGGGTGATGCCAAAAGCAACCCTCCCAAAAAAGGGGTTGAGATTAGGGGCTGGACACTCACAACAATCCATTTGCTTCAGGGATTCACTTTTGCACAGAGGGGCCTATGGAATAGGGGGGTAGTGGGGAACAGCAACCCTCCAGGAACAGTTGACCTGGGGTCACCTGTCAGGCAGCCCAGGCAGGAAGGATGAAGGGGCACCTGGATGTGATGCAATGAGAAACTCTCCCCCGACAAGCAAACTCCTGGGATCTGCATGACCCAGGAGAAATTACCCAGAAGCCCACCACTGAAAATTTCAGCTCAAACTCCACATGGGGGGTCTTGCATGCACCCTATCAGGTTCGATCCCTGGCACTGCATAGGGTTCCCCCGTGTACCAGCAGGAGTGATCTCTGAGCACAGAGCCAGGAGGAAGCCCCAAGCACAGCGGGTGTGGCCCAGAAACAAAGAAAAAATGCAAATTAAACCAAAAGAAAATTCCACCCTGGCCCAGAGATCCCATGGTGAGTGTGAGGGATGCCAATGGGTGTGAGAAAAAGCCACCCCTTGCCAGGTACGTGGGATTCACATAGAACAGCCATAATGAGACTAAAGTAATAAGGAAACGGCTGGCTGTAACGGCATGAGGAGGCCAGGACTCTGCTCTGGAGAAAGGTGTGAGCTGTGGATAAGATGAAGGGGCTGGAGTACAGCAGGGACGGTGCCTGCCGTGCACGTGGCAGACCTGGGTTCAATCCCCGGCATCCCATAGGGTCCCCCAAGCAGCGTCAGGAGTGATTCCTGAGTGCCGAGCCAGGAGTAATCCCTGAGCATTCCCGGGGTGTGGTCTCAAGACCAAACCATACAAAAAGGCTTTGAAGAAAGCACTGCAAACCGAGCAGAAGCGGTAGAGAACTAAACGTAGCCTACAGAAACTGCAAACAGAATAATCCTAAATCAGACAGCCCAGGCACAAGGAAGCGACGCGGAGGAAATTGCCTCAAATGCAAAAAGTGAGCACGGACAGAGAGGTGGGTGGGAAGCAGGCAGAAAGCAGGGCTGGAGAGAAAGTACCGCGGCTAAGGGGCTTGCCTTGCGTGCAGTCAACCCCGGATTGATCCCCTGCAACCACTGGTTCCCTAAACACTGTCATGCCTGACCCCAGAGCAGAGCCAGGAGTAGGTCCCGAGCATGGCAAGGTGTCACCCCACCACTGTGTGGCCACATCCCATCATGTATGGCCACACCCCATCAGCACGTGGCCACACCGCATCAGCACACGGCCACTCTCCATCACGCGTGGTTACACCCCCTATCAGCGCGTGGCCACACACTTCACCGTCACGTGACCACACCTCATCACCATGTGGTTACACCCCACCACCAAATGATCACGCCCCCATCACGTGACCGGTGTACACCCCCTAGCGAGGCACCACGCCCTCACCCATTAGAACCTAGATGCTCCCCCATCACACGTGACCTTCAGCACGTGGCCAGACCCCTATCACGTGACCACACCCACTGTAGCGTAGCCATACCCCACTATCACGTGGCCACACCCCCATCACCCTGGCGGGACAGCGCCGTGGGCATTTCTCCTGCCCACTGGTCTTCCGTTGTCGTCTCCAGAGAACCAGGACCCCGAAATCTTAGCACCCGGGAATCTCCCACCCGCATTTTGCTGTCAGGACACTGGGGCCCTGTGAGGCCCGACTGGTCCAGGATGGCCCCAGGGAGGGGGCAGAGCCTCCAGGATCGCCACCAGGTGCCGGGAAGGGAAGGAAGTCCCCTCGCCCCGGAACAGCCGCGCTGGGCACATGCCCCAGCCGCAGAGCGCTCTCGTTAAAGTTTTACAGTTTAACCACTGAACATGCAACTTTGTCTCCATAATTTATACCTGACCGGGGAGTCTAGACATGACATCATGGTCGGCCTCCTTCTGCGGGGAGTTTACAATCACCAGAGCCCCGGCTCCTCCACGCAGACCTCGGAGCACCCCGCCCCCGCCCCCAGCCACCAGCAGGACTGTGGAACCCCATTTCCAGAGGGGAACCCCACGGCAGGTGACTGTCACTTGGCTGGGAAGAGTCCAGATGCACAGCTTCAAGCCGCAGGCTGAGTTCCCTGGGGTGGGGTGGGGGAACAGGGGGACCCCACGGTCCAGCTGCCAGAAGCCCTGGGGACACCGCCTCTGCAGGGGACACACCCTCACCTGCTCCAGAGGCTCCTGGCTACCCCCACCCATCTGAGCTGCTGGGAGGGAGCCAGGTGGACCCCACATCTGTGACCCCTAGGACCCCAGGTACACTGTTCATCTAATCCCGTGTTGCACGCAGTGGATATGTCTCCACAAAGAAAGCAGGGGCCTCTGAATTGCCCTCTCCTCTCTCTTTGCTCTCTGTCCTCTCTCTCTTCTCTCTTCCTCCCCCTCTTTCTTCCCTCTCTCCTCTCTCTCCCTCTCCTCTCCCTTTCCCTTCTCCTCTCTCCTCCCTCTCTCCTCTCTGCACTCTCCTCTCCCTCTCTCTCCTTTCTCCCTCCCCCCCTCTCTCTTTTATCCACTCTCCTCTCTGTTCCTCTCCCTCTCTCTCTCTCTTGTCTCTCTCTCCCTCTCTCCCTCTTCCTCTTTCCCTCTCCCGGTTTCCAGATCTGTTTCTGTTCCAAGCACCCATCACCCTTATTCTGACAGGGGAAATGCCAATATTTGTCAGCGAGCCTGGGAGAATCAGAACAGTCTCGAACAACATGGAACAATAGAGTCATAGGAATAATAATAACAGTAACATGGCTCGGTGTGAGCGACCTGCCTTGCTTGTACTCAGCAGATAACTCTTTATTTGGGGCGAGATGGAGCTCCCAACTGATGCTTAGCTGGGCTGAGAGCTCAGCCATTGGCCCAGTGCTGCTGGGGGGGTCCCAAGGCTGTGCCTCATGTGCTTTAATGCACAACCAGAGCCCCTGGCTCAATGTTCTTTTGCCCCGAGAGGTGCCCACCTGTGCCCATTTCAGAAAAGTGCCCAGCACTGCCGGTCCTCAGAAACACAGTGATAGTACAGTGGGGAGGGCGCTTGCCTTGCACAAAACTGACCCAGATTCAATCCCCAGCCAGGAGTAAGCTCTGAGCACTGCTGAGTGTGGCCAACCCAATTCCCCTGCCCCTGCCAAAAAGAAAAAGAAAAAGAGAAAAGAAATATATTTTATTTGGCCAAACAGAGAGCACCCCTCAAACTGCACCAGAGGCTACTTACTGCCCCTCACCCCAAGGGATGCAGTTTAGACAAAAGCCACTGTGTCCATCCTGGGCTCCATCCTATGCAACAGCCACGGAAATAAATGTGGACCTTGATTGCAATAGTGGCTTATAGGGTGATCTGGAACCAACCCCCCATATCTTGAGGCCTGAGATATGTGTCACAGTGTCCACAGCTTAGATTCTTATTCACCTCAGAACATCCCCTGAGCATGTGGCCACTTTGCAGGTGACGGGACTGAGGTTCTGAGAGAGGAAGTGACTCGCCCTCTGAGACTTCCAGTCACGGGGCAGCCCCATTCTTCCCATGGACTCACGAAGGGGGTGCTGCTCAATTGCACCACCTGGAGGGACTGTAGGCCACTCCTCCATCTGGAGCAACAGTGGGGAAACTGAGGCAGGCTGCAGTCATAGAGCAGGGGAAAGAGGAAGGTGCTCTGGCTTGGGGAGAAAGCGCCCTGCCCCAAGACAGCTGCGTGTCCACTCTGGGGAAGTGAGGCTCTGGCCCATTTCTAACCCCCAGCCTGGCCACAGGTCTCCTGTGACAGGGATGAAGCCGAATGCCCGTGGCACCACAGCCCGGATACCCACACGGGCGGGGTGTGAGACAGCCGGAGGGCTGGCGGGGTAGCAAGGCTGAAGACCACCCCCGGCTCTCCCAGGCTGGACGCAGGGACGAGACTCTGCTGAAATGGTGCAGTGAGAAAGGCCTGAGACCCCGTGGCCCCCAGGCTCTGAGAAGTCTCATGGCATTGGAAGAAAAACAAAGTTTGGAGAAGCCACTGGGCCCCAACGAGGGGGCGCTGCGGGGGTGAGGGGGGGGGCGCAGGACCATGAAATCTCCTGGGTCCTCTCCTGGTTTCGGGTGAGGCAGGTAGGGGTGGGGGTGGGGGGCTCACAGATCACACACGCAAGCGCTCTGGGAGCGCACCCCACGCGTGAGATTCCAGTCCCACCCGCCAGGGCCCCTCCCCCACTTTTGGACTTTCTTGGCTCTGACCTGCTGGAGGAGCCACTTCTGTGGCCACCTTAGGGGCTCCCCATCCTTCTCCTCCCGCCAGCTCCCCCAGGCCCCAAATGTCCACTGTCGCAGGCTTGCCAGACGCAGAGAGCAAGGAGCAGAGGGTCAAACTCACTCCTGGCATTGCCCGGCCCCCACCCACCGCCCACGGCTGCTCACAACACAGGAACTGGCAGCCCAGCCTCTCCCCGGTGGGAGAGGAAACCCTGGGATGGACTTAAGATGCTGCATCCCCCACCCTCTCTGGCATAATGTTGCTCCCTCGAGAGCAAGGTACCATTTTTCTAACAGCAGGTGCTTTGGGTCATTTTCAGACTATTTCAAACTTTTCCACAACAATTATATGTACTAAAGTGGTTTGTGATCTTTAACCCAAGATGTTGTAACATATAGATTACAACACCAAAAATATATGAGGGATGCCTCAAGCTCTGCCCATAGGAAGGGGCAAACTGGAGCTATTAGGGGTTTTTTTTTTTTGGTGGGGAGAGGGCTTTTTGGGTCACACCCAGTGATGCTCAGGGGATCATATGGGATGCCAGGGATCAAACCCGGGTTGGCCTCTTGCAAGGCAAATGCCCTCCCTCCCCGTTGTGCTGTCGCTCCAAGCCCCGGGTGATAAAGTTTTATATGTCCTCCAAGCTTCTTGTCTCTCGCCCGGGGCCTCCCTCCTCTCTGAGAGCCACGATACTGCTGAGACCGATTAAGCTCCATCCCTCCAAAGGCCTCTGAGCCTTCTCGTGCAGGAACAAGCACTGCCTCTCTCACACTTTAAAGCTAGAGGTGTCGGAACTGCATAGAAGGCAGAAATTTAGGGGCTCCTGTGTCTGTGATGCCAGGCTGTGAACCCAAAGGGAAAGTTCTAGAGGAAATTTACTGTTAACTGCCGCAAGCAGAGACATGAGAAGAAAGGGAATTGAAGATTGCTCAAACCAGCCACAACATCCCCTTTAGCCAAAGCCCAGTCCAGGACAAGGTCTTCATGCTCTCGGATTCTCCGAAGATGGAGAGAGGACAGGGATGAAGCTCCAGTTCACAAAGGCCACTTCTTCACTGCATTTAAGCAAAGAAGTCGTCCCGTCCGCAGGCCCCTGAATCTCAGGCTGTGTCAGAGTCTCTGAAAAATCAAGCCGAGGTCATGGCTGCAGGTAACTGCACCAAGCAGGCAGGAAAGGCCCTATTCTGGAGGGCAAGACCTTCTAAAATTTTCCGTGGCCAGAGAGAGACGCCAGTGCGTGACTTTGGAGCCCCTTAGGACAGGCTGCCTCGTCAGGGGCCAAGGCAGCGGGGAGACTTAAGGCTGAAGCCAGTTCTCCTTTACCATCCCGAAATGCAGGGGCCCCGACGAACAGGCTAAATTTACTCCGCCTGCATCTATAAATGGAACGCAAAGCCCCAACAGCGCACATCTGTTTACAACATGGTTTCCTGAACGTTTCGAGCCCACTCTCGAGATTCACTGCTCAGAGGAGAAGCGTTTCTTTCAAAATACAAGCTCTCCTAGCACGGTCCTTGTTTCTCTGGAAGCCGGCCCCCAGCTGATGGAAATCGGGGTGGGGGAGGGGCGAGGGGGGGAGTTGGAGGGAGAGCTGACCCGGGACGTGTCCTGCAGCCCCCAGAGCCGCATCATCTCTGCTTTCAGGTCTGATCAGTTAGGAAACACATTTCCTAAGCCTCTAGCTGCCACGGGTGGTGGTTTCGGGGTTTCAATGGGACAGGGTGGGCCTCTGAAAAAGGCTCACCACTCTCGATGCTGTCCTGAATATCAGCCACCACGGAGGGCGTCCAGACACGACACGGACAGTTTGGGAGGAATTGATGCCAACCCATGGGAATGGCTCAGCAAGGCTCAGGGTTTCAGCCAAAGAAGGAACTGCAGAGAAACAGGAGGGGAGTCGACACCATGCTTGATGCTGTGAGCCGGTGACCCACACTGAGCCCGGTCCCCTGCCTGTGTCCCCTGCCCGCTGCTTCACCCCTCCACCACCAGGACCCAGAGCCACAAGGCATGGCGGGAGGCCAAAGGGAGACAAGTGGATGTGAAGAAGATGGGGGGATGGCACCCCAAGCTCCCGGGGGTGTTTGTCCACCACTGTCCTCTGCAACAGGCCAGGGGTCCTGCTCAGCACGGGCACATCTGCGCCGTCCACCAAAATGTCCTGAGAGGGGGCAGCGGCTGGACACGCGAGCCCTGACCTGGATGACGGGCCGGGGTCCTACTGACCACAGTGCCTGCAACCCCAGCCCCAGCTGGAAAGTTCTGGAAATGCTTCCCTGCCACAGGTTGAACATTCTGGGTGAGGCCTGGTCTACAGTGCTTGGGTCCCGGTCTCTCCAGAAGCCTCCTGACATGAGAGAGTGTGAGCTTGGCCATGGGGACATCCGGAGGAAGAGGGGGAGGAGGAGGAAGATGAGGAGGAGGAGAAGGAGGAGGAGGAGGAGGAAGAGGAGGAAGAGAATCCACCTGGGCCTGAGCAATAGGAAGTTAGGGAAGATGCTTGCCTAGCACAGCTGAGCCGGGTTTGATCCCCAGTGCCCCATAAGGTCCCTAAGCCCGCCAGGAGTGATGCCTGAGCACAGAGCCAGGAGTCAGCCCTGAGCACTTCCAGGTGTAGACCAAAATCCTCCCAAAGTCAGGTAATGTCTGCAGTGCATCCCGGCCCCCGAGGAGATCCCTGTCTAAGCAGAGAGCCAGGCATGTGGCTGGACCCACTCCAGCTGGGGAGTGTGGGAGGGGTGTTCAAAGGGCCCAGGGTCCCATCAGTCAGACTTCACTATGCCCCCCCGCACTCACACTGATGCCCGCCCCCCAGACTGTGCAAGGGTCTGAAGCCTCCAGGAATCAGGGGGCTATGATCAGGGCTGGCATGATGGCCCAGCAGCTCCATTGGCAGGCACGGTCCACCGCTCCCCGCTCCCATGGCTGCCACTGGCCTCCTATAAACGAAATCAGCATCTTCTCAAGTCTCTCATGTCCCCTAGACAAAGACCCCCCCAATTCCTCTCTGAACCCCGTCTCACCCAGGGGAACACTGCCCCGTCGGTGAGCCCACCCTGTTGGTCATTCAGAAACAGACCCCGTCCAGCTCTCTGCTGGTTACCCTGAGAGCAGGAAGGCGGGCAGAAACCGGACCTCGCGGAATGGAGATAGGGAGCAAGGGAGCTGAGTTGGGGAAGGTGGAGTCCTTTCTAGAAGCTTCTAGAAAGAAAGCTGGAGAGGAGAGCAAGGCCCTGGGCTGATGCAGAGTCACGACCTGGTTTTCCTGAAGGTGGGAGCTGAGCAGGGAGGAGGAGGAGTGCTCGGGCCACCACAGTCCCCAAATATCAATTCAGCGGAAGCCCAGGGCCAGGTCATGAGACTTACCTAGACCCTGCCCGCTGTGGGCCTTGGGGTCCTGAGCATGGTTTCGGCACGGCGGGCACCCACTGGGTTGAATTTACTGGTATGCTCCTCCGGTCGCCCGCTTCCCCCCACCCCACTCTCCCCAGCCCATACCTCCACGGAGGTGCTCCCAAGGTCCCCCTTTTCATCAGCGTGACCCCAGCATCCAGCACAGTGTACTGCCTGTAACTGAGCAGATTTGAATATGCGCCCCCATACCTGTCCTTCCCTCTTACAACTCGCCCTGGCAGGTGGGTGTGGACCCCCCACCCCACCCCACCCACTTCTCGAGGAAGACTTGTCTTCTAAAGCGCTGAGCTCTGCAGATCTGGCCTCCCCAGGGAGAACCCCTCTGGCTTTGAACTCTGAGCCATTTCAAACACAAACACAGTCATACTCCAGGCAGGAGCCAAGGGGGGAAAGGTCAGCATCATCTTGGATGCAAATCAATCAGCTAGATTCTGGGAAGCACCAGCTAAGCCACCTCGCCCCAGGCCTGCCCTTGCCATCTGGGGGACCAAGGGACTCATTTCCTGTGCTGCTCAGGACTCCAGCTGAAACAAAAATAAAAACAAAAACAAATCCCCTGGTTGAGTGAAACTTATCATCTCTTGAGTCCGTCAGCTCTGCGATGGTTTCCAGGCAACAATCGGATCTGAGCTCTGGAACACGGGGATGAGACCATGATCAGTCTGACCGGATAGAGCCAGTCCAGGGTCCGGTTGGCCCGTCCCTTGCACTGGGACAACTTTAGGGAGAATTTCCCAAGAGATAAAAGGTCCCCGGAGCATCTAATCAGGAGCCATGGGGCTGGAAAGACAGTGCAGCGGGGAGGGCGCTTGCTTGGACATGGCCAACCCAAGTTCAGTCCCTGGTACCCATATGATCCATCAAGTGCCAGCAGGAGTGATCCCTGAGTGCAGAGGCAAGAGGTAAGTCTCAAGAACCACTTGTGGCCCAACAACAAAACAAACAAACAAACAAACTCCGCCTGTCACTTCACAGTTACTTGACTTTGGCCTCATCTCTTAATTTTTTGGTGCGGGGGGGGGGCACAACTGGCGATACTCAGGAGTTACTCCCGGCTCTGCACTCAGCAGTTACTCCTGACAGTGTTCGGGGATGCCCGGGATTGAACCTGGGTCAGCCACGTTTGAGACAAAGGCCCTCCCTGCTGTCCTATCACTCCGGCCCCTGACCTCATCTCTTCTTGCCTACAAACTGTAGCTTCTGCATCTTAGTCCTTTTGGACTGTTGATAGCCAAAGATGGGGTCTTATAAATAAGACACTTTTGGGGAGTCCCAAATACAGGTTCTAGAAGATTCTGTGGCTGGTGAGAACCCACTTCCTGGCTCAGACTTTCATCCATTTTCTTACTGTGTGCACACCCAGCAGAAGCCAGGGGCTCTGCAAGGTCACTTCTCAGACGGGCACTAAGTCCATTCCCAGGGGCCCCACCCCCATGGTCTCTTCCCAAAAGATCCAACCACTAACACCATCCTAATGGGAAGCCGGTTTCCACGGCCGGCTGTGGGGACGAGGTGTGGCTCCAGGCGCCAGTGTGCAGAAGCATCCACACTAGGGAAATGGACGAAGAGAACAGTGAAAGTCCTTCCTAAATTATCAGGAGCCATTTCAAAGGAAAGGACGTGGTGTCCACTAATCGAACTAGCCAGAGGGGTATCTGCTGACCGTGACTTCAGGAACTACTTTAGAACTATGGAAACTGGAAGCCATGATACAATGAGGAGGGGGTTTGCCTTGCACGCGGCCAACTCAGGTTCAATCCCCAACACCCCATAAGGTCTCCTGAGTCTGCCAGGAGTGATCCCTGAGCGCAGAGCCAAGAGTAATCCCTGAGCACGCTGTGTGTGATCCAAAAACAAACAAAACTTTTAAGTTTAGAAAATAACTAGACGAGGGGCTGGGCTGGAGCGATAGCACAGCGGGTAGGGTGTTTGCCTTGCACGCGGCCAACCCGGGTTCAATTCCCAGCATCCCATATGGTCCCCTGAGCACCGTCAGGACTAATTCCTGAGTGCAGAGCCAGGAGTAACGCCTGTGCATCGTCAGGTGTGACCCAAAAAGCAAAAAAGAAAATAACTAGAGGAGACATACAAAATCAGGAAATAATAAGTACAGCAGACTTCTCAACCCAAATGATGAATGCCCAAGGAAAATGGAACAACCAGACTGTTTAATGTACTGGAATGAAAACAAAAATCACAAATTCAGAATATGAGGCCAATGAAAATGTTATTAAAAATTAATGGAAGGAGCAGTATTCCTACATTAAAAAAAAATAATGGAAGGGCTAGAGCAAAAGTACAGTGGGTAGGGCATTTGCCTTGCATGTGGCCAACCTGGGTTCGATCCCCAGCATCCCATATAGTCCCCTGAGCACCACCAGGAGTAATTCCTGAGTGCAGAGCCAGGAGGAACCCCTGAGCTTTGCAGGGTAGAACCTGCAAAAAGCAAAAAGCAAAAAGCAAAAAAAAAAAAAAAAAGACCCAATTAATGGAAAATAGAGAACCCCGTATGATATAAGAAACTGGATGCCCCGGACGCTGTGGTGGGAACTTCATGAAGAGGCACAGTCGCTGTGGAAACAGTTCAGCAGTAGCTCAGCAAAACCAACATAAACTTCACATGACTCTGGAACCCCAATCCTAAATCTGTATCCAACGGAATCAAACACAGGTGCACAAACAAAAATAGTTTCATGAGTGCTCAAAGCAGCCCTATTTATGACAGCCAAAAGTGGAAGCAACCCATATGCTGCCACCAACCAACAAACGGATAAACAAAATGCAATCTAGCCTTCGAGTGAAAGGCATTCGTCATGCAGATGTATGTGACAGCCCAGGTGACACTCCTCAGCATGACACTCAGGAAAAGAAGCCAGGAACAGGGGCCAGAGCAATAGGACACAGGAAGGGCAATAGAACACATGAAGGGCGTTTTGCTCTGATTGCGGTTGACCCGGGTTTGATCCCTGGCATCCCATAGGGTCCCCCAAGCATCGCCAGGAGTAACCCCTGTGCATCGCCAGGTGTGACCCAAAAAGTAAAAAAACAACGTAAAAGAGGGGCTGGAGTGACAGCACCGCGGGCAGGGCATTTGCCTTGCACGTGGCCAACCCGGGTTCGATTCCCAAAATCCCATATGGTCCCTAGTGCACCGCCAGCAGTGATTCCTTAGTGCAGAGCCAGGAGTAACCCCTAAGCATTGCCGGATATGACCCAAAAAGCTGAAAAAAAAAGTAAAAAAACAAATTTGGGATGGGGAAAAAGGATGTGAGATGGAGAGTAAAGGATCAGCCCACCAGGAGGAAATAAAGCCTCCACAAAGGATGACTGGGTGATAAACAAAAGATGATTCTTTCTTCCCTCCACTTTTTAAATATATGATCTATATCTACGTACTGTCACTGTCACTGTCCTCCCATTGTTCATCGATTTGCTTGAGCGGGCCCAGTAACATCTCCATTGTGACACTTGTTACTGTGTTTGGCATATTGAATACATCATGGGTAGCTTGCCAGGCTTTGCTGTGTAGGCGTGATGCTCTCGGTAGCTTGCCAGGCTCTGCGAGAGGGGTGGAGGAATCAAACCCAGGTCGCCTGGGTCGGCCGTTGCAAGGCAAATGCCCTATCCGCTGTGCTATGTAATACAAAATTATTGTAATATTGAATTGCAAAATATTTTGTATCTTTAGGTTTAAAAACATTTTTAACAACAGGATGGTAGGATTGCTAAAAGTTTCTTCCAGGGGCTAGAGCGATGGTACAGCGGGTAGGGCATTTCCCTTGCACGTGGCTGACCCGGGTTCAATTCCCAGCATCCCATATGGTCCCCCAAGCACCACCAGGAGTAATTCCTGAGTGCAGAGCCAGAAATAACCCCTATGCATCGCCGGGTGTGATGCAAAAAAAAAAAAAAGCGAAAAAAATGTTAAATTTAAAAACTAAATAAAAGTTTCTTCCAATGTACATGGAATAGTTTTCTAATTATTGAGTGTTCCTTGATCCAGAATGTGCAGCATGAACATTAGATGAACACCTAAGACATGATACAGAGAGGTGGAACTGAAAAATCTAATAAAAGGGCTGGACTGACAGCACAACAGGTTGGGCATTTGCGCTGCATGTAGCTGACCCAGGTACGACTGCTCACATCACATATGGTCCCCCAAGCACTGACTGGGCACAAGTTAATCCCTGAGCACTGCCGGATATGACCCAAAAAGAAAAAAAAATCAAAAGAAAAGAAGAACCATCAATTCCTAACTTCCAGGCATATAGAGGGGCTCCTGCTGGACTGGCCACCCCAACATCAAGAACTGGAAAAATGGATAAAATGTATTAAATTAGTAGGCATAGTCGGGAATAAGAGCCAATGTAGAACAGTGATTCCTGAGAAATGAAAAACAGAGAAGTGATTCCTGGAGGCCTCTGGGGGATTTTGTAGAATATAAAAATGTCTCTGATGGGGGGCTGGAGCGATAGCACAGCGGGTAGGGTATTTGCCTTGCATGCAGCCAACATGGCTGACCCAGGTTCGATTCTCAGCATCCCATATGATCCCCCGAGCACTGCCAGGAGTAATTCCTGAGTGCATGAACCAGGAGTCACCCCTGAGCATCGCTGGGTGTGACCCAAAAAGCAAAAAAAAAAAAATGTCTCTGAATTACAGAAGATGAAGACAATTGGAGGGCAGAGCTTCAGAGAAGAGAATCCTGTAAAAAGTTATCCATGGGGTCAAAACTGATTAAACAGTATACTTCTGCTGTGTGTTAATTAAATGCAAACAATTTATATGTAAATTATACCCGGGGGGGGGCATATCCAGTGGTACTCAGAGCTTACTCCTGGCTCTGTACTTAGGAATTACTCCTGGTGGTGCTGAGGGGATCATAGGGGATGCTGGGGATCAAACCCTCATTAGCCATGTACAAAGCAAGCACCCAACCTGCTATACTATTTCTCTAGCCCCAATAAAGTTTATTTTAAAAACATTATTATTATTGGGGCTGGAGCGATAGCACAGCAGGTAGGGCGTTTGCCTTGCACACAGCCAACATGGCCGGCCCGAGTTCAATTCCTCCGCCCCTCTCGGAGAGTCCGGCAAGCTACCGAGAGTATCTCGCCCACACGGCAGAGCCTGGCAAGCCACCCGTGATGTATTTGATATGCCAAACACAGTAACAACAAAATCTCCAATGGAGACGTTACTGGGCCCGCTCGAGCATTATTGGCAACTATCGCCCAATCTGCCTATTGTCTGTCATCTACAAGTTGTTCACTCGAGTCATCCTAAATAGGATTGGCAGAACACTACATGAAGGACAACCATGCGAGCAAGCCGGGTTCCGCAAAGGATTCAGCACCATCGACCATATCCACACGATAACCAAGCTCATTGAGGTTTCTCGGGAGTTCAAGATGCCGCTCTGTTTAACGTTCATTGATTTAAAGAAGGCCTTTGATTCTGTTGAGACGGAAGCGGTCATTGAAGCCCTAGCCAATCAGGGCATTCAAGCCCAATACATCAGGATCCTCCATGAGCTGTATTGCGGATTCACTACCAGGATCTCACCATTCTACAAAGAAGTGATCGTTGATGTCAAGAGAGGGGTGCGGCAGGGTGATACCATTTCACCGAAACTCTTCAGTGCCACCCTCGAGAACATCATGCGACGACTGGAATGGGAAGAAATGGGAGTGAAGATAGATGGTCGGCAACTACACCACCTCCGCTTTGCTGATTACATTGTTTTAATAACACCAAACATCAGCCAAGCGGCACAAATGCTGGCCGACTTTGACCGTGAGTGTGGAAAGGTAGGACTACAGCTGAATCTTATGAAGACAATGTTTATGAGAAACAGCCTTGTTCCTGATGCCCCATTCGCTCTCAATGGAACGACCATCTCCGAATGCAACAGCTATGTGTACCTAGGTCGAGAAGTCAACATGACAAATGACCTGGCACTCGAGCTGCGCAGGAGGAAGAGAGCGGCTTGGAACGCCTTCAAGAACGTTGAAGAAATAGATGAGAGGACGAAGAACCTCCGGCTCCGGGCACATCTCTTTGATTCCACTGTTCTTCCTGCATTAACATATGCCTCAGAGACCTGGGCCCTATGTAAACAGGATGAGAATGCTATTCGGGTCTCCCAAAGAGGAACTGAAAGAGCTATGCTTGGAATATCACGCTTCACTCAAATGAGAGAAAGAATCCGGAGTTCCGACCTCCGTCGACGATCAAGAATCAGGGACGCTGTCTCGTTTGCCAAGGTGTCAAAAATCAGATGGGCTGGTCACGTAATGAGATTTAAAGACGACCGCTGGACTAGAGCTGTTACCGACTGGATCCCACGGGATGTCAAAAGACCGTGCGGCCGCCCACCTACCAGATGGTCAGACTTCTTCATCAAGATCATGAACGATCGATTTGAGGCTCTTCATGTTCCCAGAGTGAACAGATGCCATTGGGCTACACTGGCACGCGACAGGGACGAATGGAGACGTTACTGGCGCCCGCTCGAGCAAATTGACGACTAACGGGAAGTTAAGTGATTATTACTATTATCATTAAGAAACGGGATGGCGTAGAGCAATAGTACAGTGGGTAGGGCACTTGGCTTGCACACGCCAAACCCAGGTTTGAACTCCAGAATCCCCTGTGGTTCCCTGAGCACCGCCAGGAGTAATTTCAGAATCCAGAGCCAGGAGTGAGCCCTAAGCACCACTGGATGTGACCACTTCCCCAAAAAGGGAAACTAACAGGGGTTCAGAGAGATAATAGAGCAGGTAGGGTCCTGGCACCACATAGGGTCCCTAGAGCACTGCCAGGGGTCACACCTGAGCACAGGAAATGCCCTTAACCACCACCAAATGCGTTAACACCCCTCCACAACCCCACACACACCCCAAAAAGAAAAATTAAAAGAAGAAAGAAAAATGAAACACATATATCCAATCTCTATTAAAGAAAATGAACCTACTACCAAAAATTCCCCAAAAAGAAAACTCCAAGTCCAGATGTTTTCTCAGTGAGTTTATCAGACATTTAAGGGAAAAATAATACAAACTTTACAAAAAAAAAAAGAAAGAAATATTTTCAGTTCTCTTTATGAGAACAGCATAACCCTCACTTAATCCTGAAAAGACATCACAAGGAAAGATGATTAGATAAATGTAAAATATAGAAATATGGAAAGGAATAATACATTCAAGTGAGGTTATAAAAGGTCAGCGTCATGTTTCGTGTCTGTGTAATGTGACATGTCAGCAATGAAAGGATAAAGGTGATCACTCGATAGACACAGGAGAAGCATTCCACCAGATTCAGCACATTCTTGATGAACACACTCAATTCTGTTTAGAGTGTGAGAAACATCACATCTGATCTATACCTAAAGTCAGCCCAGGCAAGATACCGGCTCATACCACTTGACTTCAACATTTTACCAGGAGCTCTAGTCAGTCCAATAAGGAAACTTGTGACATGCAAGTCGGGGGCAGGACAGATAGTATAGCAGGGAGGGCGCTGGCCTTACACACGTCAGACTCAAGTTGGATCCTCAGCATCCTATAGGGGCCCCTGAGCACCACCAGGAGTAATTTCTGAGCGCAGAGCCAGGAGTAACCCCTAAGCACCGCTGGGTGTGACCCACAAAATAATAATGATCATCATCATCATAAAAATAATATACAATCATAAAGGAAAATTAACTTAGAGCAGGACTTGGTGTTCCCTGAGCACAACCCAAGCACCAAACCACCAGGCCTGTCCCACTGAGTATCTCTGAGTATCTCCGGGACGAGACCAAAATAAGAGAAAGTGGCGCCAAGGCGCAGGTCAGTTCCCAAGTTGTAGCTGAGCGTTGCCTGCGCTATGCTGGGGACCAGGTGTCCCCACTCTCTGTGCACCGTCCTGGCCAGAGCTGGGCCCAGACCGTGGGAAGGGCAGACTTCAGGAAGAGACCACAGGGTGAGGCGGAACCGCGGCCACCCTCAGCCCCTCTACTTGAAGCTGGTGGCCATTCATCTGCACAGAAACTTCTCAACTGTACCAGGCAGGTGCCCAGCCCCATGCTCTGATTGGCCCTGCCCAGTCCCGCCCAATGCTCCCTGCCCCGCCCATTTCCTCCATCCTGTGCTCCGATTGGCCCAGCCCAGGCCCCACCCCAATGTTTGATTGGCCACGCCCACTCAGCAGCCGTAGGAGGCCCCGCCCCCAGGTGTCCAAGAACTCACCCTCCTCGCAGTTGCTCCCGGTAAAGCCAGGGCAGCACCGCCACTCTAGTGCCGTCACCGTCCGGTAGGATACTCTGTAAGTGGGTCTGATGAGAGTCCTGTAACTAACACAAGGGCAGAGTCAGGACGCTGGGGCCGCCATCCGCCCCACCAATGCCCCCACACCTGCCCAGAGCTAACCCTGGACAGACCATCAGCCAGCTCTGCACCCAGGGTTGGCCAGAAGCTCGGGACAAGTGACCACTCTGATGCACGTTGGCTCTGAAGTGCCCGCCTCAGGGGCCTGAGCGGTAAATTCCATGGGATTCCCGCATCCCATGTGCCCCACCACCCCCGCACCTCCACCCACAGCCTCCCAGGAGTAATTCCCAAATGTGAGCCAGTAATAACCACAGGGCACCGCTGGGTGTGACCTAAATGAATGAATGAATGAACTAAGAGAAGAAGTGCCGCCTCCCGCCTCCTGCAAGGCTTCGGCGTGCTTTCCCGCGACGGGAATGCCCTGAGCACCCACTGTCCCGGCGGCGGAATTGTGACGCCCCCCAAAAAAAGAATTCATATACTGGAGCCCTTTTCCCCTATCCGACTCTATCTGAGAGGCTGCTCAGGAAGGTGGAAGGAGGCTGGACACAGGCATCTAAGGCAGTGTCCTCCGAGGTCAGGCAAGGCGAGGAGAGCCGGCTCATCCAGGAGCGCATGCACAGCAAGGCCCTCGCTCTGCGGGGCACGAGGGGCAGCCGCGATCACCCCTGTGGGCATTTTGGTGCGAGGCCTGTAGCTAAGACAGAGGCCGAGAAGATGAAGAGGAAGAGAAGGACCCCAACGCAGACTCCTCACTGGACCCCTGTGACCTGGACCCGGCCGCGACTCCGAGCACCGTGTCCCACCACGGTTCCCACGGCAAGTCCTCCTGAGCCTATTACGCCGGAGTCACGGCTTGATCAAACTGGGTCTCCGGTCCTGGACTCAGCCCTAGCAGCCGTGAAAGGAACATCTCCCCATCCCCCACCCCCAAGCCTCCATCCTCGCAATATCCCACCTGCTGGAGTTGGTTCCTACTGCTGCCTGGGTACTCTTCCCCGAACAGGCGCAGGGACAAGGACATCTAGTTCCAGATCCAGAGCAATAGTACAGAAGGTAGGGCGTTTGTCTTACACACAACCAGCCCCGGATCGATCCCCCAAGCACCACCAGGAATAATTACTGAGTACAGGGGCCGGAGAGATAGCACAGCGGATAGGGCGTTTGCTTTGCACACAGCTGACCTGGGTTCGATTCCCAGCATCCCCTATGGTGCCCTGAGCACCGCCAGGGGTAATTTCTGAGTGCAGAACCAGGAGTAACCCCTAAAAAAGTCTAGCTCCATAAACTCATTCATTCTTCACCAAGCACACATGACTCTCGTGGTACTGCTTGATCTAGGTGGCAACACACACACACACACACACACACACACACACACACACATCACTGGCACCAGTGGCTTAGAGAGTGCAGGAAAAAGCTGGGAGTAAGTGGGTAGCTGCAGGAATGAGCAGGCAACTGGGGATTGAGAGGGCAGCTATGGTGTGAGTGGGTAGCTGTGGGGTGAGTGGGCAGCTGCGGGGTGAACTGGAAGCTTCCGGGTGAGAGGGCAGCTGTGGGGTGAGGGCGGCTGTGGGAGTGGTGTCTGCACAGTCACTGCTGGATGGGAAACATACAGGCCACACGTGAAATTCCCTAAACACTGTGGAGAATCCTCTCCTCATTTCTCTTTCCAACAGATCCTCATCTTTGTAAACATTCCAGCAACCAGTTCCCCTGCAGAGCTAAGAGCTAGGGTGTGTGCGTGCGTGTGTGTGTGTGTGTGTGTGTGTGTGTGTGTGTGTGTGTGTGTGTAGTATGTGTATATGGTGGGGGTGGGAGTGTAAGCACAGCAGGAAACTTCCAGTGAGGAGGCCAAGGTCAGCTGGGAGGAGAAGCCCAGACTGGCAGCTGAGCACAAACCTGGGCGTCTGACCCCCAGGTGCCCCCAAAGCAGTAGGCATAGCACACGGGGGTCAGTGGTGACCAGTACCGGCCTCACTGCTCTGGACAGCAGGGAGCGAGGGGTCCAGATAGATTGTACAAGAAACGCACACTCAGCTGTCACCCACGGTCACCCACACGCATACTCACATCACACGTACTCACACATTCACATCACATAGCCTCACACACATACACACATACACACACACTCAGCCATCACACACACTAACACAGCCGGCCTTGGAAGGGGCTACAGGCCCACCAGTAGGTGGTGCTGTTTCATTAGCCCAGAGGGCAGGGACTCTGCCCCTCTGAGGGCCAGGGGCTCCCCAGAGGAAGCCTGGGCCGAGTCAGGGTGAGAACCCCTGGGTGCTCCATCACTACAGAGACTTCCCTACAAATCCAGAGACCTTAATCCAGTTCTGTGACTGCCCTCTCCCAGAACTTTCCATAGCTCCCAAAGACCAAACTCTCCGTCCGCTTCTCTTCGCTCCCCTCTCCGAGCCACCAGCAGCTGGGTCTCCTATCGCAGTTGTTCTTCCTCTCCCAGGGCCTTTGCACATGCAGCTCCTCTGCCTTCTTCCTTGATGCTGCCAGAGGAGAATTCCCAATAGCCGACAGACTGTCTCTAATGTCTTTCCTCTGAAAGACTCTTCCCTTGGTGGGGGCTTCAGAAGCACCCTCCTCAGCCCCCACGTAGAGTTTGGTGGTTCCCCCATTCCTACACTCAGCTGTTGGTCCCAGGGCCCTCCATGTGCCAGACACTGGGGATAGGAGAGGGGAGTGGGCGTGGGCTCTGCTCAGCTGGAGCTTGGAACACAAAGCACATCACCACGGTAGTGACAGTAAGTCCGAAGGCAAACACTGGGCACATCCCTAGTGCTAGATTGACATGTTTGACTTGAGCGGTGAGTCAACCTTTACCAACGTGTTCCACCAACGTTGCCGGTACTCACTAGGTTCCCGTTACTGGGCCCCAGATGGCACCATTCTGCCGAGGAACCTTGCCAGAGATTTGTGTTGCCTGACCTGGAATTTCACGTTTCACTTGTATCTCTGGGGAGCGGGAGTGATAGGAGTGTGGGGAGTGTGTTTGTTTTGCACGCAGCCAAAATGATTCAATCCCCAGTGCCCATCTCGTCCCCGGAGCCTGCCAGGAATGATCCTTGAGCGCAGAATCAGGAGCACTGCTGGATGTGTCCCCAAAAAACAAACAAACAAATGACATGATGTGTCTCTGTGAGGCTCGTCCATGTGAGGAAATGTAACAGGATTGTGTTCCTTTTCTCTGCTGAGTAATATTCCCTTACAGACATATACCACATTATCCACTCTCCTATTGGATGTTTAGATTGTTTCCAGTTTTGAGCTGTGATACCCAAATATGCTCTGAGCTTTCTCGTGTCAGTATTTGTGAGCATGGGCTTCTTCTGTTCCTCTAGTGTGTCTACCTAGGAATGGACCATAGGATAGCTCTCTGGTTCCACTGGATCCACCCTGTGCACAGGTTCCCAAGCAGCTCAGATGAAGATCCCTGTGCTTTGCAGCAGTTCCTATGCCCTGCACCCTTGCCGACATTGATCTTGTCAGTGCTTTCTATTTTTGACACATGAGGGCATATGTCACTCTGCCATTACAATTCTTGTTTCCATTTTTGCTAACTAAAATTGAGTCCCTTTATGTGTTACTTGAATATCATCTTTGGTGAAGGAGCCCGTGTAAGATTTTTTGCCCATTTTTAAATTGAGTTTTGTGTCTCTTCCTAATTGAATTGGAAGCAGGCATGTTCTCTACAGCTCATCTCTGTCAGCTGTCTGGAGAGCTGGTGCTTTCTCCCCCTCTGAGACTCTCCTTTTTCATTTTCTAAAATCAATGTGTATGACAGTCAGCTTTCAGCTCCAATAAAGTCCAATTTCATCATTTAAAAAATTTTAGGGGTGGGGCCAGAGCTATATAGTACAGTGGGTAAGATGTTTGCCTTGCACACGGGTTCAATCCCCAGCATCCCATATGGTCCCCTGAGCACCACCAGATGAGATTCCTGAGTGTAGAGCCAAGAGTAACCCTTGAGCATCGCTGGGTGTGACCCAAAAAGCAAAAATAAATAAATAAATAAATAAATAAATAAATAAGGGGACCGGAGTGATAATGCAGCAGGGAGGGCATTTGCCTTGCATGAGGCTAACCCACGTTCGATCTCCAACACCCAGATGACTCCCTGAGCAGCACCAGGAGTGATCCTTGAGTGCAGAGCGAGGAGATGTTTGCCTCGCACACGGCCAACCCAGGTCCAAATCTCCACTCCCCTTATGGTCCCCCAAGCATTACCAGGAGTGGCCACTGAACTCAGAATCAAGAGTAAGCCCTGAGAACAGCTGGGTGTGACCCGAAAACAAAACCGAATATTCTATTATTTGATGAGGAGGAATCAAAGTTCATTCTTCTCCATGTGGAGTCAAGTCACTTGTGACATTGCTGAAAAATCCTTACCCTCTCTGAGTTGCTTCGTTCTCTAACCTGCTGGCAACCAAATGCGTGCCTGTTCCTGTCGTCCTCACCTCTTGTTTTCTCCATGTACCCAAACCTCATTCTTTTTTCTTTTCTATTTATTTTTTGGGGGGGCCACCCCCAGTGGTGCTCAGGACATACTCTCAGAGCCTCAGAGTGCAGAGCACACAGGCAGTTACTCCCCACCCCTGCCGGCCCCAGAGGCAGTTAAGAACGGAGACGCACGCAGCCAGTGTGGGATGGGTCCCCGGCGTCCCCTATGGTTCCAGCCTCCGAACCACGTTCTTCATATAGATTCACAGCGGCTTTGACACCTGCTGATGGGCCTCCTCCAATTTCATTCTCCTTTAAGGTTTTCTGGATGCTTCAAGGCCCTTCGCATTCCCCGAGCTTCTTCAATGGGCTTATAGAGCTCTGCCCCCAAAGCCCACCGTGATTCTGAACATGACTCACGTGGACACAGTTAGCACTGTAACGTCTTCTCCTGCACGAGCACGGTCTAGCTTTCCTTTTTTCAGTCTTTTTTCAGCAGTGCTCATGTCTGTCAGGGTGGGGTTGGTGGAACGGGTGGGGTGTTGGGCCACTCCCAGCAGTGCTTGGGGTTACTTTCCGGCTAGTGCTGGTGGCTGGTCCCAGTGCTGCTCTGGGTACCTCAAAGTGCTGGAGATCAAAGTGGAGTCAGGGCCATGCAGACAGACGCCTTGAGCCCTGTGCTGCCTCTTGCCCTCAATTTTTTTTTTTTTTTTTTTTGCTACATTGATGAAGATGAGCAAGATTTGCCTCCTTAATTGTTTTCTTGGGCTGGAGCGATAGCACAGTGAGTAGGGCATTTGCCTTGCACGTGACCAACCTGGTCAACCCGAGTTCAATTCCTCTGCCTCTCTCGGAGAGCCCAGCAAGCTACCAAGAGTATCTTGCCCACAAGGCAAAGCCTGGCAAGCTACTCATGACGTATTCGATATGCCAAACACAGTAACAAGTCTCACAATGTTACTGGACCTGCTCGAGCAAATAGATGAACAATGGGAGGACAGTGACAGTGACAGTTGTTTTCTTAATGAAATCACATGGTGGGGGGGACCTCAAAAGGGGGGTGAGGTTTGTCCTGAGCCCGGAAAGCAAAGGTCAGCTCACGCCAGTAGGTTGAGGATCATGGGGGGAGAAATACACTGTGCGTTGGGGGAGCGGAGTTCTTCAGAAGTGGACAGGGCATTGATGTGGCAACTAGGGGTTCTCCAGTGCAGGGTGGGTGCAGCCTGGGCTTGTCTGCAGGCAGCTGGGTCCTGGCCAGGGCCCGCACGCCCGGCAGATGGACTTCTCCCCAACTACCCACCTTCTTACTGGCAGAGCCATCACATGTCAGCAGAGACCCCTCTCGCTCTTGCGGATGGAAAATAAACAAAGGGCTGGGCGAGATTCTCCATCTCAGCACGGAGCCATGTGGCAGGCGAGCCCCCAGCACCCCCGCCCGCTCCAGGGAGCACCACCACAGCCTGGAGGAGGAGGAGGGCAGACCTGATGGGGTGAGACTGGCAGAAAGACCCCGCAGGAAGGGCGGGCTGGCGGCGGGGGCAGGGGTGAAGGAAGCCACACAGTGGAGGAAGCGGAGGCACGGCAGAGGCTGGGGTGAGACTGCAGAATGAGAGCCCCATGTTCTCACCAGCCCACCATGAAGCCCCCCCACTCTGAGCAGGAGGGGCCCCCTTCAGCAGCAAGTGGCTGAGGGTTTTGAGTTTTCTCTGTGTCCCTGCACCAAAGGAGGTCATCGGGCCCTGGTGTGACGGGGAGTGTGAAGGTGAGGAAGAGGCAGGAAGCCCCTCTCCGTGAGAGACCCCCTGCGAGGGAGAGGTCCAGGGGGGTCCCTCTTCCCTCGCCCCCCCCCCCCACACACACAGGCACTTTCATGCAGGCCTCTTGACCTGGAGGCAGCCTGGGCAGGCAACAGCAGCAAGCAGTGGCCCCCAGAGGTGACAACTCAGCTGTAGGTCAGCAGCGCCTGGGGTATGAGATTCCTGGAAGGGACGGTGGCCAGGGCCCAGGGGCCTCGGTGTGGGGGAGGGGAGGCGCTTGGAGGGGGGAGAAAAAGGCCGTGTCCTAGCAAAGTCTCAGGCTTCACTGTGGCCATGCAATCCTGCAATCCGAGGGGGGAGGTGTGGCAACCCAAGCAGAGGGGGGAGGCTGGCTGGCGGAGGAAAGGAGGGGGCCAGTGAAGCCCCAGAGTTCGGGCAGACCCCACGCTTGCTCTGCACATCTGGAAAAGGTTGGCTCTAATGCCATCAAAGAGCTGTGCGGGGTGGGGGCCCGGGAACTTAACCCCTGAGGCCCCACGGCTCAGCCTTGAAATCCGTCAGTCCCGAGGCAGCTGTGACCCCAGCACTGGCCCCAAAGCTGGGGGAGGGGGCAGGCAGGGGCCAAATCCTGGGGCACAGGGTTGTGACTCCACCCCAGAACGCGTAGGGGTTAGGGGACCCCACTTCCTGGGAGGAGACAACACAGAGGCCACCGTGGCTTATCTTGCCTTCCCATGGGGGGCCCCGCAGGGGGGTACCCAGGGTCCCTGCTGGTCCTCACCTCCCCCACCCCCCAAGCCAGACCTCCACTCTAATGCTGCTGCCCAAGGCTGACCCTAGCAGGACCCCACGGCCGTGTGAGGAGGGGCCCTTGGTTTTCCCCTCTCTGGCTCCTGGGCAGGCAGGGGTCAGACCAGACCTGAGATCCACAAGCGGGAAGCAGGAGGCCCGAGGCTGGGGAGGTTCAGCAGGCCCAGGGGGCACCACCTCAGCCCCGCCCCAGCACGGCAAGAGTCCCACACTCCCTCCACTCCTCCCTCCATTCACTGCACCCCTGGACACCCAGGCCCCTGCGGCTCACCCTCATCTTCGTTGACCCTTCTTCAGCTGGACACCCCCAGAACCTGAGGCCCCGGTTCATCTGCTCAGCCCCAACCGCCTCCAGCCCTGCTCGAGACACTCACGGGCTCTGACCCACAGGCTTCCCCAAACACCACTGACCTCAGGGTCCCGATGGCCGCCACCAACAGCAGGCTCATACAGGCAAGGTTGCTCCAGCTAACAGCAATGTCTGTGCATGTGCAAGTGTGCACATGTATGTGTGATCGTGCATGTGAATGTGTGCATATACCTGTGTGTGTGGTGTTGGGGATGAAGCCTAGAGCCTCACACATACAAACCAAGTGGTTTACCACTCAGCTACAGCCCCAGGCCTAGCAGCATTCTTCTTAGCTGAGTTTCCCTTTGTTGTGTGTGTGTGTGTATGTGTGTGTTAAGTGTGTGAGTGTGTGTACGTGTGTGTCTGTGAAAGTGTCTGTGTGTTTGTATGTGTGTGTCTGTGTGTATATGCGTGCATGTGTGTATGTATATGTGTGTGCATATGTGTGTATGTGTGTGTCTGTGTGTGTGTCTGTGTGTATGTGTGTGCATGTGTGTATGTGCATGTGTGTGCGTGTGCGTATGTGTGTATGTGTGTGTCTGTATATGTGTGCATGTCTGTGTATGCTCAGAGAGGCCCCCCAGAAGTGCTGGAGGCCACCACTGAGACCCCTGGGACCCTGTGCATGCCAAGCAGGTACTCCAGGCCCGCGGCAGCACCCCCAATGAGTGCCCATGTATCTGGTATCTGAGAATCATGACATGCGCTCTGGCCCCAGCCCGAGTCCCCTGACCCGCTCGAGACGGTGACTGACCCTCTCTTCCTGTCTCCCCCAGGGATCCACCATGGCCCAATCCTTACTGGGGGCTGACCCTCCTGCCACTGTCCCAGCTCTGCGAATGGCCTGTCCCGGCAGCCACCTGCTCAGAACGAGTCCAGTCCTCCCTGACTGCCCCCTCTCTCTCTTTCTCTGCCCCCTCTCTGGCTCCTGGGCAGGCAGGGGCCAGACCAGACCTGAGGCCCACAAGGCGGAAGCAGGAGCCCAAGGCTGAGGAGGTTCAGCGGGCCCAGGGGGCACCACCTCAGTCCCCCCCCAGCACGGCAAGAGTCCCACACTCCCTCCACTCCTCCCTCCAAGCCGAGATGACAGGCCTGTTTGGGCCCCACCCTGAGTGCATCCACTTCACTGCACCTCCTGGATCCACCAAGCACCAGCAACCTCTCCCATTGCCTCCACCCTGCCCACAGCTACCCGGGGTCTAAACGAACCCTTGGAATTCTCAAAAGAAAGACAGAGGCAGAGACACAGAGAGAGAGAGGGAGGGAGGAAGGGGGAGAGAGAGACTGACAGAGAGAGACAGAGACAGAGAGACAGAGACAGAGACAGAGACAGAGACAGAGAAAGAGAGAGAGGCCAGCAAAGGGAGATACAATAAGAATAAGAGCCAACATTCGTGGAATTGAACCCAGAGAGAGAACAGAGCCAGTGAATCTGCAAACTGCTTTTTCTGGAAAGAGACATGAAATGGCAAACATCTAGCAATGTGGCAAAGACAGAAAGGAGAGCAAACACCAAGTATCAATAGCAGGAATGAAGCCGGGAATAGCACCAAACACTCAGATCTGACGACTTGGAGCAAACAGACGGAGCTGTTGCAAAAACACAAGTGACAACTCACTCAGCATGAACTTCATCATTTGGATAGCCCCGTAGCCATGAAGGAAATTGAATTTGTAGCTGAAAAACTCTCCCCAAAGAATGCTCCCGATCCAGATGGCTTCACTGGAGAATTCCACCAAACATTTCAGGAGAATTAATACCAATTCTCTGCAATATTTTCCAGCAAATCGAAGGGAAGAGGAAGCGCATCCTAATTCATTTTATGCAACCTCTAGAGTAAAGTCAGCCAAGCACATTACAGAACAGGACAACTACAGACCAATACCCTTCATGATACAAACAAGAAAATCCTTAACTAGTAGCAAGTAGTATGAGCAATATTAAAAGAATTCTATAGTATGATCAAGTCAAGTTCATTCCAGGGACCTAATGCCGGTTAAATAGTCCAAGGTCAGTCAGTGTAATCACTAGATTAACAGAAAGAAAAGAAAATCACATGATTACGTCCATCAATGCAAAGAAACTTTTCCAAACCAAATGTAGCACCGTGATTAAAAACACACAGAGAGAAAATTAGTAATCATGGGAAGTTCCTCAACTGGATAAAGAATCGCTGCCAAATGCATATAGCTAACATGATACTCAGTGGTGAAACTTCTCCTACAACTGACGGCAAAGCGTTCTCTCCAGGGCCGGAGCAATAGTACAGCGGGGAGGGGAGGGCGCTTGCCCTGCACACAGAGGACCCAGGTTCGATCCCCAGCATCCCATATGGTCCCCCGAGCCTGCCAGCAGTGAATGGTGAGTCCAGAGTCAAGAGTCAGCCCTCAGCATTGCCAGGTGTGCCCCGACCCCCGCAAAAAAAAAAAAAAGCATTCTCCCCAGCCTCCCCTCTCTTCCTCAATGAGTGCTGGAAATTCTAGTCGCTCCAGTGGCAATAAAGCAAACGGAAATAACATGTGTTCATAAATACATGTTCTTCAATATAAATAACAGACCGATAAGGGGGGTGGGAACAAAATTATTACCACTGCAAAACTGTCTTCATGGGAAATCTCAAGGAAACCACAGAAAAACTCCCAGAAGGAATAAGTGAGATCAGAGGATTGGGCCCCGGGCGTCAGTCACGAGGGCTGAGCACACGCTTCGCATAGGGGTGCCTGGGTTCGATCACCAGCAATAAACGGTTCCCTGAGTATTGCTTGAAGTGACCCCAAACACTAAGCCGGAAGCAAACTCTGAACACTACACCAGTGTGCTACTGGGAGTAGTGAAAAAAAGGAGAGAGGGTGGGGCTGGAGCGATAGCACAGTGGGTAGGGCGTTTGCCTTGCACGCGGCTGACCCGGGTTCGATTCCCAGCTTCCCATATGGTCCCCTGAGCACTGCCAGGAGTAATTCCTGAGCGCAAAGCCAGGAGTGACATAAAAAGCAAAAAAAAAAAAAAAAGAGAGAAGGGGTGGAGAGAGAGAGAGAGAGAGAGAGAGAGAATTTGAATGAAAATATAAAAATTGGGGCTGGAGAGATAGCACAGCAGGTAGGGCGTTTGCCTTGCACGCAGCGGACCAGTGTTCGATTCCCAGAATCCCATATGGTCCCCTGAGCACTGCCAGGAATAACTCCTGAGTGCAGAGCCAGGTAACCCTTGTGCATCGCTGGTGTGACCCAAAAACCAAAAAAGAAAAAAAGTATATATATATATATATATATATATATAAATTAATCAACTGTATCGCTGTATGTCTATGGGCTAATATGTGATTTTTCAGTATAAAAACACAAGCTGGGGCCAGAGAGCTGGTCCAGGAGGTGAAGTGCTTCCCTTGCAGTCAGCTGACCCAGATTCAACCCCTGGATCCACAGGTGGCTCCCTGAGCACTGTCACGGTAAATCCTGAGCACAGAGCCAAGAATAGCCCCTGAGCAGGTGTGTCCCCAACCCCCCACAATTTAACAAGGAAAAATATTCTTGACAAACACTCACAAATACAAGAAACCAAGGGAGCCAGAAAGATAGAACAGGAGGGAGGACGCTTGATTTACACATGGCTGACCAGGGTTCAATCCCCAGCACCCCATAAGGTCCTCCAAGCACCACCAGGAGTGATTCCTGAATGCAAAGCCAGGAGTAACCCCTGAGAGCACCACCAGATGTGGCCCAAAAACAAACAAAAAACCAACATGTTTTACATGTTAAAAACAATTCCCGACCCCCTTGGAGCTGGAGCTATAGTACAGTGGGAAGGGTGTTTGCTTAGTACATGGCCAACCCAGGTTCGATCTCCAGCATCCTATATGGTCCCCTGAGCACCACCATGATTCCAGGAGATTCCAGGAGTGAGTCAGGAGTAACCCCCGAGCACCACTAGGTGTGGCCCAAACACAAAAATAAACATAAAACCCTAAATAAATGAATATAAATACCATAGTAGTCCTACATAGTCCTACTCAAGACAATAAATATGCCAATTCTCCCAAAGATATAAAGGTTAAATATAATTCCTATCAAAATACTGCCACGATTCTAAACAAACGAAGACAAAACTATTCTGAACTTTCTCTTAAAAAAAAATAAATAACAAAGGGTCAAAACAACTTTGTTGGTTTGGGGTTTTTTTCCTGCTTTTTTTGCGTCACACCCGGCGATGCTCAGGGGTTACCCCTGGCTTTGCACTCAGGAATTACTCCTGGCAGTGCTCTGGGGACCATGTGGGATGCTGGGAATCGAACCCGGGTCGGCCGCATGCAAGGCAAACACCCTACCTGCTGTACTATCGCTCCAGCCCCCCAAAAGAACTTTGAAAAAAGTAGGAAGACTCAGTCCTCGCGGTTTGAGTCTTACTGTGTCAGCTACAGCAATCAAGACCGTCGTTATGGTGGGACAGGGGTGCCACGGAGTGGAGAACTCAGACCTACATCAACTCGCCTCCAGAGCTGGGAACAGCACTTCGGAAGCAGCTCAGGGAAGGAGCACATGGTAAAGCAAGGGGTAAGACAGCCATAGGCAAAACCCAGCAATAATCAACCTAAGTCTAACAGCTCCAGAAAAGATGAACTCAGCATGCATCATGGACTCAAGTGCCAAACATAAAGCTATAAAACATTGGGGGGGGGGGGGACGGGCGGAGAAAAACCATAGGAAAAAGGATCCTTGAGGATCAAAGGCTCAGACTCGCTAAGAAACACAAGATTCAGAAAAGAGAAAACTATCAATGGGACTTCATCAAAGCCTGAAAAAAACGCCGGTTCTGTAAATACAGAGATGAAAAGAGAAACCACAGCCAGGGAGAAGCTATTTGGAAACCACGGAACGTAACGGACAATGGATTGTATCTGGACCAAAGAAAGCTGGAGACTGAACAGCAAGAAAACAAAGAGGCCGGTTGGAGAGTGGGCCGGGAGGGGATGAGACATTTCAACAGGGATGATAAACAGCTGCAGCCCAGCCTGGGGAAGACACTCCACATTAGGAGCCATCGGGGAAACACAAATTAAAACCACAACGAATGGCTAAATAAAAAGTAGTGACAACACCGAGCGCTGTCAAGGCGGCCAAAAATGGGGCCCCCCAGACATCACTGGGGGCGCTGTGAAGGGGGAGCGGGGACTCTCTGGAAATGAGTGGTTTGGTTTGAGGGTTCTTCCTAAATTAATTCATATGACCCTGGGCACCCTGTTTTCGTATCAGAGACCATGGAGAGACACTTGTTTTCTTGTTTGTTTGTTAGGGGGGCAAGGGGGCACCCGGACACACCTGGCAATGCTCAATGCTTAAGGGTTACTCCTGGCGAGCTGGAATGATAGCACAGCGGGTAGGGCGTTTGCCTTGCAAGCGGCTGACCCGGGTTCGATTCTCAATATCCCACATGGTCTCCTGAGCACCGCCAGGCACAATTCCTGAGTGCAGAGCCAGGAGTAACCCCTGTGCATCGCCGGATATAACCCAAAAAGAAAAAAACAGGGGTTACTCCTGGCTCTGCACTCAGGGATTACTCCTGGTGGGCTTGGGGGACCTATAGGGTGCTGGGGCTTGAATCCAGGTTGACGGCGTGTAAGACAAGCGACCTCCCCACTGTACTATATCTGTGGCCACTTCGCAGTCTCAGGGATTCCTCTACCATGGGGGGTTTACAAAGAAGGCTCCGAGTGGGTGAGGGACTCACTCAAAGTCAGAGAGCTGATTTCTTTGCTTCCAAAGCGGGACTCATCCCATTCCTCGTATACATGCACCCATGCTCGAGGCTGGAAAACTAAACACACAACAAGAGGGGTGACGGACATAGAAGCAACGAGAGCCAAGTGCCACAGAGAGAATCACTCCTTGAGTCTCGGAGCAAAAACTCTTCCCGCAGAAATCACAGGAACGGGCAGCGGAGGGTTCCCTGTGGCCCCCATCCCATGACAGCAGCCTCTTCCTTCCCCACGAGGTTTCAGGCAAATGCAATGGTGCCTTCACCCCCGAGGACCTTACCCCAAGCCCCGGTCCTTCCTCTCCTTGTGCAGAGTCACCCTCAATACTAACAGGAGTGATCCCTGAGCACAGAGCGCCGAGTAAGAGTGATTTCCCAAAGCAAAAAAACTGTAGCACTGTAGCACTGTCCTCCCATTGTTCATTGATTTGCTCGAGCGGGCACCAGTAACGTCTCCATTGTGAGACTTGTTGTTACTGTTTTTTGGCATATTGAATATCCCACGGGAAGCTTGCCAGGCTCTGCTGTGTGGGTGGGATACTCTCGTAGCTTGCCGGCTCTCCCAGAGGGACAGAGAACTGGACCGTGGAGTACCGAACCAGGGTCGGCCGAACAAAAAATGTTTTCTTGCCCTATGCACGCATTCATGGAGAAGAATGTCTAGAGTCACCCTTCAATGACAAAGGCTTCTTGGCAGTCAGCGCTCATCTTCTCTATGGATGTCTCTCTGCAGCAGCCATGGACCACTTTCTTCAGAGTAACAGCAGCGCCAACCAAGGATAGAACAATCTAAAAAACCAACAAACATTCTCCCAGCCCCTCCGAATGGCCCCGACCTGGATCTGGGCCTCGCCTGTGCCCACCCCACATCCTGCGGTCACGCTGGGCATACGCCAAGCTGCAGAGCAGCCCTGTGGGCACCGGGGCAGTGAAACACCAACCAGGAGCCCCGGGAAGATTCACCCTGGTTTGCGCCAGCAGGAATGCGCAGTCAGCCTTCCCATGAGCCGGCCTGGGGCAGTGGATCACACGCCACGAAGTGTGGGCCTCGATGTGTGGGCCTCGTTCCAGCCATCGGAACCGCCCACCGAGGTCTCCAGGAAGAGACGGCCTGCCCCGAGGAGGATGGAATTCCACTCCTGGCTGGCGCTGCCCGGGGATTCCTGCCGGGGTCTACGGCCGCTCAGCCTGCTCTGCAGATTCTGCCCTTGCAGCCCCGCGAACGCCAGGTCCGACTCCTGAAGCCCCAGAATCTGCACACACGCGTTCTGCCAGGCCACTTGCTCCGGGGAATGCCGACTAAGCCAGTGCCCCCCGCAAGCGTGTTCCATGGAGAAGGGGCAGAAAGTGCTCCTTGAGCACCGAGGCTGCTCCCAGACCGAGACCGACCGTGGAATTCACAGGAAGCAAGGCAGGTGAGGTGGGAAGGGGCGCGAGAGAAGGCGGCGCTTTGAAGAGAGGCAGGAGCACTGGGTGTACAGTGACAGCTGAGGAGTTGCAGGAACCCTTTAGGGTGAGATTGCAACAGACAAGAGGGCGGGGCTTTGCGGGGGCGTGGTTGATGGGCGTGGTCTGCAGGGGCGTGGCTTTCTAGGGTGGGGCTGGCGGGCGTGGCCACGGTGGGTCAGGCGTGTGTGCATGGTCACGTGATGGGCGGGCTGGGGCGTGGTCGCACTAGGGGCGGGGCCTCAGTGAGGTGGGTGGAGTTTGTGAGGATCGGGGGCTGTGGCGGGCGGGGCTGAGGCCCGTTAGATTTCCAAGAGCATCCACGGAGTCCACTGTAGCACTGTCCTCCCCTTGCTCATTGATTTGCTCAAGCGGGTCCAGTAATGTCTCCATGGTGAGACTTGTTGTTACTGTGTTTGGCATATTGAATACCTCACGGGTAGCTTGCCAGGCTTTGTCCTGCGGGTGAGATACTCTTGGTAGCTTGCCGGGCTCTCCGAGAGGGGCAGAGGAATTGAACCCGGCTCGGCCGGACCAGCTGCGTGCAAGACATACGCCCTACCGCTGTGCTATCGCTCCAGCCCACATTAACAAAAAATCTGGGTTATTTCTTTACTTATATGTCTTCTTTGCAATAATACCAATACTATCGTTTTACAGCTGCGGGGCTGCAACACCGTGCCCACTCCCAGAATACCAGCTCCCTCTCCAAGGCCTCTTCCCCTCAAGGCCTTTTAGGACGCCCCCAATCACATTTCTTTTCTTTTGTGGGGGAGGGGTCACACCCGGCGATGCTCAGGGGTCACTCCTGACTCTGCACTCAGGAACCACTCCTGGCCGTGCTCAGGCGACCATGTGGGATGCCGGGATAGAGCCAGGGTTAGTTGTGTTCGAGGGAAGGCCCTCCCCACTGTCCTGTAGCTCCAGCCCCGATCATATTTCTCTAGACCATATCTCAGGGCTGATTCCATTAGGGATTGTCTCATCTCTTCTTTACACCTGCATATGAGTAAGGTCTTCTGGAGACCCACGCGTGGCTGGCTCCTTTTTCAGCCTTCCCTTCCCTTCCCAGACTCTCCTCCCCCCCCCCCCCGCCCCACTCATTGCCCCTTATGGGTTTCTGCCCAACCAACGCCCACCGTATGGGGACGTTCTGCCACTAGCGTATGCGTGCCCCTACGCTCGTGTCTGTGCCACCCGCCACCCCTTGCAAGGAGGGCTGAGCTCCGTGGATGTGGGAACAGGAGGAAAGGACTGAAGCCACCAGCCCTGCTGCCTTTACCTCACGAGGTTGGCACAGGGCCCCGGCCACCGGCAGCTCTGGTACACGCGCTGGACGACTGTCTCCGAGCCGTTCTGCACCTGGCAGGACACGGTCCTTGTCACCGTGTGATGGCACCAGTGCCTGTGGGGACAACAACGGTCACATGAGCCTGGAATGTTCCTGAAGATCCAGACAGGATAGCCGAGGAGGGCCCTGCTCCAAGCCTGGGGGTTTGTTCTGATGGTCCACTGAGTCCTTCCGGACCCGAGGGGGCAGAAAGGACCCACTCCCCACGGCGAACCAACTGTGGCTTCATTTTCATCACAAAGACCCCCGGAACCCCACTCTGGTGGGGAAGGCGGAGGAGGAACCACTGCACCCCAACACAGAGAGAGAACAGGGATGAGGGTTCGCCCCATGATGAGCACAGGAAGCTGGAGGTCAAAGCAGAACACCCAGGAGCTGTGCAGGGGAGAGTAACCCAGGTGGGGGGAGCCAGGAAAAGGCTGAGGGGGCCAGTGGGGAGCCACCAACTGATAGGGAGTGGCCGGGTACTCAGAGAGTCCCTCAGGGGCAGGAAGAGGCAGAAGGCCCCAGAGGGGACGGGGCTGTGGGGCAGGGATCAAGGCAGCAGAGAAGCCCGTACCCCGTACAACTCTCTGCACCCACAGACCAAGAAACTAAAAATCTCAAAGTAATATCCCGAGTCCTCAAAAAGATGTTGGGGTTGGCAGTCCCTGCCTTCTCCACCCTCAGAAATAAAACTAAAACACATGGGGCCGGAGTGATAGCACAGAGGGTAGGGCGTTTGCCTTGCACGCAGCCAACCCAGGTTCAATCCCCGGCATCCCATATGGTCCCCTGAGCACTGGCAGGAGTAATTCCTGAGTGCAGAGCCAGGAGTAATCCTGAGCATTGCTGGGTGTGACCCCCCCCCCAAAAAAACACATAAAAAGCAAAACTCCATAATATCCTCCTTAAAAATGCCCAGATGGGCCAGAGTGGTAGTACGGGGGGGGGGGGGGGTGCGCTTGCCTGGCATATGGCAGAGATCCAGGTTTAATCACCGAAAAACCGTAAGGCCCCCTCCAAAAGTGAGCCCTGAGCACAGAGCCAGGAGTAAGCCCTGAGCACTAATGGGTGTGGCCCTAAAAAGAAAACAAAAAAAGTGCCCAGGAAGGGGCTGGAGTGAGAGTACAGTCATAGAGTGTCTGCTCTGGACAAGGCTGTCCCGGGTTCGATCCCCATCCCATATTATCCCAACCTTTCCAGGAGTGATCCTTGAGCACAGAGGCAGAGGAGTAAGTCCTGAGCACTGCTGTGTGTGTGCCCCAAAATGAGATAAAATGCCCAATGCGGGGAACTGGAATGACAGAACAGCGGGTAGGGCACTGGCCTTGCATGCAGCCAACTCGGGTTCCCTCCCTGGCATCCCATATGGTCCCCCCAAACCCCACCAGGAGTGATCCCTGAGTGCAGAGCCAGGAATGATGCCTGAGTATCGCTGGGTGTGGTCCACACCCCCTGCCTTCGCCCTCAAATAAATTATGAAATGCAAAACCCTGACAGCATAGGGCTGTGAAAATCAGCTCAGCAGATGGGACCCAGTCACGGGGCGGGGGGAGGGGGGCGGGGGGCGGCTGCTGAGCTGGCAACGAAGCAGACGGTTGTGGAGAGGGACAGTGGGGGACGGGGAGGGACTTGGCCCACAAACCCACTTGCGACCTCTAGTAGCTGCTAAGGAAGATCCGAGAGAGCAACGAGAAATGGAATTCTTAAACAAATAATCACATTTCCCGAGCGCTGACAGAAGGTGTGAGCACTGCATTCAAAAGGGGCTTCTGCATGCTGAAAGTAGACTATAGACCAAACATGATTGCCACTCAATGCCTCTTTTGCAAACCACAACACCCAAAAGGAGAGAGAGAACAGAGGGGGAATGCCCTGCCACAGAGGCAGGGTGGGATGGGGGGGTTGGGGGTGGGAGGGATGCTGGGATCCGTGGTGGTGGGAAATGGGCACTGGTGGAGAGATGGGTATTTGATCATTGTATAATTGAAACCCAAGCACAAAATTTGTAAGTCTACAACTGTACCTCATGGTGTCTCACTAATAAAAATTTTTAAAAAATATTAAAAAAGGAAAAAAAAAAGCTTCATAGGTAAAAATTTAAAAAAAAACTTAAAAACAAAACTTCCATGGCAAAAAATAAAATATTAATGAAATGATAAAAAAGGGGGGGCTTCTGAGCGCTGAGTGCGGGGACAGAGACATTTTTTGTCAAGAGAACCACCAACAGACACACACACACACACACACACACACACACACACACACACACACACTCCAACTCTCAGGACACAGGCAGCTGGAAAGAGAAAGTATTGAATGGGACCGGAAGAAAAGGGAGGGGCCAGAGCAATAGTACAACAGGGAGGACGTTTGCTTTGCACAAGGCTGACCCAGGTTTGATTCCCTGAATCCCATATGTTCCTCAGCACAGCCGGAAGTAGTGATCCCTGAGTGCTGGAGTAAACCTTGAGCATCCCCAGGTGGGACCAAAAAGTAAACACTGTAGCACTGTCCTTCCCTTGTTCATGGATTTGCTCAAGCGGGCACCAGTAACATCTCCATTGTGAGACTTGTTGTTACTATTTTTGGCAAAATGTTTTTGGAAAAAAAAAAATTTGGGAAGCTGGCCAGGCTCTGCCGTGCGGGCAGGATACTCTCCGTAGCTTGCTGGGCTCTCTGAGAGGGACGGAGGAATCAAACCTTGGTCTGCTGCGTGCAAGGCAAACGCCCTACCCGCTGTGCTGTCACTCCAAAAAAATTAAACAAACAAACAAAAACCAAAGAAAAGGGAAACTGGTCACTGACGACAGACTGAAAGCAGATTTTTCATGGGCAACAGCAGGGCCAAGACCTTCCTTCCCAGGCGCTGGGGGTGAGGACGGTCTCAAGCGGGCCTCCTCCAGCCTGGTGACCTATTTCTCCAGTCTGCAAAGAGAAATGTTTAAAACCCAGAAAGCTGGAGCCGGAGTGAGGCAGGGAAGGCGTTTGCCTCACATGCAGCTGACCTGGGTTCCATTCCTGGCCCCCCAAACGATGCCCTGAGCCCCTCCAGGAGGGATCCCTGAATGCAGAACCAGGAGTAAATCCTGAGCACAGACAGGTGTGGCCCCCCAAAAAATAGTAGTAAAGTAAAGTAAAGGCCCTCCCGTTGAGCGTCGATTTGCTCGAGCGGGCCCAGTAACGTCTCCATTGGAGACTTTGTTGTTACTGTGTCTGGCATATCGAATACTCTCGGTAGCAAAATACGATAAAAACATAAAAAGTGGGGCTGGAGTGATAGCACAGCAGGTAGGGCGTTTGCCTTGCACGCGACCTGACCCAGGTTCGATTCCCAGCATCCCATATGGTTCCCCGAGCACGGCCAGGATAATTCCTGAGCGCATAAACCAGGAGTAACCCCTGTGCATCACTGGGTGTCTGGGTGTGACCCAAAAAGCAGGAAAAAAATGTAAAAAGTAAACCCCAGAATGCCATGCCCAGGCACTGGACTACAGTGATAAGATGCTTACCTGGCATCTGGTCGCCAAGGTCTACCAGGGGTGAGCCCTGAATGCAGAGCCAGGAGCACCACTTGGAGTGCCTCCCACACCCCTCCCCCCAAGAAAGCAAAACTAACAAGTCATGAAAGAAAAAGTAAAGCAAATACTAGAAAAACACGAGAGAGGCCCAAGCGATAGTACAGTGGGTAGGGCGTTTGCCTTGCTCACAGCCGACCCCGGTTCAATCCCCGGCATCCCATATGGTCCCCCAAGCACCACCAGGAGTAATTCCTGAGTACAGAGACAGGAGTAACTCCTGAGCATTGCTGGGTGTGACCCAAAAAGAAAAATTAAAAAAAAAAAAAACACAAGAAAGTGGCAAGAGAAAACAGTAATTCAAACACTGGATGTAAAAAAAAAAAAAGAAATGAGTTTTTAAAAAATGGGCAAGTAGGGCTGGAGCGATAGCACAGTGGGTAGGGCGTTTGCCTTGCACGCAGCCGACCCAGGTTCGATTCCCGGCATCCCATATGGTCCCCTGAGCACCGCCAGGAGTAATTCGTGAGTGCATGAGCCAGGAGTAACCCCTGTGCATTGCCAGGTGTGACCCAAAAAGCAAAAAAAAAAAAAAGGCAAGTAGAAAACATCAAATTTATTTAACACTTAATTTATCACTGGGGCTAGAGAGATACATAGTGGATAAAGCCAACCCAGGTTGGATCCCCAAAACCCCAGATGGTCTCCTGTAAGCCTCCAGGAGCAATTCCTAAGTACTGAGTCAAAACAAACAAAAAGAAACATTAAATTTATTACTAATAATTTAAAAAAGATGACTTTAAAAAGTCAATCAATGAAACCAAATATAAACGTAGCTAAAGAAGGAAAAAGCTTAAATAGATCGTAATGGGAAACAAACAGAAAACATACTAGATATCAGACAAAAAGAAATTCTGCCTGAACACAGAGTCAGGAGTAAGCCCTGAGCATGGCCAGGAATGACCCAAAAATCAGGGGAAAAAGGAAGAAAAGGGGAGAATGTAGATAGATCTAAAAAATAAGAATTTATATTACTTATCAGAAATTATATGCAATTAACATGTGTGATCTCACACCATTTTCACACCATTTTCCAAATTCCTGGCTATGTCTTGGGAAAATAGATCTTACCAATATCGACCCTTTCAAATTTACCCTAGAAGAAAATGGACAAATTAGAACACAAAATTAAATAGGTGCCAAAATAGAAAAAAAAAAACAGGATCTAGAGTGATAGCACAGCAGGTAGGGCATTTGCCTTGCACACAGCCCACCCGGGTTCGATTCCCAGCATCCCATATGGTCCTCCGAGCACAGTCAGGAGCAATTCCTGAATGCAGAGCCAGGAGTAACCCCTGAGCATCACCGGGTGTGACCCCTTCCCCCAAAAAAAAGAAAAAAGAAAAAACAATCAAGGCTGGATCCCTTTCCCCAAAGGCCCCAGGAGGGTTCATTCAAAACTGGTTCCGCCCCGCGTGCAGTGGGAGTTTGGGGGAGGCATGGCAGAGAAATCCAGATCAATTGAGATAAGCACATTGCGGGCAGTGATGTTGACAAGTCGCTATTGATTAGCTGCCCACAAGGCTAAGAGTCAGGCTTGTCTTTCCTCCCTGGCAGACAGGGCTGGGTGCTGAGAGGTTTGACCTCAGGGGTCGCGCAGTCAGAACTGGGAAGGGGCTCAGCCTTGCTGACAGGAGACCTGAGGGCGCCTTGCCGGGTACAGACCCAGCCCTTGGTGCTGGAAATAGAGCCAGACTTCCAGACCTGGGCTCTTCCTGCCACCCCTAAACTCAACGTGGTCTCCTTCTGGAGACACCCCAGGCATTGCCCCATTTTCTTTTTTTCTTTTAATTGCTATTAGTGAAACACCATGAGGTATAGTTATAGACTTACACATTTTTGTGCTTGGCTTTCAGTTATACAATAATCACTGCCCCGTTTTCAAACGTGCATCTCACCACCCCTGCTATTGCAAAAGACGTCCGTTAATGCCTGCTTTCACCAACAGAGAGAAACATCAAAGGCCTCGGGGCTTCGGTGACAAGGGGCCAGGATGGAAAATAGCGTCAGCATCAGCTTCGTGCCCTCCGTGGTCCTGCCCACAGCACCTGGAGCACTGATGGCCGCCAGGTTCCCAAGTCCTGGCCCTGCGTCAACCGCGTCATTTCCACTTGACTCCACTGTGCTACTTTGTGTAGTTTGGCAGGTGACTGGGGGTGCCCCCGGGGTGCTCACATTTTTTCCGTCTAAATGAACAGCCATCGCTTCGTGGCCTTGTCAGTGGAGCAAAGGTGCTGACACGGGGCACTTGCAGATAGTGGGCGAACCGCCTTGCCCGAGCTAAGGATGGGGGACTCACCCGCATGGCCCCCCATGCTCCCTGCCCCCCAAGAGCTGGCCCTGCGGGGGCTGGTCTATAGGGCTCCCAGTCTCAGAATCACACAGAGTCGGGGTTTGCTCCAGCGAAATGAACTGTGAATTGGGAAACGTTTTCAAACGCTCCCATTCATCATCTCTGGACATTTGATCTTTTAATGGGCTGGAAATGGCTTCCCCAAATCCAGCCTTGGCCAAAAACAACATGGGAGGCAGGCAGAGACTCGGAATAAGGGCTCCGGGCCTTTTCTGATGGAATTGAAATCGTGGTTCATACCTGGGCACCCCGAGTTCCAGGGAAGGTGGGAATCAGAGTCCCTCCACGCCCCCCAGGTGGAGAACCCTGACTGCACCGTCTGCCTCGCCCCATGCTGGATATGTGGTGACCGAGTGAACAGCGTGACCCAGACACGGACAGGCAGAGACGTGGCTTCCTTTACACCCCTCCCAGCCCCCTGAGCACAGAATGTGGGTGCAGCAGAGCTCATGGAAATTAAGGGGTCCCCAAGACAAAGGGCTGGAGTCAGCCTCCTCGCTGCCGTCTCTCTGTCCTCAAGCCCAGACTCTGAACTTGGAACCTGAGACAAGACCCAAGGCTTCGGGGCTCCTCCTGGGAAGGATCCAGCTGCCCCTGTTCTCCTGACCCACGCTCTGCTCCCCCATTGTGAGAACTCGCTGGCCCCTGAGCCCAGGAAACTCCAACAGGCGAGCTGCTCTGGGGCTGCTCCTGGCTCTGTGCTCAGAAGTGACCCCTACCGGTGCTGAAGGGAACTGACATGCTGTCAGAGGATTGAACCTGGGTAAGCCCCATGCAAGGCAAGTGCCTTATGCCCTGAACCCCCGGACGATCGCTGCTTGAGCCATTTCTTACTTCCTGTCTCCATTCAGCCCCCCCACCAGCCTCTCACCTCCTGCCCTGCACAGTGCTAATTAGCTGGCCATACCTAACTGACCCCCCAAGAGAGGCCAGTGCCAGGGCTCACCTGCCACCTGGGTTCCAGAAGCTCTGTGGGGACTAGAATAGGTCTAGGGGTCAATCAGGGTGTCACCGAGGCCTCCCTCTGGGGATAGCACAGATGCTCAAAGTTTACTCCAGCACTCAGGGATCACTACAAAACCAAACCAAAACAAAACAGACAATTCCCAGGACTCTGCTTGGTACCCGCCACCAGATCACGACCAAGGTGGAGACAGAGATGGAGCAGCTGCTGGCAGATACTGAGGACCCGGAGGTGCAGGCCCGGTCTCCTGGGGCTTAGGAGACAGTCGGGGTCCAGCTCTGTCTCCCCAACCCCAAGCCAGGACTCAAACGTAATTTGATGGAGAGTGGACCGGCCGCAGTAGCCCCAAGCCCAGCTGAGCGGACGGTCAGGTTGGGGGCAGAGACAGTTCTGCAGGCTGAGCACAGGCTTCCTTCGCAAGTGGGGGGTCTCGAATCTAATCCCCAGGACCCCAAGGAGTGACCTCCAAGCACCAAGCCAAGAGCAGCCCTGGGGGCACCTGCGGATAATAAAATAATCAAAGGAGGCTGGAAACAGAGGAGGGAGGGAGCTGGAGTGATAGTGAAGTGGGTAGGGCGTTTGCCTTGCATGCGGCCGACCCGGGTTCGATTCCCAGTATTCCATATGATCCCTCGAGCACTGCTAGGAGTAATTCCTGAGTGTAGGTAGAGCCAGGAGTAACCCCTGAGCATCACTGGGTGTGACCCAAAAAGCAAAAAAAAAAAAAAAAGAGAGATAGTGTGAGACAGAGAGAGAGAGAGAGAGAGAAGAAAGTGCTTCCCTTGCACGCAGTACCACAACACCAGCACCCTAGAGTGTCCCCTGAGCACCACCACAGTGATCCCTGAGCACAGAGTCAGAGTCAGCCCTGAGCAACATGTGGCCTCCAAAATTAAATTAAAGGAAAATAAAAGGCTGCCGGTGGAGACGCCCATTCTGGGTGAGGTGAGCCGAGGTGGCATCCCCCCTTATTCACTGCCCTTCCTGCTCCTTCCAGCCCTGTGCTCTGGCCGCTGCAGACAGCCCTCCTCACCTGAGCCCCCACGAACAGCCCTGAGCCACCAGCAGGTGGGGACAAACCAGGTTGGGGCCGGTTTGCACAGTTGAACCTCAGTGGGAGGTTGTGTGTAGCCGCGGAGGGCGGGAGCCCAGGCCAACAAGCTGACGGGTGCGCATGTACTAGAAAGTTCCGCCAGGACCGGGGCCCCTTGGCACAGCCTCCGAGTCTCAGCTGCAGCCTTTCAGGGGGAGGGAGGGGACACACAGAAAGACCACTCCTCACCCCCGCAGCCCCCACACTGCAAGCACAGGCAGGCTGGCACCTGCTGTGGCCAATTTCCCAGAAGGCACCTCACCCGGGAACCCAGGTAGGAGAGTGGCAGGGAGGGGGTGTCACTGGGGTCCTGGGCCTCCCTGCCAGGTGAGCCAGCAGGGCTGAGGGGGGATGGGTCCCTCCCGCGCCAGCCGGTGAAGGAGGGGATGCTGGGGGAGCCCGCGCTGCTGTTTTCAATCTTCCTGTCCTGCCACCAGCAGGGACCCCAGTGTTCATGGGAGGGAAAAGGCCCCGATAAGAATCTCAGGAATGTGCAGCGGAAGGGGGCAGAAGGGGGGCCTGGGCGCCGCCCCCACCGCCAGGGCGAAGCGCCTGCGGGTGCCACAGCCCGGGCAAAGGAGCCGGGCTCCGGCGCTAAGCCCCGGGCCAGCTGCCAGGACGCGGCACCCCCGTCGCACAGCTGTCTGGGAGTCTCTCGGGATCCCCAGATTTCCCTGGGAGAACAGCTGCAGGGCAGGGGGGTGGGGGAGCCGCCTCTGGGACTAAGGCCCAGCCCTGAGTGTTGGCAGCTCCTTCACCCTCCCCGGCGCGACCCCATAGATGGGGGGACTCGCTCAGCCCCTGAGAGACTGGCCTGTGGCTAGTTCAAAGGGCTGAGTGGCAGGACCTGAGCCCTCGCACAGCAGGGAGGGTGCTCAGCTCTGCACGCTCTGACCCAGGTTCGATTCCTGGAGCCCGATATGTTCCCCCAAAGAGTCCCTGGGTGAGCGCAGTCGGGAGTAAGCCCTGAGCCGTGCTGGGCGTGCCCCCCACCAAACAAACAAACAAACAAACACAAACACACACACACACACACACACACACACATATCCTGCCCATGAAAGGCATCTCTCCCAGGTCCTTCCCTGTACCCCACAGCGGGTGCCCAGAGGATCAGCCATGGCCCAAAGTGTGTGTGCTTCTGTGGGCGTCACCCTTGATGCAGGTAGCATCTACCTCTGTGGGCACACAGACGCGGCCAGAGCCAGGTCAAAGGCCAGCAGTCACATTCCTGCTAGGAATGGCTTGTTCAGCTCCTTCCGACTGGGGTGCAACTGTTGGGGCAGGGCCCTCTGTGGGAGTCTTCTCATGGGTGAACCATCTCTGGCCAGGAGGTCTGGCAGCCCGTCCGCTACCCCCCAGACCAGTTCAGAGGCGTGAATATATGCAATATACTGGGAGTATATTCCCAGTATATATGCGAATATACTGGGAGCTGAGTATATGCAACGGCCAGCCAGTCAAGGGTGGTGCCCCCGCGTCTCCCACTTCAGGACTCTTATTACTTTGTGACAAGAACATTCCACACTCTCTCAGCACTCTTCCACGATTTACCCCTCCCCCCACTGTGCTCAGACCCTGGGGACCCCCATTTGCACCTCCCGTCTGCTCTGAGCCTGGCACCCGGGGCTGTCACATCGTCTCCCCTCCCCTCTCCGTCCCCAGCTCCTTCGTGATCCAACACCTCAACCACTTGCCAGCATGGGCACTGTAGCACTGTCTCCTGTTGTTCACTGATTTGTTCGAGCGGGCACCAGTAATGCCTCCATTGTGAGACTTGTTGTTAACTGGTTTTGGCATCTCGAATACGCCATGGGGAACTTGCCAGGCTCTGCCGTGCGGGTGGGTAACTTGCCGGGCTCTCCGAGAGAGATGGAGGAATCGAACCCTGGTCGCAACCCTGCATGCAAGGCAAACGCCTTACCCGCTGTGCTATCGTGGGCACGTGCGGAAATGCCACGTTTTCTTCTTCCAGGATGAAACACACTTCACAGAGAAGGAAATTCCCACCATAGCCCAGGTGACAGAAAAGCCCCCTGAATTCTGATCCTCAGAGACACTGTGTCGGAACAGGGACTTGGGGACCAGTGGGCAGACTAGGACTCAGCTCTGAGATGCATGTCATGGGCCCAGCAGAGCCCTGACCAGGAGACAATGAAGCGGATGAGACATGGGCTCAGCACACAGCCAGCCTGGTGTGACCCCCAAACAAGATATTCATAATAAATCATCGCAGACACAGCAAGATGAGCAGCAGGAACCCATGGACCCTCCCATCTGAACCCCTAAACTTGATGCTCTTGCAAGCATCAAGAGCACATGTGCCAAGTCACCCCACAACACACCGGGGGTCACCTGGCCTTTGCCGCCTGCTCACAACCCCCCCTCCACCCCTTCCGAGGAGTCCCGCCCACAGAACTTTCAGCATTTCTGGAACAAGCTTCTCCCTCAGGAGCCCACACCCCGCTGTGTCTCCCCTGGGGCACTCACCCTCCTGGCCTCACCTCAGGACTCCATGACCAGGGTGATCCCCTGCAACTCAGAGCCCACTGAGACCGCCTACTGCGTTGTTCCTTCCTGCAAAAATGTGCCACACCTCTGGGATGGCGCAAGAGCACAGCGGGGAGGGCGTTTGCCTTGTGTGCAGCTGACCTGGGTTCAATCCCCGATACCTCATAGGGTCCCTGGAACCCCACCAGGAGTGATCCCTGAGCACAGAGTCAGGAGTCAACCCTGAGCACTGCTGGGTGTGGCCCAAATCCCAGACAAAATAAAAACTCACAGCAGTGTCCCCTCCAGGTTTGCTCCCATGCCCTCGTCCTCCACACGCCCTGCAGACTGAGAGATGGACAGTGTAGTGGAGAGGGTGTTTGCCCTGCACACAGCCGACACTGGCTCCGTGTCATCCCATGGATACTCCCCTGGCATCCCATAGAATCCCCCGAGCACCACCAGGAATAATCCCTGAGTGCAGAGCCATGAGAAAGTCCTGAGCATCTCTAGATGCAGCCCCCCCAAAAAAACCAAAACAAAAACAACTAATCCTTGGGGCTGGAACGATAGGATGGCAAGAAAGGCACTTGCCTTGAAAGCAGCGACCCAGGTTCAACCCCCAGCATCCCATATGGTTCCCCGAGCACCGCCAGGAGTAAGTCCTGAGTGCAGAGCCAGGAGTCAGCCCTGAACAACACCGCCGGGTGTGACCCAGAAATCAAAACAAAACAAAACACTGGCTCTGCGGGGCCTCATGGTCTTACACAGGTCCCCAAGGGTGGGGGAGGGGCTGTGGGGGTGTGGCCGAGCCCTGAGATCAGGTCCCTCACTGGATCCTGCAGGGCTGGGGGGCTCCAGGATTGGGCCCAGAGGAGGCCCCACGGAGGAGGAAGATGAGGCTTCTCCGGTCACTCCCAACCCGGGGTGAATTCAATGCCTTGAAGAGAAACAGCTCCAGGATTTGATGCTTCAGCACAGGGGGTGACCCCCCACACACACACACACACACTCACACACTCACTCCTACTCTGCTTGTTCGTCTGCCAACTCGAAAGCAGAAAAACCCCCATGTGAGGTAGAGACCGACAAGCTGGTGTGTTCACTCACCATCTGCTTTGGCTCTGGGGGCCGGGGCACTCCCTGCCCCCTTTTCTTCCACCACCCTGTCCCCCGCCCCCCCACCTCCCCTTTGCACAGCCGGCTTCCATTAGCGGCTTCCATTAGCGAGGCAGGCCAGGGAGGCAGGGCAAGGGCAAAGGGCACAGACCAGAAAGTGAGGAGCGGGGGAGGGGGTGTCCTGCAGGAGCCCCCCACTCCCATGAGGCAGGCAGGGGAGCACAGAGTTCTGGGAGTCGGGATGGTGGGGGGAGCCCCCAGCCAGCCCGGCACAAAGAGGCCGCAGCCTCCCAGCCTCCGAATTGCGGGTTGGCAATGCCTAAAACCGCCAAATTCAACAGAGTCTGTCTTAAGGAAGCTTCTGGAGGTTCTTTCTCTGATTTTCTTTTCTTTCTCATTTTTTGGACAGGGGGATTGAACACAGGGCCACCCCCAGGAATTTTCTGGAAGAAAATTCTTCTGGAGTTTTCTCCACCCACTCCCACTCAATGGGAGCAGCAAGACCTGAGGACTAGGGGTCCCGGAAGCCGTTCTGGTGGAGACACAGCGGGCCTAGCGACAGGCCTGCTCTGGGGGAGGGAGTCAAGCCTCAGTTTCCCTTACAGAGGGGGCAGGACATTCACTGGCCAGCTCTGGCTAGAGTCCCAGGGGATCTGTACCACGTCACTGCCCCCTCCCCAGGGCCCCGAGTGTCCACATGCCTCAGGTCAGAGCATAGTCTGGCCATTGGTCATCCAGCGGCCCCGGGATCCCTTGCATCTTTTCTTCCCACCTCTGGTTGTCCAAGTCCAGCCTGCCATGTGGCCCCCACCCGCCACTTACTCCCCATCCTCATTCCCCTCTTTCCTGTCTTTTCTTCCCCTCCTTTCCGGAAGCCTCCCTGGCCCTCCCGGGCACTGCACTGATCCTGCCCAGGTTTCCTGGCATCTCTTATCCCAGACCTTTGGCATGCAGGGCCTCCTGGGACCCCTCTTCATGAATTGCGCTCCTCTGGCCAGGAAACGGCAGACCCCCCCCTTGGGGACTGTTTCCATACCCTCAGCCCTGCTGGGCATCCAGAACCCAGACGGGGTACAGATGCATCACACACGTGACTCCTGGGCGGACAGGTGGGACTTCTGGGCTCCACATCCTGAACTTTCTCCTTCACAACTCGCATGCTCTCAGCTGACACAGGCTGGACGCTCTGATGCCCGCCGGTGAGAGACCTAACCTGAGACCCCAAGAATAAGTCTCTGAGAAAGACAAGGGCAGACATGGGAGATGTTGGATTTAGCATTGCTTAGCTAGAAAACTAAGCACTGCACGGCACTGTCCTCCCATTGTTCATCCATTTGCTCGAGCGGACCCAGTAACGTCTCCATTTTGAGACTTGTTACTGTGTTTGGCATATCGAACACATCATGGGTAGCTTGCCAGGCTTTGCCATGTGGGCGAGATACTCTTGGTAGCTTGCCGGGCTCTCTGAGAGGGGCGGAGGAATCGAACCCGGCTCGGCCGGGCTGGCTGTGCGTAAGGCAAACACCCTGCCGCTGTGCTATTGCTCATGCACAATTTATACCGGGGATATTGGTGGTGGGGATTGTGCACTGGTGGAGGGATGGATGTTTGATCATTGTGTGATTGTAACCCAAAAATGAAAGCTTATAATTATCTCACGGTGATTCAATAAAATTAATAAGAAAAAAAAAAAGAAAACTAAACTCACAATCAATAAGAGGAGGACAAAAGAAAGAACGTCAATGCGATTTCACCCCAACTTAAAAGTCTTTGCACATCGAGGGATCCGGTCCAGAAAGGATAAGGGCTATGCACGGGACGGAGGAAAGAACTTGCAGACCACAGCCCAGAGAGGGGCTAATACCCAGACAATGGAAAGAACTCCCACAACTCTTGCTGGAGGGACAGTACAGAAAGAAGAAGGAAGGGTAATTGCCTAGTATGTTGCCGGCCCTGGTTCGATCCCCAGCACCCCATATGACCCCCTGAGCCCTGCCAGGAGTGATCCCTGAGCAGAGCCAGGTGTGGTTTCCAAAAAAAAAAATCAGGGAGATAGTGACACAGGTAAAAAAAAAAAAAACCTGACGATGTTATGGAACCTGAAATATGCCAGTGACTGGACACTGTTTGAGTCTAGCGATATGAGGGACCCAGCGGAGTCCAATGCAGAGAGACAGCAACCAGACCATGGTTCCCAGGGGAGGGGAGAGGAAAGATGGGGGAGTCTGTGCTTTAGGGGTACAGAATTTCCATTTTTTGCAGGATGAAAAGAGTTTGGAGCTGCATGGCTACAAGACAACCGGAATGTATTTAATGCCACTGAACTTCAAAAGAGTTGAAGGGATGAATTTCATGGTTTGGGCATTGTACCACAATAAAAAGAATTTAAAACTTTAAACTTAAAAATGAATGATAAATGATTTCTTTCTTCCCACGGTTCCATATTTTCCAAACGATCCACAGTGATCATAATCAGGGGTGAAGCAGATACATGTAATCAGGAAAAGCAGTAATTACTTTTCTGAAGAAAGGGTCTGGCTCTTCCCTGCACATCTGGGAAGCCACTCCAGAGCCCAGCTGCAGTTCCAGGCTCAGGCTCCATCCCGATCCCCAGGCTCCAGACTCCAGACTCAAAAAAAAAAAACCAGACTCCAGACTCCAGGCTCCAGGCTCCAGACCCCAGACTGCAGACTCCAGTTTCAGGCTTCAGACTCCAGTTCCAGCTCCAGGATCCAGGCTCCAGTTCCAGGCTCTAGGATCCAGACTCCAGTTCTAGACTCCAGACTCCAGGCTCCAGGTTCAGGTTCGGGATTCCAGGCTTCAGATTCAGGCTCCAGGCTTCAGGTTCCAGGCTCTAGAACTCCAGATTCCAGGCTCAAGACTCCAGGTTCAGGCTCTGGATTCCAGGCTCCAGGCTCTAGAACTCCAGGCTCCAGATTCAGGCTCTAGAACTCCAGGCTCCAGGTTCAGATCAGACTCCAGGCTCCAGGCTCTAGAACTCCAGGTTCCAGGCTTTAGGTTCTAGAACTCCAGGCTCTAGACTCTAGAACTCCAGGCTCCAGGCTCCAGATTCAGGCTCCAGGCTCCAGGCTCCAGTTCCAGGCTCCAGACCCCAGACGGCAGATTCCAGTTCCAGGCTTCGGACTCCAGTTGCAATTCCAGGCTCCAGGCTCCAGTTCCAGGCTCTAGGCTCCAGACTCCAGTTCTAGACTCCAGAATCCAGGCTCCAGGTTCAGGCTCGGGACTCCAGGCTTCAGATTCAGGCTCCAGGCTTCAGGTTCCAGGCTCCAGAACTCCAGATTCCAGGCTCAAGACTCCAGGTTCAGGCTCTGGAGTCCAGGCTCCAGGCTCTAGAACTCCAGGCTCCAGATGCAGGCTCTAGAACTCCAGGCTCCAGGTTCGGGTCAGACTCCAGGCTCTAGAACTCCAGGTTCCAGCCTTTAGGTTCTAGAACTCCAGGCTCTAGGCTCTAGAACTCCAGGCTCCAGGCTCCAGATTCAGGCTTTGGACTCCAGGCTCCAGTTCCAGGCTCTGGGCTCCAGGCTCCAGGCTTGCAAAGCTATGTGTCAGCTTCCTCTACCTGATACCAACATTTGGTTTCCATTCCCAGCTCTCCACAAGATTCTTGGAGATTGACTCCTGCTGGTTATGGAACAAAAGCAGCTTTTTGGAAGGGTCAACTTGCCTCCCACAGGACGTGAAATTTGGCAGGTCCAGGTCCAGACACCACCATCCCTTTGCCAAGGGCATCCCTCCATCCTTGCAGGTCTGGCATTTCAGGTGGAGGTAGCCTGCTGCTCACAGGAGCAGATCCTGTGTCGAAGTGTGCAGCTGTCCCGCGGATGGCTGTCCACAGCCCCTTCATCGGTCAGCCCGCTGCCAACAGCCCAGCAGAACTTTCCTGCCAAAGCCGTAGCTCAGCCGCAATCCTGCCAACCACTGGGGCCCCTGGTGCGCCCCGCAGGTCCGTTGGGTCACCCCCAGTTTGAATTCCCCTCCAGGCTCCTGAGCTCTGGCACATCCCAGACCGTCTGCCAGCCCCCTCTCAGGACCAGTCCAGGAAACAAGCTGCGTGGGAGCGGACAAAATCACCCCTAGACAGGCGCCACCCACCCCCACGGCAGCAGGACCGACGACGACGTCTCCTTGAAAGCTCCTTCCTCAGCACCGGCTCACAGGTGCGCGGGCCCAACAAGTAGGAACCCGCGCGAGATGCTTGCAAAGTGCCCGCCGCTAGGGGGCGGCCGAGTCCCCCGCGCAGTACTTCAGATACCTTGGGGGGCGGGGGGGGGGGGGGGGGGGGGCGGCTGGTAGGAATCCAGGTATTTTGAGTCGGCAGCCTTTTATTGAGTTAGTTTTGGGGCCACACCTGGTGATGCTCAGGGCTGACTCCTGCCTCTGAACTCAGGGATCCTCTTGGCGGTGCTTGGCGGGCTCTATGGGATGCAGGGACTCGAACCCGGGTCCACCGGGTGCAATTCAAATGCCCTCCCCGCTGTAGATCATCGCTCCAGCCCCAGAGCTGGGACCTTTTGTACTTCCACGGTCTGTGACTGTCCCATAACTGTAGTTGATAAGCCAGAGGAACCCGGCTTGGGGTCGGAGCGATAGTACAGCACCGCTGGTAGGGCGTTTGCCTTGCACACGGCTGACCTGGGGTTCAATCCCTTGCATCCCATAGGTCCCTGGAGCATTGCCAGGAGTGATTCCTGGGTGCAGAGCCATGAGTAACTCCTGAGGAGCATGGCGGGTATGACAAAAGAAGAAGGAGGAAGGAGGAAGGAGGAGGGAGGAGGGAGGAGGGAGGAGGGGAAGGGAAGAGGGGAAGGAGAGGGGGAGGGTGTGGGGGAGGGGGAGGGGGGGAGAAGGAGGAGAAGGAGGAGGAGGAGGAGGAGGAGGAGGAGAAGAAGAAGAAGAAGAAGAAGAAGAAGAAGAAGAAGAAGAAGAAGAAGAAGAAGAAGAAGAAGAAGAAGAACAACAACAACAACAACAACAACAACAACCTGGCTCAGTGCCCACACCAACCCTGAGCAGCTAGTGCTGGCCTTGAGCACAGTGGGAGGCAGTCTGAGCCCGTGCCCTGCGGTCTGGGGGAAACAGCATGTCCCGGGGTCCGTGTGCAGGAACACAGGTTTGTATTCTTGGCTCTGCTAGTCAAGGTGATCTTGGTTTTCATTTTCACTGCATTTCTAGCGAGGGCAAGGGATGGGGGGCGGCGCCCACATCCCCGGCTTGGCAGGCTGCCCATCCCCAGACAGAAGCTGGGTTTCCCTGGGGAGAGGAAGGAACAAAGTCGCTGCCAACTCCTGGGGCAATGCTGGGGAGTGGGAAGCACAGGCGCTGCTGCTGGCGGCGGGAGGCAGGGACACCCCAGCCCCGCGATGAAGTTAGCAGTGATTTAGCGCAGATCAGAAGGCGCGTCCTGCAGGCGGGCCAGAGAGCAGGCACTGCTCATTCAGTAGAATCTTCATTCACTCAGTGGGGGAAGCCTTGAACCCAGGCTCGGCCTGTCGCAGATCCTGGCCCCAAACCCTCACCCTGCTTCAGGGACAGCAAGGAGGAGGAGGAGGAGAGAGCAGAGAGGGTGATCTGGAGAGGCAAACTCCTGGGCTCTCCAGAGCACCCACGACTCCTCTTTTCATAAGAAGACGAAGACTTGGACTGGAGCGAAAGTACAGCCAGGAAGGCGCTTGCCTTGCACACGGCCAACCAGATCTGATCCCTGACATCCCACAGGGTCCCCCGAGCCCTGCCAGGATTAATTCCTGAATGCAGAGTCAGGAATAAGGCCTGGAAATTGCTCATGTCCCCCCAAAAAAACGTTTTTAAGAAAGTTTTTCTAAAAAAGCCCAAACCGAAGCAATAGGACGGTGGGGGAGGGCATTTGCCTTGCATGAGGCCAACCTGGGTTCAGTCCCCGGCATCCCATATGGTCGCCTGAGCACCACCAGGAGTGATTCCTGAGTGCGGAGTCAGGAGCTACCCCCTGAACATTGCTGGGTGTGGCACAAAAACAAAACAAGAAACATGAAGCTCATCCTTCCAGTTGAAGCAAGTTATTGAATTACACAAAGACCAACACACAAACACACACGCACGCACACACGCACATGCACACATGCACATACGTGGAGATGCTATTGAGAGACTGAGGTTTCCCTACCTCAAGAACTTCAGAGATCTAGGCTGGAGCGATAACACAGTGGGGAGGGTATTTGCCTTGCATGTGGCCTACCCAGGTTCAATCTCTGGCATCCCGTGTGGTCCCTGGAGCACTGCCAAGAGTGATTCCTGAGCACAGAGCTAGGAGCAAGCCCTGAGCACTGCCAGGTATTGCCCAAAACCAAAACTCAAGACCTTCAGAGACGAGATTCAACTGAAAAAAAACATTAGAAAAATTGTGTTTGCATGAAAAGAGTTGGATCTCAGATCGACAAGCCCCGTGACCAAAAGATCGCATCTTTCTAAGGGTCAGAGTTTGAACAGTTGCCAGAGTCAGAGAACAGGAGAATTCCTGCAGGGGCCTTTTCAGGTGTCTGGCTAGAAGACAATAAATCTGTGTTCCTTTAGGGCATGGCACTTGTCATTTGTTATTGCATCAATGGGGACCCAATACAACTTGCAAAGAGGTTACTTTCTCTTTTCTTTTTGTGGGGGGGGGCACACCCGGTGGTGGCCACTCCTGGCTCTTTACTCAGGTTTCACTCCTGGTGGGGCTCAGGGGACCATCTGGGGTGGCAGGGAATGAACCTAGCTTGGCTACCTGCCAGACAAGTGCCTCACCCACTGTACTATCCCTCTGGCCCCAAGACATCGCTTCTTTCCTGAGCATCCTTTAACTTACTCTGTAAGTCCCCAGAGATCCAACCTCAAACAGTCCGTAGGAATCACTGTGCTCCAGAACCTTTAACCTCGGTATAGACACGACTGATCAATTATCAATGGGTTACAAGATTGATTTAAGAGGTGAGGGGCCGGAGCAATAGTACAGTGGGGAGGGCGCTTGGCTTGCGTGCGGCTGACCCAGCTTCGATCCCTGGCATCCCTTTTGGTCCCCCGAGCACCACCAGGACTAATTCCTGAGCCCAGGAGTAAGCCCTGAGCATCACCAAGTGTGGTCCTCAAATAAAAACAATACCCAAGCTACTGAGAGTATCTCGCCCGCACGGCAAAGCCTGGCAAGCTACCTGTGGTGTATTCGAGATGCCAAACACAGTAACAACAAAGTCTCCAATGGAGACACTACTGGGCCCACTCAAGAAAATCAATGAACAACGGGAGGACAGTGACAATGACTCAAGAAAGGTTGTTATGAGCCTCCAGGAAGAGAGTAAACTCTTGAGTGCATCTAAGAACCCTCCCCCCCACCCCACTCCTCCAAAAAAAAAAAAACAGGACAACTCAAGTGTGTGAGGCCCAGAGTTTGATTCTCAGCAGCGGTTCCCATGGTGATGCCAGAAACTCTGCTGGGTGGGACCCCGGGTGCCTGGATGAAGCACAACGAACAGCTAACGTCTGCCTCGCCCACGCCCAGAGCACCTTGTCCAAGAGTGGGAGATGGGTAGGGGACATTCCAACCACAGCCCCCGGGAGACGGAGATTAGCAAGAATAACAGCAACAAGGAAATCCAAGACGTGAGGGGGACTGATCTTACCTTGGGGACAAGGGGCTCGGGCACAGGGCTAGAGTTGATCTCTGAGCAGGCGTCAGCCTGGCTAAGGCAAAGCAAAGATGGTGACAGCAAGGCCCTGGGGCAGGAGCAGCTGAGGGTAATAGACAGCTGTGAGGTGCAAAGCCCTGAGAGACACCAGGCCCCCTGAGGCCACCACCTCATGCTGCCTCTCCAGCTGCCTCTCCAGGGGCCTTGGCTCAGGAACGTTTCCAGGATCTGAGCTCTGTGTCGTCAGCAGGCAGCTGGGACAAAGGAGAGAGTGCGGGCAGGGCCAGCCCACAGGGTCCCCTCCCCCCTCAAGGCTGAGACCCCTGGGAGGGGGGGGGGGGTCCACCGTGTGGCCAAGTCAATCACTGGAGGGGCAGGAAGGCAGAAGCTCGGGAGTCCTGGATTGGCCCCTGCAGGGGAGCAGGAATGACAAAAATGTCAGATGCCAGAGGCAACTGGCCGGGCCAGACAGCCGGAGCCCGGAAGGAAGCAGCGGCTTCTGGGCCAAGGCTGCGCAGCGGGCGAGGCAGGCCGGGATCCAGGGAGATGCGGGTGTGGGCAGAGCCCACCACCGACTCCAGGGGCTGTTGCGGGGAGGGGGGCCAGGCCCTCCCTGGGGGAGAGGGAAGCCTGCACCTTTCCAGAAGGCTCCAAGTAAGGAAAAGCCCCATCGGACCCCCTCAGAGCTGCAGCAACGGGAGGGCTGCTCCAGGGAGGGCACAGACACTGGCAGACAAAGACCCGCAGTGTGGACACGCACACACAAGTGCACAGCACATGTGCACACACACATACATTAACAGGTGTGCAGGGGCTGGAGCAAACAGTGGGTAGGGTGTTTGCCTTGTACGCGGCCGACCCGGGTTCGATTCCCAGCATCCCATATGGTCCCCTGAGCACCGCCAGGAGTAATTTCTGAGTGCAGAGCCAGAAGTAACCCCTGAGCATCATCGGGTGTGACCCAAAAAGCAAAAAAAAGAAAAGAAATAAGGTGTGCAATGAAGATACACCACACATGCGAGCCCACACATGACACATGTGCTCATATACCTATATTCTACCCATATATGCACACACGCAAACACATGTTCACATGCATGCATGTCACACACAGATGATCACATGCATGTAACACATGTGTGTACACAAAACATGTTGCACATGTGAAGACATCACATGCACACACGTGTACACTTGCACATACATACACACATGTGCTTGCACGGGCATATTCAGAATGAACATCCCTTCTCGTGCAAATATCAGTGCCCCCATGTCACGCAGAGGGTAGACTGGGGTGAAGGGCGATGCCAAATCCAGGCCTGGAGGGGGCGCGGGGATGTGCGGCCAGAGGTTTGTCTGCAGAGCTGACAGGTGCATCTCACACTTGCTCTGGGCCCAGGCCTGTCAGTTTCACGTTTCTCTGAGGCTCTGCCGGTATCAGGAGAAACCTGGCCCCCCACCCTGCCCAGTATCCCAGCACTGAGACCGCTCCCCAAACTCCCAGGCTTGCCTCACTCCAGTGGCTGTGCTCTGTGTGGGCGTCTGTAACATCAGCAGTTTTCCGGGGAGCATGGCTGGGCCCCTGTGGACGAGGCTGGTGCCACCCACCCCGCGTCAGGCAGCCGAGGAGCCTGGAGACCCACCGGGCCAACCTCCCGATGGGTTGTCTGAAACGTCATCCCAGAGAAATACTCCCAGGGAAAGGACCCGCTGGTCTCAGGGTTTTTTGCATCTGTGGGTCACCCATGTTTTGCAAAGTCCCGTCCTTTCCTGAGGCACCAGGATTGCTCCCGGTTCCTGAGGAGACCAACGCAGAGAAGGCCCAAATGAGGCCAACATGCGATCACTCCCATTTCACAGACAAGGAGACTAAGGTCCTAAGAGGTCCAGGGACTCAAGATACTCGGGGAGGGAACTTAGATCCTTGGCTTCATCAACATTCTCTTAATGACACTGACACCTGGAGGAACCAGCTCTGCGACAGGGACAAGGGAACGGGCGTGGGGTGAGGACACACACACACACACACACACACACACACACACACACACAGAGCGCCTGGCCTGCTCTGAACTTTGTGCAGATCTCAGCTGGGGGAGGGGGGTTCTCCCCCACCCCCTTACAGAATTCATCTGGACATGGTCCAGCCTTCTCAAAGTGGTCTCCTGCAGGCCAGCAAAGAGTAACATCCAGGGGGCTCAGGAGTAATTCCTGAGTGCAGAGCCACGAGTAATGAGCATCACCGGGTGTGACCCTCCCCCTGCCCAAAAAAAAAAAAGAGTAACATCCAGAGTGTAGGGGCACAGGAAAGGCTGGGGACAGCAATGAGCACTTCCAGTGGTTCCTGAAACTCGTCCAGCCCCTTAACTGCCGCCACACCCGCCTCTGCCGGGGGCCACTAGAACACACGGTCCAAGTGGCAATGAGGTGTTGGCCCGGCTCTAGCCAAGAGCAGCCTGCAGCCGTGTTCTTCTGGTCACAGGAAATGCTTCTCTGGGAATGCTTTAAAATAACAGACAAGCTGGGAAGAGGGGACATAGCCCCCCGGGGGCTTGGGAAAAGAATTCTGACAGGGAGCAGGAACAAGAGCACAGCACAGCGAGCGAGGGAGGGCGCTGGCCTGGCACGAGGCCGTCCCGGGTTCTATCCCCAGCATCCCGTAGAGTCCCCGAAGCAACCCCAGGAATAATTCCTGAGTGCAGAGGCAGGAGTAACCCTGAACATCGCCAGCTGTGCCCCCATCCAAGAGGAAATATATATATATATATACATATATATATATTGAATATATATATATATATATATATATATATATGGACAGGGAGGCGATTTTTCTAGAAAAGATGCCATGGCTCAACCGCTTTGATATATAGCCCCGCTTCAGAGGAAGGATGCCCACTGCGGAGTGACATGGCGGGGACAAAGCACAGACAAGGCCTTCCCTGGAGACCCCTCGGGGTGGGCTGGGGAGCCCCTCAGTCTCCAGGAGTCTTAGCTCATGCTTGCTCGCTAGAGTCCCGGAGCAGGGCTGGAGCAATAGCACAGCAGGGAGGGTGTTTGCCTTGCCCGCAGCCGACCGGGGTTCGATTCCCAGCATCCCATATGGTCCCCGGAGCACCGCCAGGAGTAATTCCTGAGTACAGAGCCAGGAGTAATCCCTGAGCATCGCCGGGTATGGCCCCCCCCCCGAAAAAAAAAGAGTCCCGGAGCATATGGCCTGAGGATTCTGGAGGCCGGGGACTCAACCCCAGCTCTGTCAGTCACAAAAACCCAAGGCACAGCCTGGGAGAGGCTCGGCATGCGGGAGTCAGGGCGCGTGCGCTCCCTGGCACCACCCAGTTCCCCCTGAGCCTCAGGGGTTCTCCAAGTCAATAAAAGTGGCCAGAGAATATAGTGTGGAAGCCACTGGCCTTGCACACGGCTGGTGACCCAGGTCTGATCCCTGGCACCCCCTATAGGGTCCCCTGAGCCCTGCCAGGAGCTCAGGCAGGCCCCTGAGTGCAGAGTCAGGAGTAACCCCTGAACACCACAAGTGGTCCCCCCAAAAGTAAATAAAACAAATGAAAAGTTATAAAAACACAAGGCATATGGCCACCGCCCAGGGCCGCTGCTCCCCAAAGTCTGGAATCTGGAGCAAAGGAAAGGACCCCACGGTCACTGCCTCCCACCACCGCCCCCCCCCCCCCCGGCTGGCACTGAAGGCTGGCCAGCCCAGCTCAGCGCACTGCCCACTCACTTATCAACTCCAAACAACAGAAGGGCCCCTACTCCCATTTTATAGAGGAGGAAAACTGAGGCCCAGAGATGCGCCCCCCAACTCCCCTGGTCCTGTCAGGGCTCCCGGGCCTCCTTTGCCTGCCCACCCCCTTCGCCCAGATTTGTCCACGCTGCTCACAGCCCTCACGCCCCTTGACCGGCCTAGAGCTCATCCTCATCTGTCATCTCCCCACCTGGCGCTCAGTGGCTGCCCTGAGGTAACTTTGCTTTCGTTTGCCGAGAGCCTCCCACACGCTCTGGAGGCCCCAGCAACGGCCTGCCATGGGCTCCCCCAGGCTTGGCGGTAACTGCCTGGGCCGGACCAGTGCCCGCCCCCAAGGCGCATGCAGGCTGTTCCGTCACACACACACTTGCAGTGGCCTATCCAACGGGGCCACGATGGGGAGGAAACTGATACTCTGAAGGAAAGCGGGGCATAAGTTCACAGTACCCAAACCTCAACCAGGGTTACACAGAGGCAGGCAGTCACCGCAGAAAATTGGGCAGAGCTGAAGATCCATTCAGGAAGGCCTCCTGGAAGAATGGGCACTGGTGCCTGCCTCAGAAGATGCAGGAACTGAGGTACAGGGGAGGTGTGCAGATGAGCGGTCCCTGAGCTTGGCTCAAACAACTGAAAGAGACTTCAGAGAGAGTCTGGGCGGTCAGGTGAGACGGAGACCCCACCCCGCCAGGCGCGGGGCCGCCTGATGCAAGTTGGAGCCCACTGGGATATGGAACCAATTTCCTGCGTCCAGCCAGCCCTCTTTTATGAACTCCTTAGAGTGCAAGAGGGAGGCAGGCATATGGAAACCCTAGTACTCCTGGAGAAACTCGTTTCAGGTGTGTGGGTGCATTGGGGCGCAGACTCGTCCCACTGCTGATGAGGGGTCACCGGGAAGGAATCTGAAAAATCTCTCAGGCAGTGCTTCCCAAGTCTGGCCGGGACGGGGGCGCTTTGGGGGGTGCCTAAAACACAAAGCCACACCTGAGGGTCAGGACAGACAAGTCCTTTTCATGCATTAACTTTTTTTTTTTTTTTTTGCTTTTTGGGTCACACCCAGCCAATGCTCAGCGGTTACTCCTGGCTCTGCACTCAGGAGTCACTCCTGGCGGTGCTTGGGGGACCATATGGGATGCTGGGAATCGAACTCGGGTCAGCTGTGTGCAAAGCAAACGCCCTACCCGCTGTGCTATTGCTCCAGTCCCTCATGCATTAACTTCTTCTTCTATTTTTTTTTTTTTGCTTTTTGGGTCACACCCAGCCGATGCGGTGCTTGGGGGACCATATGGGATGCTGGGACTCGAACCCAAGTTGGCCACGTGCAAGACAAACGCCCTACCTGCTGTGCTATTGCTCCAGCCCCGCATGCATTAATTTCTTTATTTGGGGGGAGCACAGCCTGCTGTGCTCAGAGCTTCCACCTGGCTCTGTGCTCAGGGATCACTTCTGGTGGTGCTTAAGGGGCCAAATGTGGTGCCAGGGATGGCACCCAGGTAGACTGACGAGTGCCCTCCCCACTCTGCAGTTTCTCTGACCCAGTTTCTTCCTTTGTTCAACCAGTCCCACCCTTTGTGAGGTACATGCCAAATGAAAAGTGGGGCCCCTCCTTCAAGTCACTGGGGAAAATAGAGGTCTAAATCAAACAATTCGCCTGGGCTGGAGAGATAGCACAGTGGGTAGGGCGTTTGCCTTGCACATGGCCAACCTGGGTTCAATTCCCAGCATCCCATATGGTTCCCTGAGCACCGCCAGGAGTAACTCCTGAGTTCAGAACCAGGAGTAATCCCTGTGCATTGCCAAGTGTGACCCAAAAAAAGCAAAAAAAAAAAAATAACAGTTTGCCCTGCCTGGAAAGTGGGGGTGGGATGGGGTGCTCTCTCTCAGCAATGATTGTTTCTCTATTCCATGCACCCCCAGGGTCCCAGGATACACACAGAACAGACTCACACAGGCATCAGGCACTCCTCCAGGACTTCCAAGAAGTGTGCGTACACAAGCACAGGCACACACAGTATGCACTCATGCACACACTCCTGCACACATCACGTACTCAGCGACACTCATGCACGTGGCATGCACTCATGCACACAGCTCGCACACGTGCACACACGCCTGCATGCAGCACGCACTCACACACTCATGCATGTGGCATGCACACATGCACACATGCACACGCTCATACACACAGTACACACTCATGCAGCACACATACACGCACATGTGGCATACACACCATCAATCCTTGCTGACTCACGGTGCCCAGCCAGACGGCCTGCAGCCTCGAGGCTGTCCAATACCCATCAGTGCGGGGGTGGGGGCCAAGGAGGCACTGCCTGCTCCAGCCACCCGGGTCGCCGGGTCACCGTCACTTGTGCTGCTGTGCCCCTGGCCGGATGCTGAGAAGTCACAACAACACTGAGCCCAACCCTAAGCTGCAGGCAGAGGCCGGAGAGGTGGCATGACAACTGGGCAAAGGAGGTAGGAACAGAGCTGAGCATCCTGACATTCATCAGAGACGACCACAGCATACTGGGGGCACTGAGGGTGACCCCAGAACCCGCAGCCCCCCACAGGCCAAGCACACGTCTCAGGGCCCTGGAACTCCCTTCCCACAGCTTGGACTGACTGGACAGAAGCGTGGTCAAGTGGCATGTTGGGAAGCTGTGCAGGAGACACCCCAGAGTGAGAGGTCAGCTGGATGAGGAGTGGGGGCTGGTCATCCCACACAAAACGGAGCTCTGGGGAGCTGTAAAGGGGAGTCTGGGGACCAGAGTGATAGGACAGCAGGGAGGGCACTTGCCTACTATGTGGCCAGCCCAGATTCAATCCCTGTATCCCAGACACTCCCCCAAGCACTACCAGGAGAAATTCCTGAGCACAGAGTCAGGAGTAGTAGGCCCTGAGCACACTGGGTGTGACCCAAAAACAAAAACAATAAGACTTATTAAAAATATACCCCCTTGGAGCTGAAGCAATAGCACAATGGATAGGGCATTTGCCTTGCACACGGCCGACCCGGGGTTCGATTCCCAGCATCCCATATTGTCCCCTGAGCACCGCCAGGAGTAATTCCTGAGTGAAGAGCCAGGAGTAACCCCTGTGCATTGCTGGGTGTGACCCGAAAAGCAAAATAAATAAATAAATAAATAAGTACCCCTTCCCCTGAAAATTGCAAAGAAAATGGTCTAAAGCCAACAGTGGGAAACTTGCTGTTTTTAGTAGAAATATTTGGGGTGGGAGGGACACTCAGCAATGCTCAGGAATGACTCCTGGCTCTGTGCTCAGGGATCACTCCTAGCAGGCCTGGGGAATCATATGAGGTGCCAGGAATTGAACCCGAATCTGCAAAGCAAGCTTACCCACTCTACTATCGCTTCAGCCCCTCTTCGAGAAAAATTGTGCATGCATTGACCTCTGACCTCGAAACCCACCTTCAGTGTGTGTTCTCAAGGGTTGTGTCTGGGGGCTAGAGCGATAGTACAGCGGGTAGGGCATTTGCCTTGCACACGGCTGATCTGGGTTCAATTCCCAGCATCCCATATGGTCCCCCAAGCATCACCAGGAGTAATTCCTGAGTGTATGAGCCAGGAGTAACCCCTGTGCATCACCGGATATGACCCCCCCAAAAAAAAAGGTTTGTGTCTGACAACATGCAACTCATCACACACAAGGGAGCTAAGTGCATTGTCATTTGTGACCCTGAAGGAAAGAACGACCCAATTATCAACGAGGCACAAACCAGGGGGACCCCAGTCACTCCCACCACGAAGCACCACAGAGCCATGAAAATGAGAGTTGAACAGCTGGAAAATTCTAGAAATGGGTAGTGATGACGGTAGCACATGGCCACCAATGCATTTAGCACCCCTGGGAGTAAGGGGATGGGTGAGATTCTTAGCTAAACCTTCTTTAGGAGAAACAAAAGAAATCTGTGGGAGGGGGCAGTTGGGGTGCACAATCTCGAGGCAGACCCCACCCTTAATGCCACAGTCCCTTCCCACTGGAAAGAAATGCTCTGCAGTCGGCAAGAATCATTCACGCCTTCAGCAGAGCTGTAAGATTCTCCTGGGCCGCTGAGCAGGGACCCCCCCGGGAGCTACACTATGGCCCAGCCCTCACCAGTTACCGACGCCAACCCCTGCACAGAAAGAGCATGAAGTGTGTCCTGACCTCGCGGGCTCCAGGCCACAGCTTCAGTCCCTGCGATTGGGGGGGGGGGGGGGGGGGAGGGACATACACACAAAGGCATCTGAAGCTGTGTCCAAGCCCTCCGCTCCAGGTGCTAGGATTCAGGGACCCCCACTCCCCTGGGTCTGACAGAATGTGTCATCACATTGCCTGAGCTGGTGGCCAGCAGGGACCCGCAAGGCTTCACTGGGCTTCCTCAGGGAGACTCTGCTGCAAGCCGGGACCCGCCCCAGGGACCTAATTCACTCAGGAATCTGTTTCCCACAAATTCAGCCAGATCGTCCCTGCACTTAATTACACCTTCTCTCTGCTCCTATCCCGGTAGAAAGAGCTCAGGGACTTACACTTGTGTGGGCTGACTATTTTCATGCTGAAGATCCCTTCCAAGTTTTTTCCAAGGTCCTCAAGTCCCAGCCCAGACCTCCAATCCATCATTCAAGCCCTCAGTAACCTCAGGACCACCCCCCCTCCTGCCCCCTCCCCCACACACAATGGATTAGGCAATAGGAGTCTGGTTTTGCTTTGTTTTGTTTTTGCCTTCCTTTTGTTTGGGGCCACACCCAACAGTGCTCAGGGATCACTCCTGGCAAAGTGCCCAGGAACCATGTGGTACCAGGGATTGGACCCTGGGCCTCCCACATGCAAAGCTATCCCCCAGGCTGGTCCATCCCACACATTTTCATTACAAATGGAGGGGAATCTGTTCTGGCCAAGCAGTCTGAGCAAATGCAAGGCTCCAAGGGAGGTGCAGGCCCTCTTCCCCCTGCCCTCCCCCCTGGACCAGGCTCTGCTCCCCATACACACCCCTGCAGGAATGACAGCTTCCCACCTACTTCCCCGCCCCCCGCATATGCCACTAGTTTATAGATGGGAATCTTTTTTCATACGTGACATCATGTGATCCCTATCACTCTGCAACTTGAAAAGCTTGTTTCCCAGCCCATTTTCATCTGGAAGTGAGCGCCGTACTACTGTGGGTGTTCGGAGAATAAAGTGCAGAGAGAGAAGCCTTGGGAAAATGCTTCCGAACAAAAGGAGGGAAACGAAACTGTGGGCCACAACGCTTTCCAGAAGCCGGTTGATGCCTTCTGGAGGCTGGCCTGGTCCAGCAAGGAAGTTGCACTTTTGTCCCAGCACAAAACACCCTCTCCCCGCAGTAGGACGCGGCGGGCGGTGTGCGGGTGTGGGGGTCCTTGACCTGGGGTTGGCAATTCTCAAGTAGAAAGGGGGTGGGGGAGGTCGCTCTCTCCCCAGCCAAGTAGAGTGAGGTCTAAAACGCAGGCAAATTCAGAGAAGACGGGAGGGCGGACTTCACCCACCGGGGGAGTCCCTCCGTGCCTCGGTTTCCCCAGTTAAGGAAACAGTCTAATACTGCTCCCATCCCCATCCTGGGTGGTTCTGGGACGCGGGAGGTGGAGAGTAAGGAGGCGTGTGATGAGTGCACCGAGAGCTATTACAGCCACGTGAGTCCTAATTATTATTAATTGCAGTGGGGACTCGCTTCCCACCGGGCGTTTGGCAGCTGCCCGGATGGACGCGCGCCCGCGTTTTCTGGGGACTCTCGGGCGCGGGGCGGGGAGCCGCGACGCTCCGGGGGCCGGGGCGCCACCTGCCGGCGGCGGCGGGGCCTGCGTGTGGGTCCCGTTCGGCGGGCGCGGGCGCCCCGCTCCTCCTCCGATCCCGCCGCGGTCCCGGCCCCTCGAGGTCCGTTTCGCATCCCCGCGCGGCCGGGGAGCCGCAGCCGAGGCTCCTCCGCGGCCCCAGCCCCCGAGCCCGGAGCGAATCGCCCCCGCTGGGGCTCGCGGGGCGGCCGCAGGCGCACGGGAACCTGCTTCCCGACACAAAGCCGGAGCCGCGCAGGTGAGCGCGCCGGGGCCACGTGAGCCGGTCACCGTCCCGGGAGCGCCCCGGAACCCCGCGAGCCGCCGCCGCGGGTCCGAGCCTCCTCACCCAGGCTCCTGCACCCGCGGGGCGAAGGTGGAGAGCAAGGTCGGGGCGAGAGTGGGTGGGCGCGGCCCGAGACCCCGCGGCCCGGGCCCCGCATCTTCCGTTTCTGCGCCCCGCGCCCCCCCCAGCCTCCGAGCCTTCGGCGCCCCCAGTCCCTGGACCTCACCCCCACAATCCCCGGGGCCCCTCATCCCCAGCTCCCCCACCCCCCGTCTCGCCTCCAGACCCCGACTGCCTGGCGCCCCCAGGCCCGGAGGCCCTCGCGCTCCCAGGCCCTTGTCCTCAGCCCCCCGCCCCCCACCCCTCTGCGCCCCCGAACCCCGGACCGCCCCCCCGGCCGCAGCTCCCGGCGCCCGCGCGCCCCTGTCCCCGACTCCCGCTCCTCCACCGCCCGGGGCCCCCAGATCCCGGTGCCCAGCACGCCGCCCCCCGCCCCGGCCCCGGCCGCCCGGCGCGCACAGGCCCCGCCGCCCCGCGCACTCACCGGCGGCCCCCGTAGCCGCTGCCCGGGGAGCCGGCGCCGGGCTCGGGGTAGCCGTGCTGCTGCAGCGACGCGGCCGGGAAGGGGTACAGGAAGCCGGTGGCCAGCGCCGACCCGCACAGGCAGCAGCACGCCCAGGGCAGCAGCAGCGCCAGCTTCATCTTGCGCGGCCGCCCGCGGGGGACCCCGCGTCCCGGGCGGGAAGACGGCGCGGCGCGCACGGGCGGCCGGACCGGACCCGCGGCCCCACCGCGAGCGGAGCGAGGAGCCGGCCGGGCGCGCGGGCGGCAGCTGCGAGGGTCTGGGGGGCGCCCACGCCGCTCCGGGGCCGCCTTTTCAAATTCGTCGAGGTGGGCTCTGCGCCGTCAAAGGGGGCGTGGGGCTTGCTCGTTAACCCTCCGCGCTCCACGGCCTGCAGGGGCCGCACTGCCGGGGGTTCCCGCGGCGGCGTCCTAGGGTCCCCCGAGCGCTCCGCGTCCCCCCAACGCCCCCTCCACCGGAAAGCTGGGTCGCCGGCGCCCGCAATCTAAAAACTCTCCCAGCCAAACTCTGCGGGGTTGCTGGCGCTTAGGGCACCTCTTCCCTGCCTGGCACCTTCGACCTCCCGGGACGCTCCACCCTCCCCTTCACCTCATACCCTTCCCATTGTGCAGAGGTGGAAACTGAGGCTCAGAAAATAAGGAACCAGGAAAATAAGTGTTTCTGTTTAGGGCTCTTTGGACCGGATTGTCTTTCCAAAAACCCTCTTCACCTTTCATACTGACCCCTGCTTACCTGCTGTTTCTCCTGCTGGGGAAGAACAACGGGAAGTCCCAGAATCCTGAACTTCCCAGGCTGTACCTGACACCCAGGCTCACCACACTCTCACTCTCCAGATTGGGGTATTTTTCCTTCTCTCCCAAAAGCATCCTGGAGCTGCAGGAAGCCCTAGGGCTGCTCTGCCCCAACTGAGGTTGGCAAACATGCTCTCCAAAGTCCCCGCTGGGAAAAGAGAGAAACTTGCGGGTGGATGCTGACCAGGGAACACGATTTGTGGGGTGATTGGTGGGGGGCCGGCAGAGAAAGGCAGGAGAGGGGTGTTGCAAAGGTGGAGGTGTAAGAGCAGAACCTGCGGACTTGCAGGGTCTGTGGACGAAGATTAGCAGGACAACCTCTCCCTCTCTTTCATTTACGGCTCTTTATTTTACAGCTCATGCAAAAGTTGCAGAAACAGGAGTTTCTGTAGAATATTACAGCGGGGAAGGTGCTTGCTCTGAGCGCAGAGCCTGGAGTAACCCCTGATCCTCGCTGCGTGTGACCCAAACACCCCCAAACCAAACCAAACAAAACAGGAGCTTCTGTGCCCCATTTCTTGCTTCTTTTCTCTGCTATTCCAGTCCATGCAGACTGTGTTGTCTGCAGTCATGTTCCCCACCGACTTCCTGCCTGGTCCCATCTAATCTCTAATACAGTGGCGTGTATTTATATAGCTCCTAATCTCCTCCCCACTCGTTGGTTCTGCTATCTGATTGGCTACACCCTATGTAACTGAGTTCTTGTAAAAATAGCCAATTGAATGGCTGCATATGCCTTATGCAAATAAGGTTTTGTAAAACAACCAATCAAATGGTCTCTCCTCCTCTTCTCTGGTGGCTTTTGCCCTTCAGTTCTCATACCTCCATATCCAGTATGTGCCCTCACTGTTCTTGCATACCCCACATGTACACATATCCATTGGGCGTACCGGTCTGTGCCCTGAGTATGCAGTTCAGGATATCATGTTCCACCCACTCCACTCCATGCCCCCACCCTTAGCCACCAGTTCTCACCAAGCTGCTCAGTCTGGGGGAAAGCTTGCTGATGCAGGGTACTCTGCTTGGGGCTCAGGACAGACTCAGCATCCAGAGTGGATCATCCCCAGCAGGAAATGTAAGTTGGATCTAGGACCTTCCCCTCCATCCCACTCTCAGGACCTGAAAGATTCAGAGAATTTGGGTTATCAGGGAATTTTTCAGTGCCTCCCCAAAAAGAATCTGAACTCTGCCCCCTAGGCAGTTGGCCAACCCCCAGTACTGATGAAGTCATCCCCCCCACAGGAATTTCTAAGCATCTGTCTTCCTTTTTCTCCTCCTTCACTCGCATAATGAGATCTTAAAGGACAGCAAAGGGCCAGAGAGATCGTGCAGCAGGTAAGGCACTTGCCTTGCACACAGCTGACCTGGGTTCAATCTCTGGCACAACAAATGGTCCCGCAGCTCAGCCAGGAGTGATCCCGGAGTTCGGAGCCAGGAGTAAGCCCTAAACACCAAGTGGGTGTGGTCCAAAAAGCAAAAAAAAAAAAAGAAAGAAAGAAAAGGAAAAGAACAGAAAAATCCATATTGCTCTAAATTGGCTTTCTGTTGCAGTGAACATAGGGAGCAAGTTTCTGGTTTATCTGAGGCTCCTCTTCCCGGGGCCAAGGGCTGCACCAACAGAAAGGGAAAGGAGGAGAGGGAAGGATAGCACCGTGGCTGCCAGAGGCTTCTGGGTGGAAGCTTTGTGAGCACACCCCAGAAACCTCCAGCCGGAAAATTCAATCCGGCCATGAGTCTAAGCAAGGACAAACCCTGTGCAGGGGACAGAAGCCGTGTCACAGCAGTTTGGCTCTTAGTACCCCAGTGCTGATGCTGTTCCTGAGAGTAGGCATCAGAATGATCCTTTCTGTTTGGTCCCACTGGGGTGCTGGGGATGGAACCCAGGGTGCACACGTGCAAAGCAAGTGCTCCGGCCCCTCGCTGCATCCACAGCCCTGGAAGTTCCTTGGAATGTCAGTGAATGGGGGGGGGGGGGGGTTGGTGTGGTTTTAGGAGCACAGCTTGTATCTCTCAGGGCTTATTTCTGACTATGCTTGGTGATCACTCCTTTTCTGGGTGAGGGGCCACACCCTCAGCACTGCTCAGGGTGTCCTCCTGGTGGTGTTCAGGGGGCCATCTAGGAGCTAGGGTATAAATGGCCAGTGTGCGCCTTAACCCCTGTCCTCTCTTGGGCCCAGCACCGTGGACCAGTGCTCTGCAGACCAGAGCGGGTCCATTCAATGGTGCAGATCCAAAAACAAAGATGTCTAAGGCCTAAGAACGCAACAGGGCACATCAGCAGGCCACCTGGCCAGGAGCCCAGGCTTCTTCCTGGGGTCCCCACGCCCCTCTGCCGTGCTCCCCAGCACCCCTGTCTATGAAATGAAGTGTGGGCTCCTGATCTCAAAATACTACTCCAGTTCTGGCTCTTATAATTCATTTTTTTTCTCTTTGGGTCACACCCGGCGATGCACAGGGGTTACTCCTGGCTCTGCACTCAGGAATCACTCCTGGCGGTGCTCAGGGGACCATATGGGATGCTGGGAATCGAACCCGGGTCAGCCGCGTGCAAGGCAAACACCCTACCCGCTGTACTATTGCTCCAGCTCCACTTGTAACTCATTTTTCTCTTCCCTAACCACTCTCATTTCCAAGGCAGCAATGGCCAGACCCAACCTTAGTCACCTTGTCACTCTGTTTGACATCAGTGGCTGAAGCAGCACCCTGAGAGCCAGGAAGACTGTCGCATGAAGAGTCTATGGCATCACGCCTGTGGCCCAACTCCAGCAGGACCTGCTGTGTGACCTTGGACAGGTTACTTACTGGGGCCACGACCTCCCTAACTGTAACAGCATCAGAACAACGCGGCAGAATTTGCTAGAAGAATTCAATAAGAGTTGGCTCCGGTGTACCTATTGCGTTAGATGCATGTCAAACCTAACTTGTTCTTATGATTTGCAGGAATAAATTTGTTATTGTTGGTGAGGGATAAAATTGAAGGACAACCATCCCTCTCAAGGCCCCGGAACAGGGCAGGCCAATGAGGCAACGGGGACAAGGGACAAACCATACCTTTTAGCCTTTGGTCAACAACTTACAATACCAGGCTATGGCCAGAGAGCTAGTGGCAGGGTGAAGTGCCCTCCTTGGACCCATGCACTCAGCTGACCCCGGCCTGACCCCAAGCACAGTCAGGAGTGACTTTTGAGCACAGAGCCAGGAGTAAGCCCTGAGCGCCAGAGGTATAAAAACAAAGACAAGCTCATAGTGAGTGACAAAGAGGCCAGTGGAAAGGTGGGAGGGGCCGAGAGGAGATCTAGAACCTTCCAAAACTCAGCTGCCCAACGACCCGTCCACACAACAGTTTATTTCAGACGGGTCCCCCAGGAACCCTGGTCCACAGAGGATGGGGATGAAGGTCAGTGGGCGCATCCTGCCTGTGCCAGGTCATCTGCGCCATCACGGGGACCCCCCCCACTCAAAGAGACCCAGACAATAAGGGGCCGGGGAGGAGGGCGCCGCAGGGACCCGGCCTCCTCTTAATCCCCACTTTGCAGACAGGGAGGGAGACAGGGATTTGCCCGGATCTGTACTCCCAGCTCTGGAGTTCAAAGCGCCTTAGAAAGGGGGGTGTTTGTGCGCTGAGGAGTCAGATTACTCGCTCAGTGTAAAAAGACAGCCCCCGCCCCCACAAGGACCCCTGGATGTGGAAGCGTGCACACACACACACACTTGCACACAAACGTGCTACACGTGCATACACAGGCACATGCATACATATGCATGTGCACACATGCACACACCCACACGGGCACTCACATACACAGGCATGCATGCACATGTACACACAGGCACACACATACACATGCATACAGACATGTACACTCATGCACACACCCACACAAGCACACACATACACATGCATGCACAGGTACACACACAGGCACACACATGCACATGCATACACACACGCGCACTCATGCACACACATGCACACACCCACACAGGCACTCACATACACATGCATACGTGCAGATGTACACACACAGGCACACACATACGTACGCATGTGCACACATGCACACACCCACACAGGCACACACATGCACATGCATACACACACGCACACTCATGCACACACACATGCACACACCCACACAGGCACACACATACACATGCATGCATGCACATGTACACACACAGGCACTCACATACACATGCATACACACATGCACACTCATGCACACACACATGCACACTCAGGTGCACACACGCATGCACAATGCACACATAGGCACACATACACACACACAGGCACACATGCACATACACGTGCACGCACATGTCCACACACACGTACATGCGCACACAGGCAGCTCCCCACAGCTGTTTCCAGGCCTGATAAGAAACCATCAGCCAGCACCTCCCGGGCAGACACGAAGCAGATCCCCGCTTCTGCTGAAGTCAGCAGAGAGCCACCGAGCGGAGAAGTAAATACTCAGCCAGTCCGAGCCAAGGTAAATATTGACCTAGTGGCCCGATAAATCCTTGGTTAATCTGAAACAGAGATCACTCCCGCCCCCACCCCCCACACCCTAAAGGACACGGATTCCGCGGTTCCCCATCCCACCCCCCAAGTTCTGGGAGAGCATGCTAGGTAGGAATGAGGCTGTTTCCAAACTCCTGCTCCCTGTGCTTCCAGATCCTGCGGCAGCCAAGAAACAGGGTGCAGTGGACCCAAAGCAGTGGAGCACCCCAGTCAAGGGCTGCTCTGGGCTGCTCAGGGCTGCCTCCCTCTGACCAGGGTCAAATCCAACCAGCACTGGGATGTTTTGGAAGATGCCAGCACTGTGCTCTTCTTTATCTGAACACCCCAAAGTCCTACTGGTGTCCCTCTGGGCCGGAGACTTGGCCAAAGGACTGGACTGCCGTTTTGCAAGCCAGAACCCCCTGGTACCACCTGGTTCCCCTGAGTACTAAGTCAGGAGTAACCCCCAAGCACTGCTGGGTATGGCCCGAAAACAAACAGAAAGTCATTGTGAGGTGAGGGTGGGGACAAAAGCACTCAGTCCATTACCAGAGTGACACAATCAAGAGGCAGGGCTGAAGCCAGAGGACAGTGGCAAGGGCGTCTGCCTTGCATGCGGCACACCCAGCTTCGATCCCCGGTCCCCTGAGCGCTGCCAGGAGTGATCCCTGAGCACAGAACCAGGAGTACCCCCTGAGCATTGTTGGATGTGACCCAAAAGGAAAAAAAAGAAAGAAAGAAAAGGTGTGTGTGGGGCTGGAGCGATAGCACCGAGGGTAGGGCATTTGCCTTGCATGTGGCCGACCCGGGTTCGATTCCCAGTATCCCATAGGGTCCCCTGAGCACCGCCAGGAGTAATTCCTGAGTGCAGAGCCAGGAGTAACCCTTGTGCATTGCTGGGTGTAACCCAAAAAAAGCAAAAAAAAAAAAAAAAAAAGAAAGAAAAAAAAGAAAAGGTGTGTGTGGGAGGGGGTATCTTGCAAGCTTCACCGCAGACGCAGGGATGGAGTGGAGTGGGGTGGGGGGGCCTGGGGGAGTTGGAGGGGGAGGAAGGGGGTCTCAGACACAGACCCTGCACCATGACATCCCCCCTAGGCTGGGGCTGAGCTCTCTGTGCCCCCCCCCCCCCGGCAGCTCCACACAGCTCAGCCCCCCCCCGGCTGTGATCCAGGCAGTAAACAGTCACCCCTAAAGTGGGCTTGGGCAGTGCCCCTCTCCCACTGTGTCCTTCAGCACCCTGACCTCACCCCAGCACCTCAGGGCACCCCATGTGCCCAGCCACGTACTTGGGGCTTCCTAAGGAGGAGAGCAGAGACCGTCCCCAGGAGCAGCTTGGGGGCCCGGGGGGGGGGGGGGGCAGGGGGAGGCACTGGGCCTGGGCAGGAGACTCTGCGAGGAATGGAGAGAGGCTTCGGGAGACCAGAAGGAGCTGAGGAACGGGGAGCAGGGCAAGGGGCCAGGAGGGACCCCCTGTTGTTCCGAAGGACTGGAAGGCAGGGAGGCAGGGGGCGGGGGTTCCCCCTTGCAAGCTCCAAACCTCCCTGTGGGGCCCCCCTAGCATTTTATTCTCCCCCTTCCATGCCCTGCCAGTCCAAAGCTTGTGAGAAATCCTGTGAGGGGGCGATCTTTGTGGGGCCCTGATTCCAGATGATCATGGGACCCCAGCACCAGAGGATTGGGGGACAGGGGTCCTGGAAACAAAATGTGGGGGGGTTGGCAAAGCCACACAGAGTTGACCCCTGGGGAGTCACTCAGTTCTGTTCTAGAGTGCTAACTACCCGTAACCTGGGTACCCCAGATATCCATATTCCCATCTCCCAAAGGTCCTCGGTTTAAGCAGGTTAAAACCCAGATTAAAGGCTGGAAAGGAAGGCCCCTCTCTGGGGAAGGCGCTTGTCTTGCACGCTGATGAGTGTAGCTCAGTCCCCAGCACCCCAGAGGGTCCTCCCAGCACTCCCAGGAGTGATCCCTGAGCACAGAGCCAGGTCTAAGTCCTGAGCACAGCCAGATGTGACCTCCAAACCCTCCGTCATCCCCCCAAAACCCGGATTCGGTTCTCCAAAGTCACTGCTCACCCACAAGTGTGAGAACTAGTAAAAGGTTCCAGGCTTTCTGGGACTTAATGGAGTGTCAGCCCAAAAACACACCTTCTCCTCCCCCAACCCCCCGAGTCTCGGGAAGGCAGTGACTCAGCCAGTGTCCAGGCCTCAGCCGCACAGAGTCACTGGCCTCCGAGGTGACATTAGCAAGGCCACTGGCTGCTGCTCTAAGCCCTGGGAAACACCAGCACTGACTGAACTGATTTTTTAGCAGTGGCAAAGTGGGAAAAAGAAGAACAGCAAATGGGACCGGAGCCATAGTACCCCGGGGAAGGCGTTTGCTTTGCATGCGGCTGACCCAGGATCAATCCCCAGCATCCCATGTGGTCCCCCTGAGCACTGCCAGGAGTAATTCCTGAGAACAGAGCCAGGAGTAACCCCTGAGCATCACTAGGTGTGACTCAAAAAGAAGAAAGAGAAAGAAAGGAAGAAAGAGAAAGAAAGAAAGAAAGAAAGAAAGAAAGAAAGAAGAAGGAAGGAAGGAAGGAAGGAAGGAAGGAAGGAAGGAAGGAAGGAAGAAAGAAAGAAAGAAAGAAGAAAGAAAGACAAAAAATGGAAATGGTCAGGTGGGTCCTGCCACTGACCAGCCCCAAGCAAAAAGGAGGAATTCCTTTCCAGAGGTACATGGAGTCCTCTCTGCCCACAGATCTTTCTGGAAGACGTGAGTTGAGCGCTTGAAGGAGTGGAGTGTCCGGACAGCTCAGTATCAGCTGAACTGGAACCAGTTCCACCCCTGGCATCTCACAGGGTCCCCTGAGCCCTGCTGAGAGTGCTCCCTGAGCACAGAGCTTGGGTCAGCCCTAAACAGTCAGATCTGGCCCGCAAACAAGAAAAATACAGATGGGAGTTCCCGGGGAGGTCTTGTCTGGCCCCACATACCTCCCATCCCACAGGCTCTGCCACATCTCAGGCAGTAGGTTCTGAAATTGAGGAAGGAAGGTGGGACATGCTTCCCCAGGGGGCGAGAAGACCAGAAAGGGAAAGTGCGAAGCCAAAGCGATAGTACAGCGAGTAGGGCATTTGCCTTGCACACGGCCAACCCAGGTTCGATTCCCAGCATCCCATGTGGTCCCCCGAGCACCGCCAGGAGTAATTCCTGAGTGCATGAACCAGGAGTAACCCCTGTGCATCGCCGGGTATGACCCACAAAAAAAAAAAAAAAGAAAGAAAAGAAATGAAGCCCAGAGAGACAGCACAGCAGGAAGGGTGCGTGCTTTGCATGAGGTCCACTGGGTTTGATTCGGGCACCACATGTGGTCCTCTGAGCACCAGCAGTAATCCCTGGGCACAAAGCCAGAAGTACCCCCTGAGCATTGCTGGATGTGACCCAAAAAGAAAAAAAGAGAAAGAAAGAAAGAAAGAAAGAAAGAAAGAAAGAAAGAAAGAAAGAAAGAAAAGGTGTATGGGGGGGGGGGAGAGATAGCACCGAAGGTAAGGCGTTTGCCTTGCACGTGGCTAACCCAGGTTTGATCCCCAGCATCCCATATGCTCCCCCAAGCACCTACAGGAGTAATTCCTGAGTGCAGAGCCAGGAGTAAGCCCTGAGCATCGCCGGGTATGACCTCAAAACCTAAAAAGATAGTAATAATTAACTACAATCATTTTTAAAAATAATTTTTTAAACATAACCTTTACCCAATCTCTGTGCTTATGAGGGAGTTCTAAGACACAGAGAGGACAAGACCAAGCTCATCAGCCCCATCAGGAAGCAGCTGCCAAGTTTCTCCAAATGCCAGAGGCATGAAGGGAAAGAAGGGAGTTATTCTAGCAGAGCAGATGACCAAGTGCCATGGTGTCTAGGCTGGCTTCTGGAACAGAACCAGGACACTGGAGGGAAATTGATGAAATCTGAATAAATGCTAATTAACGATGGGTTCGTGTGCATTTCTTAGTTGTGACAGGACCCTCCCAAGAGGGGTCAGATATCAGCCCCAGGGCCCACGGAGCTTGTCCAAACTGGAGGCCAGGCTCGCTTGCCTTCCAGGAGGCCAGGCCTGATCCCTCGGGCACCGCCAGGGGTCACTGCTGAGCACAGAGCCAGGAAGAGGCCCGGAACCCAAGACCCCCCCCCCTCAAAAATAGGATATTAGCATCAGGGGACACTGGATGAAAAGAATCTGGGAACTCTTTGTACCAACAAACCAGCTTTGGAACTACTCTGTGATCCCACAATTACTTAAAAATAAAAAGCTTATGCGAGAGAGTGCAAGAATCTTTAAAAGACTTTTAAAATAACAGTCAAGGGGGCTGGAGCAATAGCACAGTGGGTAGGGCGTTTGCCTTGCACATGGCCGACCCGGGCTCGATTCCCAGCATCCCATATGGTCCCCCGAGCACTGCCAGGAGTCATTCCTGAGTGCAAAGCCAGGAGTAACCCCTGTGCATCACCAGGTGTGACCCTAAAAAGTAAAAATAAATAAATAAATAAAAGTTGTGATGTGGTAAAGGTAAAAGGTAAAGGCCCTCTCGTTGATCGTCGATTTGCTCGAGCAGGCCCAGTAACGTCTCCATTGGAGACTTTGTTGTTACTGTGTTTGGCATATCGAATACTCTCGGTAGCTTGCCGGGCTCTCCGAGAGGGGCGGAGGAATCGAACTCGGGTCGGCCATGTTGGCCGCGTGTAAGGCGAACGCCCTACCCGCCGTGATGTGGTAGCACTTTTTAAAATAAACAAATAAATAAATAATAAAATAACAGTCAAATGCAGTGGGTGGCCCTTGTTTGGATCCTGAATTGAGGCAGCCAATTGTGAAAACTTATTGTTTTTGGGCCATCCAATGGTGCTCAGGACTTACTCCTGGCTCTCTGCTCAGGGATCACTCCTGCTGGGGCCCAGGGGTGACCTGTGGGGTGTAAGGGAGTGAAGCAAGGTCGATTGAACCTGGGCCAGCTATGTGCAAGATAAGCCAGTATCTAGTACACCCACTATACTAATTCTCCAACCTTAAATGCCTTTAAGAGCATCGAGCATATACTGGAACAAGAACTAGATATTGGACCATGTTGGGGAGTGAGGGCTCGCTTTATTAGGTGTGATTGTGACACAGCAGTTGTGGTTTTTCTTTTTTTTAATTCCCTATCTGTTCGAGGCATGCTTGCACGGGTGAAATGACATGATGTCTGGGATTTGCTTTTTTTTTTTCTTTCTTTCTTTTTGGGTCACAACGGGTGATGCACACGGTTACTCTTGGCTCTGCACTCAGGAATTACTCCTGGTGGTGCTCAGGGGATCATATGGGATGCTGGGAATTGGAACCTGGGTCAGTCAAGGCAAACGCCCTACCTGCTGTGCTATTGCTCCAGCCCCTGGGATTTGCTTTAAAATACTCCACCCACACACAGCGCTGGAGCCATAAGACAGTGTGGAGGGCACTTGTCTTGCACACAGTAGACCCCGGTTCAATCTCTGGCACCACATACAGTTCCCCAAGCCCTGCCAGGAGCCATCCCTAAGCACAGAGCCAGGAGTCAGCCCTGAGTACCGCCAGGTGTGGCCCAAAAAACAAAGAATAATTTTAAAATAATAAATTTACACACACATAAACAACAGGAAAATTAGGGGAGAGAGGTACAGCCAATAGGGTTCTTGCCTTGCACATAGCCCTCTCTGGTTTGATCCCCGGCACCACACACCATTCCTTGAGCACTTCCAGGAGTGATCCCTGAGTGCAGAGATAGGACTAAGCCCTAAGCACCACCAGTTGTGGCCCCAAAACCAAACAATAAAAAATAAATTAAAGTTAATTTTAAAAATACTCCAGAGGGCCTGGAGAGATAGCACAGCGGGCAGGGTGTTTGCGTGCACGTGGCCGACCCGGGTTCAATTCCCAGCATCCCATATGGTCCCCTGAGCACCACCAGGAGTAACTCATGAGTGCAGAGCCAGGAGTAACCCCTGCGCATCGCCAGGTGTGACCCAAAAAGCAAAAATAAATACAAAAATAAAAACAAAAATACTCCAGAAAATTAGACCAGAAAGGTAGTCCAGGGGGTAGGTGGCTTGCCTTGCAAGCTGCTGACCCCAGGCACTGCCTAGACCCCCTGAGAGCAGAGAGGTTTAGCCCCGGAGCACCTTCAAGTGTAGCCTAACAATCTACCCACCATCAATGGGCCGAGGACAGGCTTTGTGTGCGGGAGGCCCAGGTTTGATCCAGGCACTGCATGGTCCCCTGAGCACTGCCGAGTGTGACCCCCAAGCACAGTGCCAGGAAAGCTGTTGATGGGGCCAGAGAGATGGAATGTACAGCCGGTCAGGTGCTTGCCTTGCACACGCCGACCCAGGCTCGATCCCCAGCATCCCATATGGTCCTCCAAACCAGCCAGGAGTAACCTCTGAGCACAGCTAGGTGTGCCCCTCCTCCTGGAAAAGGAATAGTATCTGAGCACTGTGAGGTGTGGCCAAAAACCAAACCAAACTCAAATGGCAAGGTAGTGATCACATCCAGCCAGGAAACTGCTGGGTGTTTTATTTTTTTGCTTTGTTTTTCAATTTTACGGGACCATACCTGGTGGTGCTGAGGGGACCATACAAGATGCCAGGGATTGAACCTGGGATAGTTGCATGCAAGGCAACCTCCCTCCCTGCTGTACTGTCTCTTTGGCCCCAGGTGTTTATTTTGTTTTATTCTATTTGGGCCGACCCGGTCGACCCGAGTTCAATTCCTCCACCCCCCTCAGAGAGCCCGGCAAGCTACCGCGAGTATCTCGCCCACACAGCAAAGCCTGGCAAGCTACCCGTGACGTATTCGATATACCAAACACAGTAACAACAAGTCTCACAATGTTACTGGGCCCGCTCAAGCAAATTGATGAACAACGGGAGGATAGTGACAGTGATTCTATTTGGGAAGGGGTGTCTACCCACTGGTGCTCAGGGATTACTCCTGGTAATGTTCAGGGGACCATATGTGGTGCCAGGGATTGGACCTGGGTCAGCTTTACACAAACAAGTAAGGCAAGCACCTTAACCCCCTGTGCTATCTCTCTGGACCCTTGAAGGTGATTTTAATTTTTATTATTAGTAGTTTTTTTTTGGGGGGGGCACATCCATCGATACCCAGGACTTACTCCTAGCTCTGCACTCAGGAATTACTCCTGACAGTGCTCAGGGGATCATATGTGGTGCCGGGAATCGAACTCTGGTTGGCCATGAGTTAGACCAGCACCTTCCCAGCTCTGCTATGGCTCTGGGCCTCTGCAGGTGTTTTGATAGGAACTGACATGTGCCAGGTGCTGGGAGCAATGGCACCTGGCAGCTTTCACAGCTTGAATCAGACATGGTTTTCCACAGACCTTCCCGTCTACAGCACCCCCAGCGCGCCCGGCCCTGCTCACCACTCTGCCTGGCTTCCTGACCTTCCTGATGGACGGGAAGAGCTGCCTCCAGCCCTTCGGCCACAAACTGTAACTTTGAATTTCCCTGTACTCCTCACGTTCAAATCCAATTCTTGGGCCACAGCTATAGTACAGCAGGTAGAGCATTTGCCTTGCAATGCAGCCAACCCAGGTTCGATTCCCAGCATCCCATATGGTCCCCTGAGCACCGCCAGGAGTCATTCCTGAGTTTAAAGCCAGGAGTAACCCCTGTGCATCGCCAGGTGTGACCCAAAAAGAAAAAAAATCCAATTCTCTCGCCTGCATGGTCTATCTTGCATTTATTGTCCTCACCCTTCTGAGAGTTTGGCTTAGTCAGAGCTCGCTCTTCGAGTAGCAATCACCAGACTGCACCGGCACTGGCTCATAACGGGCTGATGATAGATGCAGGGTGGTGTGGACAAGGCGGCATGGACCCCCAAGGTCACATTTCCTTAGGGCCTGTTGCTTTTGGGACACAGGACTCCCCCTGCCATCTGAGTGAGCATGACTTGGACCAAAGGTCCACCTGCCCGGTCAGCCTTTGCCCAGAGCTTGCCATAGAACTTTCCAGAAGGATCTGGTGATTTCCTCCATCCTCACCCCAGCACTCATGCTGTGCACAGTGCGGACTTGGTGCTGGTTGGTTTATTTTCATTGCTGATGTTATTATAGGGGTCCCTCCCGGTGGAGCTTGGGGCCTGTGCGGGGTGGGGGATTGAACCCGGGTCTCTCCCATACATGCCTCCACCATTCTGCACACATCGCCAGGTGCTGTTTCCAGCCCAGTGAGGCCTAATCCTCGCTGTCCCGGATTCGTGTTCACTCCCCCCAGCCGCCCCCCATTCCTGAAGTCAGTTTTTTTTGTGCCCCTGAGAGGAAGCAGGAGTGACAGAGTGACACTCTGAGGCTTGAGCCAGGGTCTGACTGTGATGGACTGGAACCTCACCAGTGCTGGGGGGCAGTGCCCGGGCAACTCCGGCTCCATGATCCGGGGTTGCTTCTGGGATTCTCAAAGAGGCTCAAACAAACCCATGTGTCCCATATGTAGAACATGAACACTTACCCTTTGAGGCATTGCTTCTTGCCCCCCCAGGATGTAAGTCTCACGGGGAGATAAGGAAACAAGTCGTGGGACCGAGCAATAGTGTAGCTCAAAGGGCACTTAGCCCTCATCGGGTCCCCAAGACCCACTGGAAGTGATCCCTGAGGGGATGGAGTGATAGTACAGTGGGTAGGGCATTGTCTTGCATGTGACTGACCCGGGTTCGATTCCCAGGATCCCATATGGTCCCCTGAGCACCGCCAGGAATAATTCCTGTGTGCAGAGCCAAGTTTAACCCCTGTGCATCTCCAGGTGTGACCCAAAAAGGAAAAAAAAAAAAAGAAGTGATCCCTGAATGCAGGACCAGGAATAAGCCCTGAACATAGCTGGTGTGGCCTCCCAAAAAGGAGAGAGAGAGAAAGAGAGAGAAGGAAAAGAGGGAGGGAGGGAGGGAGGGAGAGAAAGAAGTAGAGAAAGGATATAGAGACAGAGACAGAAACAGAGACAGAGAGAGGAAGGCCCAAAAAAGGTGGCTTGGAGTTACCTGCAGGTGTGACCCCCAAACCAAAGAGAACACAGGATTGATCATTGGGACACATCTCCCAAGCCGACAATCAGGATAGAACATTCCAGGACCCTTTTCATGGCCAAGTCTATTCCTCTTGGTCAGATCACGGTCTTCTGGAGCCAGGGGGCTGCCAAGCATGTCTGAACACAGACCATGGGACGTGCAAGTGAGTTATCAGCCGAGAGGGAAAGAGCCAGTGTGTTCAGCACAAATCTCTCCCGGGCCACAGGCCTGATGAACTTTGAAACGCAAAAAGGTTGTTACTGTTGGGGCCAGAGGGGTAGGTCATTGGGACAGCTCTTGCCTGGCATATGCCCAGTCCGGGGTCTATCCCGCCCTCCTCTTGGGTCCCCCAGGCCCCGCCTAATCTCTGAGCACAGAACCAGGAGGAAGCCCTGAGATAGTAGAATGTAGCCCCCCAACCAAATACTGATGGCGGCGATGGTGATGGTGATGACATTGCTGATGACACAGGGGAGGAAGGACCCTCACTCATGGCTTCCAGAATCAGAAGCAGGTGGGGGACAGTTACACCTCACAAATGCCAAGTGGCCAAACCTCAACAAATAGGTGTGCACTATTTACTCACATCCAAAGGGCATTGAGAGGCCGGAATGATAGTACAGGGAGGAAGGCATTTCCTTGTAAGCAGCTGAATGGGGTTCAATCCCTGGCATCCCATTGGGTCCCAGAAGCGCTGCCAGGAGTAATTCCTGAGTGCAGAGCCAGGAGTAACCCCTGAGCGTAGCTGGGTGTGACCTCCCCCCCCCCAAAAAAGCGAAGGACATTTAAAATCCACACAGACATTGCAAATCATAATACCCAAAAGTAGAGAGAGATTAAAAGGGCAATTGTCTGCCATAGAGGCAGGGTGAGACATGGGAGGACGGGAGGAATACTGGGGACTTTGGTGGTGGAAAATGTACACTGCTGGAGGGATGGGTGTTTGCTCATTGTATGACGGAAACTCAAATACGAAAGTTTTGTAATTAGCTCGTGGTGATTCATTTAAAAAAAATTAAAAACAAAATTTTAAAATTTTAAGATGGATTTTAAAAATTTAAAATGCATTGCTACTAAATATATTAATGAATTAATTAAATCCACACAAACAACTCAGGGCTGGAGCAGATGCTCTGCACGCAGAAGGAGGCCGAGGTCCTCCTTCTGGTCCCCTACATGGTCACAAGGTACTCCAAGCTTGTGGAGTATGGCCCAAAAACCAAAGGAAAGAAAGAAGAAAAGAAAAGAAAAAAACTCAATTAACCTTTTCTTTATTAATTTGTTTGGGGGTCACACATGGCGATGCTCAGGGATTATTCCTGACTCTGCACTCAGGAATTACTCCTGGTGGGGCTCAGGGAACCCTATGGGATGCTGGGAATCAAACCCGGGTCGGCTGCGTGGGGCCCAACCTGTGATATCACTTGGGCCCCGCATTTAACCTTTGACCCCGCCTCCACACTTGGGCAACTAACTTGCACCTGAAGAGTGTGTCCTTAGTGATGGGATCCACCAGGATACGTCCAGCGGACCCCACTCCTGAGCTTCCCAAGGTGAAACCATCTCCAACTTCTCCAAAAGAGAGAAAAGAGATGAAAAGGGTTAGGCGAGTATGCACTTTCTGAGTAACAAAGTGGGAAACCTGTTATCCTATAGGAATATGTGCGGGAGGCCAGAGCGTTAGGACAGTAGGCAGGGCACTTGCCTTGTGCAGCTAACCCGGGTTCCATCCTGGCCATCCCACATGATCCCTGAGCCCACCAGGAGTGATCCCTGAGCTCAGAACCAGGAATAAGACCTGAGCACCTCTGGGGGTGGCCCCAAAAGAGAACAAAATAAAACAAAACAAAAAAGACACAAGAGGAGGGCTAGAGCAAAAGCACAGCGGGTAGGGCGTTTGCCTTGCACGCGGCTGACCCGGGTTCAATTCCCAGCATCCCATATGGTTCCCTGAGCACCACCACAAGGAGTAATTCCTGAGTGCAGAGCCAGGAGTAACCCCTGTGCATCGCTGGGTGTGACCCAAAAAAAGCAAAAAAAAAAAAAAGAAAGGCTATGGGTTTTTCTCTTTGAGCCAAGGGTGGTGAAAGCAGGAAGATGAACTCGTTCTCAATTTATCTTCTCGAACACTCTATGTGTGTGTGTGTGTGTGTGTGTGTGTGTGTGTGTGTGTGTGCGCACACATGTGCGCACATGAGCGGGAGAGTGCGCGAGCACCCACTTGCACTTTGGGGGGGGGACACTCCTGGCAGTGCTCCTCCCAGTTCTGTGCCCTGGGGACCATGCAGGACCAGGAACACCCCTTAGACCCCCTCAGGCAACGTTTGTGCCTAGTGGATTGAGCTGCTCTCCCTTCTGGCTAGCCCTGGTCTAAGAGGCCCTCAGGCGCATTGGCCTCACCCCTGCCTCGGCTGAGGTGTGGGATCTAGTTCGCACTTGAGCTGAAAGGGTGGACAGTGGGTGGATTCCCTACGAAATGCCACTGGACTTTGCCAGCTACCCAGGAAAGCACAGAGGCAAGTAAAACACACACTCCCGAAACCCGCACGGAGTCATGCCAACATAATAGACCAAATTTTGGTGCAAACTAAACTGAAAAGGCAGGAAATTAGCTCACTTTAGCACAACTGAAACAGCTATATAAAAAGACATTTCAGCGGAATACATCATGGGTGAGTCAGGCCTTCGGACCTCTCTGTGATAGGGTCAATATGTAAATCCCTCCTGAAAAAGAGAGAAGCCAAGAAAACCCATACATTTTAGTGAGGGACATGGAGGGGGCGGGGGCGGTGAGAGAGATCTGGAATTTGGGTTTTTTTGGTTTTGGTTTAGAGGCCACACTCAGCTGTGCTCAGGGCTGACTCTTTCTTTCTTTCTTTCTTTCTTTCTTTCTTTCTTTCTTTCTTTCTTTCTTTCTTTCCTTCTTACTCGTCCAAGGCAAATGCCCTATCCATTGTGCTATCGCTCCAGTCTGCCTGCCTGCCTTTCTTTCTTTCTTTCTTTCTTTCTTTCTTTCTTTCTTTCCTTCCTTCCTTCCTTCTTCCTTCTTTCTTTTCTTCTCTTTTCTTTTTGGGTCACACCCGGCGGTGTTCAGGGGTTACTCCTGGCTCTGCACTCAAGAATTACTTATGACAGTGCTCAAGGGACCATCTGGGATGCTGGGGATCGAACCCAGGTTGGCTGCATGCAAGGCAAATGCCCTCCTTACTGCACTCTCTCTCCACCCCTCAGGGTGGTTTTGTGCTCAGTAATCACTCTTGGTGGTGCCCAGAGATCAAACCTGGCATAGGGGCTGGAGCTATAGTATAGCAACTGGCCGACCCAGGTTCAATCCTCGGCATCCCATATGGTCCCCCAAGTGCCACCAGGAGTAATTCCTGAGTGTAGAGCCAGGACAAACTCTGAACAGGGCTGGAGCAATAGTACAGTGGCTAAGGCATTTGCCCTGCAAGCAGCCGACCCGGGTTCGATTTCCAGCATCCTATATGGTCCCCCAAGCACTGCCAGGAGTAATTCCTGAGCGCATGAGCCAGGAGCAGACCCTGTGCAATGCTGGGTGTCACCCAAAAATAAAAAAAACCCACTCTGCCCAAAAGAGGGCTGGAGCGATAGCACAGTGGTAGGGTGTTTGCATTCCACGCAGCCGGCCTGGCTGAACCAGGTTCGATTCCTCCGCCCCTCTCGGAGAGCCCAGCAAGCTACCGAGAGCATCTCGCCCACACGGCAAAACCTGGCAAGCTATCAGTGACATATTCAACATGCCAAACACAGTAACAACAATTTTCAAAATGGAGACGTTACCGGGCCTGCTTGAGCAAATCGGTGAACAACAGGAGGACAGTGCTATGCCCAAAAGGAGGTGGGGGATGGGGAGTGAGAGAGAGGGAGAGAGAGAGAGAGAGAGAGAAGAAAAGAGTGGGGGTAGTGATGAATGGGAGGGAAACTGGGGACACTGGCACTGGGAAATATACACCGGTGGAAGGATGGGTGTTGAAACTCTGTATGACTGAAACCTAATCATGAGCAACTTTATAAGGGTTTATCTCACAATGATTCAATAAAAAAGTCTTTAAAATAAAACAGCTGGGGCTGGAGAGATAGCACAGAGGGTAGAGCGTTTGCCTTGCACGCAGCCAACCCAGGTTCGATTCCCAGCATCCCATATGGTCCCCTGAGCACCACCAGGAGTAACTCCTGAGTACAGAGCCAGGAGTAACCCCTGTGCATCACTGGGTGTGACCCAAAAAGCAAAATAAATAAATAAATAAATAAAACAGCTTTGGGCGGGGGTGGTGGGAAGGATGCTGGGACCATTGGTGGTGAAAAATGGGCACCGGTGGAGGGATGGGTACTCGACCATTGTTTGACTGAAACGCAAGCACAAAAGTTTATAAGTCTGTAACTGTACCCCGCGGTAATTCACTAATAAAAAACCTTTTTAAGAAAATGGAAGCAAGCCCCAACACACTGCTGGATGTGGCCCCAGAAGAAAACAATAAATTAAATAAAAGCAAATAAATAAACAAATAAAACAGCTTCCTGGGGCCAGAGCAATACTACAGTGGGAGAGCATTTGCCTTAAACATGACTGACAGGGGCCAGAGCCATAGTACAGCGGGGAGGGCATTTGCCTTGCACCTGGCCGACCTGAGTTCGATGCCTGGTATCCCATATGGTCCCCCAAGCACTGCCAGGAGTAATTCCTGAGTTCAGAGCCAGGAGTAACCCCTAAGCATTGCTGGGTGTGACCCAAAAAGCAAAAAAAAAAAAGTGACTGAGCTGAGTTTGTTCACTAGCGCCGTATATGGTCCACTGAGCACTGCCAGGAGTGATCCCTGAGCACTGCTGGGTGTGGCCCAAGACAAAAACGGTACCCTGTGCTGGAGGAATAGGGCATGGGTTAAGGTTTGTGCCTTGCACACACCGACCCTGGTTCGAATCCCTGGTACCACATAGGGCCACGAGGGGTGCCCAGGGGACAGACCTGGAATAGACCCTGAGAACTGTCCCCAAATTCACAAGCACAAAATAAAACCAGCACCCCTTTTCACACACACACCCAAAAGAAACCTTCTAGCAGAACGTGCCAAAAAAGACCAGAGGTTCTGGCCAAGCCACAGTCTCCTCTCAGACTTCTTGCCAAAAGTTTGATCTTCAATTGTCTGGGAAACAGAGGACCAAGTATTTGCAGGTTACACACCACTCTGTGACCATTCCTCTCCCGAGTATGGAACTGGGTAGTTGAATCCCCGTGTGTGCGTAGGGAGGTGATTGAGGGGAATTTTTATTCCTTCAAATAACAGGAAATCCACAATTTATTCCTTAGTAATAAAAACTGCATGTGTAAGACTTGGGACCACAGAGGCCAACTCAAATTAAAGATTTTATGACAGGCGGTTTTATTAAATCTTTTCAACAATTTATAGAAAGGATTTGAAATATGTCAAGCGCATTTCTCAGCGTTTTTCTTTTACTTTTCTTTATTTTTTTTTCCAAGGGAGAGATTTTATGGCTGTGAATGACAGAATCAGGAGACAAATCTCTCTGAGGTCATCCAGCCCCTCCCAACATCCAAAGATTCCCTTTAGGCCCAAAGGCTGGGGATTAAGTCGCCTGGAGTCTATATCTTCTAATTAAAATGAAAGTCGTAAAGCAAAGTATTTCAATAATCTACCATAATAACCCCAAATTTATAGAGTGCCTATGTCCCAGAAATGAAAAGGAGTTCCTTTTTTAAAAAAATTAATTTTCTCTCACCTGGAAATAAAAATGAAGGCCCGAGGAAAGTCGAAAGGAACATTCATTATCTCACCCATTTCCAGCCAATGAAGGTCGGTTTATGAGCATGGACATGACCTGAGAGGCTGCATTAGCTGAGCACCTACTGTATACCTGCCCTTCTGAATCTGGATTTAGCTCAGTGACTTTGGAGGCATCAAGGGGTGTACAGGACTGCAGCTCTTCCCAAGGCAATGCCATGAAGGCTGGTCAGAGAGCCCCAGCTCGGATCCCCTTCACTGGGTGGAGATGCCGGGAGGACCCCCAGCCCAGCGTGGACCCAGCTGTCTTAATGGGGAACATCAAAAGGAGAAATGAATGGAGCTGGGGGTCCTTCCTGCATTTTCTTTCTTTTGGTCACACCTGGCGATGCCCAGGGGTTACTCCTGGCTCTGCACTCAGGAATTACTCCTGGTGGTGCTTGGGGGACCATATGGGATGCTGCGAATCGAACCCGGGTCAGCTACATGCAAGGCAAACACCCTACCCGCTGTGCTATCACTCCAGTCCAGCATCTCTTTAAGCTGTGGAGTGATACCTTGCTTTAAGTAATTGTTCTCATTAAAAATGAGAAAAGATCTTCTTGGAGGGGCCAATGAGATAGTATAGGGGTTAAGAGGCTTGCTTAGCATCCCACTGATCCTGGTTTGAATCCCACTGACCCCTCCTTCCACCAGCATCGCCAGAGCTCACTCCTGAGCACAGAGCCTGAAATAGCCCCTTAGCACTGCAGGTGGGGTCCAAACTGCCCCCCCCCAAAGGTGAAAAACTAGGTCTCTCCATTTCCAAAGGGCATTTCCCAGGGTAGAGATTTCACCACCCAACACCTGACACTGCATCCCCCAAAAGCCCTGCGTGTTTCAGGGCAAAAAGAGCAAAAGGCTGAAAGATGAGGAGGCCCCAAGCTGGATGGCCCACGAGAGCCTTTGGGGGTAGCCCTGGTGGCCCCAGAGAACCATAAGGTATCAGTAACCCTGGGTTCCCTCAGGGGGAAAGGAATAACTTTTTGAGGTTCTTAGAACTTGATTTTTTTTTCATACATACAAAAGAATGTATGTCTTGGATGGTGATGAGGGATTACTCATAAAAATAACCATCTGGGGGACTGGAGCAATAGCACAGCGGGTAGGGCCTTGCACGTGGCTGACCTGGGTTCGAGTCCCAGCATCCCATATGGTCCCCTGAGCAGTGCCAGGAGTAATTCCTGAGCATAGACCCAGGAGTAACCCCTGTGCATGCCAAGTGTGACCCAAAAAGTAAAGGTAAATAAATAAATAAATAACCATCTGGAAGGATACAAAGTAGAGAAAAGCTCAAAACAGAGACTCACAATTCCCAGAGTATAGAAACAACCGGAGAGCTCCAGAACAGATGAGTGGATAAAAAAACTGTGGTAATACATCTACACAATGGAATACCACGCAGCTGTTAGGGAAAATGAAGTCATGAAATGCGCTTATACAAGGATGGACCTGGAGAGCAACACACTGAGTGAAGCAAGCCAGAGGGAGAGGGGCAGATGTAGAATGATTGCACATATTTGAAGGATATAAAAAATATGTATGTGGGGACTGGAGCGATAGCACAGTGGATAGGGCGTTTGCCTTGCACATGGCTGACCAGGGTTCAATTCCCAGCATCCCATATGGTCCCCCAAACACCGCCAGGAGTAATTCCTGAGTGCTGAGCCAGGAGTAACCCCTGAGCATCGCTGTGTGTGACCCAAAAAGAAGGGGAAAAAAAACCCTACTTCATAGGGTCTTAGGAGCGATAGCACAGCGGTAGGGCGTTTGCCTTATAAGCGGCCAAGATGGCCGACCCGAGTTCGATTCCTCCGCCCCTCTCGGAGAGCCCGGCAAGCTACCGAGAGTATTGGATATGCCAGACACAGTAACAACAAAGTCTCCAATGGAGACGTTACTGGGCCCGCTCGAGCAAATCGATGAACAACGGGAGGACCGTGGACCATGGACATAGGGTCTTGGAGCAAGAAAAAATATGTGTGTGGATAGGGAGGGTGAGCGAAATTAGGACAAAGAAGAGACCACTATGACAATGATAGTAGGAAATGATCACTCATACAAGAATTGAGTTGTTGAAAGGAGGTAAAGTGATACTCTCTCAGTAACAGTATTGCAAAGCACAGTGCCTAAAAGGAAAATGAAAGAGACAGAGAGAAAGAGTGAGAGAGAAGTAAAGTATCTGCCATAGGATTACTTATGGCTCTGTGATCAAGGGTTACTCCTAGTGGTGCTTAGGGTCGAATCCAGGAGGAACACATGCAAGGAAAGTGCCTTTTCCCATGTAGCATCACTCTGGTCCCTTAAAAGCAACTTCTGGTGGCGGAGCGATGGGACAGTAGGTAAGGCTCTTACCTTGCATGCGTCCAATATGGATTCAATCCCCGACATTCCATATGGTCCCCCAACACAGCCAGGAGTAATTCCTGAGTGCAGAGCCAGGAGTGACCCTGAGCACCACTGGGTGTGACTCCCTCCCATCCAAAAAAGCAACTTCAGATAAAAAAAAAAAATCACCATTGGAGCCAGAGAGATAGTACAGTGGAGAAGGTGCTTGCCTTGCACGCAGCCAAGCCAGGTTTGATCTCTGGCATTCCATCTGGTCCCCGGAGCACCAACAAAAACTAACTGTAGAGAGATGCCTGGTCATTAGTTAATCATGATAAATTTTTGGCAATATTTGTTTATACTATAAACCTGAGAGAATGCGTAAATAACATAACACTCATATCAGAAAACATTACATATATAAATAGTATTATAGCTCTTGTTGTGTGTCAATTATATCACAATTAGCCAAATCATTCCTTTGGCATCACAATTAGCCAAATCATTCCTTTGGCACCAGCGGGCACCCCCAAATGAAGAAAAATGGGGATCGAGGAGAACAGTCAAGCAGAGATTTAGCAGAAAGGCCTGAGCAGACAGCAGCATTGGTGAAGGGAGTTCTCTCATCTCTGGGCTCCTTGAGAGAAGAGAGTTTCGTTACTGCTATTGTTTTCGGACCACACCCGGCTGTGTTCAGGGCTTACTCCTGGCAGTGCGCAGGGGGCCACATACTCAGATCTCCTACTTGCACGGCAAATACCCTCCCTACCACCCTATTTCTCCTGCTACTTTTCTGATCGTTTATAGGTGACATCTCTAAACCTGAATTTATCTGGGTCCTTTTTGTCCCGCCGACATCCTGGAGGCAAGCATATTTTGGCTGGTGTTTTCGGCTCTGAGAAAAAAATTAATTCGATAATTAATTAATTTCATCTCGTCTGAAATGCAGTGGCTCGGCCACTGAAGGCTGACCTCACGATCAAATGTAGCAGCAGCTGACACTGACCAAAGCCAAGGTTCCCCTAGAAGATCGCGTGCACGGGACCCCTTTATGGAGGTCATACCCATTTCCCACCCCCAGAACTTCTCCCCACGGGCCAGGGCTGTGATGAGTCTGTAATGTGGTTAGTTTCAGGTCAGAGAGACAGAGGCGCCCTGATCTGAACTCTCCGGGCACCGAGAAGAGTAAGGACTAGGGCACCGCAACTCCACCCTTCCCGGAGTCTCATTTTCAGGGTCTCTACAACGAGAAGCTTGGGCGAGCAGCTTGGGCCGCGATAGTTCCTCTTCTCCCTGAGCCTCTGCAGCCCAGGAACACGCGGGGAGCAGCAACTCCCAGGCCCCGCCCACCCGCCCACCCGCGTGGTCCCGCCCACTACCGGCAGGCCCCGCCCACTCCCGTCGGTCCCCGCGGTGCGCGCTCCATCTCCCTGGCAACGGAGGCAGCCAATCAGCGCGGGGCCTCCGCTCCGCGCTGACAACAGCGGCTCTGCGCGGTGGGTTCCTGACCGACCTGTGAGCGATGCTGAAGGCCAAAATCCTCTTCGTGGGGCCCTGCGAGGTGAGATCGGGGCCGGGGCCGGGGCCGGGACCGGGCCGGGCCGGCGGCAGGGCTCGAGAGAGCGCGGGGCGCCGCTGAGGAGGACGGAACCAGCCGCGGGCCTCACCGTGTACTTGGCTCTATTGGGTCCTGAACCGGGTTGATTGCGGCCGGGAGGCCCAGAGTCGCGAGTGGCGTGGGGCAGCCCGAATTTAGGTCTCGCGATTCTTTCTTTCGCACCCGAGGGTGTCCCGAAGGAATTTGCCTGTAGATCCAGAAAACCTGGGGGAAAGAAGAGACATTAGCTAGTGTCGCGTGCGTGGTAGTGCTCAGTGGAAGAGAAATCCACGCACGGACATCGCTCCGTGAATATATATATAAATATATATATATATATTTAATTATCACGGTCACCGTCTTCCCGTTGTTCATCGACTTGCTCGAGCGGGCCCAGTAACGTCTCCATCGTGAGACTTGTTGTTACTGTGTTTGGCATTGGCATATTGAATACGTCCCTGGTAGCTTGCCAGGCTTTGCCGTGCGGGCAAGATACTCTCGGTAGCTTGCCGGGCTCTCTGAGAGGGGCGGAGGAATAGAACCCGGCTCGGCCAGGCCGGCTATGCGCAAGACAAACGCCCTACCGCTGTGCTATCACTCCAGCCCCATATAAAATTATAATATATAATATCATAAATATATTACAATATAATATTTTATATATTAAATTAAAATTGTAGCACTGTCCTCCCATTGTTCATCGATTCGCTTGAGCGGGCCCAGTAACATCTCCATTGTGAGATTTATTGTTACTGTGTTTGGCATATCGAATACCTCACAGGTAGCTTGCCAGGCTTTGCCGTGCGGGCGAGATACTCTCAGTAGCTGGCCAGGCTCTCCGAGAGAGGCAGAAGAATTGAAACTGGCTGGGCCAGGCCGGCCATGTGCAAGGCAACCGCCCTACCGCTGTGCTATTGCTCTAGCCCATAATACATATATTAAAATTGTGTGACAGATGATTATTCTCTGAGTTGAGACTTGCCTGTTGAAACCCAAATGCCCCTGACCCTAGCCTTGAGCCTAGGAATCCAGTAGGTCTAGAAAGAAACAATTTGTGTTTTAATGATGCTGTTTGACGGGCGGGAGAGATATACAGCAGGTTAAGGCACCTGCCTTACACCTGACCGACCTGGCTGGGTGTGATCCCGGGTACCACACACTGTCCCCCAAGCACTGCCAGGAGGGAGCACTGAGCTGCGCCGAATATGGCCCAAGGCTCACACACACACACACACACACACACACACACACACACACACACGAAAACTTGTTGTGAGGGTCACTCCTGGGTAGCGAAGCTAGGATCTCTGCCTGCGAGGTCTGTGCAGTCCCATGAGCCACATCCCTGACCCCCAAAAACAAGCTTCCTTCCTGTGGGTCTCACGTTAGTGGGCGTGGAGCCTGGCCCGGGGCTCGAACCCCAGATCAACTCATTCCCTGCAAACTGGTATCATGCTCTCCTCTCTACCCTCAGCCTGCCTCCTCTCCATCCCTTCCTTTGCACAGAGTGGCAAGACGGTGCTGGCTAACTTCCTGACGGAGTCTTCGGACATTCCTGAGTACAACCCCACCCAAGGCGTGAGGTGAGCAAACCTTGTCCCGGCAAATCCCCACCTGCCACCCAGCCCTGCTTGTTGGCACCCACAGCGTACCTAGCTCTCCTACTATATGTTTTCAGGATCCTGGAATTCGAGAACCCAAATGTCATCATGAATAGCAAAGGCGCTGGTTGTGAATTCGAGCTCTGGGATTGTGGCGGAGACCCCAAGTATGGTTCCTTGACACAGCGGATGACTGCCTCATGTGCTCCATACCCAGCTGCCCGCCGAGCATGGGAGGGCCCCGCACCGTCCCCTTCCGGACCACGCTTCGTCCTTGATCGGTGGCTTGGAGTTGCTCTCTCAGCTTCCCAGATTGGCTCCTGCAGCCTGGGGGAGTCCCCGATCGAGAAAACATCACGAAAAGTGGATCGAAGCTGGGACCACTCACCAGTCATGTCTGTCTTGTAGATTCGAGTCGTGCTGGCCGGCCCTCATGAAGGACGCACAGGGCGTGGTGATTGTCTTCAATGCCGACATCCCCAGCCACCTGAAGGAGATCGAGATGTGGTACTCGAACTTCGTGCAGCAGCAGCTCCTGCAGGACAGCCAGTGCCTGCTCATCGCGCACCACAAGCCGGGCTCCGGCGGCGACAAGAGCAGCCCGCCCCTGGGTGAGGACCATGCACGCACCCGCACCTGCTGTCTCCTGTGCTCCAGATGTTTACATATGGCTCTGCCTTGTCTCAAGTGGTCCTGATCCTCCTTCCTTCCTTCCTTCCTTCCTTCCTTCCTTCCTTCCTTCCTTCTTCTTTTCCCCCTTTCCTTCCCTTCTTCCCCCTCTCCTTCCTCCTTCCCTCTTTTCCTCCTGTCCTCTCTCTCTCCTTCTCCCTCTCTCTCCCCTCTCTCTCTCTTTCTCCCTCCCTCCCTCTCTCTCTCTCTTTCTCCCTCCCTCCCTCTCTCTCTCTCTCTCTCTGGCTTGGGCCACATCCACTGGTACTCGGGGCTTCCACCTGGTGGGGTTCAGAGGACCCTATGCAGTGGTGGGGGTTGAACCCTGGTCAGCTGTGTGTCAGCCTTCCCCACCGTACTGCCTCTCTGCAACCCTCCCCCCTTTTTATTTTGGTGATGCAAGATAGTTTTTATTAAAACATTTAGAAAGACATGAGGGGAGGGAGAACGAGAAGCGTGTGTTCAAGAGAGAACATAGGCTTCTCCAGAGTGGAAATGGGCAAGCAAAGAAACATCGAGAAAAGCCAGCGAGATATGTGCTTGAGGGAAAACAAGGACTGGGAGAGTGAGCCTGGCCTTTTTCCTTCCTTCATTCCTTCCTCCCTTGTTTCCCTGTGTGGGGACCATACCCAACAGTGCTCCAGGACTGCTCCTAGCTTGGTCAGGACTGCTCCCCCAGGCATTGAGTCTGGGCGTCCCGCCCGCAGAGCCTGAGCTGCAGCCCCCAAGCCCTCTCAGCGGCCTTAGTGTGTTCTGAACTGCTAAGGTGGGGAGCAGCCTCTGAAAGAGGACAAGGGGGGGGGGGCGTGCGGAGGGGAGAAACCTGCCACTTGTGTGGGACCTGCCTTATTCCAGAGGTGCCCCCCCAACCCTGGCCCTGTGACTGTGGAAGGTACCACCCGCCATCCGGGACCCCTTCCCTTCCAGTGCAGAGAGAGAGCACCCCTGGGTGCCCCAGAGGCCAGGTCACAGGGCACAAAAGCATCCTTTCTCCGGACTGAGGTCAGGCCAGAGACCCAGGATCTGGGGACTCTAGAAAGTTGGAATCAGTGGCTGGAGCGATAGCAGAGCGGGTAGAGCGTTTGCCTTGCACGCAGCCGACCCAGGTTCGATTCCCAGCATCCCATATGGTCCCCTGAGCACCGCCAGGAGTAATTCCCGAGTGCAGAGCCAGAGCCAGGAGTAATCCCTGTGCATCAATGCCAGGTGTGACCCAAAAAGCAAAAAAAAAAAAAAAAAGAAAGAAAGTTGGAATCAGCTTCTCCAGGGCTCATTCAGAACGAGAAGTGCCCTCCTGTGAAAGATCCCACCTGATCCCCCTATTTTCCCTTTAAAGTTCCGCCCTTGAACAAGCTGAAGCTGGTGCACTCCAACCTGGAGGATGACCCGGAAGAGATCCGGATAGAATTCGTCAAGTATTTAAAAAGCGTCATCAACTCAGTGTCCGAGAGCCGAGACCGGGAGGAGATGTCCATCATCACCTAGCTGGCCTCGCGGGTGCCTCCACGTCCATCAAGTGAGAGCCCATGCCAGGCAGAGCCCACACACTGCCCAGAGCGCAGGCTGCTGTCTGCCAGCACCACCCTGGGAAATGTCTGTGCCTGCCAGAGGGTGCCAGGCTGCTTCCACCTTTGTCGGGTTGTGCTGTGCTGTTCTGGTGCCGCCCACCTGTCCCAGACCTTCCCAGAGCTTTCTCCTTCACTTTGTGTCGTCATAAACACTATGGAATTGGGCCAGAGAGACAATGCAGTGGGCAGGGAGCTCCCTTGTAGGCACCCTACCTGGATTGGATCCCCACCACCCCATAGGGTCCCCAGACCCCACCAGGAGTGATCCCTGAACACCACCGGGTATGGCTCCAAAACAGAAGAAAGAAAAACCGTAGAATTATAGTGGCCACAGCCCAGGGCTGCAGCAGTATTTTAATACATGATTATCAGGTTGAGTATACTTTTTAATCTCTTGATTTAGTTTCTCCCAGGGGGTCATATGGCCCCTTGTGGGCTCCCAGGGTATTCTTCTGGGGACACAGGTGAAAACTGCAACTTGGTATAATTCTCAACCTTCAGGAAAGGCTGAGAATCATCCCTCTGTCCACGTAACCAACAGCGTTTATGAGTTTCTCCACCCTTGGAGGGACCCAGTGGGACAAGCCTCCCCAGGGGGCTTCTGTCCCTCTCTCGTGGCTCCAAACTGATGTAGCTGCCTCCCACTTTCCAGGAAAAAAAATCAACTCCCCACGAGAAATGAGAGACTGGGGCCGGAACGAGAGCTCCGGGCTCTGCATGCGGGAGACAGGCATGGAGCTGGGAGTGGCCCTGAACATCCCTGGGTGTGCCCCCACCAACATTAACAAGAAAGGGGCCAGAGCCATAGAACGGTGGGGAGGGGGTTTGCCTTGCATGTGGCCGACTCGGGTTCGGTCCCTGGCATCCTATTTGTCAGCCCACCAGGAGTGATTCAAGAGTGCAGAGCCAAGTCACCCCTGAGCATCACCGGGTGTGGCCTAAAAACCAAAAAGAAAAGGAACATAAATGAAGAGCTTTGGGGCAAGGGACATGACTCGGCAGTCAAGCACTTTCCTTGCATGTGTGAGGCCCCAACTTTGATCCTGGCAGTGTTAAAAAAAAAAAAAAGGAATTACAGGAAACATCGAAATAAATGAAACAAGATCTGAATGGCTCAGTGCTTAAAACCCTCTCTGGGCCGGAGAGAGAGAAGAGCAGGGTGGGCACTTGTCTTACATGTAGGTGACCCGGGTTCAATCCCAGGCACCCAATATGGTCCTCCGAGACCTCCAGGAGTAATTCCTGAGTGCAGAGCCAGGAGTAACCCCTGAGCACCTCCATATGGGGCCCAAAACCCAAAAAAGTAAATAAAGCACCTGTTCTGCAAGCATGATGTCTTGAATCCGAGCCCCAGAGTCACTATATGTGCTATTGCTCTCTCTTGGTGGTCTGGAACCACCATAGTCTCAGCCAGATGTGTGTGAGGGCTACAACTCAAGTGTGGCCTTGGGAAGCCCGTGGCCAGAAGTGTGATCCCTGGCAGGCAGAAATGAGCCTCACAGGGACCTCCCGCATGCACCACCATCAAGCCACACACATGACCATAGCAACAGAAAGGAGAGAGTTGGGGAAGTTCTTTTTAATACACACTTGGAAAGTGATAAATTCAGTGCGGGAGGAAACACTCTAAAGTGCTAGGAACAGATTACATATTTCTGATGTGACTTCCAAATGGCTTTATCAGTGACATAATTTTCTGCATTTATGATATGGGCCATTCTTCCCAGAGAAGGTAAAAGGCCAGTGGAACTGTCTGCCAAGTATTCTCACTTCAAAAGGAGAGTTCTGGGTGCTTTGATATGAGCAACACCTCATTTATTTTCCTGCACGTCATTATTCACTCCTCTTTAGGCCGGCTGATGCTCTCTCAAAGTATGCCTCCTTTGCTGAAGCCTCCAGCCAGATCACACCCGCACTTTGGAGCAGGCTAAATTACAAATTTTTAGATGTTCGAAGTGTGCTTGGGGGAAAACTCAACTCCTCTATTTTATATTTTGATCTTACCAGTTTTGAGATAAGCACTTTACACAAGAACCACTTTTTTTTTTATTTAAATTCTCCTCCCTTCCTTCATTTTATAGGTAGTCCTGTGTTTTTCTAAAGTAAAATCATAGATGCCCTCATGGAAATTTTAGAAAATACAGAAACAATTAGATATTTGCTCCTTTTTGCCTTTTTTTTTCTATGTAGGAGTACTGCTATTTATTCAGCCAGTGATTAGCTTATTGAATTGGGCATGAACTCTACCTTACTTTTTTGTTCCATTTTCTATAATTTTATTTATTGAATCACCGTCAAAACAGTTACAAAGCTTTTGGGTCTAAGTCTCGGTCATACAATGAAACACCCGTACCTTCACCAGTGCCCATTCTCCACCACCAAAATCCCCAGTATACCCCCATCCCACTCCCTCCCCCTACCCGTGGGGCAGATGATTTCCACATTACTCTCTCTCTACTTTGATTACATTCAATATTTTGACACCAGACCCACCATTATTATTTGGGATTTTACCCCAACACTCAGGTCTGCTGAAAAGGCAACAGTAGACAATTTGTTTTCTATTGCTGGTTATGAATAACATATGATGTCGTGTGGCTTCAGCAATGGCCGCGCGATTTTGAAATTATGAAATGTTAATAATTAAATCTGGAGGAATTTCTGCCCAAACCTGCTGGGTTCCGAGATTTGTTCCTGAGTCTCTGGGATCATGGCCATTAAGCAGCTTGATCAGGAGCCAGAAAGGTCGTTCATGGGCGGTAATTCGGGGTCTCGTTGGGGTGGGGAGGAAAGGGCCAGCTCCACCCCCATCCCGTGAGGCCCCGTGTATCTCGTTACTGCGGGCCCAAACCTGACTGTCCTGTGGCCTCTGGAGGATGGCGGCTTGGTGGCCTAGAGGGAGTAGGCAGAGGGACAACACCCTTTCCCCCCTGGGGTGGCCTGGCGATAGTAACCTACTGCGGGGTCCAGGTGCATTTCTGCCAAAAGCCACTGGGTTCTAAGATTTGTTTCTGAGTCTCTGGGATCATGGCCATTAGACAGCTTGATCAGGAGCAAGAGAGCCCGTTCGTGGGCGGTGACTCGGGGTCTCGTTGGGATGGGGTGGAAAGGGCCGGCTCCACTCCATCCTGTGAGGCCCCGTGTGTCTCCTCACTGCGGACACAGACTGTCCAGTGGCCTCTGGAGGATGGCAGCCACCGGGCCACCAGAGGGAACAGGTCAAGGCACAAAACCTATTCCCACCTGGATTGGCCCAGCTCCGGTAACCTACTGCAGGGACTGGACACATTTCTGCCAAAAGCCATTGGGTTTTGAGATTTGTTTCTGAGTCTCTGGGATCATGGCCGTTAAGCAGTTTGATCAGGAACCAGAGAGGCCATGCCTCCAGTTATATAGCTGAGCCCAAGGTGGTTTGTGGGTGTGTCTCCCACATACCTAACTTTTGGCCATTTACTTTCTTGGTAAACTTTGCCCCAAGTTTTTGGGGTCTGGCCAAAGGCACAGCAGCAATTTTGGGGTATCTGGAAGTCTGAAGGCGCCATCAGGCTGCTGATGCCCTCGCCTCACAGGTACAGATTGATCTGCTGGCGGCATCATACCCCCAAGAACCACTTTTTTAAAAATGTATTAATTTGCGGTGACTTTACAAAGTTCAGGAAACACCTAGGTGTGAGTGATTTTGTATTGCATGATGAAACGTGAAATCCTAACTTTTTCAGAATATAAGGCAATTTAGTAGTTTTCAAGAATATTCTGCAAATCAAACTACTCTTGGAATGTGCTATATCCTTTGGTGGTGGGGTGCGTGGAGGGTGAATGCACATTAAAAAAAAAGTACAAAATCATCTGTCTAAAAAAAAAAAAAAAGGAACAGGACTTTGAGGTATCCGTCAGAAATGAGAAAATCCTAGCTGACGATGGTTCCTAACCGTGAGAAACTGGCGCGAGGCAGTAGGTGAGATCCGGTACAAGCCAGTGGACTTAATTGTATTTGCCCAGTCTGCCCTTGAGGAGCCCAGGAACTGGTGGCTCCATGCTACATCCGTTAAGGGAACAAGACTGGGAGCAAGTTGACGAGGATAAGCAGTGTCCGGTGCGAAGGAAGGAAAGACAGAAGCACCTGGGAGGTAAACCGTGTTGGACAAGAGGGGAGAAGAAGGTGCAAGACCTCTGCCTTAGCTGCAGGGGCCGTGGCCGTCACTCAGGGACTACATTTCCCAGGGGCCCGCGCGTCCGTGGAGCTTAAAACCAACAGGAGCTGTGCTCTTCCTCGTGGCTTTGCATCCAGATGTACCTTTCTCTCCTCTGTCCCTCTATTCTGTCTCCCACTCCTTAGGAACCCAAATACCCTCCCGGGTTTGTTGTATCCTTGGCAAGAGTCCGAAGAGACCGTTTCGGTGGCGCGCGACCGGAAGCGACCGCGTCTGGAGGCTTCTGGGAAATGTAGTTCAGCCTCGGAGGGAGGCTACCCTGACCCTACCGAAGGGCTCGGCTCCCTGGGGCTTCAGAATTGAGGTTTCGGGGCGCTTGCCGCGTCCCTTTGGGAGCCGTGGGTTCGAGGACCGCCTCGCGAACAGCCACACGGACGGGATGGAGCCGCCGACCCGCGCGTCTCCCGGGCAACCGCCCGCCGCGGAGCACTCTGGGAGATGTAGTTGACCGCTCCGGGCCCGCGCCCCGCGGAGCATTCTGGGACATGTAGTCGGACCGTTACCTCTGGGCTCAGCGGTTCAGTGGTCGGCTGGAGGGGGGAAACCGCTGCCGGACTTGCCCGTCGGATGGGCGAGGCTCTCCCGGTATCCAGGACTTGCCCCTCCAGTGCCACCCCGGCCTTTCCGCACCCGAGGTCTCAGACCTACGCCCGTCGGATCTCCGGCTCCTTCCTGGCGCACGCTGTCTGGGGGTCCAGAGGCCTGGGTGGCAGGTTTGCCGCCTTTTGCCGAGACCCCCATGGATCCGAGCTCGGAGCAAGGTCCGAGTGGAGCCCCGGGGCCGACCCAGCTTCGTCCGGGGAGAAGGGGCACAGGCCCCTCGCGGTGGTCGCTCCCGACCATCGGTCCCGCCTGAGTCCCAGCGCAAGGCCCAGTTTCGGACTTGCAGACACATGTGTCAAGTGCCCTTCCCTTCAGCAAATCACAAACGATTTTTTTTTAAAGTGTCCCGGAAAACTGGAAGATGATGTCATCGTTTCCATCTGTTGACTCATCGGATCGTGATTCTGACAACCAATTGAACAGAGGGCCACACTGCGGTGCTCAGAGCTTACTCCTGGCTCTGTGCTCAAGGATCACTCCTGGGGGTTTTGGGGGACCATATGCAATGCGTTCTGGGGTGTGGAACCAGGATCAGCCACATGTAAGGATAGCGCCTAACCCACTATACATCCTGCCCCAATTTGAATTCTTTTTTTTTTTTGGCAGGGGTCAGACCTGGCAATGCTCAGGGGTTACTCCTGGCTCTGCACTCAGGAAGTACTCCTGGCGGTGCTTAGGAAGGGCGGCTACCCTGACCCTACCGAAGGGCTCGGCTCCCTGGGAATCCAGGGATCAACCTGGCTCAGCTGCGTGCAAGACAAACCCCCTACCCTTTGTGCTATCACTCCAACCCTGTTTTTATAAGAACATAACATTTTATTCTTTTGCAATGGGAAGCTAATGTAATCAGAAAAAGACAGTTTTCAAGGAAACACCGAGTGAAAACATCTCTACAATAAAGGGGGTTTTGGCTTGGTTTTTTTTTTTTTTTTTTGCAACACCTGGCTGTGCTCAGGGCTTACTCCTGGCTCTGTGCTCAGGGATCACTCCTGGCTGTGTGCTCTGGGGACTATGTGGGGTGCCAGGGATCCGAGTGCAAGGCCCACTGTGTTATTGCTATTATTGTTATTGCTCCGGCCCCTACAGTAGAGATTTTCTAAGACAGGAGAAATCTCAGCCTCCCACATAGCACGCTGATGATCTGCATTTCTCTGTAGAAAGGACCCAGAACCAGAAAGGACCCAGAACCAGCCTCAGCCCACTCAACTCCAGCTCAGAGGTTAATCTGGGAACTCCGCCCCCTCCAAGTCAGTGGTCAGAAGCAGCTTCCAGGCCATGGACGCCTCCCGGGATGAAAAGCAGGACAGGAACCCGATCTGATCTGACTCTCAGCTGACTATGAGAGGTCCTCAGGTAATGGGAGGCCAGTGAGGAGAATGAACCCCCTTCCTTGTCTCGGTAAACCCGGGGTGTCCAGGCCTCAGCTGAGCACTGTTCGTTGCCAGAGTAACACCAGACCCCGTTTTGGGCCATGTGGCCCAGCTTTTGCCTTCAAACCATGCTGCACGCTGGGTCTTGCCACACTTGTGTGGCCGGGGAGTGTTTCATGGTCGTCCTAGCAGATTGAGAACCAGCCCTGGCTCCTGTCCTCCTGCCTGTCCTTTCGGGCACGAACGTTTCCCCTGTTCCTGCTTCTCTGAAAAGGAGGCGCCAGCAGCCGGACCCCAGTCACCTGGCTTTTGGCCAGCAGAAAAAGGACCCTCGGGCCTGTGCTGGCACCGCACATAGGACCCCAGGAGCAGTTCCACTTACGACCACATGAGAGAGCTGTTTGCTCATGCGTGAAGCTCCTGGTGCCACTGGTGGCTTTGGTCCAGGCCCAGGCCAAGCCCTGGCCACTATAGGCCCAGGCCCAGCCAAGTACAGCCACTGTCGCCCTATGCCCGGCCATTGTAGTCCCATATTCGGCCACTGTGGTCCCATGCCTTGCCCGAGTCAGCCCAGGCTATGTGCACGTTTCACCCCCACCACGGCCCAGACTCTCCGTCTCGACTCTGAGAGTTGGGGGTGCGTCTCCCTGCGGCAGCCCAGACCACTGGGAGATGAATCAACTCAGAACTGTTCCTTCATCCCCCACCGGCCTGATCCCAGGCCTTCCCGGGGTTCAGGGTCAACTCCCCTAAGCCTCCCATAAGGGCCTTGCATGGCTGGTTTCCCCTCCTGTCTCCACCTTCCCCGGCTCCTGAACACACACACACACACACACACACACACACACACACGCACGCACGCACGCACGCCCAGTCACAGTCCACCCCTCAGAACCACATTCACCCACACCTGCTCACAGGGTGACATGCACCCAGGCTGCCCATGCGCCCTTGGACTCACATACACGCACTCACACATACCCCCTGTTTGCATCCCTCCATTCTGTTGCTCTCACACCCCTACACCATCCTGACATACATGTGCATGCATGTGCTCTTACATGCATGGTTCCTCATTCTCAAGGGTACTCAAGGGGGTCATCGGGATGCCTACTGGGTGCAGTCGTGAACCACAGGGGCATCTGGGAAGCACCCCCAGACCCAGACAAGGGACAGAAAGTGACTCCAGAGTGCGCTGAAAGCACCAGGAAGGAGAAGCCCGTTGTACCTGTGAAAAGGTCTGGCTGGCGGTGGCATGAGGGACTGTGTGGGCTGACCTCGGGCACTGCCCCAGCCACTGTCCTTCAGGGAGTCATCAGCTTCAGCAGTGCCCAGAGCGCCAACAAGGCCTTATCTAGGACTTGCCCTTTCTTACTGTATTCTGTCCCCGTGGACCTCTCGTGGCTGCCACGGTGCATGCGGGGGAAGGGGGGCCCTCTGCATGATGGACAGAGCAGGCACCTCTTCCAATGGTCACATTTCAGGGCCCAGTCCCAGAAGGCAGGGTCCACAGGGTCAGGCTGCATTCCGGGCCCCAGGGAGTCACCCGCACTAGCACCTCTTCCTGTGTGACCCTCGGGGCACCTGGCACAGACAGAACTGCCCCTGGAGTGGACACCCCCTCTCTGCCAGCATCCTCCCCGTGGGGTCAGGCTAGCGGGATGTTGTTGGAATCGGGAGATGCGGGGAGCACGGCTTCTCTCCTTTGCTGAGCTGATCTCAGCTGTCCACTGATCCCATTGTCCAGCCCCGTGAGTTCTGGGCATCTGTGGGTCCCCGCACCGTCTTCTGGCCGTGTCTGGAAGGGAGGCCAAGCGCTCACAGCCGGGAAGCCAAAGCGTCATGAGCAGCCCTTGGGGGACCGTCCCTCGCCCACGCTGCAGACGCACCCGTTGCCACCACGTGCGGGGGCGAGAGCACCACCCTGGGACCCCCGAAATGTAGCATCCTCCAGCCTGGCTAAAGCCCCCTCTTCCCGAGAGCCCCACACAGGAACTTTGTTGGGTTCTTGGGGGGACTTTCTGGTCCTTCTAATGCTTCGCCTTTTTCTCCTCAGACTGGATCTCTCTGACAAGGAGAAGCGTGTCTCTGCTGAGGATCCCGGCCTGTCACCATCGGTCCCATCAGATGGTGATTCTGGGCGGTGGAACCTTTGCTCACCCGCCCTTTTCGCCTGTGCCCCCGTCCCTAGAGCGATAGCACAGTGGGTAGGGCGTTCGCCTTACACGCGGCCAACATGGCCGACCCAAGTTCGATTCCTCCGCCCCTCTCGGAGAGCCCGGCAAGCTACCGAGAGTATTCGATACGCCAGACACAGTAACAACAAAGTCTCCAATGGAGACGTTACTGGGCCCGCTCGAGCAAATCGACGATCAACGGGAGGGCCCCGTCCCTAGAGAGCCCTGACAGGGAGCAAGCAGGACTTGAAGGCAGCGACTGCGGAGTGTGGACACGGAGCCGCCGCCCAAGGCACAGGCCTCCCTCCCCAGACTCAGAGGCGCACCAGCTGCCTCCCGCCCCTCCCACCCCCCGCTGTCCATCCATTGCCCCAAAGTGCACAGCCAAGTGCCCAGGCCTTCCCAGGGCTCTGGCCCTCTTCCTCGCCTTGCAGGAAAGGCCCATTTTGTCAGATGCAACCATGGAGGGGGACCCCATGTGTGTGCCCACAGTTTGATGGCACCCGGAGCTCTGGCTGATTTTGAAGTCCCCAGAGCGGTGGGGACCCCCCCCCCCCGCAGAGGGGCGGAGTGCTGCCCCCACCGAGAGCAGTTTCCAGGGACACGGGGAGGGTGGGGCAGGAGCCGCTGAGTGGCTGGCTCAGGGTGGGCTGGGGAAAGCCGCACCACCCCAGATGGACCCCGAGCGCCTGCTCTGGTCACCCATCCAGAACAGTTCCACACCAAACTGGACAGTCTGGAAAGGACTGTCCGGGGCCTTGGGGGACACAGACCGAGCCAGGAGGGCGCCTGGGGTGATGGGGCAGGGCAACCCTGAAGTAACAGGCTGGGGCCTGAGGAAATCGATGGACAAAATGGGTTGGAAAGGAAGCTGGGAGTTGCCTTTGTTTTTCTGGTTTCTTGTTTTTTTTTTTTTGTCTTGCTTTTATTTTGGGGGGATCACACCCAATGATGCACAGGGCATTACTCCTGGCTCTGCACTCAGGAACTCAGGAATTACTCCTGGCGGTGCTTGGGGGACCATATGGGATGCTGGGAATCGAACCTGGGTCAGCCGCGTGCAAGGCAAATGCCCTGCCCACTGTGCTATCGCTCCAGTCCCTGGGAGGTGCCTTTGGTCCCTAAAGACGCCCCCTTCAACCCCCCAGGTGAGCCTCAAAGATTGCTGCGCAAAGCCCAGGCCAGCCAGACGCACCCTTCAAAGTCAGCGGTCTCTGGCCGCCTGGCTGGGGGCCCACACGCCTGACCCATCTGCCATCTCTCCATCATCTCTGTCCTTCCGATACGCTCCGAAGGAGTGAGTCTCCAGCCTTAAAAATGAAGGCAATGGGGCTTAGAGAGGTTAAATAACTCGCCCAGGTCACACGCTTCCTAAGCTGAAGAGAGAAGCCTTTGACACCTCTCCTGGGGCCTTCCTTCTCCCCGCAGGGTTCATTCCTTTGCTGGAGGAAGTTTCGACTTTCCTACCTTTGCTAAGGCTTCCACAACCCACTGGGGAGACCCTCGGGAGCGGCCGTAGCCCCCATGCCCAGTGCTATTAAAGCCAGGCTCATGAGAGGCATCAGCTGCGGGCCTTCGGGAGCGTGTCTGTCCCTGCAACGGTGGGCTCAAGGGTCTGTGGCTCTGGGTGCTATGAGATTCTGGCAGAGCAAAACGAGAACCATTTTTTTATTTTTTAAAAAAAAATTTTTCCCCTCACCTTTCCCATTCCTAATGGCTCCACCAGGCCTCCACATGCCAGCAGGCCCCTCCCGAGGGTTTCCCCAGTCCGCCCCTCCGCAGCTTTCTGGGGGGATCATTCAGGCCTTGCTGCCAGGTAGAGGCTCCCCCCCCCCGCCATAGAGGACACCCCCTGACTCATAAGCAGAAGGAAGCCCATGGGACCCACCAGAATCCCCTCTCCAGAGTGTGAGCCCCAAACTCAGCCCAGGTGGACAACGCAGAAGTAAATGTATGGAGGGCATTTTGGGACGGGCAAAGTCAGGCACTGGAGAGACAGAGACAGCAGCTGTGAGGGGCCAAGACAGGCAAGTGGGACAGCTCAGGCCCCCTCGCGCCCGTGGCACCCGGGATCGTCCTTGCTCCGGTGCATCATTCCAGAAAGCTCAGGCTGTTGTCCCCTTTGCTGGCTTAGGAGTGGACACAGGTCCTAGTGGTGCCAGCCACATTGACAGGGCAATGGCCGGAGGACCTTGTGGGAGAAACTGGCTTCCTGATGAGGAGGAGTCCGGAGTCCTGGCCCTGCTCTCCTGCCTCTGCACACGATGTTTGCAGGCGCGGCTTGGGCAGGACACAGGCGCCCTCCGAGACTTCGAACATGCAGACAGAGCGAGGCTGGGCCCTTGATGTTAGTGTTGAGCCGCTATACCTCTCCTGGAACCTGCCTCCCGGCGCTCCCGGGCAGATAAAACAGATTGACTTTTTAAGCAGATTTCTGCGACTGATCCCCATACCTTGGTGACCAGGAGTACAGTTCTCCCAGCCTACCCACGCCTTGGGCAACAGTTCAGCTGGGAGAATCATGGCATGTGCAGACCTGGGGGGTTGGACTTCATGACAGGAGACGCAGCCAGACTCATCACACACCTAGTCCACAGGCAAACAGGGATTCCAGAAAGTGGGGCTGGAGCGACAGCACAATTGGGGAGGTTGCTTTTTCGCCACCAACCCGGGTTCGATCCCTGGCACCCCAGAGGGTCCCCTGAGCCTGCCAGGAGTGATCCCTGAGTACGTGAGGCAGGATAAGCCCTGAGTATAGCCGGGTGTGACCCAAAAACTACAAACAAAAAGTTTCTAGAAAGTTCTAGGCTTCTAGCCACATATCCTTGCTAATGGACGGCTACTTCGAGAGTCAGAGTTCCCTAGGGCAGCCCTGGGGGAGTGTAATGCCTGAGTAGCACAGTCTGAGCCGTGGATGGGCTGGGGGTGTTTCTAGAAAACGGGGGTGCATCACAGGGTCACCTGAGCACCAGGCTCACCGAAATAGCCTGTGGCCGCTGAAACTGAACTGGCGGTGATTAGGCCTCCGGGTTCCTGGCAGCATGTGGCCTTGGGAGCAAGTCCGCCTGGCGGGGGACGTCTCCAAGGCTCAAACTCGGCTCCCTTTTCTTCACTCCATCTCCTCCCCCACTACTCACTCTTCCTGTGCCCCGTCCGTCCGTCTGTCCTGTCTTCGTGAAGAGCTCCTCCCTGGTACACAGAGCGTGAAGAGGATGGAGAGGATTGCGGGGCTGACTTGGGTGAGGCAGGACACAGCGGCCCATGAGGCAAGACTTACTCTCTGCCGTTTGCACCCAGCTCCGCTTCGGGTTTCTTGGACGCAAGGAAACCGGCCTCATCTGCGTTTTCTCCTGACATGAGGCAAACTCAGCCTTGTCACCTGCTCGCGTGCTCCAGGCCTGCAGGCCACCAGTCACCCACCCCCTGTGCCCTGGAGACCTGTGGCCCTAAGAAAGGCACCCCACACACAACGCATTACCCTGGCAGCCCAGAGGCAGTCCTGGGGCGCCCCACGTATTTCCTGGAGCCCCCCGAAAGCCAACCAGCCGCCCCGTGAGCTCCGCTTCCTGTTTCCCGAAGGAGCAGCATCGGCTGTCAGACGGGCGGGTCCAGGCAAAGAAGTGAAGTTGATGTGGGATGCTCAGTGACTCGGGAGAGACACGCAGCACTGCGAGGGCAGAAGGAAAGCAAGTTTAAACCCCTCCTCGGATGTGATTCATGTGCCCCTGGCTGAGCCCCGCGTGCCCCCAGCGTTTCCGCTACAGAAATACAGCTCTCGGGGTCCTCGGCTTCGCCGTCCTCCTCCTCAAGCAGGTGTTTTCTCTCCCGTGAATCAGCCTGATTGCTCGTTCAGAGTGAGGCGAGGCCCTGGGTCCGCTCCCTGCACTTCACAGGGAGGGTTTCTTCCCTGTGAATCCGGTCGCCCCTCGCGTGTCCGCCCACAGCCCACCTGCCCCTCCTCTTCCACATTCATCACGTTTGCCCAGTTGGAAACTTCCGATGAATGAGCTGAGGTGAGGCGGGAGGCTCTTCACCCTCCGTGATGCTACTCGGGTTGCCCTCTGCTCCCAGGGCCCACAGGCTGGTGTTGCGGGGTGCCCTCTGCTCCCAGGGCCCGCAGGCTGGAGTTGTGGGGTGCCCTCTGCTCCTGGGGCCCACAGGCTGGCGTTGCAGGGTGCCCTCTGCTCTCAGGGCCCGTGGTCCGGGTGCCCTGTGGGCTGGCATTGTGGGGTGCCCTCTGCTCCTGTGGGCTGGCATTGCGGGGTGCCCTTTGCTCCTGGGGTCTGCAGGCTGGCATTGTGTGGTACCCTCTGCTCCCGCAGGCTGGCATTGCGGGGTGCCCTCTGCTCCCGGGGTCCACAGGCTGGCATTGTGGGGTGCCCTCTGCTCTCAGGGTCCACGGTCCAGTGCCCTGTGAGCTGGTGTTATATGCACTCATGAGGTTTTCTCCAGTGTGAATTCTCTGACGTTGACCAAACTTCGCTGCCCACAGGCCATGTGGACAACCCTTAGTGGGCAGCAATGATGTGATGGGGGGGAGGGGAGAATGCTAGCAGAGGCGGTCTCCTCCTGCAAGCTAGGAACCCTGAGAAAGATGGTGGCTTGAACCCCCAACAGGAAGGCTGTCCTCACCAGCAGCAAGTGTATGGTCAAACTGAATAAAATCTGAATCCTGCTCCAAGATTTGACTGCATGAATCTTATCTGGTTTTTTTTTTTTTTTTTTTTTTTTTTTTTTGCTTTTTGGGTCATACTCAGTGATGCTCAGGGGTTATCAGGGGTTACTCCTGGCTTATGCACTCAGGAATTACTACTGGCGGTGCTAGGGAGACTATATGGGATTCTGGGAATCGAACCCGGGTTGGCTGCATGCAAGGCCAATGCCCTATCTGCTATGCTATCGCTCCAGCCCTCTGATCTCTCTTTTTTTTATTTCTTGTGTCTAGAGAGCGTAAAATTGTACAGGTCTGGGGCTGGAGAAAGCTCAGTGGGTTGAGTGCAGGCTTTGTATGCAGGAGGGGGCCCCAGGTTTGATCCTCAGCACGCCATGGTCCCTGAGCACTGCTGGGAGTGCCTCCTGAGCACTGCTAAAAGTGCCTCCCCCAAAACCCCCCAAAAGCTGCAGCGGTTCCCCCAGTCTTCATATTCATGGAGTTGGGTCCCCGAACTTTGGGGCAATGTGTTTCTCAGGTGTCACCAGCTTCAGAGACCCAACTCTTGACCTCATGTGTCTGGGATAGTTCCTGGGGTAGGTGGGGTGTGGGGGCTTGGCCCTGGGGTCTGCATCCTATCTGCAGTTACAGGAAATGTAAAACTCGCAACTCAGCAAGCCGGCATTTGGACTACAAGGAAAGATTTGGGAAGAATTAGGGCAAGCAAGGCATTGGGTGAAAATCAGATAGTGGCCAGGTTGTCGATCTTAGGGACCCCACTTCTGAGCACCATCAGGAGATCCAGAGGGGGTTATTTGGGTTTGGCTTGTTACGGGGCCCTCCCCTAGCTGTGCTTAGTGCTCAGGGGACCCTGCAGTGCCAAGGAAGGAACCCTGCGACTCCCTCCCCTGGCCTGAGGCATGACCCTTTGATTTTTTTTTTCTTTTTGGGTCATACCCATCAATGCTCAGAGGTTACTCCTGGTTCAAGCACTCAGGTATTACTCCTGGTGATGCTCAGGGAACCATATGGGATGCTGGGAATAGAACCTGGGTTGGCCGCGTGCAAGGCAAAAGCCCTACCCGCTATGCTATCACTCGAGCCCTGGCATGGCCCTTTGAGATCTCCCTGTCCTTGTGATTTCCTGGTGGAATGTTGGGGGGCCAGCAAAAATTCCTTGCCCTGGCCACTGGCCATGTGTGTGAACTTGGTGGAGAGGAGAGCTGGACCTCGCTGCCCCCACTGGCACACAGCCAGCAAATGTGCCGGGAACAGCAGCCTTCCTGAAGCTGCTCCAATTCCGGCCCGGGTTGTGGAGGAGACGGACCCCTGAGGCGGGGCGGAAGGAGAGGGCTCCCTGGGGCTGGCGCCGCTCACCTCCGGCCCTAGTGTTAGAAGGTTCCGTCTCTTCTGTTGTTTGTCTCCAGCTGCGTTTGCCGTCCCAGCTGCTTCCTGTGCCCAAGTTCAGCATTCCTTGGAGACGTCAGCTCGTAGCTTTACCATCTGTTGTCCCTGCAGTGTGTTGGCTACACACATGTTTTCTGTGGTGGTGCTGGCCCGGGGCCGCCCCTTCTTGTTTGTTTTTGGTGCTCACACATATACTTGGCTGCAGGGCAGCTAGAAATTGCAGCTTTGGTGCCTGCAGAGAGCACAGCTGGCAGGCGCAAACAGGAGAGGAGCCGAGATTACATTCAGCACTTGTAGGGCACCAGGGATTTGAACTCACAACCATGTGTTTGCAAGAAGGTGCTCTGAGCCACCGTGCTACTCCTGCTGTTTGGAACACATGGAGGGGGTGAGTGGCGGGGATGGGTTTGGAATGGAGCCCAGGGACTCAAACATGCAAAGGCAAGCACTCTACCCATCTAATCATCTTATTATTTTTGTTTGTCTGTTTTTATTTGGGGGCCACATCCAGCAATGCTCAGGGATTACTGCTGGCTGTGGGACCATGTTGGATGCCGGCAATTGGACATGGGTCAACAGTAGCACTGTAGCACTGTCCTCCCATTGTTCATTGATTGGCTCGTGTGGGCACCAGTAATGTCTTCATTGTGAGACTTGTTGTTGCTTGCCAGGCTCTGCTGTGTGGGCGGGATACTCTCAGTAGCTTGCCGAGCTCTCCGAGAGGGATGGAGGAATCAAACCCAGGTCGGCCACATGCAAGGCAAACACCTTTCCCACCTAGCTATCGCTCCAGCCCCTACTTTATCATTTCTTTTAATATTAAATGACTCTTTTTTAAATTTTTTTATTTTTTTGCTTTTTTGGGTCACACCCAGCGATGCACAGGGGTTACTCCTGGATCATGCACTCAGGAATCACTCTTGGCGGTACTCGGGGGACCATATGGGATGCTGGGGATCGAACCCGGATCGGCCACGTACAAGGCAAACGCCCTACCCGCTGTGCTATCGGCTCCAGCCCCTTAAATGACTCTTTTTTCAAAATGCTTAGAGTGAAAATAAGCATTTTCTACCCAGAGCTTTCCATCGGGCAAGCTCATGTAGAGAGGGCCTGTGTCTGTGAGGTATCCAAATAAGTGGACCCAACTGTCTACCTGGCCAAGTCATTGGGGATCAGAATCAGAATGAAGGGGGGCCCTGAGGCCACATCACCAATAGCATGTGCACCCGACATCAGGCTTGTGTCAGGCTCCTTCCTCCGGAGAGCACTGGACACTGCTCATTTCCGTAGTTCTCCTAGAGAACATAGAGGAAACTCTATGTTCTGTCCCTGGAACTGTGTTGATGGAAAAGGCCTATTTTCTTTCTTTCTTTCTTTCTTTCTTTCTTTCTTTCTTTCTTTCTTTTCTTTTTGGGTCATACCCAGCGATGCACAGGGGTTACTCCTGGCTCATGCACTCAGGAATTACTTCTGCCGATGCTCAGGAGACCATATGGGATACTGGGAATCGAACCTGAGTTGATCGCATGCAAGGCAAACGCCTTACCCACTGTGCTATCGCTCCAGCCCCCAAGGCCTATTACTACCCAGAGCCAGAGATGTGACATCAGATAAGTCTGTGCCAGTCTAGGCCCAGGAGTGGCTGCCAGTGACCTCCCAGTGGACGTGCTTCTGTCTCCTTGGCCAGAGCTGCCGTGCTGAGGCTGATGAAGTCTCAGGCACCAAGTCCTGTCCTGGTAGCCTCACAGAGAGAGGGGAGTGGTCAGAGTCCGAGTGAAAGCACAGAGGGAGGGTACTCCAGTCCCTGGCATCCCATATGGTTCCCCGAGATTTCCAGGAATAATTCCTAAGCATCGCTGAGTGAGACCCAAAAACCTTAAGAGAAAAAAACTTCAGCTGGAACAATAATAATGGCTAGACACTTGCTGCCTTGCACGTGTCTGACCCTGGTTCAATCCCCTCCATCCCATGGTCCCTGGAGTGGGCCAGAAGTGATCCTGGAGCACTGAGCCAGGAGTAAGCCCAGGGCACAGCTGAGTGTGTCCACCACAAGGTGAAAAAGTATCAGCTTCCCTGTGGCAGAGGAAATCTCAGACCTGCACGTGCTTTTGAAATTTTCCTAAAAATGAGGGGCCAGGGGCTGGAGTGAGAGCACAACGGGTAGGGCATTTGCCTTGCACGCAGCCGACCCAGGTTCAAGTCCCAGCATCCCATATGGTCCCCTGAGCACTGCCAGGAGTAATTCCTGAATGCAGAGCCAGAAGTAATCCGTGTGCATCGCCCGGTGTGACCCATAAAGTAAAAAAAAAAAAAAAATGAGGGGGTCAGTGAGTACAGAGGGTGGGGTGCTTGCCTTGCATCTGGCCAACCCCTGTTCAAATCTCTGGCACTGCATTTGATCCACCTACAGGAGTGATCCCTGAGCACAGAGCCAGGAGTAGCCCCTGAGTGTTACAAGGTGTGGCCCCCAAAACTATTTTTCCTAAAAATTACTGAGTTTTCATTTCCATTGATTTATTAATTTTTCTTCTGGGGGCCATACCTGGCAGTGCTCTGGGATTACCCCTGGCTCTGAACTGGGAGATCACTCGAGGTGGGGCTGGGGGACCACACGGGATGTAGTACAGCATCTTACCTGCTATACTATTGGTGTAGGTGGACCCCACGGGTAGCTCGCATGAGTCAGGGAGAAGAGAAAGGCGGGTACCTTCTCCCAATCATCCTCTGCCACCCCAAGACCCAGCTGGGAAGACTAGGACTGGGAAAGTCTGCGATCAGCCCCTGCTCAGTATGGGCCTGAGCCCCGCCAGCCCCACTAAGTGTCCATCAGGCCACACCTGACATCTGCTTGGTCTGCCAGGCATGGAAGTTGATCCCTGCCACCCGATTTCTCAGGGAGTCACGGACTCAGGCTGGGGAGAGGATTTGCTTTTTGCAGGAAAGGAGAAACCAGTCCCAGGCCTTACCCAGGGTTTTTGGGGTTCCTGTCTCGTCTCATAGAAAAGAATTTCAGGAGGAGGCAGAAAAGTTGAAGCAGTAGTAGCAGCAGTGAAGTGGAACAGAATTTATTTAGAGGATTTTTAAGATGTGGAGGGGGAGGAGAGAGAGAGAGAGAAGAGAGAGAGAGAGAGAGAGAGAGAGAGAGAGAGAGAGAGAGAGAGAGAATCGTGCTCAAGAGAGAACCCAGGCTTCTCCAAGGGCAGAGAGAGCCCCTACACACATCCCAGCATTAGACATGAAAGCATGAAAGAACATCTCAAGAGGGATATGTGGGTGATACATGTGCTCGGCCACGTGGGCGCAACCAGCACATGGGCTTGGGCAACATATGCGTGCACATCCTTTGTTCAAGGTGGCTTTTATAGGGTATCTTCTTGGGATGTCTTGGTCTGGGATGTTCTGAAGTCTTCTCTGTGCTGAATCACTAAAGTTAATGAAATTAAGGGAGAGATTCAAGGGTATTCCAGGGATTTCCTTCATGGGGAGGGGTCCAATCTCCTCAGGGTCTGCTGCTGAAGGTCTTATCTGGTTTTGCTTTCTGTATCCACAAGGTGGGTAAGCCTTAGAACTTCCCTTCCCAGAAATTTTATTGCCATCAAGTGGGCGTAGGGGTCCTCCCTAACTTACCTGCCTGCATCACTTTAGAGGGGGCCCCAGGCACCTTCTAAAATTTGTTCAAGAGTTTCAAAGTTGAGTTTGAGTGCACAAAAAGCATTAAGAGCGCAAGTCTCTCGAATCAGCCCTTGCTAGTCTGCTTTGTCTAAAATTTTGCTTCAACTTGGTGTAAAGATCACGAAAACAAAACTCTAGGTAAAGAATGAATCTGGCAGAAGGGAAGGGATGACACGGTCTCAATGTGAAGCGTGGTATGTGTTGGCTGTGGACAGGGACTTCAGCCCAAAAGGACAGTTGTGACAGTTCTGTGCAGGGAGGAGCAGGGCAAACAGGATGACTTTATAGCTCCAGGCCAGTCTAGCCACACTCCTTAGCCATATGACAAAGGTCAACAGGAAGTAGACTTGGAGGCGGTGTTCGGAATACTCTAGTGACCTGGCTATCTTCTGTGACCTTTGTCCCCAAGCCCATCAACCCAGTGGCAGCAGAGAAGCCACCACTGAGGGACGTTCAAGGGCAGGGCCTAAGGCACATGTGGTTTATATGTGGGAGGACCAGATGGGAGGGACACACGGAAACTGAGGTGGAATCAATGTCACCATCACTGTCACTGAGGCAGCCCTGAAACAAACGTTCTTAGCACAGCGGTAGGGCGTTTGCCTTGCACGCAGCCAACACGACCAACCCGAGTTCGATTCCTCTGCCCCTCTCAGAGAGCCCGGCAAGCTACCTAGAGTATCTCGCCCGCTCGGCAGAGTCTGGCAAGCTACCCGTGATGTATTCGATATGCCAAACACAGTAACAACAAAGTCTCCAATGGAGACGTTACTGGGCCCGCTCGAGCAAATCGATGAACAACGGGAGGACAGTGATACAGTGACAGTGATACAGTGATTTATTTATTTATTTATTTATGCATCTATTTATTTTGGTTTGGGGGCCATACCCGGTGGTGATCAGGGATTACTCCCAGCTCTGCCCTTAGGTATTATTCCTAGCAGTGCTTGGGGGTACCCGATGGGATGTCAGGGGGATTGAATCTGGGTCAACCCTGTGTGAGGCCAGTGCCCTCCCCTGCTGGACTATCTCTCCAGCCCCTGAAAACTCTTGTTAAATAAGATTCAGGGCCTGATAAGATCCAAATTACCCAGGCAACCACATGTATAATTGAAAACCACATCTATTACCAAGAATCAGAAAATTCCCTGGGCCAGAGAAATGGCACAGCAGGAAAGGTGCTTGCTTTGCTTGTGGCTGATGCAGGTTTGAGCCTGGCACCACACAGGGTCCCTCAAGCAGCACTGACTGTGGTCCCAAAACAAAAAACAAACCAAAAATGAGAATTACAACACTGTAATGGGGATAAAGGCAGAGTCTCCTGCCCGTGCGCCAGGCTGTCTTCACTGAGGCCTCTTGGAGGGAGGCAGGTTGAGTTTCCCTCCCCGCCCTGAGCAGAGCCCCAGCAGCTGAAGACCTCTGGTACCTAGCCACAGTCATGCTCAAGGCCACTCTCCACATGCTTGGATGAGCCTCACTCATGAAGGGACCAGCAGAGGAACCCAGGTATTTGGGTCCCAGGGTTGAGATATCCAAGCCTGATCGGATTGGGACTGGGCCTCCTCCACCCAGAGCCCCTATTTTCCAGTATCTAGGCAGTCACGCCCACAAACTGCCCCCGTGCCATGAAATCCCATCAACGGCCAAGATCCAGAGAGTATAAAACAAAGCTCCCAGAAGCACGTGGCCGCATATGTGGCCGCACAACCTCTTCTAGTCTAGTTCTCTTTCTCAGAGAACCTGACAAGCTACTAAGAGTATACTGCCTGCACGACAGAGCCTGGCAAGCTCCTGTGGCATATTCAATATGCCAAAAACAGTAACAATGATTTGTCTCATTCCCCTGACCCTGAAAGAGCCTCCAATATGGCACCATTGGAAAGCACGAGTAAGGAGAGGCTACTAAAATCTCAGGGCTAGGAAAAATGCAGACGTTACTGGTGACCGCTCAAGCAAATGAATGAAAAACAGGATGACAGTGATACAGTGAATGGGGATGAAAATGACACTAAAATTAGACACACGTGGGGACTTGTGGCTCCAGAAAGATGCTGTGAGGAATGACAAATATTTTAGGTGTAAATGGAAAAAATCCTCCAGCAAAGAAGTAAAAGAAACAAGAACTAAGTGAAAAAAAAAAATAGCACAGCGGGTAGGGCGTTCGCCTTACAAGCGGCCAACATGGCCGACCTGAGTTCGATTCCTCCGCCCCTCTTGGAGAGCCCGGCAAGCTACCGAGAGTATCTCGCCCGCATGGCAGAGCCTGGCAAGCTCCCCGTGACTTATTCGATATGCCAGACACAGTAACAACAAAGTCTCCAATGGAGACGTTACTGGGCCCGCTCGAGCAAATCGACGATTAACGGGAGGGCCTTTACCTTTACCTTTGCTTTTTGGGTCACACCCAGCGATGCACAGGGGTTACTTCTGGCTATGCACTCAGGAGTTAATCCTGGTGGTGCTCAGGGGACCATATGGGGTGCTAGGAATAGAACCCAGGTTGGCCGCGTGCAAGGCAAACGCAGGCAAACGCCCTACCTGCTGTGCTATCTCTCCAGCCCCCTAAGTGAAAATTTTATTTTATTTTTTATTTATTTATTTATTTATTTTTTGCTTTTTGGGTCACACCCAGCAATGCTCAGGGATTACTCCTGGCTCTGCACTCAAGAATTACTCCTGGCAGTGCTTGGGGGACCATATGGGATGCTGGGAATCGAACCCGGGTCGGCCGCGTGCAAGGCAAATGCCCTACCCGCTGTCCTATCTCTCCAGCCCCCTAAGTGAAAATTTTAATGCTGAAAAATACCGCTGCTGAAACGTTAGAACTCCCTGGTGGGGTATGCGGAGGATGGGGGGGATAGGGAGGGAGAGAGATGCCGCAGGTAAGTACCTTGCCTTGCACACAGCAGACACCCAGCACCCATAGCTCCCCCGCGCCAAGTCCTACCAGGAGTGATCCCTGAGTGCAGAGCCAGGAGTAAGCCCTGAGCACCATGGGTGGGGCCCCCAAACCAAAACTCACAATGAATGTGAGGTCCTGGGTTCTATCCCTGGCCAATATCGCACTGCCACAAGTGCTGGCTGTGGCCCAAAGTAGTGCAGAGAGAGAGTGCACTGCGTGGGCTTGCTTGACGGACAGAGAAGAAACAGCATCACTCACAGACTTGTGGGAAAGAGATGCTTCCAGTGGACAAGTGAAACTTGACTGCAAAAACTGAGAGTCTCTCGGGGCCGGAGCGATAGTACAGCGGGTAGGGCATTTGCCTCAAATGCTGCCAACCTGGGTTCGATCCCTGGCATCCCATATGATCCCTCCAGCACCACCAGGAGTAATTCCTGAGCACAGAGTCAGGAGTAATCCCTTAGCACCACTGGGTGTGACCCACAAAGAAAAAAAAAAAAACGAGAGTCTCAGAGACATGTGGGACATTAACCACCACCACAACAATCTATGGTGTCCCTGGAGTCCCAGAGGTGAGGAAAGTGCTGGACTGGAGAAAATATCAAAGGAATCGTTGAGGTTCCCCAAACTGGCCAAAGGCAGAAACCTACAGTTTCAATCAACGCAAAGAAAGCCACACCAAGACACAAAACCAAACGTGCAAAAACTAAAGACAAAAATTTGAAAGGAGCTGTGGGTGTGGGCTCATTAAAAAATGTTGTTTTGGGGCCACACTCGGTGGTACTCAGGGCTGCTCGGTACCTGCACTCAGAGATCATTCCTGGTGGGGCTCTAAAGACTATCTGGGATGCCGGGGATCTAACCTGGCTCAGCTGCATGCAAGGAAAGTGACCCACACACTGTACTATCTTGCTGGCCCCAAAACATTTCTAATATAAAGACGTGTGTGGATCAGATTTTATTTGGAGGGTCTTTTTTGTTTTGTTTTGATTTTTTGGGTTACGCCTGGTGATGCTCAGGGATTACTCCTGGCTCTGCACTCAGGAATTACTCCTGGCGGTGCTCGGGGGACCATATGGAATGCTGAGAATCAAACCCAGATCAGCCACATGCAAGGCAAATGCCCTCCCCGCTGTACTATTGCTTCCGCCCTCTGGGGCAGACTTGAGTGGTGGTAGCACTGTAGCACTGTCCTCCCGTTGTTCACCGATTTGCTCGAGTGGGCCCAGTAACGTCTCCATTGTGAGACTTCTTGTTACTGTGTTTGGCATATCGAATACGTCACGGGGAGCTTGCCAGGCTTTGCCATGGGGGCGAGATACTCTCGGTAGCTTGCTGGGCTCTCCGAGAGGGGCGGAGGAATTGAACTCGGGTCGGCCTGGCCGGCAGTGTGCAAGACAAACGCCCTCCCCACTGTACTATTGCTCCAGCCCTCTGGGGTAAACTTGAGCGGTGGCAGAAAACTTCAAAATATGGGTGGTGGGAAGGTGTAATGGTGGTGGGACTGGTGTTGAAATATTGAATGCAATCAATTATTGTGAAAAACTTTATGAAAAGAAAGCTTAAAATTTATTTATTTATTTATTTTGCTTTTGGGGTCACACCCGGCAATGCACAGGGGTTACTCCTGGCTCTGCACTCAGGAATCACTCCTGGCAGTGCTCAGGGGACCATATGGGATGCTGGGAATCAAACCTGGGTCGGCCACGTGCAAGCAAACACCCTACCTGCTGTGCTATTGCTCCAGCCCCTACAATATTTTTTAAAAGTCACATTGGCATACACTCACCTTTGTCTCCTGATGGTGACACTGAGACCCACTGCATTAGAACTGAGAACTGCTCTGAAAGAATCAGTAGGATTTGACAGTCAAGATCTATTAGGTGGGGCCAGAGCAATAGCACAGCGGGGAGGCACTTGCTTTGCACATGGCTGACCCTGGGTTCGATCCCCGGCATCCCATAAGGTCCCCTGAGTCCCGCCATGGGTAATTCCTGAGTGCAGAGCCAGGAGCAACCCCTGGGCACCGCTGGGTGTGGCCCCCAAACAAAACAAAATAAAACCCAAAGATCTACCAGGTGTATAAAGGTGAGAAGCAGACTAAGGGATTTGGGGAGATGCTTTGAACGCAGAATCCTTAGGTTTGATCCCCAAGCACCGTTGAGAGTGACTCTCTGGGCACATGCTAGGAGATGTCCCTGGGTATCACTGGGCAGGGCCCCTTCTGGTTCCCCAAACCTTGCACCAGGACACCACATTAAGTTATAAGAATGGTCAGGGGCCAGGGCTGGAGCAATAGCCCAGTGGGTAGGGCATTTGCCTTGTATGCGACCGACCCGGGTTTGATTCGCAGTATCCCATATGGTCCCCTGAGCACCGTCAGGGGTGAATCCTGAGTGCAGAACCAGGAGTAACCCCTGTGCATCGCCAGGTGTGACCCAAAAAATAAACAAAAAAAAGGTCAGGGGCCACAGGCCCCGTAATCAGGACATCAGTGACCACAGGGAGAGATGCCAAGACACTCAGTGTGTCTGGGGTATGAAGCATCAGTCTCTTAAAAACTGTCTGCACCTCAATCAGGGCGGTGGCTGGAACCGTCAGAGGCAGATCCCTCTGCGAACACCAGTTTACTCAGAGGCAAAACCCCAAGAGCTCTAGGACAGAAAGACTGACTCCCAAGGAGGATCATGCACTCCCCGGATGTCATAGAGAATTTTGATAGAATTCTCAAAAGAAATCAGTTTTTCAAGCAAAATGACTTTTGCATGTTCTATTCATTTCCTAGGGTTTCCGTGACAAAGAAACTCAGACGGGGTGTCTGAAACCAGAGGAGTATCTTGTCCTCACTTGTCTGGAAGCTGGAAGCCGCACGCCAACATTCCAGCAGCATTTGGCTCTCCAAGGCCTCGCTCCCGGGCCTACCCACAGACATCTCCCTGTGTGCTCACACATGTTTCTCTCATGCAAACATTCCTCACACATGTCTGTCTGTGTCAATGTCTCTCCTTACAAGATTCCCAGCCCTGTTGGACAGTGTCCCATCCTAAGGGCTCATTCTAACTTAAATATCTCTTCAAAGAAGCTCCCCTTTCCAACACCTTCACTCTGATATACGGACAAGAGTGTCAATATATGGGTTTGGGGGACACAATTCAGATCATGACACAGGACACCAAGTTCTGTGTCAAACCTCAGCTTTCCAAGGATTCAGCATTTTCTCTCTATGACACATTTCCCCAGCCTTTGCCACCGCTCTTATATTATCTGCAGCCATCAATTCCGCAACAGTCTTGGTGTTTTAAAAATAGGGCCGGGGGCTGGAGCAATAGCACAGCGGGTAGAGCATTTTCCTTGCACGTGACCGACCCGGGTTTGATTCCCAGCATCCCATACGGTCCCCCAATCACCGCCAGGAGCGATTCCTGAGTGCAAAGCCAGGAGTAACCTCTGTGCATCGCCGGGTGTAACCTAAAAAGCAAAAAAAAAAAAAAAAAAAAAAAAAAAAAAAGAAAGAAAAGAAAAAAAAAAGGGCCGGAGTGATAGTACAGTGGGGGAGTGTTTGCCTTACATGTGGCTGACCTGGGTTCAATCCCCAGTATCCCATATGATTGCCCAGCACCACCTACGGGTAATCCTGAGTGTGGAGCCAGGAGTAACTCCTGAGCAGTGCCAGGTGTGACCCCAAAAGCAAAAGCAAAAACCAAAACAACCCCAAGAAATCAAAGCTTTGACAACTTGGCCCTTTAGAATGATTTGATGCCTTAGCGGGCCCCGAGCTCACCTCGGCTTTATCTGAGCTGACTTTCCTGAGGAAGCCGGCTTCTATTCAGTCGCAGCTGGCCTCCTGGAACCTGCCTTCTGGTATTTGAACACTTCCAAGTGGTGGGAGGGGAGGCGTTCTCTTCTGCAACATCTGAGCGATCCTTAAGCATGCAAACACTCTTCTCTCATGAATGACTGAGCAACCTGGTGTTTACCAAGGAACAGACGGGGTTTTGCATCAGAATGAACTTCTCTTCTTTCTACCACCTACATTGATGCGTAAAGAAAATTGCTGAGGACTGAGAATCAGGAGAATTTGATGGGGAGAAAATTGGAAATTCACATCTTTAATTCTAAATTGTTTTTTTTTTTCCACTTTGAAACCAGAGTGGCTGACTCAAACTTCTTTCCTGCTATAAAAACTTGAGTTTCCAATCAGACATGAAGTTTTCACCATCCTGGTTTCCTCTTAACTTGCCCTTAAAAGAAAAATACAGGTTATTCCCTAAAGCTCTGGCCTATAGCATAGTTATCCAACGGTGGAAAACACCTCAGATACCCTCCAGCTCTGCAGAGGGGCAAACTGGGCATGTGGTGTGGGGAGGCAGCCTTGATTCTGTAGGAGATTTTCTAGTTCATTCCAAACAAACTCCCCAGGCTCCCTTGATGTCTTTTTTTTTAATTAAAATTTTTTTCTATTTTACTACTATTTTTCAAACACTAGCTAAACAATAAAATTCCATTGTTCTCTCTTTTTTTGGGGGGGGTTCTGTCATATAATGTTCCAACACCCATCCCTTCACCAGTGTACATTTCCCACCACCAATGTCCCTAGTTTTTCTCTGCAACCCCTACCCCTGCTTTCTCTCTCTCCTTTTGGGCATTATGGCTTGCAATATAGAAACTGAAAGGTTATCATGTCTTACAAATCTCTGGTCCCAGAACTTTGGAAAAAGTCCTTGCATTCCTGGGCTGGAGTGATAGTACAGCGGGTAGGACGTTTGTCTTGAACACGGCCGACCCTGGTTCGATTCCCAGCATCCCATATGGTCCCCCAAGCATCACCAGGAATAATCCCTGAGTGCAGAGCCAGGAGTAACCCCTGTGCATCGCCAGGTGTGACCCAAAAAGCAAAAAAAAAAAAAAGTCCTTACATTTCTCTTCTTCTCCTCCTTCTCCTTCACCTTCCTCTTCTCCTCCTCCTCCTCTCCCCTTTTCTCCTCCTCCTCCTCCTCCTCTTCCTCCTCTACCTCCTTCTCCTTCTCCTCCTCTTCCTCCTCCTTCTCCTCCTCCTCCTCCTACTTCTGCCACACCTGACAATGCTCAGGGTTACCCCTGTCTCTGTACTCAGGAATCACTCCTGGCAGTGCTCCATGACCTTATGGGAAGCTGGTGATCAAACCTGGGATGGCTGCGTACAAGGCACATGCCTAACCACTGTTCTATTTCTCCCACCCCTGATCACTTAAGTCTGATAAGTACGGACTAAGGACCAGGGTATGGGGGTCAACCTTTGACAAACTTTGCTTGTTTCGCTCCTATCTCGAGGACCAGAGTCTCCCCCCAACACCATGCGGAGCGAGGGTATTCTAGTGAATACCACTGTATTCACTAGAGCAGTGACACTCTGAGGTCCCAATGCACCAGAGGGTCCTCCCACGCCCTTCCCCATCAGATAGTCACTCTCCAAGGTACCTGCCCTGATGTTGAATAAGGTGGGAGATCCTCATCGGAGATTTCTAGAGCCAGAGATACTGTTCAAAAGGGAGAACACCTGAGTTCTCAGGGACCTAAGGATACAGTGGGGACGCACTTGCCTTGCATGTGGCCAACCCAGGTCCGATTTTGGCAGCCTATAGGATCCCCTGAGGGCCACCAGGAGTAATTCCTGAGTGCAGGGCCAGGAGTAAACCCTGGCATTGTGGGGGTGGCCCCCACCCCCTAAAAAGAAGACAAAGAACACATGAGCTCTCATGAGTCACAATTCACAAGATTTCGCTTTGTTTTTTCCCAGTGCAAACGAGCTCCTGGTTCAACAAGAGGTGTGCCTCAAATAAAGGCTTTTCTGGGGCTGGAGTCATAGCACAATGGGTAGGGCATTTGCCTTGCATGCAGTCAACTCAGGTTTGATCCCCGGCACCCCATATAGTTTCCTGAGCCTGCCAGAAATGACCTCTGAGCACAGAGCCAGGAGCAAGCCCAGGGCAGTGCTGGGTATAGCCGCCCCCCCCACCTCCCCGGCTCTGCACTCCTGGCAGGGCTCGGGAGACCATATGGGAGTGCAGGGGACCTAACCCGGGTCGGCCTTGTGCCAGGTACCATCGCTGCCGCTGCGTGTGCATGAGTTCGTGTACCGGACTCGAAAGGAGGCAACAGCTAAATAAGCACGTACAAAGTATCGGTGTCGGGCCACGGTCGGCCAGATTGCTGCTACCCAGGACAGGGCCTCTGGGCGCGTGCGATTCGGGACTCCCAGGCCTCGGCCCGCCTCTTCCCACCCCGCCTGCCAAACTGCCCGGGTGCACTGGTCGGTCAGAGGAGTCCCCAAAGCCCCACCCCGGGCCCGGGACTCGACAGGCCCCTTCCCCGCCCCACCTGCCAAATTGCTCTCGTTCATTGGCCAGAAAACCCCCTAAGCCCCGCCCCAGGCCACGCCTCCCCGGGGAGGACCGCCGCCGCGTCGAAGTCAGCGCCAAAGCCTCGATCGCGCTCCCCCGGGTCCTCCGGACCACCGAGCCCTCCTCCTAGAGCAGCCGCGGAGGAGACGCCGGGCGTGCTCCCCCCCACCACTCCACAGACAGCCACCCGGAAGTGCCTTCCAGCCGAGGGTCTCGGCGTCCCGTCCCCGCGCGACTCGTCGGTCCATGCCGTGTGCTCGGGCCGCGCCGCGAGTGCCGGTCCCCGGGGAGAAGGGGACGAGGGAGGCGCCGTCCGGGCCCTTCGGAAGGATGGCGGGCCGGGAGCGGGGCGCGCGCGCGCGGGCCGCGGCGGAGGCGGCCGGCCCCGAGGGGTAACGGCCCCGCGCCTGACAGTTGCCGCAGCCCCCGGGCCGCGGAGAAGCGAGGCGGCGTGTGCAGGACTGCCGTGCCCGGAGTGGCCGCCGGACAGGTGAGCGGGGCCGTCCCGAAGGACGGCCGTGGCGCGCGGGGGCGCCCCGGGTGGGGGCTCGACTCTCCCTCGCCTGCGCTGTCACTCGGGAGGCCTCGGCCGGGGTTGTCGCGTGGGTTCCCTTCGCTCGCTGCGGGGAGGGCTCGGGGGCCGGAGAGGAGTCGGAGGCCTGGCAGCCGGGGAGCACAGACCCGGGTGCTGGCGAAGCACCTCTCCGCGGGGCAGGCCACCCAGGAGAGGGCAGGAGTCCAGGATCCGCGGGAGGAGGGGCCCAGAGCCGGGCCTCTGCTAACAGAGGGCCACTCTGGGCTTAGCTCCCCTTAGCAGAAGGGTCTGTTTCCCTTGTGCCACCAACCTTGATCACTTTTGAACTGTGATTGTTTTGTTTTGTTCACGGGCCGCCCGCGGCAGTGCTCAGGTTCTGTGCTCAGCGATCACTCCTGGTGGGGCCCCGGGGACCATATGGGGTGCCAGGGATCGAACCGGGGTCTACCCTGTGCAAAGCAATTGCCCAACCCGCTGTGCTATAGTGCTTTTTTGGTTTTCTTCAAATATTACCATCCACATCAATATTACCATCCACATAAATCCAAATGAACGGTGTCTTAAAGGCTGTTTGATCCACCTTTATGACTTTATTTCAACAGAGCAGCCCCAGGCATTTTTTGTTTTCTTTTTTTTTTTTCCTTTGGGGGCTACTCTCTGCTCTGTTTGGGACCACACCCAAGAGTGCTCAGGGAATCATGCAGTACTGGGGATCAAACGCAGGCCCCTTCACATGTAAAACAGGGGTTCAGCACACTGAGCTCTTTCTGACTTCCACACTTTAAAAAATATATATTTATTTCGGCTTTGAATGAATATTTCCACAAGTACAGATAACTTGTTAAATAATTCTATCACTCAGAACTTTGGCTCTGTATTACCCGCATAGCTTTCAAAGAAGTTAATCGCGACAGCTCCCATAAGCATATATTTGGGGGGTGAGGCCCACACCTGGGGGTGCTAGGGGATCGCTTCTGGCAGGGCTCCGCGAACATATGGGGTGCAGGGGATCGAACTCAGGTTGGCTGCTGAAAGGCAAGAGCTCTACACACTGTACTCCCTCTCTGGCCCTCGACCCCATGTGCATGCAGTAGTTACACTATCTATCCTGGTGCTGATCTGAGCATGACGGGCACAGAGCCTGCCCTCACGCAGCTGCCCATCTCATCCAGCAAGAGGGCCCCTAATCAGCTCATCCCGGGACCAAGTGGGTAACTGCAAACAGAACAGTGGGAATTAAAGCTATCAGCTGTTCACTGAGAGGCTGAAACCAGTTTTACAGCAATTCAAGGGTGCGGCTGGTAGCTTCAGAGATTTTGTTTTTTTGGGGGGGCCACACCCCAGCAGTGCTCAGGGCTGCCTCCTGGCTCAGCATTCAGGGATCGCTCAGGGGACTATATGGGATGCTGAGGATCAAACCCAGGTCAGCTGTGGGGTTGCACTCACCCCAGCAGGGCAGAACTGGGGTGAGATGGGGGATGCCCAGCTCAGTGACCATGAGCATGTGACTCCACCCTTTGGAGCCTCAGCTTCCTCTGGAGGCGGTGCTTTGTGGCTGGTTCACGTGTGTTGCTCCGGCATGTGAAACCAGACGAAATGAATAGAACCCACTCCCTGGGCTCCCCGGCAGATGGTGTGCTCGCCTCCGGCCCAGGTGTCCCCCAGGAAGGATGTGCAGGCAGTGTGCGGGAGTGGATGGGCCCCACCACCTCACTGAGTCCGATGCCAGACAGTCTCTGGAAGAACAACCCAAGAGGAGCCGGGAGGTGCTTGTCTTGCCCCTGGCCTGGGGCCTGTCTGTGTTTGATCCCTGGGGACCACACAGGGTACCCCGAGCCCTTCCAGGAGTGGTTCCTGAGTGCAGAGCCAGGAGTCAGCCCCTGAGCACCACTGGATGTGGCCCCAAAACAAAAACAGCCCTGAGCTCAGATGTGGTGGCCAGGGGTTCAGAATCATAAAGGCAGGCACCTCTGTCCACTTCTGTCCTTTCTCCCACCCTCCCTCCCTCCCCTCCCTCCTTTCCCTCCCTCCCTCCCTTCCTCCCTCCCTGCCTCTGTCCTTCCATCTCTCCATCCTCCCTCACTCTGTCTGTCCTTCCCTCTCTCCTCCCTCCCTCCCTCTCTCCCTTCCTCCCTCCTTCCTTCCTTCCTTCCTTCCTTCCCTCCCTCCCTCCCTCCCTCCCTCCCTCCCTTCCCTCCCTCCTTCCTTCCTTCCTTCCTTCCTTCCTTCCTTCCTTCCCTCCCTCCCTCCCTCCCTCTCTCCCTCCTCCTTCCCTCCTTTCTCTCTCTCTCTCTCTCTCTCTCTGTCTCTCTCTCTCCGTTCCCTCTTTTTTTCTCAGCTGCCACACCCTGTGATGGAATTACTCAGGAATTGCCCTTGGTGGTACCGTATGGGCTGCTGGGGATGGAACCCGGGCTGGCCACATGAAGGCAAGCACCTTACTGGCTGTCCTATGGCGGCAGTCCCTCCTGTCCTCTTTTCACACTGCCGCCCGGGACAGTCCCCCCCTGCTGGCCTCTGTCTGCTCTCCCTGGGTACCAGAGGCAGGTTTCAGTCTCCTGCTGGGTCCTGCCTGTGCTTGCCCATACACAGATCCCTCACCCCGGTGTGCAGGCCCCCAACATCTGCCCCTGGCCACCTCTCCCGGCCGCCATCTTTTCTGTCCACTTCAGTCCACTCACTGGCTTCCTTGCGGGGCTTCAGGCCGGCCATCCCCCTCCCATCCCTGGGACCTTTGCAACTTGCTGCTTTGTTCCCCTGGAATGTTCCTCCCCTCGAGCCACTGGTGTGGCTCGCTCCCTCAGCTCTGGCCCTGTCTGCAGCCTGGCCTCTTCCCGCACCGGATGTCACCTCGCTGTGGTTTTCATTTGTCCTGTGTTCGGTGATTCCTTATTTGTGTCCCCCACTAAAATGCAAGCTCAGCAAAGAACAGAAACTTGGTTTCATTTGGTGAGGACCGCCTGAGCTGTATCCAGCCTGGCGCAGTCGCCGCCCAGGGTTCTTTGTGGGATGAATGAAACCATGAGCAAGGGAATGAGTGAGTCAAGGGGGGGGGCAGGGGTAGGGGGTTGGGAATGTGCCTGATGGAGCGAACTGCCAGTGGGGAGGGTTGCAGGGGTGGAAGGTGGCCTGCAGGGCAGGGGTTCAGCCAAGAAAGGGGGAGAGATGAGGCAAAGGGTTGACTGGAGATTGGAGAGCTGTGATTTGCCTGTAAATCTGCACAGCTATGGAGGTGCAGGGGGGCGGCGCTATGAACTTTCCCAGTTTGTGGGAAGGGCGGTGGGGAGTCCTGACAGGGGGTCCATGCTGGGAAGTTGTGTCCCCAAAGATCGCTCTGACCCTGGTGTGAGCTGGGCGGGGGGAGGGATGAGCCAGTGGAATGCAGTCATCAGGCAGAGTGGACAGTGACTCACCTATAGTTGATAGTGAACAAACAGTTGGGCAGCGATGGGCACATCTTCAGATCCGTGTGTCCCAGGTGGTGGCTGAGACTTGGACCTCTTCTGGGCACAGTGGGAAGCCCCTGAGTTCATGTTCCCTGTGGATGCACATTTAAGCAAGCCCCAGTGGAGTTTTTGCCGCATGCCGGGCATATGCCAAGAGCTCCAGCAGGAATACAAGAGAGTGAGATGCACTGGCCACCCGAGAGGTGACCGGGCAGAAATCCTGCCCGCATGGCGTCAGAACTCGCCCTCTGTCTTGAGCCTGTGTGCTTCTCCATCTTCACGCACGTGCGGCCAAGCCTCTCTGTTACCTCACAGCCCAGCCAGAATTCAGGGCTCACTCCTTGCAGAATCGCTAGTTTTTTTTTATTTTTTATTTTTGCTCTTTGGGTCACACCTGGCAATGCACAGGGGTTTCTCCTGACTGTGCACTCAGGAGTTACTCCTGGCGGTGCTCAGGGGACCATATGGGATGCTGGGAATCGAACCTGGGTCGGCCGCGTGCAAAGCAAATGCCTTACGTGCTGTGCTATCTCTCCAGCCCCAGGATCATTAGTTTTTCTCCTGGATTCGACCTAGGTGTTCACTGAGCCAGCTGCTGAACTGAAACGTCTCAGATCCAAAGCATTCCCGTCATCGGGGCTGGAGCAGTAGTACAGGTAGGGCATTGGTAGCGGGTAGGGCATTGGCCTTGCATGCAGCCGACCCGGGTTCGAACCCCAGCATCCCATATGATCCCCCGAGCACTGCCAGGAGTAATTCCTGAGTGCAAAGCCAGGAGTAACCCCTGTGCATCGCCGGGTGTGACCCAAAAAGCCAAAATAAATAAACTACAAAGCATTCCCGCCATCCAGGCCAAACAGAGAACAGCTTTCCAATTAGACTCACGAGGCCATTTATTAAAATTGGTGGTGGTGGGGTGGGGGGGGGGAGAATTAAAGGGCCTTGCAGGGGTTGGAGAGATAGCACAGCGAGTAGGGCGTTTGCCTTGCACGCGGCCGACCCGGGTTTGATTCCCAGCATCCCATATAGTCCCCTGAGCACCACCAGGAGTAACTCCTGAGTGCATGAGCCAGGAGTAACCCCTGAGCATTGCCAGGTGTGACCCAAAAAGCAAAAAAATAAATAAATAAATAAATAAATAAAGGGCCTTGCAAACTGGGAAGATTTTTGGGTGATAAATCTCTGTTGTTGGTACCATCCGCTTGTGCAGTGTTTCACGTTCACTCAACAAGTATTGGGGCTTCAGCGATAGCACACTGGGTAGGACTTTTCCTTCCCAGGGTTCAGTCCCCGGCATCCTATATTGATGTCGGTGGGCCCACGGATGACTTATGTGAAGCGAGGAGGAGATAGATGGTCACTTTCTCCCCATCCGCCTCTGCCATCTGTGACCCAGAGTTACTGGGTTCTTGTCTCAACTCACAGAAAAGAATTTCAGGAGGAGACAAGCAGTGAAATAGATTTTATTTGGGGTTTTTTTTTTTGAAGGTATGGAGGGAGAGAGAGTAAGAGAGAGACAGAGTAACGTACTCGAGAGAACACGGGCTTCTCCAAGGGCGGAGAGAGCCCCTAGACACATCCGAATATTAGACAGGAAAGCATGAAAGTGCACATCTCCAGAGGGGAGATGCTGGCGATACATGTGCTCTGGCATCACATGTGCTCAAGGTGGCTTTTATAGGGTTTCTCCAACCTGCCCCCATGTGGGGCTTCTTCCTGGTAAAAGTCTGTTGCTAAGGAGGTTACCAGGGAGGTTGGGAGTGGTGATGGTCTTCTTTAAACTGAATCACTAAAGCTAGGGTATTCAAAGAATTTTCTTCATGGGGAGGGGTCCAATCTCCTCAGGGTCTGTTGCTTCTCAAGGTCTTATCGTATCCACAGGGTGAATCAGCCTTAGAATTTTTTCCTCCCAGAAGTTTTGAGTTTCATTGCCAAGAGCCTTTCCTTATATATCTGCCTGTATCAGTATGGTCCCCTGAGCACCAAGATTAACTCCTATGCACTGCCGGTATGGCCCCAAAACAAAAAACTAGGTTATTGGGGCTGGAGCTATAGCAGAGTGGGTAGGGCATTTGCCTTGCACGTGGCCGACCCGGGTGGATTCCCAGCATCCCATATGGTCCCCCGAGCACCGCCAGGAATAATTCCTGAGTGCAGAGCCAGGAGTGACCCCTGTGATCACCGGTGTGACCTGAAGAGCCAAAAAAAAAAAAAAAAAACAACCAGAACATCTATTTCCCCGAGCATTCACCCTTAGAGCTGGAGGAGTGGGGATAAATGAGATATGTGAGATACAGTCTCCACCCTCCTGAGACCTCCCTTCTAGTGTGTTCTGGAGCACTGTGGTTGAAGGGGAAAGGAGCTTGTACTCTGCCATTTCATCTCCCGCACATGCAGACCGTTCGGGGATGCTATAGTCGCAGGATGGGACCTTTGCAAAGAAAGGGCCGACGGCTTTTCTTGACATGCCCGTGCAGTCTCCCCGCCGTGGACTCCCTTTTCTTTGCCGTGCTTAGCAGCGCCCCCTCCTCTCCCAGAATCGGCTAAGCCCCTGGAAACCCTGCTCCTAGTCAAGACCTCCTCGCCGGAGCTGGGGCGTCACGGAGCCTGCAGGGTCCTTGGTTTCTGGGAGCCGAGCGGGAGGGACGGACAATGGGCGCAAGGTTACTGGCCCCCAAATTATGTGAGCAGGCCCAGTTCTCCGTCAGACTCGGCCATTTCCTGTCCCGAGGCCAGTCACTAAGACCCAGCCTCAGACTTGTTTCAGATGGAGAGAGACGACATACAGGGCGGCGGCTATAGAGAGGGTCTGTGGCACCAGAGTGGGCCACTGCAGGTGAGGCCGCCCGGTCTGAGCATGCGCGCACCGGCTCGCCGCTGACTTTGTGAGAAGGAAGGGGCGGGGCGTGCCCTTCGGTGAGGGCGGGCTTAGCACCTGCTGCGCGAGGCGATTGGCTCTGTGCAGGGGAGGGGGCCTGCTTCCGCCGGACGCCGGAAGTAGCCGTCCGCCCCTGCCAGTAGGCCATGGAAACAGAGGCACAGTAGTGTCTGAGGTGTGAGGATTGCGGGGTGGCGGCCATGGAGGCCGTGCTGAACGAACTGGTGTCTGTGGACGACCTGGTGGTGAGGCCAGATGTGGAGGGAGGGAAAGGGACGCTTCGGACGGGCGGGGTGTGGGAGAGTCGGGCAGGGGCCAAGCCCTCTACCCAGCATCAGCCCCGAGAGCGAAACCGAACTACGACTCCCAGCGGCCCCTGCCGCGCCCGACCTCCGCGCGAGGCTGCCCTGTGCCGCACAGGCCGATGGGAGTTGTAGTTTCTTGCGGCACTGAGTCTCGGACTCGCGCCAGAGCCTGACCTGGGAACCTATCGGTCCAGGTCCGTGCCAGAGTGACGCGGTCAGGGCACTGTCCTGGGCGCCCCCCGCGGAGGGCGGGGCGGGGGAGGGGTAACGAAAACCCGAGAATTTCACTGCCCCGAGCGAGCGCTTAGCCCGCCCTAGAAAGTGAGCGCTATTTTTATGCCCGTTTTTGCGAGGAGGGCCGGTCCAGGCCCGGTGGGGTGGGGCGGCGCGGGGGCTGGTGCTGAGCTGCTCTGACAGCGTGTTTACTGTTTGGCCGCGGTCAGCTGCTCCGGGAGCCGTGCCTGGAGCCGCCACCAGGTGGCATCTCCGCCCAGTGCCACGAGGGGGGAGGAGGGCCCCAGGGGATTGCCCCCCGGGATGCAGCGAGCTGAGCTCGAGCTCGGGGAATAGGGAAATAGGGATGGGAGGCCCCGTCCCTTGCAAATGACACCTCAACTCCCCCACTGCAGAAGTTCGAAAAGAAGTTTCAGTCGGAGCAGGCCGCCGGTGCCGTGTCCAAGAGCACGCAGTTCGAGTACGCCTGGTGCCTGGTGCGGAGCAAGTACAACGAGGACATCCGGAAAGGCATCGCCCTGCTGGAGGGTGAGGCGGGGGCTCCGCAGACCCTCACTCCGCTTTTCCTGTATAAACACGCACAACAAAGGGCTGTACTTAGCCTGGCTTCGCCCACCCGGTCTGCCGGCCTCCTCCGTCATTGTTTTGTCCCACAGTCCGGCTGGCAGTCCCACGGGACTTGCCTAGTCTGGTGGCCCACCAGGAGAGCAGCTTGTCTTAAGGTCGCTCCCTCATGGGACCAGCCCCGGGGCTGGAACAGTCTGGCCCTGCGTGTTGCTTATTCAGCAGCCTTTGGACACCTTTTCTGGTGTTCGGCTGGGCAGACGTCAAGAGACAGCCCCCCAGAGACAGCCCCCCCAAACCTGTGAGCTAATAGAGATGGTGCTTTTGCTTTGGCAGCCTACTTGGTTCGTTGGGGAGTCGCCCCCATTTGTCCAATTCTGCTTCCTGCTAGTTTGGGAAGGGGATCCGCGTTTGCCAGCCACCCTCCTTCCTAAGCGTTCCCTCTTTGGGTCCTGTGGTTAGGGGGCACTGCGTGTGTTTGAGTAAAGGATTCCTCGAGGAAATGGAGGAAGATCGCACACATGCCGTGTCCTTAGCTGCAGCAGGGCTCCCGGGCACAGCTGTGGAAGCGATTGCCCGGTGTCGTCTGTCTAGGGCAGGCCAGAGCACAAACACGGGGGAAATTTTAGACACCTGCAGAACCACTTAACCACCAGTTCTAGCCCAGCCAGGCACAACCAAACACACACGCTTCTGGGAAATTGTCGAGTTAAGGTGGGGTCAGGTGGGGTCACTTGGGCAGCCTCATGGAGGGTGGCGTCTGTGTGCCCTTTTTCCCAGAGGGGAGGGAAGGGGGTTTCCTCCGCCGGCGGGGCTGTGCACGGCTCTCAGGAACGTGGCAGACATTCGGGGGCCCTTGAGTGGCTGTCGGGACACTGGGGTGTTGGGGTGTCTGCTGTAAAGAGGTTCTCACCCTCTTATCTGTCCCGTTCCCCCCCTCCCCAGAACTGCTGCCCAAGGGAAGCAAAGAGGAGCAGCGGGATTACGTCTTCTACCTGGCCGTGGGGAATTACCGCCTCAAGGTGAGGCCCAGAGCGGCCCCTCAACTGCCACCTCTGGGGGCATAGTGCCCTGCGTGCCACCTTCTCTCCTCCCAGGTCCAGCCCCGGTCAGCAGGAGGGCTGGACAGAGCAGTAGGCTGGGGAGGGGGCGGGGCCCAGGGTGCGAGGTGACGAGAGGAGGTGAGAGGCAGGGAGCAGGTGCCGGGGGTGTGGGGCGCAGATGATGTCAGGGTTGGGGTGCAGCCGCGTGCCGTGGGTTGTTATCTCCCCCGGCTTATCACCCCCACACAGTGGGGTTGTTTATGGACTCTACTCGGCTGGGTGGAGCCCGGAAGGCGGCTCACAGATCCCGGGGTCTGCGTGTGTGTCCCCGCTAGGAATATGAGAAGGCCCTGAAGTACGTCCGCGGGCTGCTGCAGACGGAGCCCCAGAACAACCAGGCCAAAGAACTGGAGCGGCTCATCGACAAGGCCATGAAGAAAGGTGACCCCTCCCCCTCCCCCCGCCCCCCGCCCCCCGCCCCTTCCCCGCAGGCCCCTGACCATCCCGTTGCCTCCCCAGATGGCCTGGTGGGCATGGCCATTGTCGGAGGCATGGCCCTGGGCGTGGCGGGCTTGGCTGGACTCATCGGACTCGCTGTCTCCAAGTCCAAACCCTGAAGGACGGACGGCGCCCCGCCTCTGCCCAGGGACACGTGGGAGCCCAGGAGGACACTCCGAGGGGCCTGTCTGTCCCCGCTGGCTTCAGCCTCCGCTCCCTGCGCCCTGCCCTGGGGCCCCAAACCATGTCCTTGGGATGAGTGTAATAAACCGGCTCTGGACTCAGGCGTGCATGTGTGTGTCGGCGTGTGCGCCCGTCTCGTTGGCTGGGAGGCGGAGGAAGCAGCAGGTTCCTCACCCTCCCGGGCTCCTGGCCAGCCGGGCGCTCTGCCCCCTGGCCTGCAGGCTGCGGCGGGCTCCCGACCCCACACCCTTCCTTCCTCCCCTCTGCCCCGGGCAGCTGCGGGGCCACGCGGCCCGGCCCCTGGGCGAGTTGAGAGGTCGGAGGTGGGACGGGCGCGCGGCCACTGCTGTCTCCTCTGACCCACTCAGCTGCTGCTCTGCACGTGGAGTTTTCCACACCCGGGGCCCCCACTCGCTTCCTCCAGAACCCCCGCCCTTCCCTCCCTTTGTCTTCCTGCGTCTTTGCCTTCCTCCTCCCCTGTCCTCGGGAGGGGGGCTCGGGCGGGGGGAGGCCAGGAAGCCAGGACACCCTGGACGCTGGCTGGCTGGCTGGTGGGAGGCTGTGCGGCCCCCATCCCGCCCGTGCCAGGCTCCGTGTGGGCCGCGGGCGCCCGCATACCGTGCGTTCCACAGCCAGGGGCGGGGGGGCACCCATGTAGCTGCCCAGTCTCGGCTGCACATGCCCGGGGAGAACCTGGCACAGCCTGGGCGTGGGCCCTGGGATGGGGGTGGGGGCGAGTGGCCCCACACTTGCACCCTGGCCATGGACCACCCCTGCACGACGCCACGACAGGTGCTGGCCCTGCATTCAGGGCGGGGACACAGAGGCTCCTAATCATCACCATTAATAAGGGGAGTGACACATGCGATAAGTGGCCACAGTGGAGATTAACTGCAGGCTCTCATCCTCGCCGTGCTTTCCCCTCGGGACCACGCCGAGAGTCAAAGATCACCCCACCAAGGGGACCTTCAGTCTTGGGGGGCAGGGACGGGCCAGTCAGAGGGAAGCAACCAGCTGGCCTCGCCCCGAACCTGCCCCTGGATCAGGCCAGGGCCCTCACGTCAGAGGCCTGCGGGCGAGTGGGCAGTGTCACCTGGGTTCTGTCGCCTGTGCCCGCAGGCTGCTGGTGGTGCACGAGTTTCCCGGCAGGAACAAGCTTCCCCCTCCATCCCCTGCCCCCCGACTTCGTGCAAAATGGAGGGGCTGGTTGGACCCCAAGGCTATGGAGTCCTCTGCACCTTTCTCTGGGACCAGAAAGTCTGAAGACCTGGGGCTCCGGGTTTCTCCCAACGCTCTGCCCACCCTCCCAGCAGGGGTGACCACATGCCCCCGAACCATCCCCTGCTGGAGTACCCCCCGACTATTCCCAGGCCCCCAGTGAAAGCTGAGTCAGAGACAGACGCTTCCCCTTGGCTCCCAGGGCCTCCCATGGGGGGCCCCCTCCTGGCTGCATCCGTTAGTCACACCCGGGCAAGTCCTGCCCCCCACCCTCTTGGGGCGGGGAGGCCGGGGCGGCCAGGAGGCGGGGGAGGGGGTGGACTTTTGGCCGTTTCGTTTATTCCCTCCATCTCCCGGTCAGCAGCTGCCACGCTCCCGGCTCATTCTCCAGACCGCCCCGCAGCGCGGCAGAGCCGGCGAGGGCTCGCCCAGGAGCCAGGCGGCCCCGGGGCCCCTGCTGCCCACGCCCTCTTGGGGGCCACCTGCCACCATGTCCATGGCAGTGGAGACCCTGGGCTACTTCCTGGGTGCACTGGGGCTGCTGATGCTGGGGGTGACCCTGCCACACAGCCAGTGGCGGGTGTCCACCGTGCACGGGAACGTCATCACCACCAGCACCATCTTCGAGAACCTCTGGTACAGCTGTGCCACGGACTCCACGGGCGTGTACAACTGCCGCGAGTTCCCGTCCTTGCTGGCGCTGTCCGGTACGAGGGCCAGGGGGCGGGCTGGGACGGGGGGCCCCCACGGCTCAGGCACCTGCTTGCACGTGGGCCCCTGCCCTCTGCCCCCTGGTCTGTGTGGCTGCCGGGGCGGACCAGGCTCTGCTACACCTGCTGTTCCCTGCTCTGGGCCTGCCCCAGGGGTCCCGTGGGATGGAGGTGGGGCTCTCAGGGCCACCAACTGCTCCTTGTCCCTGCTCCCCTTCTGCTTTAGCTCTTCAGTCTGGGACTGGCTCACTCTAGTTGTGGGGTTGAAGAGTACACAGTCTGGCCACTACCTTGGGCGTCGGGCTCGCTGCCAGGGAGCCAATGTTTTTAGGGGAACTCCTGTCGCGTCATCTGCTGTCGGGGAGGCTGGGCGCTCCTGGGCACAGGTGCTGGGTTCTGTGAGGCTCTTGGGGCCCTGGAGCTGTGGCTGCTGGCCTGAGGGTCGCTTGCTTCCTGCCCCTCCCAAGCCTGCTCTCCATCCTCCTGATGGTTCTTGCTGTCTGCCCCCGTCGGCCAGAGAGGGGTAACCAGGAATCCTGCCAGTGTGGCTCCATGCCCTTCTGGGCAGTTGGAGGGAACAGAGGCTGTCCGGCGGGGCTCGGCAGGGGAGACCCTGGGGTCGACCCCCCGCCAGGGTGAGGGGCATACACTAAGCGGTTACATGGTCTGGGGGGGGTGTGGGTATGTGGAGGGGGTGTGTGTTGGGGGGGGTGGGTATAGGGTGTGTGTATATATGCAGAGGTGGGAGTGTCTCTTGCACCCACAATCCCCACTCCTGAGGCAGCCTCAGGACTAAGGCACCCTCACCCCAGTTGGCCAGACAGCTCCCCTACTTGGGTCTGGTGGCCAGAAGTGGGTGGCCACCTCAGAAGCTACCATCCCACTCCCTCCCCCATGCCCCCAGCCTCAGTGCAGGGTCTGAGAGGGCACATGCACAGAGAGGACAGCCCGGTGGGGATGGGGGAGCATGAAAGGACACTTTCGTATCAGAGGACAGAGGTGCTGGGCCTGGCGGGTGCTGACTGCAGCCCACACTGCTCAGCACTCCGTCCGCAGTGCTCCTGCACTCCCCATGCAGAGCCTGGGTGTGGGCGTGGCCGGGCCTGACAGGACAGGGACCCTGGAGGGCGTGGCCAGGAGTGAGAACGTGCTCCCGGAGAACTTTGTCCCTCCTCCCTACCCCCCCCAATTCCTCGCCACTTGTCACTCTCCTGGCAGGGACCCAGCCTTTCCCTTTCAGCACCGAAACCTGCCCCACCCCCGAAAGGGGTACAAGGTCCTTGGCAGCGCGTGGCAGCCTCCAGAGAAGGGGAAGGGGGAGCAGGAAGGGGGCCCAGTGCTGTCCACCCCCTGCTCCAGAGAAAGGGAAACCGAGGTGCAGAAAGCCCGAGAACTAGAGTGGCTACGGGCACTGGCCCAGCCACCAGAGCCCACCACTGCCCCCTGCTGGCAGTCGAGTGAGGGAGCCCAGCAGAGTGGGAGGGAGAAGGGGGGCCCTCTGTGGGCATGTGACAGTGTGTGTCCACTGGACTGGCCACTTGGGCCAGTGCTGCTGATGTCTGGTGGGTAGAGACCAGGCTGCAGGTGAACAGCATGCAGTGGGGAACATGGCACCCCTGGAGTGGAGGTGGGTGCCAGGTGGGGCTGGGGCTCCTGTGCAGAGGCGGGCTTGCCCAGGCCTGGGGACCCATGGCCACATCCCCGCAGGGTACCTCCAGGCCAGCCGGGCACTCATGATCACCGCCATCCTCCTGGGCTTCCTGGGCCTCCTCCTCGGCGTGCCGGGCCTGCGCTGCACCACCGTGGGGAGCGATGTGCTCTCCAGGAAGGCCAAGCTGGCAGCCACCGCCGGGGTCCTCCACATCCTGGCTGGTAATGCCCTGTCCTCCTAGTGCTTGCCCACCCCCTCTCCCCCCTTCCCCAGACTCTGCGTGTTTCCTGGGGGATGGATCGTTGGTAGTGGTGAGGGGTGTCTGGCTTCGAACTTCCAGCCTGGCAGGGAGGACTAGGCCAGACGTCCCGCACACAGGGTCTGGGAAGTCTCCCTCAACCCTCACCCTGGCCTGCCCCCACAAGCCTGCAAGGCCAGGGTAGCTGGACCCGGCTCCAGATGTGGGAGACACGCAGCGGCCCATGAGGAGCGGGGACCAAGCAGACCAGTTGGGGAACAGACAGGTGTCCCCTGGGGCAGGAGGTGCCACGGACCCCAGGATGGTGGTTTGGAGTTGAGAGGGGAAGGGAAGGATCTGGACAGGGCCCGTTCCCAGCTCCCTAACACCAGCTGCCGCAGGTTTCTGTGGGATGGTGGCCATCTCCTGGTACGCCTTCAACATCACCCGGGAATTCTTTGACCCCCTGTACCCTGGAACCAAGTGAGTGTGGGGGTGCCGCTGGGGGTGGGGGTGGACTGTGGGTGGCCCCCGAGTCTGGTCCCGAGCCTGCCCGCCCTTGTCTCCAGGTACGAGCTGGGCCCGGCCCTTTACCTGGGCTGGAGCGCCTCGCTGATGTCCATCCTCGGTGGCCTTTGTCTTGGGGTCAACTGCTGCTGTGCCCCGGAGGATGAGGTGGCCCCCGCCAGGTGAGTAGGTGCCATGGGCCGGGCAGTGGGGCCGGGCGGCAGCACTTGGCGCTAACCCGTAGCCCCCTCTCCCCACAGGACCTGGCTGCCCTACAAGCCCCCGACCAAGCCCAGTGCCAGCGTCAACACCCGTCTGCGGCCCGCGGCCTCCGTTGACGACGTGGACAGCAGCTTTGGAAAGTACGGGAAAAATGCGTACGTGTAGTGGCCTGGCCCATGGACCCCATCGCCTTTCCATGCCACAGCCCTGGGGACTCGGGCAGCCGGGCTGGGTCAGGCTCAGGCCCCGCCACCAGTCAGAGCCACAGGGGTGCTCTGGCCCTGCCCATGCCCAGAGACCACGCCCAGCACCCAGAGGCCCCGCCCAGGCCCCGCCTGCTCCGCCTGGTCCTGGGCATCCTCCTGGGCCAAGAATGCACCTCGCAAGAACTCAGCCCAGATTGCCAGGAGTGGACAGCCAGTTCCCCCCCCCCCCCCCCCCCCCACTTCTGGACCCGGGCTCTGGGCAGTAAGGAGCTGCAGTATCCCGTGTTAGGAGTCTGCATCATTGTCGCATCAATAAACTTTATCGTGAACTCTTCAGGGGTACAAAGTCTGGATTGGTTCTAAGCCAGGCAAGGGCTGACTGGGATCACCTGTCCCCTCCGCATCACCTGCGGACAGTCTCATCCAGTGAGATGGCGGGCTGCACGTGGTTCTGTGTGGTGGTCACCAAGGGGCAGGGGCTGAGACTCCAACTAGGAAGTGACCACCTCCACCTGCAGCAGTCCGTGAAAGCGGCTAACATGTCATGTCATGCCTTTCCCTGGTCGCTGTCCTCTGCTATAGAGAAGATGGGGGCCACAGCAGCGTTTCTCACCAGGGGCCTGGCGGTACCCAACAATCTGCCAGATGTTCCAGAGGTCGCAGCCCGAGACTGGGCGGGTGGGGGACTGGGGCAGGGAACAAGGCCAGAAGGAGGCAGGGAGGAGGTTCAGGAGGCCTGGCCTGGCACAGGGTGGAGACAGGAAGTGGACAGTCCAACAGGCCCAAGAACAGTGAGCACAGGGTGCCGGGCAGGACCCACAGGCTGGGGGAAACACAAGACGCATCATCCCGTCCCGACACGCAGCAGTTTTACGACACGTCTGGGATCTGAAGGTCAGGGATTCTACGGACAGAGACCTGGCCTCGCCTGGCAGCCACACCTCAGCCCCTCAGGGGAGCCTGGGAGCAGGTCATCGGGTGGCCACTCCCCTCCAGCTGTGGGGCCAGCCGGCTGCCACGGGGGCTTGTTTCTATTTTGTTTAATTATCACTGTCACTGTCCTCCTGTTGCTCATCGACTTGCTCTGCTCGGGCGGGCCCAGTAACGTCTCCACTGTGAGACTTGTTACTGTGTTTGGCATACTGAATACGTCACGGGTAGCTTGCCGGGCTTAGCCCTGCAGGCGAGATACACTTGGTAGCTTGCCGGGCTCTCCCAAGAGGGGTGGAGAAATTGAACCCGGGTCGATCAGGTCCGCCGCGTGCAAGGCAAACAACATTCATATGATGTTGAATCATATGAATTACAAAGATATTTATGACTGAGCTTCTTTCCGGTATACAGTATTCTCACACCAGTCCCTTCACCATGCCCACGACCCTCCCCCAATGTCCCCCATTCCCCTCATGCCCCATAATCTGTCTTTGTGCAGGACTCGCCCACCACTCTGTCCCGGTGCCAAGCTCCCCGCTGGTGGCCAGACCTACTCTGTGCCTGGGCATCTGCTATTCCCCTACGAAGTTTCTGGTATCTCAGGGGCTTGTTCTGCCCAGACCCAGTGCAGAGGACAGACACTCCTCTACAACGGAAGGACGCTGGTCAGGAGCTGCTGGTGCTGCTGGCCGTCAGGATGCTCTGACAGCCTTTGCTCCGCCCTCAGGCCTGTCCAGGGCAGGGCTGCGCAGGAAGCGTGCGTTTCCTCAAGAAGACCTGTGAGGGGCTGCGTCCACCCAAGAAAGTGCCCCAAAGTGGGGAGAAGGGCGTGCAAAGGGGCCTGTCCTCAGCTTCGCTGGATCTCATTAAGACCCAGGCAGCAAAGGTAGCCTGTGACACAGGCCCCTGCCGAGTCTCAACTCCAGGCGCTCTCGCGCTTCGGGCTGGCGGGCCCCCCCTACAAGGTGCCGAGACGAAGCCCCAGAACCCTGACAGGAGCCTCTGGAGGATCACTGTTCCCACCCACCACGGAACCTTCTGGATTTTATTTGAAACCACCCCCCCCACCTGCAGCAGGTGGTGCTGGGGATACAGTGCTTGGTCCCCAGGGGCTGAGAACCAGAAGCCAAAGACAGAGCAGGTGGACTCCTCACGCCTGGTCCCTACCCACCGCACCCTGGTCCCTGCCCCCCACATCCTGACCAGACCAGACCAGACCACCGTCTCAGACACCTCTAAGAAGCCAGAAAGGCCTGAAAGCGGGAATGGGTGGGAGGAGGGGACACACCTCCTGCTCAGGGAACCCCTAGGGTACCTGGAGCAGGGTGGAGCCGGCAGTGAGCCCCGCCCCGGCCCCCTCCACGTGACCCAGCAGGCCGCTTCTGCTCCAAACCTTTTATTACAAGTGCACCCCCACGGGGGGGGGGGTGTGGGGGGGGGGGGGTCGCGGTGAGGCTCCCCCACAGGGTGCAGGCTCCCGGGGAGTCTGTCCTTTGGCGGGTGCGCTGCCTGGCTCACACAGTCCACTTGAGGCACCTGCAGGCAGAGGCCTGGATGAGTCGTGGGGAGCTCGGGGAGTTGGAGGGAGCGGTCTTCAGGGATGCTGGCTCACCTGGTCTCCTGGTGGGTGCCCAGGCAGCGCACGGTGCAGTAACGGGCGCCACAACTGACGCACGTGTAGGGCGAGGGGAAGCCGCAGACGGCGCAGAAGGGGCGCTGGGGCCGCGAGGGGGGCCCGGCACAGGCGGTCAGATAGTTGGGGCCCTCAGCCACGCTCAGGTTCTGCAGGACACAGTGGTAGAATCCACCACGCGCCCCCACCCCCGCCCCCTGGGCCCACGCCGAGGCTCCCCCGCGGCCCCTCACCTGCTCCTCCAGCAAGGCCTGGAAGTTTTTGCGGAATCGCAGCTTGAAATGGTCCCCCCGCGTTTTTTTCTTTTTCTTCCCTAGCAGGGGGTGGGGGGAGCTGGTTACCTCATTTCCCGATGACCCGCGTGTCCATTCCCAACCTCATGATCCCCGAGGCTTCGGCCCCCTCCCTGCCTTCCTCCATCCCCACAACCCAATTCTGGGGCTTGATGCCAGCGTTGACGGCGGCCCCGGGAGGGCCCCATAGGTCAACGTCCCTGCCCCCACCTCACCGGTATCTGCGTCATCGTCGAACTGTGGCAGCCTCTTGCCTAGCTGGGGGAGCCCCGCGTGCGGGTCGTCCTGGAAGTTGTCATTCTCCAAGGCCTCGAGCTGCCGGTTGATGCGGCGCTGCCGGGCGGCGCGGTCCAGCACCCGCCGCTGTCCAGGGTCCTGGGAGCGAACTAGACAGGGGGCGGGGCGGGGGCATGGCGGGCTGAATCTGGCTCTGAGTAGTGGGGGGGAGGGGATGCAGGTCCCCAGATCTCTGCCCTTACCCAAGTCCCCATGCCCTGGGTTCCGTATCTTCCCCCCCCACCACCTTCCCTGCGCCCCGTCCCACACCCAGCCATGCAAAACATCACGGGCGGGGCTGGAGCGATAGCACAGCGGGCAGGGCATTTGCCTTGCATGTGGCCGACCTGGGTTCGATTCCCAGCATCCCCTATGAGCACCGCTGGGAGTAATTCCTGAGTTCAGAGCCAGGAGTAACTCCTGTGCATCGCTGGGTGTGACCCAAAAAGCAAAAAAAAAAAAAAAAAAAAAAAAGTCACTGGCAGAGCGTGCGGACGGGCAGGTGGAAGCCCAGGCAGCTTGGGGCCCTGCGGGGTACCTTCGCTCCCCCTCACACAGCGTGGGCCACGTGGATCCCCGCCTCCCCCAAACCCTGCAGCTCCCAGGCTGCTCCCCAGTGGGGCCGCTTCCTCCCGGGGGCTTTGGCCTGCACAGAAACCCCACAGACTCTCTGCATCTCTCCACTTCACTTCCTCACCTGCGTCTGCACCCCAGCCCGCAGCCAACCGGTTCTGGCCGAGGGGAAGGTGGGCACAGGCTCCAGAGGCACCGGGCAGACCTGAGCTGCAGCCCCCGCCCCCCCCCCCCCAACAACCCCCACTGACGGGCGCCCCCTGGTGGAGAGTTTCTGCATTTGCACCCTCCACCTCCCAAGGTGTGGAGGTCCCTCTGCCTCAAGGTCTTTCCCACCTGGGCTTCCCTGCCTCCCAGGACGCCATGCAAACGGGCCTTGCAGACCCCAGGCACTCAGGCACGTGTCCCCTTCTGTGCCTCCGTAGTGGCAGAATGTGTCACTGCCGACACCCAGCCCAGAGTCCAGAAGTCACTCTCAACTTCTCTCTCCATTGCCAGATGTTTATCAGGGTTTTTTCCCCTCTGGTTTCGGGTTCCCTAGCACGGTGCTCAAGGGTTCCCAGGGCTCTACAAGGCAACCTATGCTCCCACCCACGTGGCTGCCCGCCCAGAACATCCCTGCAATGTGCCAAAAAATACTTGTTGTTTTGTTTTGTTTTCTTTTCTTTTTGACAGTCATACCCAGCGAAACATAGGGGTTACTCCTCACTTTGCACTCAGGAATTACTCCTGGCAGTGCTCAGGGGACCATATGGGATGCTGGGAATCGAACCCAGGTTGGCCATTTGCCAAACGCCGTACCCATTGTACTATCACTTCAGCCCCAATACTTATTTACTGGAACAAGTATTCCTTAGTGCTTGAAACCATCCTAACAGCACTGGCACCAGTCACGGGTCACTTTCTGTACTCTGCATATACAGAATCTTTTTTTTGGGGGGGGGGTACACCTGGCGGTGCTCAGGGCTTACTCCTGGCTCAGCACTGAGGAATTACTCCTAGCAGTGCTTGTGGGGACCATGTAGGATGCTGGGGGTCAAACTTGAGTGGGCCGTGTGGAAGGCAAGGGCCCTCCCTGCCTACAATCTCTCCAGCCCCATAGATGGAACCCTTTAACCCTTGCCACAACCCTGAGATAGCATCATTATATCAGCCACGTTCACTGAAGTTCAGAGGTCAGAGTTCACGCTGCTGATAAGTGACTGGGGCACATTTCCAAGCCGGAACTACCTGCTCTTGATAGCTGCCTCCTGCCACCTCCCTTCCACGTGCCAAGCTGTCTCCCGGCTTCCAGCAAATGCCAGAACCTGCCGTGGGAAGCGGGGCGGGGACTCAAGTGAGTCAACAGCATCCATAGAATGCACGAGGAAAGGGACAGTTCACAGTGCCCCGGTGAAAAGCACCTGCTCGGGTGGAGCCAACTTCAATCCCGGCCCCGCATATGGACCCCCTCGCACCACCAGGAGTGATCCCTGAGCACCGCGGGGTGTGGCTCCCCCCACCAATAAAGGGTTTGACCTTCAAGTACTTTCCAGTATTTAGTAGTACTTTCCAGACAAACACTGTAGCACTGTAGTACTGTCCTCCGTTGTTCATTGATTTGCTCGAGCGGGCCCAGTAACATCTCCATTGTGAGACTTGTTACTGTTTTTTTGGCATATCGAATACGTCACGGGGAGCTTGCCAGGCTTTGCCGTGCGGGCGAGATACTCTCAGTAGCTTGCCGGGCTCTCCGAAAGGGGTGGAGGAATCGAACTCAGGTCGGCCAAGTTGGCCGCATGCAAGGCAAAATGCCCTACCGCTGTGCTATCGCTCCAGCCTAGTGTCTACAGAAAATCAGCCTTGGGAGTCTGATGGAGAGGGACAGAGATCTCTAGAGGGGGAGATGCAGACCAGGTGGCTGAGCAGCATCCTAACACTCAACTCGTCTCATCGCTTCCCACCTGGACGTGTGGAAACCTTCCTAACCAGCCCCACCGTCCTGTGTCTACACTGAGGCAGCAACTGCCTCATGCGGCAGGAAATGTGCATGCCATCCTAAGGCCTGTCACCGGCAGGACAAGGGAGGAATAAGCTGAGACCCTTGCCCTTCACTACGCGTGAACACAGCCCAAGGGATGGCCCTGGAACGAGGAGCCACACTGCTGGGCACCCTGACCTTGATGTTCCAACTTCTGACCTCTGCACCACCCGCATCAGCGAGGGGGAGCTAGGGCCGGAAAACGGACTAGAGGTGGCTCGAGCGTTCACTGCCACATGGTATTCCTAGTAGCTCCAGCAGGAATCCATGCTGATTAAGAGCATTTTCATCCTTCTAGAATGTTCTATGGGGGACAGAGCTGCTTGGGGTGGGGGTCCCTCTTGTGCACTGAAGCCAGAAGTGCCTTTTATTTTTTGGGTGGGGGTTGTTTTGGGCCACACCTAGCAGTGCTCGGGGCTTACTTCTGGCTCTGTGCTCAGGGATCACTCCTGGCAGGCTCTGGAGTGATCCTGCTGTGCCCTTGCCATTTCCACCACATCCCCACAAAATGCCTTCAACAACTATTTCTTAGTAGGAAACCATCCTAGCAGCCCTAGTGCCAGTCACAGGCATCTTCTGTACTCTCCTCATACGTGAAACCTTTTCACCCTTACCAGGGACCAGACCCAGGTTAGCTGCGTGCTCTCGCTCCAGCCCCCATAACTGCCTTTTCTAAAAGAGAACAATGGAGCTGAGGGGTCCGAGCAATACCTCAGCAGGAAGGGTGCTTGCCTAGCTCACACCGGGCCTAGGGAGATTCCCGCCATCCCATTTGGTCCCCTGAGCCCCTAAGGAGTGATCCTGGAGTGCAGATCCAGGACTCGTTCCTGAGCACCGCTGGATGTGAGCCCTCACCTCCCCGCCCCCAAAATATAAGTAAAACCTAGCAAAAAACAAAGTCATCACTCAGTGGGAAAGCCCTGCCCAGTTCTCCCCTGCCCTCCCACATGGCTCAAACTGCACAGTGAAGGCCTTCCTGGAGTGTCTTTCCCCAAACCGTTCACGATGCCTCTGCAAGCCCTGAACCTGGCTTTCAAACCCATCTCTGTTGGTGTCACTTCTTCTGAAAAACAAAAGGTCAGGAGCTCCTCTCCCTTAGAGCCCTCCTAAGACTGAATTAGTGAGACTGAGACCTGAAACCTTGCTGGGAGGAGCCTGCTGTCAGTCAGGCCCAAGCTGCCCCCCTCCACCCCTGTCTGCTTTGATTTTTGCCTTTAAGAGCCCCTACTTCTGGGCCAAAAGATCGTAGACCCAGTAAGGCACTTGCCTTGCACAACGCCAACCTACATTCAATTCCCAGTATCCCATGTGATTCCCCAGCACTGAGAGTGACCCTGAGTGCAGAGCCAGGAATAAACCCTAAGCACCACCCTGTGTGATCATCTCCCTGGCCACACCCCCCAGACAAAAAAAGCACCCTTCTTCCTCTGTTACTGAATGTGTGTGGGGGTGAGGGCGCATGAATTTTCATTTTACACAAACACATTGTTTCCCTGTGTTTGCAAACTGCTGCTTGCAATCAAAGGCTTTCATTTCGATCCCCAAATGCAGCCACGGATGGGCATCTGGGGTAGGCTGCTTGCCTGTTTGAAGTTCGGGTTCGATCCCCTACACCGGATAAAAAGAAGAAAAGGAAAAGACCCCATGGACGGTTTTAAGATTTGACCCCAGGGGGCTGGAGCGATAGCACAGCGGGTAGGGCATTTGCCTTGCATGCAGGCCGACCCAGGTTCAAATCCCAGCATCCCATATGGTCCCCTGAGCACCGCCAGGAGTGATTCCTGAGTTCAGAGCCAGGAGTAACCCTTGAGCATCGCCGGGTGTGACCCAAAAAGAAAAAAAAAAAAAAGATTTGACCCCCCAGATTTATTCCCCTTTGGTCTACACTTTCCTGCCTCTGCTCCTGCGCTCCTCGCTGCCAGGAACGAGTTCCCTCGAGTCTGCAGGAGCGAAGGTGTAACTCGACTTGCAAGGCGAGCATTTAGGTGCCCTCCAGCCCTTCCTCATCCCCTCGGCCGCGCGGCTGCTGCTGGGTACCACATGCATCGCATCCTTTTACCAGAGCGCACATCGCTCTGCAATTTCAAGGCCGGCGAGTCGGCCCCGCTCCCAGAGTGCGCATCACTCTGCAATGCCAAGGCCGGCGAGTCGGCCCTGCTCCCCGAAACCCAGCAGACGGAGGGAAGGATGAATTTTCTTCCCCAGTCCCGGCGCCCAGAGGGGAACCGCATCCAGGAAACGTACAGTACGACTTAGGGCCGTGTCCCACGCCTGTACCCAAGGGAGGCGCGGGGGAAAAGATTTCAGACGAATAAGTGAGGCTATTCTCGACCAGGTTCAGATTTGCTGGGGCGGCAGGACCCCAACCGTACCCAAAGCAATTCACCTACCGGAAGTTTTCTTCTCCACCATAGCCACAACACAGCGGCGGGGGAAAAGCCCACCGCGCACGCGCGCTAAAGCCCCGGACCGGGTCCGGGCAGCATCACTTCCGGATGCGTGGATTCCTGCGCGTGCGCAGAGCAACTCGCAGCGGTCACTCTAGATAGACTGTTCCCTTGGAAACGAGAACGCTTTCCCGCCATCTTTGATAAGGGCAAGTCGACTTCCGGCCTTAGTGGAGCTGGGTGCTTTGCGCGAACGCGCACCCTCAGCTGCATCTCCCCCAAAATAGGTGTTTTAAAGAGGTGGTGCGAGAAACGACATATTTTGGGGGGGACCTTCTGGAGACGCTATGATCACAAAGCCCACCGCCCCACCCAGCTTGTCCCTGGCGCAGGAGAGACGATGGGCCGGACCCTGGAAAGTGGGCAGGGCCGAGCTGGCAATCCGAGACGTTCGTGGGGGGACGTTCAGCCCAGGGCTCAGCCTCGCGCCCTCCCGGGCCCAGACGTCTGGGCGTCGTGCCTCGCCGCCCGCCGCCGCGTCCCCGCCCCGCGCGCCCCCGCTGCGCCCTCGGGTTTTCCGCCGGCGGCTCCGGGCTGGGCGGTGGCGAAGACCCGCCTCCGTGTCCCGCCGGACCCGCAGAGGGTCACTTCCCCTCTCAGGTTTCGGTTTCCTCGTGTGTCCCGTGGGCCCGCTGACCCCGATCAAAGTCCTCCTGGGCGGCCGATCGCCGGCCGGACCCCCAGCCAAGCGCCCCGCACAGTCCTCGCTGGGTGAGCCGCGCCGGGACCCAGCCGCCGCGCCTCGTCTCCAGGGCGGAGCCCGCGCCGCGCCCGGGCCCCGTCCCTGAGCCCCTCCGTGGCGCCCCGACCCCGCCATGGCTCTCCCGGGCCGGGGGTGCCGCCTCCTGCTGCTGCTGCTGCTGCTGGTTCTGCCGCCGTCTCCCGCGAGCTCGACGTCGGACCGTCCCCGGGCCGGCGACCCGGTCAACCCAGGTGAGAAGCCGGGACGGGCCCGGCGCGCGCCCAGGGCGAGCTGTGGAGGAAAAATGCGCCCTGCGCGCCACGTGGGTCCGCGGTTCCCACCCGGAGCGGAGGTTTCCAGGCTCCCCCTGGCGACCTGGCCGCCCCCCATCCCGCCCTCGAGGGGCACATTCTGGGTGACCCCCGCCGTCGCCCATCCTGCCCCCCGAAGGGCAAGTGTTTTAGGGAAAGGTGGAACAAGCGGGTAAGGGACAGGAGCGGGGACAGAGGGAGGGGACCCAGGGCCCATTCTTGGCTGATGACAGAGAAGCTGCTGGTGATCACCGTGGCCACCACCGAGACGGAGGGCTACCGGCGCTTCCTGCGCTCTGCCGAGTTCTTCAACTACACCGTGCAGGTGAGCAAGTGATGTGGGTTCGCTGAGACTGGAGGGCTGGGGCCCCATGGGGAGCCTGGTTTCAAAGGGCCCACCGGCTCCCCTGACCTGCCTGGCCCGCGGGTCCACCCCCGACAGACCCTGGGCCTGGGACAAGAGTGGAGAGGAGGTGATGTGGCTCGCACTGTGGGCGGAGGACAGAAAGTCCGGTGGCTGAAGAAGGAAATGGAGAAGTATGCGGACAGGGATGATATGGTCATTATGTTTGTGGACAGGTAAGGGGTGAAGGGACTCACCGGAAACAGGGGAGGTGGGGGCGCCGGAAAGGAGACTGAGGTTCCTAGTGGCCACCTGTTCCTTGCCTCCTTCCCTGCCCAGCTACGATGTGGTTCTGGCGGGCAGCCCCTCAGAGCTGCTCAAGAAGTTCATGAAGAGCGGCAGCCGCCTGCTCTTCTCCGCGGAGAGCTTCTGCTGGCCCGAGTGGGCGCTGGCCGAGCAGTACCCAGAGGTGGGCACGGGGAAGCGCTTCCTCAACTCTGGTGGTGAGTGGTGGGATTGGGGGGGGAGTGTGGACTGCCCGGAGAGGGAGTGGGGAGCTTTGGAGAGCCTCAGGAGCCAACCGATCCCTGACCGACCCCTGCCCCGCAGGGTTCATCGGCTTCGCCCCCACCATCCACCGCATTGTGCGCCAGTGGAAGTATAAGGATGACGATGATGACCAGCTGTTCTACACACGCCTCTACCTGGACCCGGGACTACGGGTAGGAGCAGGCGGGCAGGAGGATCGGGTAGGAGCGGGCAGGCAGGAGGATCGGACGGAAGGAGAAAAAGTGGGGAAGTAACCCACCACCCCATCTGTAGATGCTTCATCCTTTGTGTTTGCTGGGGGTTTGGGGCCACGCCCGAAGGTGCTCAGGTCTTACTCCTTGAGGCCTCAGGAAACCCTGTGGGGTACTGGGGCATCAAACCTGGGCCAGCCACCTGCAAGGCAAGTGCCATCTCCACCGTACTGTCTGCCCTACCCCAGATAGTTTTAAAACCCACAGAAAAATGTCAAGGGCTGGAGATAGTCTGGCCCCTGGATCCCCTCGATGCAATTTGGGGAATCAAACCTGAGGTCCCGCGCGTTCAGGTTCAGCCCCCTGAACCTGCCCCCAGGCCTACAATGCATTTTCTTTCTCTAAACACCATCAAAAGTTTTTTTTTTTTTTGAGTTTTTGGGTCATACCCTGCGATGCTCAGGTTACTCCTGGCTCTGCACTCAGAAATTATTCCTGGCGTTGCTGGGGGACCATACGAGATACCGGAGATTGAACCCAGGAACCGTGTGCAAGGCAAACGCCCTCCCGGCTGTCCTATCGCTTCACCTCCCCTCCCCCCACCCCATCAATGCCATTTTGTAGAAGTTCCAGTTCTGAAGACTTAGCAGTTCTCCAAGCCCCTCGTGACCTTCCTGCCCTGTGTGTGGGGATCCTCCCTCCACCCCACACATGCTCCCAGCTCTTAGGTGTGTCTGGACAGGGGTAGAGGGAACACTTGTGAGGCCGCACAGGGCTGTGGGCAGCTACTTCCTGGCCCTCCCCCTGTCCCAGGCCCACCTCATCTTTGCCAGGAGAGCTGACCGCCGCCACTGGAGTTCGCGGCTGTGTTCACCCAGGAGTCAGGGGCTGTACCTTACCCGTTTGTTCTGCGCCTACTGAACTTTGAAGGGCTCCAGGGGCTCTGGCCTGGCCCTTCCTTCTGGGCTTTCCTTCTGCCCAGGCTCACCTGTCCGGCCCTGCCCTTTCCCCACTAACCGCTGCATCTCACCCCTGCCAGGAGAAGCTCAACCTCGGCCTGGATCACAGGTCCCGGATCTTTCAGAACCTCAACGGGGCTTTAGGTGAGAGAAGGGCAGCCATGGAGTGGGGACGGGGTGGGAGTGGGGGAGACATCCGCTCTGCTGCCAGGCCTGGTAGAACCGGGATCTGACTGCTGGCCTTGCTGGGGGAAGGCGCTCCTATGTCTTGCACATAGGTCCGGTGTTCCTGGCCACCGCGCTGGCTAGGGCCTCAGCAGTCGTGGCCCGCAGTGTGGTTCTGGGGTGAGGGAGCCTGAGGGGCTGCGCGCCCCTCCCCCGTGCGGGGAGCCGCGGGAGAGGATTCTGGAAGCCCATCTTTCTCCGCAGATGAAGTGGTGTTGAAGTTTGATCGGAACCGCGTGCGGATCCGGAACGTGGCCTACGACACGCTTCCTGTCGTCGTCCACGGGAACGGCCCCACCAAGGTGCCTGGGGACGGGACTGGGAAACCCCCACGCGCTAGCAGCAGAGGGGCCTTCGCTGACCCCCGTGGCCCTCCCCTGGCCACCTTCTCCCCCGTAGCTCCAGCTCAACTACCTGGGGAACTACGTCCCCAACGGCTGGACCCCAGAGGGCGGCTGCGGCTTCTGTGAGCGGGACCGGAGGCCACTGCCAGAGGGGCAGGTGAGGAGGGAGGCGGGGGCCGGGGTGGGGCCGGGCGGCTGGGTGGCTGGTGCCCGAACGCCCCCTGTGCCTTGCAGGCTCTGCCGCGGGTGCTCCTGGCTGTCTTCCTGGAGCAGCCCACCCCGTTCCTGCCGCGCTTCCTACAGCGCCTCCTGACGCTCGACTACCCGCCCGACAGGGTCACCCTCTTCCTGCACAACAGCGTGAGTCCCGCCCCGCCCCCGCCCGTCCCAGCTCCCCTCCTACCCTGCCCCTGCCCCGCCCAGCTGCCCCGCCCACCCCTGCCCCGCCCAGATGCCCTGCCCACCCTGCCCCACCCCCTGCCCTGCCCAGCTGCCCCACCCTGCCCCTGCCCCCAGCTCCTGCCCCGCCCTGCCCCGCCCAGCCCCGACCCTGTTCAGCTGTTCCGCCCTCCCCCTGCCCCTGACTCTCCCACATCTCCCGCCCCGCCCAGCCCCTGACCCACCCAGTTCCCCACCCATCCCGTCCAGCTCCCCCCTTCCCCCAGCCCAGCTCTGTGCCCGCCCAGCGCCCATCCCGCCTTGGCCCACCCACCTCACCGTCCCGCCCCCACCCAGCTCCCACTAGCCCCGCCCACCTCACCTGCCCCGGTTCCCACCTGCCCCGCCCCTGCTCCTGCCCCGCGCAGCTCCCCCCGCCCCACCTGAGCTCCCAGCTGCCCGCCCCAGCTCCTGCCCACTCTATCCCCGCCCCGCCCCGCCCCGCCCCACCCCAGCCCGGCTCTCCCACCCAGCTCCGTGCCCCCTTACCGCTTTGGCCCCACTCTGTCCCCAGGAGGTACACCACGAGCCCCACGTGGCCGCCGCGTGGCCGCAGCTCCAGGACCATTTCTCAGCAGTGAAGCTGGTGGGGCCTGAAGAGGCCCTGAGCGCCGGGGAGGCCAGGGACATGGGCCTGTGAGTGTCGGGGAGCCGGCCCCCAGTCCCCCAAGGGGCCTGTGAGTTGGGGGTGCCGGGGCCCCAACATGGCCCTGCGAGTGCACCAGGCCAGAGAGTGCCCAGTCCTGTGTCCCCTATCTCACGCGACCGCTCTGTCCCCTCCAGGGAGGCCTGTCGGCAGGACCCCGACTGTGACTTCTACTTCAGCCTGGACGCAGACACGGTCCTCACTCACCCGCAGACCCTGCGCATTCTCATCGAGGAGAACAGGTTCTGCACCCGCGCCCACCCCTCCCCCGTTCCCCCCCATTCCTCACCCTTTCACCCCCTCACCCTCCGCTCTGCCCCAGGAAGGTGATCGCACCCATGCTGTCGCGCCACGGGAAGCTGTGGTCCAACTTCTGGGGCGCGCTGAGCCCCGACGAGTACTACGCGCGCTCCGAAGACTACGTGGAGCTGGTGCAGCGCAAGCGAGTGTGAGCCCCCCCACCCCTCACCCCAGAGTCCCGGGGCCCTGGACGCCACCGCCCCCTTCCCACCTGACCGCAGCATGTCCCCGCCCAGGGGCGTGTGGAACGTCCCCTACATCTCCCAGGCCTACCTGATCCGAGGTGACACCCTGCGCACAGAGCTGCGCCAGAGGGACGTGTTCTCCAGCAGCGACAGCGACCCGGACATGGCCTTCTGCAAGAGCCTGCGGGACAAGGTGAGTGCTGGCAGCCCCTGGGGGCTCCTGGTGCGCCCCCCACACACCCACCCCACCTCTGCCCCGCCCCCACGCACCCACCCCGCCCCCACTCATCCGCCCCGCCTCTGCCCCTAGGGCATCTTCCTCCACCTCAGCAACCAGCAGGAGTTCGGCCGCCTCCTGGCCACATCCCGCTACGACACTGACCACCTGCACCCGGACCTCTGGCAGATCTTTGACAACCCTGTGGTGAGTGGGGGACCCGCACTCAGGATGCACACACAGAGCCGTGGTGACTGCACCGCAGAGAGGGCATTAGCCTCGCACGTGGCCCATCCAGGTTTCAGTCCTGACACCGACACCCTAGATGGTACCCGGAGCACTGCCAGGAATGATGCCTGAGCACCACCATCTATGGCCCCCAAACAAAACAAAACGAAGAAGAGATTTTTTGGGGCCACAGCAATAGTACAGGGGGGAGGGCGTTTACCTTGCACACAGCTGATCCGGGTTCGATTCCCAGCATCCCATATGATCCCCCATGTACCGCCAGGAGTAATTAATTCCTGAGTGCAAAGCCAGGAGTCAGCCCTGAGCATCCCCAGGTGTGACCCAAAAAGACAAAAGCAAACAATAAGATGTACACTGACATCCAAGCACACGGACCCACATAATATGCTTGCACGCATGACACATGCACACTTGCAGACACACACACATAAGTGCACACACAGATACAGATGTGCACACATCTGTCCTGGGCAGGCTCTGACCCCCGGGGGTGAGGGTGGCCAGGCTGGGCGCAAGGGATGACACAGGTGGCCGAGCGAGCCCACCCCAAGCTTCCTTCCCGCCCCCGCAGGACTGGAAGGAGCAGTATATCCACGAGAACTACACCCGGGCCCTCGAAGGGGAGGGGCTGGTGGAACAGGTGAGGCCTTCACCCACTGGCAGACAACACCCCTGCACCCCACTTTATGCACACCCCCCATGTCTCCCCGGTGTGTTGGGGGAATGACACGGGTGGAAGTGGAAACTGGGCTGGAGTGATAGCACAGCGGGTAGGGTGTTTGCCTTGCATGCGGCCAACCCGGGTTCGATCCCCAGCATCCCATATAGTCCCCTGAGCACCACCAGGAGTAATTCCTGAGTGCAAAGCCAGGAGTAACCCCTGTGCATTGCCAGGTGTGACCCAAAAAGAAAAAAAAAAAGAGTGGAAACTGTCTCACTGGGCTGTGGTACTTCCCTGGCCTTTGCGAGGGGGCTCCCATCCACACCGCTCCCCTCTGTGCTGGCCCAGCCCTGCCGCTCCCACAGGTGCGTCCCCACTTGTCTCCTCCTGTGGGTCCCCTCTGTGGGCACCCACCCCGCCCAGCACCCTGGTGTCCCCGCCCCTTTCCACAGCCGTGCCCCGACGTCTACTGGTTCCCGCTGCTCTCGGAGCAGATGTGTGACGAACTGGTGGAGGAGATGGAGGCCTTCGGGCAATGGTCCGGGGGCCGGCACGAGGTAGGGGGTCTGCAGGCGGGAGGGGCTACTGGAGAGTGGGGAGAGGGGTGACCCGCCTGCTTTCATGCACTCGGGAAATATCGCAGCAGCCACAGCCATGGGCAGACAGCGCGCGCACGCATGCGCACAGGGAGGGGCGTGGCTCAGCACCCACTGCCCACAGGACTCGCGGCTGGCAGGCGGCTACGAGAACGTGCCCACCGTGGACATCCACATGAAGCAGGTGGGCTTTGAGGACCAGTGGCTGCAGCTGCTGCGCGCCTACGTGGGGCCCATGACCGAGAGCCTGTTCCCTGGGTACCACACCAAGGTCAGTGCCACCCCTGCAGGCCGGCAGTGCAGGGAGCCCCGCAGCCCGGCCTGCCCCAACTCAGGTTTCCCGCCCCACAGACCCGGGCGGTGATGAACTTCGTGGTCCGCTACCGGCCGGACGAGCAGCCCTCCCTGCGGCCACACCACGACTCCTCCACCTTCACCCTCAACGTCGCCCTCAACCACAAGGGCCAGGACTATGAGGTGCGCATCCCCCCTCCTCCCTCACTGCAGGCATCCCCTGGGCTCCTCCAGGCCCGCCAACATGCCCCGGGACAGGCGCAGACATGTGCATGGGCTGGGCATGTGTGTGTGCTCACATACCCGCGTGTCATCCGTGGACACGCAGCGGTGTCTGTGCAGTAAATCAGCAGTTGGGAAGAGATGAACTTAAACACTATGGGACTGGGGCCTCCCAGGCAGCAGTTAGCTCCTGAAGGAAAAGAACAGGGAAGGGGGCCGGAGCGATAGCACAGCGGGTAGGGCGTTTGCCTTGCACGCAGCGGACCTGGGTTCAATCCCTGGCCTCCCATATGGTCCCACAAGCACTGCCAGGAGTAATTCCTGAGTGCAGAGTGCAGAACCAGGAATAACCCCTGAGCATCGCTGTGACGCAAAAAGCAAAAATTAAAAAAAAAAGGAAAGAAAAGAACAGGGAAGTCCATTTGCAGGAAGGGCAGGTCACAGGCGGGCACGCACAGGGTTCAAACCTTGCAAAAACACACAAACATGCATGCACACGTATGCACATGTATGCACACACTTCGCCTGCTGGCCGCATGTCCCTGCCCCCAAGCCCCCTCCCTCCCTCTCAGCCGCCTGGGTCTCCAGTTACTCTGCTTGTGGCTGGCTGGCTCCCGGGTCCTCCCCTCACTCGCTGTCTCTCCTGCCCAGGGTGGCGGCTGCCGTTTCCTTCGCTATGACTGTGTGGTCTCGTCCCCGCGGAAGGGCTGGGGGCTGCTGCACCCCGGCCGGCTCACCCACTACCACGAGGGGCTGCCCACCACGCGGGGGACACGCTACATCATGGTGTCCTTCGTGGACCCCTGAGCCTGGAACCCTCCACCACCTGCGGTGCCTTCTCCTCATGCCAGCCCCCCTACGCGCCTGGGATCGAATGTCTCGCCCCACGCCCAGGCCCCCCCGGAAGCCCCAGGGGTCCCCGCAGACCGCCCCCTCAGCTCTGAGGTTTGTTTCGGGGGAAATCGGGGTCCGGAGATCCCCCTGTTATAAGTTATTTTCTCAGCCTCCTGCCCAGTAAAAGGAGATTTGTAAACCTTCGTGCGTGTGAATCTTCCTGGGGTGCCCCGGCCTCCTGCCCCCACGGGGTACTGGGAGCTTCCCAGATTCCCGATGGTGTCTTCTCTGTGCACGGTGGTGGGGTGACCAAGTGCTGGGCTGGCCGGTGGGATGCACCACCTGCGGGGGCCACTGGCCCAGCCTCCTAGAGGCTCTGACATCTAATTCTTTGTTGGACCACCAGAAGAGAGAACTGGGAGGGTTGTCCCTGGAGAGCTCCCTGGAGGAGGAGGTGGTGATAGCACGTCTCACGGTCAGCTGCCCACAGCAGATCCCAGAGGCACCTGAGGGTGGATCGGGACCCCACACACACACTCACCCTCCCAGGCAGAAGCCACCCCAAACCAGCGGGCAGCCGTGATTCCATCCCTGGCACTGCAGGGTCTCCTGAGCATGGAGCTGGGAGGGGCCCCTAAGCACCATCAGGTATGGCCCTGGAACCAGAGAAAACGTGGCCAGTCTGGGCGTCACTGAGCCCCCACTCCAAACACCCTCTGAACCCCACCCCCACACCCTCAGGCCCCCCATCCCAATACTCCCTGGGCCCTCCCCCAGCACTCTCTGACCCCTCCCTCCCACCCTGAGACCCCCCCTCCTGCCACCCTCTGACCCCCTCCCTCATATCCTCTGAACCCCCCTTCCCGACATCCTCTGACCCTCCCTCCTGGTACGCTCCGGCGCCCTCCCCTGACCCCCCCTGTGTGGTCCGAGTAGGGGCTGAGGGAGACGCTCTCCCACACCCAGGCCTAGGGAAAACTCAAGGGCAGAGCGATAGGACAGCGGGTAGGGTGGGGAGGGCATCTGCCTGACACGCAGCGACCCAGGCTGGATTCCCTGGTACCCCATATGGACCCCCTGAGCCTGGCCCCTGAGTGCAGCGCAGAGGAAGGTCCAGGTTCCAGCAGCAGGTACTGGGACCCGTGTCCATGCCCAGGCGCCTCCACGGCTACAGCCCTTCAGCAGGGGTCCCTGGCAGCCAGGCAGGGACTCAGCAGGACAGCAGGTGACAGTTCCCTCCACCCCCCAGAAGCCTCGTGTCCCCGCCTTGACCCGGGTCTGGTGGAGGTTATGGGGGCGCCCTGCTCACCTCCACCCCAGCTGCGTCTACCAACCCCCCAGGCCTGGCCTCTGAGCCCCACCCACACTTCTCCCCAGCCACTGCACCTGCATCCTGACCCCCAGTGCTCCCTGCCATGACCTTGGGGTGCTCCATGGCAGGGCCCAAGGGGTGGGGGGTTGGAGCCTCTGCACCCACATAAAAGGTAGCCTGTGCCCATGACCATGAGCTTGCAGGCTGGTCACAGGGCTTTGGGGGCCCCTGTGTCCCCTCCCCAGGACCCTGAGTCTACCCAGAGACACACCAAGACCCCATGCCCAGGGGCTGGAGCGATAGCACAGCAGGTAGGGCATTTACCTTGCATGCAGCCGACCCGGGTTCGATTCCCAGCATCCCATTTGGTCCCCAAGCACCGCCAGGAGTGATTCCTGAGTGCAGAGCCAGGAATAACCCCTGAGCATCGGCTGGGTGTGACCCAAAAAGAAAAAAAAAAAAAAAAAGACCCCATGCCCAGCCCACAGGCTCCCCGGAACCACGCTTAACCCCCTAAAGTCCCGTCTCACTGCGAGTCCCCAAGTTGGGGTCACAACCTCTCGGGTTCCCCTCGAGGTTCCCTAGTAGTAGGGCCCGGGGTATCCTTCGCCTCTGCCAAGTGTCACTGCCCCTTTGTCCCTCTGCCTGGTGATGCAGAGGGGACAGCGGGCTTGGAACCCTCAGTCCATGCTCTTACCTCCAGCTGGAAGCTCCCGGGGTGCCCCCGCCCCGAGGAACCTTGGGCATGGCCCCCTATGCCTGTGTTGGTGTCTGGGCCTGCCGGGTGCCAGGGTCCAGCTCTGACCCAGGGGCCCCCCGATACTGAAAGCAGAGTCTGGAGCCAGCGAGAGGAGGGTCAGGGGGCCGGAGTGGGCGCCTGTGCAGTGCCCAGGGCATTGGGCTCCGCCCCCACCTCTGAGTCTTCCTGCGGTGCTAGGGCCAGGGGTTACCTGTGGCCTCTGTGGCCTCAGCCCCCGGACAACTACCCATGGCCCCAGGAGCTGGACCCTCAGGGTGACCCATGGCCACTGCTAGTGGGGCTCTGCCTCCCGCTGCACCCAGGCCCCTCCCCCACTGCTGTGACCCCCCCACTAGCCCTACTGTGACCCCAGCTCGGAGTCACAGGTGGACACACTCCAGGGCACCCTGGTGTCTGTGCCGCTGGTCCTCAGAGCCTACCTAGGCCTACTGGGGAGTCTTGGGGGTCAGGGGTGTAATGAAGGGGAACCCAGAGTACTGGTGTGAGTGGGGGAGGGGGGCGGCTGCAGGAGCCCCCGTGAGCACCAGGCCTGGCCACAGCCCGCAGACCTTGCTGGGCCCCTTTGCGAGACCACCGAGTCTGGGGCATCTCCTGGGGGTCACTGCAGGTCACACAGTCTCCGGGGGCCCCCAGGACGGGGTGGGACCAATCCTGGTTGTCTCCCCTGTCAGCACTGGGCACCCCCGCCCCCTCACCGCCGCACCCTCACCGGCTGACGGAGCAAGTTCAAAGATCAGGCGGAGAAGAAACGTGGACAGCAGCCGCCCATCCACACCGCGCCCGGCGGCTGCAAGGGCCCCCGGTGCCCCCTGAGCAGGAGCGCAGTTTGCCTGGACCCCCGCTGGCTGTCGGGATGGGGGACCCCACTGCTCCACTTCCCTCCCCTCCAAAATCCCTGTGGAAGTGGTTTCTGGACGCCCTGGGTGCCTACCAGTTCGTGCTGACCTTCCTGTTCATGGGTGAGAGCGGGCGCGGGCAGCCCCGGCCGGGGTGCAGGCAGCGGTGTCCGGGGATGGGGGAACCTACCTCTGCTCTGCCCGCAGGTCTGAGCTGCACCCTCCTCGCCATCTTCCTCCTCTTCACGCCGCTGTGGTCGCTGTCTGTCCTGTACGGGCTCTGGCTGGCCGTGGACTGGGACACGCCCCTCCAAGGTGAGCGCTGCGGGGCCAGTCCGGGCCAGGGGCTCCCCAAACTCCTCCCATCCCTCAGGGATTTTGTTCAGTCCTTCGGGGCCACATCCCAACAGGGCTGGGGCTGTTCCCTTCACGGCGGGTGGGGAGAGGTGGGGATGGATCAGCCCCCCCATCCCGTGTGTGGAGTCTGAGCTCCACTCTGCGCCCTCCTCTGCTCCCAGGCGGCCGGAGCTCCAAGTGGATCAAGAACTGGATCATTTGGGACCACCTGAGGGACTATTATCCCATTAAGGTGACAGTCACCCTCCAGAATCTGTCCCGTTCTCTCCCACAACACCCCCTCATCTGGAACCTGAGCCTGTGTTTGGGGGGGGGGGGGAACAGGCGGTCAGGAGCAAGCCCCCTCCCCCATCATGCCCTTTTTATTTATTTTTGGTTTGGGGTCACCAAGTCATCCTGGTGGGGTGGGGGGACCCTACTAGCTGCCGTGGATCCAACCCGGGTCAGTCATGTGAAGGCCAGCACCGGCCCCGCTGTCCGATCACCCTGGCCTTCCCTCGTGCCCTTGATCCCCTCCTGAGAACGGGGCTCTGGAGCCCGCCCAAGCTGACCCTGCCCACACTGTGTGCCCCCCAAGCTGGTGAAGACGGCTGAGCTGCCCCCCGACCGGAACTATGTGCTGGGCGCCCACCCGCACGGAATCATGTGCACGGGCACCGCTTGCAACTTCGCCACCGAGAGCACCGGCTTCTCCCGCCACTTCCCGGGGCTTCGTGCGTCCGTGGCCACCCTGGCCACCCTCTTCCGCCTGCCGGTCTTCCGGGACTACCTCATGGCCCTGGGTGAGCAGGCGGGAACCCCTGTCCTGCCGGGCACTAGCCTGGGCCCCGCCTGGTTCTCTGTGGGGCAGGCCCTGGGCCCCCCCACGGACAGTCATGGTCCCCTTCCCCCAGGGCTGTGCCCCGTGAACCGCCAGAGCCTGGATTTCCTGCTGTCTCAGGGCCAGCCGGGGCAGGCTGTGGTCATCCTGGTGGGGGGCGCCCAGGAATCCCTGGACGCAATGCCCGGGGAGCATCGCCTGACGCTGCGGAAACGCAAAGGCTTTGTCCGCCTGGCGCTGAGGCATGGGTGAGTGAGCCCCGGACACCGTGGGGGGTGTGGGGTGACACTCTGGGCGCCCAGGCATTGGGTCCCCAAGGCAGCACAGCGTGTCCCTGAGTTGGTGCACTGATGCCCCGTGGGCACGGAGCTTGGTGACCCCTGCAGGCCTGGGGGTAACCAGGGACAGCCCAGAAGTCAGGTGCAGCAGCATATCCTGACACCAGGGGCCGAGCACCCCCCAGGCCGCATACCCCCCCCATCCCTCCTGGCCCTTGGTTCTTTGTCCAAGTCGGTTGAGATTCCCTGGTGTCCTCCCCACCCCCCTGGCATGTTTTTTTACCTGCACAGCGGAGCTAAGCCCTTCCGGAGAGGCGAGTCCAGCAGGTGGGCACAGACACCACGGCCAGCCTGGTCCTGGAGCTCCCCCACCCCTGGCCCACAGAACCCCCACACTTCCAAGCCCAGGACCCGCCTGGGGGAAACGCCCTTTTGTTGCAGCTCCTCGTCCGTTTCCCGCCTGCTGGCTCCACCTCAGGGTGCCCTGGACCCGACGCCCCCTCACCTCCCCATCACGCCCAGGCCAGCGAATCTCACATGCCCCTCTGGGGAGTGAAAGGGGCAGTGAAAGCCCCAGAGAAACCCCCCACAGACAAGGAGGCATCCGGAGGGGGAGCCCCACCCGCGTGGTGGTGACGTCATCCGATGGCGTAGAGGAGTGACGTGTGGTGCAGTGACGTCAACCAAGGCCCCGCCTTCCCGGTTCCGGGAAATCCCAGCCCTGCAAGGGCCTTTCTTCCCGAACCTTCTTTCAGCTGGTTGGGTGCCCCAAGGAGTGCCGTGGGAGGTGTGAGGGAGGGGCTGCAACCCTCTGGGGGTCCCTTTGCTCTCGCCCCCAGGGCCTCGCTGGTACCCGTGTACTCCTTTGGGGAGAACGACTCCTTCCAGCTCAAGCGCTTCGCCGCCGGCTCCTGGCAGCACGTGGCGCAAACGGCCTTCAAGGACCTCCTGGGTTTCTCTCCCTGCATCTTCTGGGGGCGCAGCCTCCTCTTCCCACGCATCTGGGGCCTGCTGCCCCTACCCGCACCCATCACCACCGTGGGTGAGTCCTGGGCCCAGGGCAGGCGTGGGGGGGGGGTTGCCCCGCAGCCCTGCCCACTGACTCTCTCTCTCTCTCTCTCTCTCTCTCTCTCTCTCTCTCTCTCTCTCTCTCTCTCTCAGTGGGCCGCCCCATCCCGGTGCCCCGGCGCTACCAGCCCACCGAGGCCGAGGTGGACCACTATCACCAGCTCTATATGGACGCACTGCAGCGGCTGTTCGAGGAGCACAAAGCCAGTTGCGGTGTCCCTGCCTCTGTGCAGCTCACCCTGGACTAGCCCAGCCTTCTTCCTCCCGACTTCTCCCAATAAAGCTAGTTCTCTCTCCCGCGGGAGAAAGGGGTGCCTTGGAGTTTGTGCTCTTGGGACCGGAGGCAGGGCGCTGGCCTAAGCCCACGTCTGACCCAGGTTCGATCCCTGGCACCCCATGCATGGTCCCCAAGCACCACTAGGAGGGATCCCTGATTGCAGAACCAGGTGGAAGCGTGGAGCACTGCCAGGTGTGGCCCAAAAAGCAAAAAATAAAAATAAGAATCCGTGCTCTTGCTCTAGAGGGATCCAGCCCAGGCAGTGAACCTGGACCAGGGGGTGCAAATACTCGGAGACTTCCGGAACACAGGTCAGGTATCACTGTTTGGGGATGTGGGACTTTGTCCAGGTCCTGATCAGTGCCATCTCGCTCACAGAGGTGGATTTTTATATGGGTCACCTCAGCTGTGCTCGGGGTTCAGGTCCACTCCCATCTGTACTGCATCCTGCCGTGTTGGGGAGAGTGGGGGCCATGTGGTACCCGGGACTGAACGTGGGCCTCACCCCTCTCAGGCACATCCTGGACCCCGCAGAGGTGGTGGTAACCTTGAGGTTGTGGTAAAACCCAGCAAACCTGGCACTAGTCACGGGGTTCAGCCGACTGAGCACCAAAAATGCTTCTATTGGGGGTTGGAGTGATAGTAAAGCAGGGAGGACTTTTGCCTTGCACATGGTCAACCTGGGTTTGATCCCCGGCATCCCATTTCGTCCCAAAACACTGCCAGGAGTAATTACTGAGTGCAGAGCTAGGAATAACCCCTGAACATCACCAGGTGTGACCCAAAAATCAAAAAAAAAAAAAGTGCTTCTGAAATGAGTGAGGTGCCCGGGGTGAGAAGCACAGGGTTTGGTGCTGAAACTCAGAACTCACAGATGCACAGTCACACACAATCACACAAACACAATCATATACTCACAATCATATACTCACAAACTTAGAACTCACAGACACACAGTCAAGCACAATCATATACTCACAATCACAAACTCACGTTCAATCGCACATACGCAACCACACACATACACAATCATACACTCACAATCACACAGATACACATCCACAATCACACATACACACAATAACACACACATACACACATTCATACACACACTCATATACACCACACACTCATACACACACTGTCTCACACACACATGCACTCATACACACCACACACAACTCATGCACACAGTCACACACATACACACTCATACACACTAACACACGCATCTATACTTAACACACACACACAATTGCTTTGGAGCTTCTGGGGCAATGTAGGTGCTGAGAGCAAGCAGAGGCAGATTCGTAGACTACGTGATGGTCCCACAGCCAAAGCCATAGAGGACTGTCCCTGAGCCACCTCTCCCCCTGTTGTGTTGTGTGTGTGTGTTGTGAGGTTACCTGTGCTGGCCTTACACCGCCTCGTACTGGGGTGGGGGGGGGGGGGGGGGCTTCCCCCCTGCCATCCTCCAAATGGCCACCAGAGGGCGGTCTCTACTCACACGCGAACCTGTCACTCCCTGCAGACCCTGAGCCAGAGGATGCCAGGGGCACCGCCCGCAGGGACGTGAGGGTGGGATGTGGGCGGGATGGGTGCAAGGAGCGGCCCCTCAGAGGGACGCAGGCAGCTGAGGACACTTGCCCCGCAAAGCAGACTGTCTTAACATTGGGTTCCCTTCTCTCCAGGAGCGGGGCTGGCCGGAGGGGGGCAGGGAGGGGGGACCTTGTTCTCCTTATCATCACAGGGAAATAATCTCACCCAGGTCTCAAGGTTGCCTGGGGGGAGCTTCTGAAACACAGCACAAGTTCCACCTACAGGACCACATGTCCACAAACTTTGGAGGCAGCCGGACACCCTGTGACTCTCTCCAATGTCTGCCCTGACCTTCGAGTTACTTTAGAACTAACTCCAGATTCGTGTGACTTCAGAGATAGGACAGCCCGGAAGGCACTTGTCTTGCACACAGCTACCCCAGGTTTGATTCCTGGCACCCGATAGGGTCTCCTGAACCCCAGGAGTGATCCCTGAGCACAGAGTCAGCGTGTAGCCCAACCCCTTCACCCCCGTTTTTAAAAATTAAAAACATTTAAAGTTTAGGGGCAGGGATGTATTTCAGGTGTAGGACACATGCTTTGTATATCTAAGACTCTCCCTTCCCAGCACTGCCAGTGCATCTCATAACAATGAAGGTAAAATCAACCAGCTAATCCGAAAAGCTGGACAGAGCATGAATGCACTGAGTGTGCTGGACCTTTTGACCATCTTAAGCAGGTCACATCCATGAGTTCCTAACGGTGCAGAAAACAGCCCCTGATTCCAGCCAAAGGATGCCAGGAAACCAACTCATTATTCTGAACAGTAGCCTAAGAAAAGGTCAAATACTTTATAATGTCTTTCCTTCACAAATGTTTCCGGGTGATTATAGAAAGAGGGGACAAGTTTCCTTTCATAGAGTTTCCTTGCTACTAAGGAAAAAAGAATAAAAAACATCATTATCTTGTCTTCTTGTGTTCCTAATGTCTGGCTGGACTTAAGTCTTGAGTGTCAGTGTCTGATAAGGGGGCAGAGTCATAATACAACAGGGCAGGCACTTGTCTAACGCAGCCTATCCGGATTCTATCCCCAGTATCCCTCATCGAGTCCCCAAGCACCACCAGGAGTAATAGTTGAGTGCAGAGCCAGGAGTAATAACCCCTGCACACTGTCAGGTATTGCCCCAAAAATAAAAATAAATCAATGCCTGATAAGATAATTCCTGTAAGACAATCCGATTTGAGCTCCAGTAGAAGAGTACAGCGGCACACAGCCCTTCTCTGCTAGAGAGAGAGCAAAGGGTGAGGGATCAAGCACTTGCCCTGTGATCTGCTGCCCCTGATTTGAATCTCTAGCATTGAATATGGTCCCCCAAGCACCACCAGGCGTTATTTCTGAGTGCAGAGCCAGGAATAGCCCCCAGCATCATTGGATGTGTGCCCAACCCAGAAACCATCCCCAAACCCTCTACCCTGGAAAGTGAAACCTGACTCTCAGCAAGAAAGCTATTGTGAGATCATTTACACTTATCCACTTTGAAAAACTCAGGCTCCAGGGTAGGCTCGAGCCTTGCCGGGGTGGCCCAGGTTCAAACTCCAGCGCAGCATAGCCCAACGGGAGGGGCCCCCAAGACCATCCCAAACCACAGAGCCACTGCCACCTGTGGCTCCAGAACAGAGAAGTTTAAAAAGGGAATGTCCTGCCACAGAGGCAGGGTGGAATGGGGGAACTGGGGGGTGGGAGGGATACTGGGATCAGTGGTGGTGGAGAATGGGCACTGGTGGAGGGATGGATATTCGATCATTGTATGACTGAGGCCCAAGCACAAAAGTGTGTAAGTCTACAACTGTACCTCATGGTGTTTCACTAATAAAAAAATTTTTTTTAAAGTGAAAAGAGGGGCTGTAGTGATAGTACAGTGGCGTTTCCCTTGCATGCAGCTGAACTGGTTTCGATTCCCAGCATCCCATATGGTCTCCCAAGCACCACCAGGAGTAATTCCTGAGTGCATGAGCCAGGAGTAACCCCTGTGCATCACCGGGTGTGACCCAAGAAGAAAAAAAGGAAAAAAAAGTGAAAAGAGGGGCAGAGCAAAACTACAGTGGGGAGGGCTCTTGCCTTGCACACGGCCTACCGAGTTTGATCCCCGGCATCCCATATGATCCCCAAAGCATCACCAGCAGTGATCCCTGAGTGCAGAGCCAGAAGTAAGCCCTGAATGTCTGAGCCTTTGGCCCTTGAGACTGGACTCCTTTGATCGATGACCAGTCCGGAGGCCAGAGGGGAGGGGAGGGGAGGGCATTTGCTGACAAACAGTTGGCCCAGGCAGGCTCTTTCCCTGGCATTCCATAGGGAGGGTCCCCTGAGCCCTACCAGGAGTGATCTCTGAGCACAGAGCCAGGGCTAATCCCTGAGAACCACTGAACGTGGCCCCCAACCAAACAAAAATGCCCAGTCCAGTGTCACTTTCCCTGGGGCAGACACAGATCACTGTCACTGAGCCATCCAGAGTGTCCATCCACTCCCAGGTTGTGCTGGACTTAAGCAGGCCACAGGGCTCCGAATCACCTGGCGCCATCCCTGCATGCAGCTGACCTGGTTTTGATTCCCAAGCATCCCATATGGTCCCCTGAGCACCACCAGGAGTAATTCCTGAGTGCTTGAGCCAGGAGTAACCCCTGTGCATCGCTGGGTGTGACCCAAAAAGGAAAAAAGAAAAAAAGTGAAAATAAGGGCAGAGCAAAACTGCAAACAAAACAAAAATGCCCAGTCCAGTGTCACTTTGCAGTGGACCAGACGACAGCTCAAAGGGTTCAAGGGGCCCTGGGTTCTGTCTCAGGCATCGCATGGTCCCTTGAGTGCAGCCAGGAGACATCCCAAACTCTGAACTGAGAGTAGCACCCCCCTGAAGGGTGGATCCCAAATCAATACAAAGATGAAAGGGCTGGGAGGAATCAGCACAGGATTAGGGACAGGGACCTGGGCCCAGGTGTTTGGTTTGGTTCAGTTTTGATTTTTGTGGAATCACAGTGAGGTGGGGCTGGAGTGATAGCACAGTGGTAGGGCGTTTGCCTTGCACACAGCCGGCCTGGCCGAGCCGGATTCGATTCCTCCCCGCCTCTTAGAGAGCCTGGCAAGCTACCCGTGATGTATCCAATATGCCAAACACAGTAACAACAAGTCTCACGATGGAGATATTACTGGGCCCGCTTGAGCAAATCGATGAACAACGGGAGGACTGTGACCGTGACCGTGACCATGACCACAGTGAGATACACAGTTTACACAATTACAAAGTTGTTCATAAATGGGTTTTGATCCTGTAGTGTTCCAATACCCCAGGCCCAGTTTGATCCCAGTTGCAACCATGGGTAGGTCTAGAGGCCATTGGAGGCCCTAAGAATGAGGAGTTGGGCCTGGAGGCCACAGGGCATACCTGGGGTATCCAGACTGCAGGACCTGCGCAGGCTGGCCAGTGCTCTCTGTGCTGTGCTATCACTCCAGCCCTAAGAAGCGGAAGTTTGTGGAGAATAAAGAGAGGAAGGGCTCTCTCTCCTTTTTTTTTTTTAATTTTTATTAATGAAACACCATGAGGTACAGTTGTAGACTTACAAATTTTTGTGCTTGGGTTTCAGCTATACAATGATTGCGTACCCATCCCTCCACCAGTGCCGATTCTCCACCACCACTGATCCCAGTATCCCTCCCACCCCCCATCCCCCCCGATTCTACCCTGCCTCTGTGGCAGCAGGGCATTCCCTTTTGTTCTCTCTCTCCTTTTGGGTGCTGTGGTTTGCAAAAGAGGCATTGAGTGGCAATCATGTTCAGTCTATAGTCTACTTTCAGCATGTATCTTCCATCCTGGGAGGATCCTCCCAACACCCTTTACTTGGTGCTCCCTTCTCTATCTGAGCTGCCTTTTCCCCTAGCATATGCGGCTGGCCTCAAAGCCATGGGGTGAACCTCCTGGTACTTATCTTGGCTATTCTTTTTTTTTTTTCTTTTTGGGTCACACCCGGCGATGCTCAGGAGTTACTCTTGGCTCTGCACTCAGGAATTACTCCTGGCGGTGCTCAGGGGACCATATGGGATGCTGGGATTTGAACCTGGGTCGGTCACATGCAAGGCAAACACCCTACCCGCTGTGCTATCACTCCAGCCCCTATCTTGTCTATTCTTGGGTGTTAGTCTCCTATTTTGTTACATTATATTCCCCAGATGAATGCAATCTTTCTATGTCTGTCCCTCTCTTTCTGACTCATTTCACTTAGCATGATACTTTCCATGTAGTACCACTTGTATGTAAATCTCATGACTTCATCTTTTCTGACAGCTGCATGGTACTCCTTTGCGTAGATGTACTAAAGTTTCTTTAACCAGTCATCTGTTCTCAGTAAGGGAATGCCCTGCCACAAAGGCAGGGTGGGATGGGGGATGGGGGGATGGGAGGGATACTGGGATCCGTGGTGGTTGAGAATGGGCACTGATGGAGGGATGGGTACTCGATCATTGTATAACTGAAACCCAAGCACAAAAATTTGTAAGTCTACAATTGTACCTCATGGAGTTTCACTAATAACAATTTAAAAATAAAGAAAAGAAAAGAAAAAAAAGAGGAAGGCTTTGTACCCATTCTGTTGACCAGAGAGATCTCTCCTCTCAGCTCCTGAGCCTGGCGGCTACTGTATGACTAATGCTCACCTCCTAGCTGCCAGGCTGGGCTAGGGTACCCCAACATTTCTAGGCAGATATTTGAGAACAGTGTCTGACATTTCCCTGGTCTGCCCCGCAGCTCTGGGCATCTTTTTTTCTTTTTCCCTAGGTTTTTTTTTGTTGTTGTTGTTGTTGATTATCAACTAAGTTTAAGATTGAAAAGAATGTGTAATAATCACCTTATTTTTTTAAAAGATTTTATTATTAAGAGGCTGGAGAGATAGCACAGCGGGTAGGGCGTTTGCCTTGCATGTGTACAACCCGGGTTCGATTCCCAGCATTCCATATGGTCCCCTGAGCACCGCCAGGAGTAATTCCTGAGTGCAGAGCCAGGAGTAACCCCTGTGCATCGCCGGGTGTGACCCAAAAAGCAAAAAAAAAAAAAAAACGGTTTTATTATTATTATTATTATTTTTTCTACGGCCGCAAAATTTTATTTGGCTTTCTGGGACAGATACATTTGCTTGATATTTAATAATACAAAAAAAGTCACATACATTCATTTCAAGAATTACAATATAAAAAAATATTCAACTCGAGAATGACTTTCAACATCTCAAGGGAAGGCACCACCTCAGCCCTGCGAAAGGTTCAGACTTGGGATTCAGGGGTCTTGGGAGTGAGGGGGGTTCTTTGGCGTCTTCTGGAACTTGCTCTGTAGGAAAACTCTGGGGACACACAGGCCTTCCTTCTTATTCACGGTCTCCCGAAACACGTACTCGTTCACCACTTCTTCATAATCTGCATCCCTGAAGAGTCGTGCCAGGAATTCGGCAGTGAAAAAATATGATCTGGTTCCGTCCTGGCGCACGTAGAAATTCTCTCCAAGCTTGCTGCCGGCTTTAAACCTGAGCATGGCGTGGTCATTGAGCCCATAGTCGCGAAACAACACTTTTACCTGGTTTCAGTACCTTGTAAATGTTCTGTAAGACACGGGGCATCTTCTCTGGGTGCACAGCTGAGAGCACAAATATCAGCGTAACCACATCCACTGAATCCGGGGGGACGTGCTCCGGAAGGTCGTCTTTCGTCAGGTCACAGTGGAATGCCCTGCATCTTTCGGTGCTGTAGAGAGGATTCTGCTTGACATACTCTACTGCTCTTGGAGAAAAATCACAGGCATAGGCAAAGATATTGGGATCTTCTTCCAAAAGAGGGAATAAACAATTACCAACACCACAGCCAGCTTCAAGTATAATCAACTTTTGATCTGCAAACTCCCTACACGATCTTAGCTCCTCAAACTCTCTGGTGGTCCAGTGTCGATCTTTGAAAAAATTAGTACTATTTCTCTTGTAAAAAAGATCCCAATTCTTCTGCACCTCTTTCTCCAACTTTTGCTGTTTAAAATCAGATACTACGATCTGGTCTCTTTTCAGTTTCTCCTCTTCTTCTGAGCTGAGAATCCGTGCCTGCAGGTCTTTCCTTTGCAGAGAAACCATCTTACAATGTGATGGTAAGTCATTCAACACCACTGAAGATGCATAACTAAGGAACCCAATCTGAGAGCAGACAGTGTGTTCTTGGAGGTAGTTCTTAGGCTGGGTTGGTGTACAGCTGATGTGGCACCTGGTGCTTGCGGGACAGAGCCCACCGCACTCATCCCTTAGCCGGGTCCATGCCGTGGCAACGGAAAAACGGTTTTATTATTAAATCAGTGAGATAGATCTATACAAAGCTGTTCATACTAGGTTTCAGTGATTCAGTGTCCAACACTCATCCCTCCTCCAGTGCACATTTCCCAGCACTAGTGTCCCCAGTTTCCCCTCCTTTCCATCACCTTCCCTTCTCTCCCCAGCTCTGGGCATCTTTATTTATTTATTTTTGTTTTTTGAGTCACACCCGGCAATGCACAGGGGTTACTCCTGGCTCTGCGCTCAGGAATTAATTACCCTTGGCGGTGCTCACGGGAACCATATGGGATGCTGGGAATCAAACCCGGGTAGGCTGCATGCAAGGCAAACACCTTCCCCCTGTGCTACTGCTCCAGCCCAGCTCTGGGCATCTTTGAGGTGAGTGAGCCCTTGGCAGTTCCTGGCTCTGTGGGGCTTGGAGAGTATTGAAACTCTCTTTGCCCACAAAGACTGTTTATGTTTTCTGGCTGAGGAAAATTGTTAACTCTGGCCCTATGCTGGCCTCTTGGCCTGTGAACAATCGGAAACAGTCACTCTTCGTCTCTGAGACATCGCAGAGCACAAATGCTATGAAAGTAGCAGCAGAGGGAGCTGGCTCGTAGGGGCGATAGGATGGAGTGTCTGCACAACTGAACAGGGAAACTGAGGGAAACTGAGGAAAACTCTTATATTCAGGTCCTGGTATGGAATCTATGGCATGGTTGGTTGAATGTCTCTGGGAGAGACCTCTGAGGGCCCCAAACAAACAAAACAAACACTGTCCTCCCATTGTTCAGCGATTTGCTCAAGCGGGCCCAGTAATGTCTCCATTTTGAGACTTGTTGTCACTGTATTTGGCATATCAACTACATCACGGGTAGCTTGCCAGGCTTTGCCATGCAGGCGAGATACTCTTGGTAGCTTGCCGGGCTCTCCAAGAGGGGCGGAGGAATCAAACCCGGCTCAGCCAGGCTGTCTGCGCAAGGCAAATGCCCTACTGCTGTGCTATCACTCCAGCCCATCTGAGGGCCCCAAGGGATAATAAATACCATGGTCATGCTCCTTGAGTATTTGGGCTCACGCATACCAGGCTGCAGTGTCAACAGTGGAGCTGCCGGGATGGCGCCTGGGTGTACGTGGGGCACCAGGGATCAAACTCAAGGCCTCCCGCCTTGTAAGGCAGGTGCTATCAACTTTGAGCCGTCTCCCCGCCCCCCTTATGCTATAATTCTGGGAGCGGCTCCAAGGTAACAGTGCGCTCCCTGACTTTGGACTGTTTCCGACACTTTTTCCTTCGGCCTCTTTCTTTATCTGCAAGACGAGCTGGGAGTGCTGAATGACAGAAAGCAGACAGGATGCCAGCCCAGTGCCTCGAAAGCGCCTTTCATTTCACTGTTCTTTTTGTGTGTGCTGAGGTCACAGCAGGCTGTTCTCAGAGGGCACCCCGGGGCTCTGCACTCAGGGATCCTATCTGGCTTGCTTGAGGGACTATAGGGGATGCTGGAGATCGAACCAGGGATGAAAGTGTCTGTTCTGGGGCTGGAGGGATAGCACAGTGGGTAGGCGTTTGCCTTGCATGCGGCTGACCTGGCTTTGATCCCCAGCATCCCATATGGTCCCCTGAGCACCGCCAGGAGTGATTCCTGAGTGCATGAGCCAGGAGTAACCCCTGTGCATCGCTAGGTGTGGCCCAAAAAATGAAAGAAAGAAAGAAAGAAAGAAAGAAAGAAAGGAGGGAAGGAAGGAAGGAAGGAAGGAAGGAAGGAAGGAAGGAAGGAAGGAAGGAAGGAAGGAAAGAAGGAAGGAGAGAGAGAGAGAGAGAGAGAGAGAGAGAGAGAGAGAGAGAGAGAAAGAGAGAGAAAGAAAGTGTTAGACGGAACAGTCTTCACCGCCGTCCTTCAAAGCCAAGTGGCGTTTCATTGGCCCAGGGAGACGTCTGGAGGCGGGACTTACCGTGAGATCTGGCTTCTGACTGGTCTGAACATCTGGCGAATTGTCCACTTCGACCGGGGCAAATGCTGGATTTGCATTTGCCCCAGTCGAGGGATTCTGGACCCAGAATGTTCTCCTCCTTGGAGCAGGTGGCCTGGGTGCCATGGTGACCGTGCCTCCTTTTCAACAACTTGGCGCTTCCTTCCGTATCTTGACATTTTAAAGCATTTTTCCCCATCGGTGAGATCAACAGTTTTCATACTCAGCGGGCGGGTGTAGGGTCCGGGAGGGCGCTGGCCCTGCAGGCGCCTGACTCTGGTTGGATCCTCGGCATCCCATACACCCTGAGCACCACCAGGAGGGATTCCCCAGTGCAGAGCCTGGAGTAACCCCTGAGCATCGCCAGGTGCGGCAAAAAAGCAAACTTCAGAGGGTGGAAATCCAGGACTCCAACTCTCCCAGTGGCTCAGCCAGTGACATTAATGTCTGGAGTCACAGTTGTCCCCGGGGAAGGTGTCAGGGTGTTAGTGGTGGGGGAGGGGGAGCCGCATTAGACCTTTCCTCCCTCCTACTGCTCCACCGCAGCCTGGCTCCCTCATGGTCGATGACCTCCAGCCACTGACCCCTACAGCTTGCATGTCCCAGTGCTGCTCATGACCTCTGAGGGGCTTAGTGTCCCCTGAGCTGGTACTGCCAGGAGACAGCCACCAGGTGCCCCCGGTTTCTGCCCTGCTGACCTCCGGCTTCGGTTGGGGTATCTTTTCTGCTTTCCCTGTTTCCAGAGTCTCGTTCCTATGACCCCCATTTCGCACCACCCAGGAAACAAGACATCTCAGCAGGGACATGGCAGGGAGTCCCCGCTTTAGGTCACTGGTCCTTTCCAGTAGCCAGAACACCCCTCTCAGTATTCCCCTATGGGGGCCCAGCCACGAGGCCCCAGCTGGACCTGAGTCTGCTCCACATCTGGGCGGGGTTTCCTTGGCACCATGGGGACCAGGACCCTCCGAGCGCCCCAGAGCGGGATCCCGCATGTGGCTGTGGCACAGACCCCATGACGGCCTTTGAACTCCAAGAGGAGACTCGATGGCACCGTGTGATGCCCACGAGGTACCCGAAAAGGACCCAGTGCCCCCCAGCCCCCAACATACCGTTGCTTTCTGTAACCCGACTTCCCCACCCGCCAGGTAGGGTAAGACGGGTATGGGCCAGAGGAAGTGGGGGCTAGAGCTTCTCCAGCCCCCAGAGGAGGACGGGGGCTTGGGGGCGCGGGGTTGGGGTGGAGCAGTGCTCTCAACCAAGTGACCTAGGTATTCTGACGTTTTTCTCACCAGCCCTTGTCTCACCACGTCTCTCACACCCCTCCCCAAAGTTGGGTGCCCAGGGGGGTGGTCGCCAGTCAAACGGTCAGCTATTTGGGGAACGCCCCTCTCACCCACTCCCCTAGGAAAAAACTTCAGGGCAATACCTTCTTCAACGACAGCGACCCTTCTTCGGAGTACCCCTCAACACCTCGTGGTCTACTTCCCCACTCCCTGACCCGTCCCTCTTGGTCACCCCTCCACCGCCAGGGCTAGTTTTCGGGTCTCTGCGCTCAAGCCGCCTCAGCCCCGCGCCCCGCCCCGCGCCCTGGGGACCAGGGGGCGGGGCTCGCCACTTTCTATTTAAGGGCACCGGGAGGAGGTGAGCGCGAGGTGCCACCTCGAGCGCCCACATCTCGCCCCGTCCCGCCTTTGTCTCTTTGTCTCCGTCGCACTCGGCCGGGCTCCCGGATCCTTCCCGTGCCGCCCTCCAACCCCCACCCCGAGTGGCGGCCGACCTCACGCGCGGGCTGCAGTATCTCAGGTGTGTGGGGTGCGGCGGCGGGAAGTGGGGGGGTTCCGGCCGGTGGTGGTCCTGGTTTGCCGTGCTCCACGCTGAAGAGCCCCGTTCCTGCGGATGGTCTGGGGAGAATGAGAGGGGAGGGTCAGGTCGCAGCCGCTGCCCCTCTGCGGGGTGCCTGGACCAGGTCCCCCGCCCCCCTCCCATAGCGCCCCCAGAGTCTCAGGGACCTCTGTCTGGACCCCTAAGGGAGTGAGCCCGCAAGAAGAGTCCAGGGTGTGGGTGCTGGGCCAGAAGATCCGTTAAACCAGCAGGGAAGGGACCCGCTTTCATTTCAGTGCTTGCTGGACCCCAGGTTTAAGAATCTGCTCCCAGCACCACCAAGGGAAGAAGCAAAGATAAATGCCTAGAAAGGGAATTGAATTACTGACTCTTCCTTCCCTGTGAGTTTGGGGACTGGCACCCTCTTAAAATAATCCCAGGGGGCTGGAGCAATAACATAGTGGGTAGGACGGGTTTGGTTCCCAGCATCCCATATGGTCCCCCCAGCACCGCCAGGAGTAACTCCTTAGTGCATAAGACAGGAGTAACCCCTGGGCATCGCTGGGTGTGACCCAAAAAGCCAAAATAATAATAATAATAATAATAATAATAACAAAAAACCTGAAGACATCCTTTGGGATGGGCTAGCAGGGCAGAGAGGAAGGGGTGAGGCTACTGGTGTGATGCATTCACACCACAACATTTTCCCATTGTGACCCCTTAGGGGAGCTGGGATTTCCCAGCATCAGATAGCTGGGCGGTACCTTGATGGTCCTCATCACCCACAGAGCTGGGCACCAGCAGTGTCCCAGCTGAGTTTACAGCCTGTGTGTGTGTGTGGGGGAGGAGGGTCCTCTGCCCTCGCTCTGCAGGCTGGGTGTGGGATAGCTTCAGCAGCCTCCCTGCCCGCCTGGGTTCCAGAACTGTCATTTCTACCTTCATTTCTAGTTCTGCTGCATCTGAGTTGCCCTGAGCAAATCTTCACCCCCTGGGGCCTCACTCTGAAATCTGGGGAGTTCCAGGGTTTGGGTTGGCCCCCAGGGCTCTCTGGGACCAATGCGGACACCCAGCCCCTACCACCTCCGTTTCTAGGATTAGCTGGGAGGGTGCATGTACATTCACACCAGTGAGAAGGGGCTCGGTGCAGGTCTGATTTTGAAGCCTGTTTGTAACTAGGCTGTGTTTACATAAGCGGTGCTGCTGACACAGCTGATACCACCTGTCCTCCTGCCCCAAACTGGGTCATGTTCTTGTTCAATTGATTTGAAGGGGGCGGAGCCAGGAGATCGCTTCAAAGGCACATGTTCAGCAGGTGCAAGGCCCCAAGTTCCATCCCTGGGACAAATTTGTTTTGTTCCTTTGCCAGGCGGGTGCGGGGGAGAGGGGAGGTGGAGGAGCACCTGATGTTGCTCAGGACTTACTTCTGGCTCTGCACTCAGGGATCACTTATGGTGGTGCTCGAGGGGTTGAACCCGAGTGGGCTGCGTGCAAAGCAATGGCCCTACCTATTGTATTCTTGGTCCAATCCAGCCCTGGACAAGGTTGATCCTGGGCACGGTATACCCTTCCTAGCACCACCAGGAATGGCTCTGGTGGTCCCCTGAATTTTGAGGCTTGATCAGTGCCACATTGTTGGGCCCCAGAGTGTCAAAACTTCCTTCTCAGTGGGCCCCTGGACTCTCCCAGCACTGCTTAGAAGCACCCCAAATAAAATCATATCCAAAAGTCAAACCAAGGGGGCTGGAGCAATAGCACAGAGGGTAGGGTGTTTGCCTTACACACGGCTGACCCGGGTTCGATTCCCAGCATCCCAATATGGTCCCCCAAGTACCGCCAGGAGTGATTCCTGAGTGCAGAGCCAGGAGTAACCCCTGAGCATTGGCTGGGTGTGACCCAAAAAGCAAAAAAACAAACAAACAAAAAAAAGTTTGTCTTAGTCTCCACCAAGTGGCTGGTATGTGAGTCCCCAGTTTACTGATTAATGAGACCAGTGTGTGAAGGGAGTTATCCCTGACCGAAAGCCAGGGCAATACTTGGCTGACTGGGGAGAGCGATCTGAAGAGCTGATAGAAGAAGGAGTTATCTCTCTGACCCCATCTTTGGTTCTGAGGAGCCAGAGACCAGAGTTGACTGAGCCCAAAGGCAAACTTTGAGGAGCTGGAAGAGAAAGCCCACAGGAGAGATGGGGAAGCACTGGAAGAAAGACATGAAGCAGAAGAGGAAGCTGAAGAATCCCTCTTCAGGAATCACTCCGGGAAGAGCTCGCCACTATACATGGTGCCAGGGACTAAACTAGGGTTGGCTGTGTGCCAGACAAGTGCCTACCCCCTGCACTATCTCCCCAGTGCCCCAACAGGACCCACTTCAGAATGATCAGGACGTGGCTCAATGGGTTGGGTGCAGACTTTGCACGCAGGAGTCCCAACATGGCCTGGTCCCCAAACACTGCTAGGAGTGACCCCTGAGAACCAAGAGGGAAATAGCCCCTGAGGATGGCCAAGTCTGCCTACTCCGCACCCCCTCAGAAAAATGATACAAGAGGATCACCTACATTCAGTAGGGCTGAGACAAGAAGGGGCACTTCTGTTAGAGACTCTGATTTCCATACTGGGTTCTCTCTTTTCTGCAGAGGAAGGAAGGAGGAAACTCACTGTCAGGAGGTCGCTATGCCCCTGGATGAGGAGCAGGAGATGCCAGATTGGGGCTTCAGGCTAAGATGACTGATCCTACGGCGCGAGTGGGACCCTGAGACTGAGTCTGGTCCACATCAGGGCCTGGGGCAGAGGCCGAGCCTTGGACTTCGTGTTGGCCAATGCAGAATGCGATTTGGGCTTGATGCTGGAGTCTCCCGGGCAGTCTCCTGTGGCCTGGACTACCTTCCCGACCACCACCGTAGCTGGCTCCAGGATCCCCGGCAGAGCGATGAGAGACGGGGGAGCAGGGCCCGGGTGAAAAAAGGTCAGGCCACGTTTGGGGGCGTGGAGCCCAGGAACGAGAGGAGGCGAACCTTCCTCTCCCTCGTTGACCGAACTCACCCACCAAAAGGACCTGGAGCTCGGGGAATAAGCTCTCCAAGGGAATCCAGGGAAGAAGCAGCGGGGGCGTGGCCAGTTCCTGGGGGGGCGGGCCAAGGAAGTGGGCGTGGCTTGCCCAGGGACCTAATGAGCCTGCTGGAGTTGGAGCATCCGCGGAGATGGGAAAGACACCCCTCCCCTCCCCCCGCCCCCCCCCCCCCCCCCCCCCCCCGTTCATGATCGACCGTTCCTCCGGCTCTGGAATCTGGGATGCAAGTGTTGAAAAGTGCTCAGGAAGAAGAGGGAGAAGGCGAGCCCTGAGAGCTCCGAGCCGGAGGCGGGGAGGGGACCTCCTAATGGCCTCAGTCTGTTGGGGAGTTCCCTAGCCCTGGGAGGCACGGAAAGACCAGACAGACAACGTTCCTGCAGGAATTTAAGCGGGGTTTTATTCAGACCAGCATGCTGGGGCTCTGCAACATACCCAAGAGAGGGCAGAGGCTGGGAGCCTCGAACTCAGAAACAGATCACTTTTTTATGCAGTTTGAGAACAAAGACCACATATTTTGCACATACATGTTTTGCTAGATTCCTTGCGGTTTTTCTTGCAGTATTTCGACCCAAACATCTTGACCCGGTCACATAGTTTCAGTTTCCAGAATGGTCAAAACACTCTATCTATCTTTAAATAGTTATGCCTAGCCCATACCTTACACATCTACTGGGTTCAATCCAATTTTGTAACCTCAAGGCTGCTGAACTGTTTACAGAAAGCAATTTTTGCAAGTTAATTAACTCCTTTCTAGCCTTCCTAGCACCTTTCAAGTCCTCAGATTGCTCCGGAGTGCATGTGATGGATGAGGGTAGAGGGGCTTGGCGCCCTGGGAACGCGGCGAGGGTGAGGCCCGGCTGTTGCAGCGTGTCTGCTTGCAACTGGTCCAGGGACAGCACCCTGGGGTCAAGGTAGTCTGGCTCACCAGGAACGACTCCATGGGCCCCGGGGAGCTCAAGAAATACAGCCTGATCACCACGCTGGTGAGAAGGACGAGGGAGCTCTCAGGGCCAGACCTGTCCCTGGGTAATAGGGCCAGACCTGTCCCTGGGGGATTACCCGGGTTCTCCTGACACCCCACAGCCTGGACAATCACTGGCTCCTTCTCTACCACTTTTTTTTATAAGGTAGTTCACAACATTTGATTACATTTAATATTCTCTGCCACTTCTACCGAGTGGGGCAACCTGAGCTCTGCTCTGGACACCCAGCTTAATTCTAAACCCTTCAGCTCAGAGGTCAAAAGCTTCTGACTTCCAGCAGCAGAGTCCCCAAGAACTCAGGCATCCCCAGGCCCCCCGGGGCCCTATCTTCCTCCTTCTGCTGCCCACAGGAACTAAGTTGCATTCTGGAGTCTGTTCCTTTTTTCCTGCCTCCCCGCCGGGTGTGCCAGTCTCCCATTGCCCACTCCTTTCACTTTCGGGACACTGCTCCATACAGATCACCTTTCCGGGGATGCAGGGACCTGAGACCTGGCCCCTGACTCCCCAACACCCCACTCTACCTGCCCAAATCGGTTCTCCTGAGGAACCAGGTGGGGTGCAAGGTGGGAGTGGCTGTCTAGAGTCGCAAACCCCCCTTGCCAGCTTTTCCGCTGCCGTCCAGTGCTCACTAGTGCATCCCTCCCCCCCACCCCCAGGCATCCTTTTAGTCCAAATCAACGTTACTGTGCTGCGGGCCTTGGGGACCTCCTCAACTCTGCTCACCAAAGGCAGGCGGGAACTCCCGCTGTCGCCCTCTGTGCAAGCAAGATGTGTTTCCGGGTGGAACCTTCATCCAGGAATGTCCAAGCAAGAGTAACCTGGACTGCTGGCCACCAAGGGCCTAGAATGGCGTGTGGATAACTGCGCACACCTGTGCGTCTTCACACTGCATGCGTCTCTTCTCCATCCTGCACTTGGCATTGCCCCAGTGACCGATGCCTTGGGCAGGGACGGCTTCGCTAGCACCTACAGCGCCAGACCCTGCCTCAGTGTCATGTGCCAGCTCTTCCTGGCGCCCCAATTGTGGTCACAGCTGGCTGACTTTTCCTTGTGCCCAGTTGTGGTCACAGCTGGCTAGGTCGGTTTGGGATTGGAGCCGGTCAAGGGTTATACTGAATTGTACCTGTAGAGAACGATATCTATGAACAGCACTTTAGACCCACCCTTTCCAAAGAGCCCCGCCCCAAAATAGGCAAGTCTCTTCCAGAAACAGACAGACCCCGCCCCAAACCGGAATCCCCGCCCAGAAACGTGGAGGCACCGCCCCCGAAGGAAAGCCCCGCCCCTAATTAGACAAGCCCCGCCCTGCCTGGGCTCTGGGCTCCCACCACTCTGCTCACCCAGTGCGAGTTTCGCCTCCTTTCCCCTTTATCTTTTTTTTTCTTCCCTTTTTTGGGTCACACCCAGCAATTCTCACGGGTTACTCCTAGTTTTGCACTCAGGAATTACTCCTGGCAGTGCTCAGGAGACCATACAGGATGCCGGAGATCAAACCCTGGTCGGCCGCATGCAAGGCAAATGCCCTACCGGCTGTGCTATCGCTCTGGCTAATCCCCTTTACCTTTCTATCTGCCGGCTTGCTTATAGCGCCCTCAAGGGCCACGCCCTGACAGCTCAGGACGGCAGACTTGGGGGAGCTTCTTGCTTGGAGCTTGTCAGCCATAGTGGGTTTCCACTAGCCAAATCTCGGCAGTTCAACGTAGATTTCTAATCGAGACCCTACAGAGCCAAGAAAGACCCCACAGAGCAGTGGGGAGAAGGCCTGCTGTGAATGTAGCATAGGGTGTGGATGATCATTTTCGAGGGTATATACAGACACATTTATTTTATTCATTAAATAAAAATCAACCCATTAGGGGTTGGAGCGATAGCACAGCGGGTAGGGCGTTTGCCTTGCACGCGGCCAACCCAGGTTCGATTCCCGGCATCCCATATGGTCCCCTGAGCACTGCCAGGGGTGATTTCTGAGTGCAGAACCAGAGTACCCCTGTGCATCATCAGGTGTGACCCAAAAAGCAAAAAAAAAAAAAATCAACCCATTCTATGATCAAACCAGTTGAGGGAAGTTTGGTGGCTTCTTTCTGAATTATTTCTCTGGGGGCTGGAGAGATAGCACAGCGGGTAGGGCGTTTGCCTTGCACACGGCCGACCTGGGTTCGATCCCTCTGCGCCTCTCCGAGAGCCCAGCAAGCTACCCAGAGTATCTCGCCTGCACGGCAAAGCCTTGGCAAGCTCCCCGTGGCGTATTTGATATGCCAAAAACAGTAACGAGTCTCACAATTTGTTGTGAGACGTTACTGGTGCCCGCTCGAGCAAATCGATGACCAATGGGAGGACAGCGCTACTGTGCTTGCTTGGAGGGTGTCCACAGGCTGACCCTGTCTGTAGCCGGGACCAGGCTGAACTCTGGCTAAACGCCCCAGCTTCTCTCGTCTGACCCCTCGTGGCTGCAAGAGGCATCTGCGATAGAACCGTCTCAGCCGGGAGAGCCAGGTTTTGACTCAGGTGGTTCTCCTCAAGCCCCCAGACTACCTCTTTGCCGTGCTCTCAGCCTCCTGTACCTCTAGATGTCCTCTCCTTCCTTTTCTGGACCCCGTTAGGACACTTGAGCCCAGACCATCTGTTTCTTAGTTTGTTCTGCCTCTCCAGCCCCGCCCTGCCCCCACCTCTTTATGTCATAGGGAGAGACCCTACACATGTAGGGATGTACATGGGTGTACAGTGCTTTCACCACGCACCCTTCTGAGCCCGTCTCTCTCTCACCCTGGTTTCCTCCCACTCTTCATGGGAGTTTGCTGTTTGGCGGGCTCAGTTCCCAGCCCCCAGCCCGCAGCGGAATGTGGGCTGTCCAGCCAAAGAATCTGGCCAGAGGAGGGCAGGCCCCTCCAGTCAGAGCAGAACTGTCACTGGATTCTAACCCTGAGTCTTCTAGTGCGACCGGAACCCCCAGTCTCCAGCTATTTCTGCACACTACTCCCGTCCTCCAGTTGCTTTCTGCTGTTTTGCACTTTGAGGTCCTTTATTTGAAAGGCCCCAGTTCCAGCTGCCTCGGATCACACGGTTTCCTACTCTGGGTTGTCCTACTGCAGAGGGAGGGGAGAGTGCCTCAGCGATCAGAGTGACTCCCGCGTCACCAGCTGTACCCGGGAGCCTGGCAGAGCAGAGAATCCAGGCATCCCCGGCTGGAGCTAGCCTTCGGACCTCTGCCCCGGACGCTGGGAACTGGAAGTTTGGAACTTCTGGTTGGGCTGGGGGACTCACAGGCTCTGACGGGGCTGGAATTCAAGTCGTGAGCAGAGGAGGGCGCCAGAGGTGGGAGAAGGTGGGCAGAGAGAGAGAGAGAGAGAGAGAGAGAGAGAGAGAGAGAGAGAGAGAGAGAGAGAGAGAGGAAGAGAAGAGGAGAGAAGAGAAGGAGAGGAGAGAGAAGGGAAAGAGAGAGGGAGAGGAAGAGAGAGAGAAGGGAGAGAGAGGAGAGAGAGAGAAGGGAAAGAGAGAGGGAGAGGAAGAGGAGAGAGAGGAAGAGGAGACAGGAGAGAGGGAGAGGAGAGAGAGAATGGAGAGAGAGGGGAGAGAAGGGACAGAAAAAGAAGGGAGAGAGAGGAGGGGGAGAGAGGGAGAGGGGGAAGAAGGGAGAGAGGGGGGAGAGAGAGAGGACGGCCAGCGCCCCCCACTCCCACTCCCCCCAGCTCCGACTTCGCGGCTCAGCCCCTCTCCTTGGGCTTGGCTGCCTCCCGCGCCTGACCACGCCGCCACCCGCTCCCGGGGTCCCTCCAACCGCAGCTGTAACGCAATAAAACGGACCCTTGGCCCACCCTCTGTGTGTGTCTCACTTCTCAGTGGGGAGGCAGAAGATGCCGTCTCCGGCTTCCCGGCAGCCTGTGTTCGGGAAGATCCGCAAGCCCGGTGGCAGTGGGGCTAATGACTTCCTGGAGGGGAGCCGGGGAGGGCTGCGGGCCCAGCGCACCCCCCGCCCCCGCCCCCGGCGAGCAGCAGCAGAAGCGCTTGCTCAGACCCGGAGGCGGGCGCCCGCGCCGCGCCCTCTCCAGCCCGGGGCTTGGCTTGGCTTTGGACCCGGGAGTCGTTCTGCCACACCAGAATTCTCTGGACTCTTCTCCCAAGTTCCCCTTGGCAGCCAGCGTCCCTCAGCGCCACGATCCAGGCATCTAACCCCTCCAGCTCTCGGGCCCCGGGGCCAGCGCGCTCGCTCTCCCCCTGCGGTGGGCACCGCACCCGGGCGAGAAGAGGTGGGCGCCGCCCCCCGGGAACTGAGCTCCGGAGCGGCGCGGACTGCCATCCCGACGAGGGCCACGCGGGGGCGCCAGGACGGTGCGGACGCGTGCGAGGCAGCGCACGGTCGTGGTTTCGAGTGTGAGTGCGTCTTTGTGTGTTTGCGTTTCTGTACATATGTGGACGAGTCGGGGGTGGGGGTGGACTCTGGGTAAGATGGGTGCGGGACAGCGCGCCTGGGGTGCCCCACGATCCGCCCCTTTGAGTGGCTTTTTTGAGAAGGACTGGGCTTGGTATGTCACCAGCTTCCGTGGACGGGGGGAACGGGAGAATGTGTGTCTCTGCGTGGGGACCCGCGGAGCCCTTGGGTCTCAGAAACCCGTTTTGGATCCGGAAGTCAACAGTCCTTCAGGGTTATGATTTATTTTCCTCTTGCTGTTTTTAAAACCCTTCCCACCATCCGGTGGAGGAGTCAGGGCTGTGTCAAGACCACATTCCCCCCTTCCGTTCATCCTTCTTCAGCCTGGGTCGGGGAGACCCTGCTGGGTTAGGTGTGACATGTGTGTGAGTGGGTGTGTCAGGGGTGAGACTGTGGCTGACAGCCGACTGTTGGGAGGAGGCTGGTTCCGAGCCATTTCTTCCTCCTCTCCATTTGTGGGGTCCATCTTGGTATGTGTCTGCCTCTGTCTCCCCCCATGGCTGTCTCTCCATGTCTCTCCTCATCTCTGTCTCTTGCTCTCTCTCTCTCTCTCCATTTCTTGGTGACTCATCTCTGCGGCTTTGCCCTCCTCCGACTTGCTGGGTCTCCCTCCCCCCTCAGGAGTGGGTGGGGGCGTAAGGGATTGAGATCTTGGGGTTGAAAGGCACAGTGAGCACCCCCTTCCTCTTGCTCATCACTCTCAGACTCACCAGGGCCCCCAACCCTCTTCCAGTCTCTTTCCCAGGCTTCCCCACCCCACAAAACTGGGGACAGAGAATTAGGCATTGAGGTGTTCCAATTCTAGGGCCATTTTCAGGGTGGACCCTCAGCACCCTCTTTCGGCTCAAAGTGGGGACCCCAGCCCCACTCCTAGAGTGCCCCCTTCCGGCCTCCCTCCCCCCATCGCTGACGCATTGGAAGGCTGCAGAGGTGAGTCACCAGTTGGGGGAAGGGAAAGAAAGAGGGGATGCTAAGCTGGGGAGCACAGACCCTCTTTTTCTCTCCCAAACCTTTTCAGCGGAAGTACCTAGCACCCCTGCGCCCCTCCCCCTTTCCAGACCTTCAGCCTGGATTGCTGGTGGGCTAGACCCCGTCTTCCCCAGGTACCCTCTTGGAGAGGATGGGAGAGTGAGGAACAAAGACAAAGAGAATTTCTACCACTCGGGGCGACCACCAGGCTGCTCCACTAGGCCCCCAGCTCTAGATCCTCCATTCCGTTCTCTTCCCTGTACCCCCACTTCAGCCTTGTCTTTTTCAGAAGCCCCTAGAGGCAGAGGGAGATGAAGGAGGGCATAGCCCCTCTCTATGAAGTAGGGTGTCTGTCAATGACCCAGGCAGGGAATTGGGATGCAAAGATGTAGCAAGAGACCCAGAGAGAGACTCAGACTGGGGCAGCACCGGTTCAGATTGGAGATTCACCAAGAAGAGCCAGGCTGGCGATTCACAGGTGCTCACACAGTCACACACACACACACACACACACACACACACACACACACACCGTCATACGTACACAGTCACACAGGCACACACACACGGTCAGATGCACACACTCACATACACACACAGCCACGCAGCCACACAGGCACTCCTGCATTGAGTGCCTGGGATCTACCTGCTTCCCCTCCCCCACCCAGGATGTGCTTTCTGAGAAGCCCCCTGGGTTGCCAGGTTTGAGCAGAGGAAGGAAGGGTTGGGAGGCTGGGGTGAACACTCAGAAGGCAAGAGGCAAAGACTTGTCCTGGGGAGTTAGGCTGGATCCTGAGATTTTCCTGCGGAGGAATTTAGAGGGGCAGGTGGTGGTGGGGAGGGGTGGGCAGGAGTCGTGGGGTCCAGCCACCCACATGACCTCTAATGAGCGTGGTGGGCGTGGAAGGATCCAGGAAAAGGCACACACATGTAAGACCCAGGATAGATGTTGACATATCCAGCCAGGCACACCCTTTCCTCAGCAGCCGGTGCCCAGACCAGAAGCCTGCAGTGGCGCCCACCCTCACAGGTGCCCATGGGGGCCGGGGGGACAGGGCAGAGCCAGCCACACTTTCGTTGGGACCTGGGAACAGAGAATCAGGCGCTCTAGTGCTTACCCCTGCCATCCACAGCTGCTGAAACACACCTTTGGTCCCCCCCCCTCCCGCCTGTTTCATCAGCCCTGCATGCACACGCTCACATACACACACAGGCACAAGGATTCACATGTACACAGGGCGGCGTGCGCCCCAGCATGGCACACCAACAGCTCCCCTCGGCTCCTGTCCCCCACGTCTAATACCAGGTCTCTAAGCCCTGCAGTCCCTCACGCCCCCCCCCCCCGCCCCCCACCTGCCTTCCCCTTTCCTTCCCTCCTGAAGGGCTGCCCCTCCCCCTGCAGATGTCATCTGGGTTCTGTCCTCTCCGGGAAGGTGACGTGACCCACCGCCCCACTCCAGTGCTCTTGGCAAAGCTGAAGGCAGAGGCAAAGCTGAAGGGAGAGGAGGAAGGGGGTGTAGGGAGCCCCTGGGACCAGGGGAAGGTCCTAGATTGTGGTGGGGGTGGGGGATGGGGGCACTTAGACCTTCCTAGCCCCCCCTCTTTGGCATCTCAGCACCTTGTTTCTCAGATTCCTGCCGCCCCCCCCCCACCTTTAGCCTGTTTCTTCGACCTGTTCCAGGCTCCTTCCTGCCTCTCCCTCCTGCCCCCATCCCTTCCCTCTTTCCTCGCTCTACTCCTCCCCACCTCTTTCCCCGCAGAGCTGATGGGTTTTCTTCTGGGAAAGTCGAGCCACTGATGGAGCCGAGAAGTCACTGCTGGCTCTAGAGGGAAAGCACGTGAGTGTGTGTGTGTGTGTGTGTGTGTGTGTGTGTGTGAGAGAGAGAGAGAGAGAGAGAGAGAGGAGAGAGTGAGAGAGAGAGAAAGATGGGGGAGGGGGGTGGCGGTGGTGGTCAGTACCAGGAAGAGGTGGGGAGGGGGCGCAGGACGGACCCTTCAAAGTCTCAGCCCTTGACCCCGCCTGCAGAGTCCTAGGGCACTGACGCCCTGCATGTGCCCATGGGCACCCGTGTCTGCAGTTCTTGTGTGTCTGGTGTGTGTCATTGTCACTCCCCCTCCCTTTCCCTGCCCACGCCCCCGCACGGCTCCCTGCCTGCACCGCAGCCCCCTCTGGCCTCCCTCCCTCCTTTTCATTCCTGCAGTGTCGGCTGCCCCCCCTCTTCCCTGCCCCCTCCCCATTTCCGTCCTGTCCCCCCAACCCCCCGCCCACGGCTGGTCTCCCTTCACTGGACAGGCGAGCTGATGGATTCTCTTTGCGCAATCTGTGCGTCATCGCCCCCCCCCCCCCAGCCTCAAGCTGTCCAAGCCCCCAGCCCCAGTCCCTCTGGCAGGAGACGGGGACTGGGGGGGTCTGGGGGTAGAGGGGGGAATCTCTGACATTGCATTCTAACCCCCATCACATTTCCACCGTTCCCTTTAAGCGGTAGAGAGAGTGGGGGCTGAGTCACCCCCCCCACCTGCGCAACCCCCTCCCCACCTGGTCTGTTCTCGCCCTCCAAATGTCCTTTGGGGGGGAGCAGCAGGGGGGGAGAGAAGCTGGAGGAGGATAAGGAGGGGTGGGTTGAGAAGGGGCGCCGCGGGAGGGGGGGCACCAAGATTTGCTACGGAGTCAGCTGGACAGAAGGACGGACACACCTTTTTCTCCAGACACGCACCGACCGTGAACAGACACGACTCGGGGACACACACATCCTCAGTCTTTCCCTTTTCTCTTCCGACTCGGACCCTTTCAGACGGAATTAGCAAGACCGCAAGATCCGCCCATCTGCCCCGGCCGGGGACCGGCACCCCGCACCGCAGATCGCGGACAGCGCCCGCAGGCGCGCAGATCCGTCCCTCTGGTCAGGTTCACGCCGTCCTTGGTCGTGATCCCCGTAGCCCGTGCGGCCGGGGCTGCGAGCCCGGGCCCCTGCTCGGTGCGGAAGCCTCATCTGCCCCCCTCCCCAGTATAGATCTCTGACTGGTGCCCAGTCAGACACTGGGAGCGCCCCCACCCTATTCCGCTCGGCGCCGCGGGCTTCCGCTGCTGCAAGTTGCTCTGTAACCCACCCTGCCCCCAGCGGCGCCTCTGCGTCCACCATCCATTCATTCTCCCATTCATTCATTCATCCTTTTCTCCTCGTCCCTCCTTCATTCATTCGTAGCCCCCTGCCCCGCCCGTCTCGGCATTTCATTCATTCGTTCATTCATTCATTCATTCATTTCCCCGGCGCCGGGTTAGCGCACGCCCCTCCAGCCGCGGCCCCGAGAGCGCAGGCGCGGGCCGGGAGAAGCCGGCGTCCTCCAATCGCGAGGCGTCCTCTCGCCTCGAGGCGCCCGCCCGCTTCCCCATGAATGAACATTGACGTCAATGGGGCGGGGCCAGACCACGTGACCCCGCGCGCTCCCCTTTATAAGGCGGCAGAGGCGCGGGCGCTGTCCAGCGTGCTGAAGCCGGAGCAAGCGAACAGCCGGGAGTCGCGTCGACCGAGCGGAGCCCAGCCCCAGCGGACGTCAGATCTCGCCCGTCGCCCGTACCCCAGCCACCGCTCCGAGCCGAGGCGGACGCGTCCCGATCGTCCCCTGTCCCCACCCCGTCCCGACCCTCCTCTCCACTTCCCGCGTCGTGAGACCAGCTGGTAAATACTCCGCGGTCCGTTCCTCAAAACCCCGACAGCCGTGGGTGTGAGGGAGGGTGCGCTCTCTCCCCCTCCCCACGGGGGTGTTGAAAACACAGCGGGGTGCCCCCGGTGAGGGTCCTTGATAAAATCGGGGAGTCGCCGCTTTTCTCTTGCTGCTGAAGTCGCCCACGCACCATCCGGGGAGTCCTGTGGGGAGGGAGAAGAGGTTCCCCCCCATATCCTCGCTGCTTAGTACGTGGGCGCTGGCAGTGAGATGGCTCAGGGAAGGGGGCGAGGAGGGAGGGCGAGGATTGCGGGGTTTTCCCCATTTATACGACTTCAGAGATCGGCACCACCTTCCTTCTTGGCTCCTCCTAAACGTCCCTCTTTTGGGTAAGGTCGGCGGGATAAGGGAAGCCCGGATTTCCTTATTAAAGGTGGGGGCAGGGAAAGATAGAATCCGAGAACAAGAAGATTCTCACGGAAATCCCCTTTCTTCGGTCCCTTCTATTTTTCAGTCTCCGGCAGTCCTTTGGCCATGAAACTGTTCAGGCTGCCGCCTTCCGCCCTCTTCTGCTTCCTCCTACTGATCCAGGGGCTGGGGGCAGCGCCCCCGGGGCACCCTCCCCTAGGCTCTGAGCATAAAGAGCCGGTAGCTGGCAATGCAGCACCCGGACCAAAGGCGGTCAGTGTCCCCGAGGTCCGAGCCGCCCGAAATTCAGAGCCCCAGGACGAGGGAGAGCTTTTCCAGGACGTGGATCCCCGGGCGCTGGCCGCGGTGCTGCTGCAGGCGCTCGACCGCCCCGCCTCGCCCCCGGCGCCCAGCGGCTCCCAGCAGGGGCCCGAGGACCCCGAGGCAGAAGCGCTCCTGACCGAGACCGTGCGCAGCCAGACCCACAGCCTCCAGGCGGCGCCGGAGCCCCCGGAGCCCGCGGCCCCGCCTCGCCCCCCGACTCCGGAGAATGGTCCCGAGGCGGGCGACCCCTCGGAGGAGCTGGAGACGCTCGCTGCCCTGCTCCAGGAACTGAGAGACTTCAGTCCGAGCAGCGCCAAGCGCCAGCAGGAGACCGCGGCCGCGGAGACGGAGACGCGCACGCACACGCTGACCCGAGTCAACCTGGAGAGCCCCGGGCCGGAGCGCGTGTGGCGCGCCTCCTGGGGAGAGTTCCAGGCGCGCGTCCCGGAGCGCGCGCCCCTGCCGCCCCCAGCTCCCCCGCAATTCCAGGCGCGGATGCCCGAGAGCGGGCCCCTTCCCGAAGCCCACCAGTTTGGCGAAGGCGTGTCCTCCCCCAAGATACACCTAGGCGAGGCACTGGGACCCCTGTCCAAGGCGTACCAAGGCCTGGGCGTCCCCCTTCCCAAGGCGCGCCGGCCCGAGGGCTCCCTCCTGGGCGGCTCCGAGGCAGGGGAGCGCCTCCTACAGCAGGGGCTGGCGCAGGTGGAGGCCGGGCGGCGGCAGGCGGAGGCCACCCGGCAAGCCGCGGCGCAGGAGGAGCGGCTGGCCGACCTCGCCTCGGACCTGCTGCTCCAGTATCTGCTGCAGGGCGGGGCGCGGCTGCGCGGCTTGGGGGGTCGCGGGCTGCAGGAGGAGGAGAAGCAGCGCGAGAGCGAGAGGGAGGAGGAGGAGGAGGAGGCGGAGCAGGAGAGACGCGGCGGGGAGGACCGGGTGGGGGAAGAGGACGAGGAGGCGGCGGAGGCGGAGGCGGAGGCGGAGGAGGCGGAGAGGGCGCGGCAGAACTCGCTGCTGTTCGCCGAGGAGGAGGACGCTGAAGCCGGAGCCGAGGACAAGCGCTCCCAGGAGGAGACGCCCGGCCACCGGCGGAAGGAGGCAGAGGGGGCAGAGGAGGGCGGGGAGGAGGAGGACGACGACGAGGAGATGGACCCGCAGACGATCGATAGCCTCATCGAGCTGTCCACCAAACTCCACCTGCCCGCGGACGACGTGGTCAGCATCATCGAGGAGGTGGAGGAGAAGCGGAAGCGGAAGAAGAACGCCCCTCCCGAGCCCGTGCCGGCCCCCCGTGCCGCTCCCGCCCCCACCCACATCCGCTCTCCGCAGCCCCCGCTCCCCGCCCCGGCCCCCGCTCGAGACGAGCTGCCCGACTGGAACGAGGTGCTCCCGCCCTGGGATCGGGAGGAGGACGAGGTGTTCCCCCCGGGGCCCTACCACCCTTTCCCTAACTACATCCGGCCGCGGACACTGCAGCCCCCGGCTGCCTCGCGCCGCCGCCACTACCACCAAGCCCTGGCGCCGTCGCGCCACTATCCCAGCCTGGAGGCCCAGGCGCGGCGCGCGCAGGAGGCGGCGGCGGCGGAGGAAAAGCGGCTGCAGGAGCAGGAGGAGATGGAGAATTACATCGAGCACGTGCTGTTCCGCCGCCCGTGACCCGCCCCGCCCCCGCGCGCCGCCGCCGCCGCCGCCGCCGCGCGCGCCACCGCCCCCCTCCGTGTCGCTCCTCCCCCTTGGTGTTTGCATGCGCCCGGCCCCGCCCCGGCCGCCAGGCCCCGCCCCGGCTCCGCCCACAAGGCCCCACCCCGGCCGCCAGGCCCCGTCCCCGCCCCGCTCCGCCCCGGGCCGCGCCGCCACGGCTCAGACCGCTTCCTGGGTGCGCAGCCCACCCCCCGCTCCCGCCGCTCGCGGGGTTGGGGGCTGGCGGGCGGCGGGTGTGCGCGAGCTCCCGTCCCTAGCGGGGCTGCGTCCCCACCTTGGCCCCCACGAGACGCTCGGGTCCGAAACCGGGAGAGGCATTCCAGTGGATTGTGCGCCGCGTGTCTGTCGCCGGCCCTCGGGGCACCGCCGCCCCCTCCTCCCCATCGATCGCAGTGGATTTACCCCCTTCTTTCCCATCTCTGTTGTAAATACCCCTCACGGAGGAAATAGTTTTGCTAAGAAATAAAAGTGACTATTTTATTAGGACTTTGTTCTCGGTTATTCACCCGCTCCCTTGCAGGTCTTCTCAAGGGGTCGGTGAGGGAAGCGCTGTCTGCCCAGGTCCATCTCCTGGCTAAAAGCAAATGGTCAACGGGGCATTTACCTTGCTGACGCCCTACCCGGGTTCCAGAGAGGGTGCCACGAGCCCTGCCAGGCACGATCCCTCAGCACAGAGCCAGGAGGAAGCTCTGAGCACCGCCATCACGGGGCGTGGGGGGACTAGTCAGGCCCTCAGCTATTGATCTTTTGCCTTGCACACGGCAGGCCCAGTTTGATCCTCCGTAGCACCACTTATGGCCCTAAATCTTCCTTTGCAAAAATCCCTAAATTTACCTTCCAGCTTTGAGTTAGGAAGGGAATGGTGGTTCCAGGGGCGCAGCAGTAAAGGCATACCCATCCAGGCGACCCCAAACAGCTCCTCAGCCGCTCCTAAATTACCTGATGGCACTCAATTTCACAAGAAATAAGAAATAAAGGGGTGGGCTATTCCTGTCCACTTGATACCCTTTGCATAGCAAAAGTGGACCGGATGGATGGAATCTTCCAAGCCTGACTCAGGGGCCGGCCACACCTGTCCCCTAGGAGCTTCTGTTCATGGAACCACCTGGGCCTGGGGCTCTCAGGTCATCAATGTGGTAAGTGACAGAAATCAGGGACGCAGGGCACACTCTCTGTCACCCTCGGATGGAAGAACCCAGTATCCCCTACATGGTCTTCCCCCACCTGGCTACCCCCTTCCCGAAAAGAATGAGTCCAGTGCAGCAGCCCAGGGCCGGCCGAGTCCAGAAAGGCTTTTCCTTTTATTTCACAGGGAAAGACACTAGGGTAGACGTTTCCCACCCTGCCCCCCACCCCCAGGTGCCCGCCGTGCCCCACGGGGAGTGAAGGGGCAGGGACCAGCCCCCCCATGTCCACTTGGCCCCAGCCCTCCCTCCCATCCAAGTGGCGAGGTTAGACAAAAACTAACTCGGTCCAGCCCTGGCCCTGCGGGGAGGGTACTGTGGTGTGGAAAGACCTCCCCGGCTCCATGGGGGCCCCTCCAGGATAGGAGACTGTGGGAAGGGTGTGGGGGGCATCAAGCAGGGCCCAGAAAACCTACCCCCTTGAATCTGACATATTTATATATTTACAGATGGGGTGGGGTGGGGGGGGAACTAGTTCCTCAAAGGCACCCCCATCTTGGTCTCATCTCCCTCCCCCTGAGCTTGGAACACAGACAGGTGGGCAGGAGGACACGGCGGCCGGGTGGTGGGAGGGAATCAACTTCGAGGGTGCTGAGTCCCCAGCTCACTCCAGAGGAAAATGGGGTGCTGGAAAGGGTCCCTTCCAGGATGGGGCCACTCCTGCTGGGGGCCTCCCCGACTCCACACGGGGCTAGGGGGCTAGGCCAGACCCATCTCCTCCAAAACACTGCGGGGGGATTCATCCTCCTGTGAGAGACAAGAGGGGAGGAGGGGTGTAAGTGGCCCAAGCCGGGAGGGGTGAGGTGGGAGGAGAGGCCACCGTGAACCTCAGGCTGCAACAGCTGGGACCTCCTCAGAGGGTGCCCCCAGAGCCAGCAGAGGCCAGGACAGTACCCAAGTGAAGTGGGCAGCAGTAGTGACCACCCAGAGAAACCCAAGGCAGGCGTGGGAGGGGACGAGGCTGCAAAGATGACACAGTGGGGGTCTGTGCTCATGCTGGGCAGGAGGGGAGTTGAGTGTGGTGGGGGCCGGTCTGGCCCGTGCACTGTGTCGGGGAGGCTGGCGGGCCTGATGCTGCCTTTCCGCTCACTGCAGACGTGAGCCCCCCGCGCTCGCCCTCCTCAGAGCCTGCTCTGGCCAGCGTGCTCATCACTGTCACTGCGGATTCCGGTGACTCATCTCCTTGCACCAAGTCTCAGCAGCACAGCAGAGAGGGGGAGTGCTGGGAGAGCTCGCAGCCAGGGCCCCCCCCCACACCCCCGCCCCCGGCTTTGGATTCCAAGGAACAGTATTGTGTTTGGAGTACGGGCATGTGTGGTGAGGCGCCAGCCAAGCAACGTGTGACCTACCATGTGCAGCTTCACGAGCCATGGGATGTGGGGACCAGGGGGCTGCCTGGGGACAGGCACTGTGGGGCCTGGGGGCGGGGGGAAGGCCCTTCCCTCGGGGCACTCCTCGCTGCAGCCCCCCCCCCCCTTACCTCCTGCAGAAGGTCGGCCTGCTCAATGGCCTTCAGCACACTCTTCTTGGAGGTGTCCTGCACGTCGCCTCCCATCAGAAACTCATCCAGGATGAAGTAGGCCTTCTCGAAGTTAAAAATGATGTCCAGCTCGCACACCTGGGCAGGGAGGGAGCCAGCAGAGCTGAGTGTAGAGGTGCACCCCCCGCCCCCCACCTTCCCTTTCTCTTCAGGGTCTGTGTGACCAGCCTTCCAGCCTCCTACCCTAGGTCCCTCCCCACCGCTCACTTCAACACCCAGCACTTCTGTTCTCTGTGAACACGATCTGCTCTCTGTTCCTGGGCTCTCCCACCCATCTGTGACCCCATCACCCCTGTGACCTGCCCCCCACCTCCAGGCACTGTGAGAGAAGGCGGGAAAATCCTGGAGCCGGGCACGGCACCAGTGCTAACCAACCAACCACCTGCCCACCAATCCACTCCGACTCTCCGCTCTGTCATCTGGAAGCTGAGATGCCAACCCCCCTCTGGCTGGCCACAGCGGCAGACAGGAGTGCTTGAAAGCCCTTTGCCTGGGTGTGCAGGGAGGAGGGTACACAGGATGCACTTATTGCTGAGATGAGTTAAGTCAGCTCAGGCTGACTGCCAGCGTCTAACCTCTTCCCCCAGGTCAGGCTGTTCAAGAATCTCTGGGAATCCCAGCCCTGCTGGAAAGGACAAACCTCTCCAGAAGGTTCCAATGCCACGCCAAGGTCAGGCTCCCCAGATAACATCTGAGCAGGGCGTCTATCTGGAGGAGTCTGCAGTGAGATCTGCTGGCTTCACGAGGGGACGAGGGCGGGATTCTGGTGCCCACGCTGTGTCCCTGGGCTGATTAAGGGGCCCGGCTAATGGGCTTAAGGCTTAAAGAGGGAGATTAGCTACAGCTCTCGCTGTTCCAATGTCCCTGGCACCCGGTCTCCCAGGGTAGGTCCTGGAAGGGCCCCAAGACTTGGCAGAGGCCGAACTGCTGGGGACAGAGCGGGGCGGCAGGGGCACTCACGCTGCCAAAGTATTTGTCCAGGAGTTCCACGTATCGGTGGATCAGCTCCAGCGTGATGAGCTCGTTGTCTTGGCCCTCGATGGCGCAGCAGAAGTAGAGGCTGGCATACCTGAGGGTAGACCAGGGGAAGCTTCTGGAGCGTGGCCTTGGGCCTCCGGTTTCTCCCCATGGCCAGTTCAGGGGATGAGCCCCAGCTGGATAGGGGCAAAGTGGCCTCCCCGGGGTCTGCAAAGGGTAGCTGAGAAGACTGTACAGCTTGAGCAAGGGCTCGCACACACCTGTGGAGTCTCCATTTGCTTGCCCTTTGACCTGTTCAGTTTGACTCAGCAAAAACCTGAGCCAACGAATTCTCCAGCTGAGAAGGAATTGGAGAGCGTGTGTCCGCGTGTCTGTGCTGGTTCAAATCGGACTCGCGCGCGCGCGCGTGTGTGTGTGTGTGTGTGTGTGTGTTAACGATCTCTGCTGCTGAAGGAACGACACAGACAGGACAGAGAGACTACGTGTTTTCACGATTTATGGATGTTGGAAGGAAAGGGATGTGTGAGTAACTGTGTGGGTTCAGGCTTTGCGACTGCTGGTTCATCCCCAGCACCACATATGGTCCCCCGAGCGCAGCCAGGAGTGATCCCTCAGTGAAGAGCCCTGAGCAAGAGCAAGCCCTGGGCACGCCCAAAACTCTAAACCCAAAATAGCAGCAGCAACAAAGCAAGGTGTGACTCCTGAACGAACCATCATTTCTTCAACCGGCCAAGGTTAGAGCACCTGCCCTTCTCCTCTGTACTGCATGACTCCCAAATATTGCTGGGTTTGGTCCTGAGTACCCCTGAGCACTGCTGGGGAGGCTCTGGTGGGCCCTGAGTGCCACATTCTCAGGCCCACACTGAGCCTCCCACCAGTTGGCTGAGAGCTGTAGAGCGTAGCCGTTGGTGTCCCTGAGCACTGTTCCAGAGCCCTCCTCCAAAGATTTCTTCCTTTTTTTCTTTGTTTTTGTGGTCACACCTGGCAAAGCCCAGGGCTTACTCCTGGTTCTGTATTAAGGAATTATTCCTGGTCGTGCTTGAAGGACCATATGGGATGCTGAGGAACGAAACTGGGTGAGCCTTGTGCAAGGCAAACACCTTTCCCACTGTACTATGGCTCCAGGCCCCCCTCCCAGCACTCCCCCTCCATACTTCTTCTCACGGAACTTAGAAAGTATAGGAGTTGGCTGCCCCACTGGGGTCCCACCCAACATTCCCTGGCCTGAGGGGCAGTTTCTTGCTCAGTGACCAGGGAGACTGCCAGCTCCCTGTCTCAGCCCCCGCATGGCCCAGGGTAGGGCCTCACCTCTTATAGACCACTTTGAGGTCCCTCCACTCCAGGAAGCTGCACATCTTGGGCTTGCGAGCCAGAACCACCTGCATCAGCTCTCGAACCATCTTCTTGCGCTCCTTGTCTGACGTAGCCAGGTACCATTTCTGCAGCCTCAGTTTCCCCTGGCGGCTGAACAGCAGCATAAATCGCATCTGGAGGAAAGGCAAGGGTGGGAGCTGCAACTGAGTTCTCAGGGCCTCTTTCTCCCAGAGACATGGGACCTCAAATTCATACCAGCTCTGATTATGTTAAGGGTGACCAGTGGAGAGCTTAATATTTATCTTTTCCATATTTTGGGGTCACACCCGGCAATACTCATCAGGGTTTACTCCTGGATCTGTGCTCTGGGATCACTCCTAGCAGGCTTGGGGGACCCTGTGGAATGTCAGGGGTTGAGCCCCAGATCGGCTGCATGCAAAACAAATGCCCTACATGCTGTACTATTGCTCTGGCCTGATCTCTATTCTTTTTTTGTTTGTTTGTGGGCCCCACCTGACTGTGCTCAGGCCTTAAATCTCCTTCCCAGCTGGGCTCATGAGATCGTATGTGGTTTCAGTGATCAATCTCCGATCAATCTCTGGTCTCCTTCCGGTAAGCCCTACTTGCTACACTATCTCTCTGGCCCTGTGGGGAACTGTTGTCTGGGAGCAAATTTCTGCAGTTAGGAGGGATGAAAGGAGCTTGGGGAGGGAGTGGGGTGGGGGGGCTGGAGCGATAGTACAGCTGGTAGGGCATTTGCCTTGCATGTGCCCGACCCGGGTTCAATTCCAAGCATCCCATATGGTCCCCTGAGCACTGACAGGAGTAATCCTGAGTACAAAGCCAGGTGCAAGGAGTAACCCCTGTGCACTGCCAGCTGTGACCCAAAAAGCCAAAAAAAGAAAAGAAAAGAAAAGAAAAAAGAAAGGAGTTCGTATCTGCTCCAGGGTCAGCCCTAGAGTAACATTCAGTATTTCTAGGACTGTCACTTTGTGTCATTGTCCTGGTGACATTGGACTGAGGTCCCGATGTCTGTTTTCTCCTGCTCCTTCCATTCACACCATGTAATGTCCTTAAGAGGGGACCCCAACCCTCTGAGCCCAGGGCTGTGATCTCCACTGCCTTGACACATGGTTGTGGGGTGCCCAAGTGTTCCTCTCCCCTCCAGGTCCTTGGCCTCTGATAGTCCTCTTTCCAAACTTTGAGGACACTTCCTGTCTAATCACCCACTTTTCCCCGATACCAAACCACCTCTGTATTTCCACGAGTTATTTCCACATTCCCCTCACGGTCCCCTCGGGACGTCTGGGGAACAAAGTGCAAGCTGGGTCAAGAGGGGCGTAGGCACCCCTGATCCCGGGTTCTTTTGGGTGGTCCCTTTCCACTTGCAGCTCTCCTCTCTCCGGGCATTATCAGGGCGGGACCCCTAAACTGGTTGAGCAAACTAAGAAATCAGAATTAAAGAAAAGTGGGGGATGTGGGGTGCCGGGATTAGGGGACGCTGCGGGAAGAGGGGGGTCGGGCCCGGCGCGCGTCTCCAATGGGGGCGGGGAAGCAGGAAGGCGGAAGACCAGGGATCCGGAAAGGCTAGGAAGGGGCACCTGGGGAGCGCGGCGCTCGGACTGGGGACCCCTACACCCGGCTCCCCGGGGCAGCGTCCCCTAGAGCACGCCTGGCTCGGCACTTCGGCCCGCCCCGGCCCGGAAACTCTCCTCCCACACGCCCCCCACGCGGCGGCCGGCTCGGGGCTCGCGGCCCCCTGCGAGACGATCCGCGCGCGCCCCCCGGCTCGCGACGGTCCCGCCGCCGCCCAGCCCGCCCGCCCCGGCGGCCCCCAGCGCGTCCCTTCGCCCCGAGCCCCTTCCAGCTGCTCTTCTTCCGGGGGCCGCTCGCCCGCCCTCCCGGTAAGTGCGGGGCTGGGGTGGCCGGGGCAAGCCAGGCGGGCTCGGCCAGGGGGGCGGCCCCCGAGGACCCCCGCAGGTGCCGCCCACGCCCCTCGGCTCCCCGCCCTCCCTCCCTCTCCACCCTGCCTACCATCCTGCAGCCTCCGGCCCGGCGCGTCCCTCTCCGGCCACCGTAGGCGCCCGCCCCGCTCCTTTCTTCTCCCTCCGCGGCCTTCCTTCCCTCCCGCTCGGCCACGCCCCTCACCCCGCCCTCGGGGCGGGGCCTCGCGGGCCGAACCGCGCAGGCTCCGAGGCCGAACGGCGCGCGGGCGGGGCTGGAGGCGGGAAGCGGGAGCCATGGCAACTAGGTCCTTGACTTCAGCTTTGAGTAGCCCTGTCGTCATGGTAACGAGCTGTCTGGTGGGTGGGCTGGAAGCGGGTAGAGGAAGACCCCGCGGCCCTCGCGCTTTGGAACCTTTGGGGGGGCGGGGAGCAGGGGGAGAAGGCAGGAAAAGGGGTCCCCGAGGTGGATGCGAAGAGCTCTGGGGCATGTGAGGAAGCGGGGACCAGGGTTGCAAGGGACGTGGGCGACTGAGCGGCTCCAGGGAAGGAGAGGGATGGGGAGGAAAACTGGAAGGCAAAGTGGGGTGACGGAGAGGGACCCCGGGAAAAGGAGCGTGAGAAGCAGCTATTTACTGAGCACCTGCTGGGCTCAAGACTCACTTAAAAGGAGAAACGCGTGGGTGTATAGGTCAGGGGGGGTGGGCACAGGGAAGGAAAGTGAGGTGAGGGAAAGCGGGGGAATGTAGGCTAGGCAAAGGTGAGCTTGGGGCCAAGTCAGGCTGAGGCAGATGAGACTGGAGGAGGAGCGAGCTCTCAGCCGTGTGTGCCCGTGTGCCTTGTGTGTGTGTGTGTGTGTGTGTGTGTGCGCGCACATGTGCACATGTGTGCAAGTGTGCGTGTGTGCATGCCTGTTCGTGTGGCCAGGGGTAGAGGGGTCTGCCTACCAGGATGAGAGAGAATCTAAAATTAAAGTTATACATTACCTTTAATGGTCATTTCTAGATAACTTTTTTTCTGGGGGGGGGGCATACCCAGCCACACTCAGGAATCGCTTCTAGCAGTGCTCAGGTGACCCGTATGCCATGCTGAGGATTGAACCTGGGTCAGCCATATGCAAGGCGAAAGCCCTACATCACTCTGGGCCCCCTCTAGATAACTTTTGTTAACTAGTGACACTCTTATTTTGGATGAATTGATTTATTTTTGGTTTTTGGGTCAAACCCTGCTGATTCCAGGGATCAAAGTGAGACCTCCTGCCTGCAAAACATGTGTACTCGCCCTCGGGGCTCTTTCCTGGGCTGATGTACTTATTTAGGTTTTGGGGCCATTCCCAGCGGCTCAGGTAATCTCAGAAGCCTCTCAGCGCTCAGTGCTGGGTAGGTGGGGAGGGTTGCCTGCCTTTGACCCCAAAGATCAAATCCAGCCTGCCGGTGTCCCCACCCATGGGGCTATTGAAGATATGTCTCGGGCAGTGGATTATTTAATTAATTAATTTGGATTTTGGGGTCACACCTGGTGGTGGTCAGGGTTTACTCCTGACTCTGCACTCAGGGATCACTGCTGGTGGGCTCAGCTGACTCAGTGCCTGGGATCAAAACCAGATTGGCCCATGCAAGGCAAGGCCCTATAGCCCTCCAGTCACTCTGGTCCCAAGGAGTGGGAGTTTTTTTGTTTTTGTTTTTGAATAGCACTGGTTGTAATTGTTCATTACCTGTTTGCTCTTGTTTGTTTGTTTTTGCTTTTGGGCCACATCTGGCTCCTGGCTGGGCTCAGGGGACCAAATAGGATGCTGAGGATAGAACCTGGTTGTCCAGGTACAAGACAAGCACCTTACCCATTGTATTATTCCTTTGGGTCCTTGTTTGCACTTTTTTTTTCCTATCCCCTGCTCTCTATTTTGGAGGTAAAGAGCTGGAGTAAAAGGGAGGAAATCTGGTCTCTATCCTTAAAGCTTGGGGCTATGCCTGCATCTCAGCATTGGACCCAGAAGACAGCTCCATTGCAGATGAGACCCTGAGGGAGCCAGATAGTGTTTGGTACCCTGTGAACGTTTGATAATGGGGGCGATTATTATTATTTCCATCGTCCTTTTTTTTTTTTTTTACCACATTTTCTCTTTCCTTCTCCCCTGCCATGCAGTGGTGTTCAGGAGCTACACCTGGCTCTGAGCGTAGAGGTCACTCCTGGAGTGTTGGGGATCAACCCAAGGCCCCCCCCACCCCCCATGCAAAGCCTTCACTTGGCCACTTGAGCTGTCTCCTGGCCTCTTTTTTTCTTTTCTTTTCTTTTTTTGCTTTTTGGGTCACACCCGCGATGCACAGGAGTTACTCCTGGCTCATGCACTCAGGAATCTCAGGAATTACTCATGGCAGTGTTCGGGGGAACCATATGGGATGCTGGGAATCGAACCTGGGTCGGTTGTGTGCAAGGTAAACACCCTACCCACTGTGCTATTGCTCCAGCCCCTCCTGACCTCTTTCTTGGTATTTGCCTTTCACTCCTTGCCCATGGCAGGTAGTGTCTGCTAGTTTTTTACTTGCTGGCTTCCCGGACAGTGTCGGGGATGAGGGGGCTGTGATCCATTTCTGGCAATCTTGGTGATCCCAGGCTCGAAGGTTCATTGCTCAGATCCAGCAAATCAGTGCTTCCCACTCAGATACTAATGACATAACTGAGGCTGGCACAGGGGGACACGAGGCACTAGGAATCGAACCTGGTCCAAGCGTGTGCATCTGAACCCTGAGTCATTTCCTGTCCCTCTTGGTATTATTTTAAGGAATGCCAGTCATTAGGGAGCGAGAAGAAGGAATACTGTGTCCAGGAAGGACTAGCATTCTGGGGGCGGAGGGGTGCTGGAAGGGGGGAACAGGGATCTGGGGAGGGGGTTGGAGAGAGCCTCGTGCTGCCAAGGTCATGCTTTGCACACAGGAGGCCCCAGCTGGATCCCTGGAACCATGTGGTCCCCTGTCCAGCACCAACAGTGGCCCCTGAGCACTGGGCTGGTAGAAGCTCCCAAACCTTGGCTGTGAAATAAAAGTCAGTAAGGCCTGAGGCTGGAGAGAGAGCAGTAAGGAGGGCCTTGCTTTACACACTCCTCACCCAGGGTTAATCTGAGCTCCACCAATGATTCCTGAGCACATAGTCAGGAGCACTGTGGAGTACATCACCCGCTCTCCCCCGAATGACTTATGATTTACTGACCTGGAGGGAAAGTCAGAGAGGAAGGCAACAGCCCAAGGAATTGTTGTTGTTGTTGTTGTTGTTTTGGGGTCACATTTGCTGGTGTCAGGGCTTACTCCTGGCTCTGAACTCAGTGGTCACTCCTGGTGGGTCTGGGGGACCCTCTGGGGTTCCAGGGATTGAACCCAGGTCAGCCGTGTGTAAGGCGAATACCCTGCCCACTGGACTGTCACTCTGGCCTCAACAGCAGAAGGAACTTCAGAAGCTCCTAGGCCCTCACTGGAAGCCAGCTCACAGGCTTACTAGGATTCCCACCCCAGGCGTTGTTTGTCGCTGCAGAAAAGATAAGAGTTGTGGTGAGAGGATTGTTTGAAGTATGGGATCTGCTCACATAGAATCAGACTTCCAGTGGTTTGAAAGAGGGAACTGTTTGCTGCTGTGAGTGATGGACAGACAGCCCGAGCTGGCCCTCAGGAGCTCAGAGCTGCCACAGTGGGGGCCCTTATGGCGGCCTGAGAGCGGAACCAGAACAGCAGCTTTAAGAAACTGCCTCTGTAGGGGCTGGAGCCGTCATGGTTGTACAATGGGAGGGTACTTGCCTGGTGTGTGGCCAACCCGGGTTTGATCCCCAGTACCACATAGGGTCCCCCGAGCCCACCAGGAGTAAGGAGTAAGCCCTGAGCACCTGCTGAATGTGGTCCAAAGACCAAGATAAAACAAGCGAAGTTCATCTCCAGGACCAGAGCGACAGCACAGAGGGGATTCTCACCTTGCACTCAGCAGACCCAGGTTTGATTCCCCAACCCCCAGTAGGTCCCCTGAGCCCCACCAGGCGTGGTCCCTGAGTAAGAGCCAGGAGTAAGCCTGAGCACCCCTCGGTGTGGCAAAAAAAAAAATTGATGTTGGGGTGTAAGGAGGGAATCTTGAAGGACACAGGCTGGTGAGATGGAAGGCCCTCTGGAGGCGGTGTTGGCACCCTGAAATGAAGGAAGGGGACCCACAGAGGAGGTGCCACAGTGCCCCTGACAGCAAAATGCTTCTCAGTAGAGCAGAAGGAAAAACCAAGTGAGTCTGGAGGCCAGGGGTGCTGTTGACACAAGTGCAAGAGAAGGATCGGCTCCATAGCACTGCAGGGGCACTTGCCTTGCCTGCGGCTGACCCGGGTATGACCCCCTGAGCCCCTGCCAGGAGTTAGCCCTGAGCACTGCTGGGTATGGCCCACAAACAAAACAGCAACAAAGGATTCTGGTTCTCTGATGGTGCAGGCTGGTTCTTGTCTTAAACCATTTTTCCCCTCTTTGAACCCGGCTGTTGGAATATCTCTGCTGTCCCTAAGAGTCCCCGTGATTAGAATAGTTTCTTTTTCACTCCTTTCCAAGTGGGGATCCCCACCTGATGCATTCAGGGGAGAAACCTGATAAAACCTCTCATTGTCACTTGCTCTGACTTCCCTAGCCTGAGCATGTCACCCAGAGATGGCCTGTCCTCCACATCTGCCCGGTCATTGCCCTGGAAGGGAACAGGCTGGGGAGGGGGCTGGTGGGGGGGGGGGGGGCTCAGTCAGCTGCCTGATTCCTTGTAGGAGCTGTGACTTGTGTCCCGAGATGGGGGCTCCGTGCGGGGACAATGTCCCAAGCTGCCCGCTTCCCTTTTGCCCCTTTGTTCCAGAAGCAGGTTTTTGTTCTGGTGGGAGACCAGGGGGGGTTGCACGCCTTGTCCTCTGTAAGGGCGGATGGACAGGGAGCCCCCGTGGAGTGTCTTTTCCGCCTGCATTCTAGGGCGCCCGCATGGGGCTTGAGCTTGGAGCTCCCTCTGCTCTGCACCTGGAGGCACCGGGGTGGGGGGCTGTGGCTCAGGGCTAGAGCCCCCACCTGCTGTGCACGAGGCTCTGACTTCAATCCTGCCACCACACACACACACACACACACACACACACACACACACACACACACAGAGTCATCATCTGTATGCAAGTGTTAGATGTGTTGTCCTTTTTTCTTTTTTTTTTCTTTTTGGATCACGCCTGGTGATGCTCAGGGGTTAGTCCTGGCTCTGCATTCACGAATTACTCCTAGTGGTGCTCGGGGGACCATATGGGATGCTGGGAATCGAACCCGGGTCAGCCGGGTGCAAGGCAAACGCCCTTCCTGCTGTGCTATCACTCCAGCCCCGCCCCCCGCCCCGTTTTTCTTCTCATGTCTCATGTAAAATGTGCTTAGTTTGGAGGGCTTTGGCCATGCCCACTGTTGCTAGGGGGTCTCTCCTGACAGTGCTGGGGGACTGTGGTGCTGGGGATGGAGCTGTGGTCAGCCACAGCCATCGGCAACCTCTGTCCCATCTCAAGTCCCTGATAGTTCGGGGGAGGGGAACTGGTGCTGCTCACAGCTCTGTGCTGGGGGTGATCTTAACTGGGGGGCAGACTGGCCCCGCTGCTCTTTCCAGTCCCTAACGGGCAGCCTTGAGTCCAGAACTGATTACTGCACATTTCATCTGCTGTTCTCGAGAGACCACACATGGTTCTTCCTTTGCCGTTTTTGCCCACTTGAGGCCCAATTCCGGCAAGTCCCAGGTCTTTACTGGATGAATAAAGAAATGACTCTCCATTCGAACATCCCACTGTCACCTTGTACTCTGTCACCCGAACAGGTTCCTTTCTCCCTCCTGGCACGGCCCAGGTCCCTGCCTTTCCCTGAGCCAGTGGACTCTCTGCTTGAGCCCTTGGAGTTGTCCAAACATCAACCATGGCCATGCCAGGAGACAGTGTGAGGATCTCGGCCATGCACAGACCCGCAACCTCTGTCCCGTCTCTCAGGGACTGTGGGTGAGTCTTGCCCGCCACACCAGGTGGTGCCCGGGGAGAGAGGGGCCCTCCGACGGGAAGGGAAGGGTCTTCTGAAAAGCAACCTCCTGCGTCCCTCTTCCTCCTGCCACCTTGCTCCGGGCTGTCCCTCCGCGGTGACGCTGTTCCGAGTTTCCTGCAGGCCTTCCATTCTCTTCCCACGCCCCCCCTCCCCCCTGGGCTTACTCACTCTTGAGTCTCAATCAAGCAGCCGCTCCTGATGAGCCCCTTATACTCCAGACTATACAGTCGTGCGTCACTTAATGACAGGGACCCGTTCCGAGGGCTGCGTCACCGGGGCTGTGTCCTCGGGCGAACGTCACTGTCACGCCACCAGGCACGCGGCACAGCCCCCCCTCCACACCGCCCCCCACACACACCTGGCAGGACGGGGGTGCCTGCAGGGACCTGCCGTGCAGGCGGCTCGGCACGGATGGACACGGCAGCATCGGCCCTGCCCGCGTGGCGTCTCCGCTGGCCACAGCCTCATCTCTGGCAGCACCTGACAGGAGCTGACAGGACCTCTGGTACTGGGCCCCGGGGCCCTGAGGCCCCAATATATAGAGTCAAGCTTGAACATCTGGGCTTGGCCTGGCCTGCAGAGTGGGCCAGATGTTGGGGCCACGGCTGCTGGGCTCCCCGAGGCTCTCTGACCACTGGAGCCACAGCGCCCCCTGGTGGCCAGGGAAAGGCCACGCCTGCCCGGGACCTCGGTTCCCCGCTGAGTCCATGACCCTCGTGAACACAGCGTGACTTTCTTTTCTGAGCCACGCAAGAGTGCTCAGCGGCTGTTCCTGGCTCTGTGCTCAGGAGTGACTCCTGGTACTGCTCAGGGGACCTGTGGGATGCCAGGGATCGAAACGGGGGTGCCAACATGCCAGGCCAGGGCCTTCACCCTGTTTTTTTCTCTCCCACTGGCCTCTCTGCCTGCTGGGACCCCCCCACCCCTGCTGCCCCCCTCCCCGCCCTCTTTGGCTTGGAAGGCAGATGGTGTCTCCTTGATAAATCACTCGGATAGACTGTCTTCACGGTGGAGGGGTCTGGACGCTCGGTGCATGGCGCCACACGTGATCAGGGACTCATGCCAGTGAGTGAGGTTTACCAGGAAGGCTCGTGCAGTGCCGCAGCCGGGCAGGGTGGGCTGGCATTTCTTCTCTGAAGAGGCAGAGGGGAAACATTCAGAGGCAGAGGGAGATAGAAAGGCGTAGAAAGGCCAGAGCGGGGGCCAGGCTAGGCCCAGCAGGGTCCCGCGCTTGCTTTGTCCTGAAAATATCCCAGCAGAGCAGGGGGTCGGTAAATGGAGCACGTCCTGGGCAAGCGCCCCTGGTGGTCCCGAGGCCAGAGCTGCTGGAATGTTCTTTTCTTCTGCACCTTTGCAGTATGTTGGGGCTGTGTACTTTGGGATGAAGGAGAGTTTGCGCTTTTGGAGGCTTCGTGGGAGAGGTGTGGGGTTGGCAGGGCGGTCGAGAGGCCCTTTCAGTTTTTTTTTTTTTAAATTTCTGAGCATATCGGTTGCCGGTGGGGAATGGACTCCTCAGTGCCTAGTTTAGCTCCTGAAATCAAGCATGTCTTTTGGGGGATGAGGAGATCACAGCACCAGGCTCTGGATCCTCAGTGGTTCCCTCAGGACCCCAGCCGGCCCCCTAGGAGCCCAAAAGGTGAGGAGAGGAGGAAAGGTCCCCTCACTTCCCCATGGGTTTGCTTGCTGGCCGCCCATGTTGCCTGCTGTCAGCTGGGGTCTGAAAACATCCCCTTAAAAGCAGGAATTTTGAGGCTGCTGGGAATGGCTCAGTGGTAGAGCATTTGCCTACAGGAGTGAGACCTTGATTGAGTTTGATGCCCAGGACTGCCCCAGGTGCCCGAATGCGATTCCAGTGGCCCTCCCTGCATTTGTGACTCCTGACACCCCACCCTCCCCCGGTCATTGCAGTGATGACAGCAGAGAGAAAAAGAAGGAGAGAGAGAGGGAGGGGGGAAGGCCACATTCACAGAACTTCTGTTCCAAGCCTGTTTTACCGTGGGTCATTGTTCATCTGTCACTGTGCTCCAGGATGACTCTGGCAAAAGCGCCCGCTCGGCGAGTGTGAGGCCGCGTTGAGTCCCCGGGGGCTGCCCGCGTGCACTGAGGCTGTCCCTCTGAGCTATTTGCGACCTTGGACACCACAAGCAGTGGTTGAGGCCACAGCTGATGGTGTGGACTCTGCAAACAGCTAAGTGTGCGTGTGACCCCGGGTCATCACCATGGCAACCGCAGGGAAGGAACAGTGGAGAGCATTATCCTGTGCAGGTATGAAGGCAGAAGAGGCAGAGCAGGTAAAGACGGGGCTGGGGGTACATCTTGGGGGGAGGGAGTGACCATGGGGTCTGCAGTAGGAGGAGGAAAGCTAGAGTGCCAGCCCCCAGAGGTGAGTATAGAAGTATTTTGTGGGTTTTTTTTGGGGAGGGGTGTTTTGTTTTGTGGCCACATCCGGTGATGCTCAGGGCTCCATCCTGACTCCATTCAGGAATTATTCCTGGTGTTGCTTGGGGGAGGGACCCTTGGGAATGTCGGGGGTCGAACCCGATTGGCCAAGTGCAAGGCCAGCATCCTCCCTGCTGTCCTCTCACTCCAGCCCCTTGTTTTTGTTTTTTTGGGCCCTACCCAGCAGTGCTCTGGGGTTACACTTGACTCTGCCTCTGGGATCGCACCTGGTGGACTCGGGGTACCATCCGAGATGCCAGGGGACCGAACCCAGTCGGCCACATGCAAGGCAAATGCCTAACCTGCTGTCCTTGCACTCTGGCCCAAGGGTTGTATGTTTCATGAGCGCGCCAGGCCACATCTTGGCTGTGCAGCCCTAGTCTATGCCAGCCAAGGCCTGTCCCCCAGTTCCTGCCGGCTGTCTGTCTGCGAAGCTGAGGGAGGGGGTAGAGGGGGCAGGGACGGGGAGCAGCTGGGGCGAATGGGGAGAAGGTGGGGTATGGGGAGTAGATGGGGGGATGGGGAGCAGGTGGGGGGATGGGGGAGCAGGTGGGAGAACAGGAGCAACTGGGGTTCAGGAGCGGGTCTCTGAGCCAACAGAGACAGTGCTTTCCTGCCTTCTTCGTTCCTCCCGGGGCCCTGGTCCTGGCCCAGCCTGTGTTGGTGGTGGTTAACGGTCCTCATAGAGCATCAGTATCAGGGAGAAGAGAAGCCTTGAGGAAACCCATCTAAAGCAGAAGCAGGGGTGGAGAGAAGGACCAGTGGGGAGGGCACTTGCCTTGTGTGAGGCTGACCCAGGTTCAGTTCCCAGCACTCCACAGCGTCCCCCAAGCTCGCTGGGGCACCTGAGCATCACTGGGTGGAACCCATCCTCAATGATATTAATAAAATAAATAAAAGAGAGCTGTGTCAGCGGGAGGGCCGAGCCTCTGACTAGTCCCAGAAGTGCCCTGGGCAGCCCCGAGAAGCAGAGAAAGGGGCGCATGGTAAGTGATGGAGATGCAAAGGCCTGAGCAGCCTCTCCCGCTTCACTCGGGAAGATGGGGTGCTAGGAGAAGGTAGGGGGTGAGCAGAGCCTCCCCCGGTTCTGGGTGTGAACCCCAACTTTATTTGGGGCTCAGTCTGTGTGGGCAACGGTGACCACTAGGTTCTGACCAGGCCCATGAACCCTTCAGCAGCTCTGTGTCATTTCAGGCTAGTGGGGTCCTGTCTGGAGGTCCCCAGGGCGCTCTGTCCCAGGGTTGCCAGCGTCTGTGCGTGGGGACAGGCAGGTCAGGGTGTCAACGCTTGGTGTGGAGAACAGTGACCAGGACTGTAGCAGGAAGCCGGGAAGGCCCAGAGAGCCCATCACGGAGGTTCCAGATTTAGAATCGCGCACCCCACCACAGGGCCCCCCATGCCCACCCCCCCCGCAGATGCAGCTGGAACCAGAGCCGGGCAGGTGTGCTGTGCGGGCTGACTCATGACTGTGACGCCACAGCCGCCCGCTCCACAATGACCGTCTTTGTGCGCAGGGAGAATCTGGAGGATGCTTTTGCGCACTTAGCAAAGTATCCAAGAACCCCTACGGGCTGGGGGTGCTATTTCATTCCCTGTTTCTTTTGTTTTTCTTTTTTTGGTTTTTGGGCTACACTTTGCAGTACTTAGGGCTGACTCCTGGCTCAGCTCTCAGGTATCACTCCGGGTGGTGCTTCGGGGACCCTCTGGAATGCCGGGGATCAAACTCGGGTCTGTCTGCTGTATGCAAGGCAAACGCCCTCCCTGATGTGCTGTTGCTTCAGGCCCCTCCCTCAGTTTTAGTGGGGGCTTCTTGTGGTTTGCTCTCCTTCAGACACGAGCTTGCACACGTGCTCGCGGGGGCCGGGGTGGGTGTAGTAAGTTCTTCACGGTGGCACTCAAGTTTGGGTTATCCATATCGCCCTTCTTGGCCGCAGTGCACTCAGCTTTTTAGCTGAGAGGCTCACCAAATACTGCCCTGCGGTGCTTACACATGCCAGGCTGGACACACATGGGATACCGGGGGTTGGACCTTGTGAGTGCAAATGCTGTCAGGCCGACGCTCAGTCTCAGGGTCCTTTGTCCTGCTTCCAGAGCTGGGCAGCTCCAGGGACTCAGACAGTCACTTCTTGGTGCTTTTGTAATTGCAGAAATTGTTCTGGGAGCCAAGAGATAATACAGCAGGCAAAACACTTGGTTTGCATGTGCTAGGAGTAACCCTGAGCAGTGCTCTGTGTGTGTGTGTGTGTGTGTGTGAGAGAGAGAGAGAGAGAGAGAGAGAGAGAGAGAGGGGAAGGAAAGGAAGGAGGAAGGAAAGAAGAAAGGAAAAGAAAGGAAGGAAGGAAGAAAGAAAGAAAGAAAGAAAGAGATAAAGAGGGACTGGAGTGATAATATAGCAGGTAGGGTATTTCCCTTGTACGCAGCCTACCTGGGTTCAATCCCTGGCATCCCATAGGGTCCCCTGAGCACTGCCAGGAGTAATTCCTGAATACAGAGCCAGGAGGAACCCCCGAATATTGCCAGGTGGACTCAAAAAGAAAAAAAAATTAAAAATGAAAGAAATTGATTTTGAAGGTCTGAGCAGAAAGGTATTGGTAGTGGTGGGGGGGCGGTCTCTGGCAGGGGCCTTCCAAATAGAGAAAGAGTAAAAAGGGCTTTTCAGGGGAAATTTTAAGGGTCTGGAGAATAAATGAGTCTTGTCTCCAAAGTGCCCAGGAGGTACCTAGGCACGGGAAGGGCAGTGGCACCCATGTGTGAGTGCAAAGCCTGGGGTGTACTAGCTGGCATGGATATGGGGAGACCATGCCAGGAGCCATGGGGACAGCTCTGCCCAGGGGGTGGCAGGAGTTTGGGGGACTATCCCCTGCTTCTTTTGCTCCTTGGGCCACACACGGCAGTGCTCAGGGCTGACTCCTGGCTCTGTGCCCAGGGATCACTCCTGGCAGGGCTCAGGGGACCCTACGGGATGCAGGGGATCAAATCTGTAAGGCAAGTGCCCTCCCACTGTGCTGTCACTCTGGCCCCACCTTTCTTTTCTGAGGATCAGGTCCAGGGAAGAAGCCCCCCACCTGCATCACATTCCTGGAATCTGCTTTCAGAGCTGACGTGAGCTGTGTTAGTCCAGCTCTGTGACGGCAGCCGGGGGTGGGGGTGGGGGCTGGGGGGTTCCAAGGATCCTTCCTCCCTCAAGACTTCAGTTTTGATTCATCTATATGGCAAACATGAAAAGTCCAGTCACTGGTGCAGTGTAGGCTTATGCTTTTATTGATTTATATTAATACTCTTTTTTTTTGAAAAAATAAAGCCATTTTTTTTTACTCATTTAAATATCAAAAGTGAAAAAGGCACATTCCATCCACATGTCACTCAAGAACTCAGGTGCTCACATTTGGGGTGGGGGTCTTCGTGAGGGCAGCCCACGGCCACCGACACTGTCCAGTGCATTACGAACAAAGGGGAACTCAGCCGGACCAGAAACCAAGGGTTCGTCCTCCTGGGGTGATCTTCCTCTGGCCGCTGGGCCAGGCGGGCGGGTGGTAGAGCCAGCCCTGGGCAGCCTCTAGCTGGACGTGGTTAGCAAAGGTGATCTCGCCCGGGTCACCGAGCCTGCCACTGTCCCTCTCCTCGCTCTCATTGTCTCCCTCTCACGTGTCTGGGCTCCACACAGCAGCCGGAAATGACTCACGGGCGTGAGTCACCAGCGAGCTGAGTCACCCTGTAATTGGGGAAAGTTCTGTCCTGCTGGGTCGGGCAGATCTCCCACTTGTGCTCCTAAATAGATTGGAAACTTCTGAAGCCGCTGACTGGCCTCGCTCAGGTCCCTCGCACCCACCACTTCCTTTGGGTCCAGTCAAGGGGAGAGAGAGGCTGGCCAGACCGGGACCAGGCCAGGAGCTGGGGCGGGGAGCCCCGACTGGCCACCAGGTGGCGGTGTGGCGCCGTCACTCCCGCGTGCCCCCTGGGTCCCACAGTGGGCAAGCAGGCTCTGCGCCAGACACCTCAGAGGGGTCTAGAAGTGAGTGTACATAGCACCCCCTGTCCCCCCCCCCACCACCCTCAAGCACCGTCTCTGGCAAGCACACGAGCAGAAGGATGTGATAAATATTCAAGCGTGCCCCCCGCCTCCCCTCCCCAGCCGGGGCTGAGAGCCCAGCACATACAGCCTGCCCGCCTTCCTGCAAAATCAAGTTTGTGGGAAGCAGAAATCTGCTTCTGGGAGTAAACAATTCCCCGACACTCGGGATCAGGAACGCACCCAGCACTCGGGGCGGGTGGGTGGGCGGGCGCCCCGAGCCCACTCGGCTTCTGAGCCCAAAGGGTGGCTCGCGCCCGGCCCTTGGCCTGCAGCCAGCCTCGGCGGAGGCAGACAGTGCTCCAGTGCAGGCAACGTGACCGGAACGCAAATCCTCCCCCCAGCCCCAGGAGCTCCGGGAGCCTCGCAGCCGCCCTGCCAAGGCTTCCGAAGGTCGGCCCTGAGCACCCCACGCTGGGCTGGAGCTCATGCGGACACTTCTGGAAATTTGCAGCAGGAGGGGGCTCTGCCAGCAGGGGGGCCCTCGGAGGTGCCCCCAGGACTTCCTCCGGGCGTTTGCTCATGTCCTCCTGGGAGAGGCTGAGGTCTGGGTGAGTTATCAGTTCCAAAAAAAAAAAAAAAAAAGAGCAAATGTCTTTCTTTCTCTGGAAAGATCAATCCAGAAGAGATAGAAGAGATGTCGCACTCCAGATGTGCTTCCTCGCGGGTCCTTGTCCAGTTGTGTCCCACCTGGCCGCCACCTGCCCGCACTCAGGGCTCCATCACTTGGCCCATGAAAAGGATCGTTCCTGAGGATAGGGACAGGAGGTGAGCATGGGTGGAACAGTGAATGGGGCTGCGGGTGGGTGATGCGTGAGATGGGGGTCCTGGAGGCTCCTGAGACTCAGTGGGGGGACCCTGAGGGGGTCCAGTCTCTGTGCTTTGGGGACAGGAAGTGAACTGGGTTTGCATCCCTTGTCCCCACTGTTCCTTTAGGGTCATGGTGTGTGTGTGTGTGTGTGTGTGTGTGTGTGCTTGCACATGTGCATGTGTGTATGTATGCATATTCGTGTGGGGTACATCTGCATGTGTGCACGTGCATGCATGTGTGTGCACCTGTCTGGCTGGAGTCCAGCCTGGGCCCGGGAGGTGGGCGCACACCCAGCTCTCACCTGTGGGGTTGTGTCGCACCACAAAGAGGAAGGGCCTGTCCATGATGATCTCTTCAGGGGCCATGCGGGCCGAAATGATCACGGCTGCAAGGGACGGGTGTGGGTTAGCGATGGGACTGGGCAGGGCCTTGGCGTCCCCCGGGTCCCCTGGCACCCCAGGCGGGACTCACCGGTGGAGGAGGAGGCCACCGTGCCACTCTCGTCCACCTTGATCTTCACTTTCTGCAGTGCTTGGGACACGTAGAGTGGTTCTTGGTCTGAAATGGGGGGATCACAGGCCCCTGAGGCACAGCTGCACGGGGCGGGTCCCACAGGCGCCCCTCACCCTGTCTGCCGGGAGAAGCCAGCAAGGGGGCAGCCTCACCTGAGAGGCTCCTGAAGTCTGCCCGGCTGGGGCTGAACACATCTTTCACGCCCAGGTCCTCCAGCGGCTGCTGCAGGTCAATTTCAGTCTCCAGAGAGAACCTGTGGCAGTGGCAGGGAGAAGCTGTGGGCACGGCCCCTTGCCCATCCCCTGCCGGGAGCCGCCCCCTTGCCCTCCCCCTCTGGGGGGCGCCTGACTCCGACCCTCGCCCCTCTGGGCCTCCTTAGCCGCGATTAATGACTGTCCTCAGCTTTTGCACCTACAGAAAAGCCCAGTCTGGCTGTGGGAAGGAGCACGCACAGATTTCTCCTGGCACCTAGGCGGGAGGTGTGCTGCTGAGTGCAGGCCCCAGGGAGGACTGCCGGGTGGGGGTCACTGCTTCCCACCGGCAAGTGACTCATGGGCTCATGGGCTTGATTTGGGAGAGAGGCAGAACCCACTCAAATCTCCACCCTCCAGAGTTGGGCAACAGGAAGGCTGAGGGGGCGGGGGGGGGGGCGGGGAACACATGGCCACAGCTTCTGGATGTTTCTGTCACTGCCCAGCCCAGCTCCCTTGGCTCCTGCAGAGATGATGTGAGCCGCAGCTGAGAGCAGTGCAGAGCGACTGGGCCCTTCCCAGTGTTTCCCTGGGGTAGGGGAGGGGCCTTCTGGAGAGGGGCAGGCGGAGGTACCCCTTCTGCCCTGCCTCCATCCTTGCTCTGGGGGTCCTGTGGGTGGTGTGAGGCCAGATGAGGCACAGGTTCTAGAACCCCCACCCCCTGCCCTTCAGCAGAAGCAGGACGGAGGCGGTGGCTTAATCAAACCCATGCTTGTCTATTTCCCGCCAGCCTGCCACCACCGTCAGGCCGGAAACCCCGGGGGTTGGGCAATGGTGCCCACCCTGCCCCCACCATCAGGCCAGAAGCCCCGTGGGGGTGGGCAGTGGCACCCACCCTACCGCCACTGTCAGGCAGGATGCCCCGTGGGTGGGCACTCACTTGGGCAGCACCAGCAAGCGTACGACCTTGGTCATGTTCGCTTTCCATTGGCTCACGAGCTCCGAGTCGAGGATGTCGGTGAGGGCGGACAGGGGCACCTCCTTCTGGTAGGGCGCGGCGATGAACATGCTGATGGTGCCGCCATGGTAGGGCAGCTCCACAATGTCGTAGATGTGGCCATCGGGGGTGGTGCACTCGGCTGCAGGGACAGGCGGTGCCTTGGAGCAGCCGGCTCCTCACCCTGGCCCCAGGCTCCTGCCGCTCCCTTATCTCAGCAGTTTGGGGAAGGCCCCGCCCCCTGCGGTGACTCCCCAGCACTCTGTCATATTCCTAAACCCTTTGCATAGTCACCCTGTGGAAAACCGTTTCTCTGCTTTTTTTTTTTTTTTTTTTTTTTGGTTTGGGGGCCCCACCTGACAGTGCTCAGGGCTGATTCCTGGCTCTGAGCTCAGAGGCTCAGAGATCACTTCTGGCGGGACTCGGGGGGGGGGGGGCCTCGGGGATGCTGGTGATGGAACCCACCTTGGCTGGCTGCAGGACCAGCCCCCAGCCCTTACCGCTGTCCTATCGCTGGGACACCTTGACCTCTTGGGGGTGGCTCCTTTCTTTCCTCCACACTCCTGCCCACCTCCCTGCCCCACACCCACCCTGCCATGGAACTCCTTAATCTCAGCTTCCAACTTCCACACTCCCAGGGGGATCCCACCAGGAACTGCTGAGGCACCCTGGTGGGCGGGACAGGGAGTGGTCAGGGGATCAAAGGGAAGCCTGGAGGTTTCTGCACTTCAGCTTCTGCCTGCAAGGGAATCACCACGGGCACCGTGCCAGGGTTGGTTCTCCTGGGCGGGCGGCACTCACTGTAGTTGAACTTGTTGGTCTGTGCCATCATGGGCACCGAGAAGCTGCTGCCGTCACTCCTGTGGAAGAGGCGGTGGTGAGTGGCCGACCGCGGGAAGGGCATCATCCACTGGCCGTTGAAGTAGAGTGCGTTCACCAGCACCAGCCGTGTGAGAGGGTCCAGGGCGTCCGTGCTCAGCAGGTCCGTGATCATGCCTGGGGGTGTCGGGCAGGGCGGGTGCTCAGGGCTCTGGGCAGAGGGTGGGGCTGGGGCACCCCTCTGGCAGCTTCTAGCAGCTTCTAGTCTGGGTTTTAGTGTAGTTTTTTTCTGTTTTGCAGGGAGGGTCTATGACCAGCAGTGCTCAGGGTTACTCCTGGCTGTGCTCAGGACTCACTCCTGGCCATTCTTGGAGGATCCTGTGGGATGCCAGGGACCGAACCCTAGTCGGTCGCATGCAAGGCAAGTGCCTTCTCACTGTACTGTCTTTCTGGCCCTTCTAGACTGTTCTGTCTCCCTCCGATGGTAAGTATCAGGCTTGGTCACCCCCTGACTTGGTCCTGAGACCCTGATGGGACCCCAAAATCAGGTTTTTTTCCCCTTTTGCTCCCTGAGGTTGTAGAGGACGTCCCGGGGTTATATCCGGTGACCTGGCGGCTTTTAGGGGCTCTTTCAAGGTGGGTTTGAGGATTCTGAATGCATTTGGCCTTTTTTTTTTTTTTAATTTTGGCCTTGATTGGAGGGGGGTCTTACCTGGTGACACTCAGGGGTTACTCCTGAATCTGCACTCAGGAGTTACTCCTGGCAGTGCTCTGGGTACCATATGTGATGCTGGGGATCAAACCTGTCTTGGCCACATGCCAGGCAAACTCCCTCCCCTCCATCACTCCAGCCCTGCGTTTGGCTTTCTGACTGCAGGGGAGGGGGCTGGAGGGGCAAGGCTGAGTGGGGGTCCTGGTCTCTCTGGCACTGGCTCTCGGCCTGTGTGCTCACCTTTGGTGTGTTTCTGCACCCAGTCGTTCACGATGAACCTGGCTCTCTCCACCTCCGAGAAGTCCACCTGCTTGACCGTGGTCTGGAACAGCTTGAAGAAGTGGGGCATGAAGCCCGGGCTCAGGAGCAGGTCGCGCTGCACGAAGATGGCGCTGGCGGCGCTCAGTTCGTCCTTGTTCCACGGGGCCAGGAGCTGCTTCTGCAGCCGGCGTAGGGCGGGCGCCACGCCGCGGTCTGCCGGGCCAGAGGACATGACAAGCTCAGGCCTCCTCTATCCTGCGCTCAGGGCGGTCTCCTCCTCGGGGGTGGGTGGGCCACACCCCGCAGGAGTTACTCCTGGCTCTGCGCTCAGAGGGGGACCCTGGTGGTGTTCGAGGACCCTACAGGGCGCTGGCAATCAAATTAGGCAGCTGCCTGCAAGGCCAGTGTCCTGCTCACTGCTCTGTCTCTCTGCCCCAAGTTTTTCCTTTTTTATTTTTTAATTTTTTTTTCTTTTTGGGTCACACCCGGCATTGCACAGGGGTTACTTCTGGCTTTCACTTAGGAATCACTCCTGGCAGTGCTCAGGGGACCATATGGGATGCTGGGAATCAAACCCGGGTCGGCCGCGTGCAAGGACAACACCCTACCCGCTGTGCTATCACTCCAGCCCCAGTTTTCCGTTTTTATGAACCTTTCCCATTTAGTTCAGGGCTCTGGGGGCCGATTCTGGCTAACTGGGCCGCATAGTTCCACACTTCAGTCCAGTGGGGCTTGGGTGAACATGCACATTTTTCCAGCACCCTCGGTCTCCCCTTCTGGAAGCAGAAGGCCGGGGTTCAGAGGGTGAAGGGGACAGGGAGCAGGCTGAGGTCATCAAGCCCGCTGAGGGGCGTGTCAGGAAGGAGACGGGAGGCCCCCGCGTCCGGGTCAGCCTTTCCTTGGTTTCTGGCGGTACCCCCGGCCCCATCCTTTGCCCCAGTCCCACCTTCCGTCCGGAAGTACATGGCCTCCTGGATCTGTCGCCGGCTCTCCCCCGCCGTGGTGGTCTGGAGCATGGCCAGCACGGACGCCACGCCGTACGGGGAGAAGGCCATGTTGCTGTCCGGGGACGCCTGGGCCACCTGCTGGAACACCTTCACCCCGAAGTCCGTGACCAGCCGGGCGGCCCGCACTGTGTCGGTCCTAGTGCCTGCGGCCAGGGCCAGGCCCAGGGCCAGGCAGGCGAGGACGGGACCACTGAGCATCCTAGGGGCACAGACACGAGCGTGAGGGAGGGGGCAGTGGAGGGGAGGGGCCCCCACTTTGTGCTGGCAGTGGGGAGACCATGCTGGGTTTGCATCGAAGCCCTTCTCATCCCGGCCCAGGCAATCTTGTGTATATTTTTTTGGGGAGAGGGGTTTCCCCAGCGGGCTCAGGGGACCCATGACTCCACCTGGCAGTGCTCAGGGACTCAGGTGGTGATGGGGTTTGAACCCAGGTGCCCGGACATGTGAAGGATGAGTCCCAATCACTGGGTCATCTCTCTGACCCCCTTGGGAGGGTTTAAATTTTTGTATTTGGGTGCTGCGAATGGAACCTGGATGTGCCGCATGAACGGCCTCTACTCTGCCCCTGAACCCCAGCTCCCACTGACCCCCAATAATGAGGTCTTCAGCACCATTTCTTTTCTGGGGGGAGAGGGGTTGGACTACACCTGGTGGTGCTCGGACCCGACTCCTGGCTCTCTGCACTCAGGGAGCACTCCTGGTGGGCTCAGGGGACCCTGGGGTGCTGGGGTTGAACTGGGTCAGCTGCGTGCAGGGCAAGGGTCCTCGCAGCTCGCTGCACTAGGGCCCCAGCCCCTGTCTCTTGGGAATTCTTGGTACCAACTTCCTCACTCCCAGGAGGCTGGGGCATCCGAGGATAATGCCCCGAGCCTGAAGGATGCTTCCAGAATCTTACTGGGGAGCTCCCCTCTCAGCTCATCCCTCCTGGGGGCTCTGGGGGCAAATGGCGGTGTCTCATGGGGGACCGAGCAGGCGGGAGACGCCCGTTGCTGGGGGTGGGGGCTTCCCTACAGCCTGGTCATCACTACTAAGGCCAGATTCAGTCAGGGTTCGTGTCTGTCCAGGGAGCGGGAGTGAGGGCCCCGGAATGGAGGAGATCCTCAGGGCTCCCCGAGTGTGCGGAGAGCATCCACCCTCCTCTTACCTCAGGTCTCGGTGCTCCGGGGTCTGGCTGTGCGGGCTCAGCAGTGGCCGTTGCAGGGATGCTGGCTGTGGTGGCGGCTGCGGTGGTTGGGCCGGGGCTGCACGGAGAGAGAGAGAGAGAGAGAGCTCTGCGGGCAGTGCTCCTGAGCCTGGAACTAGAGGCAGCTGCATTCCTGGGGAGCCCAGGCTGCCTCCTTTTAAAGCAGATTTGGGCAGGAAGTAGATGAACTCATGGGCAGCCCCTCCCACTTTCTGGCCGTGGAGTCCGGCAGCTGGGGGCCTCCTGTCCCTCCCCTGCGCGTTGCTAAGGCGTGTGTGTGTGTGTGTGTGTGTGCGTGCGTGTGTATGTGTGTGTATACACATGTGACACCCCAGTCTTGGCCACTGTCTCCTTCCATCTGGCTCCTCTCCCAGCTCCTCTGTCTCTGGCTGGTGTGTGCCAACTGGACACTGGCAGAGCTGATGCCCCCTAGCTGCCCAGTGTCTGGCGTGACAGTGGCCCCCAGAGCCAGTCGGGTGAGACCGACTCCTCCTTTCCCCAGAGACAGTCACCTCAAAGTTCTCAAAGCCGCCAGGAGCCCTGTGGGTTTTCTCGCTGGCCGTGGGCACACCCTCCCTCCTGGCCTCTCCCCAGCAGCCCGCGGGCATGGAGGAACGTGCCATGTCTGGGTCTGGGCTGCTGGGACAGACGCTGCCTTTGCCTCTGGCTGCCGGGCTCGGGTGATGCAGGACTGAGTCCCCGGAGCATCCAGACGTTGGACATGCCCCCAGGGGCCCTCTTTTGTGCCCAGGGCTCTGGGTGGGTCACAGGTGTGCCCGGTGGGGGACTGGAGGCTGGACAGGATCCAGGGGGACGTCTGGGCTGCGGAATTCAGAGTTTGTTTTTCTTTTTTCTTTTTTGGCTCTGGGGCCACACCCGGCGATGCTCAGGGGTTGCTCCTGGCTCTGCACTCAGGAATCTCTCCTGGAGGTGCTCGGGGGACCCTATGGGATGCCAGGGAACAAACCCGGGTGGTCCAGGTGCGAGGCAAGAGCCCTCCCTGCTGGACTGTCAAAGCAGCCCAAGGTTTTTGGGTTTTGTTTTGGAGCCACACTCAGCGAGGGTGCTCAGTGATCACTCCTGCCGTGCTCGGGGGACCCTGTGGGGTCAGACCCGGGTCTGAGTGCACAAGTGCACGAGGCAGGCGCCCTCCCCGCGGTGCTGTGCTGGGGGTTTGGTCTCTGGGTAGGAGAGTTTGCTTTCTTGGAAGAATTATGTCTTATCCTTTTCCTGCAGACCAGACTTGGGTACCACAGCTGTGGGGAGGGCGGGTGGAGGAAGGGTTTGTGGGGTGCGCTGCTGGGATCCGGGCTGGCCCAGCGAGGGAAAGTCTCGAGAGCTGAGAAAGTGACTTGAGGCTACTGGGCGGTGGGGGGCAGGCCTGAACCTGGAATGTGGGGGGTGCACACTGGCCGCTTGGGGGTCCTCGGGGCGCCCTGGAAATGCCCGGCACAAACACCTGGAAGTGTTTGCGGGTGACAGCATCAGGATATTTGTTTTGGATTTTCTCAGTAAACAGATGTCAAGGGCAACCGTAGCTGGGCGGTTCCCCCCTCCCTTCTCTGGGGCCCCCAGAGTCAGGTGGGAAGGTGGGCGGCAGAGAGAAGGGAGATTCCTCCCTGGAAAGTTGCAGTCATCCCACTCATGTTCCCACGGGGCTGCGCCTCATTTAAACACTTGTGGCGGCGTGCACAGCTGAGAGCACTGAGTTGGAGTGGGCTGCATCTGGGGGCACCGTGCAGACCCCTGTCTCTTCTCCCCGAAGGCCCCCAGGCCTTGCCTCCCACCCATGGGCATGAGACAGGAACAGAGATCGGGTTGAGTGCAACCCCCACGTTGGTTTTTATTCTGGGGGGCAGGCCATGAGTGGCGGTACTTGAGGGATTCATCGGCTCTGTGCTTGGAGGGGTGCCGTCCTGGCAGTGCCCGGGCTCATGGCTCTGTGTCAGACACAGGACTCGCTCAGCAAAGCAGCGGTACTCGAGTGGCAGAGCGGCGGGTGGAGACGGGGCTGGAAGCGAATCCTTTTATTTTTTTATTTTTGGGCTTCTGGGCCACACCTGGAAATGCTCAGGGGTAACTCCTGGCTCTGCGCTCAGGGTTCACCTGGGGTGGGGGGCTCGGGTGACCCTGTAGGGTGCTGGGGATTGATCCTGGGCCGGATGCAAGCAAGACCAGTGCCCTCCCTGCTGTCCCCTCGCTCCAGCCCCTGCTTGGTGTTTCAGGTGCTGATGCTGCCAGAGCTGCGGGCTGGGGGGAGTTCGTATGGCCCCTGCAGGCGCCAGGATATCTCAGAGGGCTCAGGTGAAAATCACATAACGGGGGGTGGGGGCAGAGTATGATCCTAGGGGTCACTGGTCAGCCACAGGAAGGGGCTAAAGTCAGGAGACGCCACAGCTGGGATAAGGTTATGAAACGGTGCCACAGAAGTGGGTGTCCGGGGGACCTGGTGTTGCCCTGACCCCTGCCCTGTTCCCAGGAGGCGGCCAGGCCACCTGCTGCCCCTCAAGGACTGATCATCTTCCCCTTTCCCTACACCCACACACTCGCCTGGGACCCCACCCCTTCTTCAAAACCCAAGGGATCCAGGGAGTAAAGTCCCTCTGAAGCAACAGCGGCCCGGGTTTCCCGGAGGCCCACAGATAAGGGGTGAGTGTTGCTCGTGGATTTTTGGGGAAAGTTCCAGACGGCGGCGGCAGGGGAAAGTGTCTCCTTGACCCGTTAGCAGGTGGTTCGTGACTAGGCCAGACTCACTCTTTCCGGAACTTCCCGGGGCCCCGGGTCTGGCGCCCCCGCCCTTTTCTTCCCCTTCTCTCCCCCTGGTTCCCTTTCTGCATCTTGCTGGGCCTGGCCAGCCCCTCTCCACCCCCCCTCTGCTGCTGTCACCCCGCCCTGGCTCCCTGTCCTCCTGGCAGTGCTTGGACACCCCTCGCCGCCCCCCCCCCCCCCCCCCCGCCCTCCACGCAGCTCTATCTGTTACACAGGCCCCGGGAATGTTGGCGCGACCTCCTGATTCCTGGTGATTTCACTGGGAGAGCCGGGGGTGGCCAGGGTGGCCGGGCCGGGCCCCGCTAACTCACAGAGCTATTTTGGGCCGGCTTGTCCCCCACACAGCTCAGTGGCTGAAAATAGCCCATGTTTGGTTTGGTTTGGGGGCCGGTATCCCGGCCTCTGGGCCGAGGGAGGGAGGGAGGTTGGCCCGGCCTGTGGCCTTTCAGCTGCAGTTCATGGGGCCGCCCGGGCAGGTCCCACCACTGTGGACCCCTCCTAGGCCCGATCCCTCTGCACCCCCACACCCTGAAGCCCAGGTCCCACAGGGTCCTGCTGTCACTTTCGCTCGCCTCTCTGAGGGACCCGGGTGGCCCCAGAATGGAGTTCAGCTTTGGGCAAGTGGGACCCGCAGGGTCTGAGAAGCCGCTTCCTGCCCTGACACACACCATGGCTTTGCACGTGGATGTGCGTGGTGACTGTGGACACCTGCCGTGTGGGCGTGGCCAGGGGCCCCCATTTCGTCCAGAGGCAAGAATCCCAATGGGGAGGTGGCTAGTGTCCACCTTGGGGAGCTGTGGCCGTGAATGTCCGCGAAGGTCCAGCTCCTGCTCACCATGGCATCCCTCCACGGGTGGGGCTGAGGCAGGAATAAAGAGGGGACCCACCCCCACAGAGGGGTCCTGTGAGCTGGCCAGACTGGCTGAGGGGTATCTGCCTCTGCTGTCTGCCTCCTGCACCCCTACTCCTTCAGTCACTCTCTCAGGCCAAACCCGTCACATATCTGAGAGGACCCCCAGGCCATGGGGGGCCACTCTGCCACGCCGGCAATGGCGTCGCCCACGTAGCAACATGCTGCAAGGGGGCTCAGGCAAGGGCCTGGGTCCCTGGGAATGGGAGGTTCGCGACCCACGGGTCTATGCCTCCGGCAGCCCCCTTTCTCTGTTTTCTAGGCGCCTCTGACATGCAGTCTTCACTTGCCATTCTGTGGGAATAGGAGCCTGCTTGTTAGATATTTTGATTTAACTTTTGGCCTTGGAAAGATGCTTGCTAGTAGAGTTAATATTAGTTTTTGTAAAGTCCTGATTTTTATATACTTGCTAGTAAAGTAGAGTTAATATTAGCTTTTGTAAAGTCCTGATATTTTTTTAGTTTATGGGTAGGCGTCTTTAGGGGAATAAAAACTTAAATGTCAGTAAAAGTAGACAATAAAGGAATTATAAGGAACATAATATTTCACTCAGATATTTTATTGGAACAAGCGGATCTTCTGCCCTAATCTTAAAACAGAACGTGTACGTGCCCCTTGATGTCTTGGGAACATGACCCATGGTCTGATGTAATGTGTGCTTTGCCACGTTGTTTCTGTAACTGTATAAAAAGAAGAACTCTGGATGCAATAAACCGCAGCAGCACTCAGCCTCTCTTGTGTTGGTGTCTGTCTGTCCAACGCGCCGAATCTCCTGCTTTCCTGTGCACCTTCGCCTGGTCTCCCCTCAGCCTGGTGGTCTTCGACCGAGCCAGTCTGCTTGGAGGGGTGCCGTCCTGGCAGTGCCCGGGCTCATGGCTCTGTGTCAGACACAGGACTCGCTCAGCAAAGCTGCGGTACTCGAGTGGCAGAGCGGCCACTCCTGGGGGTAACTGTGTCTGGCATGACACAGTTAACTGGGCTGGATGGTCCGATGCTGAGCTCAGCTATTTGCCCTTCCTTGGGTCTGGAAGACCTGGGGCCTAGACCCTGCTGGGGATCCAACTCAGGTCCTCGTGCACGGAAGGCTGAGCCTCAGGCCTTCAGCTGCTTCCAGGCCGCAGTATTTGATCTTTGCCCTCAACCCAGCCAGGGATGTTTAACCATAATGACCCAGGGCAGGGCAGGGGGCATTTATCCCTTGCAAAGCACCCCAGCACAAGGCCTGTGCTCTGGTGGGGAATGAGGAGGGGACTGGGCAGAGCGATGACTCCAGGGGCTGCAGGCAGGCGGGAGTGACCCCGAGCACTGTGGAGTGTGGCCCCGAGCACTGTGGGTGTGGTCTAAAGAGAAAAATAGAGATGGAAAAAAATGGGTGGTCTTTGGAGGTGAAAGGTTTCTAGAGCAGAAGTCGCCAGAACCCGCTGCTCCCTGCAGCCCGCAACCCTCCTGGGCTATTCCCGCTCTCCGCTGCCGCCCAAGGTCTACACTGCCCAACCCTGATTCACTTTCACCTTCTCTGGACCTTGTTCCTCATTCTCAGCATTTCTGAGTGTCTTCGTGACTCTAGGCACATCCTATTCACTCTCCGGGATTCTGGCTCCTCGGAATGGTCCGTTTCCCCACTCTGCCATGTGGGACAGAGAAAAACGGCGCCTTTTCCCTGGGAAAGGCGCCAGCGGTTGGAGGTTGAGACACGCAGCTGGCCCTGCCGTCTGTCTCTATCTCCAGCGCTTCCCTGGCACCCTCAGGAGTGACCCCTGAGCCTGGGGCCTGGAGGATTCCCCCAGCATCACTGGTGTGGTCCTCACACCCACTGATACCCATCCCCTCAAGAGAAGCAAAACCGCCTTCCGGCTGGGTTGTAAAGTTCTGGGTGTTCGGGTGGCTAGAACGAAGTGGGGTTTCCTGGAGGAAGAGGGCTGATGCTGGAGGAGGCAGAGGGTGGGCTGAGCATGGGAGAGGTAGAGAGGATGTGGGGCAAGTGTCCCCTTCTCTCTCAGACCCATCTCTGGGGTAAGGCTTCCCTCGCTTGCTCGGGCTCTGCATCCCTTCCGACCCTGCCCCCACTGCATCCAAGCTCTGTTCCTTGTTTCATCCCAGCTGCTCTTAATGAACGGGGCCTGGGGGGTGCAGATACCCAGAGGTGGGGGGTCATGGGGGCCTGTGTGGCTGAGGTGATGCAGCAGCACTGGAATCTGCAGAGAGCAGCCTCCTCTGTGACTGACCATTCCTGCTCCCTGACTTTCTCCTCCCACTGGGGATGGAGCAACCACACTTGGCCGTCTCTGCCTCTGAGTCAGGGGGGCTGCCGGCTGGCCTGGATGAACCCGGGCCCAGAACCTTCTATCCACCTCCTCCCCCCAATCCTTCTCCCCAGGCGTTTGGCTATGTGGGCAGGGGAGGGGTGTGGAGAGTCGGTGTCCAAGGGCGCTGCCCCTCCAGCACAGCTGGCAGTTCCTGGGGGTTCTTGGGGACAGTTTAGATGCCAAAGATGGAGAGGCCGAGTGGGGCAAGCCTGTCCCTGCCACCGTCCCTGCTACATGAAAAGACGCACCCCTTCTCGGCCCCTTTCTCGTGCCTACCCTTCCTTTGGAGTACCCCTTCACCCTTTCTATTTACTTTTTTTGGGGAGCCAACACGGCAGTGCTTAGGACTTACTCTTATCTCTGTGCTCCGGGATCACTCCTGGTAGTGCTCAAGGGACCCTAATGGATGCCTTTGATCTTTGTGTGCAATGCAAATGCCCTCCCGCTGTGCTATCACTCCGAGGGGGCCCCTTGCGATTTTTATTTTTATGGGAGGAGGAATGTACCTGGGTGGGGCACTCCAGGTCTGTGCTGGGGCTCACTCCCATGATTCTTGGGGGACACTGCGGTGCTGGGGATCGAACCCAGCCCCGACATCAAGCCGGTGTTCCTTGGGCCCTTTTCCTCTAAGACCCTCTTCACTGTCACTCTCCCCGACCATGTGGAGCCCCTCTGATCTGGAAAAGTGGCACAAGGAGCATCCCGCGGCCCCCGAGTCCCTTCTGTCCACCTGCTGCGGAGGCTTCTCACGCAGGAAGCTCTGGGCCTTGTCACCACCCCCAGGATGCAGGCAGGACCAGGCTCTTCCCTTCCCTGGAAGCCCCATTTCTCGGAATAGGGCCTGTGGGTGGAAACCACACTCTCTGTATCAGGACACCGCCCGGATGCGGGAGGAGCAGGTGACCTTGGGCTGCCTTGCCCTCTGAGTCCACGGCCTGGCCTCCGACGTCCCTTCTGCAGAGTGGGGAGAATGTCCTGTCCAGCCCGGCGTGGCCCAGGAAAGGCAGCAGGAGGGGAAAGAGATACCGAGGAGGACGTGGTGGTGGGGTCCCTGCAGGGGATGTTGAATGTGTATCTTTGTGTGCATGTGTGGTATTTTTGGAGGTTCTTAGGGCTTGCTTTGGCTCTGTACTCATGGCAGGACTCTGGAGTTCATGTGAGGTGCTGGGGATCCTTTTTATTTATTTATTTTGGGTCACATCTGGCGATCTCATGGGATGACACCTGGCTCCGAACTCAGGAATTACTCCTGGCAGTGCTCGGGAGACCACCTGGGAATCGAGCCCAGGCCAGCCATGTGCAAGGCAGACACCCTCCCCACTGTAATACGACTTTAGCGCCCCATCCCAGCCCCTCTTATTCCCATGTCCTCTGGAGGGTCCTGATCCCAGCGACCCCTGGAGAAGGACTTTTGATTGGGGGGTGCTGGAAGGAAGCCCGGTGTTGTGGGGTGCGGGACCCAGAAAGCCGTCAAAGGTGTGGGCATGGCAGCTGAGTCTTGCTCCCATGGTTGCCTGCTCTGGCCTCTCTCAGCTTCGTCTGGGGGCCCGGGCGGTGCACCCCTCACTCCTGCCAGGAAGGCCCGGGACTCCGTGAGTCAGGCTGATGCAGGCGGAACCAGTAACTACCATTCACACGCTCCCAGGCAGATGCAGGGCAGGGGTGCGGGGAGCCGAGGTGGGGAGTTGTGCAGAGCTGTCCTGGGGGGTCGGGTTGGGCACAGGAGCTGGGGTGCGGGGCACAGCCCCAGGGTCAGCACGGGCTTCCTGGGCACTCCTGTGGGCTGGGACAGAGTTGGGGATCAGTGTGACCCCGTGGGGGGCACCAGCGTAGGAAGCTGGCACCGCTGAGGTGTCCGTGTCTGCCCTGAGGCCCCTAATGCTTTGCTCACCTTCCTGGAAGCAGCAAGAGTCTCAGGAGAGCCAGGAGTCTGGGGGTGCAGGGCATGCGAGGCTGGGGTGCCCCCCCACCAGGCTTGGCATTTCCTCACGTCTACCCAGGCCTGAGCCCTGCCTGGGTCACTCTGCAGAGTACGGAGGTGTGCTGTGGATATGGCCACTGTGGACACAGGGCCACAGTGGACACACCACATGTGGACACACAGTAGACAAGCCTCACTCAGTGGCACACGCAGTGGACACAGGGCCACAGTTGACAAGCCACAAAAGCAAGTGGTGCACACTGTGACACACACAGTAACACACACTAACACACACAATAACATACAGTGACATGCACAGTAACACAGTGGCAAACACACAGTAACATATAGTGACACACAGTAACACACAGTAACATCTAGTAATACAGTAACACAGTGGCAAATACACAGTAACATACAGTGGCACATACAGTAATAGTGACACACACAGTGATACACAGTAACACACAGTGGCACACACAAAGTAACAGTGGCAAACACACAGTAACACACTCAGAGTGGCACGCACAGTAACAGTGCCACACAGTGATACAGTGTGACACACAGTGACACACACTGTAACACACAGTGGCACACACACAGTAACACCCTGGCACACACAAGTAACTCACAGTGACACATACACAGTGACACACACAGTAATACAGTAACATACAGTGACACACACAGTGACATATAGTAACAGTGACATACTAACAGTGACAGTGACACAGTAACGCACAGTGATACACAGTGACACACACTAACACACAGTGGGACACACAGTGACACAGTACACACAGTGGTGTGGCACACACAGTGGCATTCCCAGTGGCACACAGCGTGCAGTGCGCACAGAGCACCAACTGACCCTTGGATCCTGGCCCCCTTTCCGCTCCCGTTGTGCTGAGGCCCGTCCAACCCCCCCCTTGGGGCAGCCGCCAGCGGGGGCCAGCAGCGTCTGGCCAGGAGGAAACCAGGGCGTTAGGAGCGGCGGGGACGGCCTGTCCCAGGAGCGGAAAGCAAACAATGCATCGGAAGGAGTCCTGGCCGGCAACGGCCCACAGGTAAACAAGGCGCGGGGAAGGCCCGGGCAGCTGTGCCCAGTCTGCGCACGGCAGGGGAAGTGGGGTGGGAGCCAGGGAGTCCCCCGCCTGCCACATCAGGATCCGGGACAGCCGCAGTCAGAGGCCGCCCCAGGGACAGCTGGACGCGCACTCTAGGCTGTGGGCCCCGGGCCAGGACTTTTTGGGGGGCAGCTCTCTCAGGAGGGCCAAAGGAGCCCCCTGGTGTGAGTGGTGCCGGTGGGGAAAGTCCTTCCTGGGGCCCCAGGGGTGAATATTTGGGGGGAGACCAAGAACCCCCCCACATGCTGGGGGTTCCAGTGCCCGAGTGTCCATCCTGGCCTGTGCCGCTTTCCAGCTTAGCCTGGCCCTGCAGGCGGGAGCCCCCGCCTTGGCACCAAGGACCCCAGCCCCTCTGGGTGTGCTGAGAGAGGAGGCCTGGGGGCAGTGAGCTGGTCTTGGGGAGCCCACGGCCCCTCGACATTCTCTGATGGAGAATCAGAGGGTCGAGGGCTGTGTGTCTTCAGGGGTGGTGGTGCCCCTCCCCCACGCAGCAGCAGTGATGTGGCATAGGCCTGGACGTGCCCCTGGTGCTAGACACCTGCCCCTGCAGCGGAGGACACGGGGTTCAGATGAGGGGTCCGGTCCCAGCACCCCGTGCCCATTCGCCATCCTCCCATGCTGCTCCCTGACCCCCTGACCCCAGGTAACTTAGGAGCTTCCCAGGCCTTGCTGAACAAACTGATTCCTCGCGCGCCCACAGGGGTGCCAGTCTACACTCCACACCCAGTGTTCAGGCACAGTTGCCTCCTCCAGAAACGCTGGAAAGTTCCGAGCTTGCTCCCTTCCTTCCCTCCTTTCCCTCCTTCCCTCCTTTCCCTCCTTTTCCTCCTTCCTTCCCTCCCTCCCCTTACCCCTTCCTCCCTTCCTTCCTTCCTCCCTTCCTCCCTCCCTCCCTCCCTCCCTCCCTCCCTCCCTTCTTTCTCTTTCTTTCTTTCTTTCTTTCTTTCTTTCTTTCTTTCTTTCTCCTTCTTTCCTTTCCTTCCTTTCTCGGGTCACACCTAGTGATACTCAGGGGTTACTCCTAGCTCTTCACTCAAAAATTACAGTGCTGGCAGTGCTCGAGGGACCCTATTGGGGTAGTGGACACTGAGCCTGGGTCAGCTTTGCGAAGCAGACGCCCTCCCCACTGAGCTCTCTTACCAGTGGGCATCGATGCCCTGCCCCCTCTATCCCTTTGGTTTTGGGGCCACACCTGGCATTATTCCGGGCTCACTCCTGCCCCTCTGCCAGGGGTCACCCCTGGTGGCGCTGGGACGAGCCAGGCTCAGTGGCGTGCAATGCCAACACCTTCCCCACTATCTATCACTCTGGCCCTGATTGTTTGATTCTTGAGCAGAGAGCAAGAATGCTGAATTTTTTTTTTCTCATTTTGGGGCCTTACCTGGTGGTGCTTAGGGCTGACTCCTGGCTGTGTGCTCAGAAATCACTCCTGGCTGTGCCTGGGGGACCCTATGGGATTCAGGGGATCGAAGAACCCTGAATGGCCGCGTTCACGGCAAGTGTCCTCCCCACTATCCTCTCACTCCAGCTGGATTTTGTTTTGCCCTTGGGGTTCTTCCAGGATTGAGATTCCAGAGTGGGACAGCCTGTGCTCCCCTAGGGGCTTTGGGAGACAGAAGTCCCCATCCAGGGCCACCTGGTGCAGGTGGCTGAGTTCCCTCGCAGCCGACTGTCTGCTGCCCACAGAGAATCTAACCCTTGCGCCCTTCACACCCTGCTCCCCAGGGGCTTCAGCCCGCTCTGACGGCCTGGAGGGGAGTCTGTTGTTCCCTGAGGGAGGGCATGGAAGAGGCCTCACAGCAGGGTCTGGGTCCTGGGCACCTGCAGGTGGGGCACGCATCAGTGGTTCTGCTGCAGAAGCCCATGGGTCTGGGGTCCCTAGGTCCCATGGAGAAAGCCAGGGCATGCTTGGTAATCCCCCCAGGCCTCTCGGATATCTTAAATCAGGCGGTTGAGGGAGGTGGTTGGGGCGAGCCGGGGTCTTGCCCTAGTTATTGTTTGTGCTACTGGGTGATCAGGAAACCCTCACTCCCCCCCAACCCCCCACACCCAACTGCCTTTCGAGGAAGCAGCATGTGTGGCCTGGGACGCCCTCTGCTCCCTGCCCAGCACCCTCGTGCCCGGGCCTGTCCCTTAGTCAGCCACTCCTGGACTCGGAGCATGATGAGGACCCCGTTATTCACAGCCTGGCTCACCGGGCGACAGGGCAGGGCTGGGTGCAGACAGTTTGGGTCGTCCGGAGGGCGGGAACCTCCTGAGCCCTTTAGCTCTGCCTGAGGGTCAGCCTGGAGGGCGTGTTGTGCCTCCTTGGGGTGCTGGGGGGCCCAGAATCTAACACAGGGACTCGGAGAGGGCTGGGATATTTGGGGTTCCTCTTTCTCCTTCAACTCTGACTTTACTCTGCCAGGGACACGTGGGGTCCCTGAGCCTGTGCTGGGGACCAGGGCTGGGGACCCTTTGTCCCTCGCGTCCCTTCTTTTGGAAATTGACCTTCCTCGGCCTGGGAAAGTCAAATCTGGCAGCTGGACCCGCAGCAGAAAGCCTGGACTTGAGGGGGTCTCCTGGGACCACATCTGAGAGCCAATGGGCTGCAGGTGAGGGTGGGATCAGTCAGGCTGCGGACGATGCTCCACAGGCCCGAGTGCGGCTCTGCCTATGGAAGCCCCGGGTTCGACCCCCAGCACTGCAAGGCCCCCAGGCAATACATCAGGAGCAAGCCCTGAGCACCCTCCTCCCCCGAGAAGGTCATGCAGTCATGGGGGTCCTCTGGGGCACTCAGGATTGATCTGCACCCCGGGCTGGGTGGGGTGTCCCAGGACAGAGAGTTCTTCGACTGGACAGGCCACATGTGTACTGGCAAGGCTGAGGGAGAGGGGCCCCTCCCCCCCATACTCACTGAGGTACTCTCCACGCCCCTGAAGATGCTCCCCCAGACTCGCTGAGGTGCTCCCCAGACTCACTGAGATGCTCTCCCAGACTGAGATGCTCCCCCAGACTCACGGAGATGCTCCCCTAGATTTGCGGAGGTGTTCCCCAAGACTCGCTGAGGTGCTTCCCCAAGCTCAGTTCACCCGCTGGGGAGAGCAGTGGGAGTGCCAGAAAGAGGAAGCAGGAGATATACGTGGGATTTCTTCCCTGTGCCTCTGGGTCCCCCTGACGTACATCTCTGATTTCCTTTCTTTCCCCTTTGATGTTTGAGCCACACCCCGCTGTACTCAGGGGTCACTCCTGGCCATGCTTAGGGAACCTTATGCCGTGCTGGAAAATCCACCTGGGGTTGGCCACTTTCCCCACTGTCTGCCCCGCCCTGTCTGATTTCCTTCTTCCTGCCCATCTCTTGCCACTAGGGACCATCCTTGGGCCCATTGAGTGTCCCCTCATCCCTAGGGCCCTCCTAGGTGCCCCAGCCACTGTCCCTCCTGGGACTCTGCCCCGAGGGCTCTGACTTTCATGTCCTTATTGTGCTACAGTTGGGACCCCCAGTGTCCCTCAATACAGCCCCCCATGAGACCTGGGTTCTGAGAACTCAGGCAGAAGCCAGATTAGGAGAGGCTGAGCAGTGAGTAGAAATGACCCCCAAGGTGGACTGTCCACATTTTCCTGCCCAGGACCCACAGGCAAGTTCCCTGTGCTGTCTTCAGGCTGCGGGCCCACACCTCCTTGTTACAGAAAAGCCCCAGTTGGCCCCAGTTTACTGCTGAGTGTCCAGAATGTCCATGAGAGTTGATGCCCTGCCCAGAAAATTGGGGTGACCATCCCTGGGTCGGTCATGTCAGAGGTGGTGTGGATGCTGTTGGTTGTCCCTGTTCACAACAGTGGCCATCAGACTCGCCGGACACCCTCATTCGGTCTGGCTCAGTGCATGGGAATTGCTCTGCGGGCCTGGAGCTGCGTGTGTTGGTGTCTGGGTCCGTGTGTCCGCGTCCAGTTTCAGAGGCTCCCGGTCCGCAAGTGGTTTTATTTATTTATTTATTTTTGCTCTTTTTTGGATCATACCCAGCGGTGCTCAGGGGTTACTCCTGGCTCTGCACTTCGGAATCACTCCTGGTGGTGCTCGGGGGACCATATGGGATGTCGGGGACCGAACCTGGTTGGGCTGCGTGCAAGGCAAATGCCCTACCGGCTGTCCTATCGCCCTGGCCCTGGGTCCTCAGGTTCTTGCTTCCAGGCCTTGAGACTGCCACCCACAGTGCTGGACAGGTGTCAGCCAGCAGGGACGCCTGCAAGGACTCCGGGTCTTGCAGACGGCCAGCACCTTCCCCCACTTTTCTTGTTCTGCTTTCTCGGAGGCAGCCCCCCACCACCCCCCTTCCTGGAGGGGAACAGTGCAGCAAAGGACTTGTTCTCTGGAAGGAGGAGGAAAGCGGGACCCCGGGGGTCAGGGGAGGTGTGAGGGTTGGACACAGATCGTGCAGTCCCTAGGGGCTTCTCCCTGCCCCCCTACCCGCTTGCCTCCTGCTGGGGTTCAGCCCCATTTCCGCACAGACCAGCAGGCCGTGTCACCGAGGCAGAGACACCTGGCTCCCAGGCAACTCCTTCCCAGAATCTTTCTGGAGAGGAAGGCCCCAGGAGACAGGAGACAGGCGGTGAGGCGGGGAATGCCCTGGAGGAAAAGGCTGAGCCTGGGTCGGAAGTGAGTGCTGGGAAATTCCAGGCTGGAGCCTTGGCACGGGGCTTGCCTGGGAACACCCCATAGGCGTCTTCTTGCCCCCACCCCCACTCACCCCCTTGAGCCCCTGGATCACAGGTAGCACAGCCTTCCCTGAGCACAACTTTCCCTGAAACAGAGAGCTCAGCCTTCCCTCAGCAGAGCCCAGCGAGAAACAGGATTCGGGTTCGGGGCTGCGGGCTCAAGTGCACGCGGGCTGGTGCTGGTGTGCAGCTGAGCCAAGTCCCTGGGACCCTGACCTGCCGCTGCCCTCCCCGTGACCCGCTTTTTGCTGTTGCTCAGATTTTGCAATTTCCTTCCCTTCCTCTCTCTTCCAGACACCCCCAACCCCTGCCCCTGTCTGGGTACAGGCACAGGGCACCGTGTTTCCCGGAATGTGGGTGCTTTTGTCCCACCCTCTGTGCCCGTGTCCTACCCCCACATTCTCACTTCGCTTTGTGCTCCCTATGGCCACAGGGCAAGGTACGTAGCAAAGACCATAATCCACCTGGGGTCATGCTCCCCGGGATAGGATGAATGAATGAGAGAACGAATGGATGGGGGAATGAATGAATGAGAGAATGAATGGATGTGTGACTGAATGAATGAGAATGAATGGATGAGCGAATGAATGAATGAGAATGAATGGATGAGCGCATGAATGGATGAGAGAATGAAATGATGAGTGAATGAATGGATGAGAGAATGAGTGGGTGAGAATGAATGGATGGGGGAACGAATGGATGAGAGAATGAATGGATGAGAGAATGAAATGATAAGTGAACAAATGGATGGGCGAATGAATGGATGAGTGAGTCGGTGTGTGTGAATGTGTGTAAATGAGTGAACAGATGAGTGAAGGAACAAGTGAATGAATGAGAGCTCTAATGTGTGAATGAACGTGTGAATGGATGGGTGAGTAAATGACTGAATGAACAGATATGTCTCTGGGCAGCTCACTTGCTGTCTGTGCTGCTGTTGCTCTCAGCCCCCTCCTCCTGTTTGCCCCAGGGAGGCCTGGGTCAGGGAGTCCCCGGCTGGGCAGCGGCTGGCGGGGCAGCCTGACCTCTTTCGGGCACGCTCACAGGCAGGGTCTTATTTCTGTGATGTCCTCTGTTTCCCTCCCCACCTACTCCATAAGCCACCTGGACCCCCAGACCCCCCTCCCATCAGCTGGGAAATCTTATTGTCATGGGGGGGACAGCGGGGAGCTGGGGAGCGATTGGGAGCCAGATGGGGATGTGCAGGGCCCTTCCAGAGGACTTGCTGGGCTCCAGGCAGTGTGAGCTGGGGACAAGGGACCTGGGCTACCCCCACTCCGAGCTTTTGCCAGGACCCTCCTCCTCCAGGCAGTCCTTGGGGCAGTAGGGAGGGGGGCTAACCATGGACTGGGGAACAGCCACACCCTGCCAGGACTACATGGCCGAGGTATATTGGGCGCACAGGGCCGAGATAAGGGGCTGTGGTCTCGGCATCTGCCCAGCTGGGGGCCTGGCCCTGTTACAGGGTGTCCTTGACTTCAGCTTCCCGCGCAGGACACAGAGAGCTGGGAGGGGGCCAGGGGGGCAAATGAGCCCTTACAGGAAAGTGTGGAGAGGGGCTGCCCCGGGGTAAATAGGTATGTTCATTCATTCATTCACTCACTCACTCATTCACACTCACTCGTGCACTCACATTCATTCATTCACTCTCAGATTCGCAGTGTCCACTAACCCCCAGGGACTGGTCTGTGGTTCAGTGACCAACTGGTCGAGGAGCCCCTTCCTTCCAGGAGCAGAGACCGGGGGAACACAAGCCCCCAATGGGCTGGGATGAGCCAAGAGGCAGTGAGAAGGCTGGGCGCCTGGGAGCAAGGAGCTCTGCAGAGGCAGATGCCGCCTGTCCTGCCCCCTTTTCACTGGGGTCCTCTTCTCACCCCTCTTTAGACTCAGGGCTGCTCCCCCAGGGGCTGTGTTTTCCATCCCAGGGAGGAGGCTGGTGCATGCTGCTGTTCCCTAATGGCCAGAGAGTTACAGGATATCTGATTCTGGAAGATTCTACGTGAGTTACACACTCTTGTCCTAAAAGATTCTGCAGGTGAGGGAAGCGTGTATGCGAATGACCAGAAAGTTCCGGGGGTTCTTCCCACCCACCCCCACCCCACTAATGCCTCCGAGGCCAGGCTGTGGGTCCCTGGGGACCATCGACTCCCTCCCACTGCTTCCGGTAGGCGAGGGACGGGGCTGTCTCTCGCCTGGACGAGTGAAACGGCTAATTCTGAGGGTGCAGGGTCATTTCTAGGGCTCAGACCTCCGTTCTCCTGCCCCTGCTGTGATGAGGGAGCTGGCCGAGGTCTGCCTGTCTCTCCCTCCCCATCTCTGCTGTCCTTGGAGTCCCCTGGCTGTCGGGGCAGGAGACATCAGGGTCTGAGGGAGGGGGCATGGCCTCGGGCCGGGATCCGCGTGTCTGACCACAGGAGCCAGGAGCCGCGGGCTCCAGGCCGGGCTCACATGGACGCTGCCGGCTCCCACCGGCCCGCTGACTCACGCTCCGGCTGCAGGGGCGCCCGCCCAGAGCCAGGCTGAGTCATGAGCTGATGAATTGCTGCGTTCTTATTCAGCCTGTCGCCCCAGCAAGTGGGGGCTCTGATCCCCACCCTGGGCCCCCCACCGGGCCACTCAGAACACTCCTCAGCGGCCCTGCCTGTCTCCATCTGCGGGCCAGGCTGGGTTGAGCTGGAGGCGGTGGTGGGGGGGCGCGTGGGGGTTGGAGGACCTCCCAGAGTCACGGCTCAGCCAGCCGGAAGGCCATGTTTGCGGTTAGAATCTCCATCGATTGATGAGCAAAGCTCTTGGTCTCAGGGAGAAGAGGCTTCCGGAAGTGGATGGAGGGACAAGGACAGGGCCAGAGGGGTGGACGGAACTGCCCATCTTGCCCCTGGGGGCCGCCCTGGAGACCAGAGGCCCAGTGGCTTGGAAATAAGCCTGCTTGGGGTTGAGAGACAGCATGTTGGGAAGGGTGTTTGCCTTGCAGGCGCTGACTAGGTCCCATCCCCAGCTTCCCGGAGAGCCCCCCAAACCCTGCCAGGAATCAGCCCTGAGCATGCTGAGTGTGATGAGAAGAAAAACAAGCCACCAGGGCGACGGGCTCATGTGGGGTTCCCAGTGCCACGGGCCCCAGCTGTACCGCGGGCCCTCGCTTGAGCTACCAGTTGGTTGAGAATCACGGGTGGGACCCCTGGGCACTGCGTGGGGCCTCACCTTTCTCCCCCCCAGACTCAGGTCTTCCCTGCTCAGGACTACTTGGGTGGGGTGTCACTCTGGAGAAGGTGTTGGAGGGGCTGCTTAGACTTGCCAATCTGTGGGCCATGGAGTCTGGTGCATTCTGCCCCCATGTCCTCTGCTGCCCCGCCCAGGAAGGTTTGAACTGTCCCCATGCCACGGTGTCGGGGTGGGGGGGGTGATCTGTAGTATTGTGCCTGGTGCCAGGTGGGTGTCGCACCAGGTATCTGAGCCCGGAGGTCGCCCAGTCCCCAAACCCATGAACTCTGCTGAGACGCTTGACAAAGTTTATTGAGCAACAGACACAGAGGGTTTCCAGTCAAGGAAGTGTGGCGGGTTCCGGCCCTGGGGTCCCAGCCAGTGGCAGTAGAGTCCAGCTCGCTGGACGGACACTAGAGGCCCAGCCGACAGGTTCCCACTATTCCCCCAACCCACGAATGCCCTTCTCTGCCTGGCCACCAAGCAGCCTCTCCTGGGGCGTCAGATGAAGACCCGCTGGCCCTCTCTAGGCTCCAAGGCGTCCCTGAAGCCTGAGGCTGCCCGTGAACCTGAGCCTGGCTCCCTCTGGCAGCCCTGCACCCCAGTCACCCAGTCCTGCGACCCCCCAAACACGACTCCCCTCGCTCACCAGCCTGCTCCTCTCGCCTCCGAGGGGAAAAGGTCGAACACCCAGACCTCAGCCCCCACACAGCTCAGGCAGACGCTGTCTCGCCAATCCCTCATGCACTCCTGCCCCTTCAGAATTTCCTCTGTCCGTCTCTCCTGCCCCCTTGGTGCCCAGGTGAGCCAGGCCAGGTTGAGCAAAGTCAAGGCCGGGCCTTAGGCTGCAGGTTCCTACAGCACCCCCAGGCTGGGCCTCGGGGCGTCTCTGAAGCTCAGCTCTGATGGTTCATCTTTTATCTGTCCCCTTGGAGCCTCTGTGAGCTGAGAGGGCCCAGAGTCACCCAGAGAGGCGGCAGCAGATACCTCTCAAGGCCATAGGACAGTCTCCCCAGACAAGATGCTCTGTGGGCGACACCTCCATCCCACAGCCCGAGCACCTCGGGGGGCTCCCAGTACCCCCAGGTAGAGGCGGCAGGCTACTGCACTGATGTTAAAAGCAAGGGTCTGCGACATGCAGGGAGTAAGACCCAGATCATAAGCTACTTTGGGGAGAGATAACAGTGCCAGGCCTGATGCCCATCCACGCGCCTTCAGGAGATGAGGGCAAGCCACACTTGCCCAGATGCTTCCCTACCAGCCCCAGCTTCTCTGCCACAACCTGTAAAACGGGCTGGGAGGAGGGACACCGGACCAGCGTTACTTGCATAGTTCAAAGTGTGTGTGCACACATGTATGGGTGCATGTAAATGTGCTGTGCTGTGTAGAGCAAGGGCTGGACATGTGTCTGTGCATGTTTACAGGTTGTGCACACATTAGTCTGTGTGTGGATGTTGTAGGCAGTGCTGCGTAGGGCAGTGGTCGCACTGCCTTTGATGTTCCTGATCTCCTGTCATCTGTCATTAAACCCAGAACTCTCTGTGCTGTGGGACTCGTCCGGGTCCCCTACTGGGGGCTTCAGCTCCAGCTACTGCCCCCCTCCCCCACCTGCCCTCCGCGAGGAACACACTAATATTTCTCTCTGATGCTGCTCCCCGTGGAGGTGGGTGGCCCCCAACTAGAAGTCCCTTCGTCCCTCTTGGAAAGTCCACCTCAGCCCCTCCAGCCACCAGGGCTGTCCTTCACCCCAGCCTGCAGGTCCCCTTTCCAGACCTGCCCCCTCCTCCAGAAGCAGTCCCCCCAATCTCATCTCCTTGGGGACTTAAGTCCTGCTGTGACTTGGAGGCCCAGTGGGCTGTGTTTACAGTGCCCCCTACTGGACACTGCCAGCTGCTAAGGTGTTCTAGATTTGGTGGCTCCCACTTCCCCATGGCAAATCCCACAGGGCTGCTATGGAAGTCTCTGGAATTCTCTTTACGCCACCCTCTCCCCTTTCTCTTCTGGGGAGGGGGGCACAATAAGTCATGCTCAGGGACACTCCTGGAAGTGCCAGGCTCTAAGTGGGCTCCGCCTGTGCAGGCCACACCTTGCCCATGTGCTCTCTGGCCCTCCCTCCCTCCCTTTTGGAGCCCTTCGCTTTACAGATGCCCTGCAGCCACCGTCTCTGGGGTCTGTGCCACAGACAGTCACCCCCCGCCCCTCCAGGCTCGGAGAACCATGCTGCGTTCCAGTCGGTCCAAGCGTGGACTCGCCAGACCTGCTTTCAGGTCACTCTGGAATGACCTGTCCCCCCAAACCTTCCCAGGGCGGGACCTTCGTCAGGCGCCCATAGATCTCTGGGGTTCTGACCACCGGGTCTCCTGTTAAGGGGCTCCTCGCCCCCACACGGGACAGCCTCCTTTGTGGAAACTGACCCTGTCATTGGGAAGCATGTGAGTGTGTCTCAGATGTTAGCCGGTGAGGTGTCCTTTTGGCAGCATGAATTCAAGCGTGTATATTACTTCACGGGTAATAATGGCCAAAGGAGAAAGGCGCGGAAAAATGCAGACAAGTAACAGCTTAACATACCTTGCAGAGAACCCATCTTCCCACCTATTTACAAATCTGGGACCAATTTCTAGCCCAGCATCATTCTCTAACTCCCCGTTTTGGAGACCAATGGTGACATCCTGTCACAGCCTCCTCCTCGAGATACTTTCCATGCTTATCACTCGTGAGGGTGGGACCTTGTGGTCGTGACCCACCACACGCCACTTAGCAGTTACAGACCCTTTAGCTGGCCGGGTCTGTGGCTGCGTCAGACCCCAGAGGTGATGGGAGCTGGGAAGTTTCTTTCTCTCTCTCTCTCTTTTTTTTTTTTAGGTTGCTGATCCCAGAATGGGTTTTCCCAAAGGGGTTGAACTTCACTATATATATATGTATATTTTTCCCCTTTATAAAATCTCTTGTTGAGCATTGCCAAATATCTTTCCAGAAGGATTTTCCTCCCCTTTATTTTGTTTTTGGGGCGACACCCTGTGATGCTCAGGGTGGCTCCCGGTCTTGCACCAAGGAATTACTCCTGGTGGGCTCCTGAGACCATATGCGGTGCTGGTGGTTGAACCCCAGTGGGCCGCATGCAAGGCCAGTGCCCTACCCACTGTGCTCTCTCTCCTGCCCCTGGGAAGTTTTTTCTCCCATTGCCTGAAATCTGCTTCCCCACGCTGCCGGATCATGGCAGACGGCCAAGAGATGCGAGCGTGGAATTTCTTTGCTTTCGAAACTGGCCAACCGACTGCGTGATTCCAGGTGCAGTGCTCACCCGGGTCTGGAAGGCAACGGTTAGCTCTTCCACAGACCAATTCTACGTAGGTTTTCCCCCTTGCCAATTTCCCTCTCATCTCCCTCATTCTGTGGGTTTCCTTGACCCTTCTCCTGCTACTCTGCACACACCTCTCCCTGATGCCCTCCACATTCCTCCTAGACTCGTCTCAAATCCCCCTGGTCCCCAAGAGCACTGGAGACTAAGCTTCCCTTGGAATCTCTCAATACATCGACTTCCGTTCTACTGCCATAGCCCTGCCAAGGGCCTGTGGTCACTTGCTCTCCCCACATCATCCCCTCTGATTCCTGCTGCTTCTATCCAGCACAGACCTACCCATATCCACTATTTGGGGTTCCTGCCCCTTTGGCCCCTCCTGCCCGAGACCCTCCTCTGGCCTCAGGGGTGCAACCATTTCCCCCCACCCCCCATCACTGCCCATATTCATCCCATCTTAGAGCAATGCATGAACACCAATGCTTCTCAAAAAAAAATTTCTAGAAAACCTGGGGGAACCACAACAAAAGTCCAAGATTGCCTCATAAAGATTGGCATCCCACATGGCCTCAGGCCAGCTCTTGGTTAGGCCTGTGTGTGTGTGTGTGGGGTGGGGGGGCGCTCCCCAGCTCTCACACTCACACCCTGCTTTGTCACCACCCACCTGTCGTGGCTTCTAGACTTTGCCCTGTCGGTCCCAGGGAATCAAGGGCCTGTCACACACTACCTGTTCCTCACTAGCCTGGTGGCAGGAGCCAGTCTGAAGGAAACCTGGGTGCTTGGCGTTCTCCCCTCTTTCCTGGCTGAGGGGCGTCCCCTCTGCGGAATCCCTGTCCCACCCCCACCTGGGACAGTTCCAAAGGACATACATGTATCAGTCTCAGAAACCCAAATACCAGGTGGCAGCAGCATCGTCACCCCCAAAGCAAGCGGCACTGGGCCAGCCTTGCCCCAGCATTACCCTGCCAAACTGACAGGGTCGAGCACTTTGGCATATACTCTACCGTCCTCACTCTAGGAATACCCCATGGCCCTCTTCTGCATCCCTTGGACTGTCAGTGCCTCAAGCTCCCGAAACAGCCCTGACCCCCCCCACCCCCCAACCCCCTCCTTTAACTGTCATTGCCTCGAACCTTAAAGACGTGAATGGTCCCATTGCTGAGGGACACCACCAGGAAGCGGCCGTCCACCATCGTGGTGACCCGCGGCTTCTCCAGGCCGTGGTAGGCTGTGAGGAAATCTCCCAGCAGTGAGCCCTGGGAGTCCAAGACCACCACCTTGTTGAGCTCGCGGAGGGTCAGGAAGATGTAGCCCTTCTTATCCACCGACACGGAGCCCGGCTGGCAGCCATGAAGACTCGGCCCCCGGTACTCCCCAATGACCTGGCCCAGCCCGTCGCAGATCACCAAACTATTCTGCTGCCAATCGGACCCCACGAAGTGGCCCTCTGGGGTGGCGGCCAGGAACACCAGGGCCCGCTGGCCGCGGCTGGCCTTACCCCCAGGGATGAAGCGTGTGGCCAGGCTGCCTTCCATGTTGTAGATCTCCACGTGGCCAGACACACTGACGGCCACCCGGTCGCCGCTGGGCATGGCGGTCACAGCGTGGCTGGCCTGGGAGAGGCTCAGCGCCCGGCGCCACCGCACCTCGCCGTCGTGGCTGATGAGGTAGAGCCGGGCGGTGGCCGAGAAGGCCACGGCGTCCTGCAGGGCGGCCACGCTGCAGGGGGCACAGCCCTCGGGCACGGGAACAGAACCCCGGTAGTCGCCGTTGAGGGAGAAGCGCTTCAGCGCCCGGTTCTGCTCATCGGCCACCAGGATCTCCCGAGGCCCGAAGGGACAGAGACCCGTGATGCGGGGAGAGCGCTTGTCCCCGGGCATGCGCGTGGGGAAGCTGCAGGAGAACACAGGTCTGGCCAACAGGCCGGTGCCCTCCAGGCTGGGCCCAGGCGCCGGGCTGACCTCCCTGGACATGGACTTCAGCCTGTCCTTGAACTTCCCCTTCCTGTGGGCCCTGCGGCCCCGGGGTGTCCGGACCCTCTCAGTCTCGGGCGTCTGGGCTCTGCCGTCTTTCGGGGTCTGGGCCTGGGCGTCGGGGGTCCTTTCCCGACTCGGGGGCTTGGCTGCGCTTGGCTTTTCCGTCTTGGTTCCCTCGCCTTTGGGGCTCGGTGGACTCTGGGCGCTGGAGCGCTCAGGCTCTTCCAAGGAGAGCAGCAGGAACTGGCAGGCCGGGTCCTGGAGGCTGGGGTGAAGCTGCAGCTCCGGCAGCCTGTAGGGGCCGGGGGACGCCGCCCGGGGGGGTCCCTGCAGCTGCTGCAGTCTCTGGGCGATGGCCCCCTCCAGAGAGAGGATCTCCGCCTCGCGGCCCAGGCTCAGCACCCGGCGGGCAAAGCCGGCCGCCGCCTTGGCCGCTGCCTCCCGTTCCTCCAGCTCCCCGAGCCTCGCCCGGGCGGCCTCCTCGGCGGCGTCCACGTGGGCGCGGAGCCGGCCCTGCACCTCCTTCTTCTGCGCCAGGAGGGCCCGCAGGAAGCCCTCGGCCGCCTCCTCGGCCTGCGCGCCCACGCGCTGCGCACGGTCCCGTAGCGCGGCCAGCGCCTCCCGCTCCCCACGCTGCGCCGCCTCCAGCTCGGTCACGTGCTGGTCCACGCCGGCCAGCAGCGCCTCCAAGCCGGGCTTCCGCGCGCGCACGGCCTCGGCCAGCGGCTGGCAGGGGTGGTCCAGGTGGGGGTCCAGGCGGCACTCCCGGCACAGCAGCTGCGAGCAGGGCTGGCACAGGAAGCGCAACGCTTCCCCGGGGTGCTGCGGGCACTGCGCGGCCTGGCGCTCCCGCGCTTCCTCATCGTACCAGCCGGCCCTGTAGCCCACCAGGTCCACTACGCGGTGGGTGTGGGTCTGCCGGGTGCAGCGGTGCCCGTCGGCACAGGCCTGGCACAGGTCGTCGGCACAGTCCAGGCAGCGGGCGGTGGCCAGGCCCCCGGCGCTATTGCCGCCCATGAGGGGACACAGGGCGCAGGCGGGCTTGTTCGTGCTCAGGTCCGGGGCGCGGGCCTTCACCAGGTCCAGGAGCCCGTTGACGAAGAAGTTGGTCTTGAAGGCAGCCACGCCCTCCGGGGGCACGGCCACGGCCTCGCGACACTCGGGGCAACGCAGCCGGGCGCCCTCGGCCAGCCGCGCCAGGCAGTCCTGGCAGTAGGTGTGCAGACACGGCAGCGTCTTGGGCGTCCGCAGCTGCTCCAGGCAGATCTTGCAGGCCAGGAAGTCGCTGCTCAGGGCCTCCAGCAGGGATGGGGCCGCCTTGGAGAACATGCTGCGGGCAGGGGCGGGGTCAGAGGGCAGGTCCACAGGGCCTCCTCCCAGTCCCCCCTGCCGACCAGGTGCCCGCTCACCTGAAGGGCGCGAAGACTTCCTGCTGGGCCCCGGGCAAGCCGAGGGACATTCAGGAAACTGGCCTGGCTCCTGGGTCAGCCGCTGGACTGTGCCCTGCCGGCCAGTGGCCACTTTGGACCTGGGGGTGGGGGTGGGTAAACGGCTGAGGCCTGGCAGTGGGGTCTGCCTATGATGCCCCTCGTGGGCCTCGCAGACCCCTGGAGGGGTGCGGACCCCCTTCCTGCTCTCCCCGGCCAAGCTGGCTAGGAGGCCACAGCCGCCTGCCCCCTCCTTCCTGTTTTGGCTCTTGGGGTCCAGCGCCTGCGCCTGACTCCCAGGGTCCCCTCCTCAGGGCCCTCCCTGCTGCGGCCAGAGTCTGAGGGGCACCTGGAAACAGCCCCCCAGGTTCGGATGGGGAGACTTGTTGCGGTGAGTTGGGGGAATCCCTCCCAAACTTCCAGGGACCGGGAGAGCTGGAGGGAGTGGTGGATGCGTCTGCCCCAGCCGCCTCCCCTCCCCCTCTCCCGCGGGGCAGCCCCCTGCTGCGCCCCCGCGCCCCCTTACCGAGCTGCAGGCCGAGTCTGGGGGGCCCTGCGGCCCGGGTTCCCCCGGTGGCTGGGCTTTGAAAGAAGCAAAACTGAAAGTAATGTATTTCTGCAACTTCCGTCCCCGCCTGGAGTCCCAGGCTCCGCCTCCCCCTGCCCGCCAGCCCGGACCTCTCCCTCCCTTCGAAGCCGGCCCTGTGCGCCCGCCCGGGAGAGCCGGGCTGCAGACCCCAGCAGAGCGGGCAGGAGGCGGGGCAGAACTTAACCCTTAGCTGAGCTGCCTGAGAGGGGTTCTGGGGGGAAGCAGGTGGGAGCCAGGGAAAGGCCCCAGCGGAGGGTCTGCGAGGGCTTCCAGGAGGCGGTTTCATTTGGGTGGGGGGGCGGGAATGGCTGGTGGAGAGTGCAGGGAAGAGTGTTCTGGGCGTGGGGAACAGCCAGAGCGTGGACTCAGAGGGTGAAATAGTCACAGAGGGGCCATCCCACCCTGTGACCCTCCAGGACCAAGCATCGGTACTCAACAAGCATCTGCATCCCAACTTCCGAGTGCCTCAGGCCCTTGTGGGGGGGTGGACGCAGAACTGGGACAGTGGCCAGCTCAGAGAGCAGCTGGGAGTGTGAGGGTTTGTCTTGGTTTCTGTTCTAGCGCCACAGCCCTGCTTGTACCAGACCCAAGTTCGATCCCAGCCCCACATGGGGCCCCCTGGGCCGCCAGGAGTGATCCCTGAGTGCAGAGCCGGGAGTGGCCTGAACATACTCAGGGGTAGGTGGGTGGGGAGGGTTTGTGGAAAGTTCACAAGGGCCAGCCAGCGAGTCTTCTGGGTGGGGGGTCACAGACAGGTGTGGTTGGCCCGTGTGGGTGGTGATCACCTAACTAGCAGGTGGCAGGGTGTGACCCTGACCAATGTCCCCCGGAGAGGTCACGGTCATTGCCACAGGGTCTCCTTTTTCTAGGCCTTTCCTGAGTACCCCGCTTGTAAACACAACCCGTTCTGATTCTCACCTACTGAAATGGCAGAAATGGGGAAACAGAGAAATAGAGAAACCAAATGTGTCACCTCAAGTCATGGGCAGTGCTGCCACAGTTCAGGAAAAGGAGCGCTTGATGTGGGAACCAGGAGGGCTTCTGGAGGAGGCGTCATCCCACTGGCTGATTGCTCAATGGCTCACCTGCCTCCAGACCTTAAAGAGCCCTTGGTGTGCGCTTGCCTCTGCACTGAGTCACCTCATCTGGTGTGGGCGTGTCAGAGGAGCTGGGGGTGGCGTGCGGTCTTGGGGGGCATGAGGGGATCCTCTGTATGCTCCTCACAGCACTGGGGTGCACGTGGGCAGAGGGAAGGGGCAGGGAAAGGGGTGGCGGGCGGGATTCCCTTGAGCATTCCTGGTTTAGAATCCTGTGAGGCAAAGAAGCTGGCATGCGCGCAGCCTCTTCAGCAAATCCGGACTTTGTTCTGGAGATGGTGGCCAAGGGCTCGCCAGAGGGCAGAGGTGTGTTTGCTTAAGGCTTCATTTCGACAAACAAAGACACGCGTGCGATCACACACACACACACACACGCATATGTACACACACACACATTCACACATGTACATGCATACACACATGCACGTGCACACACATATACATAGGCAGACACATGCAGAAACACACGTATGCACGCGCACATGCATACACAAATGAACACATGCATGCAAACACATGCATGCATGCACACTCACACACACACGCACGCACACGTACATGGCCCAGGATGGCTCAAGTGGCAAAGTGCCCATCTTGTTGACTATTTTTTTTTTCTTTTTGGGTCATACCCAGTAATGCTCAGGGGTTACTCCTAGCTTTGGACTCAGGAATTACTCCTGGCAGTGCTTGGGGGACCATTTGGGACTCCGGGATCGAACCCGGGTCGGCCATGTGCAAGGCAAATGCCCTACCCGCTGTACTATCGCTCCGGCCCCGAAAGTGCCCGTCTTGTGATGTCAAGGCCTGATTTTGGTCCTGGCACTGCCCACATGGGCTGTTGGCAGCACGGACACTCGGACCCTGAGTCACAATGAGCAGGTGCTTGCTCTCCAGCTCCTGTGTGTGATCCCTGATTAGTGTAACCAAAGGGGAAGGGAGGAGATGAACCGACAAACATAAAGCAACAACAGCAGTAAAACTCATTTGGGGGGGTCCGAGGGATAGGACAGCAGGTAGGACATTCGCCTGGCACATGGCCGACTGGGTTCAACCCCCATCCCTGGCAGCCCATATGGTCCTCTGAGCACCACCAGGAGTGATCCTTGAGCACAAAGGCATGAGTCATCCCTGGGCATTGCAGGTTGCAACGGTCCTGAAACCAAACCAACAAAGCAAAAACCCAAAAAGGGGTCGGGGTGATAGTACATTGTGGAGGGTGTTTGCCTTGCACAGGGCCGACCCAGGTTCGATCCCTGGCATCCCATAGGGTCCCAAGCACTGCCAGGAGTGATCCCTGAGTGCAGAGCCAGGAGTAAACCCTGAGCATTGCTGGGTGAGACCCAAACCCTCCCCCAACTCCAAAAACAAAACAAAACACTGTAGCGCTGTAGCACTCTCCTCCCGTTGTTTATCCATTTGCTTGTGCGGGCACCAGTAACGTCTCCATTGTGAGACTTGTTGTTACTATATTTGGCATATCGAATACATCATGGGGAGCTTGCCAGACTCTGCCATGTGGGCAGGATACTCTTGGTAGCTTTCCGGGCTCTCTGAGAGTGATGGAGGAATCGAAACCGGGTTGGTCACGTCCAAGGCAAATGCTCTATATATGCACTTAGTGTGTGAAAAAGCTATAATTTCAAATCATTGAAAGAATTATATGTGAATTTATTTTATTTTATTTGCCCTTATTTTATTTTATTATTATTATTATTTTGGTCTGTACCTGGTAGTGCTCAGAGGCTATTCCTGGCTCTGTGCTCAGGGGTCACCCATGGAGGTGAAACAAACAAAAACTCCCACTCATAAAACCCATGTGTTTGTGGTGTCAAGGGCCAACCCAGGGCCTGACTCAGGTCAGGCGAGAGGGATCTGCCGCCTGTGCCCCCTCACGCCCCCCCCCCCCACCCCTCCTCCAAACTCTTTCTTCTTGCGTTTCCTTTGTTCTCAGATCACGCAGGGCCATTATCATGGCTGTGCTTACAGTGGTCACCTACTCTTTGTCCACACGTGTAATTAACAGTCCCATGAAGACTCCATGTGACCCCTCCATATCCCTCACAATTTTTGTTGTCAGGAGCTGCACAGACAGTGGGTTCCTGCCACCGATGAGTTCGCAACCAGTTGCAACCAGCCGCAAAGTCCCTAAGCTGTAGTTGGGAATTGGTGCTCTTGGGATGTTTCTAGAATCTTTGTGTCCCCAGTGCTGGGCCTTCACTGGGCTGCTACCCGCTGGGCCTGGGGGCTCTGCAGTGTGGAAAAGTGAGGCCTGTGTCGGGGAGACTCTCCCAAGGTGTCAGGGCTCCCCGCCTGGGCTTTCCCTGAAAATCGTCACTTTCCCCTTGTTTCCCGTTTCTTCCTCTTCTTATACCATCCCTGAGAGATTTCTTTTTTTGTTTGTTTGTTTTTCTCGTTTGTTTTGGTTTGGTTTTTGGGCCTCACCCATTGGTGCTCAGGGTTTACTCCTGGCTCTGTGCTCAGGGAGCACTCCTGGCAGGTGCTGGGAATTGAGCCGAGGCAAGCACCTTAATGCTTGTAGTTTTTTTATTTTCATTTTTTTAAATAACCAGGGTAATACTAACCTCATAGAATAGGTGGGGGTGTTCTTTTGTTTTGCTTGCTTGTTTGTTTTTATTTGGGGGTCACACCCAGCAGTTCTCAGGCTGATTCCTGGCTCTGTGCTCAGTCTGACAAGGCTTGGGAGGACCCTGTGGAATGCCAGGGATGGAACACAGGTCGACCACATGCAAGGCTGCAAGGCAAGTGCCCCACCCCACTATCTCTCTGACACCCCCCCCCCCCCCCCGGGGCATTCCTCTTTCTGCTCTACTTCCTAAAGAGGAAGTATCAATTCCTAGAATTGATGTCATTTCTTCCTTAAATGTGGAACTCAACAGTGAAGCCCTCTGGCATGGACTTTTGTTTCTGGAAATCTTAAATAATTAATAGAAAAAAGTGTTTCAAGGGGATCAAAACCGAGTCTTCTCGGAGACAGGCGGGGCGGGGGTGGGGGTGAGGGTGGGGCGGGCCTTTGTCCTGTCGACTGACCCTCCCCAGTCCCTCTCACCCCCGCTTCTCAGTGCTCTGAGCTGACACCCCCCCCCCCCCCCCCCCCCCCCCCCCCCCCCCGCCTGTCTCATCTCGGGCTCCTGCGTCTTCTCCCTTATTTTCTTGTTCAGCTTGGCTATAAAGATTCATCAGGCTTGTGGTTGTTTTGGTTTCGGTTTTGCCTTTTCAAAGAACCAGCTCAGGCTTTGGGGCTTTCCCCCCCCACTGCTTTGCTCCCATTTCATTAAATTTCTACTTTGTTGTTATTGTTTTCGTTTGGGGGCCACACCCAGCTGTGCTCAGTGCTGACTCCTGGCTCTGTGTTTAGGAATCACTTGAAGTTTTTTTTTTTTGTTTGTTTCATTTTCAGCTTTAAGAAAAGATAAAACCACCCTGCAATTCTCTGCAACATGGATGAAACTGTTAGAGGAAGTCAGCCAGAAGGAGAGATACAGTCTCATCTCACTTACGTGCAGTCTCTAGACTAACTGCATAGGGGAATGCAGTGCTTGAAACGGGGGAGGCAGGGCCAGAGCGATAGGACAGCGGGAAGGCGCTGGCCTCACGCATGCCTACGGGGGTTCCATCCCTGGCACCACATATGGTCCCCTGAGCACTGCGAGGAGTGATCCCTGAGCTCAGAGCCAAGAGAAAGCCCTGAGCACTGCCGGGCGTGGCCCCAAAACCAAACCAAACAGAACAAAAAAGGGGAGATGCTGAGATCACCCTTGGCCTCAGTGGATGGGGAGAAAGACCGAGACAGGGAGGGAGGAGCAGTGGGCGATGGATGGGGAGCACTGGGGTGCAGGGCTCACAGAGACCTGAGCACATCAGGGGTGTGAAGCAGCGGCAGAGCTAAATATCCAAATTACAGAGCACACAGCACCAAAAACAAGATGCCTAAACTTCAGCAACCAAACTCAAAAACGTGACGGTCAAGTCTTGGGGGGGGGGGGGTGTTTAACAGAACATTTAAGACTTTAAAAAGCTCTGTAGCACTGTAGCACCGTCATTCCATTTATTCATCAGTTTGCTCGAGCGGGCCCAGTAACGTCTCCATTGTGAGACTTGTTACTGTGTTTGTCATATTGAATACATCACGGGTAGCTTGTCAGGCTTTGCCGCCGTGCGGGTGAGATACTCTCAGTAGCTTGCTGGGCTCCCCGAGAGGGATGGAGGAATCGAACCTGGCTTGACCAGGCTGGCCACCCACAAGGCAAACGCCCTACCGCTGTGCTAGGATAAAAAGCTCAGTCTTTTTTTTTTAGTGTCTGGAGGACAACACCCAGTGGTGCTCCAGAACAGTGCTTGGGGATGGGTCCCAGTGGTGCTGGAGGCACCATATGGTCCAGGGAATCGAACCTGGACCCCCACATGCAAAGCCTGTACTCAGCCCTCTAAACCACCTTCTCCAATTCTTCTTTGGCTTTTTGGGTCACACCCAGCGATGCTCAGAGGTCACTCCTGGCTCTGCAGTCAGGAATTACTCCTGGCGGTGCTCAGGGGACCCTATGCGATGCTGGGAATTGAACCCGGGTCAGTTGTCTGAGACGCAAACACCCTCCCCGCTATGCTCTCTCCCTCCGGCCCTGCCTCCCCCATTCTGATATTTTGTTTTTGGGGCCACACCAGCGGTGCTCAGGGATCTCTCCTGGGGGTGCTGGGGGACACTATGGGGTTCCAGGGACGGAACCGGGGTCTGCTGCGTGCAGGGCGAGTGCTCCCCCTCCCTCGCCCACTGTCATATCCCTCTGGCCCACTTCATTTGTCAGGAGCTGTGGGGTTGGCTTCTTGGAGGCGGCTCCAGGGGTTGCTCTGAGAATGTTCTTCTTTCTAAAATAAACATCTGTGCTCGCATGTCCCCTGATCAGATGCAGAGCAAAACATGCAAGGTAGTGCCTAACTTCCTGTACTTCTCTCTAGCCCTTGTTCTGTTCATTTTGTATGGTTTCGGGGCCACCCCTGGCAGTGCTCAAGACTCACTCCTGCCTCTGAGCTCAGGGATGTCATTTCTTCCTTAAATGTGGAACTCATTTGGTGATGCTTGGGGGAACCCTATGGGATGTCGGGGATCGAACCCGGGTCAGTCACATGCAGGCAAACGCCCTCCCTGCTATCCTGTCGCTCCAGCCCCCTTTGGTCTATTAATTCTTGACAGGACATTGGAATCTCCAATCTAGCTGTCTCCGGGCCAATCTCTGTGGTTAGATGCTTATATGTTTACAGCTTTACATCTCTGTTTCATTATGAAATGCACATTTGAATAAAAATCTCTAGTTGCATTATTCAGTATGGGGAGGGTCTGCTAAATATTTAACTCCTTGGTCTGGGGGGAGGGGCGGCGGGGGGCAGGTGCTATATATTTGTCTGAGTGTAGATCGCATGCATGACTTTGTTTGTTTTGTGGCCACACCTGGCAATGCTCAGGAGTTACTCCTGGCTCTGCACTCAAGGGTCACTCCTGCTGGTGCAGGAGTCTCATCTCACTTACGTGCAGTCTCTAGACTAACTGCATAGGGGAATGGTGGACCTTATGGATGCTGGGGAACGAATCCACTGAGGCCACATGCAAGGCAGGTGCCCTCCCCCGCTGTCCTATTGCTCTGGCCCTCACTTTTGTTTTTGTTTTTAAACCCACATGATTTTCCCCACATGCCATTGAACATGAAGAGGGGACAGGGGCAGAGAGGATCACGGGCAGGCCACACTGCCCTCTGCCCCATCCATTGCCATGTCTGTGCTTTATCATTTTCATTCAATTCCAGTGTTTCTTGTTTCCCTGGTGAGAGACGCCTTCCAAAGAAGGACCCTAGTGTTCTTTAGAAATACCTGGTTTGGGGGGCTGGAGCGATAGCACAGTGGGGAGGGCATTTGCCTTGCGCCTGGCCAACCCGGGTTTGGTTCCCAGCATCCCATATGGTTTCCCCGAGCACCGCCAGGAGTAATTCATGAGTGCAAAGCCAGGAATAACCCCTGTACATTGCCGGGTGTAACCCAAAAAGAAAAAAAAAAGAGAAATACCTACTGAAGCACTGGTAGAGCGGCGGGGGGGGGCGGGGGGAGAAGCGTGAGAACTTGCAGTGCGTGAAGTCAAGCTGCAGACTTCAAACCGAGAATGCATTCTTGGCCCATGGAAACAGCTTTCTGAGCCATCGAGACAGATTCCCTCTTTGGTGTCCATTCCAGCCGCGATGGAAATCCACGCAATGGTCCTTTGTGGTCTCCTGGGTGGCCATGCGTCTGTTCCATCAGTCTGAGCTGACCCGCTTCCCAGACTCACCCCACCATCCCTGAGTGCTTCTTCCTCTGTGCAGAGCACCCTCCTCCATCTCACTCTGCCCCCAGGGGTCCTGTCTGCCGTCTCCCCAAGTGTGGCCCCGCTGTTCTCCTTTGGGTCTCGAGACTCTGTGCCTGGCCTGGGTCTGTGGCAGACAAAGTTCTGGAGTCTCCTTGTTGCCGTGTCACTCATGATCCCGATCCCCTCCCCTCCCAAAAGCCCAGAGGAACCCCTTCCACTTTAGGATGCTTTTTCCGCCCCGCTCCTCCTTGGGGTACCCCCTTCTACATGTGTTGCTCGGCTTCACCTCATGTCTCCAGCCTCAATATCTGTTCATTTTCCTACAGAACTTTTTCTCTGGGTTCCTTTTTGTTTGTTTGGTGGGCGGGGGGGTGGGGGGGGGCAAACCCAGTAGTGCTCAGGGCTGTCTCCTGGCTCCACACTCAGAAATCACTCCTGGTGATGCTCGGGGCCATAGGGATGCCGGAGAATGGTACCCAGGTTGGCCGTTTGCAGAACCTGCTGTAGTGTCTCTCCGACCCCGTGTTTTTGTGTTGTTTTGACCAAATTGGCAATAATCAGGGCTTACTCCTAGCTCTGTGCTCAGGCTTGGGGGAACCCTATGTGATTCCAGGGATTGAACTCGGCCAGGCACATGTAAGGCAAATGCCCTGCACATGGTACCATCTCTCCATGTCCTCTCTGGTTCTTTGGACTGGATCATTTGTATTTATTCATCTTGGGGCCTGTTGCTGCTCCTACTACTCCAGCTGCCACTCCAGGGTTGCCACTGAGCTTGTGGCACAGAGGTTTATGTTAAGTTACTTTACTTTTCAACTTACTTTACTTTTCAACCGCAGGGTTTCCATTCTCCTTCTCCTTTTTTTTTTTTTTAATTTTAATGGTTTCTTGTTCTCCACTAAGCTTTCTGTTCTGGAGTCACTGTAATTTACTTATTTACCTTCCTTTAATGCCCTGTCAGTACTCACAGGGGCCGCAGGGAAGCAACTGTGTGCTAGAGATAACATCTGGGCCCAGAAAAATCCTTCTCTTTGGCCTCTCCTTGTCTCTCAGCTTCTCAAGCATCTTGGAGCATTTGGTGCTGATGCTGCTGTTGCTTAGCAACACGATGAGACTGACTCAGTGACCACTAACATCTTCTCCTTCTCTGTTCCTGGTGGTGCTCAGGAGACTGTATGGGATGCCAGGGATTGAACCCTGATCGGCCGCATGCAGGACAAGTGCCCTCCCCGCTGTCTGATTGCTTCAGCCCAGCTTCCACCTTTCTCATCCATTTCACTTCTGTTCAAAGGCCCTTCAGGTAAAATTCCCTGAAGGGGGTCTCCTGGCTTTCAGAAGAGCTGATAAGAGCGCTGGGTTGGGGGTGGGGTTGTGGGGAAAACACACCCTAAGCCAAATTCCCTTCTAAAATTTCCATCTGGAAGCCATGCTCTCTCCATTGCAGAATACTGCTGCGTTCACCTGGGCTGTGTCCCTTCCGGCTGCCCAGGGGTCAAGTAACCAGGGAAATTCTACGGGGCCTTGCAGAATACTGCTGCGCTTGAAGCTGTCAATCACTCCTTCCTCAGAACTCGCTAGTCTCCCGTCGACCCCTTCCTCCTTCTCTGATGTCTGCTCCCTGGGTCCAGTGGCTCGCCCGGGGCTCGCCCCTCAGACACCCCAATTAACAGCTCCCGCGGCATCTTCTGCACGTAGCAGCCTTTTCCCCGTGCAGCCACCAGAGGGCGCTCTGACCCTGCTGAACCCCACAAACTCCAGAACTGGTCCATTACCCACTCAGCCCCACAGTGGCCAGCCACCTAACCTTGTTTCTGGGTTCTGTGCGGTGTCTGTCAGCCAGTGGCCTGCTCTTGCCAGTCAGCGAGGCGCTGTGTCTGTTCTACACCAGAGACTGCCCCCCCTCCCTCTAGGAAATGTGCAGATTGCTGGGGCACACACACACACACACACACACACACACACACACACACACACACACACACACTCACATACACACATAGCCTCTGTGAAAAATCTAGTGGAGCTCCTAACGGTCTCTTTCATCCACATAAATATTTTAATGCCGTGCTTAAAAATCAAAAGGAGGGGTAGGGACTTGCCTTGCATACGGCTAACCTGGGTTCAATTCCCGACACTTGTAGGGTCCCCAGAGAGAGCCAGGAGGAAGCGGAAGCCCTGAACACCGCAGGGTGTGGCCCCCAAACCAACAAGAAAGAAATACAACTAAAATCAAAAGGAATGCAAAACTCCCCAGTGGGCGCAGAGTCGAGATGTCAGATCAAGACAGAATTCCTAAGGCGGGGATCACCTGGGATTACTGCGAGGCTCCCCCCTCCCCATGCTGGGTGTCACACACCAGCACTTGCACTGACCTCCTAGTCTCTAGTCTCCTGCAACCTCTTACCCTGAACACACTTCCTGTCTGAAGACAGAAGAAAAAAAAAAAACACCAGCACGTCCCCTGCGTGACCTTGCCTGCCCCATCTCGGCCCTGTTTTTCTTTTTCTTGGGAATGGATTACAATTCAGTTTTTGTTCTCCACACGAGTTGTTGTGGCCAAGATCAACCAAGTTTCCACTGGTTGGAGCTGATCTGACCTGACCCTGGCTCCTGGGGAAAGGTCACCCCCCACCCCCAAGCTTGGAACCCTTTTCTCTAGACCTCCTGGTTTCCCTGCTTCTCCCTGTCCGCCCAGCTCAGGCTTTCCATCTTCCTGGTCATCTGCATGGAGTCCAGATGGTCTTCTCTTCTTCCCCCCAAGGCCTCCACATCCACCCTGAGCTCGTGGACTCGATCCTGTGGGTGTCATTGATCCACACATGGACAGTTCACTCCCTCCCACAGTCCTGACACCTCATCTCTGTAATGTAACGCAGCTCCTCCTTCCTGATGCCCACCCAGCACCCTGGATTTATTCCTCTCTGTCTTAGCCCAGATACAGGACTCTGGACGCGGTCTAAGACAGCAATGTCTTTGATCCATGCTGTAAACCCATGTTCACCTTTGATCCAGCTAACACCCTTCGCTACACGTAGGCACCACATTTGTTTGTCTTTTTCACGATAAGATGTTTAAGATCTACTCTCTTTGCAACTGTCAAACAGCTGGAGCGACTGGCTGATTCCTTTTCCCATGGCATTTGTACCTATTAGCCAACTGTCGGCTGTGTGCCCAGAACACATTTAGAATGTCTCTCCCCTACCTCTTGTCTTACCCCCCACAATAGCCTTTTTATTCCTTACATGGGATGTACTTTATAGACTAGTTTGCAGTTGGGACCAGAATTTTATTTATTTCTGATTTTATTTCTTTGTTTTTGCAAAGATTTTCTTTCTTTTTTCTCTCAATTTTTAGGCCTTATCCCTCTGTGCCTAGGGCTTATGCCTGGTTCTGTGCTCAGGAGTCACTCCTGGCAGGATTTGGGGGTTCATATGTTGGTACCAGGAAACAAAACCAGTTTGACTATGTGCAAGGCAAGAGCCCTCCCCACTGTCATTTCTCTTCAGTCCCAATTTTATTTTTTCTCAGAGTTTTATTTTATTTTTAGGCCACACCCAGCCATGTCAGGACTTACTCCTGGCTCTGTGCTTGGGGATCACTCCTGGCGGTGCTTGGGGAACCACAGGGAGTTCTGGGGATTGAACCTGGGTCAGCCGCGTGCAAGGCAATTGCCCTCACCACTGTGCTGAGCTCCTGTCTCCTCTCAGAGTTTTGATCTAAGCTTAGAAAAGTCTTGTTGAACTTCTCTATGTAAACTTTTTTCTGCTTGAGAAAATACATCACCAATATGTGTGTGAAAATACCTTTCAAAGGCCATGCATACATCATTTTCTTTGTATAACTCCAGTCGTCTGATTTATATGTTTCAAGCCATAATAAAGCTACACACATTCAGAATTGTTCTATTTTGTCCAGCAAATTGACATCCACCAAGACGCCAATGCGATGCCAACATTCATTGACTTGTGTGATCATGAAGCTTTGGACCAGGTTGGGAAGATAGTACAGAGGGGAGGGTGCTTGCCTTGCATGTCACTGACCCGAGTTCAATCCCAGCTTCCCATATGATTCCCGAGCACTGCCGGGAGTAATTCCTGATGCAGAGCCAGGAGTAAGCCCTGAACATCGCTGGGTGTGACCCAAAAAGCCAAAAAGCTATTAAAAAAAAAACCTTTGGACCTTGACGTTGTTTTAGTAATTTTGACCTTCCCGATCTCAATTTCTCTCTAATCTCTTTCACCTTAGGAAATATTTTTCCTCAGGGGCTGGAGCTTTTGAGTAAACAATAGTCCATCTTCACTGAACTCCACTGCTCCCTGGAGTCTCTGGCTGTGGGTGAAATGACCAGAAGAAGACCAGGTCCTGGAAGGAGCCTCTGCGTTCAGTGTCTGGGAGTCTGGGGTGTCCCCCCCACCCACGTCCCCCGTCAACCACTTTATAATCAAACAGTGTTGAATGATGCGTAACTCAGGGACTATCCTGTATTGATAAACTGACTCAGTGGCAATGGGGCGCACATTGACTGACCTGGTGTGTCTTCAAGCCCACAATACAGAGCTGCCCCAAGCTCGAGAGCCTCAGGGGTGTTCAGATATTCACCTTGTCCTGGGCTAGGATGGATCTAATCAATCAATTAATTAGGCTCCAATTAATCAGGGTGGAGTCTAATCAATCATTCAGGACAGACCCTGATCAATTACTTAGGAAGGACCCTGATCAACCACTCATGATGGACCCAGCCCAATCACTCAGGATGGACCCTGCCAAACGACTCTGAATGGACACTGACAATGCATCCACTGGGTAGTGGGCCTTGGGGACAGACCCTTGACAGCAGCAGAAGCAGCTGCTCAGGAACCTGTGTGTTGGGGAATAGTTTTCCCCCCAATGTTGCCTGGACATGTTATGCACCAGGTCTGGGCAGTCGTGGGGTGAAGGATGACAGGCGTGTGGAGAAACACCCTCCGGGAGCAGCTGATGGCTGTTCACCTTATTGCCAGATACACACATACTTTACAGAGGGTCTCGGCTTACAAGAAAGTCCGTTCACATGAAGTGCAGCATTACTGGCCTATCACCACTCCTTCTCTTCTTTGCCCTGATCCAATCCCAGTCAGTGCCAGATGCTGCAGTTAGGATGACTTGCTAAGCATACATGACAGTTTCTGTGTCTAGGGTTCATGTGCCTAGGAGGTCAAGTGAGGCTAACAGCTGAATGTCTGGTGCTGGCTGACGCCCTGTTCTTTGCCAACTTTGCCCAGATACTCTCTCTTGCAAGGCTTTGCTTCTGGGTCGCTTTGCAAGGTCAGGTCTTATCTGCACCAGTGTCTGTCACCATGCTCCTCACCTGTGAGGCTCACCTGTGACCGCTGAATCACAGCTGGACAGGAAAAGGACAATCCTGCTCCCTTTTCTTGCCATGCTCTTGGCTGCATGTTACACTTTCACATTCCAGAACTTTTTTTTTTCACACCCGACGATACTCAGATACTCAGGGGTTACTCCTGGCTCTGCACTCAGGAATTACTCCTGATGGTGCTCAGGGAACCATACGGGAGGCTGGGAATCAAACCCGGGACGGCTGCGTGCAAGGCAAACGCCCTACCCGCTGTGCTATCTTTCCAGCCCCAGCACTTTATAGAGCTTTCTCTCTGGGGATTTCCACCTCTCTCAGACCTGGCCCCCACTCCTGCAGGCTCTGTCCCACCCGCCCAGGGCTGTTCCTCCGTGTCAGGTGCAGCAGGGCTGGTTTCCGCCCCTCATGTCCCCACAGGTCTCAAGCCCATCCTAAGGTCCCTCTGTCCCAATCTGTCTCCTAAGAAAGACATTGATTGACAAGTACAGTTGGTGGGGGGTCCTGGGTGAACAGGGAGGCTGCAGAGAGTCTGGGGCCCCCAGGAAGTCTGCCTCTCGGGGTCCCATTCATCCCTCTGTGTAGTGTCGATAGATGAGCTGCCGCATATACAAATGCCCCTGGGGGCCAGGGGTCACTCCAAGTTGAGTTCGAGGACCCCTAAATTCTACATGGAAGCTTGATCCTGCAGACCCCCAGAAATGGGCTGTATTTGAAGGCCATTTTCAAAGAGGAGCATTTTGAATTGGCCCATAGGATCACTCCTGGCGGGACCAAATGGGGCTGGCAGCCTGCAAGGCCAGTGCCCTCTGGCTGTCCAGTCCTTCAGGCCCTATTTCTTAACATAAACAGTGTCCCAGCTCAGCCCTGTTCACCCAGGATCCTTCCCCCCACCCTGCACTTGTCAATCAGTGTCTTTCTTAGGAGACAGAGCTGGACAGAGGGACCCTAGGATGGGCTTGAGAACTATGGGGACATGAGGGGCAGAAACCAGCCCTGCTACACCTGATGTTGGACTTAAAAGTGACAGAAATAACCAAAGAAGCCACCCCAGTCTAGCCCCATGGGGTCCTGTTACACAGCCCAATAGGACAGCGGGGAGGCCCCGGTTCAATGCTGAACCCCACCCTGGTGACCCCCAATGCCTCCCCGCTCACCCCTGCACAAAAAGAGAAAAAGGTCCCCAAGGGTTCAGGTGAGATCGCGCAGGGCTGGAGGGCTGGCCTGGGTACACAAGGCTCAAACACTGCCAGGGGCGGCCCAGTACCCCAAGGAACCCTCAAATGAAAAATAAAATGCAAAGAAGGGGGTAAGAGCGATAGGACAGCAGGAAGGGCACTGCCCTTGCATGTGGCCGACCCAAATTCCATCCCCAGCATCCCAGAGGGTCCTGGGCCCCACCAGGAGAGATTCCTGAGTGCAGAGCCAGGAGTCAGCCCTGAGCACCGCTGGGTGTGCACCCCACACAAAAAATGCAAAAACAGAGTCCCCAGCCCCTGGGGAGCTGTGGGAAGTCTGTGCCAGGCACGGGGGCATCCTGCGTGTGTCCAGCCCCCTACTGCCACGCTGCTTTCTCCTCCCTGGTGCCTCTAGCCCCCAGCTTCCCTGACTGTTGAACAGAGGCAGAAGCCCATGTCTGGGCGGCCCATGAGGGTCTGGTGGAATAACACGGGGGCGCCGCTCGCTGGAGATGCCTTCGATCCCGTCCTGCAGTGGCTCTGAGGGCCGCCGGAAGTGATCTCCAGGAACCCAGCAGAGGAGCGTCTGAGCACTGCCGAGTGTGGCCCAGACCCACCCCAGATCAAATGAGGCGGCAGTGACACGTTGCAGCCGTGATTGGAGTGCTCGGGGTGGAGGCAGGGTTAGGGCTGCGACAGGAGACACCCGGGGTGTGGTGTGGGCTCCAGCCTCAGGCAAGCCCTGCTGGTGCTCCAAGAACCAGGATCTCTTCTCTGCACACCTGTCACGTCTCAGGGTGCAGGGCTGCCAGTGCTGGTGATGTAAGCAGCTAGACAAGGAAACTTATGTCAACAGAACTTCTGGGAGGAAAATCCTAAGACTGATCCACCCTGTGGATACAGAGAACAGACCTGATAAGACCTTCAGCAGACCCTGAGGAGGGTGGATGCCCTTCCCCATGAAGTTCTTCAAACTCTCAGATTGTTCCCTTAATCTGATTAAAATGTGATCCAGCCCCAAGAAGACTCCAGAACTTCCAGATCAAGACAACCGTGAAGAGCCTATAAAAGCCACCGTGAACAAAGGAAGGGCGCGCATATGCTTCTCAAGCCCCTGTGCTGCTTGCGCCCGAGTGACTGAGCACATGTGGTGCCTGAGTACATGTGTCGCCCGCACCTCCCCTCTTGAGATATGTACTTTCATGCTTTCCTGTGTAATGCTGGGATGTGTGTAGGGGATCTCTTTGTCCTTGGAGAAGCCCGCGTTCTCTCTTGAGTGCATTAGTCTGTCTCTCTTACTCTCCACTCTCTCCCACTTTCTCGCCCTCCTTCCCTTCAAAAAAACCATCCAAATAAAATCTGCTCACTTCACTGCTTGCCTATTCTTTTTTTTTCTTTTTGGGTCACACCCAGTGATACTCAGGGGTTACTCCTGGCTCTGCACTCAGGAATTACTCCTGGCAGTTCTCAGGGGGCCATATGGGATGCTGGTAATCAAACCCGGGTTGGCCACGTGCAAGGAAAATGCCTACCCGCTGCTTGTCTAATCTTGAAATTCTTTTCTGTGACCGAGATAAGAACCCTGAAAACCCTGGGACTGGCCTCTTCTTTCCTGCAAAGAGCATATCCTCGCTCCAGCCTGAGTCCGTGGCTCCCCGAGAAATCGGGTGGCAGGGATCAACTCCTATGCCAAGAAGACCGGGTGGACTTCAGGTGTGGCCTGATGGCCATCTCCTGAGGCTGGCGGGGCTCGGGCCCATGCTGAGCAGGGGCTTGTTGCAGACTTTACCTGTCCTAGTCTTCCCAGGGGGTCCCGAACGACAGGCGGAGTGGGAGAAGGAGCCCGCCTTTCTCTCCTCCTGACTCACGTGAGCCACCCGTGGGGTCCACCTACACCATTAGCACATCCTCACTCCTGGGGCCTGAGATGCTGGCTGACCTCCCCCCACCCGCTGCCCGCGCCCCGTGGTTCCCCCACCCCCACCCAGTGCTCTCTCCACGAGGTGCTGAGCTAATCAGGCTGATTACGGCTCAGGTGCCGCGCGGCTCTCCCCACTCCCACACACAGTAAATTTCCTCAGCTCCAGCCTGCTCCCTGTGGGCCTCCTGGCCAGGCAGCCGCCAGCCTCAGGATGCTGCTGTCTCATCGCCGATGAATCAGGCCTGCGCGGCTGGCACTGAACCCCTCAGTACATGGCAGCAGAGCTGTGTCCTGGCATCCCCGTACTGGTGGCCTGTGGCATTCTCCACGCCCAGCCCCAGCCGCTGACCTGAGGCCAGGCCACAGCCTTGGAAACGATGTTTTTCTGGTCACAGTCGGGAGGGTGGGCTAACAGCTTGACTAAGCCTCAGAACTGGCCTTGGAGTTTCAGCCTCTCTGTTCTGAAAAGGTGTCCTGAGGAGGAGGAGAAGGAGGAGGAGGAAGGAGGGAAAGCAGATCAGATCAGGAAGCCCAGAGCCACCAGGGACAGAGAAAGAGGCCTGCTGGCTGCTCCTTCAGTCTTGTTCTGGAATATTCCAGAGAGGGAGGGGCACTGGCAGGGAAAGGGGCTGCCTGAACCCCAGGTAATGCAGGGGCAAGATATTTCGTAAATTTTTGTTTGTTTGTTCGGGTGGCCTAGGACTGGAGTGATAGCACAGCAAGTAGGGCATTTGCCTTGCACGCGGCCAACCTGGGTTCAATTCCTTCATCCCTCTGGGAGAGCCCGGCAAGCTACCGAGAATATCTTGTCTGCATGGCAGAGGCTGGCAAGCCCCCTGTGGCATATTCAATATGCCAAAAACAGTAACAAAAAGTCTTACAATGGAGACCTTACTGGTACCCGCTTGAGCAAATTGATGAACAACGGGAGGACAGTGCTACAGTGCTATAGTGTGGGGGCCATACCCGGCGATGCTCAGGGCTCTGCACCCAGGAATTATTCCTGGTGGGCTTGGGGGACCCTATGGGATGCTGGGGATGGAACCTGAGTTGGCTGCAAGCCCTCCCCGCTAGACTATTGCTCCTAAGCCGAGAATTTTGATAAGAGGTGTTTCTAAAACTTGAGAATGTAATTACTGGGTGGTTTCTCTCGGACGGGCAAAGGAATGGCCCAAACGAGCAGAACTCTTGTCTAGACGTGATGAGAACTGGGATGGTTCCCGCAGGGAGCGGGGTAGGCAGGAAAGGACTGGGGGGAGGGTCTGTTTGGGGGTGGGATGTGCTGGGACTTTGAGGTGGGTGTGATCCTATACACAAAAGGAGGTGAGAGACGCTACTCCTGAATTTACACAATGCTGTAAGATTTTTTTTTTCTTTTTGGGTCATACCCGGTGTTGCTCAGGGGTTACTCCTGGTTCTGCACTCAGGAATTACTCCTGGTGGTGCTCAGGGGACCATACGGGATGCTGGGAATCAAACCCGGGTTGGCTGCGTGAAAGGCAAACGCCCTACCTGCTGTGCTATCACTCCAGCCCCAATGCTGTAAGATTTTTTAAAAAGAGAAAAATCTTTCAAATAAAGGGGCTGGAGCAATTTGCCTTCCACACCACTGACCTGGGTTTGATCCCTGGCTCCACATATGGTTTCCCTGGGTGGTTTAATAAAATAAATAAATATACACATTTAAAAAATCTTGTGGAGATGAGCCTTAACTCTGTTTGGCTTAACGAGTGTGGACAGGCTGGGGAAGGGGGCCGGTGTCAGACTCCATGGGGAGCAAAGCTCTTGGGATCAGGATGAAGTGTCACGTGACTCTGTCCTGTAATGGTGGGAAGATGGAATATTGGGGTCTCTCCTCATTCTTGTGTCACCCATCACCCAATGTGATGGGATTTGGGATGCAATAAGGTGGTGAGTGTGGGGCCTCATGGCCGGGACTGGTGCCCTTCTAGGGCACCCCCAGGTCTTCCCCGGGGAGGGCAGTGAGGGGAGGAGAGGTGAGAACCCGCCTGCTAGCTCTTACCAGACACCTCCACTCTCAGCAGCCACCGATTCTGACCTTCCGGTCCCAAAAGCCTTGAGAAATTAATATTCATTGTTCACAAGCCGTCAATACTGTGATATTGTGTTATAGCAGCTCCAATGGGCCCAGACAGAAAGTTCTAGATGCTGGGATAATGGACCGTGGCTCAAGGGTGCGCCCGAGTACTGAGCCTGCCTGTGGGCATTCCCTTGTCCACCAGGGGCCAAAAGAACTCAGGCTTGGTCACAGCTGCTGGTTGCAGTGTAGAGAGATGCCCTGGACCAAACTTATTCCCAGCTCTAGAGCAAAAGGGCTCAGCAGACAGAGTCGCAGGGGCGTGACCCTGGAAACAGGCTGGCCTGCTTTCAGATGGCCAAAATTATCCTTCCCCACAAGTGTTTCTGTTTCTTTGGAGGCCGCCCCTGGTGGTGCTCAGGGATGACTCCTGGCTCTGTGCTCAGGGATCACTCCTGGTGGGGCTTGGGGAGATCATACGAGGTGCCGGGGATCGAACCCAGGCCCGCTGCATACAAGGCAAGTGCCTGACTCCTCTCGGGCCCCAAATCCCCTTCCCTCAGTTTTAACCCAGGAAGTGGATGTGGTTGCTGTAGAGAGAACCCAGACCCCTCCAAGTTCTCATCCCCCCCAAAAAATCTGGGGGTCAGAGAATACAGGGGTTAAGTCACCTGCCGTGCATGTGGCCAACCCTAGTTCAATCCCAGCACCACAAATTGGTCCCCTGGGCACCACCAGGTGCGATCGCTGAGAACAGGGTAAAGGGTGCCCCCCAAACACCAAAAAACAAAAGGAAAAGGTACAGGAAAAAAAATCCAATTTCTGGACAAAGAACTTTCTCTGTTTCAGGAGGGAGTAAGCCCCGAATCTAGGGAGTGAGAAGTGGATGCCACCTTCTGGGGTTGCCGGGTGGACTAGGGAGCACTGGCATATGGACACTTCCGGGCTGCAGAGGAGCCAGACTCAGGCACACCCTCTCCCGGGAACAGAGGACCTGGCAGGTGAGGAACAGGATCTGCACCAAGAAGGCGACTGGAGAAAAAGGCTCGGGAACCATAGAAACTTCATGTAATTGCTTTTGCTTTTGCTACCAGAACGTCTGGGATGATTGTGACGCCCAAAGATATCGAAGACTTAAGACCCTTAAACGTAAAAATAATCAGAACCTGTAATAAAATAGTCAGAGGAAATGCTATTGATTCATTTTTCTTTAAGGTGGAAGGAGTGAATCTCCCAGGGCCAGTACCTGCTCTGCCTCAAGCAGCTTTCAAGCCGGGCAAGCAGGCAGAGTCTTGGCGCTGTCCTTGGTGCTGAAACAGCACCGGCACTGGTTCCCAGCATCAGCCACGTCTCTTCTGCGTTGAGAAAGGCATAAATTGTCTTTCACGGGCTTTCTGTTAAATGTCTTCACTTGAAAGAGTCCAGCAAGCTCATCCCAACAGAAGTCTCTGCATTCCAACAGCTTCACACAGGACTCTTTGCTTTAACATGATTACACCTTTACTTGGAATCTATTGATCCTGATCTGCAAAGAGAGAGGGGACCAAGTAAGAGCTGGGCATGGGGGTACTTGGGATTTGGAAGCACCCCAGGCTGCGTCTGGAGGATGAAGTTAAGAGTGAATAAACTCTGAGTACCTTTCCCCCCCCCCCGCCAGCCTCTGCCTGGGGATTTCCAGGTATCCTGACTATGGAGTTCAGTTTTCCCTGGCAGCCCTACTCTAGAGAGAATTCATCATGCTGAATGGTATACCCCACCAGCTCACTTCTGCGTCTGTATTTCCCCTGCCTGAAAATACTCATCTAGTTCCAAATAAGCTGAAGTGGTAATCAAGGCATGATCACCCTTTCCAAAGGACCAGGTGTGGGGGCCAGATCGATAGTACAGGGGGGGAGGGCCTTGCACATGGCCAACCTGGTTTGATCCCTGGAATTCCATATGGTTCCCAGAGTACTTCCAGGAGTAATTCCTGAGTGCAGAGCCAGGACATCGCTGGGTGTAGCCCCCAAAGCCAAAACAAACAAAGAAACAACAACAAATGAAACCCAAAGTCCACGTGTGGATGGCACGACAGGGTGACATAACAGATACCATACTTCTACTTAGGCTGCCCTTACTGCTGAAAAGGACTGGCACTTCTAGAATGTCTAGAATTCATTGTCAGTACAGAGACAATAAATATAATTTTTTCTTCTTTCTTTTTTTCCCTTTCTTCCTTTCCCCCTTTTTGGCCATACTTATCTATGATCAGGGGTGACTCCTGGCTCTGCACTCAGGGATCACTTCTGGTGGTGCTTGAGGAATCATATGGGATGTCAGGATGGAACCCAGGTTGGTCACATGCGAGGTAAATTCCCTCCCTGCTGTACTATCACTCCAGCCTCAATATAAAGGATCAAGAGACCAGTTCCAAGATACCATAAGAAAGTATGGTGACCTTGGAACATTTCTTGAGATAACCATCCTAGGCTCCTTGAAAAATCAAGGGGCAGAGACAGCACAGAGGGGAAGGCACTTGCCTTGCATGTGGCCGATTTGGGTTCAATCTCCGGCACCACATATGATTCCCCACGCCCTGCCAGGAGTGATCCCTAGCACAGAGCCAAAAGGAAGCCCTAAGTACCAGTAACTACAACTGGTCTCATTCACCTGACCCTGAAGGCTTCACCGACATGGCAGCACTGAGAAGGATGAGAAAGGAGAGGCCGACAAAATCTCAAGGCCGACCTAGGCTGCCACAACGAAGGAAGACAAAAATGATCGTCTGTACTTTCAATGCACGTACGCTAGCATCAGATGTATCCATCGAGGACCTGATGGTACAAGCGCGAATGATCAAGTACGACATCATTGGTCTGACCGAGACAAGAAGGCACGAATCTCACCATGCCGTTTTCGACACTGGAGAAGAATTGTTCCTCAGAACATGCGATAAAAGTGTTGGAGGCGTCGGTGTCCTTGTCAACACAAACTTGGCCAAGAGCATTGATTCATTCGAATGCCTAACAACCCGAATCGGACATTTACATTTGAATAGATGTGGCTCACTGCCTGCAGTTTCTATCTTCCTTGTCTACGCACCAACATCTCATTATGATGAAAGAGAAATCGAGAAGTTCTACATGGAGCTAGAGAAGTTCTATAAAGAAGACCACACCTTCTACAAGATCATTGTAGGTGATTTTAATGCCAAGATAGGACCGAGAAGATCAGCTGAAGAACTTCACATCGGGACCCATGGCCTAGAATGGAACGAACAGGGTGAGAGACTGTCTGAGTTCATCATGTCGACCAAGACCATCCATGGTAACTCACAGTTCCAGAAGGCAGAATATAAACGATGGACATGGGAGTCTCCTGGTGGACGATTCCACAACGAAATAGACCACATCATATTCAATCGACGGTTTTGCCTGACCGATGTCGCTGTTGTCCCAAAATTTCGAATGGGATCGGACCACCGTCTCCTTCGTGCAAAATTCTACTTCACAGAGCAGGGAGAAAGGGCTGCAAAGTTCAAAAAGAGAACTCCCAGAATGACCACCAACTGGGAACTCTTTGGTACTATTGCGGCAACATGGGAAGATGCCATTGTTGACAACATTGACGAGGAATACGATCGACTGATTCAGCACCTCCATGAATGTGCGAGGAACGCCAAAGAGAGATAGCCACAAAAAATCGCCTATCTTCGAAAACTTTGAGCTAATTCGCCAGCGTGGTTTGGCGCATGCCTCAGGCAACCGCAAGCTAACGTCCGAGCTCACAAAGCAGTGCAGAGATGCGATCAAGGAAGACCTCAAAGAGAGAAGAGCAGAAGTACTGGTAGATGCGGCAGAAGCCGGGAAAAGTATTCGTAACGCCCGCCTGTCCTTCGCCAACTACAAGACCAAGATGACTGCCCTCCGACGTCCTGATGGATCCATCACATCCTCCAGAACGGCAATGGAGAAGATTATTCATGACTTCTACTCAAATCTCTTCGACAGCCATGTCCACTTGCCGACATACCAAATTCCACAGGATGGATATGTGGTTCCCAACGTTCTCCCTTCCGAAATCCGACACGCCATTTCGTCGGTAAAGAAACAAACAGCACCCGGCCCAGACAAGGTCAGACCTGAACACCTGAAAAACCTGCCGTCAGTACTCATCAATACACTGGCTTGGCTCTTCACACGCTACCTGTCTGAATGCAAGGTTCCGTCCCAATGGAAAACCAGCAGGACCGTACTACTGTTCAAGAAGGGAGACATCCATGACATTGGCAACTATCGCCCGATCTGCCTATTGTCTGTCATCTACAAGTTGTTCACTCGAGTCATCCTAAATAGGATTGGCAGAACACTAGATGAAGGACAACCATGCGAGCAAGCCGGGTTCCACAAAGGATTCAGCACCATCGACCATATCCACAGGATAACCAACCTCATTGAGGTTTCTCGGGAGTTCAAAATGCCGCTCTGTTTAACGTTCATTGATTTAAAGAAGGCCTTTGATTCTGTTGAGACGGAAGCGGTCATTGAAGCCCTAGCCAATCAGGGCATTCAAGCCCAATACATCAGGATCCTCCATGAGCTGTATTGCGGATTCACTACCAGGATCTCACCATTCTACAAAGAAGTGATCGTTGATGTCAAGAGAGGGGTGCGGCAGGGTGATACCATTTCACCGAAACTCTTCAGTGCCACCCTCGAGAACATCATGCGATGACTGGAATGGGAAGGAATGGGAGTGAAGATAGATGGTCGGCAATTACACCACCTCCGCTTTGCTGATGACATTGTTTTAATAACACCAAACATCAGCCAAGCGGCGCAAATGCTGGCTGACTTTGACCATGAGTGTGGAAAGGTAGGACTACAGCTGAATCTTATGAAGACAATGTTTATGAGAAACAGCCTCGTTCCTGACGCCCCATTCGCTCTCAACGGAACGACCATCTCTGAATGCAACAGCTATGTGTACCTAGGTCGAGAGGCCAACATGACAAATGACCTGGCACCCGAGCTGCGCAGGAGGAAGAGAGCGGCTTGGAACGCCTTCAAGAACGTCGAAGAAATAGCTAAGAGGACGAAGAACCTCTGACTCCGGGCACATCTCTTTGATTCCACTGTTCTTCCTGCATTAACAAATGCCTCAGAGACCTGGGCCCTACGCAAACAAGATGAGAACGCTATTCAGGTCTCCCAAAGAAGAATAGAAAGAGCTATGCTTGGAATATCACGTTTCACTCAAATGAGAGAAAGAATCCGGAGTTCTAACATCTGTCGACGATCAAGAATCAGGGATGCTGTCTCATTTGCCAAGGTGTCGAAAATCAGATGGGCTGGTCACGTAATGAGATTTAAAGACGACCGCTGCACTAGAGCTGTTACAGACTGGATTCCACGGGATGTCAAAAGACCGCGTGGCCGCCCACCTACCAGATGGTCAGACTTCTTCGTCAAGATCATGAATGATCGGTTGGAGGCCCTTCATGTTCCCGGAGTGAACAGATGCCATTGGGCTACACTGGCACGCGACAGGGACAAATGGAGACGTTACTGGCGCCCACTCGAGCAAATCGACGACTAACGGGAAGTTAAGTGATTAAGTACCAGGTATGGCCCCCAAACAAACAAAGACAGGCAGCATATTAAAAAGGTAAGAGCCAGTGGTAGATAAACTAACCAAACAAAAATTGGTGAATCTGGGGCCCGGAGGGAGAGATTAGGTGGGTGCTGGAGAGTGAGGGAGGGCATTGCCTTGCACACAGCCGACCCAGCACCCCATCTGGTTCTCTGAGCCAGGCCAGGAATGATCCCTGAGTGCAGAGCCAGGAATCAGCCCTGAGCACCACTGTGTGTGGCTCCCTGCACTCCCCTCAATTCTAAATATCAGAGATATTCTGGAGCTCGTTGGGAAAATGGTACTGGATTAGCTGCAATACCTGGGAAGAAGGAAACTCATTGGGCAGAGCGATGTTTGGTGGAGGTGGGAGGATGTTGGAATACTAGGAATCAAGTATGTTTGAAACCAACTTTCAGATAACTCAGCTGAGCTTGTAGCCATGCACAGAAGCCAGGACTCATGTCCATGGAAAGGAACACGAGCCAGTAACCTTTATCTATCATTAACAGATGGGAAACTGACTCAGGGTCTTCACCCCATTGATCCAATGGAGCAGAGAAATGTTTCCTATGCAATTATTTATTGTTTAAATTTTCTTTTTTACTTTTTGGGTCACACCTGGCGATGCTCAGGTTACTCCTAGCTCTGCACTCAGGACTCACTCCTGGTGGTGCTCAGGGACCATATGGGATGGCGAGGATGGAACTAGGTCAGCCTTGTGCAAGGAAAATGCCCTCCCCACTGTGCTATCGCTGCATCCCTGTCTGTTTATTTTGAAATTTTACAGGAATTTGAAAGTTTAGCTAAACCACATGGCCATCAGGGGCATAATTTGGAGGATGAGAAAAGTTCTAGCCCTAGAGATCTGGGGCTCAGGAAAGCAGATTTCTTCTGCCCTTCAGCTTCCCTTCCCCACCTGCTGCTCCAAGTCCTGACCTTTTCCAGGAAGGCCTGGTGGACCCCCTAGCTAGCTCAGTACGGGCCTGACCCAGCACCCCAAGGGGCTACCACGAGAGGAGGGAGCTGAGCCCTGGGAAGCCCAGAGTCCCCCACAGGCACGTCTTACCCAATTTCTAGGATGCACGAGGCTTGCGGTGGACTGAAAGCGGTTCACGGGGGTTCCTGGGGATCTCCCACCGGGGTCCTGGATCAGGGAAAGAGCCACAGAAGCAAAAATGAGGAAGACAAAGGTCATCTGCCCACCCCCCACTCTGGGTCCCAGCCTGGGACGGGAAAGCCTGCAAATGTCTCCGCAACAGTGGGGATGGGTGGGAGGCAAGTTCCCGTCGGAGCAAAGCTGAAAATGCTGGAAAAAATCTGCCTCTGTGCTGATGGATCCGTTCATTTACCCTTGCAGTCTTACCCAGTTTTTTGCTTTCTGTTATTTGAAGCTGAGTTAGTAGGGCCTACGTGTGTGTGTGTGTGTGTGTGTGTGTGTGTGTGTGTGTGTGTGTTGTGGGGGGTGTGGGGTTTAGGCCACACAGCAAGGCTCAGGGGTTACTCTTGGCTCTGTGCCCAGCTGTAATCCCTGTGGAGTATGGGGGATCTGAACCAAAGACTGACCCCGGGTTGGCCGCATGCCAGGCGAATGCCTTCAGCCCTCTGCTCTCCCGCCACCTTTTCCCTCCTCTTGAGTCTCCCCGAGAGCTTTCCACAGCCCTAGACTTACCAAGCCACGCCCAGAGACTCGGGTGAGCCCCACCTGCTCTATTCTCATATTCTCAGCCTGTCCCATGTGTGGGGTGAGGAGAAACCCCCAACTAGTGTCCTCACAGCAGATCAAGGGTGCTGAGTCCAGGGATCCTCTCTCCCGGGCCCCACCGGAGCCAGTGGTGAAAACGAAAGCTGCAGGTGCGGGCCCAAAGGGCTCATTGAAGCCCCTGGGCGCCCCAACCGCTTATTCATGTCATAGAGGATCCCAGGTACCTTCAGATGATTCAAAGGCCATATTCTGGAAGAATCCAGGTTCTGATAGGTCACCTGAAGCTTTCCAGTGCTCCATCTGAGTTGCTCTGGCCTTTTGTCTGTGGCCAGAAACAGCAGAGAGAGGGCATGAGGGTTGGAGAGGGGCCCGAGACGGGGTGGGGTGCGGGGGCTGGGGGCAGCGCCCACCTTTTGGCTTCCCTCTTAGAAAGCAGCATGAGGCTCAGGAGCATGATCAGAAGTGCCAGCACGAACACCACGACCGTGGACACCAGCCCGTACACCAGGATCTTGGAGGTGCGGTTCTCGCAGGTGGCCCCACTGTACCAGTGCGTGTCTGTGTCCGTGCAGCTGGAGGAGAGGAAGCCGGGTCAGGCCAGCCAGAGCCCTCGGAAACCGACCGAGTCCAGCTGCCGCGGGGCAGGCGGTGGCGTACACAGGCTTTGGGTTCCGCACCCCAGAACCTGGAGCTGTCGCCCGGCTATACCCCGGGTCTTGGGCCCCTACAGTGACCCACCACCGGCCACGTTAACCATTGCTCTCTCTCGCCTCTCTGGCTTGCAGGGGCACCCCCTCCACCATCCCTGCCCCACAGCAACCCCCACTGTCTCAGAGATACCCCTTATCTCTGGAGATGCCCTTGTTCTCCCTCTCTGCGGTCACTTGTGAGTGCCTCTTCCAGGAAGCCTTCTGTGAATAACCTTGCTCAGGTATGAGTTTCGTTTTTCACAAGCTCTGTTCCCGTAGTGCTGGGGTGAGGGGAAGGGGGCCAAGGTATACCCGGAGGTGCTAAGTTGAGGTGTGTCCAGGGCAGTTCCTGGTGGCTCAGTATCCAGTAGGCAGCGAGTGGGGGGAGGCGCACCAGGGACATACCCCATGGTGCCGGGGGACGGGGCTGTGGTGCTGAGACCGAACTCAGGACCTGGAACAAGCTGGCCATGTGTGCGACACCTGAGTGCCCACTCCTAGTCTTTGGTCCAGCCCTGTGGGGAAGCCCCGCCTGCTTCCGGTGGCCAGCCTGGGGCCCAGCAGGGAGGGCCACCTACTAGCACTTCGGGCCTCTGCGCTCCAGCACACACTCCCCTTGGTTGCAGTTCACCGAGTGGTTGAAGCCGGGGGTGCAGGGACTGACGCAGCTCAGTTTCTTGTCCTTGTATTCCGCATAGAAGAACTCAGCCAGCTCTTCCCCAACCTTCTTTTTGCATTCATCTGCGGGGAAGAGGGTCAGGCAGGGCTAGGGGCACACCGCCCACCCTCGATTCCCCCAGCCTCCCAGACTGCGCCCTCCACCCCCACAGCCACCCTGTCACTTACTGCAAGGGTCGTAGTTGACTTTGACGCTTGGGTTCACCTCGATGCCGTTCTCAGTGAAACACAGCTGATCTCCTGACAAAGGCCACGTGGAGGTGTCACCTCTGCCTTGTTGTCAGGGCCCCACCCCTCGCCCCACCCCCAGAAACCGGGCACAGACTCTGGGCAGGGGGCACCCTGGAAGGAACCTTTGTGCCCAGCAGACCACCCTGGGGCATACTCTTGCAGCTGGCGCTGGCCTTAGTGATTATCTCCTTCACTGTCTCCATCAGATTCTTCAAGACTTCCTCCAAGTTTTCCGTGAAGTGGATCTGAATGAAGACTTCGTGCTTTACCACCAAGCTGCTCCACCTGCCAGGGAGCAGAGTCCTGGGTGGCCTGTAGGTTCTGCCCCAGCCCCTCCTGGGACGGGGACAGGGATGGGGATGAGGGTGAAGGGGAATGATTTCTTTCTCTCTTTTTATTAGGGTGCGGGTTTGGGCCACACCTGGTCAGGGCTCACTCTTGGGGATGTGGGGACCCCCCATGGGGTGCAAGGTAGACCCTGACCTTTGTACTGTAGCTGCGGACCCTTGCGTGACCCTTCCTGGGGGCTCCCATCAGGGTCTGTGGGGGGTGTGAGTTGGGGGCTTGCAGGAAATCTCAAGAAAGCACCAGAACGGGGGAGGGGTCAGGCACGAGGGTCCCTCAATGTCTCTAGATGAAACCAAGCAGAAGGGGAAGCTGCTGGCCAGGGGTCCTTTAGGGTGGGAGGTGTAGCAGGCACCTGTGGTGAGGGGTCAAACCACACATATGTGTGTACATGCGTGAGCATGTGTGCACATGAGTGTGTGTGCATGTGCATACGTGTGCATCTGTGTGTGCTTGTGTGTGCATGGATGCATCTGTGTGTGCACGTGCGTGTGTGAGTCTGTGTGCATGTACGCCTGTGCGTGCGTGTGTGTGCATGTGTGTCTGTGTGTGTGTGTGTGTGTGTGTGTGTGTATACGTGTGTGCGTGAGGCTTGTTCACCACAGGGTCCATTCCTTTTTTCCTTTTGGGTTACACCCAGCGATGCATAGGGGTTAGTCGTGGCTCATGCACACAGGAACTACTCCTGGCAGTGCTCGGAGGACCTTATGGGATGCTGGGAATCGAACCCGGGTTGGCCGGGTGCAAGGCAAATGCCCTACCCACTGTGCTATTGCTCCAGCCCCACCGCAGGGTCCATTCTAAGAGGAATTCTGAGTCCTGGAAAGGGGGAGGTTCTGGCCCAGGAGAGGCAGAATCAGAAATGCCCCCGAGTCATGTGCTTCTGGGACACGCACCTGCGGGACTCAGAACCCAACCCAGCCTCCTGGTTTCCTGATTCCCAGCAGGAAAAGACCCCTCCTCCGGGCTGCCCTCCCAGCTCTGCTCAAAGGATAAAATTCACCCAGCAGATGCAAGGGGGTGGGGGGGGGGCAGGGAAATAGGCTCTGGAACATCCAGACTCCTGGACCTGACTATTGAGTCACTGCGTGGGTCCAGGGGGCTGGTGAGACTAACGCTGGCACAGAGGCGGCCCGAGGGCGGGGACAGACATCAAGGCTCTTTGCCTCAACGAGACTGATCCAGGTTCGGTCCCCAGCCCCGTTTGTGGTGATTCCCTGGTGCAGAGCCAAGAGTAAGTGCTGAGCACCCCTGGGTGTGGCCCAACACTTTCCCAGAGTGCAGACATTCCAACTGGACCTGAGTTTGGTAACTGTCCTTGCAGGTCCCCAGGGTCCCCTGTATTCCACCTTCCACATTCCTGGTGCTCACCTCATGGTGTGCCCCAAGCTCAACCCACTTTTTGTCCCTACTCCAGGAGGTGGAAGGCCCTGGGAATTTTCTCTGTAGTGAGTAACTAGGAGCAGACTTGATCCTCCAGGACCTCATTTTCCCATCAGTGCTGGGGGAGGAGCCTAAACGGGTCTGGTTGAGTTCTGTGCTCCTCCTTTGGGGTGCTCAGGAGGGGGTACCAGCTATTCATGGTCCAAGACAAAGGCCTGTGGTGGGAAGGGCACCCAAGAAGGAACCTCATGGGGGGAGCCCCTGAGAGCTCTGTGGTGACCCGTTGAAGACAGTGTCGCCCGCCACACTCCCCTACCCGCCCTTCCCAGCCCAGGCACTCACGATAATTGTAGAATTCTGATTTCTTTGTACCCACAGATTCCATTATAAATAACATCCATCTGTAGGGTGGGGGGTGTTATTTTAGAGGCCCAACCTCAGAATCCCAGGGCACTGCCGCTACTGTCCCTGGTCCTCACCCTGCTCTTTTCGTGTCTCTGGCCTGACCCCTGACCTCATCTCTGACCCCCGTCCGTATCCCTGACCCTGTTTGTCCCTGACCCCATCCCTATCCCTGACCCCGGTCCTGGCCTTGCCCCCCACCCCCCTAGCACCTCCTCATCCCTATCCCTGACCCCGGTCCTGGCCTTGCCCCCCACTCCCCTAGCAGCTCCTCCCTGAGGTGGGTGGACAGTGCTCAGCCCAGCAGGATGACCTTCCCCGCCTGACGCTCTCTGCTCTCTGGCTCACCTGCTTGGTGAATGTCTTGTTGAACGTGTGGAAAAAATTCTTATCTTTTAGTTTTTTGGAGAATGACTTCTGCACCTTCAAGGTCACTTCTACCTGGGCCTCCACAAACTTGGGGATTGCTGCGGGTCAGAAAAGAGCACCTGGGGTGAGCCCAGAGGCCCCCCCCCGCCCCCTCCCCCCCCACCCCCATGCTCGTGGCTCACGCACGCAGTGGCAGCAGGATGTTCCCGATAACACCCTCGAAGCAGGGGGCCTTGTAGAGGTCGGGGCACACACACTGTTCCTCGATCCAGTGGCTCCCATTCTCGCAGAGCGGGTTCTCATGGTGCTTCCCCTTGAAGCAGTAGAGGCAGCGGCAGTGGTTCCCATTGCACTTGTTTTGGCAGGGGTCTGTAGGAAATAGGAGGGTCCAGACACGCCCATGGCCAACCCAGGCCACACCCAACCAGCCTCAGTCCCCCCACCCCTGCTTTAGAGGGCAGGGGAGAGACCATGGAGGACAACTTAAACCTGGTCCACGACAATTTCCCCCACTCCCTGTGTGTTTTAACTGCACCAAAAAAACAGGCAGGGGAAGTTGGTACTAAGGGAGCTGGGGGTGGGGTCGGGAGTCCAGAATAGTCTGGGTGCAGGGCTGTCTGAGCAGCTGGGGCCCAGCCAGGGGGTACAGGCCCCTTGCCTTCCATGCCTGCTCCCCAGCAGCGTGTCTGAGACCTTGGCTGTCCCATTTTCCTGCTGGGCCAGGAGGTGGCCTGGTAGCTCTGATACCAGGACCACCTGCCCGCCAGGCCTAAGCTCTGTTCCTGCTTTCTCTGGAGAAGGAACCATAGAATTGCGGGGAGTCTGCCTTGCATGCGACTGACCCGGGTTCGATTCCCGGCACCCCATCGGGTCCCCCAAGCACTGCCAGGAGTGATCCCTGGGCACAGAGCCAGCGGTAAGCCCGAAGCATCACAGAGTGTGGTTCAGAAACCAACCCCCCGAGGCCATTATTCCAGAATGCTGGGGTCACCTCGGTGGCCTGGCCCCCGCCATCTCCTGCTCTGAAGACTCGACACTGACATCACATCAGGGAGTCTGTCTCAGAGGGAGGGGGTCCCTGGCACCGGACTCAGCTTCGCCACTTTTCCTCTGTGCCAAGCACAGGGAGTGCCAGGCACAGGAAAGCAGGGGGAACCGTCTCCCCTCAAAGGGTGACCTCAGTCTGCAGCCTCAGGCGTTGGCTTTCTGAAAAAGTTGGGTCCATCCCCCCTGCCATGTTCAATCACCCCATTTCCCCCCGGCACCCCTCTCCCACCCAACTGAGATTGGAGAGTTCAGCAAGTCAGAGACAGAGACAGAGACACACAGAGACAGAGACACAGAGACAGAGACAGAGCCAGAGGCAGAGGCAGACAGAGCAGCGGCATCAGCTAAAGCTCTGTCTTTCCTCCACCTCCAGCAGACAGGACAGGGATGCCCCGCAGATCTATCTCGGCATATCTTACCCAAAGTCAACAAACTTTAATTAATTTCAGGTAATTAAATTTCCTTCGGTTTTGTTTTGTTTTGGTTTGGTTTGGGGCCGCACCTGGCTGTGCTCACAGCTTATTCCTGGCTCTGTGCTCAAGGATCACTCCTGGCCAAACCCAGGTAGCCACATGCAAGGCCAGCGCCTTACCTGCTGTGCTCTCTCTCCAGCCTCAGCTAATTAAACGCTTATTAACTAAGGCGCTGGGCATGGACCCCAGGACCTCCCACCAGAAGTGCTCCCCCCTTCCCCCTCCCCCCTTTACTCCCTCCTTCCCTCCCTCCTTCCCTCCCTCCCTCCCTCCCTTCCTTCCTTCCTTCCTTCCTTCCTTCCTTCCTTCCTTCCTTCCTTCCTTCCTTCCTTCCATCCTTTCTCTTTCTTCAGTGTTCAGGGCTGACTCCTGATTCTGTGCTCAGAGATCATTTCCCCAGAGACAAAGGGACCATGCATGGTGCCAGGGAGTGAACCTGGGTTGGCCAGGTGAGCACATTCCCTGCTGTATCCTCTCCCTGCCCCTAGCATCCTCATCCTTTCCGAAGATGCTGGAGATAAAACCCAGTGGATGATTCAGTTGCAGGGCATCTGTCTTGCATACATGAGGCTCTGGGTTCCATTCCCAAACCACAGACACAGAATAACAAGGCCTCCCCCAGGCATGGCTGATGCCATCCTGCTGACCTACCCCAACCGCATGTGCTTGCTCTCCTACATGCCAAAAGGCCCCAGGCAGAGAACCAGGTCTAACTGTGCTGTATACGATACGTGAGGTTTCTCATATGCAAGACTGTGATGGTGTAGGAGTCGGTGTGAAGTGGGCAGGCCCTAATCGGAGTAATGAGAAGGAAAGACAGCTCTGGCGTCAGGGAGAGGATGCTGTGAGACAGGAAGAACCAGGGTGGTGGAGAGAGAGTTCAGGGCTGGTATGTGAGTTGTAAGTTTTCTACTCTACTGACTTCTCTGAAGACAAGATGGAGCAAAAGAGGCGTGAAGAGTGGTGATAAAGGAGTGACAGGTACAGGGGAACAGCACAGCCAATGTCTTTAGTCTCGAAACACTCCACACTCAGGCAGGAGAAAATCCAACCTAGAACCACAACAATGGATAAAATGCCACTGAAGATCCCTAAATGAGTGAAATCATGGCACACGGATTAAGAGGCTACGCGCTTGCAGGGCTGAGGGGAAGAACGGGGTCGCTTAATGGCAGTTGAGGTGTCAGGGCAGAGACAGACACTATGAGACAAAAAGAGTAGTTGAGATCACGTGGGCAACACGCAGCAAACTGTCAGTCTGGAAGACATGAGCTAGTGTGAGGGAGGAGGCACCAGCCCTGGGACCCCTCACCCCATGAGAAGGCAGATTTCATTTCTTGACTTGACTTGACTTACCTTGTGTAGTTGAAGTTGAAGTTGAAGAAATATGAGTAGTTGAAGAAATATGAGTAGTTGAAGAAATATGAGGTGCAATTGAGGTGACCTTAGTCTCAGTGGTGGAAGGGGTTGTCTGGGTGGTAGTTGGCGATGTTGACGTGCTAGGTATTGTGCTGGGTCCCGCACTGCTGGGTGTGGTAGTAGACAAACTTGAGTTGGTTCCCGAACTGTCGCCTTTGGGAGCCCTTTTCATGGAGTCCTTGGCACTGGAACTGGCGGTGCTCTCGTTATAGTTGCCTTCAGTAGATTTGTCTCTTTCATATAATGACTCGAATCTCTTGCCCTGAGGCCCCCAAGCTCTTTCTATGCTGCCAGGAGCCGTCGGTGTCCTGGAAACTGCAATGAGTTCGTGTAAATCAGAAGCCTCTTAACTCGGGACGTTAACAGTTAATGTACTAGAGAGATTCTGATTCATATTTGGATCTGGACTTGACTTGGGTGGGTGACATTGCTTGGATTCCTTCCCTCTGCCTTCAAACTTTGGATATTCAAACCGGATTGCACCCCAGCACCTCTGCAACCTCCCTACCTAGAGGAGTTTTGTGAGGTCCCAGAAACCCAGCCCCCGGGGCCTGCCAACTTTCCCTGCTGCCTGCCTCTGCGGCTTCCTGACCTCCATTCCCTGCTCCCCAGACCCTTACTTGTGGTCCTGCTGCGTCCCCGCTCCCAGGTGCCATTGGCCTTGAGGTGCTTCCCGGGGATCCATCCTTCTGTGTCCCGACGGAGCCGGTCTTCACTGAGACCTGTCAGAGGAAGGAAATTTGCTTCCTGGACTGGCCCTGCCACCTTCTGGGTTCCCTTCCCTGGATTCTCTCCTCACTCTGGAAAGGGCCCTGGAAGCTTCAATACAGTCTAGAATGGGATGTCAGGGTCTTATCTGCACAGTGGAGCACATGGGGTTGGAGTGGGGCCAGAGTGAGGTTTGGGGAGCTTCGCAAGGTCAAAGTGACTGGAGGTGACCCAAAAGTCTCCCTCCGCCCTGATTCTGCAGAGGCCCTTTGGGGTGATAAATGCTAAAGCATTAAATGTGTCCCCTGCAGGCCTGTTGGCAGGACTAGCCTCTAGTCCTGGATGCTGGAGAGGGACAGGGTGGAGTGGGGAGGATGAGGGGAGTAGGGGAGCCCAAGGAAGAGGGAAGCCAGAGCTTGGACCCCCACACGGAGAAGTTCTCCTGCTCCCCTGCTGGAAAGCTCAGCTTCACACACAGTGGGGGTGGGGATGCCTCTCTGGCCAGTGCCGATGCCCGAATTGAACGCAGAGCTCTCAGCCTCCTTCAAACATCCAGCCAGAGGGCCGGAGCAATAGTCCAGCCGGGAGGGCACTTGTCTTGCACACAGCCAGCCCAGATTCAATCCCCAGCATCCCATACGGTGCCCTGAGCATCCCTCAGGAGTAACCCCTGAGCATCGCTGGCTGGGATCACCCCCCAGAAAAATTCCAGGTTGGATGTCCAGAGAGATAATATGGTCGGGAGGGGACTTGCCTGCGTGCAGCTGACCTGGGCTCAGTTCCTGGCTCTGCTTATGCCCCCCTCCCCACACCCAGCCCCGCTAGGAGCATATAGCCAGGAGTCAGCCCTGAGTACTGCTGGGTGTGAACCCCAAGGAAAGCCAAAGTCCAAAGAAGCAAGAACAATCTTCATGTTGTCAGCCTCAGCTGGGTCTGTTTCAGGATGTCCCTTATTTGCAAAAAGACCTACGCAGACCCAGACCCAGACCGTTAAGGTGAGGTCATCTGGCCAGTGTCTCAAACGGCTAGTGTGACCCACTGTCCCCAAGTCCTGCTGTCCCTGTCCCCTGAGCAGTGAGCGGCTAGTCGCCATAGAGCACTGCCGGGTATCCCCAAAAACAAAAGTGGAAGAGTCTGGACATAGTGACCCACACAGGGGGACGGGGGTGGCACGAAGACAGGGTAATGCAACTATGCACTGAGAAAACGAATATTCCATCCTGGACCAGAACACAAGGCTGATCAGGGACAGTCCTACCCTGACACCTGCAGAAAACTCCTGGGTATATCTGGGGTGGTGACTTTACAGCCCAGGCAGTAAACACACTGTCCTTTCCTAGTGGTGCTGGATGGTGGGGTTTAAGAGCAGAGAAGTTCCTGGGCACTGCCAGGAAAACTTCCTGCAGGAGGTGAACCTTCCAGATGGGTCTGGGGCTGAGCCTCCAGATCTTTGTCTGTTCCTGCTGTGGGAGGGGGTGAGAGGCTGCACCCACAGGGGTCAGACTGGGCCAGAGGGAGAGCACCGTGTGGCTTTGCAGAGATACAGCGTGACCAGGAGTTGGGTGAGGATACTCTGGGTTACCGGTGACAATTACTGGGAAAAGCTTCCCGGAACCGCGGCAGGAGAAATGTGGGGATGCAGAGGGAGTCACTGCTCTACTCCTGGTGGCCAGGGCGTGGCAGCCAGCTGAGGCTCCACAGGCAGCTGGGAGCAGCTGTTGCTGAGAGGAGCTGGGAGGGTTGGACAGGGCAGGGCCGATACGGGGGCAGGGCCGATACGGAGGCAGGAGGGATGGGACGGCCAGGGAGTGAGGGAGCTGGGAGGATCTTTTCCTCTGATGGCCCATCACACCCCCTAACAGATCAGATAGTGAGCTCTAGCGACTCGGAGACATTCCCATGACTAAACCAGGCCCATTGGGGCCAGAGAGATAGGACAGTGGGAAGGATTCGTGCCTTGCATATGGCTAACTTGGCTTCTATCCCTGGAACCCCACAGGGTCCCCTGAGCACTGCCAGGAGTCAGCCCTGAGTACAGAGACTGGAGTAAGTCCTGAACACTGCTGGGTGTGGTCCAAAAGCAGGAGGAGGAGAAGAGAAGAATGAAAAGAAGGAGAAGAAGAAGAAGAAGAAGGAGGAGGAGGAGGAGGAGGGGAGGAGGAAGAGGAGGAGAGGGAGGAGGAGAAAGAGGAGGAGGAGGAGAGGGAGGAGGAGGAAAGGAGGACGAGGAGAGAGGAGGGGAAGGAGAAGGGGAGAGGAGGGAGGGGAGGAGGCAGCAGCTGCTTCTGTGCTGGGGCCTCTCATCCTGGCTCCCGAGGGGGTCATGATGCCTCCCACATCCCAGATCAAATTTGCTCAATGTCCCTCTTCTTGTTTCCCCTGGAGATGAATCAACAGTCTGGGGCCCCCTGTCTAAGCCCCCTTCTCACTGTCCCCACTGAGATGGCCTCCCGAGAGCCTGGGAGTCCCGGGCTGATGTCTTGAAGCTTCTGTCTCATTCCCTCCCTCTCCCCTCTGCCAGGGACCCCAGAACAAGTGGGGTTCAAGGACTCTCAGAGACCTCACCCTCAAGCCTTTGGGACCGCCTGGGGCCCAGGGGTGGCAGCACAGGTGGGCAGTTAGAATCTGGGGCTCCTGGAACCCCAGTTGTGTTGTGGGTCTTGTGGCTCGGGAAAGTTCGAGAGTCCGTGGCTTGGGGGGTCTGGGTCGGAGTGAGAGAGGCAGGAGGGGGTAGGAGAGTGTGGGAGCAGGTTGGAGGCACTGGGGGAGGGAGCCAAGAGAGACCCCAACACTGGCTATGGGGGCCAGGGCCCATGGAGCTCTCTGTCCTGTCCTAGAATAAGCATAGCATGGAGGTAGATGCCCTGAACCTCACAGGAAAGGAGACGGGGGTGAAGACGGATCCGCAGCCTGAGGGCTGCCCTGTCCCTGCAGGAAGCAGATCCGGGCCGGACACTCACCCCGTTCCGTGGCCACGGTGGGGGGCAGGATCTGACTGAGCAGGACCAGCAGGCAGAGGTGGCTTCCCGGCGGCCTCCCCATGAGTGCCGAGAGGGCCACCCCTTCCACACCCCAGAGCAGCTGCCAGTGGCTATCCTGATGCAGAACCTGCATATAAAGGTGCCCCGACGCCCTTTGCCCCTTCCCAGGTGCCCGGTGAGCGTGGAGCCGGCCCCTTTCTGCACAGCACCCCAGGGAACGCCCTTTCAAGTTGCTAAGTCATGGGTGGGGGTAGCCTGGGATACCCCAGAGGAGAGGGCACCCCACCCAGCAAGGAAACCCACTTCTCAGTCTGGGCTCCCCCATGAGGTTTCGTGACTGAGCCTGTGAGGACAGCGCTCCTCAGACACAGGGGACCCCAGGGGTGTCCCTAGCCAGAGGAGCAGCAGAGGCGAGTGCTTCCGATGGTGACCATGACAGGCACCACAGTGGTGGGAGGGCCCCCTCCCCCCACTGGGAGGTCTTCTGCAGCCTGGCATTGCAGGGAGGGGAGGGCACCTCCTTGGGGGGATTCCTAGGGGGCTGAGCCTCCTCGGGGCGGGTGGGGTGAAGGGTGAGGGTGCTACCAGCCAGGGGTGCCACTGGATCCGCCTGGAGTGCTGGGGCCCTGCCAGCTCTGTCATCCGGTCGCGGGTGAGGGCGAGGAGTCCAGCTCTGCCCACTCAGCATCTGCCTCTGGGGCCCCTGAATGTGGAGCTGGGGAGGGGGCCACAGACGTGCATCAGCCATGGACAATCCAACCTGGGTCAGGTGCCCCGCCCACCCTCCCCCCCCCCCCCCGCACCCCCGGGTCAGGGCAGGGAGTGGCCGGGAGCGGGTCACCTCGCTGCGGGTTTCTGGGGGATCCGGCAGCTGCTGATGTTTTTCCTCCTGTGACAGGAGCGTCCCTGTTGCTCCGGTGCAGAGAGGAGGCCCCGGAAGTCAGAATCTGCTCCTGGCCACGGAGGTCCTGCCCGCACTGGCCGCTGGCTGGCCCCCAAGTCTCCAGCACCTCCTTCTCTGGCTTCTCACAGCCCACAGAGCATGACCTAGCTCTGGCCCTGGCCCTGAGGGCTCTGCCTGCTCCCCCCACGTCCCCACCCGCCATGCCAGCTCAGGCCATCTCTGTTATTCCCTTCAAGGTTGCTGTGTCTTACAGGCGCCACCAGGAGCCCCAGACAAACCCTCTCCCCCTACCAGAGGGCCCCTCCCTGCATGTGGTCCCCACCCCCAGGCCACCCAGCTGTCACCTGGATCCAACGGTGTGTTTTCCCTGGACCTGTTGAGGCGCTTCTTGCGTGCTGCCCTGGAGTGAGACGCCCCATCTCTGTCTTTCCCCCGGACTTGACACCCTGCCTCCTGGTTCCTTCCCATGGCAGCAAAGTGCTCGCTTTCACTGTTGGCCAGAGCTGAGTTCTGTCCCTGGGCAGGGCTGAGTGCAGAAGCCTGTGGGTTCCTGTCCTTGGGTTTCGGGGGCTGCCTCCTTTCCCGGGCTCTGTGACCCTTTCACCCACCATCTTCAGCACTGTACCCCATTGACAGTATCAGGGTTCCCCCACCTGACCCCACCCCACAGCCTGTCCTGACTCCCCAGGCGGGTTCAGAAAAACTCCAAGCACGTGTGAGTCTTGGCATGGCCCTAGCGTCCCCTAAGTGTGCCTTCTCGTGGGGGGACTGAGGGAGCCCCTGAGTCACCCTGCCGCCCTCCAGGCAGTCTGGGGGAAGAAGTGGGGAGATGGGAGGCGGCCCAGTCAGTACCCGTCACTGAAGAAGCATCACACAGGTGGAAGGAAGTGCTGGAGGGGCAGTGGGCACAGGACCATGGGGGCCATGGGAGGTTACAGGGGTCATGGGGGTCACAGGGGTCATGGGGCATCATGGGGGTCATGGGAGTCATGGGAGAGTCATGGGGACACATGGGATCATAGAGGACATGGGGGGGCATAGGGTGTTGTGGGTCATGGGAGGAGAGATGGGGTTCATGGGGAGATGTGGCACATAAGATGGGGGCCATGGGGATATGGGAGGGCAGGGGGCATATGAGCACAGACCCCCGAAGAGGCACCCTTGAAGCAGTCCGGGAGCTGGAGCAGAGCCGAGGGTCAGAGTCCGGGAAGTGGGTGTGAAGGGCACAAGCGGGGCCTGGGGGTGCAGCTCCGATAAGGAGGCGGGCCCCAGTGCCCACAAGGACTCTGCTCTCCCTGGATGTTCTAGACACTTCCAGAGGCCCAGAGTCTGCCAACGGCAGCACCAGGTGGGAAGTGTGGAGGGGGCTGAGGCATGGGGGCCCCTGTGTCCCTCAAAGGGGGGGACCTGGCCATGCCCTGAGTCAGCGTTGGGGATCCGCAGCCTTCTCTCGTCACCCCTGTGGGCCTCTGGGATGGGGACAAGTGGGCAGCAGGGCACCCCCTTTGGTTCCCAGCCAGGCACTGTGCCCGGGACTTCTCGGTGGGGAGGGTGCTGCCTGGCTCCTTCCCCAGCTCCCACTGGCTCCGGCCCAACCAGGACTGATTCCTGAACGCAGAGCCAGGGCAAGCCCTGAGTAAATTAGGTGCGGCTAGAAAACCAAAAACTGAAACCTAGAGGGGTGTCGGCCCCGGCGACTCTACCAGGGACTGCAGGAAAGTGATGCCTACAGGTGCTCTTCTGTGGCCAGCAAGAATATGGACAGTGGGCACTTCGGGAACCGCTGCCCATAGCTTTACCCTTCACCAAGTCGCCCTGCTCCTCAGCCGGTGGCTCTGCCCTGCCCTGCCTTGGGGACTCCCTCTCTCAGACTGACCAAAGAGCGCCCCTGTGCAGTCTGATTGGGTCCAGACAAGAAAAGGGTTCAGATGACCCCCCAGGGTCCACACAGCCAGGCACCAGGTCTGGCTGGGAGAACACCCCAGTGTCCCTCATACCTGGTCTCCCCAGTGAAAACTGTGCCAACACAAACCCCCACTGTCCCCCAGGCTGAATCCTGGGACTCCGCATCTCCCAAAGGAGCCGGGGCCATGGGAGGTGCTCTCAGGTTGCTGTGCCTGGCCTGATGATTTAGTGGTGTCATCTTGATACTGCTTCTATTATGGGTTCCATTTATGGCCTCCCCAGTAGGGGCTCGAGCATGGCCATCTTGACTGTGGTCCAGCAGTGGCCTGTGGCTTATGGGAAGAGAGACCGATATCTAGGCCTTCATGTGGGACTTGATGGCAGAAGCTTCTCGGCGCCTCGACGATCTGTGGGAAGCCCCTCCCTGGGGGCCATGGGGTGGGCAGGGGGACCTGGGTGGGGGGATGCCTGTTCTGTCCCACCCTGCCCTGGTTAGGGGGGCCTGGCCAGTGACTGAAGGTGGGGACCTGCAGCCTGGGGCACTCTGGAGTGCCCACTGTGCCCCCAAGCTGCCTGGTGAGCGGTAGCATCGGGGCACCCTCGTTTCTGTCCGAGTCGCTCATGTACTTGTGTTCATCCTTCTCCACAGGTGGGGCCCGGAGTGTGCACCCCCACCCTCTCCTTCCCATGCACAAAGTGTTTTTTTGGGTTTCAGTGTTGTAAAGGTGAGCAGGGTTGTTAAGTTGTAAAAATTGACTGTGGTTTCTGCGGAAAGGTGTACAAAGACTCTTAATGACAGCTGCCCGAGGCTGACGGCCAGGCACATGACGCCCCACGAGCTTCTTTTGGGAATGAACAGGGTGGACTGCCTGGACCAGGGTGTACTGCTGGATGCAGTGCCTGGACGTTAGGTTTTTAAAGGCCACTGTTTTTTTTTTTTAATTTTTATTAGTGAAACACCATGAGATACAGTTGTAGTCTTACAGATGTTTGTGCTTGGGTTTCAGTTATACAATGGTTGAGTACCCATCCCTCCACCAGTGCCCATTCCCCACCTCCAACGCTCCCAGCATCCCCCCTACCCCCCAACCCCCATCCCACCCCACCTCTGTGGCAGGGCATTCCCTTTTGTTCTCTCTCTCTCAAGGCCACTTTTTCTTCCTTGTTGGCCCATGGTGCTGGGAGGCAACGGGAGGGGGTGTCTATCCCAGGAAGTGAGGGCTCGCGGAGCTGACAATGAAGCCTCAGGTTCAGAGTCAACCGCTTTCTATCCAGCCCCGGGTGAAAGTCCTGACTAAACATTGCCAGGAGGCTGGAGCCAGAATTATAGCAGGCAGGTGTTGACACTGCACACAGCCAACCTGGTTTTGATCCTGGCACCTCAAGCAGTTGCTCCGAGCCCTGCCAGGCAGAGAGCCAAGAAGCAACCCTGAGCACAGTTGGGTGTGACTCCCCTCAGCCCGCCCAAAGAACCCTACAAGTTGAAAAAAAATTTCCCCCTGCCACACACCCCCCCTGACCTTGCACCTGGAAGACCTGGACGCAGACCCCTGTCTCTGGTTGGCTACGTCATCTGACTTAAGAACTACTTTAGGTTTCGATTATATTTTACAGTTTGTAGAATCCTGGACTGGAGGTAAATATGAGAGTCCAGCGGAGTTTCTAGCCGAGGGGCCTAGTTCTCTCAGCCAAGACAGCAGGACAGAGCAACAGTGCAGCGGGTGAGGTGAACTCCAGCTTGAGTCCTGGCATTGCCCATGGTTCCCCGAGCCCTCGAGGAGTGATCCCGGAGCACAGAGCCAGGCATCAGCCCTGATCACTTCTGGCTGGGCTTTGAGACCATCTGGGGAGCCAGGGATCAAACCGGGCTCCCACAAAGAGCAAGCGCCCTGCTGGCTGTACTATTGCTCCAATCCTTTTCTTCCTTTTGCTTGTCTATGCACTTTTATAACTTAGTAAACATGTATGTGATCAAAGGAAAACAAAGACTTTGTTTGCCACAGAAACCCCAGGAAGACGGTCAGTAATTCCCAATCCGGAACTCTCTACCTCCTGCAGGTCCAACAAAGCAGTCCCCCACCCCGGGTCTCACTGACCACCAGGCAGCAGCGCTGTCTTGCATGTGGCAAATCCCGGCCACTGCATATGGGCCCCTTGAGCACCCCCAGGGAACTGCTCCTAAGCACAGAGCCAGGACCAGCCCTGCACCAAACCAGTAAAACCAAGGACTTCCTCCCCAATCTACGGCACTTCCTTGCTTCTTCACAAAACACATATTAGGTTGTGGGGTTTCTGGTTTTTTTTTTTTTAACGAAGAGAATCCTTGGGTCATGCAGTGGAGAAGCTCTTCGGATGACAAAGTCTGGAGATGACTCAGTGCTGAGACCACCCCCGTCCCACCACAAGCCCCCTGCTAGAGGGGTCCAGGGGGAGCCTCCCCAAAGAACGGGTACCCAGAGGGCGATATCCTGAGCACTTCCAGGAGTGATTCCTGAGCACAGAGCCAAGAGGAATGCCTGAGCACCGCCAGGGTGGCCCCAAACCACCCCACACACACTCCAAAAAATAGAAGCCCCCTGCACGTGGAAGGTCATCAGTGAACAGTGGCAGTCCTTCGTGGCTTCCAGTTGCCTGTGGCAGTGAGGTATTGAGAGACGCAGCAGTAACCCCATTCTCTGACGACGGTCTTGTGAGTCCTGAACTGATCTAAGTGCCTTGAGACTCTCACTGCAGCCCCCCACGGGCCCTGCCCCCCACTTATCTCAGGGTCTTTTTCCCAGTCTCCACCCTGAACCAGTATCAGGGCTCTTTCTGCACCCACGACCCTATCAATCACCTTAATCATGGGTGTGACCAACTCTTTCTGCCTCCTTTGCATTTCTGGACCGAATGAGCTTTATGACTCTGATTAAATAGCATATCAGTGGGGTTCGAGTGATAGTACAATGGGTAGGTCAAGTGCTGGTGGCAGCTGGAACTGGTGCTGAGGCCCTGGCCCATCACAGTCCCTGTCTGATGGGCACTCACTAGTCCAGGGACTTGAGGCATATTTTGGACCAAAACAACTACTATGGTCTGAGCCCCATTCTGACCCTCATCCTGCCCCGCATCAGATAGCTCCGGAGTCACTGGAGTCAGAACCCTTCAGGGGTTAGCCAAGAGATGTGGAAATCCCCCATTCCAGGAGAAAGGAGGAGCAGAACCCCAGGGTCACCAAAACTGGCCACGGGCAGATTCTGACTCTTGGGTCTGTCAAAGAATTCAGCCTAGTTAGAAACCAATCATAGATGTTTACTAGGGCACACATAGGTGTGGGGAGGTCCCAGGAGAGGCAGCTGCCTCTAGCAGAGAGTGACTATCAATTTTGAGGGGAGATAGACCTGCATTCTTTTTTTTTTTTTTTTTGCTTTTAGGATCACACCCTAAAGCGATAGCACAGCGGGTAGGGCGTTCGCCTTACACGTGGCCAACATGGCCGACCCGAGTTCGATTCCTCCGCCCCTCTCGGAGAGCCTGGCAAGCTACCGAGAGTATTGGATATGCCAGACACAGTAACAACAAAGTCTCCAATGGAGACGTTACTGGGCCCGCTCGAGCAAATCGACGATCAACGGGAGGGCCTTTACCTTTACCTTTTTTAGGATCACACCCGGCAAGGCTCAGGGGTTACTCCTGGCTCTGCACTCAGGAATTACTCCTGGTGGTGCTTGGGGGACCATATGGGATGCTGGGAATCGAACTCTGGTTGGCCGATTGCAAGGCAAACGCCCTACCCGCTATCGCTCCAGCCCCAGTCCTGCATTCTTGAGGGGGGTGTCTGATGACAGGATGCATGTGGTCGGGACCCACTGAATCCAGGAGACAATTCTTTTTGGTCATGGTGGGGATACGCTGAGTGGGTGACTGGGCCCCATGGAATTAATCAGGGGGGATGGGCTCAGCAGTCCCCAAGAGCTGGGTAATTTTCCATCTTATGGTCAGTCCCTGCCCCCTTATGAATATGTTAATGAAAGCAGAGGAGGGGAGTGAGAGAGAAGGGCTGTAGGGGGGGGAGGAGGCCGGGGGAATTCCCCTGTCTCCAGGTCCCATTTCCCCTTTGCCTTGGTACCCAGGGAAACCCACAGCCCAGACCACCCAGGGGCCCAGGGCCCTTGGTTGGGGATGGGAAGGGATGAACTCAGAGGTGTCTGTGATATCTCTGGGGGGTCCTGTGTCACAGAGGGTGACTCACCTAGCTTGGGCCAGGCAGCCTGGGGAGACGCAAGATTTAGGTGTGACGGGGTGAGGGGTGAGGGAGCAAAGATAGGGAAGGGGAGATTCGGGGCTGGATGTGCAGAGGAATCAAGGGTCCCGCGGGGAAAGATTTAAGGAGGGAGGAGGTGGAGGAAGGGGGTGGGGAGGCAGGCTACTCCCAGGGGCAGGAAAGGATGTGCTTTGGGGGATATCCGCCGAGAAAGTGGGAGTGGGAACGGGAGAGGCTGGAGCCAGGGGTGAGGGCTGGCTGAGGCCACAGAAGCCTGAGAGTGGAGACAGGAAGGTGGGCTGGGTGCAGAAGCAGGTGGGTGTGAACAGGGTTTCCAGGGTGGATCCCCCAAGAGGGGGAATAACGGGCCGCAGGGTCTGGGTTTGGACAGAAGAAGCCAGAGACGTCTGTGGGCGCCCTGGTCTTGTTTGGGTTTGTCAGAACTGGGCTGGAGCCGCCGCAGGGCTCACAGCCAAGAGGACGCCACCTTTGATCTCTGGATGTGTACCTGTTTTGGTGGACAGGAGTGATACGGGCTCCTGGCTCAGCCTGGGCCCCCACCCCGCAGAGGACAGAGGGTGTGAGGCCTGACCCCGCCCCCCTTTGCCCTTTCATCTTCGCACGGGTGTCCACTGTGTCCAGATCCACCGGGATGTTTTCCTCTGTGACTAGAGGGAGACGAGGGGGACGGTAAATGAGGGGGCTGAGGCCTGGGACTTGGGGCACGGGGCTGCCTGTCCCAGGGCACCAGGGGGAGCCCAGTTCCCTCCCCTTCTCTAAGAGCTGGCCTCATCTGCTCGCTCATGCTCGAAGTCCAAGTTGGTAAATGTCCTCGTGGACCTCTCGTCACAGTCATCGAACCAAATCGAATCGTCTTCCCAGAGTCTGCGTCCAGCAGCACTCATCAGGCATGACTGTCCCATAGGGGGCAACTTTGCTGTCCCACTCCCCCGCCATGGTCTCTGTCCCCACGCCATAACTGTGGCCTGCCCTCTGCTGTTGCACCACGTAGAAGCCCACGGCCATTCCCAGTGGCAGCAGCAACACGGCTCCGGCCCCCGCCAGGCCGCCAACCAGCGCCCTCCAGGACACGGCCACCTTGCACCGCGGGCCCGAGTACCAGTGCGTGGAGGAGAAGCAGCTGGTGGAAGGGACACAGGTCACTGACATCCCCCAGGGTCCACTGGGACGGTGGACTCACTGCACCCCTGCTGCAGCAGGCTGGGGTGTAGGAGGTGTGGTGGGGCACCAACTAGGTCCAGAGGGTCTGCTGGGCAGGGCTCCTGGGAGGCGGGACTGGCACTTGGTCCGGGGCGGGGCTCTTTGTCGTGTGGGCGGGCCCTGGACGGGGATCCTCCCACCCGTGGGCGGGGCTCACGGGCAGGTGGGCCCGCTCTTCTCCAGGATGCACCGGCCCAAGTTGCAGTCAATGGCGTTAGGCAGGCCTGCGGAGAAGTTGGTGACGCAGTGGAGCTTGTTGTTCTCCAGGGGGGAGTATATCTCATAGCCCTCAGTAGCAGCGCGTTGACAGAGGTCTGGGGCGTGGGCGGGGGTGAGGGGGGCAGCGAGACAGAGACCTCAGTCACTTGGAGGCCTGGTAGTAGGATAAAGACTCATCTCGGGGCAGATGTGGTGGGAGAGCCGGGCTCCACAGCCCGCGCCCTCTTTGGGGGGTGCTCAGCTGGAAGCGCTAGAGAGGGGGTCCAGCCTGCGCCACATCACCTGTCTCTCTCAAAAGCGTTCCTTCCCAGGGGCCGGAGAGGTAGTATAAGGGCTAGGGCGCTTGCCTTACATGCCACCCATCCAGCATCCCACACAGTTCCCCAACTCATTCCTGAGCACAGAGCCAAGAGCAATCCTGGAACACTGTTGGGTGTAACACCAAAACAAATGAACAAAACCTCTCCCTGCCCTCCACCCAAGCTCTGGTGGGTGGGCATCCCTTGTGAGAGGATTCAGGAGTTCCTGGGAACCCCTCCCCCTCACTTTATAATCCGGCTTGAAGACCGAGTTATCCACCTTGATGGAGTTGGTCTTAAAGCACAGGGCTGGGGGACACAGTTGGAATTGGGGTTGTCAGCGAAACAGGGTAGGTGGAGAGGGCCAGGGGTGAAGTATGGGGGTACCTGGGAAGCCTCCTTCATCTCCGCCAAATAATCAGGGTCCTCTGCTGTTCTGGAAGTTGAGTGGTACTCTCGGGGGTCTCCTCCCAGTCCCTCAGTTCTGGAGAGCTGGCTGTGGGCCTGTTTCCCATCTTCCCATTTGCTGGCAGTGCCCCGCAGGGGCCGTGTGGGTCCTGGAACTCACTCTGGTTGCTCTGGCAGCTGTCGGGGTCCTGGTTGGCACCATGGAGCTCCTCTCTCAGAACCTCCTTCACTTTCTCATATTCCTCACTCAGCTGGGCGCTGAAGGGCAGCTTCAAGAGGACGATGTAGTTCACCACGATGCTGCCCATGCTGAAAGTCGGGACATCAGGGGTCATAGGTCCTGGGAAAATCATCTCCAGGACGAACTGCCAGTGCCCAAGAGCATCAGGTGTCGCAGTCACAGGGGTGAATTGAGGCCTGAGACACAAGCTCAGAAGAGCCTTCTAGCACCCCTGGCACTCAGGGAAGGCAAGACATGGTCATGTCTTGGTCATGGTGGACATGGTCAGCATCAGGAAGTCCTCTCCAAGCCAGGTCTCAGGCTCCCACCAGCCAGAGAGAGGCCCATCACTGCATCTGGACACCAGGGTTCCCCTGGCCTCACACTCTGCTTCCCTGCCCATCCCATGCCCTCTGTCTCCTTCCAGTGCCCTGGAGGGGTAGGGGGCTTCCCTCCCACAAGGAGATGGTTCCAGAAGGTGATGGAGAGACTCTGATGGGCTGATGTCCTGGGCACCCCACCTCTGCCCCTCCTTATGGATTCTGTTTTTTCCCAATGCAAGGATGACTTCTCTGGCCTTTCTCCACACCCATCCCGCCCCACCTCTGTACACTCCCCCCCCCTCCACGGTCCCCAGAGCATCTCTACCTCAGGAATCAGATCTCCACACCCTCAAACTCCGGCACATTTTTGTAAACCATCTTCATTTGAAATATCAAGAATCTCTGCTCTCATGGCTGTATTCCCAGGCCTTCAGGGGACTCCAGTTCACTCCAGGGGAGGACTCAGGAAGCCCCTCTGCCCCCCACCTTACTCTGGAAAGAATTGCTGAAGTCTTTGTGAGCATTGGCTGTGGGATCCTTGAGAACCTCAGAGAAGTCTTGGTCCACAAACACCTCCGTCCCCACCTCAGCTTCCACAGTATCTGTACATGGCATCACAGCTTGCTCCTCCTGCTTGCCTCTGCCCCCCACCCAGGGGCACCCCTGCCCTGCTCCTTGCTCTCTGAGGATCCACAGAGCAGCAAGATCGACAAAGAAGTGGTTTCTGGGCTGAGTTGTCTGCTCAAGTGGGATTCAACATAATGGGACCCAAAGATACCACCCACTCCCACTCCCAAACTTGTCAAGGATATTCAACCCTGGAGGACAAGGAGGAATTTGGGCCAGAGTGATAGTCCAGCGGGGAGGGCTGCTAGGGGTGGAAACAGACATGGTGGGGGTGTTGGGGCTGGTGATGATGGTAGTTGTTGATGCACATGTAGTGGGATACTTGGTTGTGGTGGTGGTTGGGGTTGTTTCACTGGTTGTTGTGGCTGTAGTGATCCTGGTGGGTTTCGAAACATCTGTGGTGGTGAGTGTAGTGGTAAGTTGTAGGGCTGGTGGTTTTGGCAGTTGTTGATTCAGATGTTGTAGTGGGAGATTTGGTTGTGGTGGTGATCGGGGTTGTAGTGCTGACTGTTATGGCTTCCGTGCTAATGGTTGTGGCAGTAGTGATCCTGTTGGTGGTGGGAACAGTGTAATGGTAGCTTTGAGGGTGGTTGTGGGGCTAGTGTTTATGGTAGTTGTTGATGCAGTTGTTGTAGAGGGGGACTTGGTTGTGGTGGTGGTTGGGGTTGTTTCACTGGTTGTTGTCGATTAAGGGAACTGGTTGTGGAAGTACTGATCCTGGTGGTGGTGGGAACTTCTGAGGTGATGACTGTGGTGGTAGTTGTGGAGCTGGTGGTGATGGTAGTTGTTGATGCAGATGTTGTAGTGGGAGACTTGGTTGTTGTGGTGGTTAGGGTTGTTTTTGTTTTTTTGGGTTTTTTTTTTGGCTTTTTGGGTCATACCCAGAGATACACAGGAGTTATTCCTGGATCTGCACTCAGGAATCACTCCTGAGTGCTCGGGGTGACCATAGGGGATGCTGGGAATTGAACCTGGGTCAGCCGCATGCAAGGCAAACGTCCTACTCTCTGTGCTTTCACTCCAGCCTTGGTTAGGGTTGTTGTACTGGCTGTTGTGGCTTCTGTACTAATGGTTGTGGCAGTAGTGATCCCCGTGATAGTGGGAATGGGTGTAGTGGTATCTGTGACGGTTGTTCTGGGGCTAGTGTTTATGTTTTATTATAGTTGTCGATGCAGTTGTTGTAGAGGGAGACTTGGTTGTGGTGGTTGGGATTGTTTTTCTGGTTGCTGTCAATACAGGGGAAGTGACTGTGGCAGTACTGATCCTGGGTGGCGGTGGGAACATCTGTGGTGGTGACTATGGTGGTACTTGTGGGGCTGGTGGTGATGGTAGCTGTTGATGCAGATGTTGTATTGGGAGACTTGGTTGTGGTAGTCGAGGTTGTTTTTCTGGTTGTTGTTGATTCAGGGGAAGTGTTTGTTTCAGTACCGATCCTGGTGGTGGTGGGAACATCTGTGGTGGTGACTGTGGTGGTACTTGTGGGACTGGTAGTGATGGTAGTTGTTGATGCAGATGTTGTAGTGGGAGACTTGGTTGTGGTGGTGGTCAAGTTTGTTGTACTGGCTATTGTGGCTTCAGTGTTAATGCTTGTGGCAGTCATGATTCTTGTGGTAGTGGGAACGGGTGTAGTTGTAGCTGTGAGGGTGCTTGTGTGGCTGGTGGTGATGGTAGTGGTTGAAGCAGTTGTTGTAATGGGAGACTCGGTTTTGGTGCTGGTCGGGATTATTGCATAAAACTTAGTGTCTTCCATGTAGTAGTTGTGGGAGAACTGAAGATGGTGCTGGTGGAAACATGTGTGGCAGTATCTGTGAGGGTGGTTGTGGAACTAGTGATTTTTGTGGTGGTGGAAGTAGTTTTTGTAGTGGGAATCTCAGGGCTATTTGTGATCTAGGTCATTGTACTGATCGTGGTGGCATCAGTGCCAGTGGTTACTGTAGCACTGATGCTGGTGTTGGAGGGTATATGTGTGCCAGTGACTCCAGCTGTGGTTCTGGGGACTGGGGTTGTACTAGAGGGTGAAGTGAGTGATAATGTGGGATTTTCAGTGCTAGTTGTGATCAGGCCTGTTGAGCTGGCTGTAGAAGCACCAGTGGCCGTTGCTTTAGTAGCCATGATTTCTGTGGTTGATGGAATAAATGTGGTGATTGTGGTAGTCGTGGTTTTGGGACTTGGGGTGGTCGTAGTGGGTGAAGTAGTGGGAATTTCAGTTCTAGCTGTGGTTGGGCCTTTTGTATTGGCCGTGGTGGCAACTGTGGAAGACAATGTGTCATCATTGACGGTGGTTGTTTTTGTGAGAAAAGTTGTGAGTGTTGATGTGGTGGCAGTGGTGGTTCTGAGGCCTGTGGTTATGGAAGTGGTTGAAGCAGTTGTGGGAGTCATGGTACTAGTCATGGCTGGGCCTGTTGTGTGGGCCATGGTGGCATCAGTGGGAGTTGTTTATGGCAAGCAGTGATACTGGTGGTTGTAGGAACAGTTGTGTGGGTGGTGGTGGCTGTGGTGGTGGTTGTTGGATTGGAAGTGGTGGTAGTTGATAAAGTGGGTGTTGTACTGGGGGTCTCAGTGCTTTGTGTGGTTGGGGCTAACGTGATGCCTGTTGTAGTTATTCCTGTGGTGCTAGGCTTGGGAGTTGAGGTGGGTGACTGGGTGGTGAGAGTCTCAGTGCTAGTCATGCACAGGTGGTGGTGGCAGTGTGGGTGGTGAAGGAGGGAGTAGAAGTAGTGGCTGTGATTTTGATATGCTCAGTGTCAGTTGTGGCCAGGGGTGTAGTTATGTCTGTGGTTTCTGTGGTGGTAATGAGGGGTGTGGGACCCACGGTAAGGGTCGGTATAATGGAACCGTCAGTGCTGACAGTCCTTAGGGTTGTAATGCCTCCCAGGGGAGTGGCTATAACAGTGGCTGTGATGGTAGTTGTGGGAGTGGAGGTAGTGGATGTGGAGGTGGGACTCCCAATGCTAACAGTGGCCGAGGTCGTGTTGCTATTGGTGGTGGTGCTCATGGTGCTTGTATGTTCTATGGTTGCCCAGACGTCTGGGCCCCGGAGGGCCAGAGGCTGAGCCCTGGGCTGAGCGTCCCCCCATGAACGTCTTGGATTGCCAACTCGGCCCTGCCCACTTTCCTGAGTTCGGCCCATCGTCTCTCCTGCACCAGGAACAAGCTGGGGGTGGGGGCTTTATAATCATGACAACTCCGGAAGGACCCCCAAAATATGTCGATTCTCACACCACCTCTTTAAAACACCTATTTTTTTGGGAGACACACCAGAGGGTGCACGTTCACTCAAAGCACCCAACTCCACTAAGGCCGGAAGTTGACTTGCCCTTATCAAAGATGGCGGAAAAGCGTTCTCGACTCCAAGGGGACAGTCCATCAAGAGCAACCACCGCGAGTTGCTCTGCGCACATGCAGGAGTCCACGCGGCCGGAAATGATGCTCACCCCTTGTCGAAGCCGAAGAGGTCCAGGGAGAAAAGTGCCTCTGAACCAAAAGCGACGCGGGTTCCCGAAGGCCCACAGATACAGGGTGAGTGATGGCCGTGAACTTCTGGGGAAAGTTTCAGATGTAGGCGGCGGGGAAAGCATCTCCTTGACCCGTTAGCAGCGTGACTAGGTCAGACTCACTCTTTCCGGAACTTCCCGGGGCCCCGGTCCGGCGCCCCCGCCCTGCTCTCTTCTCTCCCCTGGTTCCTTTTCTGCATCCTGCTGGGCCTGGCCAGCCCCTCTCCTCTCTCTCTCTCTCTCTCTCTCTCTCTCTCTCTCTCTCTCTCTCTCTCTCTCCTGCTGCTGTCATCCCACCCTGGCTACCTGCCCTCCCAGCAGCGCTTGGGGATCCCCCCCACCACACACACGTGGCTCTGTTACACAGGCCCTGGGAATGTTGGCGCAGCCTCCTGATTCCTGGTGATTTCACTGGGAGAGCCGGGGGTGGCCGGGGTGGCCGGGGTGACCGGGCTGGGCCCCACTAACTCACAGAGCTATTTCGGGCCGGCTTTTCCCCCACACAGCTCAGTGGCTGAAAATAGCCCATGTTTGGTTTGGTTTGGGGGCCAGTGTCCTGGCCTCTGGGCCGAGGGAGTGGGGGGAGCTTGGCCCAGCCTGTGGCCTTTCAGCCGCTGTTGCTGGGGCCGCCCAGGCAGGTCCCACTGCCGTGGACCCCTCCTCAGCCCTGTCCCTCTGCACCCCCACACCCTGAAGCCCGGGTCCCCGCAGGGTCCTGCTGTCACTCTTGTTCGCCTCTCCGAGGGACTCAGGTGGCCCCAGAATGGAGTTCAGCTTTGGGCAAGTGGGACCCGCGAGGGCCTGAGAAGCCGCTTCGTGCCCTGACACACACAGTGGCTTTGTGCGTGGATGTGCGTAGCGGCTGTGGACACCCGCCGTGTGAGCGTGACCAGGGGCCTCTGTTTTGTTTGGAGGCAGGAATCCTGATGGGGAGGCGGCTAGTGTCCACCTTGGGGAGCCGTGGCCGTGAATGTCTGCGAAGGTCCAGCTCCTGTTCATGGAGGCAGCCCTCCAAGGGTGGAGCTGAGGCAGGTATAAAGAGGGGACCCACCCCCACAGAGGGGGTCCTGTGGGCTGGCCAGACTGCTGATAGGTCTCTGCCTCCGCTGTCTGCCTCCTGTACCCCGACTCCTGTCCATTGCCATCCCCACCGTCCTCCGCAGCCCAAGGTCTGCACTGCCCAACCCAGCTTCACTTTCACCTTCTCTGGATCTTGTTCCTCATTCTCAGCATTTCTGAGTGTCTTAGTGACTCCAGGCACATCCTGTTCTCTCTGTGGGATTCTGGATCCCCAGGATAATCCGTTTCCCACTGCTGGCCCGGCTCTATTCCCAGCACTGGTGGCTTCTCTGGCACCCTCAGGAGTGACCCCTCAGCTGGGGGCCTGGAGGATCCCCCCAGCACCATTGGTGTGGCCCCCACACCCACTGATACCTGTCCCCTCAAGAGAAGCAAAACTGCCTTCCGGCTGGGTTGTAAAGCTTTAGGTATTCAGATGGCTAGAACGAAGGGGGGGGGGTTCCTGGAGGAAGAGAGCTGATGCTGGAGGAGGAGAGGGTGGGCTGAGCATGGGAGAGATACAGAGGATGTGGGGCAAGTGTCCCCTTCTCTCTCAGACCCATCTCTGGGGTCAGGCTTCCCTCGCTCGCTGGGGCTCTGCACCCCTTCCGACACTGCCCCCACTCCATCCAAGCACTGTTCCTTGTTTCATTCCAGCTGCTCTTAATGAACGGGTCTGGGGGGATGCAGATACCCAGGGGTGGGGGGCCACGGGGGGCCTGTGCGGCTGGCTGAGGTGATGCAGCTGTGCTGGAATCTGCAGAGAGCAGCCTCCCCTGTGGTTGACCATTCCTGCTCCCCGACTTTCTCCCCTTGCTGGGGATGGAGCAACCACACTTGGCCGTCTCTGCCTCTGAGTCAGGGGGGGCTGCCGGCTGGCCTGGATGAACCCAGGCCCAGAACCTTCCATCCACTCCCCCCCCACCCTGGGCTTGTGGCTGTGTGGGCGGGGAGGGGTGCGGGGAGTCGGTGTCTAGGGGCGCTGCCCCTCCAGCACAGCCACTCACAGAGCACAGAGGGCAATGCCTGGGGCTCTGTGGGGACGGTTTAGATGTGACCGCCAAAGATGAAGAGACCAGTGATCCTCAGCCCTGCTTTTCCTCTCGGACCCTCATCACTGTCACCCCTCTGACAGCATGGGGTCCATCTGATATGGAAAAGTGACACAAAGAGCATCCCGTGGCCCCCGAACCCCTCTCGTCCACCTGCTGCGGGGGCTTTTCACGCAGGAAAGCTCTGAACCTTGTCACCAGGACCACAGTCTGTGCCCCTGGGATGAGGGCAGAACCAGGAATTTCTGTCCTCTGGGAATCCCATTTCCTGGAATAGGGAGGGCCTGCTGATGAAAACCCACACTCTGTATCAGGACACCGCCCTGGATGTGGGTGGAACAGGCGACCTTGGGCCACCTTGCCCGCTGCATCCACATCCACGCCCTGGCCAACGCCCTGGCCGCCACCGTCCCTTCTGCATAGTGGGGAGACCGTCCCGTCCAGCCCAGCACAACCCTGGAAAGGCGGCAGGAGGGGAAAGAGACTCAAAGAGGAGGAGGTGGTGGTGGGGTCCCTGCAGGGGATGTTGACTGTGTATCTTTGTGTGCGGGGAGGGGGGATTTTATTTTAGAGGTGCTCAAGGTTTGCTGCTGGCACTGCATTCAGGTATCACGCCTGGTGGGACTCAGGAGATTATGTGAGGTGTCAGGGATCGAACTTGAGTCAGCCACATGAGAGGTCAGTGCCCTCCTGCTGTCCTGTCCCCGCTACCCTCTTTTTTTATTTCTTTATTTACTTTGGGTCACATCTGGTGATGTCAAGGGGTGACTCCTGACTCTGAACTCAGGAATTACTCCTGGCGGTGCTCGGGAGACCACTGGAGATCAAACCAGGGCCAGCCATGTGCAAGGCAAACATCCTCCCCACTGTACTACGACTCCAGCCCCCTTTCCTGACCCATCTTATTCCCATGTCCTCTGGAGGGTCCTGATCCCAGTGACCCCCTGGAGAAGGACTTTTGATTGGGGGGTGCTGGAAGGAATCCCAGCGATGTGGGGTGCAGGACCCAGAAAGCCATCCAGGGTGTGGGTACGGCAGCCAAGTCTTGCTTCCACGATTGCCTGCTCTGGCCTCTCGCAGCCTTGTCTGGGGGCCTGGGCAGTGCACCCCTCAGCCCTGCCATAAAGGCCCGGGACTCTGTGAGTAACTGCCATTCGCATGCCCCCGGGCAGATGCAGGGTAGGGGTGTGGGGAGCCGAGGTGGGGAGTCATGCAGTACTGTCCTGGGGGGGGGGGGTCACAGGAACTGGGGTGTGGGGCACAGCCCCAGGGTCAGTACGGGCTTCCTGGACACTGCTGTGGGCTGAGGCAGAGTTTGGGGCCAGGGTGACCCCGTGGGGAGCACCAGCACAGGAAGCTGGCACCGCTGAGATGCCCGTGTCTGCCCCAAGGCCCTCAATGCTCTGCTCACCTTCCTGGCAGCAGCAAGGGTCTCAGGAGAGCCTGGAGCCTGGGGGTGCAGGGCATACGAGGCTGGAGTGCCCCTTCATGGGCTTGGCATTGCCTCATATCTGCCTGGGCCTGAGCCCTGCCTGGGTCACTCTGCAGAGCACCAGGGTGTGGTGCGAGCATGGCCAATGTGGACACAGGGCCATGATGGACACGCCACACGAGGACACACAGTGGACAAGCCAAACTCAGTGGCACACACAGTGGACACAGGGCCACAGTTGACAAGCCACAAAAGCAAGTGGTGCATACAGTGACACAGTGACACACACAGTGACACACACACTAACACACACTACATACAGTGACACATAACACATGTGGCAAACACACAGTAACACAGTAGTACATGACACACACAGTGACACATACATCATGCAGTGCCCACACAATAACATACAGTGACACAGTAACACAAAGCCACACACACACTAACACACATAGTAACATACAGAGACACAGTAACACCGTGGCAAACACACAGTAACACACAGTGACAACACAGTAACAGTGATACACAGTGACCACAGTAACACACAGTGACACACACAGTGGCACACACAAGTAACTCAAACTGATACAGTGACACAGTAGCACATTGACACACATAGTAACACAGTGACACACACAGTGGAACACAGTAACACACACAGTAACTCAGTGGCACACAGTGACATACAGTAACATATAGTGACACACACAGTGACACACAGTAACACACAGCGATATACAGTGACACAGACTAATACACAATGGCATACATAGTAACTCACAGTGATACACAGTGGCACACACAATAACAGACACAGTGACACACACATAGTGACACATGCATCATGCAGTGCCCTCAGAGACCTGACTGAACCTCACGTCCTGGCCCCTTGCCTACTCCCGCTGTGCTGAGGCCCATCCAACCCCCCCACTCTGGGGTGGCTGCCTGTGGGGGCGAGCAGCATCTGGCCAGGAGGAAACCGGGGCATTAGGAGCGGCGGGGCCAGTGTGTCCCGGGAGAGGAAAGCAAACAATGCATTGGAAGGAGTCCTGGCTGGCAACTGCCTGCAGGGAAACAAGCCACGGGGAAGGCCCGGGCAGCTGTGCCCAGTCTGCGCAAGGCAGGGGAAGTAGGGTGGGTGCTGGGGAGTCCCCCTGCCTGCCACGTCAGAATCCAGGACAGCCGCAGCCAGAGGCGACCCCGGGGACAGCTGGACATGCACTCTAGGCGATGGGCCCCGGGCCAGACTTTTCGGGGGGCAACTCTCTTGGGAGGGCCAAAGAAGCCCCCTGGTATGAGTGGTACCCATGGGGTAAGTCCTTCCTGGGGCCCTGGGGGCAAATATTTGGGGGGAATCAAGAGACCCCCCCCCACATTCTGGAGCCTCCAGTGCCCGAGTGTCCATCCTGGCCTGTGCCGCTCCCCGGCCTGCCCAGCCCTGCAGGCGGGAGCCCCTGCCCTGGCACTAAGACCCCTAGCCCCCCTGGGTGTGCTAAGAGAGGAGGGCTGGGGGCAGGAGCCGGTCCTGGGAGGCCCAGCGGCTCCTCGACGTTCTCTGATGAAGAATCAGAGGGTCGGGGGCTGTGTCTTCAGAGGTGGTGGTGCCCTTCCCCCACGCAGCAGCAGTGATATGGCACAGGCCTGGATGTGCCCCTGGCGCCCGACACCTGCCCCTGCAGCGGAGGATAGGGGCTCAGATGAGGGGTCCAGTCCCAGCACCCTGCACCTGTCCACCATCCCCCCCCCCATGCTGCTCCCTGACCCCTGACCCCAGGCGTCTTAGGGGCTGCCCAGGCCTTGCTGAACAAACAGATTCCTCACAGGCCCACAGGGGTGCCAGTCCACACCCCACACCCAGGGCTCAGTCGCCTCCGCCAGACACGCTGGAAAATTCCGAGCTCGTTCCCTTCCTTCCCTCCTTTTCTTCCTTTCCTTCTCTCTCTCTCTCTTTCTTTCTTTCTTTCTTTCTTTCTTTCTTTCTTTCTTTGTTATCCTTCTTTTCTTCCTTTCCTTCATTTTTCTAGGTCACACCTAGCGATGCTCGGGGGTTACTCCTAACTCTTCACTCAAAAATTACTCCTGGCGGTGTTTGGGGGACCCTACTGGGGTAGCTGACCTTGGGTCATCTGTGTGAGAGGCAGACGTCCTCCCCACTGTGCTCTCTCTTGAGCTCCGTGGGCATCGATGCCCTAGGGCCCCCTCTATCCCTTTGGTTTTTGGCCCCACCTGGCATTATTTTGGGCTCACTCCTGCCCTTCTGCCACGGATCACTCCTGGTGGTGCTGGGACGAGCCAGGTTCAGCAGTGTGTGATGCCAGCACCTTCCCCACTGTCCTATCACTCGAGCCCTGATTGTTTGATTCTTGAGCAGAGAGCAAGAATGCTGGATTTTTTTTTTTTCAATTTTGGAGCCTTACCTGGTGGTGCTCAGGGCTGACTCCTGGCTGTGTGCTCAGAAATCACTCCTGGCAGTGCCTGGGGGACCCTATGGGATTCTGGGGATTGAACAGCCCTGAACGGCCACATGCTTGGCAACGCTCTCCATGCTGTTCTGTCGCTCCAGCTGGATTTTGTCTTGCCCTTGGGGTTCTTCCGGGATTGAGATTCCAGAGGGGGACAGCATGTGCTCCCTGAGGAACTTTGGGAGATGGAGGTCCCTGTCTAGGGGTCACCTGGTGTCAGGTGACTGCGTTCCCTTACAGCCCACTGCTGCCCTCAGAGGATCCCGCCCCTGCGCCCATCACACTTTCTGGGATTCCCTGATCCCCAGAGCCTTCAGCCCACTCTGATGGCCTGAGGGGAGCCTGTGATTCCCTGGGAGAGGGCATGGAAGAGGCCCCGCAGCAGGGTCTGTGTCTCGGGCACCTGCAGGCAGGGGCACGCATCAGTGGTTCTGCTGCAGAAGCCCATGGATCTGGGGTCCTGGGGCCCCATGGAAGAAGCCAGGGAGTGCTAGGTAACCCCCCCACCCCCAGGCTCTCAGGGCCTTAAATCAGGTGGCTGGAGGGGTCGGCTGGGGCGAGGGGGGTGTGTCTTGCCCTTTGCTATTGTTTGTGCTCTGGGGTCACCCCAGGGTGCTCATGAAGCCCTATGCAGTGCTTTCCCCTCCAGATCGCCTTTCGAGGAAACAGCATGTGCGTCCTGGTGCACCCCCTACTCCCTGCCCAGTGCCCACATGCCCGGGCCTGTCCCTTAGTCAACCACTCCTGGACTCAAGCATGATGAGGACTCCATTATTCACGGTCTGGCTCACTGGGCGAAAGGCAGGGCTGGGTGCAGACAGCGCTGGGTTGAACGGAGGGTGGGGACCTCCTGAACCCTTTAGCTCTGCCCAAGGGTCTGCCTGGAAGGGGCGTTGTGCCTCCATGGGGTGCTGGGGGGACCTGAAGACCAATACAGGGACTCGGGGAGAGCTGGGGTTTCCTCTTTCTCCTTCAGCTCTGGCTTTACTCTGCCAGGGACACGTGGGGTCCCTGAGCCTGTGCTGGGGACCAGGGCTGGGAACCCTTTGTCCCTCATGTCCCTTCTTTCGGGAATTGAACTTTCTCAGCCTGGGAAAGTCCAATCTGGTGGCTGGACCCGCAGCAGAATGCCCGGACTTGGGGGGTCTTCTGGGGCCAATTCTGAGATGCCATTGTGAAAGGAGCTAGGAAGGCTAGGAAGGAGTTAATTAACTTGCAAAATTGCTTTCTGTAAATGGTTCAGCAGCCTTGAGATTACAAAATTGGATTGAATCCAGTAGATGTGTAAGGTATGGGTTAGACATAACTATTTAAAGATAGATAGAGTGTTTTGACCATTCTGGAAACTGAAACTATGTGACCGGGTCAAGGTGTTTGAGTCGAGATACCTCAAGAAAAACTGTAAGGAACCTAGCAAAACATGTATGTGAAAAATATGTGGTCTTTGTTCTCAAACTGTATAAAAGATGACCTGTTTCTCAGTTCGAGGCTCTCAGCCTCTGCCCGCTCTTGGGTATGTTACAGAGCCCCAGCATGCTGGTCTGAATAAAACCCTGCTTGAATTCCTGCAGGAACGTTGTCTGTCTGGTCTCTCCATGCCTCCCAGGGCTAGGGAACTCCTGACCCCAACAATTGGGCTGCAGGTGATGGCGGGATCAGTCAGGCTGAGGGCGATGCTCCATAGGCCTCTGTAGGGTGACATTGCTTTGTTTTTTCTCCCTTCCCACAAGGAACTTAGGTTTACTGAATTTGTATTGTCCGTTAATATTGCCTTTCTCCTCTCCTTGTGTCTTTTGAATAGATTACTTTAAAGCAATGTCTTTTTTGTATAGATACAGGAAGACAGTTAATATTATGCTTTGTAACTTAGGATTTAATTGGCTTTGAATATTATTCACTCCCGGGCATCTGCTTTCTCGACTTAAGCCTCAGTTGCCCTTAGTTCCTAACACCCCAAAAGCAGGGTCCCGACGAGGGACTGAATGGACCCAGGGCAAGCTGTGAGCTACCCTGGCATCGAAATGGGCCAGGCCAAAGTGCCACAATTCTTAACTATAAGTTAAGAACTTGATGATAAAGGCTGTCATGATCCAAAAGTAATGACTAGACTAGGACCCTGCTAGGGATAGGAAAGACTATCTGGCCTGAGCACTGTAGTCTGAGATCCAAATGGCCCTAGGAGAGCAATTCTATAAGCTTAATGCATTTCTTACTGTGTCTGTACAAAATGATTAATATTATGAATGCTTATATGTTTGTTGGACAAGGAGAGGGGAAACACACCCAGGAGATTACACTCTAGGGTGGGTCGACCTGCTAATGAGAATCTGTCCTAGAAGCGGCTTTCCCCAAGGGAAAGAACTTTACCCTTATTGATTGTGACCACACCTATGTGTAAGCCCCAACCCCTCATGCGTTGGGATATAACTAGACTGTAAGAGTGGGCTGGGGGATCAGGATCCAGACTCCAGAAGGAGAAGGAGAAAGGGATCCAGATCCAGATTCCAGAGCCAGAAGGAGGATGAAGGGGGATGGAGAAGGAGAATGAAGTACCATGGGGGAGGAAGAAGCAGAATGAGAATCAGAGGAGAATGGAGATGGGAATGAAATAAACTGCAACTGACATCACCCAGCCCGGCCCTCGTTCCTTCCTTCGCCTACCCATCACCATCGACCTCCTTGGGGTGGGGGAACCGGCGTGAGACTACCAAATGCAGGTGGCGGGAGAGATAGAGCCGCTGCCGTTTTTTTGAGTTTACACAGGCCTGAGCGTGGCTCTGCCTGTGGGAGCCCCGGGTTCAACCCCCAGCACTGCAGGGTCCCCAGGCAATGCATCAGGAGCAAGCCCTGAGCACCCTCCTCCCCTGAGAAGGACATGCAGCCATAGGGGTCCCCTGAGGGGCTCAGGATTGACTCAGTTTGTGCAGCTGATCTGCACCCCTGGCTGGGTGGGGTGTCTCAGGACAGAGTTCTTCGACTGGACAGGCCACATGTGTACTGGCAAGGCTGAGGGAGAGGGGCCCCTTCTCCCCCCACACTCACTGAGGTACTCTCCACACCCGCCATAGTGCTCCCCCAGACTCACTGAGGTGCTCCCCAGACTCACTGAGATGCTCCCCCAGACTCACTGAGGTGCTCTTCGCACTCTGTGTTCCTCCAGACTCAGAGATGCTCCCCCAGACTCACTAAGATGCTCCCCCAGACTCACTGAGGTGTTCCCCAGACTCACTGAGGTGCTCCCCAAGACTCACTGAGGTGCTCCCCCAGACTCACTGAGGTGCTCTTCACACTCTCTGTGTTCCTCCAGACTCAGAGATGCTCCCCCAGCCTCAATGAGATGTTCCCCCAGATTCGCTGAGGTGCTCCCCCAGACTCACTGAGGTGCTTCCCCAAGCTCAGATCACCTGTTGGGGAGAGCAGTGAGAGTGCCAGAAAGAGGAAGCAGGAGATATATGTGACGTGCACGGGTGGGGTTTCTTCCTGCGCTTCTGGGTCCCCCTGACGTTCATTTCTGATTTCCTTTCTTCCCCCTTTGGTGTTTGAGCCACACCCAGCTGTGCTCGGGGGTCACTCCTGGCCATGTTTGGGAGACCTTATGCCCTGCCGGAAAATCCAGGTGGGGTTGGCCACCTTCCCCACTGTACTGTTTGCCCGGTCCTGTCTGATTTTCTTCTTCCTGTCCATCTCTTGCCCCTGGAGACCAGCCTTGGACTCCATTGAGTGTCCTCTCGTCCCTAGGCCCTCTGGGCACCCCAGCCACTGTCTCTCCTGGGACTCTGCCCCGAGCACTCTGAACTGACCTGACTTTCATGTCTTTATTGTGCTACAGATGGGACGCCCGGTGTCCACTCTGCCCCCGTGTCCCTCAGTATAGCTCCCTGTGGGACACGGGTTCTGAGAACTTGAGCAGAAGCCAGGTTAGGAGAGGCTGAGCAGTGGGTAGAAATGACCCCCAAGGTGGACTGTCCACGTTTTCCTGCCCAAGGCCCATGGGCAAGTTCCCCGTGCTGTCTTCAGGCTGCAGGCCCATACCTCTTTGTTACAGGAGGGTCCCAGCTGGCCCCAGTTTACTGCTGAGTGTCCAGAATGTCCATGAGAGTTGATGCCCTGCCCAGAAAATCAGGGTGACCATCCTGGATTGCTCGTGTCAGAGGTGGTGTGGACGTTGTCGGTTCTCCCTATTCACGACAGTGGCCATCAGACTCGCTGGACATTCTCACTCGGTCTGGATCAGTGCAGGGGAATCACTCTGCGGGCCTGGAGCCGTGTGTACTGTTGTCCGGGTAGTGTGTCCAACCCCAGGCCGCGTCCAGTTTCAGAGACTCCTGGTCTTCAAGTGTTTTTTTTTTTTTTTTCCTTTTTGGGTCACACCCGGCAATGCTCAGGGCTTACTCCTGGCTCTGCACTCCTGGTGGTGCTTGGGGCACCATATGGGATTCTGGGAATCGAACCTGGTTCGAAAGCATGCAAGGCAAATGCCTTCCCTGCTGTCCTGTCGCCCTGGCCCTGGGTCCTCAGGTTCTTGCTTCCAGGCCCTGAGACTGCCTCTCACAGTGCTGGACAGGTGTCAGCCAGCAAGGACGCCTGCAAGGACTCCGGGTCTTGCAGATGGCCAGCACCTTCCCCCACTTTTCTTGTTCTGCTTTCTCTGAGGCAGCCCCCCCAACCCCCCTTCTTGGAGGGGAACAGTGCAGCAAAGGACTTGTTCTCTGGAAGGAGGAGGAAAGTGGGACCCAGGGGTCAGGGGAGGTGTGAGGGCTGGACACAGACTGTGCCATCCTTGGGGGCTTCTCTCTGCCCCCCCTACCCGCCCACTTCCTGCTACGGTTCAGCCCCATTTCCGCAGACCAGCAGGCCGTGTCACCAAGGCAGACACACCTGGCTCCCAGGCAACTCCTTCCCAGAATCTTTCTGGAGAGGAAGGCCCCAGGAGACAGGAGACAGGCGGTGAGGCGGGGAATGTCCTGGAGGAAAAGGCTGAGTCTGGGTCGGAAGTGAGTGCTGGAAATTCCAGGCTGGAGCCTTGGCACGGGGCTTGCCTGGGAACACCCCACAGGCGTCCCCTCCTCACCCCTTGAGCCCCTGTAGCACAGGGATACACCCCTTCCTTGAGCGCAGCCCCTGCGAGCAACAGGCTTTGGGTTTGTGCCCGCGGGCTGGTGCTGGTGTGCAGCTGAGCCAAGTCCCCGGGACTCTGACCCACGGCTGCCTTCCCCATGACCCTCTTCCGGCTGTTGCTCAGATGTTACAACTTCCTTCTCTTCCTCTCTCCTCCAGACACGTACAACCCCCGCCCCTGCCCGGGTACAGGCATAGGGCACCGCACCTCCTGGAATGTGGGTGCTTTTGCCTCACCCTCTGTGCCTGTGTCCTGCCCCCACATTCTCAGCTCATCTTTGTGCTCCCCATGGTATGCAGCAAAGACAAACATCCACCTGGGACCCCACTCCAGGGGATGGATCTAATGAGTGAGTGAATGTGTGAGTGAGTGAATGACTGAATGAATGGATTTATCTCTGGGCAGCTCACTTGCTCTGTGTGCTGCTGTTGCTCTCAGCGTCCTCCTCCTGTCCGCTGGCGGGGGGAGGTCTGGGTCTGGGAGTCCCTGGCTGAGCAGTGGCTGGCGGGGGCAGCCTGACCGCCCTTGGGCACGCTCACAGGCAGGGTCTTGTCTCTGTGATGTCCCCTGTCCCCCTCCCCACCTGCTCCATAAGCCACCTGACCCCCCAGCCCCTCCCTCCCATCAACTGGGAAATCTCTTCTTGAAGATGTGGGGGGACAGCGGGGAGTCGAGAAGCGAGTGGGAGCTGGGGCGGGGGTGTGCAGGGCCCTTCCGGAGGACTCACTGGGCTCCAGGCAGCAAGAGACCCGGGAGGAGGGGCTGTCTCTCGCCTGGATGAGTGAACCGGCTAATTCTGAGGATGCAGGACCATTTCCGGGGCCCAGACCTCTGGTCTCCTGCCTCAGCTGTGATGAGGGAGCCAGCCTGTCTGCCTGTCCCTCCCACCCTGTCTCCGCTGTCCTTGTTGTCCCCTGGCTCTGTGGGGGCAGGAGACATCAGGGTCTGAGGGAGCGGACATGACTTTGGGCCGGGATCCGAGTGTCTGACCACAGGAGCCAGGAGCCGCGGGCTCTGGGCTGAGCTCACATGGACGCTGCTGGCTCCCACCAGCCCGCTGACTCACGCTCCGGCTGCAGGGACACCCGCCCAGAGCCAGGCTGAGTCATGAGCTGATGAATTGCTGCGTTCTTACTCAGCCTGTCACCCCAGCAAGTGGGGGCTCTGATCCCCACCCTGGGCCCCCCACCGGGCCACTCAGAACACTCCTCAGTGGCCCTGCCTGTCTCCATCTGCGGGCCAGGCCGGGGTGAGCTGCAGGCGGTGGGGGGGGGGGGGGGTGGTGCGTGGGGGTTGGGGGACCTCCCAGAGTCACTTCCGGCTCAGCCAGCTGGAAGGACATGTTTGCAGTTAGAATCTCCACGGATTAATGAGCAATGCTCTTGGTCTCAGGGAGAAGAGATTTCCGGAAGTGGATGGAGGGGCAAGGACAGGGCCAGAGGGGTGGATGGAACTGCCCATCTTGCCCTTGGGGGCTGCCCTGGAGACTGGAGGCCCAGTGGCTTGGAAATAAGCCTGCTTGGGGCTGAGAGACAGCATGTTGGGGAGGGCGTTTGCCTTGCAGGTGCTGACGAGGTTCCATCCCCAGCTTCCCAGAGAGCCCCCCGCCCCCAAACCATGCCAGGAGTCAGCCCTGAGCATGCTGCGTGTGATGAGAAGAAAAACAAGCCACCAGGGGGACGGGCTCATGTGGGGTTCCCAGTGCCACGGGTCCCCAGCTGCACCGCGGGCCCCCACTTGAGCTACCAGTTGGTTGAGAATCGCGGATGGGACCCCCGGGCACTGCGTGGGGGCCTCACCTTTCTCCCCCCCAGACTCAGGTCTTCCCTGCTCAGGACTACTTGGGTGGGGTGTCACTCTGGAGATGGTGTTGGAGGGGCTGCTTAGACCTGCCATCCTAGAGGCCACGGAGTCTGGTGCATTCTGCTCCCATGTCCTCTGCTGCCCCGCCCAGGAAGATTTGAACTGCCCCCCAGGTCAGCCTTGCCCGGCCCCCATGCCATGGTGTCCCCGGGGGTTCTGCAGTATTGTGCGTGGTTCCAGGAGGGTGGGTGCACCAGGGGCCCTCTGGTATCTGGGCCTGGAGGTCGCCCAGTCCCCAAACCCATGAACTCCGCTGAGACGCTTGACAAAGTTTATTGAGCAGCAGACACAGAGGGTTTCCAGTCAAGGGAGTGTGGCGGGTCCCATTCCCGGGGTCTCGGCCAGTGGCAGCAGAGTCCGGCTCACTTGACGGACACTAGAGGCTCAGCCGACAGGTTCCCACTGTTCCCCCAACCCACAGACGCCCTTTTCTGCCTGGCCCCCAAGCGGCCTCTCCTGGGGTGTCAAATGAAGACCTGCTGGCCCTCTCTAGGCTCCAAGGCATCCCCGAAGCCTGAGGCTGCCCGTGAACCCGAGCCCGGCTCCCTCTGGCAGTCCTGCACCCCAGTCACCCAATCCTGCGACTCCCCCAAACACGACTCCCCCTGCTCACCAGCCTGCTCCTCTCGCTTCCGAGGGGAGAAGGTCAAACACCCGGACCTCAACCCCTACATGGTTCAGGCAGACGTTGCCTCGCCGATCCCTCATGCGCTCCTGCCTCTTCAGAATTTTCTCTGTCCATCTCTCCTGCCCCCTTGGTGGCCAGGTGAGCCAGGCCAGGCCAGGCTGAGCAAGGACAAGGCCGGGCCTCAGGCTGCTGCAGGTTCCTACTGCACCCCCAAGCCGGGCCTTGGGGTGTCTCTGAAGCTCAGTTCTGATAATTTATCTATTTTTTTTTAAATTTTTATTAGTGAAACACCATGAGGTACAGTTGTAGACTTACAAATTTTTGTGCTTGGGTTTCAGTTAAACAATGATCGAGTACCCATCCCTCCACCAGTGCCCATTCTCCACCACCACTGATCCCAGTATCCCTCCCACCCCCCATCCCACCCCCCCATCTCACCCTGCCTCTGTGGCAGGGCATTCCCTTTTGTTCTTTCTCTCCTTTTGGGTGCTGTGGTTTGCAAAAGAGGCATTGAGTGGCAATCATATTCGGTCTATAGTCTACTTTCAGCATGCATGATGATTCATCTTTTATCTGTCCCCTTGGGAGCCTCCGTGACTACTGTCCCACAGGCCCGAGCGCCTCGTGTTTCGTGCCAGCTGGGCATTGAGGGCCAGAGGGCACAGGTCAGAGTGAGTCAGGGCATTTCTCGCTGGAGCCTTAGGATATGCAATTCATCAGCCTGGGGGGGCTCCCAGTGCCCCCGAGTGGGGGCGGGCAGGCCACTGCACTGATGGTAAAAGCGAGGGTCCGGAACATGCAGGGAGCAAGACCCAGATCACAAGCTACTTTGGGGAGAGATAACGGTGTCAAGCCCATCCCCACCCCTTCAGGAGTGATGAGGGTGATCCATGCTCCTCGGCAGCCCAGATGCTCTCCCGATGCCCTCCACATTCCTCCTAGACTCGCCTCAAATGCCCCTGGTCTCCAAGAGCACTGGAGACTGAGCTTCCCTTGGAATTTCTCAAAGCATCCACCTCCATTCTGTAGGATGACATTGCTTTGTCCTTTCTCCCTTGCCACAAGGAGCTTAGGTTTATCAGGTTACAACCATGACAGTGCTCCCGAGTCACTCATTCCTTTGTTTATCTGTAATCACTTCTCTATGCTCTCCTCCCCAACCAGTTAATCAGCTTTTTCCCCTAATCAGAATCTGTTCATTTGTAAGGTCAGATCCTTCTAGGAGACTGAACTTGTAAGTTAATATTGCTTTCTCCTCTCCTTATGTCTTATGAATAGATTACTTGTAGGGCTGGAGCGATAGCACAGCGGTAGGGCATTTGCCTTGCACGCAGCCAACATGGCCGACCCGAGTTCGATTCCTCCGCCCCTCTCGGAGAGCCCGGCAAGCTACCGAGAGTATCTTGCCCACACGGCAGAGCCTGGCAAGCCACCCGTGATTTATTCGATATGCCAAACACAGTAACAACAAAATCTCCAATGGAGACGTTACTGGGCCCGCTCGAGCAAATCGATGAACAACAGGAGGGCCTTTTTACCTTTTACTTTAAAGCAATGTCCTTTTTGTATAGATACAGGAAGACAGTTAATATTATGCTTTGTAATTTAGGATTTAATTGGCTTTGAATATTATTCACTCCCAGGCATCTGCTTTCTTGACTTAAGCTTCAGTTGCCCTTAGTTCCTAACACCCCAAAAGTAGGGTCCAATGAGGGACTGAGTAGACCCAGGGCAAGCTGTGAGCTACCCTGGCATCGAAATGGGCTAGGCCAAAGTGCCACAATTCTTAACTATAAGTTAAGAACTTGATGATAAATGCTGTCATGATCCAAAAGTAACGACGAGACTAGGACCCTGCTAGGGATAGGAAAGACTGTCTGGCCTGAGCACTGTAGTCTGAGATCCAGATGGCACTAGGAGAGCAATTCTATAAGCTTAATGTATTTCTTACTGTGTCCGTACAAAGTGATTAATACTGTGAATGCTTATATGTTTGTTGGACAAGGAGAGGGGAAACACACCCAGGGGATTCCACTCTAGGGTGGGTTGACCTGCTAATGAGAATCTGTCCTAGAAGCGGCTTTCCCCAAGGGAAAGAACTTTACCCCTATTTATTGTGACCACACCTATGTGTAAGCCCCAACCCCTCATGCGTTGGGATATAACTAGACTGTAAGAGTGGGCTGGGGGATCAGAATCCAGACTCCAGAGCAAGAGGAGAAGGGGATCCAGGATCAGATCCAGACTCCAGAAGAAGGAGAAAGGGGATCCAGATTCCAGAGCCAGAAGGAGAATGAAGGGGGATCAAGGAGGAGAATGAAGTACCATGGGGGAGGAAGAAGCAGGAGGAGAATCAGAGGAGAATGGAGATGGGAATGGAATAAACTGCAACTGACACCAACCAGCCTGGCCCTTGTTCCTTTCTTTGCCTGCCCATCGTCATCGACCTCCCTGGGGTGGGGGAAGCGGCTTGAGACTACTGAACACGGGCAGCGGGAGATATAGACCGCCGCTGCTGTCTTTTTGGGTTTACACACCGTTCTACTGCCACAGCCGTGCTAAGGGCCTGTGGTCACTTGCTCTCCTCTGATTCCTGCTGCTTCTATCCAGCACAGACCTAGCCATATCCACTATTCAGGGTTCCTGCCCCTTTGGCCCCTCCTATCCTAGACCCTCCTCTGGCCTCAGGGGTGCAACCATTTCCCCCCAAATCATGGCCCATATTCTTCCTCTCTTAGAACAATGCATGAAGACCAACACTTCTCAAAAGGAATTTTGTAGAAAACTTGGGGGAAACTACACTTGATCTTAGCCACAGTGGTAGGATATTTGCCTTGCGTGCGGCCAGCCCGGCCAAGCCGGGTTTAATTCCTCTGCCCCTCTTGGTGAGCCTGGCAAGCTACCGAGAGTATCTTGCCCCCATGGGAAAGTCTGGATTCAATATGCCAAACACAGTAACAACAAGTCTCAAAATGGAGACTGGACCCGCTAGAGCAAATTGACGAACAACCGGAGGACAGGGTTTTTTTTGTTGTTGTTGTTTGGGGGAAACACAATATAAGTCCAAGATTGCTTCATAGAGATCAGCGTCCCACGTGGCCTTAGACTGGCTCACGGGGAGGTGTATGTGTGTGTGTGTGTGTGTGTCGGGGGGGCTCCCCAGCCCTCACATCACACCCTGCTTTGTCATCACCCACCTGACATGGCTTCCTGTCGGTCCCAGGGAACCGAGGGCCTGTCACATACTACCTGTTCCCCACCGGATTGGTGGCCGGAGCCAGCATGACAGGGAAACCCGGGTCCAGTCTAGGGGGAACCTGGGCGCTTGGCCATCTCCCCTCCTTCCTGGCTGAGGGGCGTCCCCTCTGTGGCACCCCTGTCCCATCCCATTCTGTTCCAAAGGTCATACACATATAAGTCTCTGAAATCCATATACCAGGTGGCAGCAGCACTGTCACCCCCAAAGCAAGTGGCACTGGGCCAGCCTTGCCCCAGCATCACCCTGCCAAACTGATAGGGTCGAGCACCTTGGCACATACTGTACGCCCCTTACTCCGGGAATACCCCCGTGCCCCTCCCCTGCATCCCTTTAACTCTCAGTGGCTCCAGCTCCAGGAACAACCCTGACCCCCTAACCCCCGTCCCTTTAACTGTCAGTGCTTCGAGCCTTAAAGACATGAATGGTCCCATTGCTGAGGGACACCACCAGGAAGTGGCCGTCCACCATCATGGTGACCCGCGGCTTCTCCAGGCCGTGGTAGGCCGTAAGGAAATCTCCCAGCAGTGAGCCCTGGGGATTCAAGACCACCACCTTATTGAGCTCACGGAGGGTCAGGAAGATGTAGCCCTTCTTGTCCACCTACATGGAGCCCAGCTGGCAGCCATGAAGACTCGGTCCCCGGTACTCCCCGATGACCTGGCCCAGCCCGTCGCAGACCACCAAACTATTCTGCTGCCAATTGGACCCCACGAAATGGCCCTGTGGGGTGGCGGCCAGAAACACCAGGACCCACTGGCCGAGACTGGCTTTGCCCCCAGGGATGAAGCGTGTGGCCAGGCTGCCTTCCATGTTGTAGATCTCCACATGACCGGATGTGCTGACGGCTACTCGGTTGCCACTGAGCATGGTGGTCACGGCGTGGCTGGTCTGGGAGAGGTTCAGCGCTTGGTACCACCGCACCTCGCCATTGTGGCTGACGAGGTAGAGCAGGGTGGTGACCGAGAAGATTTGTTTCTGAGTCTCTGGGATCATGACTTAAGCAGCTTGTTGAGTAGCTTCTTCCTCTTCTTATACCATCTCAGGGAGCACTCCTGGCAGGTGCTGGGAATTGAGCTGAGGCAAGCACCTTAACCCTTGTAGTTTTTTATTTTTATGTTTTTAATAATCAGGGTGATATTAACCTTATTCAATAGGTGGGGGTGTTCTTTTATTTTGCTTGCTTATTTGTTTTTATATGGGGATTGTAAAAAACTATACACGCAGAAGGTTGTGTGTTCGCGGGCTCTCCAGATGGCTCAATCTCGCCGCCCGCGTTTGGTGCCCTTGAGCGCTGTGTGTGGCCTGGATCGGAACAGCTGTTGGCCAAGGACAGACGAAGGAAGAGACAAGGGCCAGGCAGGTTGATCTTAGTGGCAGTTTATTACAAGGAAGTTTGTCCCATAGAAGAAATTTATGTTACGGAGGGCCTAGGTTCTCTCAAGCACACGTTCCCCTTGCTAGTCTCTCCGTGGTCCATCTTTCAGCCCTGCTCTCTCATTCTCCCGCTTCCTTCTAGTCTGGGCTGATACTCCACCCAGTCAGGTAGCCAAATCAACATAAGAAAGCCCTTCCTGACTGCCCAAGGGCAAAATACCTCTTAAGGTGTTTTTCTCTTTTCCTCAGTCCAATAAACTATCAACTATTCCTGAGTTTATGCAGGAAGGACAGAACAGTGTTATCCTACAGGGGATCACATCCAGCAGTTCTCAGGCTGACTCTTGGCTCTGTGCTCCCTCCTGATGAGGCTCAGGGGCACCCGGTGGTATGCTAGGGGTGGAACACAGGAGAACCACATGGAAGGCAAGAGCCCACCCCACTATCTCTCTGGCCCCCCCACTGGGGGCGTTTCGTTTTTTGCTCTGCTTCCTAAAGACGAAGTATCAATTCCTAGAATTGATATAATTTCGTCCTTAAATGTGGAACTCAAAAGTGAAACCCTCTGGCATGGACTTTTGTTTCTGGGAAATCTTAAATAATTAATTGAAAAAAGCGTTTCAAGGGGATTGGAGTCTTAGTGGAGATGGGTGGCGCGTTGCTTGAGGGTGGAGTGGGCCCTCATCTTGTTGTCTGAGCCCCCAGTCCCTTTCGCCCCCGCTTCTCTGCTCTGTCTGCGCTGACCTCAGGCCTGCCTCGTCTCGGGATCCTACATCTTCTCCCTTATTTTCTTGTTCTTGGTCAGCTTGGCTATAAAGATTCACCAGGCTTGTGGTTGTTTTGGGTTCGGTTTTGCCTTTTCAAAGAACCAGTTCAGGCTTTGGGGTTTCCCCCCCCCACTGCTTTCCACACATTTCATTGATTTCCACATTGTTGTTATTGTTTTGGTTTGGGGGCCTGGGAATCAAACCTGGACCCCCACGTGCAAAGCCTGTGCTCAGCCCTCTGAACTGCCTTCTCCATTCTTCTTTGGCTTTTTGGGTCACACCCGGTGATGCTCAGGGGACACTCCTGGTTCTGTGCTCAGGAATTACTCCTGGCGGTGCTCAGGGGACCCTATGTGATGCCGGGGATTGAACCCAGGTCAGTTGTCTGCAAGGCAAACACCCTCCCTGCTGTGCTCTCGCTACAACCCTGCCTTCCCATTCTGATATTTTGTTTTTTGGGCCATACACAGCGGTTCTCAGGGGTCACTCCTGGAGGTGATGGGGGACACTATGAAGTGCCACGGACAGAACCCGGCTTGGTCGTGTGCAGGGCAAGCGCCTCCGACCCAAGCCCTCCACTGTCATATACCTCCAGCCCACTTCATTTGTCAGTAACTGCAAGGTCAGCTTCTTGGAGGCAGCTCCTGGGGGTAGCTCTAAGAACGTTCTTCTTTCTCTAAAATAAACATCTGTACTCACGTCTCCACTGCTCAGACACAGAGCAAAATGTGTAAAGTAGTGCCTAACCTTCTGTACTTCTCTCTGGCCCTTGTTTTGTTCATTTTGTTTGGTTTCAGGGCCACTCCTGGCAGTGCTCAGGGGTTACTCCTGGCTCTGCACTCAGGGCTTACTCCTGGTGGTTCTTAAGGGATCCTATGGGATGTCGGGGATCGAACCCGGGTTGGCCGTGTGCAGGCAAACACCCTCCCTGCTGTCCTGTCTGTTGCTCCAGCCCCCTTTGTTCTATTAATTCCTTACAGGACATTGAAATCTCCAATCTAGTTGTCTCCAGGCCAATCTCTTTGGTTAGATACCTATATATTTACAACTTTACATCTCTGTTTCATTATGAAATTCACATTTTATTTTTTATTTTTTATTGTTTTTTGGTTTTTGGGTCACATCCGGCGAAGCTCAGGAGTTATTCCTGGCTCTGCACTCAGAAATTATTCCTGGCAGTGCTCCGGGGACCATATGGGATGCTGGGAATCGAATCGTCCCGTACCAACGAGACCCTGAGTCACTGCCCACGAACGACCTATCTTGCTCAAGCTGCTTAATTGATCAAGCTGCTTAATGGCCATGATCCCAGAGACTCAGGATATAAATCTTGGAACCCAGCAGCTTTTGGAAGAAATTCCTCCAGATTTTATTGTTAAAATTTCGGAATTCCAAATCATGCGGTCAACACTGCGGCTGCACAACATTATATGTTATTCATAATCAACAATAGAAAACAAATTGTCTACGGTTGCCCTTTCGGGAGATCTGAGTGTTGGGGTAAAATCCCAAATAATAATGGTGAGTCTGGTGTTGAAATATTGAATGTAATCAAAATAGAGAATAATGTGGAAATCATCTGCCATATATATATATATATATATATATATATATATAAAGTAAGATGGAATTCATGCCCAATTCAATCAGCCTAATCAATGACTGAATAAATAGCAATAATCCTATATTAAAAAATAAAGTATCCACCTGGAAGTCAAGTTCTCTCAATTGCAGAATACTGCTGCGCTTATCTGGGCTGTGTCCCTTCCAGCTGCCCTGGGGTCAGTAGTCAGGGAAATTCCACGGAGCATCATAGACATTTGAAACTGCCAATCACTCGTTCCTCAGAACTCGCTGGTCTCCCATCCACCCCTTCCTGATCCTCTGATAGCTGTCCCTGGGGCCCGGTTGCTCTGTTGCTCGCCTGGGCTCGCCCCCAGACTCAAGACTCCCCAACTAACAGCTCACGCGGTACCTTCTGCAGGTAGCCTTCCGCACATAGCGGCCTTTTCCACGTACAGCCACCAGAGGGCGTTCTAAATCCCACAAGCGCCAGGACTGGTTCATTACCCACCTAGCCCCCGTGGCCAGCCACATAACCTTGTCTCTGGGTTCTGTGTGTCGTCTGTCAGCCCGTGGCCTGCTCTTGCCAGTCAGCAGAGGTGCTGTGTCTGTTCTACACCAGAGTTGGGGCAAACCACCCCACCCCCCAGGAAATGTGCAGATTGCTGGGGCACACACACACACACACACACACACACACACACACACACACACAGCCTCTGCAAAATCTAGCAGAGCTTCTAACGGCCTCTTTCATCCACATAAATATTTTAAAGCCATGTTTAAAAATTAAAAGGTGGGGAAGGGCACTTGCCTTTCACACAGTCAACCTGGGTTCAATTCCTGACACCCATTGGGTTCCCCGAGTGAGTGAAGAGGACACCCTGAACACCGCATGGTGTGGCCCCCAAACTAAAAAGAAATATAATTAAAATAAAAAGGAATGCAAAACTCCCCAACGGGCACCGAGTTGAGATGTCAGATCGAGACAGAATCTCTAAGGTGAGAGTACCCTGGGATTTCTGTGAGGTTCCCCCTCCTTGCCTCCTAGACTCTAGTCTCCTGCAACCTCCTGCCCTGAACACACTTCCTGTATGAAGACAAAAGAAAAAACAAACCACCAGCATGTCCCCTGCATGACCTCGCCTGTCCCATTTTGGCCCCCCCCCTTTTTTTTTCTTAAGAATGGATTACAATTCGGTGTTTGTTCTCCACACAGGCTGCTATGGCCAAGAACAACCAAGTTTCCACTGGTTGGAGCTGGTCTGGTCCGACTCTGGTTCCTGGGGAAAGGTATCTCCTGCCCCCAAGCTTGGAACCCTTTTCTCTCGACCTCCTGGTTTCCCTGCTTCTCTTCGTCCACCCAGCTCAGGCTTTCCATCTTCCTGGCCGTCTGCGTGGAGTCCAACTGCCCAAATGCTCTGCCCTGCCTCCCTGGGGGCGTCCCCAGCCTGCTCCCCCACCCCCCACCGCGGGCCTCCACGTTCACCCTGGCCTCGTGGACCCTAATCGTTCCTGCGGGTGTCATTGATCCACACATGGGCAGCTCGCTCCCTCCCACAGTCCTGACACCTCATCTCTGTAACGTTACTCGGCTCCGTCGTCCAGATGCCCAGCCAGCACCCTGCAGGGATCCTGGATTTATTCCTTTCTGTCTTAGCTCAGATACAGGACTCTGGACGCATTCTAGGACAGCAATGTCCCGCTTTGATCCCTGCTGCAAACCCACGTTCACCTTCGATCCAGCTAACATTCTTCGCCACACGTAGTCAACACATTTGTTTGTCTGTTTTTCACGATGAGATGTTTAAGATCTACTCTCTTTGCAGCTGTCAAATAGCTGGAGTGACCGGCTGATTCCTTTTCCCGTGGCATTTGTACCTATTAGTCAACTGTTGGCTGTGTGCTCAGAACACGTTTAGAATTTGTCTCTCTCCTACCTCTTCTCTTACCCGCCCCCATAGCCTTTTTATTCCTTATATGGGATGTACTTTATAGACTAGTTTGTAGTTAGGATCAGAATGTTATTTTACTCTGACTTTCTTTCTTTCTTTCTCCCTTCCTTCCTTCCATCCATCCTTTCTTTCTTTCTTTCTTTCTTTCTTTCTTTCTTTCTTTCTATGTTTTCTTTATTTCTTAATTTTTGTCTTGCCAATATTTTCTTTTTTTCCTTTTTCAATTTTTAGGCCTTACACCTCTGTGCCTAGGGTTTATGCCTAGCTCTGTGCTCAGGGGTCACTCCTGGCAGGGTTTGGGGGTTTATATGTGGTGCCAGGAATCAAAACCTGTTTTGCTGCGTGCAAGGCAGGAGCCCTACTGCTGTGATTTCATTCCAGTCCCGATTTTATTTTTTTCAGAGGTTTATTTTCTTTTTTAGGCCACACCCAGCCATGCTCAGGACTCACTCCTGCCTCTGTGCTAAGGGATTGCTCCTGGCAGTGCTTGTGGAACCACAGGGAGTTCCAGGGAATGAACATGGGTCAGCCGCGTGCAAGGCAAGTGCCATCACCACTGCTAAACTCCTGTTCTCCCTCAGAGTTTTGATCTAAGCTTAGAACAGTCTTGAGAACTTCTCTATGTAAATTTTTTTTGGTTGAGAAGATATATGACCAATATGTGCGTGAAAATATCTTTCAAAGGCAATGCATTCATCATTTTCTTTAATACCAGCAGTCTGTTCCTCCACCCCACTCGAAGAGACCGGCAAGCTACCAAGAATATCTCGCCCACATGGCCTGGCAAGCTACCCATGGCGTATTTGATATGCCCAAAACAGTAACAACAAGTCTCACAATTTGTTGTGAGACATTACTGGTGTTCGCTGGAGCAAATTGATGAATAGTGTTAGGACAGTGGACAGTAGACAGTGGACCAGCAGTCTGATTTATATATTTCAAGCCATAATAAAGCTACACACATTCAGAATTGGTCTATTTTGTCCAGCAAATTGACATCCACCAAGATGCTTAATGAGAAGCCAACATTCATTGACCCTTTGTGTGATGATAAAGCTTTGGGCCAGTCTGGAAAGATAATACAGAGGGAAGGGTGCTTGCCTTGCATGTGACTGACCCAGGTTCAATCCCAGCTTCCCATATGGTTCCTGAGCACTGCCAGGAATAATTCCTGATGCAGAGCCAGGAGTAAGCACTGATCATCAGACTGGGTGTGACGCAAAAAGCTATTTAAAAAAAAACAGCGGCAGAATCTCCTGACCCCCCCGGGCAGGTTGTTTTCACTGGGGTACTTTGGAGTGGGTGGGTTGATTTCCCTGACACCCCAAGCAGAGCCCCAGCAGCCGAAAACCTCCAGAATCCAGCCACAGCCTTGATCAAGGACACTCTCCACATGCTTGGACAAGCTTCACCTGTGAAGGAACCGACAGAGGAACCCAGGTATGCGGGACCCGTGGCTGAGATCTACAAGCTTGCTCTGATCGGGACTGGGCCTCCTCCACTCAGATCCCCAGTTTTCCAGTAGCTTGGCAGTCACAACCCCCTCCCCGACACCATGCAATCTCATCAATGGCCAAGATACAGAGACTGTAATATAAAGTTCCTGGAAGAGAGCTATGCAGTATTTCCTGGGTCTCTTATACTCTACCCACTGATGTACCTAAAGTAGCACACGTGTGTTTAGTTTTAACACATTGCTTGTATTCTTGTATATATGGAGTTAAACGGCCCCAGAATGAAATACAACAACCTTCACATACTTCCCTCTTATTGTGGTGGGAAGATGCTTGCTGGTTGGGTGGGTGTTTGAATATTATCTGTAATGAACTATTGTGAACTACTTTCTGAAAAGGGATATGTACAGCAGGAAGAAATCACACTCCTAAATGTATACAGACCCAACGAGGGACCAGCTAAATACTTAAAACAAGTGCTAACAGATTTTAAGGAGGACATTGCTAGCAATACAATAGTAGTTGGAGACTTCAACACTGCCTTATTACCTCTAGATAGATCAGCAAGGTTAAGGAAACACTGGTTTTGAAGAAAGAGATTGAAAAGAGAGGGCTAAAAGATCTATACAGGGCTTTGCATCCAAAAGAGAAAGAATACACATTTTTTTCCCAGTGCACATGGAACATTTTCCAAAATAGACCACACGCTGGGTCACAAAACATACCTCAATAGAATCAGGAAGATAGACATTGTATCAACTATCTTTTCAGACCATGATGCACTGAAGATAGAAGTTAATCACACACAGATGCGGAGAACCAAATCAAACTCCTGGAAATTAAACAACTCAATGTTGAACAACTTGTGAGTCAGGAAGGAAATCAAGAAAGAAATCAAAAGATAGCTGGAAAGAATTGAGAATGAAGACACGAGTTACCAGAACCTCTGGGATGCCACTAAAGCCGTGTTAAAGGGAAAATTTATAGCTCTGTAAGCATTCCTCAGGAAGGAAGAAAGGGCCTATATAGATAACTTGACTTCACAGCTCAAGATTTTAGAAAAAGACCAACAAAAGGAGCCCAAGCCAGGCAGAAGGAAAGAAATAACAAAACTTAGAGCAGAAATTAACGAGATGGGAACCCCAAAAACAATCCAAAAGATCAATGAAACCAAGAGCTGGTTCTTTGAGAAAATAAACAAGATTGATAAACCACTAGCAAGATTCACAAAGAAAGAGAGAACCCTAATAAACCGAATCAGAAATGAATAGGGGGACATCACAACAGAAACCAAACAAATTCAAAAGATAATCAGAGACTACTTTGTAAGTCTATATGCCACGAAACAAGAGAACCTAGAAGAAATGGATGAATTCCTGGATTCCTATAATCTCCCAAAGTTGAACCAAGAAGATCTGGAATACTGGAATAGACCTATTAATATCAAGGAAATTGAAACTCTAACCAAAAGTCTTCCCCCCCAAAAAAGCCCAGGTCCAGATGGATTCACTAGCAAATTTTTCCAAACATTTAAAAAGAACCTATTGCCAGTTCTTCTCAAGCTTTTCCAGGAAATTCAAGAAACAGGAACTTTCCCAAACAGTTTCTATGAGGCACATATCTCCCTAATATTAAAAACAAACAAAGACACCACGAAAAAAGAAAACTGCAGGCTGATATCCCTGATGAAAACAGATGCGAAGATCCTCAACAAAATATTAGCAACAACTCATGAAAAAGATCATACACCATGACCAAGTGGGATTCATCCCAGGATGCAAGAATGGTGTAACATTTGGAAATCAATCAACATAATCCATCTTATCAACAAAAGAGAAGATAAAAACCATATGATTATATCAATCAATGCAGAGAAAGCATTTGACAAGATCCAGCACACATTTATGATGAAAACTCTCACTAAAATGGATTTTGAAGGAACTTTCCTCAACATAGTTAAAGCCATCTACCACAAGCCCATGACAAGCACTATCCTCAATGGGGAAAAACTAAGAGCCTTCCCTCTAAATCAGGAACAAAACAAGGATGCCCACTCTCACCACTTCTGTTCTATATAATACTGGAAGCACTTGCAATGGTGGTTAGGCAAGGAAAAGATATTAAGGGCAATGGAAAGGCAAGGAAAAGATATTAAGGGCAATGGAAAAGATAATGATGGTTAGGCAAGGAAAAGATATATAGGAGAGGAAGAAATCAAGCTCTCACGATTCACAGATGATATGATACTATATTTAGAGAACCCTAAAGCCTCTACCAATAAACTCCTAGAAACAATAGACTTGTATAGTAAAGTCGCATGCTATAAAATCAATACCCAAAAGTCCATGGCTTTTCTATACGCAAATAATGAGAGAGAAGAAGTGAAAGTGATGAAAAAAGCAATCCCGTTCACAGTCATGCCTCAGAAAATCAACTACCTTGGAATCAGCTTAACAAAGGAGGTAAAGGACCCGTACAAAGAAAACTACAAAACGTTTGTATCACTTGCTCATCGATTTGCTCTACCGGGCACCAGTAACATCTCCATTTGTCCCTGTCGTGTGCTAGTGTAGCCCAATGATGTCTGCTCGCTCCAGGAAGACGAAGAGCCTCAAACTGTTCATTCAGGGTTTTGACGAAGAAGTCTGGCCATCTCGCAGGTCGGTGGCCAGGCGTTCTTTTGACGTCCTGTGGATTCCAGTTGGTAACAGCTCTAGTCCAGCAGTCATCTCTAAATCGTATTCCGTGTCCTGCCCATCTGATTTTCAGTGCCTTGCCAAATGAGACAGTGTCCCTGATTCTTGATCGTGGATGGAGGTCAGAACTCCAGATTCCTTCTCTCACTTGAGTGAAACGTGATATTCTAAGCGTACCTCTTTAGATTCCTCTTTGGGATACCCAAATAACATTCTTATCCTGTTTTCGTAGGGCCCAGGTCTCAGAGGCCTATGTTAATGCAGGAAGAATGATGGAGTCGAAAAGATGTGCCCAGAGCTGGAGGTTCTTCATCCTCTTAACAACTTCTTTGATGCTCTTGAAGGCGTTCCACACTGCTCTCTTCCTCCTGCACAGCTCACGTCCCAAGTCATTCATCATGTTGAGTTCTCGACCTAGGTACACATAATTGCTGCATTTGGAGATGTTCATTCCGTTGAGAGCAAATGGAACGTCAGGAACTAGTCCGTTTCTCATGAACATTGTCTTCGTGATATTCAGCTGTAGCCCGACCTTTCCACACTCATGGTCGAAGTCTGCCAGTATTCATGCTGCTTGGTGTTATTAGGACAATGTCATCAGCGAAGTGAAAGTGGTGTAGTTGCCGACCGTCTATCTTCACTCCCATTCCTTCCCATTCCAGCTGTTGCATGACGTTCTTGAGGGTAGCACTGAGAGTTCGGTGAAATGGTTTTGCCCTGTCAAACCCCTCTCTTGATGTCAATGATCACTTCCTCGTAGAATGGTGAGATCCTGGTGGTGAATCCATGATGCAGTCATCTTGGTCTTGTAGTTGGTGAAGGACAGGCAGGTGTTGCGAAAACCTTTCCTGGCTCTGCCACATTGGCCAACACTGCTGCTCTTCTCTCTTTGAGGTCTTCCTTTATAACTTCTCTGCACAGCACTTTGAGCTCAGATGTCAGCTTGTGATTGCCTGAGGTTTGCGCCAAACCACGTTGGCAAGTGAGATCGAGAGTTTCCAAAGACAGGTGTCTTTTTGTGACTTTTTTACTCTTGGCATTCCTCGCACAATCATGGAGGTGCTGAACTAGTTGATCGTATTCCTTGTGATGTTGTTAATGATGGTACCTTCCCATATTGCCACAATAGTGCCAACTAGCTCCCAGTTGGTTCTGGGAGTTCTCTTCTTAAACTTTGCAGCCCTTTCTCCCCACTCTGTGAAGAAGAATTTTGCACAAAGGAAATGGTGGTCCTATTCCATTTGGAATTTTGGGACAACAGTGACATTGGTTGGGCAAAACTGTTGATTGAATATGATGTGGTCAATTTAGTTGTGGAACCGTTCACCGGGAGACTCCCATATCCAATGTTTAGATTTGGCCTCCTGTGATTTACCATGGATGGTCTTGGTCGATATGATAAACTCAGACAGTCTCTCACCCTGTTCGTTCCATTCTAGGCCATGGATCCTGATCTGGAGTTCTTCGGGCGACCTTCTCAGTCCTATCTTGGCGTTAAAATCACTGAAAATGACCTTGTAGAAGGTGTGGTTTTCTTTATCGAACTTCTCAAGCTCCACGTAGAACTTCTCAATTTCTTCTTCCTTGTAGTGGATGTTGGTGCATAGATGACAAAGATAGAAACTGCCAGCTGTGAGCCATATCCATTCAAACATAAGCATCCGATTCGAGTTGTTAGACATTCTAACGAATCAATGCTCATGGCCAAGTTTGTGTTGATGAGGACACCGACACCACCGACACCTCTACTGTTGCATGTTCTGAGGAACAGTTCTTCTCCAGTGTCAAAAACGGCATGATGTGATCAACGCCTTCTTGTCTCGGTCAATCCAAAGATGTCGTACTTGATCTTCTGTGCTTGCACCATCTGGTTCTCGATGGATGCTTCCGATACCAGTGTACATGTGTTAAAAGTGCAGACAGTCATTTTAGTCCTTCTTCGTTTTGGCAGCCTAGTATGGCCCTGAGATTTTAGCAGCCTCCCCTTGCTCATCCTCCTTAATGCTGCTATATTGGGGTCTCTTCCAGGGTCAAGCGAATGAGGCCCATTTTTGTTACTGTTTTTGGCATATCGAATATGCCACGGGTAGCTTGCCATGCTCTGCCATGTGAGTGGCATGTTGTAATGATCTGCAGTCTGACAAACACACCACACACCTAGTGCATGGACATGCCACTCATGTACAGAAAGTACTGGCCAGATTGACACAGTCGATGGAAGGAGTTCAGTCCTGCACCTGCCTGCATCTCTGGGCAGCACCTGTTGGTTTGCTCTTTGCCAGTTGGCATTGTTGGCACCCCCTCGCCACGATGAGACTGTGAACCATCGAGGTCGGTGATCCTTCCTACTCTTCACTTATCTACAATAGCTGGTCCCCTCCCTACTCTTCACTTATCTACAATAGCTGACCTCCTCCCTACTCCTCACTAATCTACAATCAAAACGCTACTTCATGAAATAAAAGTGGATAGGGGGAAATGGAAACATCCCTGCTCATGGATTGGGAGAATTAACATTGTCAAAATGGCAATACTCCCCAAAGCATGTACAGATTCAGTGCGATCCCTATAAGGATACCTATGATCACTTGATCACTTGACTTCCTGTTAATCGTCGATTTGCTCGAGTGGGCACCAGTAACGCCTCCATTCATCCCTGTAGCGTGCTAGTGTAGCCCAATGGTTCTAGGAACACGAAGAGCCTCAAACTGATTGTTCAGGATCTTGATGAAGAAATCTGACCATCTGGTAGGTGGGTGGCCGCGCGGTCTTTTGACATCCCGTGGAATCCAGTTGGTAACGGCTCTAGTCCAGTGGTCATCTCCAAATCTCATTACGTGTCCAGCCCATCTGATTTTTGACGACTTGGCAAACGAGACAGCATCCCTGATTCTTGATCGTTGACGGAGGTTGGAACTCTGGATTCTTTCTCTCATTTGAGTGAAAAGTGATACTCCAAACATAGCTCTTTCGATTCCTCTTTGGGAGACCCGAATAACATTCTCATCCTGTTTGCGTAGGGCCCAGGTCTCTGAGGCATATGTTAATGCAGGAAGAACAGTGGAATCAAAGAGATGTGCCCAGAGCCGGAGGTTCTTCGTCCTCATAGCTATTTCTTTGACTTCTAAAAGGCGTTCCAAGCCGCTCTCTTCCTCCTGCGCAACTCAGGTGCCAGGTCATTCATCATGTTGACTTCTTGACCTAGGTACACATAACTGTTGCATTCGGAGATGGTCATTCCATTGAGAGTGAATGGAGCGTCAGGAACGAGGCTGTTTTTCATAAACATTGTCTTCGTAAGATTCAGCTGTAGTCCTACCTTTCCACACTCACGGTCAAAATTGGCCAGCATTTGTGCCGCTTGTTTAATGTTTGGTGTTATTAGAACAATGTCATCAGTAAAGTGGAGGTGGTGTAGTTGCCGACCATCTATCTTCACTCCCATTCCTTCCCATTCCAGTCATTGCATGATGTTCTCGAGTGTGGCACTGAAGATTTTCGGTGAAATGGTATCACCCTGCCGCACCCCTTTCCTGACATTGATGATTACTTCTTTGTAGAATGGTGAGATCCTGGTAGTGAATCCGTAATACAGCTCACGGAGGATCCTGATGTATTGAGTTTGAATGCCCCGATTGACTAGGGCTTCAATGACCGCTTCCGTCTCAACAGAATCAAAGGCCTTATTTAAATCGATGAACGTTAGACAGAGCGGCATCTTGAACTCCCGAGAAACCTCAATGAGCTTGGTTATCGTGTGGATATGGTCGATGGTGCTGAATCCTTTGCAGAATCCAGCTTGCTCGCATGGTTGTCCTTCATCTAGTGTTCTGCCAATCCTATTCAGGATGACTTGAGTGAACAGCTTGTAGATGACAGACAATAGGCAGATTGGGCGATAGTTGCCAATGTCATGGATGTCTCCCTTCTTGTACAGTAGTACAGTCCTGCTGGTTTTCCATTGGGACGGAACCTTGCATTCAGACAGGTAGCGTGTGAAGAGCCGAGCCAGTGTATTGATGAGTACTGATGGCAGGTTCTTCAGGTGTTCAGGTCTGACCTTGTCTGGGCCGGGTGCTGTTCTTTTCTTTACCGACAAAATGGCGTGTCGGATTTCAGAAGGGAGAACATTGGGAACAACATATCCATCCTGCACAATTTGGTATGTGGGCAGATGGACATGGCTATTGAAGAGATCTAAGTAGAAGTCATAGATAATCTTCTCCATTGCCCTTCTGGAAGATGTGATAGACCCATCAGGACGTCGGGGGGCAGTCATCTTGGTCTTGTAGTTGGCGAAGGACAGGTGGGCGTTATGAATGTTTTTTCTGGCTTCTGCCGCATCTACCAGAACTTCTGCTCTTCTCTCTTTGAGGTCTTCCTTTATCGCATCTGTGCACTGCTTTGCAAACTCAGACATTCGCTTGCGGTTGCCTGAGGCATGCGCCAAACCACGTTGGCGAATAAGCTCAAGAGTTTTTGAAGACAGGCGTCTTTTTTGTGTCTATCTCTCTCTTGGCATTCCTCGCACAATCGTGGAGGTGCTGAACCAGTTGATCGTATTCCTCGTCAATGTTGTCAACAACGGCATCTTCCCATGTTGCAGCAATATTGCCAAAGAGCTCCCAGTTGGTGGTGGTTCTGGGAGTTCTCTTCTTAAACTTTTCTGCTCTGTGAAGTAGAATTTTGCACGAAGGAGACGGTGGTTCGATCCCGCTTGGAATTTTGGGACAACAGCAACATCAGTCAGGCAAAACTGTTGATTGAATATGATGTGGTCTATTTCATTGTGAAACCGTCCACCGGGAGACTCCCATGTCCAATGTTTAGATTCGGCCTTCTGGAACTGTGAGTTACCATGGATGGTCTTGGTCGACATGATGAACTCAGACAGTCTCTCACCCTGTTCGTTCCATTCGAGGCCATGGCTCCCAATGTGGAGTTCTTCGGCTTATCTTCTCAGTCCTATCTTGGCATTAAAATCACCAACAATGATCTTGTAGAAGGTGTGGTCTTCTTTATAGAACTTCTCCAGCTCCATGTAGAATTTGTCAATTTCTCCATCATAGTTGGATGTTGGTGCGTAGACAATGAAGATAGAAACTGCCGGCAGTGAGCCACATCTATTCAAGTGTAAACGTCCGATTCAGATTGTTAGGCATTCAAATGAATCAATGCTCATGGCCAAGTTCATGTTGACAAGGACGCCGATGCCTCCGATGCCTCTTTTATTGCATGTTCTGAGGAAACATTCTTCTCCAGTGTCAAAAATGGCGTGATGTGATTGATGCCTTCTTGTCTCCATCAGACCAATGATTTCTTACTTGATCTTTCATGCTTGTACCATCAGGTCCTCGATGGATGCATCCGATGCTAGCATACATGCATTGAAAGTACAATCATTTTTGTCTTCCTTCATTTTGGCAGCCTAGTTTGGCCTTGAGATTTTATCAGCCTCTCCTTCTTCATCCTTCTCAACACAGCCATATTGGTGACACCTTCAGGGTCAGGGGAATGAGACCCATTGTAATTATTGGTTTTGGCATAGCGAATACACAACGGATAGCTTGCAAGGCTCTGCCGTACAGGCAGAATACTCTCGATAGCTTGCTAGGCTCTCCGAGAGGGATAGAGGCTTTTGGGATGGCCTCCAATCGCCCTTGTAGGTGTTCCCATGGTTCAAACCATATTTGAACCCTATCAAATATGGTGCGGCAATTCTGGAAGACGGGTATTAAGTGTCCTATTATGTGTTGCGCGGCCGCTTTGCGGCCGTGTGGTCCGGAATACATCCTGGAGCCTGCGGCGGCTGGGTAGTGTAGGTAGTGTAGGTAGTGGAGGTCTGCCGGTGAGGTATTTATCTGGTACCGGTAGGGTCTTCTGTGTGCAATCCAATCCCTGGGTCTCTGGTGGGTGGTGGAAGTAGACAGGGCAAGGTAGGGAGGGGTTCCTGGTTTTAATCCCTTTGTCACTTGTGGTTGGTGGGAGCAAGCAGAGAATCTCTGACCCCGGGTCCGTTGAGCCTGGAGTCCAAGGTCTCAGAGTTCCGCTTATCTTGTTCTGTGGGGCTTCAGTCGTGCGTGAGTCTCAGCCCGAGCATCCGGAAAGCGCCCTGGAGCTTGGCGGCGGCTGGCTAGTGGAGGTAGAAATTCTTCAAAGAAATGGATCAAACATCCTGAAATTCACATGGAACAACAAAACCCCACTAATAGCTAAAGCAATTCTGGGGAAAAAGAAGATGGGAGGCGGCCTCTTCCTGTTCGTCCCAAACTCTGTGCCTGGTCTTTTTCCTCCCCCAGGTCAGTCAGTGCTCGAACCTGGTACTTGGGTTTCTCCGCGTACGTGCTCCAGGCGTCCTCTAGGACCCTGGCATGCTCAGCATCCTGAGCCTCTTCCTGTTTGTCCCCAACGCATGCCTGGTCTTCTTCCTCCCCCAGGTTGTACCCCAGACACCAGGTACCCCTAGGGGCGTGGCCTCTTAGAAAGTGGGCGTGGACTGTATAGAAATGGACGTGGCCTAATTTTGGGCCGGCTGCTGGTGGTTTACCCATACCCAGCAATTTCATGTAACATCTCAGTCTCCATACCTCCACACCCACATGAAGAAACAGCGCAAATTCCCAACATGAGGAGAGGATGATGAAAAAAAGTCCAGAAGCCTCAATAGGTGCTACTCAGCTAAGTGACCTCTCTGAGAAACAATTCAGATATGAAGTAATGAAGATGTTCAATGAACTCAATGAAACAGTGAGACAGATATCCAGTACATTAAAGGAGGACATGAAAGACACAATCGAGAAATTACGGAAAGAAATGAAAGCAGAAATTGGAAAGTTATGTACAGAAATGTCACAAATAAAGGATTCCATAGATAAAATAAAAAACTCAGTCTATGCCTTCAACAGTAGAATGGCCACAGCTGAAGACAGAATCAGTGAGCTGGAAGATCAGCTGCATGAAGCCTACAGGCAACAACAAACAATGGCAAGAGACCTCAAAATAGCTCTAGAGCAAATCAGTGTCCTAGGAGATGATTCCAAGAGGAACAACATTAGGATCATTGGGGTACCAGAAAGTCGGGGAAACAATCCCAACGAAAAAGCCATGGTTAAACAAATCATTGCTGAAAAGTTCCCAGAGCTGGACAATTCAGCCATTCAGATTCAAGGAGCCTGAAGGGTGCCAGCTAAAAGAGACCCTAACAAAAACAGTCCAATGCATATCATAGTTAGAATGATAGATGCCTCCAATAGAGACACAATACTGCAAGCAGCAAGGTCAAAGAAGGAAATCACATACAAAGGAGCACCCCTTAGATTCACAGCAGACCTATCAGAGGAAACCCTCCAAGATGGAAAGCAATAGTGGGATATAGTGAAAAAAACTCACTGAAATGAATGCTTCACCAAGAATACTCTATCTGGCTAAACTCTCACTCAAACTCGAAGGAATGGCACACCTTTTTTTGTGGAAAACAGCAGCTCAGGAACTTCATAGACTCAAAACCAAACCTAAAAGAAGGGCTAATATGGCTACAATAAGACAAGCCCTACAAGCACAACACCCTTACAGAAAGATTACACAAAACTCCATGACAATAATCTCTCTCAACGTCAACAGTCTAAATTCACCAATTAAGAGACGCAGAGTGGCAAAATGGATTCAGAGACAGAACCCAACATTCTGCTGCCTACAAGAAACTCATCTGAACAGTCAGAGCAAACACAGACTCAAAGTTAAAGGATGGAAAACAATCCTGCAAGCAAACAGCTTCCTCAAAAAAGCTGGGGTGCCATACTAGTATCTGACAATATAAATTTCAGGTGGAAAAAGATTAGAAGGGACAGCGAAGGCCATTTTCTATTTATCAAGGGATACGTGTAACAGGAAGAAATCACACTCTTAAATGTATACACACCGAATGAGGGAACAGCTAAATATTTGAAACAACTGCTAACAGATCTTAAGGAGGACATTGCTAGCAACACAATAGTAGCCAGAAACTTCAACGTCGTCTTATCACCTCTGGACAGATCAACAGGAAAAAAAACTCAGCAAGGAAACATTGGCTTTGAAGGAAGAAATAGAAGAGAGAGGGCTTATACAGGACTTTACACCCCCAAAAGAAAGAATACACATTCTTCTCCAGTGCACACGGAACATTTTCCAAAATAGACCATGTGCTAGGCCACAAAACATACCTCAATAGGATCAGGAAGATAGAAATAATATCAACAATCTTTTTTTTTTGTAGGAGTACTGCTATTTATTCAGCCACTGATTAGCTGACTGAATTGTGCATGAACTCCACCTTACATTTTTTTTTTATTTTTTATAATTTTAAGGTGAATGAGACCAGTTGTAGTTAATTTTGAAGGCCTTTGATTCTGTTGAGACGGAAGCGGTCATTGAAACCCTAGCCAATCAGGGCATTCAAGCCCAATACATCAGGATCCTCTGTGAGCTGTATTGCGGATTCACTACCAGGATCTCACCATTCTACAAAGAAGTGATCGTTGATGTCAAGAGAGGGGTGCGGCAGGGTGATACCATTTCACTGAAACTCTTCAGTGCCACCCTCGAGAACATCATGCGACGACTAGAATGGGAAGGAATGGAAGTGAAGATAGATGGTCGGCAACTACACCACCTCCACTTTGCTGATGACATTGTTTTAATAACACCAAACATCAGCCAAGCGGCACAAATGCTGGCCGACTTTGACCGTGAGTGTGGAAAGGTAGGACTACAGCTGAATCTTACGAAGACAATGTTTATGAGAAACAGCCTTGTTCCTGACGCCCCATTCGCTCTCAATGGAACGACCATCTCCGAATGCAACAGCTATGTGTACCTAGGTCGAGAGGTCAACATGATGAATGACCTGGCACCCGAGCTGCGCAGGAGGAAGAGAGCGGCTTGGAACGCCTTCAAGAACGTCGAAGAAATAGCTAAGAGGACGAAGAACCTCCGGCTCCGGGCACATCTCTTTGATTCCACTGTTCTTCCTGCATTAACATATGCCTCAGAGACCTGGGCCCTACGCAAACAAGATGAGAACGCTATTCAGGTCTCCCAAAGAAGAATAGAAAGAGCTATGCTTGGAATATCACGTTTCACTCAAATGAGAGAACGAATCCGGAGTTCTGACATCCGTCGACGATCAAGGATCAGGGACGCTGTCTCATTTGCCAAGGTGTCAAAAATCAGATGGGCTGGTCACGTAATGAGATTTAAAGACGACCGTTGGACTAGAGCTGTTACTGATTGGATTCCACGGGATGTCAAAAGACCACGTGGCCGCCCACCTACCAGATGGTCAGACTTCTTCGTCAAGATCATGAACGATCGGTTTGAGGCCCTTCATGTTCCCGGAGCGAACAGATGCCATTGGGCTACACTAGCACGCGACAGGGACAAATGGAGACATTACTGGCGCCCGCTCGAGCAAATCGACGACTAACGGGAAGTTAAGTGATTAAGTGATTATAATTTTATTAATGGAATCACAGTGAGAGCAGTTACAAAGCTTTTGGGTCTAAGTCTCGGTCATACAATGAAACACCCGTACCTTCACCAGTGCCCATTCTCCACCACCAAAAACCCTAGTATACCCCCATCCCACACCCTCCCCCCACCTGTGGGGCAGATGATTTCCACATTACTCTCTCTCTACTTTGATCACATTAAATATTTCGACACCAGACCCACCATTATTATTTGAGATTTTACCCCAACACTCAGATATGCTGAAAAGGCAACAATAGACAATTTGTGTTCTATAGCTGGTTATGAATAACATATGATGCCACGTGGCTGCAGTAGGGCCATGTGATTTTGAAATTCCAAAATTTTAACACTTAAATCTGGAGGAATTTCTGCCAAAAGCCACTGGGTTTCGAGATTTGCTCCTGAGTCTCTGGGATCATGGCTGTTGAACTGCTTGATCAGGAGGCAGAGAGGCCGTTCATGGGCGATGACTTGTAATCTCGTTGGGGTGGGGAGGACAGGCCCGGCTCCACCCCATCCCGTGAAGCCCAACAAATTTCATCACTGTGGGCCCAAGCTTGACTGTCCAATGGCCTCTGGAGGATGGCGGCCACCGAGCCGCCAGGGGGAAATAGGCAGAGGGACAGCACCCTTTCCCCCCTGGGGTGGCCCGGCGACAGTAACCTACTGCAGGGTCTGGACACATTTCTGCTAAAAGCCGCTGGGTTTCGAGATTTGTTTCTGAGTCTCTGGGATCAAGGCCGTTAAGCAGCTTGATCAGGAGCCAGAGAGGCCATTTGTGGGCGATGACTTGGGGTATTGTTGGGGAGGGGAGGACAGGCCCGGCTCCCTCCCATCCCGTGAGGTCCAACAAGTTTCATCACTGCGGGACCAAGCCTGACTGTCCAATGGCCTCTGGAGGATGATGGCCACCGAGCCGTCAAGAGGGAGCAGGTGGAGTGACAACACCCTTTCCCTCCTGGGGTGGCCCGGCTACAGTAACATACTGTGGGGGTCCGGATGCATTTCTGCCAAAAGCCACTGGGTTTTGAGATTTGTTTCTGAGTCTCTGGGATCATGGCCGTTAAGCAGCTGGATCAGGAGCCAGAGAGGCCATTTGTGGGCGATGACTTGGGGTCTCGCTGGGGTGGGAAGGACAAGCCCGGCTCCACTCCCATCCCATGAGGCCCTGTGTGTCTCGTCACTGGGGACCCAAACCTGACTATCCAGTGGCCTCTGAAGTATGGCAGCCACTGGGCCACCAGGTGGAACAGGCCCAGGCACGAAACCTATTCCCACCTGGGTTGGCCCAGCCCCGGTAACCTACTGCAGGAACCGGACGCATTTCTACCTAAAGCCACTGGTTTCCAAAATTCGTTTCTGAGTCTCTGGGATCATGGCCATTAAGCAGTTCAATCAGGAACCAGAGAGGCCTTGCCTCCAATTATATAGCTGAGTCAGAGGTGGTTTGTGGGTGTGTTTCCCACATACCTAACTTTTGGCTCTTTGCTTTCTTGGTAAATTTTGCCCCAAGTTTTTGGGGTCTGGCCAAAGGCACAGCAGCAATTTTGAGGTATCTGGAAGTCTGAAGGCGCCATCAGGCTGCTGATGCACTCGCCTCACAAGTACAGATTGACCTGCTGGCGGCACCATACCCCCGTCAACAATCTTTTAAGACCACGATGCACTGAAGATAGAAGTGAATCACAGACAGACACGGAGAACCAAATAAAACACCTGGAAATCAAATATCTCAATGTTGAGCAATGAGTGGGTCAGGAAGGAAGTCAAAGATGAAATCAAAAGATACCTGGAAACAAATGAGAATGATGACACAAGCTACCAGAACCTATGGGATGCAGCTAAAGTTGTGTTAAGGGGAAAATTTATAGCTCTGCAAGCATTTCTCAGGAAGGAAGAAAGGGCACACATAAACAACTTGACTTCACAGCTCAAGATCTTAGAAAAGGACCAGCTAAAGGAGCCCAAACCAGGAAGAAGGAAAAAGATCATAAAACTTAGAGCAGAAATTAACGACATGGAAACCCAAAAAACAATTCGAAAGATCAATGAAACCAAGAGCTGGTTCTTCGAGAAAATAAACAAGATAGATAAATCACTAGCAACACTAACAAAGAAAGAGAGAACTCTAATAAATCTAATCAGAAATGAGAAGGGGGATATCACAACAGAAACCAAAGAAATTCAAAAGATCATCAGAGACTACTTTGCAAGTCTGTATGTCATGAAACAAGAGAATCTAGAAGAAATGGATAAATATCTGGATTCCTATAATCTCCCAAGGCTGAATCAAGAAGATCTAGAGTACCTGAATAGACCTATTAACATCAAGGAAATTGAAACTGTAATCAAAAGTCTTTCCCAAAACAAAAGCCCAGGTCCAGATGGATTCACTAGCGAATTTTTCCAAACATTTAGAGAGGACTTATTGCCAGTTCTTCTCAAGCTTTTCCAGGAAATTCAAGAAACAGAAACTCTCCCAAATGGTTTCTATGAGGCACATATCTAATACTAAAAGGAAACAAAGACACCACAAGAAAAGAAAACTACAGGCCGATATCCGTGATGAACACAGACGCGAAGACTCTCAACAAAATACTAGCAAATAGAATTCAACAACTCATCAAAAAATCATAAACCAAGACCAAGTGGGATTAATCCGGGGATGCAAGGATGGTTTAACATTTGGAAATCAATCAAGATAATCCATCATATCAACAAAAAAGATAAAAATCATATGATCATATCAATCAATGCAGAGAAAGCATTTGACAAGATCCAGCACCCGTTTATGATGAAAACTCTTGCCAAAATGGGAATAGAGGGGACTTTCCTCAATTTAGTTAAAGCCATCTACCACAAGCCTACAGCAAGCATCATCCTCAATGGGGAAAAACTGAGAGCCTTCCCTCTAAGATCAGGGATGAGACAAGGATGCCCACTCTCTCCATTGGCACAGTACTATTGTGTTCACATATTGCTGTTCAATATAGTACTGGAAGTGCTTGCATTAGTGGTTAGGCAAGAAAAAGATATTAAGGGCATCCAGGTAGGAAAGGAAGAAATCAAGCTCTCACTATTTTCAGATGATATTATACTATATTTAGAGAACCCCAAAACCTCTACCAAAAAACTCCTAGAAACAATAGACTTATATAGTAAAGTTGCAGGCTATAAAATCAATACCCAAAAGTTCATGGATTTTCTATATGCGAATAATGAGACAGAAGAAAGTGAAATAAAAACACAATCCTGTTCACAATTGTGCCCCAGAAAATCAAGTACCTAGGAATCAACTTAATTAAGGAGGTAAAGGACCTGTACGAAGAAAACTACAAAACGCTACTTCAGGAAATAAAAGAGGATACAAGGAAATGAAAGATATCCCCTGCTCATGGATCGGGAGAATTAACATTGTCAAAATGGCAATACTCTCCAAAACATTGTACAAATTCAATGCAATCCCTATAACAATACCCATGACATTCTTCGAAGAAATGGGACAAACACTCCTGAAATTCATATGGAACAATAAAGCCCCCACGAATAGCTAAAAAAATTCTTGGGAAAAAGAAAATGGGAGGAATCAATCTCCCTAACTTCAAACTCTACTACAGAGCTTTAATAATTAAAACAGCATGGTACTGGAAAAAAGGCAGAGCTGCAGACCAATGGAATAGGGTTAAATATACTGACATCTCCCCCCAAACATATGATCATCTAATCTTTGATAAGGGAGCAAGAAATGTGAAGTGGAGCAAGGAGAGTCTCTTTAACAAATTGTATTGGGAAAACCGAACAGCTACATGCAAAAACCTGGGCTCAGATCTCTGCCTAACACTATGTACAAAAGTAATATCAAAAGGGATTAAAGACCTCAACATCAGACCAGAATCCATAAGGTACATTGAAGACAAGGTTGGCAAAACCCTCCACGACATTGAAGCGAATGGTATCTTCAAAGATGACATGCCACTGGCCAAGCAAGGGAAAACAGAGATAGACAAATGGGACTATCTTAAACTAAGATGCTTCTTTTTTTAAAATTAATTAATTTATTTATTGAATCACTGTGGGAAATGTTACAAAGCTTTCAGGTTTAAGTTTCGGTCATGCAATCATCAAAAACATTTCCTTTCACTAGTACTTATTTTTCACCACCAATATACCCCCTCTATCAAACCTCCCAATGCCTGTGAGGTAGATGAACTCTAGCTAACACTCTATCTACTTTGATTAGATTCATTGTTTCGACAAAAGATGCACCACTATTATTTAGAGTTTACACCCCCAAATCAGACCTGCTGAAAAGGCATTGTGAAATAATTTGTTTTCTACAGCTGGTTACAAGAAGCAAATGATTGCGGCTGCACAATTTTCGATTTCTAATATTTTACTTATTAAGCCTGGTAGTAATTCTGCTGAGTCAGATAATTATAAGATTGATCTCTGTGGCTCTAGAGCCATGGTCGTGCCGGAGAGCCGCTCGTGGGGGGCAATTCATGACCTCGGGAGGGCGTGAAGGACGAGCCGGGAATGCCTCCCATCCCATGAGGTTTCAGTCGCCCCGTCATGACCGGCTCATACCTGGCTCTCCTAAAAGCTCCGAGGCAGCTGCTACCTTGCTGTCCAGAAGGAAAAAGGTGGAAGGGAGCAACACCCTTTCCCTTCCGGGCAGGCGTGGTGTCGTGGATTAAGGCATAGTCCATTCACTTTTCTGCCGCAAGCTCCCTGGCTCTGCATTAAATCCTTGTGCTTCTGGAGCCATGGCTGTGCTGGAGAGCCGCTCGTGGGGGCAACTCGTAACCTCGGTAGGGTGTGAAGGATGAGCCGGGAATGCCTCCCTTCCCATGAGGTTTCAGTCGCCCTGTCACGACCGGCTCATACCTGGCTCTCCAAAAAGCTCCGAGGCGGCTGCCACCTTGCTGTCCAGAAGGGGAAAAAAAGCTAAGATGCTTCTATATCTCAAAAGAAACAGTGACCAAAATACAAAGACAGTCTACAGAATGGGAAAGGATATTCACCCAATACCAGTATGACAAGGGGTTGATATCAAGGATATACAAAGTACTATTTGAACTCCACAAGAAGAAAATAACCAACCCCATAAAAAATGGGGCAATGAAATGAACAAAAACTTTCTCAAAGAAGAAATCTGAATGGCAAAAAGCACATGAGAAAATGCTCTACATCACTAATAATCAGGGAGATGCAGATCAAAACAACAATGAGATATCATCTCACACCACAGAGACTGGTCCACATGCAAAAGCAGTTGGTGTTGGCGCAGATGTGGCAAGAAAGAGACCCTCCCTCACTGCTGGTGGGAAAGTTGACTGATTCAACCCTTATGGAAAAAAGTATGGACGATTCTCAAAAAATTAGAAATTGAGTTCCCATTTGACCCAGCAATACCACTCCTGGAGGGGGGCAGGTGATAGCATAGAGGGTAGGGCGTTTGCCTTGCATGCAGCTGACCCGGGTTCAATCCCCGGCATCCCATATGGTCCCCCAAGCACCACCAGGAGTAATTCCTGAGTGCAAAGCCAGGAGTAACCCCTGAGCATTGCCGGTGTGACCCAAAAAGGAAAAAAAATACCATTCCTGGGAATATATCCCTGAGTGGCAAAAAAGTACAGTCGAAATGACATCTGCACTTCTATATTCATTGCTGCACTATTCACAATAGCCAAAATCTGGAAAAAATCCGAGTGCTCGAAACAGATGAGTGGTTAAAGAAACTCTGGTACATCTACACAATGGAGTACTATGTAGCTGTTAGAAAAGATAAAGTCATGAAATTTACATACAAGTGGCACTACATGGAAAGTATCATGCTAAGTGAAATGAGTCAGAAAGAGAGGGACAGACATAGAAAGACTGCATTCATCTGTGGAACATAAAGTAACAAAATAGGAGATTAACACCCAAGAATAGCCAAGATAAGTACCAGGAGGTTCACCCCATGGCTTTGAGGCCAGCCGCACATGCTAGGGGAAAAGGCAGCTCAGATAGAGAAGGGAGCACCAAATAAAAGGTGTTGGGAGGATCCTCCCAGGATGGGAGATGCATGCTGAAAGTAGACTATAGACCGAACATGGTTTCCACTCAATGTCTCTTTTGCAAACCACAGCCCCCGAAAGGAGAAAGAGAACAAAAGGGAATGCTCTGCCATAGAGGTGGGGTGGAACAGGGGGCGAAGGGGTAGGAGGGATACTGGGATCATTGGTGGTGGAGAATGGGCACTGGTGGAGGGATGGGTACTTGATAATTGTGTAACTGAAACTCAAGCACAAAAATTTGTAAGTCTACAATTGTGCCTCATGGTGTTTCACTAATAAAAATTTAAAATAATAATAATAATAATAACAAGATGGGAGGCATCACCTTACCCAACCGCAAACTCTATTACAAAGTGGTAATACTTAAAACAGCATGGTACCAGAACAAAGGTAGAGCTGCAGACCAATGGAACAGGGTGGGTGCAATATCCTTACACACACCGTCAGATATATGATGAGCTAATCTTTGATAAGGGAGCAAGAAATGGGAAATGGAGAAAGGAAAGCCTCTTTAACAAATGGTGTTGGGAAAACTGGACAGCTACATATAAAAAAAATGGGCTCAGACATCTACTTAACACCGTGCACAAAAGTCAGATCAAAATGGGCTAAAGACCTCAACATCAGACCAGAATCCATAAGTACATTGAAGACAAGGTAGGCAAAGCTCTCCACAACATGGACACTAAAGGTATCTTCAAAGATGACACACCACTGACCAAGCAAGTGGAAACAGAGATAAACAAATGGACTATCTTAAACTAAGAAACTTCTGCACCTCAAAAGTTACAGTGACCAAAATACAATCTACAGAATGGGAAAGGATATTCACCAAAATACCAATCTGATAAGGAGTTGATATCAAGAATATAAAAGGTACTGGTTGAACTCTACAAGAGGAAAACACCCAATCCCATCAGAAAATGGGGCGATAAAATGAACAGAAACTTTCTTAAGAAAACCGAATGGCCGAAAGGCACGTGAAAAAATCCTCTTCATCTTTAATCATCAGGGAGATGCAAATCAAAACAACAATTAGATGTTATCTTACACCAAGAAACTGGCCCACATCCAAAAGAACAAAAGCAACCGGTGTTGGTGCAGATGTGGGGAGAAAGGGACTCTCCTTCACTGCTGGTGGGAATTCCGACTGGTTCAGCCCATTTGGAAAACAGTATGGCTGCTTCTCAAAAAATTAGAAATTGAGCTCACATTTCATCCAGCAATACCACTTCTGGGAATATATCCCGGGGATGCAAAAAAGTATAGTAGAAATGACATCTGCACTTGTGTGTTTTTGCGGCACTGGAAAAAACCTGAGTGCCCGAGAACAGATGACTGGTTAAAGAAACTTTGATACATCTACACAATGGAATACTATGCAGCTGTTAGAAAAGATGAAGTCATGAAATTTGCATATAGGCGTATCAACATGGAAAGTATCATGTTAAGTGAAATGAGTCAGAAAGAGAGGGACAGACATAGAATGATTGCACTCATTTGTGGAATATAAAGTAACAGAATGGGAGACTAACACCCAAGAATGGTAGTGATAAGTTCCAGGAGGATTACTCAAAAGCTTAGAAGCTGACCTCACATGCTTTGGTAACAGGCATTGGCCAGACCCCAAAAACCTGGGGCAAAGTTTACCAAGAAAGTAAATGGCCAAAAGTTAGGTATGTGGGAGACACACACACACAAACCACCTCTGGTTCAGCTATATAATTGAAGGCAAGGCCTCTCTGGTTCCTGATCAAACTGCTTAACAGCCATGATCCCAGAGGCTCAGAAACGAATCTTGGAAACCAAAGGCTTTTGGCAGAGATGCATTCTGTCCCTGCAATGGGTTACCGGCTCTGGACCACCCCAGGGGGGAAAGGGTGTTGTCTTTCCGTCTGCTCCCCCTTGGCAACTCAGTGGCCACCATCTTCCAGAGGCCACTGGACAGTCAGGTTTGGGCCCACCTTGATGAGATGTGGGGCCTCAAAGAATGGGGGTGGAGCCGGCCATTTCCTCCGTGCCCTAATGAGACCACCAGAGTCGCCACCCATGAACAGCCTCTCTGGCTCCTTATCAAGCTGCTTAATGGCCATGATCCAAGAGACTCAGGAACAAATCTTGAAACCCAGCAGGTTTTGGTAGAAATCCCTTCAGATTCAGTTGTTAAAATTTTGGAATTCCAAACTCACGCAGCCCCTACTGCATCCATGTGACATCATATGTTATTCATAAACAGCAATAGAAAATAAATTGTCTACTATTGCCTTTTCTGAAGATCTGAGTGTTGGGGTAAAATCCCAAATAATAATGGTGGGTCTGGTGTCGAAGTAATGAATGTAATCAAAGTAGAGAGAGAGAGAGTAATGTGGAAATCATCTGCCCCACAGGAAGGGGGAGGGTGTGGGATGGGGGGGTATACTGGGGGTTTTGGTGGTGGAAAATGGGCACTGGTGAAGGGACAGGTTTTATTGTATGACCAAGACTTAAATACGTAAGCTTTGTAACTGCTCTCACGTTGATTCACTAAATAAAATCATAAAAAAGGGAGAAAAAAAGTAAGGTGGAGTTCATGCCCAATTCAATCAGCCTAGTCAATGGCTTAATAAATAGCAATACTCCTACATAAAAAAGGCAGCTCAGATAGAGAAGGGAACACCAAGTAAAGGGTGCTAGGAGGGCCTGCTCAGGATGGAAGATGCGTGCTGAAAGTAGACTATAGACTGAACATGATGGCCACTTAACACCTCTATTGCAAACACCCAAAAGGAGAGAGAGAGCAATAGGGAACGCCCTGCCAGGGTGAGTGGGATGGGGTGGGGGTGATTGAAAGGGTGCTAGGATCATTGGTGGTGGAAAATGGACACTGGTGGAGGGATGGGTACTCAATCATTGTATGATGAAACGCAAGCACGAAAGTTTGTAAGTCTGTAACTGTAGTACCTCACAGTGATTCACTGTTTTAATTAAAAAAAAAAAAAGATTTGGACCTTGACATTGTTTTAGTAATTTTGACCTTCCAGATCTCAATTTCCCTCTCATCTCTTTCACCTAAGGAAATATCTTTTCTCAGGGGCTGGAGCTTTCAAGTAAACAATAGTCTATCTTCACTGAACTCCCCTGTTCCCTGGAGTCTCTGACTGTGGGTGAAATGACCAGAAGAAGAGCAGGTCCTTAAGGAAGCCTCTTCGTTCAGTGTCTGGGAGCCGGGGGTGTCCCCGCCCCCCTCCACATCCCCTGTAAACCACTTTATAATCAAACAGTGTTGAATGATATTGCTCAGGGACTTCCTGTATTGATAAACTGTGGCACTGGGGCGCGCATTCACTGACCTGGGGTGTCTTCATGTCCACACTACAGAGCTTCTCTGTGCTCAAAAGCATCAGGGGTGTTTACTATTCACCTTGTCCTCGGCTAGGATGGATCTATTAATTAGGCTCCGATTAATCAGGGTGGAGTCTAATCAGTCACTCAGGACAGACCCTGATCAATCACTCAGGAAATACCCTAATCAATCACTCATGATGGGCCCATTCCAACCACTCAGGATGGAGACCCTGTTCAACCATCTGTCCAATCTGTCCACTGGGTAGTGGGCCTTGGGGACTGACCCTTGACAACAGCAGAAGCAGCTGCCCAGGAACCTGTGTGTTCGGGAACAATTTTCCCCCCAATGGTGCCCGAACACGTTGTGCACCGGGTCTGGGCTGTTGTGGGGTCAAGGATGGCGGGTCCATGGAGAAATACCCTCTGTGAGCAGCTGATGGCTGTTCACGTTATTGCCAGATACACACATATTTTACAGAGGGTCTTGGCTTACAAGAAAGTCCATTCACATGAAGTGCAGCATTACTGGCCTATAACCGCTCCTTCTCTGCTCTGCTCCGGTCCAATCCCAGTCAATGCCAGATACTGCAGTTAGGATGACTTGCTAAGCATACGTAACAGTTTCTGTGTCTAGCACTCACGTGACTAGGAAGTCGAGTGAGGCTTAAGGCCAAACACCTGGTGCTGGCTGACAGCCTGTTCTTGCCAACTTTGCCCAGATACTTCCTCTTGCAAGGCTTTGCTTCTGGGCTGCTTTGCAAGGTCAGGTCTTGTTGGGAGAAAAAGCCCCTCTTGGTCTGCTTTGACATGCCACACTAATCCCTGGGCTTGACCTGGGTGGATGCTCCCAGAGCTTTCAGAAGCTTTGCAATGTATATTTACGACCACAGGTCAATGATGCCAGGACCCTGGAACAGGATGTGTCCAGCAGATGTGCAGGTGACAGCCTATCCACTACGGTCAAAGGAAGAATATAACCCTATCTATAGAACTATAATAAAACAATATAATTCTATCTATAGAACTGAGATAAAATGTGTATTTGTTGTAACCACTGTAACTATGTGACTAACTGCAAATATTCAAGCCTATATCGGTAGGGCATTTGCCTTTCACGCAGCCAACATGGCCGACCCGAGTTCGATTCCTCTGCCCCTCTCGGAGAGCCCGGCAAGCTACCGAGAGTATCTCGCCCGCACGGCAGAGCCTGGCAAGCTCCCCGTGACGTATTCGATATGCCAGACACAGTAACAACAAAGTCTCCAATGGAGACGTTACTGGGCCCGCTCGAGCAAATCGATGATCAACGGGAGGGCCTTTACTTTACTTTACTTTTACTTTATATAAACCTTGTTGTTTGCTTAATAAATTGGAACTGCTTTAAGGGACCCCCACTGTACTCATGTACTTATTTCTCTTTCCTTGAAGGAGGCGGTGACAAGGGGTGCTCTTTTTTCCTGGACCCCTCCCCTTAGCTGGAGGGAAGCTTGGCCCTGTCCTTAAGACTCTGAGCAGTGGCCTCTTGCTGGACGAGGGAGCACGCTGAACAGAACCAAGGAGAAGACCCCAACAAAGTCTTATCTGCAACAGTGTCTGTCACCATGCTCCTCACCTGTGACTGCTGAATCACAGCTGGACAGGAAAAGGACAATAAGCCTCCTCTTTTATTTTATTTTTTTGCTTTTTGGGTTACATCCAGCGATACACAAGGGTTACTCCTGGCTGATGCACTAAAAATTACTCCTGGCAGTGCGGAGGGGACCATATGGGATGCCTGGAATTGAACCCGGGTCGGCCATATGAAAGGCAAATGCCCTACCCCCTGTGCTATAACTCCAGACCCAATCACGCTCCTTTTTCTTGTCGTGCTCCTGGTTGTGTGTGACCCTTTCATTTTCCAGGAATTTCTCCTTGGGGATCTCTACCTCTCTCAGGCCTGGACCCCCTGCTGCAGGGCTGAGGGCCTCGCTGTAGCTGCTGTTCTTCCATGTCAGGTGCAGCAGGGCTGGTTTCTGCCCCTCATGTCCCCACAGGTCTCAGGCCCATCCTGGGGTCCCTCTGTCCCACTCTGTCTCCTAAGAAAGACACTGATTGACAAATGCATTGTGCGTGTGGGGAGGGGTCCTGGGTGAACAGGGAGTCTGCTTCAAGCCTGGGGCAGCCAGGAAGTCTGCCTCTGGGGTCCCCTATTGGAGTGTCAATGGATGAGCTGCTGCATATACAAACACCCCTGGGGGCCAGGGGTCATTCCAAGTTGAGTTAGGAGACCCCTAAATTCTACATGGAAGCTTGATCCTGCAGATCCCAGAAAGTGGCTGTATTTGAAGGCCGTTTTAAAAGGGGAGCATTTTAAATCGGCCCATAGTTTGGGCCCTTGTCTGCTGGGAAACAAGGGCTAATAAATAGAGGTCAAGGACATTTGCTCATTGAAACTATAATCCAGAATCCTGGTGCCCCGGCAACCGCAACGGTCTTATCTCTGCCCCTTCCCTGGAGCGATAGCACAGCAGGTAGGGCTTTTGCCTTACACGTGGACAACATGGCCGACCCGAGTTCGATTCCTCCGCCCCTCTCGGAGAGCCCGGCAAGCTACCGAGAGTATTCGATATGCCAGACACAGTAACAACAAAGTCTCCAATGGAGACGTTACTGGGCCCGCTCGAGCAAATCGACGATCAACGGGAGGGCCTTTACCTTTACCTTTACCTTCCCTGGAGAGAGCCCATTGCAAAGATATCTGCTGATAAATGCCACCCTGGAATGCGTATGGGAGGAGCCCCAACAGATGAAGAGAGTCAGGATCCCACCCAAGGATATTGTTCCTTTCTTGATGATGATGGTTAAGCAATGTTGCAGAAGGACAACGGTTGGGACTGAGTCCAGGCTGTGAACCCTAACCCCATGCGTTTTCTCTTATTCTCTCTCTCTCTCTCTCTCTCTCTCTCTCTCTCTCTCTCTCTCTCCTCTCTTTCTCTCCCCCCGCTGTCTCTCACATACCCTCACCCCCACATTTTGTTTCTTGTTTTTTGTTTTTGGGCCACACTTGGAGGTGCATAGCGTTTACTCCTGGCTCTGTGATCAGGGATCACTCCTGGTGGGACCAAATGGGGTTGGCAGCCTGCAAGACCAGTGCCCTTTGGCTGTCCTGTCCCTCAGTTCCTATTTCTTAATCTTCATAGTGTCCTAGCTGAGTCCTATTTGCCCAGACGCTCCCCCAACCCTGCACTTGTCAATCAGTGTCTTTCTTAGGAAACAGAGAGGGACAGAGGGACCCCAGGATGGGCTTGAAACCTGCTACACCTGATGCTGGACTTAAAAATGACAGAAATAATGCAAAGACGCTGCCCCAGGGGCTGGAGCGATAGCACAGCGGGTAGGACGTTTGCCTTACACACAGCCAACATGGCCGACCTGGATTCGATTTTCCCAGCATCCCATATGGTTCCCCGAGCACCGCCAGGAGTAATTCCTGAGTGCATGAGCTAGGAGTAACTCCTGAGCATCGCCAGGTGTGACCCAAAATCACAATCAATCACAATCACAACCATCCTGTTATTTGTCGATTGCCTCGAGCAGGCCCCAATAACGACTCCTTCGTCCTAGCCCTGAGATTTTTTTTTTAAGTGACTCATACATTTTTAAGTGACCCGAAAAGAAAAAAAAAAAGATGCCGCCCCAGCCCAGCGCCACTGGGACCTGTTACACAGCCCAATAGGATAGCAGTGTGGCCCCGGGTTCTACACTGACTCCCACCCCGGTGACCCCCAGTGCCTCTCCGCTCACCTCTGCACAAAAAGAGAAAAAGGTCCCCAGGGTCCAGGCAAGATTGCACAGGACTAGAGAGCATGAGGCCAGGATGCATGGGGTCCAGCCACTGCCCGGGGTGGTTCAGCACCCCAAGGAACCCTCAAAAGAAAAATAAAATGCAAAGAAAGGGGGTGGAAGTGATAGGACTGCGGGAAGGGCACTGGCCTGGCACGTGGCCAACCTGAGTTCGATCCCCATCATCCCATAGGGTCCTGGGCACCACCAGGAGAGATTCATGGGTGCAGAGTTAGTAGTAACCCCTGAGCACTGCTGGGTGTGCCCCTCGGCTCCGCACAAAAAAATGCAAAGACAATAGCACCTAGGGAGCTGTGGGAGGTTGTGTTGGGCGCGGGGGTACCCTGTGTGTGTCCAGCCCCCTACTACCACGCTGCTCTCCTCCCAGGTGCCCCCATCCCCCGTCTTCCCCATCTGCGGAACCAAGGCAGAAGCCCGTGTCCGAAGTCCGTGAGGGTCTGGTGGAATAGCGCGGGGGCGCTGCTTCCAGGAGACGCCTTCAACCCAGTCCTGCAGTGGCCCAGAGGGCCGCTGGGAGTGACCTCCAGGAACCCGGCAAAGCAACATCTGAGCGCTGCCGCGTGTCACCCAGATCCATCCCAGGTCAAAAGAGGCAGCGGTGATATGTTTGCATCGTGGCTGGAGTGCGAGGGGCAGAGGCAGGGTCAAGGCTGCGACAGGAGATCCCCCAGGGTGCGGCGGGGACTCTGTCCTCAGGCAGGCCCTGCTGATGGTCCAAGAACGGAGGCCTCTTATCTGCACACCTATCATTTCTTGGGGTGCAGGGCAGGGCCCAGTGCTGGGAGATGGCGCTAACGTGCAAGGGACAGGTTAGCACTTGTGAGCACCCTGGGCTGCTGTGACTTGAATGTGGTTGTGGGGGCATCTGGGGAGCCCCAGGGCTGTCCCTGCAGTGGTCTAGCAGCATGGCCAGGCCCCCAGGGGAGTGCTGCTGGTGGCCAGCTTGGCAGAGGCGGCTGTGGAAGGCAGGGCTGAGTCTGGAGCCTGGTGTGCTCCCTCTGCTCGTTCCCAATCCTGGAGTCCCTTGAGGTGGTCCCAGCCATGAGCCGCCCTCCCGCCGCAGTGGACATGCTTCCTCTGCATTTGTCCCCCCTGTCTTCTCATGATCCTTTGCTTATTTTGTTGTTGGATTGGGGGGTCACATCCAGCTGTGCCCAGCGTCTGCTCCTGGCTATGCTCAGGGGAAGGCCACAGGGTCAGCCGTGTGCAAAGCCACTGCCTCAACTTCTGGGCGGTCTCTCTGTCCCCCACCCCACACAGATCGTTTTAGTGTGTGTTTGGGTTTTAGCCATATTTAGTACTCGGGGGTTTCTCTGAGAAGTGCTCACGGGACCATAAGGTACCAGGGGCTGAACCCAGGGCTCCTGCATTCCACGCGCGCAGCCATCTCTCAGAGCCCCCATTTAATCTTGACCTTAGCACATCCCCGCTCCCGGGGCCCTAGATGCTGGCTGACCTGCCCCCAACCGCCACGCGCGCCCTGTGGTTACCCCCTCACCCCCCACCCCGTGCTCTCTCCATGAAGCGCTGAGCTAATCAGGCTGATTACGGCTCAGGTGCAGCGCGGCTCTCCCCATTTCCTCAGCTGCCAGCCTGCTCCTTGCGGGCCTCGTGGCCAGGCAGTCGCCAGCCTCAGGATGCTGTTGTCTCATTGCCGATGAATCAGGCCTGTGCAGCTGCCACTGAACCCCACAGTACACGGCAGCAGAGCGCTGTGCCCTGGCGCCCCCTTACCAGTGGCCTATGGCATTCTCCGCGCCCAGCCCCAGCCACCGACCTGAGGCCAGACCACAGCCTTCGAAACCATGTTCCTCTGACCACAGCCTGTAACGGGCCTCCAGCCTTTCTGTTCTGAAAAGGTGTCCTGAAGAGGAGGAGGAAGAGGAGGAGGAATGAGGGAAATCAGATCAGATCAGGAAGCCAGAGCCCCCAGGGAGAGAGAAAGAGGCCTGCTGGCTGCTCTGTCAGTCTTGATCTGGAATATTCCAGAGAGGGATGGGCGGTGACTGAGAAAGGGGCGGCCTGAACTCCAGGTAGTGGAGGGACAAAGACATTTTGTGATATTTTTGCTTGTTTGTCTGGGGGCCACACCCAGCGATGCTCAGCGGTTACTCCTGGCTCTGCACTCAGGAATTACTCCTGGCGGGCTCAGGGGACCATATGGGATGCTGGGAATTGAACCTGAGTTGGCTGCAACCAAGGCAAACGCCCTCCCCTCTAGACTATTGTTCTGGTGCTGAGAATTTTGTTTGGCAAGAGGTATTTTAAAAACTTGAGAATGGTAATTACTGAGCAGTTTCTCGTGGATACGGCAAAGGAACGAGCCCAAAGGAGCAAAATCGGAACCTGGGAATGTTCCCTCAGGGAATGGGATGGGTAGGAAAGGACTGGGGGGAGAGTCCGTTTGGGACTTTGAGGTGGATGTGACTCCTTTTTTTCTCCTTTTGGGTCACACCCGGCTATGCACAGGGGTTACTGCTGGCTCTGCACTCAGGAATGACTCCTGGCAGTTCTCGGGGGACCATATGACTCCTATACAAACAAGGCAGTGAGAAGTGTTACTCCTGAATTTCCACAATGCTGTAAGATTTTTTTCAAAAGAGAAAAATCTTTCAGATAAAGGAACTGGGGCAGGGCTGGAGTGATAGCACAGTGGGTAAGACATTTTTTTTGCACTTGGCCAACCAGTTTTGAATTTCAGGCATCCCATATGGTCCCCAGAGCACCACTAGGAGTAATTTCTGAGTGCAGAGCCAGGAGTAACCCCTGTGCATCGCCTAGTGTGACCACCTCCCCCCAAAAAAGAGGGGCGCTGGAACAATTTTCCTTGCATAGTGCTGAACCGGGTTTGATCCCTGGCTCCACATATGGTTCCCCCGATTCTGGCAGGAGTGATGCCTGAGCACAGTGAGGTGTGGTCCCAAGCCCCAAAATAAATATACATATTTTTAAAATCTTGTGGAGACGAGCCTCAACTCTGTTTGGTAACTAGTGTGGACAGCCCTGACCCCATGGAAAGCAAAGCCCTTGGGATCAGGATGAAGTGTCACTGTCCTGTAACGGTGGGAAGATGGAATGTTGGGGTCTCTTCTAATTCTTGTGTCAACCATGACCTAATGTCACGGGATTTGGGGTGCAATAAGGTTGTGATGGTGGGGACTCATGGCTGAGATTGGCGCCCTCCTAGGGCACCCCCAGGTCTCCCCGGGGAGGGCAGTGAGGGGAGGTGGGGTGAGAACCCCGTCAGCTCTTACCAGGGACCCCCAACTCTCAGCAACCTTCAATCCTGATCTTCCAATCCCAAGGGCCTTGAGAAATTAATACTCATTGTTCACAAGCCATCAATCCTGTGATATTGTGTTATAGTAGCTCCAATGGTCCCAGAGAGAAAGATCTAGATGCTGGGATGATGAACCTTGGCTCAAAGTTGCGCAGAGTACCGAGCCTGCCTGAGGGCGTTCCCTTGTCCACCAGGGGGCACCAGAGCTCATGTTTGGTCCCAGCTGCTGGTTGTGGTGTACAGACACCCTGGACCAAATTTACCCCAAGCTTGAGAGCAAAAGGGCTCAGCAAACAGAGATGTGGGGGCACTTTGCTCAGCAGACAGTCCCAGGGGCACGACCTTGGAAACAGGCTGGCTCGCTTTCAGATGGCCAAAATTATCCCTTCCCTCGAACGTATCTGTTCCTTTGGGCGCCACCCCTGGTGGTGCTTAGGGCTGACTCCTGGCTCAGTGTTCAGGGATCACTCCTGGTGGGGCTTGGGGAGATCATATGAGGTGTCAGGGATCGAACCCAGGGCCACTGCATGCAAGGCAAGTGCCTGATTCCTCCAAATCCCCTCAGTTATAACCCAGAAAGTGGATGTGGTAGCTGTAGAGAGAACCCAGACCCCTCCAAGTTCTCACGATCATGATCACGACCATCCTGTTATTCGTTGATTGCCTCGAGCAGGCCCCAGTAACGTCTCCTTCGTCCTAGCCCTGAGATTTTTAAAAAGTGCCATATTCAAGGCTCTTTCAGAGTTAGGAGAATGAGACCCTTCATTGTTACTGGTATTTGGCATAGTGGGTATGCCTCGGGGAGTTTGCCAGACTCTGCCGTGTGGGCAGGTTACTTTCGGTAGCCTGCCAGTTTGTCCAAAGTAGGAATGAGATAATTAAGATGTCGCGTGGACATGAATGCCTCTGTTCCTCTGCAAGTACCTTCATGTGTGCAGGGAGTGGTCTCAGCATGGTGGTGGCTGGTTCTGGAGGTCTTTAGCTGCGGGAGCCCTGGTCGGGGCGGGGAGGGAAACTCAACCCGCTCCCCTCCAAGGGGCCCCCGCAAGGACAGCCAGGTGCGGGGGCAGGAGACTCTGTTTTCATCTCACCCCAAAAAGAAACCCGGGGCCAAAAAGAGAACACAGGGTCTAAGTCACCTGCCATGCATGTGGCCAACTCTAGTTCAATCCCAGCCACACAAATTGGTCCCCTGAGCACCACCAGTTGCGATTGCTGAGTGCAGGGTGAGGGGTGCCCCCTGAACACCAGAAAAACTAAAGGAAAACATACAGGAAAAAATCCCATTTCTGGACAACGAACTTTCTCTGTCTCAGGAGGGAGTAAGCCCTGAATCTAGGGAGTGAGAAGTGGATGCCGCCTTCTGGGGTGATCGGGTGGGCTAGGGAGCACTGGCATATGGACACTTCCGGGCTGCAGGGGATCCAGACTCAGGCATGCCCTCTCCCAGGGACAGAGGAGCCTGGCAGGTGAGGAACAAGATCTGCGCCAAGAAGGCAACTGGAGAAAAAGGCTCTGGAACCCTGAAAGCTTCATGCAATTGCTTTTGCTTTTGTTACCGGAACATCTGGGTTGATTGTGATGCCCAAAGATATCAAAGACTTAAGACCTTTAAATGTAAAAATAATCAGAACCTGTAATAAATAGTCAGAGGAAAGGCTATTGATTCATTTTTCTTTAATGTGGAAGGAGCAAATCTCCCAAGGGCCGGTGCCTGCCCCCTCCGCGAGGGGCTTTCAAGCAAGCAAGTGGGCGGAGCCTTTGCGCTGTCCTTGGTGCTGAAACGGTTCCGAAACCGGTTCCCAGTACCAACCTTGTCTCTTCTGCTTTGAGAAAAGCATATATTGTCCTTCACGGACTTTCTGCTAAATGTCTTCACTGAAAGAGTCCAGCAAGCTTGTCCCTGTAGAAGTCTCTTCATTCCAACAGCTGCGCGCAGGACTCTTTGTTTTAACATGATTACATCTTTACCTGGGGTCTACTGATACTGATCTGCAAAGAGAGAGGGGATCAAGTAAGAGCTGGGCGTGGGGGTACCTGGGATTTGGAAATACCCCAGGCTGCGTCTGGAGGATGAAGCTAAGAGCGAATCAACTATGCGTACCCCTCCCCCACACCAGCCTCTGCCTGGGGATTTCCTGTTGTCCTGACTATGGAGTTTAGTTTCCCGGGCAGCGCTAGTCTAGAGAGAATTCATCATGCTGGATAGTACGTCCCACCAGCTCACTTCCGCGGACTGTATTTTCCCTGCCTGAAAATACTCATCCAAATAAGTGGAAGTGGTAATCAAAGCGTGATTCCAAATAAGTTGAAGTGTTAATCAAGGCGTGACCGTTTCCAAGGACCACGTGTGGGGACTGGAGCGATAGTACAGTGAGGAGGGCCTTTGCCTTGCACATGGTCAACCTGGGTTTGATCCCTAGCATCCCATATGTTCCCTAGAGCATTGTAAAGAGTAATTCCTGAGTGCAGATCCAGGAGCATCACTGGGTGTGGCCCCCAAAGCCAAAACAAAGAAACAACAACAAAAGAAACCCAAAGGTCCATGTGTGGAAGACATGACAGGAGGACATAACAGATACCATACTTCTACTCAGTCTGCACTTGCTGCTGAAAAGGGCTGGCACTTCTATGTCTCTAGAATTCACTGCCAGTTCAGACAATAAAGAGAAGTTTTTACTCTTCCAATTTTCCCCTTCCTTTTCCGTCTTTTGGCTATGCTCAGGGGTGACTCCTGGCTCTGCACTCAGGGATCACTTCTGGTGGTGCTCGAGGAACTATATGGAATGTTAGGATGGAACCCAGGTTGGTCACATGTGAGGTAAACGTCCTCCCCTCTGTACTATCACTTCAGCCTCAATATAAAGGATCAAGGGACCAGTTCCAAGATACCATAAAAAAGTACGGTGAATATGGAATATTTCTTGTCATGACCATACTAGGCTCCTTGAAAAAATCAAGGGGCAGAGACATAGCACAGAGGGGAAGGCGCTTTGTCTTGCATGTGACTGATCCGGGCTCAATCTCTGGCACCATGTATGATTCCCCAAGCCCTGCCAGGAGTGATCCCTGGCACAGAGCCAAAAGGGGCTAAGCACCAGGTATGGCCCCAAAACAAACAAAAGAAAGGCAGCTTATTAAAAAAGTTAAGAGCCAATGGTAGATAAACTAGCCAAACAAAAATTGGTGAATCTGGGGCCCAGAGAGAGAGAGAGTATGTGGGTGCTGGAGAGTGGGGAGGGCGTTTCCTTGCACACAGCCAACCCAGCACCCCAACTGGTTCTCTGAGCCAAGCCAGAAATGATTCCTGAGTGCAGAGACAGGAGTCAGCCCTGAGCATCACTGGGTGAGGCCCCCTGCATTCCCCCCAATTCAAAATACCAGAGATGTTCTGGGGCTCATTGGGAAATGGTACTTGATTAGTTGGAATACCTGGGAAGCAGGAAACTCATTGGCAGAGCGATGTTTGGAGGAGGTGGGAGGATGCTGGAATACTAGGAATCAAGTATGTTTGAAATCAACTTTCAGATAACTCAGCTGAGCTTGTAGCCATGGACAGAAGCCAGGACTCATTTCCATGGAAAGGAACACGAGCCAGTAACCTTTATCTATCATTAACAGTTGGGAAACTGACTCAGGGTCTTCATCCTATTGATCCAATGGGGTAGAGAAATGTTTCCTATACAATTATTTATTGTTTAAATTTTTTTTTTACTTTTTGGGTCACACCCAGCGATGCTCAGGTTACTCCTGGCTCTGCACTCAAGAATCACTCCTGGTGGTGCTTGGGGCACCATATGGGATTGCGGGGATGGAATCCGGGTCGGCCACATGCAAGGCAAACACTCTCCCCTCTGTGCTATAGCTCCATCCCTTCTTTTTTGATAATTTTGAAATTTTATAGGAATTTGAAAATTTTAGCTAAACCACATGGCCATCATTGGGAGGATGAGGAAAATTCTAGCCTTAGAGATCCGGGGTTCAGAGAAGCAGATTTCTCCTGCCCTTCAGGTTCCCTTCTCCACCTGCTGCCCCAAGTCCTGACCCTTTCGAGGAAGTCCTGGTGGACGCCTTAGCTAGCTCACCACGGTCCTGACCCAGCAATCCAGGGGAGCCACCACAGGAGAAGAGAGCTGAGCCCTGAGGAGCCCAGAGTCTCCCATGGGTACATCTCACCTGATTTACAGAGGCTTGTGGTTGGCTGGAAGTGGTTCATGGGGTTCAATGGGTTCTCTCACTGGGATCCTGGATCAGGGATAGAGTCACAGAATCTGCACACCCCCCAACTGGGTCCCAGCCTGGGAAGGGAAAGCCTGCAAATTTCTCTGCAACAGCAGGGCTGGGCGGCAAGCATGTTCCCATTTGAGAACAGCTGAAAATGCTGGAAAAAAACCCTGCCTCTGTGCTGATGGATCTATTCATTTACCCTTACAGTCTTACCCACTTTTTTGTTTTCTGTTTTTTGAAGCTGAGTTAATAGGGTCTAGAAGTGTGTGTGTGTGGGGGGCGGTTGTGGGTTGGGGCCACACAGCAAGACCCAAGGGTCACTCCTAGCTTTGTGCTCAGCAGTGACCCCTGTGGAGTTCAGGGGATCCAAACCAGAGACTGAACCCAGGTTGGCCGTGTGCCAGGCAAGTGCCTTCAGTCCTGTGCTCTCAAGCCATCTTTTCCCTCCTCTTGAGTCTCCCCTAGAGCTTTTCACAGCCCTAAACTTACCAAGCCACGTCAAGCCACCACGGGTGAGTCCCACCTGCTCCATTCTCAGCCTGCCCTGAGTGTGGGGTTAGGAGAAACCCCCAACCATTGCCCTCACAGCAGATCAGGGAGCTGTGTCCAGGGGTCCCCCCTCCTGGACCCCACCGGAGCCAGTGATGAAAAATAAAGCTGCAGGTGTGGCCCCAAAGGTCTCTTTGAACCCCCTGGGTGTCCCCTCCCCTCATTCATGTCATAGAGGATCCCAGGTACCTTCAGATGACTCAAAGGCCATATTCTGGAAGGATCCAGGATCTGATGGGTCATCTGCAGCTCTCCACTGCTCCATCAGAATCACTTTGGCCTTTTGCCTGTGGCCGAAAACAGCAGAGAGAGGGCATGAGGGTGGGGAAGGGGCCCGAGACGGGGTGGGGAGGGGTGGGCTGGGGACAGCACCCACCTTCTGGCTTCCCTCTTGGAATGCAGCATGAGGCTCAGGAGCGTGATCAGAAGCGCCAGCACAAACACCACGGCCGTGGCCACCAGCCCGTACACCAGGGTCTTGGAGGTGCGGTTCTCACAGGCAGCCCCACTGTACCAGTGTGTGTCCGTGGCCGTGCAGCTGGAGGAGAGGAAGCCGGGTCAGGCCAGCCAGAGCCCTCGGAAACCGACCGAGTCCAGCTGCTGTGGAGCAGGTGGGGGCATACACAGCCTTTGGGTTCCGCACCTCAGAACCTGGAGCAGTTGCCTGGCTATACCCCTGGCTTTTCTCAGGAAAGCACCAGAACGGGGTCGGGCACCAGGGGCCCTCAGTGTCTCTGGGTGAAGCCAAGCAGAATGCGCCCACTGCCGGCCACATTAACCATTGCTCTCTCTAGACTCCCTGGCTTTCATGGGCACCCCTCCACCATCCCTGCCCCACAGCACCCTCCACTGCCTCTGAGACACCCCTCATC